>NW_027269268.1:19490000-20690000 GCF_023055355.1 Agelaius tricolor
GCTACCTTTGACATTGTAACCATAATTTCCTCCTGTCTCTGTCATCTAGAAAAGCAAAATCAAAAAACCAGACAAACAAACACAAATCCAAAGCAAGCAGCAATTGCCTCTTTTCACAGTTATCTGGTATAGGGCATCCACTGTTAATTGGCTACTGTATCACAAGTGATCTGAAAGCACATTTTACTTTAGTGTACACTGGTACAACTTCAGAGTTCATTGATGAAATGACACCAAAATTCTGATTGTGGTGAATCTATCAGGTATGAATTGACCATAAACCAGACTGAGCAGTCTTAAGGGTTTTATGAAACATTCTTTAGAAGAAATTCTAAGGGAGAAAATAACAAAACTGAAAGAGTATATACGATATTTTGAGTCTCTACATGCTGCAGTGTTTCTGTAATGTGTCTAAGTTTGTTTTATGATAATTTTGCTTTGCTCCTAAACCCTATTTTTAATGAACTACAAAGAATCATAAAAACAGACCTAGAACTACAGTGTTTTTTAAGTTCTTGACTAATACTTAAGCATGGGAAATAACTCTGATGTACAAGGATTGAATTCTCAAAATTGCCAAAGCTTTTAGTGTATGTTAGCTGAGAAATTTTGTTTCCCAAACATGCTAGAAGATCTCTGGTTGCTTCCTAGACTATTTTGGAAAAATGAATCTATGAAATCATTAAGGCCCAGTGTGTCCAGGTGTGTTTAAAATAAAGGAAAATATTTTTCCTTTTTCTTTTCCTTATAACTTAGGAGACAGCAGCTCTGTGTGGCAAAGGATTATCTTCTGTAACATCCATCAACATGTTTCTATACCCACAGGAAATCTGATCTGCATGTCAAAATAATGCAGATGATGTTCACCAATTTCAGCAACTTCTGGATAGATTCCAAACTTCCTGAGTGAAACTTACTTTTTCACAATAATAGAGTTCTCCTGGCATTTAAAAGCCTGTTGGGATAAGTAAAATCTAATATATTTACTTCTATATTAAAAATATTTAAAGAAACTGAGAGTGAACTCTGGAAAACCATTAGCCAGGGTTCAAGTGAGCTTCTGTTTGGAACTCCTAGGTTCATAAAAATCTCATCTCATAAAGTAATGAGCTGGTTTGCCACAACCTATAGGATCTGAATATGGTCTACAGATCTTAATCAATTCCAAAAGGAACATTTCCAATACATCTGAAAGTCTCTTCCACATGCTAGCAGAGGAAGAGAGATCTCTGTGAAGGACTATATCTAATTCATACTTTTATGAGATTTTATGAGAGTGAATGCTATCAGTTTCAGCTCTGCTAGGTGCAGTAACCTAATTTACTACACTTGCAACACAAATCAAATTCAAATCAGAGTCCAGGTAGAGTGGGCATATCTTCTTTGATAATCTAATATAAAGGTAATTCTCAGTGGAGATTAAAAAAAAACTGTATGTAATTTATACAGAAGGAAAACTCTTATCTATACTATGTTGAAACTTTTCTTAAGAAAACCCTTTGTGTGGCTGTAGTTTCTTCATTCTGTGAACAGAGATGCATAAAGAAGAAAGCAGGGGAAGTCACATCAAAACTGCCAGGAACAGCAGGACTGAGACAATTTTGAAGCTAGTTTCATACACTCATTTCTTTTTTAATTGCTTTGATCTTTTGAAAAGTCCATGTTATGCACTGAAAATCTGGAAAACAGAAAGTACCCTCACTACTGCACAAATTTGTCAGCTGTAGTAGAGCTGAAATAGATAAGCACTTTTGTGTGTGTGTGTGTGTGTGTGTGTGTGTGTGTGTGTGTGTACTTTATTAACAGAAAAGCATGAAAAAGTGAAAGTAAATATACTTTTATTAGAAAGTTAGATTTTGTGGTTTATGCTGCATTATGAAAAAATTATCTCCCCGACTGTAATGTTGTGTTTGGTTAGGAATGTGGTTTTTTTACAGGATAGAAGAACAGGTATGAGAAGGAGATATAAATGCTGTGGTGTGCTGCTCGAGTAGTGTTTTCCCAGCAACATAGCAGCACCAGTTGGTTGCTGTAACTGGCACAGGGAGAAGCATTCCTGATTCCTGCATGGCCTCTGGAGTGGCATGGGAAAGAGAATGCTTGGTTAAGCAGCAGGCTGAGCGTATTTCTGAGACTTGCTCTGTGGCAGCTCCAGACTTACATGATTTACCAAAAATAATTGCTGTCAGAGTGTTTTACTGCTTGTTTGCTTTGCCCTCTACTATATCCTTCACTGAATTAACATTGTATGACAGGAAGGAAAAGGTGCCGCCTAACAGGTAGAGCACTGTTTATGAAAGGGAAAGGAGAGGCAGACGTGCATTCTTGTCCTTCTACCCAGGATTCTGTATTGTTTCATGAAGGTTTAATAAAAAAACTGCAGAATGGGGTATTTGGATGGGTTCTGGGCCTGTAACTGCTGCAGGATTGTTTGTTCCGTATTCTCTTTCTCTTGCTGCATTTTGAAGATGAGAGGCTGTGCAGAAAGCAGTCAGCTATCAATAGCATAGTGATCAGCTCACTCTTAGGAGAGGGGGGCATCTGACAAGCTTTCCAGGTGTTCAAGAATGTAGGAGACCACCACCGAATTTCCAACACACAATGAGACCAAAGTGAAAGGGAAAGCTGAAAATATATACACTGTATTTTAGTAATGATGTGCCCTGGGAGTGTATTCTTTTAAGCTATGTACCTGCAGTAATGCTAATTAAAGACAAAAATTTCAGCAGAAATCAAAGGCAGATAACACTTTGCCAGGACTTGTCATGGCAGTCTTATAGTGCACAACTTGCAGAAATGAATAATTACTATAAAAAATATTTTTCTGCACTGCACAGGTCTGAAGGCATTCTTGCATCACCTGAAAAAGCATTGCTTTCTAATGCCAAGCACTGACTGAAAGAATATAACCATTCAGCATACTTTTAGGTCATTGTAGGGACCTATAAATCACAGCTGATAGGTCATGTGGAATTCTTGCTGGAATCACAACCTTTCCACTTCATATAAATCCTCCAACCACATGGTTCCTGGCCACAGTCAGAGCACACATGAGCCAGGCTTAACAAGCGAGAGTTATGAGGGATCCTATTTCTTTCTTTAGGGAATAAATGAATAAGCCAAGAAAACAACTCAGCAGGTCACAGGAGAGCAGATCCTGGAGGAGTTACCACCTGTCAGCAGATATCTTGGCTCACAGTTAGAAGTTGTAGCTTATGTGCAAGGTCAGCATTTGGTAAGTTAGCCAGGAGACCACCTCATTCTCTGTCAGCAATTGGATCACTGAATTAGCACAAGTAATTTATCAAGAGTACTTTGAGAAAACACTTAGAGGAGCTTTAAATCAGGAGAGAAAAAAAGAAAAAGCAAGGTAAAATGGAGGTGTTGTGTATATTTTAGGCAAGGTATTACCCTGCAAGGGGTAGTATATGGAGCATGCTCACCT
Source organism: Agelaius tricolor (assembly GCF_023055355.1). Lineage (NCBI taxonomy): Eukaryota > Metazoa > Chordata > Aves > Passeriformes > Icteridae > Agelaius > Agelaius tricolor. Next base: position 19,493,446 of record NW_027269268.1, read on the forward strand.
TGCAGGCCAAATAAATTGCACAGAGAATTATCCCACAGGGAGCAGATAGTTTCCTCCAGAGAATAAATGAGAAGGTAAGGACAGAACAGAGTTTCTGAAGTGGTATAAAAGAGCTCTCTAAGGAAGAAATAAAACCGAAGATCTGACATTTCATGTTGATGTATAAATTGTTAGGACTGCTCATGGCTTATGCAATAGACAGCAACATGAGCTAGCAAGAAAAAGAATCCTTTTGGTAAAAGGATGCCTTCCTGGATATGCTCAACCACCTCATGAATCTGGGAGCACTAAGAGGAAATAATGCCAGCTAGTAATGCTGAGGCCTCCTGTCTGCAAGGAAGGAGCTTGTAAGCCTGGTTATCTAAGTGTTGTCTTGCAGTGGCAGCTTTTTCTTATCTCTTCTCCATGGGCTCATACTGGGAATGTTTTAGAGAAAAGAATGAGGTGTTTTATTGGCTCAAGTTTTTGGAATGTTTTAGAGGTTTTTGCTGAGGAATCCAAGCCCTGGCAAGGAGTTCTGTGTCAAGCTGTGCTGAGGAGGTGATGATGCAAACTGGAATGTGGATTGTACAGAAGGTTGGGGAGAGGCACCATTTTCCTGCTAGATGAAGTATGGGAGAGGACCACCCCTGCCTCAGGGAGCTGTGGAATGGAAGTCTTTATTCCTCAGGGCTGTCATGAAGGTGTTCCTACAAGTTTCCCAAACACGTAAATGAAGAACAGCCTCTGAGATAGGCAGAAACATTGTGAAAGGTCCAGGTTAGAGGAGAACAATCACATTTATTACAGTTAGTCATTCAGTATAATTCTTTGGTCAGAATTAGTGGTTACAATTCCAGGTTTGTGCAGATAATTAAGACCGCAGGCTAGCTAGGTCTTGGTTGCCTTGTCATCTTGCTCTGTTTGGCAAAATGAAATTTGCAAGATTAATTTGCCTCAAACATGCTAAATGTGCTTTGTTTTTTGCACAGCTGGGCAGTTCTTGAATGGCTGAAGGCACTGAGCCCTCACTGCAGCACACACAAAATGTAAAGAGACAGCTGGATAACAGGCAGCCCATTAGGCTTGTTGCTGTGCTCTCTCCATGCACTGCAGTCATCCTACGTACAAACCTTTGATCATGTTAGAGGGGCCAGCATGCAGTGCGCAATTTCATTTTGGAAGGAACAGAAAGGAATTGTTCCTTGTATTTAGCTTTAAATATCTTGGTTAATGTTTCACAAGAAGTAGTAAGACTATGAAGTAAGACTAAATTGAACTAGGAAGGAGAACAATTATTTAAGGAGAACAATTTATTAAAGGAGAACAATTAAAAAGCATTCTTTCTGCAAAGTGACTGGTAAAATTATATTGTAATTTACATTCATTATTAGCCTCATGCCAACTGGTATTGTAACAAACCTCATAAAGTTTTGGAATTGTGTCACTGTTTTAATTACCAAACTCATCATGCACTTTGGTCATTTATGTCTGTATTATCTATCAGGAAAAACAGGCTTCATCTGAAGTTGCGTAATGATGATTGTTATCTACAGTGATTTGTAGTGAAAACAACTAGTGGGCAGCTCCAGTCTGTTATTACTGTAAATCAAATTACTTCGGCTTGCACTCCTTTTGTTCTTGATCTCTCTATCTGGGATGAAGTTTAGGTGTGCTTTTTTTTCCAGTACAATTTCCAAAATATACTAGAAAATATAATTTTCTTTTGGGGCAGGACATGAAATGATAATCCAACTGTTTATAATAACAAAGAAGTGATGGTGTTAAACCTAACAGAGAAATTAATGGACATTTAAGCTGCGAAATAATTGCAGTTTGCAAAAATCAGGACAACAATTCTTAAGCATGTTTTTAAAAGTCTTCATTCACTGCTATATGATTATAAATACTTTGTATTCTGATGTTGCAATGTTTTCTGACAGAAGTTGCTTAAAATCTGCAATATTAGAAAGAATTAGGAAGAGCTGTAGGCTTCAACAAGTTAGTAACAGCAGCTGTTGTAAATAAACACTGGTTAAAGAATAAGAAATAAGTTTAAATATATACCTCAATTCTATTATACTATAAAGATAAAATTTAAATTTATGGGAAGATACAGTTAAGCTCACAAAGTAAGGAGGTCTGTGATTTTGCAGTGGATTCACTCACTCAAGACAAACAGTGTTGCAGATAGAAGCATTTGGAAGTTTCCAGAGGTATGATAGCTTTTTGCAAGCTTGAACCTGACCTATTTTGTTCACTGCAATTTAAAACACTTGAGACTGCAGAGACTAGAGGAAAGGTTAGTGTTTTTTAAGTGATAACATTCCAGAGTTGCTGAGACCAGCAGTAAAAAGTAGACCTTTCAGACAGGGCCTATCAGACTGTAAGAAGTTTCTTAGGGAGATCATTTCTATTTTTGTCTGTCAAATTGCTTCTGGTGCTTCTACTTTCCTCACTCAGCTCACCAGCTCTTACAGGTACGCAGACCTTGCTGGTGTAATAGCTAAAACAAACTCCACACCTTGCCCTTCCTGAGGCAAGTTTGCATGGATATGTGAACACAGGCCATTGGTCTGTGTATGTTTGCTCTATGTCTGTGTTCAAAAGTAAGCGTGGGGATGAAATGGCAGACAGAAAATAGGCATATCAACCAGTGCAACCTGTGAGGAAAAAGCAGTTTCCTTGGAGGTGCAAGACAAGAAAACTAACATTAATGCTGTGAGTGCTCCCAGGCAAAATGACCATGGGTTTTTTGTTTGTTTGCTTCTTTTATTGGACTGAAAGAGTTATTGACATACTAAATACAGAGAGATGTTTTCCTCAGCAGCTATGCCTCCAGAAAAATGTTTTGGCTTGTTCTCTTGCATGTTTTACAGCATAAAATCAAATTATATCACTGGTAGAAAATAGACATGAAGCCTAGTGATCTCCAGCAAGGATCCTGTCGCTGTTAGCTGCTGTGGTTGTTCTGGAGGCCAAACCAAAAGCCCTGTTGGAGGCTCAGCTCAGGTTGGTGCAATCTGATTGTCTGAGCCAAAGAGTTTGATCTGGGAGGCGCAATTTTCCATTTCCTTTAAACCTCAGAGAACACAGCCCCTGGTGCTCAAAATGGCCCAGTTCTTGCCTACCAAGAACCATGATCCGGGTTTAAGGGAAAGGAACTACAAGGCCTAATGCATTACTATTCCCATAGCAGTGTAAGTCAGTGTTTTGTTGTAATTAAGGAAAACTGTCTTACAGTATCACTGTGACACAATCTGGGAGTCACTTTAGGAATGCTTTAGGAATCCTAAAGTATTTGCATTTCAAGTTATGTATTTGGGTAAAGTGAAATATTAAATATTCATCCAAAAAGAGATAGAATTTAGAATTATTTAAATAAGGGATTTATTACCAACTCTTAGTTTTTATTCATCTCAGCTACTGATTTAATAGCTCAGGCAAAATTCTTGAACTTTAAAGATTTAGTGAATTTATGGATTAAAATATTAAACTAGAATGAAACAATCTACACATTCTGTAATTGCAAATTTTCTGAGGGCAGCCTATTGCAAACAGATTGGAGGTCTCTTGTGCTGCTTCACTCTTCAGGTGAGAGGCTGTGTTTTCAAAGTTTATGACTTTGGATACACAGGATTGGTAGGGAGCCATTAGTAATAGTAAATAAAACCATCTTCTATCTGCTAAGCTAGTTCTTCCAAACACAGTACCAATCAATATACTTTTAATTCCTAGGCTGGGGCATTGATTATATGATTATACTATCACAGCATTAAACTCTGAAACCTTGGTAACTCATGCCACATCCAGAAGATGGATTATTTATCAATATGCAGATTCTCTGGCATGTTGATTTAGCTTTCTGGTTTCTGGTGTGCTCAAAGACAAGGAAAATTAAAATCTTAGTATTGGGTCTGTAAGAAAAACCACCACCAAACCCAACAACAACGGCAAACCAACACCCCAAAACCCCAAAAACCTGCCCAGGATGTCCCAAGCTGCCACTTCACGAAGAGAGAAGAAACCCAGTGATAGAGTGAAGTGGGAGTGTGTGGTTCAGGGTGTTTTCTGAAAAAGATATGACAGCCTTCCATAATGCTCTCAGGACAAATATTTGTAACAACCTTTTATTGTTGTAAGAATAGGTTGTAAAGAAAAGAGAGGAAAAAGAATTCTTCTGGAAAACATTCTAGTTCAGCTACATTTTCATCATTGAAAAAGGAAAGAGCACCTATGTGGTCCACCTAATTTGATCTGAATTAAACAAATCTGGTTTGCCACCACAGAAAACCAGTTCAAATACCTCAAGTTTAGGTAATTCATCTGTGTGCAGGTATGAAACCAAGGCATCTTGTGCCATTTTGTATGCTTGGATGGATGCCCATTATGTCACAAACTCTTCAAGGGTTCTGTACCTTTCTTGACTGACAGCTAGAGGCTAGAGGGGAAGAACGGATATCCAAACACATTTAATGTGTGTCTTTATATTGATCCTTAAACCTTGCTATAGTGTTTGGGAAACTTGACTAAATCAACCAAATAGATGAACACAGAACCTATTTCCTTCTAGTAAATACAAACTAAAAGCACCTGGGAAATACTGGACCTCTGTGGGAAATGCGCTCTTCTCCACTTCCTTTGGAGAACGCTTTCTGGTCTACATAATCAAGAAGACATTAGGGCAGAAAGAAATAGTGGGATTAAGTTCACTGGTATCCAGTGGCATTACATGTTTTCTATCAGTCAATGAAGTCAGAGTTGTCCTCTTTAAAATATCAAGATACAGTTAATCCCTTGTCATAGTCTCCCTCATGTCAAAGCAAATCAAAGGCTTTTGACAGGACAGAGGTCTAATTCCAAAATGTAAGTCTGTACCAAGGAGTAAAATACCTGGTAAAATTGCCATCTATTAATTTATGTTTAATTGTTGCTTATTGCCACTTTTTTTTTTAATAGACAGCTCTATCTCTTGAAAACCTTTACAGTATTGGTTAAACTGTATTAAGGAAATAGACTCAATGTGATTATTGACATTTTAGGGCTCTGAATCTCAAACCATGGCTTTTGTTATTGTGTAGTGCAGTTGATATCTAGATGGGAGATTTTTCAGTTCTGTTGTTGATGTTTTAACAGGGTTAGTCATGTATGCATGACTGAATCCATCTCCTATCAGGTTAAATGCAGCTAATATCACATCAAAGAACTGATTAACATCCCTAGTAAGGGGAAACTGTAGAATTCAACTCTTTAGTAGAACAACACTGAAATACACTGAAATTCAAGATAATCCCTTTCATCAAGTTACATTTGAATAGATCTTTTTTCTCCAAATTCGTGCATGAGTTCTTTGATTATAAGAGCTGCATATTTACTTGTCCCATTTAAAAAGGCTTATTTTAACAATGTGTGTATTTATGCTTCACTGGCCTACTAAACATGATTATGTTGCAGTTCAGTGACTTTTAGATGTGCATTACTCTAAGACACTTAATGGTAGAATTTGTTCAGTGAACTCTCAGTCCTTTATAAAACTTGGATATACATCCTAATAGCTGCCCTAATATCTGCCTTACATCACACAGATCAAGGAAAGGTTGGACACTGCTACCTGGAAGGGGTACTATGTGCACCCATGGTGCTCTGCAAGAATGACTGAGAGAAATTAATACATCTGTAGGTAACGTCTGTGGCCCAATATATGATGGAATAGCCATTTTTGTTTTGTAATCTTTCTACATGCTCTGCTAGCTGCTAGTTCCTGTAGTCTAAGAAGAGCTGTAAGGTGCACTGTTGTGTATGCCTTATATAGACATCATACCTATAGTTGACATTCTCTCTAAATTTCTTCTAGAAGCATCTCTGGGGCCATGTTAATACCTTCAACATCCCTGAAAATGCTTAGGAGAGCACAAGTTACTAAAGAGCAAGATCCATCCTTGGGGTAATTTTAATTAATCATCCGTAGAGATGAGAACGAGCCAGGCTTGAAAACATCCTCTGTCACTTCCTATTGTTCTTAGTATAGACTTAATTTTTTAATGTTCTCATTGACCTGACAGGAAGATTGTGGAAATGTTCTGCCCCCAAAGAAGTCCAGTCTTCTCCACCAGTTTATGAGTAAGTTCAGAGAGTAGGGGAAAGACAGTCCCTGTATTTTTCTCATTCTTCCTTATGTTTTTTGTTACCTTGTTTGATGGACTTATTTACTGGACTACTTTGATGTGTGTAACATATACAGTCTAATGTGAAATTTCAAGGTTCAACTGCAGTTGCAAGAGTTAGCAATAACTTCTAGTATTCAAGATATAAAATAGGGTTTATTTTTTGTGACTAGCCCAAGCCATGCTGATGGTAGAACTTAGTATATTTACAATTAAGTAGATACTGAGAAGAAGTGGAAGACTAAATAGCCAAGGTTTTCAATAGTCCCTTGGAATTTCTGCAGAGTGGGGAAGACTCCTTCTTCCTTGTAGAATATTAATTTTTCAGCTTAACCTGTTCTTCCTTATAAATTTTCTAATGGTGTTGTGCAGAGCTGACATGTCAAGCCCTAAGAATTTAGCCTTGTTGTTCCACATCTTTATCAACAACTCAGTTTCTATCTTGTCTTATACAGTCTTTTCTTTCCCCATCTTGAAGAAGAAGATGAAGATATGATAGTGGGTTCCTTCCTTCACATTCTGAATTAATTTTTTCATTCGTCTTACAGGATAGACAGTCTAAGAATGAAACCAAAAAGAAAAGGAAGGCAAAGTTTCTTTGAGCTATTTATCAAAGTTAGTTGTCCATAATGATAACAAAGTAAAGCAGGCATTAAAACATAAGTGAAAGTCTAAGAGTAAGTTATAAAATCATGAAAATAGTAAATATATTTAAGCATCAAAACCTTAAGCAACAAGCACAATTACTTGTCTAGAATTTATTCACAAAGTGCATAATTGTAAACTTCCTTTACAATTTTTACATCTGTGAAAATGTAATTATTTTCTTTTAATAGAGAAAGGGTCTAATAGTAATAATTTAACTATTTGCTTTCTGTAGTACTGTTCAAAATTCTGCTTAGTTTCTCCCTGAACTTAAAATTAAAATATTTTTCATGTATTTTAGCTCACTCATTATCTCTATTCCTTACCTTCCCTGGCCCATCTTTTTCTTTTTTCAAATTTAGTAAAAGAACTGGATTTTTAGGGACATATATAGATATATTTACCTGGGTATCAATCCTGGGTGCCATTTTTATTCCTTGTTCATTGGCTCTTTTGTCTTTAATCTGGTACAGTTTCTTCCATGATTTTTACTAAAACTGGGTGTTTGTTATGATCACCAGGACCTTGGGAGTTCTCTCCCTTCTTGTTTCTGAAAGGTTTAGAGGGAGGAATAATGAAACAAATCTAGGGCTTACAGTTCAGAAGCAAAGCTGTGCAGCAGCATAAGCCTGATCCCTGGTAACAACTAGCAGGCCTGAAGGGCTGTGGAGCAGTCAAGTACAGGCAGGTGGAGGGTGCCAGGCTCTTTCCAGAGGTATGTGGCTCTGCAGAGTTGTAAGTTAAGACTCTGTCTCATTCCTGTCTCTCCTCTCTGCCCTCTACAGTAGTTAATTGCCCACTGCTCATAGGTCTGGCACTGAAAGCTGAAGCACTGCTTCAATATTAGGTTTATGACTTGTTTGGTTTTCACAGGGGTGTGATAACCTGTACAGAGGTTGTTTCCTGGGTGTTTGGATTTTTTTCTCTGACAATCAATAGAGGTCTGAAGGAACATGTTGAATTTTGCATTACTTCTGCACATCAGGAAGCAAAATGCAGTTGGGGACTCCATGATTGTGCTGCATGAAGCATGCAAGTGACCCCCTTGCAAGTTTCAGAACAATTGTAAAAAAATACAGACACATACTCCTCATCCATTTTCTTATCCACAGACCAACTCAGAAAACAATCTCCTTCAGAGAACAGCAATTCGTCTACTCAAATCAGGAGATCACCTCTTGGGAATTTAGGATAAAAGATTCTCTCTGTTCAGATTCTTTGGCAACATGTGAACATAAACTTCCTCAATACACAAATTAAAAGTTATTGGAATAAATGGCTTATAGTTGAGGTAACATTTCTTAAGATATTTAGAGGGGAAATGAAAGCATAAATTAGTCATATTGCCAGTAAAGTTATTCCCTGTCACAGCCTTTCCATTTCTCCTCTAAACCACTAATGAACACTCTAGCTGTAGAAAAAGCACAAACATTGTGCTCCCTAGTTTGTACTTTTGGCAGTTCATAATATGTCAGTGTCTGCACTGTCAAATTCTGCTTCAGATCAGTTGGCCACAGATCTGGCACTGAGACAAATATGTTTAAATTGCACACAGTCCAAAGAAGTGGAGAAGTCTCTTCAGTTTTAGGTATGAATACAGCCCTTTCTTCTGTCAGGTGTTTTGAAATTAGAAGTTTTCACTAAAATTACTGGTATAATCCCTGCTACAAATAGTCTCTGTTTCCTCTCTGTACTGGTAAGGTGCTACTCCCAGTGTATAAACAAATGGTGATTCATTAGCACAATGACCCAGAACAACAGATGACCTTGCATATGAATAGGTTATTCTTCTGCTTCAGTTATGGCAATGAATCATTTCCCTCTTGTGCTCCTCCTTCCCTTCTACTTGAGTGCATTTCTTATTATTCAGAATTCTCATCTTGAAAGATCGGTTGTCCCTGGAGGTCGAGAGGGGAAAGATCCTCACTTGCACAAAGCACAGAGGAACACAACTCTGCCGAGTCATCAGGAAGCCTTCTGGTTTATCAGGCAGTTCTCTGGTTATCTGCTTTTGGTTATTTGCTGCTTTACATTGGACCATACTTTCCTCTCAACTGTTTGTGTCCTCCTGACACAAAGTATGTTTCATGAGTGAAAGCAGAAATTGTCCACCAAAATTCTTTTTTCTTCTGTGGAGAGCTCATTGACTTTTGGGGACTGTGTGAATGTAAATTAAACATCAAGATTGTTCATTGGAAAATCCACTAGAATGAATGTCTTTTGTCAGTATTTAGAAAGCAGTTAGCATGTTTCAGTTTTCTTGTTCTCCACCCTACTTGAACACAAGGAAGCCTTGTTTAGAACTTGCTATTCCCACAAGCCCTTATGTTTCTTAAAATACCTCAATATGTAGATTTCCTAAAGGGCTTCCAGAAAATGCTATTTAGTAGTATCTGGATAATTTTTCTGGAACATTTTTGCTTAGGTAAATGTTAAAAACATAATCTCACATTTATATAGTGATTTGGCACCTGGCCATTTGTCCCTGTTTCATATCAGTGGTAAACAGCTGAGTTGGCTGACTTTTAAATACAAAAACATCCTGTTCTAGCTGAAGCTGTTAATGAAAAGACTACTGAAAAGTCTGTTGGTGAAAGTTGGCAATTGCAACAATCCTGTTCCTAGAAATACAATGGCTGATATTTACAATGGCTTGGTAGGGCCGAGCACTCCCTTTGGCAAGGGGATATAAGCAGTGCGCCACCCACATAAGCAGCTTCTGAAGCATGGGTTTACACACCTGGACTGTTTAAATAATGCTCAGGCTTGAGGTGAGAGGAGTGGAGAATCACTGACATTCTTCAAATGCTTAGTGACTTGCTGCGGAAGGACAATATTTCAGAATCCATGATGGATAAGATGAAAGTAACAGGCTTAAGTTTTAGTGAGTTGAGGATTGAACATAAGGAGAAAAAGCATCTTCTAAAATTTTTTCTAAAGATAAGGATGGATTAATCATAGGAAGCCAAGGGTACATCAAGTCCTTGGGACCTGATGAAATGCTAAGCCACTACCCATCATACTAGAGAAGTTGTGTCAATCTGGTGAAGATCCCACCAACTGGAAAAGGGGAAACATAACCCTCATTTTGAATATGGCAAAACTGAAAGGCCTGGGGAACTACAGGCCAGTCAGTCTCACCTGGTGCCTAGATAGATCAGGGAGCAAATCCTTCTTGAATCTGTGCTATGACACATGGAAGCTAAGGAGGTGGTTGGTGAAAGCCAACATTGTTTCATTAAGGGCACATTGAAGCAGTACTTCAGAGGCAAAGATCTCTCCTTACTTTCCATATACAAGTTACAAGCGCAGTAGAAATGGGCAAAGAGAAAGTTGTCATCTCTGCTTCTGCCAAGGAGTTCCTTCAAGTTGTCCACTGAGACTCAGTAATATTTTTTCATTTCTGTTTATTTCCCATTGATTATTCTGACACTGATTACACGTCTGTAGACCCTGAGAAGAATGAATTGCATCTGAAATTAAATACATGACTGTCATATTTTAATTTCTGGTAATTAGAACTATAATGATTTGTTGTAACTGTGGGTATCTATCTATAAAAATTGTATTTACTGTCTAAAACACAAAAATTAGAATGAAAAATATAGTTCTTGTCTGCATTTCATAAATGAGGCAAAGGTTATGGTTTTATGTTGTACATATTGGAAACATTTTTCCAGAGTACAAGGATATAATTCTAAGCAGTTTAAACATGTGGCTACATAAATCTATTAAATTCTTCTGAGTAAAGGTTAGATGAAGCCATTTTTTATTTTCAAATCTCATGTGCAGTCATTCCAAGAAAAAGAGTGTATTTAAATCAATTACAGGATTAATCTGAAGAGAATTCCATTAAGAATCTGAGAAGAACAGACTAAACAAATGCTGCTTTGACTGCCAGCATCAGGTTCAAACTTACTTTGCATTTTTTTTGTCATCATTTAAAGGTTTCTATGGTCATATGGAGAGCCTCTAGGCAGCTGCAGATCCTGACATGTGTGACAAAGAGTTAGACCAGTGGGTTGACTCAGTCACAGGAATTTTTTTCCTGGTGATATCTACAGTGTCCTAAAGCATCGCAGCATAGAGTCAACAGATCCTTAAGAGACAAATTTGAGTGGGTTCGGGTAAGCAGACAAGAAAGCAGACACTATGTCCAAACAACATCTCAGAATGATCAATAAAAGTCAACCTATGACCCTGCAATTTGTTTGTCTCTTTTTCTTATAAAGAGAGATTAATGGAAGAAGTTACAGACTGGACTGAAAGTATTGATACCCCTCTGTTTTTTCTGTAAGGTCATATGTATCTGAAGGAAGATTAAATTAATTTAAAGTATGAGAAAAGTCCTGAAGATGAAGCTAGGAAAATCACTGAGGAGTATAATGTGAAATTATGAAAAGAACACAGAAATATCCCAAATTCTGCTTTGACTTGCCCCCCAGAAAAGCCAAATCGTTTAGCAAAACATGCATGGCAAGTTTGCCCTAGAAGTAAAGTTTATTTCAGTTCAGAAAAACATGTTTAAAATATTATTTAAGCATTCAAGAAAAAAATGGGGAATTGTTCTGAGGGTTTTTTTCTTTTTTCTTAAGCAGTCATTTTGTTCTGTGTAGCAAAGGCGTAGTACCTTCAAAAGAGAAACATGCTCTAATGAGCAGAAAGTCCATTTAAAAATGAACTTGAGTCATATCTTCAGTTTTAGTAGGGTCCTGATTTAAAGTAATTTAACACTTGCCATATTTCAAGATCAAATATAAATATGAAATGGTATGAGATGCAAAAGAAGATTGTCCAAGTATGTGTCAGCCAGATCTGCTACGTTTTGGAGGTTTCACAGTGCTCACCCAGCTCCTGCTTACAGATAAAGAACATTTGACATGAGTATTCCTTAAAGTCAACTTTTTCAACATTGAAACAATATTGGTAAAATATTGGTTTTCAAATGTTCTGCACTTCCTCCAACTTCTGTGACCCACTCCATCAGTTACCAAACACACGTTTTTATCCTTTTTGTACTTCCACTTTCATTGGTCTTTTTTGTAGATTAAATCTTCACCACGGAACCTGACTCCCATCAGATGAGGAGTTCATTGCTGGCAGGCTAGTAAAGTAAGAAAACAGGAGTGAGCAGAGTAGGCAAACTCCAAATGCTGACCATGGTACAGATAGATTGAAAAAGTTCAGGAGATGTGCTGATTAGGTAGATGACAAGTGGGGAGGTTGCTGGGTTGGAAAAAGAGCATGGCTAAGCAATGGACAGCAGATACATCCTCTTACCTTCCTCCTATGATGGAATGCAAGACACTACAGCTCAGAAGAGGTTCATGTGGAGTCTTTGGTCATAGGGAGTGTTTCTGGCTCTACCAAAACTCTAGGAAGTTAATGCCTGAAGATTATTCTGCATACCAAGTGTTATGTTAATGTAAGAACACAAAATGCATGGGGGGGAAAAAAAAGCACATTATCTTGACAAAAGAATTGGAAAAATCTGACATAGGTAAATATAGAATCAGTGCTGCAGTGGAATAATAGGTGCCATTCTAGGATGATGAACAGCTCCTTGGGCTGCTGCTTAAGCTCAGAAAAATGAGAAAAAAACTTGCACTGTGTTTGTCACATCCAAGAGGAGATCAAAGTATATGCTTGGATGTAATCCAATCAGCAATAAAATCATTATGGTTCTTTTTCTTGCAAATCCAGTCATGATGTCGATCATACAGATTAACACTCCTACGATAGCAGATGACAAAGATGCAGTTGATGAATTCTATCAACAGCTTGAAGAGACATTAATTAAAAATGAAGCAAAGCTATCACCCTTGCAACTGGGGACCTAACAGTGGAAGTTTGGCTGTCAGATGTTTGGCTTGCCAAAAGAAGTAATGGAAAATGACTACTCATCTTTGTTTACTGAATGAAAGTGGCATCTGTTTGAACTTTCTTGCCTGCATGTTCATTCCTTCTTCATTTAACACCTAAGCTGGAAGTCCAAGATATTTGTATAGATGGCAATGGCACAATGAGTAAGAGCCAAGCAATGCTCAAAGATCAATATGCAACAAAGAGCACACTGAGTCAGATGAGCAGTTTTTGGCTTCTAGAATGTCAAAATATGGATTTTCAGCAGCCCATTGCTTCTTTTCCAAACACAGAAAAATCTATGTGATGTCTGTCCAAAAGAGGTTGGTTGCATTGGCATGAAGGAGCAGTCAGTTAACCCAAATGGACTATGAAATAAAACTGCCAAGTACAAGCTACCAGTAAACTCATCCTGGTAAGTCAGGGCTGTGCTCTGAACATCTGTGAACAGCAGCAAGCAACCATTTCATAAGACAGCATGTGAACAGTAACATATGCTGCCCAGACTTTTTCAAAGTGTATAGAGGATTTTCTCAGAGAGAAGCTCTGAAAGAATTTGCAAACTAAAAAGGAACGTCATGTCCCACTCCCTGCCACCCATCCCGCCCCCATCCCACCCCAGGAAACAAGGCAGATGTGCCCATGAGATAAGAAGGCAAGCTCCAGTCCTAGGCAATCAGCAGCAAATGCTGGAGTTAGTGAACTGAAACCCACCAATGAAAACCACATTAAGGACATTAATGTGGGAGGGAATGAAATATCTCTATGCTGACCAGAGAGAGGATGCAAGCAAATCTTACCCAGTGATTACCTGCAGAAGAAATAGATTAGGTTCAGTTATCTGGAAACTTTTACATCCAACCACAAGGGTATTTAAAAGGAAGTGGAGACAGAATTCCAATTCAGCTGTATCTTCTCACAGAAAAAAGCATGAGAAATCTTACAAACATTTGTTAAAGGTTCAACTGGTGAAAATAGGAATGGCTGAGTGAGCTGGGATTGTTTAGCCTGGAGAAAAGGAGGCTCAGGGGGATCTCATTGCTCTGTACAGCAGCCTAAAAGAAAGTTGTGGCCAGGTAGGGTCAGTCTCTTCTGCTGTGTCTCAAGTGAAAGGATGAGAGGAAAGAGTCTCATTGTGCCGGAGGAGGTTCAGATTAGATATTAGGTAAAATTTTCCACTGAAAGTGTGGTTAGGCATTGGAATAAGTTTCCCAAGGAGTCACTGTCCTTGAAAGTGTTAAGAGATGTGTGGATGTGGCACTTGGGGATATAGGTTAGGGGTGATTATGTGGGTGCTGGGTTGATGGTTGGGCAAATGATCTTGAAGCTCTCTTCCAAAAAAGCTTATTTTTAAGTCCAAGACAGTGAAGGAAAGAAAGCAGATAAAAGCTTATTCTTCACCTAATTTTCTTTCCATTGCACATGGATCAATACTTTGATAGCTTAGCCTGTGTTCCAGGTCTATCTTCTAAAACATCAGCTAAAGCACTGCCACAAGCAGTGTCTGCACATAATTTATATAGATCTTCCAAATTACTTAAGCTAGTACCAGAAGGAAGTATTAATGTCATCAGGTGCAGTATCCACCTTTTGGCAACTGTTCTCCCTGAGAAGATCAGGTTAGTTATGTGCTACATGACTCTAATGGAGTAGGAGGCAAGCAGTAGTTAGCCTTAACATGGATAAATCTTATGTACTTTTAGGTCTCTGAAATCCAGTTATTCTGTTCTCTTTACCTCATTGTTTTCACAGCCTTTTTTTATTGTCCACTTGTATTTTTCTGAGCCATGACTACAGTAATTTTAAAAACCCCCAAACAACCCAACGAACTAGTTAAAAAAAACCCCTAGTTTTGCTTTTGGTGGAAAATCTAGGATTGAAATATAGCACGTCTCGGTGCTCTGCTGCTCTTATGTCCAAACTTTGAGCTACGGTCACACAGTTCATCATGCTCATTACTTTTTTTGTGTGTCTACTGCCATGTATTTCATTTCTTACAGGCTTAAATACTATACATAAGTTCACGAAGATATCTGAACTCACAGATTCAATAGGATAAACTGGCTCTTGTAGAACTTGTTCCCCTGCTCACCCTCCCCTCAAAGTAAAACCCCCCAAACCATCTATTCTACTTCTGAGTCCTTCAGTATCTTCATCCATGATTTCTTTTATGCATTTAATTTTGCTCCTTCTCTTCTTTTGATGCAGAGAGAGATCAAATTAAACTGAGCAGTATGTAGTCAAGGCAATGTTTGACTTGGTTCTACATTAATGTCCTTAATGTTTCAGTTGCAGCTGATCCCATATTCACAGAATCACAGAATTTTTGCACAGAATAGTTGGAAGGGACCCACAAGGATCATCAAATCCAACTCTTGAGTGAATGGCCCTATGGGGATGTAACCCATCACCTTGGCACTATTAGCACCCTGCTCTAACCAACTGAGTCCATCTCAGGGCTGATGTTCATTGCTTATTGTTTGATTTAGATAATTCTTTTTTTTTAAAAATCAAACTGTTTTCATGGTGTGAGAAAGAAATCTGGATATGGGAATTCTCACAGACCTTGTTTTCTGCATCCTAAATTGCAGGTTTCATGTACAGATTTACAGAAATAGTTGGAGAAGGCTTCATGATCTCCAGAATATAATGCAGGGTATTAATTCTCTTCCCCTTCCTCTCCCATTTATGATTTTTCAGTCTTTGAAATACAATGCAGCAGTCATGTTGATGCTGTTCAGACTCCTCTCTTGTGTATTTTATAGGTGAAAAAACCACCAACAACTGCTTTTTCTGGATTTATTCTTGAAAAATTAAAACAGCATAATACCACAAAAGGGAAAAAAAGACAATGTTTGATGAGCAGATCAAATGCACAAAATTATAGCTTGGGATTTTTCCAAAGGACATTTTCCTTTACCCAGACATGCTTTTTCTCCTTGTTGCTGTCATGATTGATTAGTGAAGCACCAAACAATCCATGTAATTATTCACCAACTGCAGACCATCTGGAGTTAGGAATTGCAGTCTCTTTCTAGAAATGTATCTGCCTGGGTTTGCTGCATGCTTTTGAGCCTCTTTTGAGCCTAGTACTTAATCACTACATGTGGGAGGTGTTAACTAGGGAATTGCCTTTCCAGTCTAACTACATTATCATTTATATTGTGCTGTAAATGTCTGTAATATTTAAGATGCTGTTCAAAGGGTTAGAAGTGCACCACATAGTACAGATTATACCCCAAAGAGCATGGAGTTGAAGTGCACAAGTGGATCCCATAAAATAAAAGGCAAATGATGAGGGAACAGTGGCTGCAAGAGAGGTAAAGGAACAGATGTCAGAAATTTTTTTGGAGGAGGAGGTGGGTGAGGAGGAGGGAAGCTGTTCCCATGTGAAAGATGATCTAAAATGGGGAGTGGGCGAAGGAAATGATTTGGAGTTTCTTACAAGTGTGTCTACTGTCCTATCAAGAAGTGTTTGCGCTTTTGAAAGGATAGCTAAATTTGACAGGGAAAAAACCCTTTTAAATATTCTAGCGTAAAAAAGAAATGTAAACTGTTGCCCATTGCATGGTTTAGACATCCTATACATTACAAAAGGAGCTAGCATCAAAATAATGCATGTCTCACAACCAGAAACTTGTAAACTCAACATGAACTGTCTCTCTCACCTTTCAGAGACCAGGCAAAACAACAGAGCCTTAAGAAGATCAACAGCTTGGACAGCAAGGTAAATATTCTGGCTTTGTGGAGATGAGGCAGGAAGGAGGAAGGCCTGTGTCTTCACTGGGAACAGCACAGTGGGCACCAGACTCTGGCCATTTACAGCTAAACCAGGGACAGCCCACATTTTTCACTGTGGTGCTTCACATACGCCCAGTCATGACTGGCAATGACACACCTTAGCAATACAGTTTTTTTGGCTGAGACTTTAGAAACAGCTCTATCATTATTGTTGAAGCTACAAATACATGTTCAGAAGGAATCATTAAATGTGCAAAGTCATCCATGTCTGGGAAACATCCACCCTGCTTCATGCACTAATATGTTTCTTCAGAGCTGGTTTCTGCAGCTCTTATGATGCATACAGTGAGGCTGTTATCTGTATGGTCTGACTTATTTTGTCACTATTTTGCTACAATATCTGTTCCTCCTTCCAAGACACAACAACTTCATTTTACAGGGAGGGGATATGGATAGATTCGTTGCATACGCAGTTTGCTTCCAAAGGCGTGCCACAATGCAAACATACGGGCTGCATCTCTTTATGCTAGTAAATGTTATAAAGACATGGCCGGGGCTCTGGCAGATCTTATAACTATATAACTAAGGTCTGCTCCTGGTATAATCTGTCCTTCCTACTTACAGAAAATGGACCTTGTCCTAGTGCTGAGCTGTGCTGTGTAATTGTCTGGGGAAGCACTAATTCCTGTGAACCAAATTCAAACCAGTCAGCATGCTAACAATTCAACAATATAAACAGTAACATGCTGAAATTCATTCCCTCTTTGGACACTTGTCCACTGATACAGGCATAACAACGTCATATATCTAATTCAGAAACATTTTTTGGTAGCATATAATAATCATGAAACCTCCCTAACACCCCTGGCTTTTTCCTGGTTTCTTACAAACCATACCTGAGAAATAGGAGTCACCAAGTAGACTGGAATACTCCACCTCCTATTGGGATGTCAGCTAAAACCTATATTTTGCCCCACTGATTGTGTCTGGTTCTCTCATTCATTCACTGTGATAGACTTTAATCTTATACTTAATTAATTTGCCAACCCTTCCCTGCTCGGAGCATCTGGAATTTCTTCTCAACAGTTTCCATCCCATATCAAATTAATTAAAAATAGTCATTAATATTAGTCTAAGATCCCTGTGGAATCATTCTTGATGCTGGGCCGCAGTTAATGAGCAGATTTTTGTAACTAGTTGCATATGGCAAATGAAGGGGCAGGAAAATTAGGTGAGGAATTATTCTTTCTACTAATCCCGCAATTAAGAAAAGGTGAGAACCAGTAAATATCACCAAAGTTGTCATATAAGCCTTAGCAATGTTTTACATTCTATCACACTTATTCTGTCTCTCTGAGCAGGCAGCTGCTAGACTTAACTACAGTAAGATAATGTCAGAAAACAGAAGCAAAATATTTTGATCTGGGGACTGCAGAGCTGTGGGTGGTGTTAACTGTGGCCTCCATGTAGATCAGAGACAAACCAGGAAGAACTTCTAGAAGAGTGAGAAGCTAAACTATGCTGTTACCAAATTAATGTGCTACTCTTGCTTAAGTCAATGGAAGGTTCATCATAGTCTCTAGTGGAGTCAAAATTTCCTCCCCAATGCTTAAAACTCTACCAGGTTAACAGAAAAAGACATAAAAAAATTACTTGCTGTTCATTTTTGGAGACTATATATATATATATATCTGTGTAGTTGGTGAAATCTTAGCCATATCCCAGTTCCATGTTGAGGGAGACTCAATATGCTTTAAGTTTTCCACTTTTTGATGCCTTGATTTCTACTGGGTGGGAATCTTGGCATATGTAATAGATAGAAATCCTGTCTGTCTGAACTTGCCTCTAGTCTGGATGATCACAGGATACTCAAGAACATCATGGCACGTATCCAGACATCACTTCAGATGCGGCCCAAGAAAGTCTCTGTCTTCAGAATGAAAGAGGTAGGTACCAACAAGTCTATTTACTTCCAGTCAAAGTTCAGTCTTTTTTACCTGGGGATACTGCTTTTTCATTAAATAATGCTCATTGTCTTGGATGTCACAAGAATGTATTCACTCAACACAGTAGGAAAGGGCTTTAACCAGGCCGAAGGGTGAACAGTAGAATGATCTGCATTAGAAGGACAGTTGGAATCATTTGTCTGATTAATTTGTCTGGAATCACCTTGTCTGATTCAGTCTATTCTTCCTAGGTAATTCATGTTACTTTTTTTGTTAAATTAACACAGGTCCAGCATGAAAAGAAAAGAGGAGAAAGAGAAGGAGAAACAGAGTCTTTGCATTGGCCTGTCAGGACAAATCATCCTGGAGGTGTAACAGAGGAATCCCACCTCTGTTACACCTCCAGGATGATTTGTCCTTAATACATATAAAAGTCCCATATGCCAAGGAAAGAGACCACTGCGGGGGTCCTGTCTGGACTGTGTATCTGCCAAATTGTAAAAAAAGGGATTTTAT
The DNA here is from genome assembly GCF_023055355.1 of Agelaius tricolor. Classification (NCBI taxonomy): domain Eukaryota; kingdom Metazoa; phylum Chordata; class Aves; order Passeriformes; family Icteridae; genus Agelaius; species Agelaius tricolor. The sequence goes on from NW_027269268.1 coordinate 19,512,299, forward strand.
AACCAGCTCTGCCAAAACCCATGTTTGAGAGGAAAACTTCACCACAAGCAAGTTGGGTAGTGGGGTGAGAATGCCTTCATGTTTTCCAGAAGCACCATTCTGGAAGCACAACCTTTAAAGCAAGTCATGTAACTTGGTGTTACTCATTCCTAAAGGAGAATTTTTTTCACAGCACTCAGGAATGTCTTCAGGGAGAAGGGAGAGCTTCTGATCTGACTTGTAGTCAGTAATAATGTGCAGTTCTGAATTGCACCTTTTGTGTACCCAGTGAGTGACATAGTCACTTTGTCACCTCAGCAAGCTGTGATAAAGCTGGATGGCCACTGGCATTTTGTCTGTCCAGTCTCTTGGAGGAGTCTGTAGTTTTCTGTGCCATGCTGATCCAGACACATCAGAGATGATTTCATGAGTAGGGGAAGGGTAAGCAAAGATAAGCAAATAAGGTAAGCAAAGATTTTTTAAATTGGGATGTTTTCCTGCTTCCATCTAAACTAAGACTAGCTATCAAATTAATTCGTAAACATCATCAGCCACTGACAGTTATTTGCTGCTTTCAGATTAAACAGAATTCAGACCAGTGATCAAGAGGCAAAGGGTCTCTCACTCATGGCTCCTGTGAGCCATCAGTTTCCCAAGAGCACCAGGTTTTATAGGAATGTCAAGAAGTATGCAGTAGTCATGGTGTAGTGTATGCTTGAAATATTAATGAACTTTCTAGCTTAAACATACTTGGCTTACTGTAATTAGACAGCAGAAGACTTCTTAAAGACGCATTCCTAAAGCAAGTTAAACACTGTTTCTGTTACATGTCATTCTTCAAAGACAGCATCTGAAATAGGTATCTGAAGTGTAGCATTTGAACAGTGTTTCATTTACCCCAGACTTCACTGTAGCAGCCTTCCCTGAATTTAATAAGGCTGCATTAGAATGAGCAGTGCCCAGAGTAACCTAAGTCAATGAAAAGCAATTTAATTCACTGTATGGAGAGGCACATGGTGTCTCTCTCTCCCCCTGCCCCCAAAGTAGATTAAATGAAAAGCTTTCTTACATATTGAATGAATGCTTTCAGGATGGTGTATCATACTCTGATCTCTAAAAAATCTTGTGTGAATGTGTATATTTGGGTCACTGTGTATTTGTTCAAAGATGGAAAGGTGAGCTGAACATAAACGAATACACTGCACTAACCATACAGAAAGGCAACTATTTAATTCACTGACATTGAATAAAAATAAAAGGAACAAAATAGCTGAAGCACAAGCAGTATAAACAGGATGGCTGTGATAATATGTGTGTATGTGCTTTTATTCTTTGCAATTCAGTAACACCTTCAATGCCACTCATACAGGGCGTGCACTAGGAAATCATGCCACTATTACCCTGAGTTGGACTCTTTGGTGACATGGCACAGTAAAATACCCTGGGCTAGTGTAAATACATGAGGCATATTATTTAAAATGACAGTAATACGGTGTCTGCCAACTGTACGTTAACTGAGACCATGAAGAGTGGGCCTGTACCTCACCATTCAGGCACAGCACGAGTTGGTGTTCTTAGCAGAGGTCACCCACGACACCGTCCTTCGCTGCAGGTGCAGAAGCTGTGCATTTGTAACAGTGTTTTCATCTGCTTTGAGCTACAAATACTCAGAAATTGCATCAGGTTGTAAGTTGTGCTTTTATTTAATGTTGGTATTTGATCTCATCTTTCCTGGCTACTTCACATATTCTGGTTTTCATGGTAAGGTTTCTGCTAGCAGTTTGCATCTTCTTGAGGTGTAGATATTAGGTTCAAATGCCTGAGTGTGGTGGTGGGCATTTGTTATTATCTGATTTGGACTGTACGTGTTAACATTTAACAGCAAAACTGAAGTACACAGGATGCAGCACTAAGTGCTTTAGTTCTTCTGGCCTAGAGGGCATCTGTATTTTATCTTTTGCTATGAAGGCAACAGTTTAGCTTCAGGCTAAACTCATGAAGTTACTGTACATGCTAATATGAGATCAAGCTTCTTCAGAAAATCAAACTGTGTGACCACGTGATTAGTTTTAAGAATGAATAATACAAGAATTGCAAAGCTAAACATAATCTCTGTAACACTAAATTTACTTCTGTCCCTAAAAAACTAGGTTCATATTTGAGAGACAAATTAAAAACAAGCTTAACTTCTCTAGCAGTAGAAAAAAAAGTTAGGAGGAAAGTGAGATTTATTCAAACAGATATCCATACTTTTCTTGTCAGTAGATTTAGAGGGACAATATATCACATCTGTATTCAGTGTTTGTTCATCAGAGACTACCTCACAATTCAGAGTACATAATTCCAGGTATTCTTAACATCTGTACATACTGTAAACAACTAATGTATGGTTTAATGATACCTTCTGCTCTTTGAAATTGTTGTGGATCAAATTTGATCAGCCATTTTGGAAGATATACAAGGTTTGTGCATCAGATATGGCTGCCCCGATTCTCCAATCTGCTGTGAAATTCATGGGTAGAAAATGGAAACAAGATTTGCTATGTGCTGGGAAAAGGTAAATTATTTAAATAAGAAATAATGGGCTGGAATATTGCCCTGTGTATGTGCATGAAAAAGATAGCAGTACTTATCTGTGGAAAGAACTCCCAGCAGCTATTTACTGATTAAATTGGTTTGGAGTCGGTCAGAACTTTTATTGCTAGCGTGCCAAACAGCTACAGTGCTTGCAAATCTCTATTATTTTTTGTTTGTTTTGTTTGTGAAGATGAGCTTCCAAACCAGTCCTGTGTGTGCTGTGCAGGACTTGAGCAATGTTTGGGCAGCGTGTGGGCAGCCCTTAGAGGAGGCTGAGTACTGGGCAGGGCACAAGAGTGTTGGTGTTCTGTAGAGGTGGTTGTGTGGGGTGTTTGCTGTGGCATGTGGAAGGAGCCATATCCTTTTGCAACAAGGATCTTTGTGACTTATATTTTTCATATGATGTTTCAGGTAGAGCTAAAACAAAGACAGCAGGAAGAAGACAGTAATATATATGTGCATACACACACACACACACACACATATATATATATATATATTATTTTCTTTTAGACACTCTGTATTGAGATGCTGTTATCTAGAACTAGAATTCAGTTTAATGGCTCCCATCCTCTCTTACTTAGCCTCATGTCTTCTGTGGTGAAAGAGCAAATTCTTTCAGAGACAAGAAGCATTCCCATCAATAAAACAATTGGGACAACTTTCAGCAGACCCGATTCTTACCGTGGCTTTCTGGCCATCAGAAAAAAACAAAACAGAAAGACAACTCAGTGTCCTCCCCATCATTCCTTTTGTACCTTTTTTCCCCCATCCAGTTTTATATAGGAGACCTAAGTAGAACTTTGTAGGAATGTGTAGACAAATATAATAAAACATAATAGCACAGAGACAACAGGGACAGATGATGGAGAGTGTTGGCTGAATGTTCATTCTCCCTTTTGTCTTTGTAAGAAAATCCTTAACAGTACCCAAATACTAAGTTCCCAAATACTAAGTTCCCAAATACTAAGAAAGGAAAATACTAAGAAAGTTCAACAGCAAGAGAGAGGCAGTCAACTTTTGAAAACAAACTTGAAATTTATAATTATGTTGAACCAGCATCTAAATGTACATATGCACCCACTACCAGATTACTTTTGGAATAATCACCCCTCTCAGCCTGGCCTCTGCAGAAGGATTTAAACCCTGAATAATTCACCTCTCCTCCATATCAGAATCTGTACTAATGTTTTCATTATGATATTTATATGAGAACATATATGAGCAGACCCACTGCTCTCATCACCTGGGATTTCCCATGCAGAACCTTCTTCAATCAATTCAGCTTCCAAAAATATTTTGCATCTCAGTATTAGAAGCCTATCCTTATCTGATTTGTACTTCCTTCTGGTCAAACAGCAGTTCTAGGAGACATTGATTGAAGAGTCTTTGCACCACATACTGTCTCCATTCCATTACACACAACTCTGTGGACCATACCATGCAAAAAATCTTTTTCAGATGCTTTAGGCTGTCCTTCCAGCCTCTCCTTCTGGGAATGGAGTTTAAGCCTCACCTTTCATAAGTACTCCATGAAGTCCCAGACACTCAGTGTGCTGTGATAAACAGAAAGTCTCCCACTTGCCCTGAAATGAATTCAAGATTCTTAGGTTTGATTATTCTAAAAATTTTCATAGTCACTGAGTCCTACACCATTTTAACAGGAAGCCAGTGTATGATTTGTGATGCCCCTTAGTCCTTGACAAAACGTGACTGCAGCAGAGATCATCAAACATTTGCCTGTGTTTTCTTCTGGTTTACCCCACAGTAACTAGATTAGAGGAATTTGTCTCCCTTGTTAGATCCATCTCTGTAACAAAATCTCTTCTTGCAGATACAAACTCTCTGAGGATCTTAAGCAATGATTCAATTAACCTTCCTCTGAAACATTTGTTGGTAGCATTTACAATTAAACTACCACATCTAAATTAGGATTTTTCTTTATCCTACTATACTTTTGACTTTTAATGAGCCAAAAGTTGCTCTCTTAAGATAACTTTATGGATCCTATTGTTCTAATAAAAGACTTGAGTATCTATTTTTTCTCTTTGGAGTAAACACGTATTTCACCTAGCTCTTAGCACAAATCCTTTGCTAAAGAAGGTAATGCTTTAAATCCAATAGAAAAAAAAGAGGATAGCTTCAAATAGGAGACATGAAAATGAGTACCAGAAGAAAGCTTATTATTGAAATAATAATAAAAAACAATGTCCTCCTTGAGAAGCCAATGTTTTTTAGAATATCTTCTGTTGACTAGGCTTGTTTGGGGAGTTTTTGGTTGCTTACTCTGTCTTGATTCCCAGACTGTGGACAACATGTGTATGTTATATAGAATGTATTTATATCTCATTTTTAAAATGAAGGGGAATGATCTTCCTTGTTTAATTCTTTATGTACAAATTCTTCATAATATGTGATAAGATGCCTGTTAGATTTTTTTTATGGGGGTTGTTAGGGTTTTTTTCCTCCCAAAATTAAAATTCCTCATGATATTAAGCAAGAGTCTTTTTTTTATCATCATTGTCTGGTTCAGAATTGGACCAGGTCTGAGAAGTCCTGCTTAATGATGAAAAGAGTGTTGAATTTTGGACATGAAAGTTTTAGTAATTTCAGTTGCTACTGATTTGTATGCAGGGAAAAGACTACTAGAGAAATGAAAATTTGACATTTATCTCCTCATATAAATGGAATGATTTATTCTTTAAATCAAAGTAACCTACTTTGGTTCCTTTGAAAGCCTTTCTTCATTCTTTTTCAGCATCTGATTAAGGTACATTTTTCTTTAGCAAAGAATTTTATGTTCAGTGATTTCAAGTTTACTCAGTCCTGACCTTAGAAACTGATTTGTGCCTAGAAAGTTATTATTTCTGAAAATAAAGGTTGACTGCCTGTAGAAACCATGGATAGATCTTAACAGATGGCAGTACATGCTGCAATTTTATGAAATTCCTGCACAGGAGTGTACATACAACTTATTATGCATAGTTTCTGGGATCTGTGCAAATGAGTATGAATATATAGTGTGTGGGATTCGTTCTGTGTAGAAAGAAGAGCTTGTGTGGACTGACATGGTGACACAATTGTGTGTGGTTTTCACATGAGCCTGAACCTTGGACAAAATTCCATGAAGCCTGCAAGGCAATCCAAGGAGTGCAAGTGTACAGTGTTTCCTGCCATGGCCCTGTGATGTGTTTCTGAGATGGTTCATGTGCCCATACTTATGAGTTGAGCCTGTTTCAAAGATCATTTATACTGAGATAGGTGTACAGATGGACAGAAATATCTGTAGAAAAATTGGTCAACAAAAGAGCAAGTAAAAAGCAATAGGTAATTTTGTACTGATGTGTTTGTTCTTTTTAAGGAATTTGACCTGTTCTGTTCTGCTAGGGTTCTGTTGTATTCTGTGTCCCCAAGACAAAGTTCAGGTAGTATAAAATTACCTGATGTTCCCTCTGAAAATATTCTTTGACTAGAACTCTTCTACTTGATTCATTGCCAAGAACCTACTCTACCAGGTATTGTAGCAGCTGGACCAGAAGGACCGTGTCTCACTCACTTTATTTCCTTGGAAAATAATTTCTGTCTGGCTAGGGAAAGAGCTGGATGTGACTTGCCATGATAAAATATAATCAATCTTGAACTCCAGAGGAAGCCTGAGCAGATTTTCAGAAGCTTAGGTGGATCAAATCAGCACATCCAAGTGTGTAAAACTTTTTCATTTTGTGAAATGTGAGGGAACACTAAATACAGAAAAAACCAGATATTAGCTGACAATAGCATCAACATTTTAATGTGTACTGAGGAGAAAAGGTTTAAGTGTTTAAACAATCTCTCCACAAACTAAATAGTTGCTAGCTAGCATAAAAGAGTTAATTACAGCTCACTTTCCAGTAAGTAAGAACTTTCTAATACCTGCAGGTGTCCAGTAGATTCTTTAATATCAGCTAGCCACAAGGGGTAACATGATCCTCCATGATATCCTTTTGAGTGGAAGTAGACACATTTTGTAAGGTAATAGACAAGATTAATAACCCCATTATTATTGCAAAGAAAATGAACACCACACTGAAATGCCTTTCAACTCTTTGGAATTTCAAACTGGGCTCCAGCAGGGCTCTAATCTCCCTTTTAACTTAAACTGAAACACTCAAATTGGAGGTGCTTTGTATGTTTGGATCCCTGCTATACAGCTGAACTTCAGCCCCATCCTGTTGGAAATCCCCATACCCTGTTGGTCTCTGCCTGTTGTATCCTCATTGTTGGATATGGCCATCAACCTTGGCAGCTCTCAGTAAAAGCCAGCTACCAGCTGTTTCCTGTGACAGAATGAAGCCAGTGCTCACTGCTGCTGCTTTCTTTAGGGCTTTAATGCCTTTTATCAAGAGCTTTCTTTTTATTAAGGAGACTACTACGGCAGTGCACATACAAAATTCAAATAGCTTGAAGTAAGGAACAGACTTCAGATGTTCAGTGTCTTGGTGTCAAAATGAGGACAGCAATGGCAAGTGCATTCAAAAGCTATTCTGAGGTAATGCTTTTGCTATTCTGCTTGGGAGCCCATTAAATCATTTGCAGAGGACTGCATTCCCTCTGCTGTATCTTCACACTTTTGGAGAAAGAAGGGGTTGAGGAAAAAACCTTTCTCCTCCTCAGTTACACATCTTATGCTGAGATACTTCTTTTTCTTGTAGACATTTCTGACCACAAGAAATGCTTCTTGACTCTTCAGATGTGCAATTCCCTTAGAAAATGGGTTAATAGTACTAACCAAAATACATCAGTACATTTTGATTTGAAGATATATTCAGATACAGCATTGCTAAATTGGACTATAAACTTACTTTGAGAACTTCTATCAATAAATGGCTTGATGCAATAATCATGGAACTAAAAGCTATAAAAAGTAATTTTATCTGTCATTAGGCAGTTCTAGGAAGGCATCACATAGCAAAAACCTCAGCAATGCTAGGATAGCCATCCTACATAACCATGCAGAAATTACTAAATTTCTTCTTTTTGAAAAGTGCAAACTGAAAAACCAAACCAGAGGTGCTCTTCTACTTCAGGGGCCTGCTGTCCTTCTGCATTATCTTTTTGACAATGATGATGATATTGTTAATTATCTTGTCTTATATGTAAAGTATATACTGAAATACAGATGCTTCCAGAAGCACTTCTTAAAATTTGGGATTTTATTTAATTACTGAGATATACTTACACATGCTAATGCTGTGTGCATACTTACAGCCATTGGGAAACACTTCAATAAAAATGGGACCTATGATCATTGGCCTGATTTATTGACCTAAATAAATAATGTGAAAAATCTTCAGACATCTCTACGGCAATGCTCCCTTTTCTTGAATGTTGCAACATCATCTAAAGGTGGGAAACCTGTGAGTTACCAGGACCTGACTCACAGAAGGCATCTAGACAAAAAGTCATACAAAGGTCTAGTTGATTCTTTAGAGTAAATATAGCATTCCGTAGATTACAACATTTTTATAAGCTGTCACAGAGATCCCAGCTCATCTTCCCTCCAAAATACTTCTCTTCAGCTCCTTCAAAAACTACCAGCCATGGAGAATTCACTACAGCCCTTGACAATTTGTTCTGGTTCTTAGTTATCATCACCTGCAGAAAGACAACTTCATTTCCCATCTAGACCAGTCCATCTGCCCCTTTTCTCCCATTACATTTGTGTCTACTAATCCAAATGGCCTTTTACTCCTCATGTTATTGCTCACAGAAAGAGGCTATGTTGCTTCTTAACCTTTTCCACTGTAAGCTAAATAGACCAAGGTTTTGGTTCTTCACCGATGCAGGACATTTTGCAATCCTTTAAGAATTCTCGTGGCTCTTCTCTAAATTTTTTTGCATCATTTGCATTATTCTCCTTAAATTGTCAGTATCACAACTGGAGGTAGTCAGCCCATAACTGCAGCAGGAATGCTAAATGAAGGGGTTATACAAGCTTTCTGCTCCTACTAGGTTCTCCTCATTATATACCCATTATGTTGCACATATTGATGCTTTTTGACAGAGAGAAGTTAGAAATCTATCTATCCTGAAGGCTCTCAATGCGCCTGAACCATTGCTACCCAGTGCTGTGTGCTTTGCTCATAAAATGAGGGAGGGAGTCACAGGCTTTTGCAAATGCAAGCCAGCCACCAACACAGAAGAACCCAGTTTGGGCATGTTTTAAAGAAACAGTTGTTTTAGGGTCTGATGATTCATCTTTTCCTATTAAAAAGCCTGATGACAAATATGTATCAGGTGCCCAAAGATATGGTCTCAACATCAAGCAGTGAATTGCAATAATGTGAAAGGTTGATCTTGAAAGCAGACAGTGAGGAGCACATGCTAGAGCTGTGTTCATCCCACCACACAGGGGGAGGGGGCAGCTGGCCAGGTGTGCCAGAGATGAACATTCCATGTGCCTCCCATGCAGAGATCATGCTGCTGGGTGCATCCTGTGGCTGCGTGGGGTGGCCTTTCAGTCCCAGCTGAGTGTCCATCTCTCCAGCTTTTGAGTCCCACATCTGTTCCTGCACGTGCATCTCGTATGCACAAGCTTGCAGGGCAGTAATGCTGATGCAAAGTCAATAGCTGTTAACAGGTAAACCTGGCACACTTGGAGCCAAGGATAACAAAGCCATGCTGTGCACCACTGTGTTCTGCTGATTCGCCTTGGAGATGGGCTGTGGATTACCCTCACGTACCAGTCCATTTCAAATTGTGCTCATGCTTTGAGAATTCAGAGTTTTGGAAACATTCTCAGAGCTGGAGCACAGCCTGTAGTTTGAAAGAAGGCAGTGGGAAAGTAAACAAAGATGGAATAAAGTAGATTTTTGGTTCAGTTGGCTGGTTTATTTTTGTTTGTTGGTTGATTCACCATTTTTATTGGAGCTCTTTTGCCTTAGTTACTTTTTTACACCTCCTACAATGTGGCATCTTCACAAACAGAAGACAAATTGTGAAGTATAACACAGCAAAATTATGAGGCATATGACATCAGACAAGACATATAAATGAAAAACACTGAAATTACTCATTTTGTAGTGCATACACACATATGTCAGCAAGGGATATATGAGTGTATGTTTGTGTGTGTGGTTTTAAACAAGTTCCAGAATCTTACTTTTAACTTTGCTTCTATTGTTTTCTGTAGAGGCATTCTAGTTTTGGTAATATTTGGGAAATGTTAATCTTGTGTTATCTGGGAAGTACCCACAAAATTAATCTGATGCATCTAGAGTATAAATAGGAAGTTCAGTACTCCACTGCACTTAAACTAGGCTGAGGTGGTGGTCTAAGAAAAAGAGTCCAAAAATACCATGGAGATGTAATAGGACATCTAATTCCTGCAGCAAAAGACTAACACTAAGTTAGGAGCATTAGGCTGAAATGAAAACCAAAAGAACATGTTGAGTTTCCTAAGTGGATAACAGTCAGGAGTTGAAATTAATTCAAATAAATGGATCAGGTGGGAAATAATTAAAAAGAGAAAGAGATATAGATCATAATCATGGAGGGTTATGGCTGTATAAGCAATTTAAATTTTCTATTTCTCTTTCTAATAGGAAGGGAGACAATGGGTGAAGCTGGTAAGAGAATTTCTTGAATCAAGACCTTTGGAGAGGAAGAGAGATGCAAAAAACTTTTCTTTAGCTTTTATCACAGAAACTGGCAAAAATTCTGGGGAAATGTCATTGTAAATAACCTGAAAACTCCAGAGAAAATTGTATTTCCCATGGACTTTGAGATTTTAGAATTTCATTTCATCCTTTCATTGGTCACCCCCTAAGCATTTTGGTTTCTAGTTTCCATATGATAACATTCTCACCACATCCGAGAGATTTAAATATTGAGTTTCCTCTTGACTTTTGCAAAGATAGTCTTTAAGGAAATATTTTAAGGAGCCAATGTGGCTGTTGTTTTTCAATAAATGAGAGAAATGATAATATGAAAGAGGCCCATGCAGACTGAGGAAGCATTAGGAGCAACCACCCTCCTTTTCTATGTCCAATTTGTCATTTTGGTGCCAGATGTCTTTTAAGAAAGATGTTCATTAACAATGAATCTCATTCTCCCTTTCCACATCCACAGCAAAATCACTGTGCTTACATTTTTCTTCTTGCATATGTAAGCTGAATGTGCCTGGATGAGCATTACTGAGCTAGTGTATACTCTTTGTGAACTCTTGCTGTAAATAAAAACAGGCTTTTAAATAAAAACAGGCTTTTAACTTCTACATTGTGAAGGAAACCTGAGTGTAATTTTAGGAGAAGTTCATCAGGTGACTTCTGCCTGCATAGAGCAGAATAAGGTTCTGCAAAGGTCAGTGTGGGGAAAAGCCAAAGCAGGTGCTGCTGCTGCTGCTGCAGAAATCTTGAGGTGATTCATGTGCACTGGATTCAATCTGCCATGGAAGCTCACCCCACTCCCTGTCTGTGGAGGAGGGCTCCTCTAACTTTCTTGCAATGTGGAAATCATGCTGGGTTTACCACTAAGGACACTGCAGTCAGCCTTTTAAAGAAGTCTGAGAAAAATGCAGATAGTGGGAGTAATGATAAGGAGACTGGGAACAAAATTCCAGAAGCATGCTCCACGTATTAATTTATTTTGGCTTTTTAGGAAATGTTAGAAAATGAGTGAACTTCCACAGAAAACTGCAGACATAAAACCCATTAGCAGTGCTAATGTGGGTGCCTTATTGTCAGCTTCAGCAAACTTTCAGTCTTAGTCTGGCCATGGATCTTCCACAGATGTTGTCTGTGCAGCTGGTGTTGTGCCCACCAGACAACGTCATTCTCCAGTACTTTCAAACCAACCTCTTCTAAAGTCTCTATGTTTAGCTCTAAAAATTACATGGAATTAAATACAACCCAATTCCAGCACTATACAAAGTATATGATCTTAGAGATCTAACCCAAACTGTTACATATGTATATAAAGTTTAGTTTTAATTGACTATAAGTTCAAGGAAGTTGATATGGTTTGTTTGTTATGTTATTTTAGTAAACAAATGCAAAATGTTTATTTAACTTTAAGCAGCTCTGAAACTTGCCTACTATAACCCATAATCCTCTGATATTTATAGATGAATGCTTTTAGCCTAGACACCACAAATGCAACAGATTCTACATAGCCTTCTGTGGTTTCTTAGCATAAAAATAATCTAGGACTAAACAAACAGTAGGGGAAAAAAATAAAACCCGAAGCCACAGAACAGAACTATTTCTACAACTTGAAGAATTGTGTCATGTTGTTAAAAAAAGTTCATGGTTTCATTTTTGTCATATGGAACTTTTCTTAGCAAGGATCATCTAACACTACTAGAACTAATGTGCCATCTTGCCTGTATGGTATCAAAATACCCCAGAGTAGCTAAGTACAGCTGCTTCTCACAGAGATTCACAAAAAACCCCAAGTCAGTCCTTTATCCAGCTTACATTTTAAAAAGGCTGGACTTGCTCACTTGAATAACAAGAATAATTTCTAGCAAAATAGGATAAAAATTTAGGAAAACACTCTCACTGCCAATAATGCCAAAAATCTGGAGGTGCCATCAATAACTCTGTCATCACTGAAATGTATCAACAACTCAGAATACGAAAACACACATCTTATATATTTCTACTCATTAGTCTTCAATGCCCTGTTATGAAATTTCCCTTTCTTATTTCTTCTTCCCCCATCACCCCTCCTTGTCTCTCCCCCTCCCCTGCTTTGCAGCTCTCAGAAACAATCCAGTCATCATAACACACACCTTTTTTTTTACTTTCTTTCCCCAAAGCCTTCATTTCACCTACAAGCCTGTTGCATCTGTGATCTGTGTAGCTGTATAATTAACTGGAAGTCTCATTTTTTATTTATGAAAATGAAGTCATGTTTCTGCTCATTATGGTTGTAAAAAAATATAAACCTCAAAGGTTTTAGGTCCAAAACAAATATTAAAAAACCCCTCCAAAGTTCAAGAATTATCATGTTTTTAAGCCAACCTTTGTATGTTGGGCACCTTTTACTTATGTTTTCAATGTTCATATTTAGAGGTATTGCAATCAGAAAAATTAAAGGTTGTCAGAGGAGCAAGTCTATGAGTGAATGCTAAAAAATGGAATGCAGGGCTATATCAGTGCTGTGACATGGAAAGGTTTCTTTCTGCCCCCATAAGTTTCTGTTTGGAAATCTCCATCTTCCTGGAAAAAAAAAACAAAACAAAACCACCAAAACCAAACCAAACAAACAAAAACCCCCACAGAACCAAAAACAAAAAAAACACCCCCCCCCCCAAAAAAAAAATCCAACAAACAAAAAAAAAAAAAAAAAAAAAAAAAAAAACCCACGAAACTGAAAACAAAAATCACAGGTTTGGAAACAGAGGGCACTCTATGCAGGGAAAAAACCCCAACTTTCTAATCTAATAAAACTATTTTTGTGCATTTAAAAGCAACTGAAGATGTAGATCAGTACATACTAATCATACTAATACAAAAGAAAATACAGTAAAGAAATGCTCCAAAGAGGGAGTGGAAAGTTTTCCATTGAAAATAGAGAGTATGAACAACTTTATCAAATATGTTGAACTGAGAATTTGTTCTATTACTGTCTCATCACAGCCTATCTACATATCACAACACCCATCTATAAATAACCTCACTTATACTGCTATTGTGTATTGCCTATTTATGTTGAAATTTCCCTAGAATAGTCACACAGTTTTTCTGCTTCACTGTTCAAATCATGCATGGTTTAATCTTTCAGTAACATTCAGAGGAAACACACATTTTCAGTACAAAATTGGCCTAATGCACCTCTTACAAGCATAGGAGAAAAATCTGCTTACATACTTCAGGCCTATCATATAAAATACAGTGAAACCTTTTGACTTCAATGAAAATGGGAATGCAATTTTAAATTAGGCATAAAGGTGATTATAAGAAATCCCCTACATAGTATGATCCAGTGTTTTTATGGGCATGTTTCCATGATAGACTTAGCAAAGACCTGTAACATGACAGCTGATTAAGCTGCCAATGCTTTGCTACAGTTTCAGGCATCCCAAAAAACTGTAAGTTACTTCACAAGCTACTAAAATTCAAAAACCTAATGAAATGTACTTGCCCCATCAATACAAGAGGCAGTGAGTGCCCATGCACAGGCACAACCCTTATTCCAAGATTTACAATGGTGTGCACAATGTCAAAAGGCATTAATTTTGATTTCCCTGGCAGAATTATTTTTTCCTCATAATTAACCAACTGGATGTTTGAAAGTGTAGCCTGATTTGTTCTGGCACAGAACCAAATTCAGCAGAGATTTGACTGAAAAATTACTCCCCTAGCTACCCATCTCGATTACAACAGTGCAAACCACCAGAAAAATATGGATCAATACTACACTCAAGTCCATTCTGATGCCAGCCTGATGATACAATGCATTGATTGAGCAGAAAACATCGATAAAATGAACCAGTTAGTTTAAATTTTCAAATAAAATTTCCAATGTTTTTCATCTCATCACTCTCAACAACCCACTCGTGTGTGTTTTCTCTGGAAAAGTGTCACAGTGTTCTAAGTATTTAGGTGCTAAACCTATTGTGAAAAAATGCAGTGGGGCTCTGTTCCCTAGAGCTCTTTGCTGAGCTCTTCCTATCCATAACAAGTATTTACACAGGAAACATTGGAAACCCAGGTAAAATACTTCCAGTACTCACCTTTTGAGAATGCCTGACTAAAAATGTACCACTCTAAGTCTGATCTGCAGAACCAAAGTTCCACTCTTGTCAGGTCAACATTTGGTTAACTAATTATTGTTTTCAACAAAATGTTCACATCAAGATCTTAGAATGGTTTTAGGAAGTAGAATAGGAATTCCAGTGTACTCTGGAATACTGGTGAGGCATGAAAGCACCATTAGTACTGCTCTTAGGTTTATGCAATGTATAAGCTTAAATTCTAAAGAATATAAAAATAAATCATGTTTGTTGCTTATGAAATTGTTTATTAACAAAGCATAGAATCATGCCATTTTTTAAGTAACTTTTTCTCAGCTGATCATGGAATCTGAGTCTATAACATTGCAAGAAATTGTCCCAGAGGATTTAACATTTTTTTTATAAGACAAGGGGAAAACCAAAAAAATTAGAAGATGCCTTATGTTACATTGCTATTCGATGCACTTGTGCATCTTCCAAGAAAAAAAAAAAAGGAAAATAATTATTCACAATTTGGAGAGGGCAAAATCCAGCTCAGTATCTCTCAAGATTTGACCACATCCTTTCAGTTCTGCTAGCACTGCCTGTCTCTGGCTGTGTTGGAGCAGGGCAGCTTCCATGACACACCTTGCAGTCCTGCCTCTGTCCCCAATCTCCCTTCAGCCCCTGCCTGCCAACTGCGCTAAGTTTGCTCTGCAGGGAGTCAGGGTGCAAAGGGCTGGGAAGAGGGTGTGAGTCTCAACATGCACTCTGTGTCTCCTCATGCACCTGGAGGCCAGGAAATACTCTGGTTCCAATAAGAGAGAGAGAGATTTTAGTCTATTTATACAAAGGCTGACATTTTTGGGGCAAGGTAGCATCAAATTAGAAAGAACAGGGAGGCAGATATGTTAAGAATCAGGGACTGAGTGAAGTTCCAGAATGTAATTAAGAAATTATGACAATTATTATCTCCTATTACTGAGAGGTTATAATGGCCTGAAGACAAAGATTTTAAAAGTGTTCATGTACAGCTTTCCTTGCTGTGATGGTAGTTTTGCTGCATAGATAGATCTTCGTGGCTCTAGTAGGAGTTAGACAGCTCTGGGGCATGGAGCTCTTTGTAGCAATATTTTACAATCTCTCTTGAAATATATATAGAAACATAAACTACTATTGCTTTAGTTATATAAATTTAGTGTTAAAATTTAGCAGTCATCCTTCTCCCAAATGCAATGGCTGACTGCTCTTTGATGCCTGCAGACCATGAGACAGACCAGTGCACTCAGATGCTTTGCAAGATGAATTCCTTGATCACAGATTCTTCTGTAATTACTGCCCTGCTGTAAAATGAGATTGTGCACACCTGGCTCACGCAGGAATCACACACAGTCTTCTTTGACTTTTCTAGGCCTTGATGAAAAGACAGACACATCTTGCTGCAGTTCCCATATCTAAAGGATTAATGAGGTTATTTAGGGAGTGTTATGAAGTTATGACTTATCTGGAAGATAGCAAGGAAGCATCATGTTATTTTGCAAGGAGCTGGGTAGGGCAGGAGCCTGGCTTGCATTTACAAGCATTATCTCTATTCTGTTGGAAATTTTCTTTCAGTTGGAACTATATTGACCTGTCAGGGGGAAAAGGGGAAAATCAACCTCATTAACAGTTGTGACATGGTTGCCTTTATTATGAAAAACAGGTGACTAAGGGAGGTATGACACAGGCCTGTAAAATGATAGATGGTTCAGAGAAAGCATGTAGGCAGTGATTACTCACTATTTCTTACAGTTTAAGGCTTCTTCAACACTCATGCTATGATGTGACTTCAAAATAAACAAAAAGGAGGGAGTTGTGCAGGCAGCACAGTGTTAATTCATGCAGCACAGTGTTAATCCATGGCATTATGAAGACAAAGAACTAAGAATGCCAAAGTAAGGACTTGAATTTCTGTGGGAGACAGGTCAGTCAGTGGCTATTAAAAGGCTTTTTTCATGTGCAGTTTTCACCTTGGGAAGGTGGTTAGGAATATGGTTAGGAAATTGGTTGAATATTTAAAAGAATTGCTGTTTGTCTCACATTTCTTCCTTAGATAAGTGCTAATGGCCACTGGCAAAGAGTGAATAGTGGAGCAGCCTTTATGTCCCTTTTTCCTGAACTTCGTGGTTTTCCATAATGTAAACTGTTCATAACATTTAAAAACTGTTAATTTTTCATGGCATTTTCTTGGCTTTTACCATTTGATGGGACTCTTATTCATGCCAGCACCTGGATTCTCATTTTGCCTCCACACTGGCATTTGTGTTGAGCTGGAGGGACTGTCCGGCCAAAGTCACTCTTTCCTTAAGCAACAGTCAGATAGTTGCAGTTCTAAAGGAAGTCTTCTCAGAAATTGAGACCTGTGTGAGCAACCCTGACTCAGATTACAAATGCTCCCCTAAATTAGGATTAAATACCAACTTTTCTGTGGACACCATGATAATTAAAGTTTTACGATAAACTGGAGTAGTTTTGTCATCGCTTCTAATCCAGGCAGAACTTCAGAATTCTTTCCTGTGATGGGAACCGCTAGGAATGGATACATTTTCTAGTGCTACAACAATGTTGCTAGAATGGATGCAGTATATTTTTCCCCAGTTTTAAGGTCAAGTTCATTTGCTGCTTAGCAAACTCTTTAAAAATGAACTGAAGTAGGTATTAAATGATTTGGCAGTAGGTAGTAGTAGGTAGTGGGCTTTAGAATGAGCAATAGTAGAAAAACTGAAGGGAAATTTTTTTTTTCATTTGTAAGGCTTCTGCTTCCTCCTCCTTAATTTAGGTACAGAAAATTAAATGCTAACCAACTATAAAAATGTATGCTACAAGCTAAATATTGGGTGCAGGATGTACAGAAGATATTTAAGTAATTACTTCCTGGAAGGTCGATTTTTAGAAGTATACATGCTTAAATGTGGAAGTTAATTCCTCAGCATTGTACATTTTAATGACCTTCCTTGAAACTCCAAAAGCAGCTCTGGATAACTTTATTAGGTATACATTCCCCCAGCTTCAGGATTTAACATGGACCCAGAAAATGATGAATATATGTACTTGCATCCATTTTTCATGGCCATTAAGAATTGAATGGATACAAGTGACTATAACTCATTTGCTGCCCAATTTATATACCCTGTATATAAGGGGGCTTTTTGTATACAATTTTTTTACTGCATTTCTGTCACCATTGTATTTCTTCAAGCTTAGGCTTATATTTCCTGATTTCAACAGCATGCCAATGAACAGACCAGACTCTGAAACTGTGCCTGAGAGTCTGAAGATACATTATACTAGAAATCCATGGGAGAAAATCAATGCTGTGATTGGTAACTATACACTATAGATTAATTAAGGCCAGAGGCAAGGGATTAAGCCCAGCTCAATTCTTTATTTGGTTTGATTGCAAACACAGTTGTAAGCAAACTTCTCTAAGACTGTTCAAAGTTGAAGGTCATGTTGCACAGCATTGACAAAGCTTTTTGTCCACCAGAATTTCAGAGCAGTCTCTCTATGTAACAAGGTACTGTGATGCTGTAGCCATGTGAATAAACCACCAGTGTTCCCTGTGCTGCTCTGATGTGGAATGGCATGCCATTTGTTTGGTGGTTTTCTCCAGATTGGCAATTACATTTTAGATTTACAAATCCCTAGATTTGTATCATGGTAAATCATTGCTATCAGTGCACAGATTCCCTATGAGGGAACCTTTCCCTGTTGCACTGAGAATTCTACATTATTATTTGTCTGTATGACTTCTTAGGGTAACTAGAACAGTGCTAAGTAAGTAGTACCAAAAGTGACAGAGGGATTGATTTGGTTCTTCCTCAGACTGTAATCAACATAATCCCTCCTCCAACCTGCAGAGAATGTCCTGCTGTCACCTCATTGCTCAGATGTGGCAAAACTTGCAGCATTTAACCTAATGAATGGTAACATTTTTAATTAATGCAGCAAAATTTGAGGTTAGAAGCTTGTTTTTTAAAGAATTAAAATCCAAAAGGAGTTTAAGTCCTTTTCCAACTTCAGTCCATTTGAAGCAATGCTCAGTTGGCAGAGTGGCCAGAGTCACTCGAGTAAGGGAAAACACATATGGTGAGAGCATGAATGTTCTGATAAAGCAAATAAAATCCCAGCTGCAAACACATGGCATACCCTTCATTAGTGACCTGATCATCTTCATTTCATGGAAAACACTACCTGCTACAAATCTAGTTAATGATTGTTATGGCCAATTAAAGCGCACAAAGTCATCTATTGTTATAATCCAATGCAATTAGGAGTAACTCTGGTGATGTAACATTTCCAATGTCTCACTGAAAATGAAGCATCTCAAAGCAAGGGCTGTTCTCTGATGCTTGAAATGCAGTTTTCCAGAACTATGTTCTCTGCTGACTGTTTTTGATAATAATAGAACAAAGGTCTTTGATTTTAAGAAGCTTATCAGCACATCCCTGTGCAATTTTAGTGCATTGCTCATCCTCCCAATAAAGTAGAAGCAATTCTATCTTTACACATCCCACACCTACTATAACTCCAAAATATCCTCCAGTTTACAGAGCTTCTGTAGCAATTACTCTCTGCATAGTCTTTTCCAGGTCAATCAGTTCTTTTAAATTAATTAATTAGCTCTGTTTTGGTTAAACAATTATTCATGACCTAGTCTCAGTTTCCCCTGATTTTTTTCCATTAATTGTAATGCTTACCCAGGTAGTCCCACTAAAAAACTATGGTTTGCTTGGGAATCACTCACCTTCACTGTGCTTTTATATTTGTTACCAGTGCTAGTCACCTCAATTATCATGGGATGTTTTTTATTTTCTGATTATGCAGTTGACATTTTTTATGCAAGGCTTTCACAAATGAGCACTGCTGTGAGAGATGGGGATATAATTATGTTGCTGAAACTATGGGGAGGCTAATGGGGACAAGCATTTAATTAGCAATTAAAAGTAGTTTGAATACTTCAAACTAAGAAAGTTTTGCATGGTTTACTCCAAAGGAAATATATTCTTCTGTTAACAGTGCATTATCAAATTGAGGTTTAGACTTATGTCTTTATGGGGAGGTTGGGATTGTCAGTCATGCCTGTGACACATTCAGGCGTCACAGCATTACTGTATTGCTCAGTGATGTCTGAGGACAACACGGTACTGAACAAATTGTACCTGCAGCACAGAAGGTGCCAGAAACCACTGTCAGCTTAACTGAGTGCATAAAACCAGAAATTCTTGAATATATGGGAAAGGAACAGCACAAATAGAATGTTATTTCCTAGGAGAGAAAGTGGAATATATCAAACAGACTTTGAGTGAGAATGAAACAATCATACCGTGGAATCTCACAGGGAAAGAAAAGGAATTTAGCTTCCCAAGATTGTTCCAGTTGGTGTTAAACTCTTATTGTAGTACACAGTTTTACCCAGCTCTCTTCACAAGTAAATCAACACTGTAGCTTTTTGGGATCCAGTCTGTCTGGTCTAGAAATTCCTGTCTCTGGTGCTCTGCCTTTTTTAATGGGAAAATGTGCTTGGCAGTCATCATCTTCATTTACAATAGCTCACTGGGGACCAAGCACCATTAACAACCCCCTGTGGTTTGATTCTCAGAGCTTGTGGCTGTCAGTTTGGTTCCAGAGACTTTGCTGTCACTTATGCAGGTTTGTCAGGTGTAGCTTCAGAAGTCTCTACACCTCTCTGCCCCTTTGTCTTTCCAGTCTCCAGCTAATAAGGAGCCTCTGGACTTCAGAATTAACTTTGCCATGCCCCATTAAACACAGTTATTTTATCAGTCTTGTAGTGTTTCTACTGAGTCTGTTTGCAGCTGATGCATAAGGATCTCTTCAGATACTTGCTGATTGCATCCCAGTAGCTTTTGCTGGTTTAAGTCTTAATAGTAAAATCCATTTTGGCCATACAAATAGTGCAGGGCAGCTCAGGACTGCATCAGGACTGTGGGGCTGCAGAGCCTGTGCCCAGCTGGGGTAGGGAGCACAGCTGTGTCCTGGGTCTGTCCCCTGCCACAGAAACCCTGGCAGGTGTGCCCCTGGCTATCTCTGTTTAAGGCATAAGGGGCATATGCTGTTCCTAATAGAGTGAAGAGTTTTTTTATGCTAAGGAAAACACAGATTTTGCAACATTAGGGACTTATTGAAGGTGTGAGGAAGAGACATAATTTGCACATTCATCCACATAAATCCGCAAGCATTTTCTACCTGCATGTACAATAATGGATACAGTAAAATTAAAGCTATTTAATGGCTTCTTTTGTAAGGTACCATCTGTTTCAGAGCAGTATTTAACATTCAAGACTCTATTTATAAACAGGAAGAGGTGTAGACTTCAAAGCTGGATTTGCACATCCCAGCACTATGGCCACCTCATAAGCTATATATATATTTAACATGATACAGATCTACAGACCAAGCCTTGTATGTTTAGCTGAAGGAACAGAATGTGAAAGTGAAGGCTTATACACCCTCCTCCCCAAGCTTAAACTGGAAGCAATCAGTGGGTGATAATTCTTCTTATCATTCTATTTTCATTAAATAGTCACCAGCATGTGAACATATATTGGAGAAATAGAAATTGTGTAACTGTTTTGCTGTGATATGGATATATTTATAAACAGACACTGCAAAAGAATTCCTATTCTATTGATCCAACAGTTTATCTTTGGTCTTGCCACTAAAACTTGTTCTTTACTGGTCGAATTAGTTGTCCAGGACAGGTTTGCACATATGGTATTTGGATTTTATCCAGTTTCTGCCTAAACCAAATAGCTGAAAGAGTGAAGGAACAGTCCAGAGAGATTTGTGGCTATCTCTGGATAACCATGAAGCAAAGCAAGCCAAGGTTTGCCTGCTTTCTACATGAAGGCAAGAGAGGAGGCTAATATTTATCAGCTGAGTTGATTTCAGGTTGTGTTATGTCTTTGTATTTTAATGATACATTTTTCTACGAAAAAAGGACCTTTAAACAACAGAGTCATGGTGTTTACATCCCTACTTTGTGAAACAGCCTGCCAGGCATGTCAACATATTCACTGAATTAATTAGCAATTTCTTTAATTTTTTTGTAAAAATGTTTACTCAGAATCTTCCCTTTTCTAGAATAGCTTTGAATTGGGAAACACAGCTATGAATTTTTGTTTCAGATATGACCCAGGGAAAAATGAGTAACTTATGCAGGTTTACAAAGAAAGGTTGAATTCTTTATAAGTATGCTCTCATGGTTGCCAGGAGTATCTACTGCTAGCAGCAGTTTCAGTTTCAACCTCTTTAGTTAGACAGAACTCCTGGGTCACTGAAAGAGTGGTAAGCGTTGGAACAGGCTCTTCAGGGAAGTTGTGGATTCACCATCCCTGGAAGTGTTCAAAAAATGAGTAAATATGGCACTTTACAATATGGTTTAGTGGTCAGGGTGTTATTCAGTCAAAGGTAGGATTTGATAATCTTGAAGGTCTTTTCCAACCTTAATGATTCTGTGAATCATTTAAAAAATGATGTGAAAAACCCACCTTTTTGATACACTCACAAATAAATTTAAGATGAAATCTAAGTGCAAACAAATACAATACTTTTTTTGATAGAGAATATGAAAGCAAAACTGCCTGAATTGTAAATGTATTTATTTTCAGAACTTTTGTTTGACATTCTTGGCTGAAAATGAGAAGTAATTTTGACATTCGTGTTGAAAAGGTACATTTGCTTCCTGCCATGGTTGGCTTACACTGCCGTCAACGTGAACTGCATTTTCCCTCAGGAGCCAAGGGACAGTGCAGACCTTCTGCTACAAACCTCCCTCTCAAGGCCCATGAATCTGGGCCTTTATGTAGGTTTGGGAAAGGAAATTATGTAGAACTGCTTTGTTAAAATATTATATTTTGATGTGTCTTTCATCAAAAACATTACATGGATATTTAATTAAATATTTGAAGGGGAAGGAGGGGGTGGCTATAAACTTACTCATGTATGTGCTTATTTTGAATGTCTTAGGATTGCAAACCAAAGAAGAACAAATCTTTATTCCTAGGAGTTCAAATGTTAAGTAATGTTGAATTTAATTGTTGAGATTACATAATCTCTCCACACTGCGTATATTCTGTCTGTCCCAACTGAATCATGATATTTGACTAGAAAACCATTGATCCTTTTAAATAAGGTACTAATCTTCAAGACAATTGTTACATGATTAAAAGACTGTAAAATTGTTGCTAAATGCAAAGAAAATTCTCACCAAGCTAGGAAAATAGAAATACCTGAAACACTTCAGACTTACTTCCCATACATTTGACAGCACAGGTTATTTATTTACCTCCTATTTTATATGCCAGAATTGTGCATGTGCATATGTTTATAGGTATGTACTAATCTGTTTATAAAGAATGAAAGTTATTTTTTTGCCACTAAGATGAACATAAAGATGAGATCCTGCTCAGTGACTCATAGGTCTTATGCTGCAAGGTTTGGAATGCACAGAAGAGATGGGGAGTGTCCCCAAGTCCCTCCCATTGCATCAGTGGGAGGAAGAATCTTTTTTTTTTGCCTTGGAATCTGCTCAGGTTTTTGCAGATCCTAATAGGAAAGACTTTAACATATATTCAGTTCCACAGGTGTACTAAGTTTGTAGACACAAACTGAGGAATAAACTGAGGAATAAACCTTTCACAGGTTTGGGGGTTCTTATATGTCTGGTAATAGATATCAGTGAGCCAAGGCAGGTGGTTGATTGGATTATTACAAATAATTTCTGAAGGAAATTTGAATCTGCTGAGTAAGAAGTGGCTACAGAAGCTTTTTCTGGAAAACATTCTGCATACTATACAGAACTTGGGGAGAGGGTTAAAAGTGCTCTTTTACTGAAAAAAATTTAAAAAACCACAAAGAAATGTTAATTGCATTCAGATAAGGCATTTGGCCAGGAGATGAGCAAGGTTCATTGCAACTGAACAGCTGTAAATGCAGAGCTGATGGAAAGATTGCTCTTTCCATGCAAATATTTAGATGATTGGTCTCAACAGTGGAAGCTACATTCAGAGTCAGTCTCTTTATCTGGGAACAAAAGAGAATATTTAAAAATACTTCAAAACCAAATATATTCAGAGTTATAAGATTAAAAGCCCAGGAAGTCCATAATCAACTCAAGTTTCAGAGAACCAATAAATTTCAAATTGCTAAATTTTTGGAGGATTTTTTTTTCTGGAGATATGTCTCAGAAATTTACCACTGTGTAATTTTTTTGTCTGTATTAATAGCAAAATTCTAGATTAGACAAACAGCAATATGTCTTGATTACTCAAATAGCTCAAAGCTTTGGAGTAGATGGCATGCCTTAATTTTTTTAAGTACTTGGGAGTCTAAGACTCTAGTGAAATTTTCTAAACTTCTGGAACACACAATGAATAAAAAAATGGTCAAAAATAAAGGGATTGTTTTCTGCAATGTTACATTTCTGGTATACCTAACACAAGATTGAAAGTTGATGTAAATTACAAAAATACCACAAACTGTCCACAACTCCTGCTAAAGCTTATGAATTTCTCTTGTTTGGTCATGGTCCTGTTGTATGTAGATCTAAGCCTAAGATATTCATATGTGTGCATGTATCATGAATCATTTTGCATGACTCAGATCTTTTCAAATGCTGCATGGAATCCTTTCCCCTTTCAGGAAAAACCTCTGACATCAGTAGACAAGGAATTCACCCACCTCATTAGTGCAGAATTGCTACTGAATATGTACATTCTAATTAAAAAAAAAAGCAACTGAGTTAATTTTACTGTGAAGAGCACTTCATTCATCTCAGCTGCAACAAGCATATACATGTAGGCATAAGTATCATACACTGGGACATGAGATACACGAGAAAGGTTTTGTCCAATTTGATTTATACCCAGTCTTTTCAAACTGGTGCTTGATCATGAGGCAGATATTACAAAAGTTGTATGGTTGTATATAATGACCAACTCAGTTCCACAATGATGACACTTCAAGCATCCATATACAGAAAGCATGTATAATTTTTCTTCATCATGACTTTTCCTTGCATCCATAGCTATCATTTTTTCAAGTTTTGGCACCTGGATAGCTGGTAGTAATTAAAAATGAAGTCTGAGAAAGACTCCTGTGTACAAAGAGACATTGAGTAAAGATTTAAATGTCAAATACAAGTGGAACAATGATAATTCTGGCCATCTAAAATTTCTTGTTTTAAAATGAAATCACTTGCTAATTCAGTTTGACATAATAGGCCAAATTTTTCCTTTCTTATTTATCCTATATATGTGGAATGTGAAGTTTGAGCAGCAATGAATGGAGAAAGGGTGAATCATAGGTGAGATATTGTGCAGTCTTTACCCAAAAGAGATGATTATGGGCCTTCTATGGAATAACTTGGATTTATGAGCACTCAGTAGTTATATTTCTAAACTTAACCATTTATTTAGAGACCATATTCTTAAATATCCAATTAGAATATTTAAGAACCATATTAATTGATAAAAATGTGTCCTTGGGTAAGAACCATATTAATTGATAAAAATGTGTCCTTGGGACAATATAATTTGCTTTACCATGTAATACATCCAGGTCTTGCTCATGGTTTGTTTCATTACATGACAGTCACTATCCTGGGAGGGGACTGCAGTAGGTTCACATTTCTCTCTACAACTCCCTGACAGGAGGTTGTAGCCAGGTGGGGGTCAGCATCTTCTCCCAGGCAACCCGTGACAGGATGAGAGGAAGTGGCCTCAAACTGCACCAGGGGAGGTTCAGGCTGGACATCAGGAATAATTTTTTCACTGAAAGGATGCTCAGGCATTGGAACAGGCTGTCTGGGGAAGCAGTGGAGTCACCATGCCTGGAGGTGTTGAAGAGACAATTGGGCATAGAACTCAGTTCCATGGTTTAGTTGGGATGGTAGCGTTGGTCAGAGGTTGGAGTCCATGATTTTGGATGTATTTTCCAACCTTAACAGTTCTATGATTAATTTAGTTTCATAGCTGCGCACTCTGTGATTTACAGTGGTGAATCTCCATTGAAACCTCCTGATTGGTAAATTTATAGTACCATCTGATCCTGACAATTATTTTTGCAAACACTGGCCCTTGAAGCCAGTCAGCCTCCTCTGTCCTACCCTTTCTGGCTGCCAAGTCCCCATTTTTTACTAAATGTTGACAAAACACTGGTGCTACTGAGTGTCTATTTAATTTTTGACTGATTTTCCTGCTGCATGCGATCACTGGCAACTGCTAGAACACATTCTTGCTTTTCCAAACTTTGTGTTTATTTCCCTGAAGATCTTGCCATCTGCTGTGCTCAGCTGCCCAAATAAGTAAAATTTTCCATGTCTTATAATTCTTTCCTGAAAATATTGTCTGTTCTCTCAATATTTCCAGTTTTCATCAGGTTCTTTATGATCAGTTCATTTCTAAATAACATGTATCATAACAGGCCGTGTTACCAAAATCAGGAATATTGGTTTTGGCAGCAAGACAGTGGTTACTGAAGCAACATTCAGTGAGTGGCATTCCAGATATTATCTAGAGGTCAGCCAATAGAACTGTGGACAAGAGATTCATATATGATGCTGTTCATGCAGTGTATATTTCTTTGGCCTTACTTAGCATTTACACCTCATTTATTTTGACTTGCTTACTGTTGCCAACCCTGAGTGCTCAAAATCATGAAATTGGCTTGGAAATTATAATGCCTTAAGCAGTAATACATTTAGAAGTTCTTAACCCAGAGCACTTGCACTTTCAAGCATTCTTCTATAGCTAGCAGGAAATGTGCTTTCTTGGGGGGAGGGCAGAAGTGACAGGAGATATTCACACAAAATATTGTGACCCCCTCTGAGGTGAGAAAATGCAAAGTATCTCACTTTTGAGAACTCCATGCTGGCTGAGTGGCTGAGTTACTCATGATTTATACTACCCTAAATAAATCAGAATACTGCATAAATGTGTAACAAAAACAATGCATTTTTTCACCTGTTAGAACTTATGTGATCACTGCCCCTTCCTACTAGTTCCATATTATTTTATTTTAAGAATCAAGTGAGCAAAAGCTCTTGGAATTGGAAAGGCACATGGTGCAATTACATAGAGAGCTGAGGCAGTGAAGACATCTGTGCTGCTTGCCAGACTGGTTAGTTCTCATGTTAATCTGTTTATGCCCATCATCTTTATTACTTAATGACATTATAAGATTAGTCTGAGCATACCTTGGGTCAGCCTGAGCCACACTTTAAGTCTTTGCACTATCAAAATGGGAATTGGCTTTGATTGAGTGAAAGTACTCTGTTCCTTTGCCTTGACATGTGTTCAGAAATAGAAATGTGGCAAGGTAAGGCAAGAGAAACAAACAACAAGCAAACAAACACCCCAAATCTTGCATACCTTACAGTAAAGTCTTTGAAAACTAGAACTGGGACGCAGAGCAGAGATTTCTTGTGAATTTTAACTCTAAATCTATTTTGTCTATAGCTTCACCAAGCAAGCTTTTCACATTCTTATACCCAGGTCCTGCTGTATTTTTCTCTCTTCGGTGATTTCTAGTGGGATGAGAGTGGGAGGTTAAGGGAAAGAGCAGCATTAAGAATGAATGAGTGTTGCTCCATGTAGATCCTGTAGATCCCATAAAATCTAAAAAAGAAACGGTGGAGGAGGATGTGGCTGGCTGCTGAACTGCTCTGTGGGCTGTGGCAGACCTTGCACACCTTTGGGCTGGTGTGTGTGTGTGTGCTGGGTGCTGAGCAGCGTGTGCAGCTCATACAGAGCTGTGCCTTGGCACTGCACCCTCTGCCCATGTGCACATGCTGAGCACGCCTGCTTTGGGAATCATACAAATGCTTTATACAAATGGAAAGCTCCTGTGAACCAGCATGATGTTACAAGGGTGAACTTTCCCAGGTGAAGGCTTTTCCTCCAAGACAACCTTGAATTTTCATCCTACAGTGCAGCCTTTTTCTCCAGCTCTGTAAATCTTCTCTAAATGTCTTTATATCGCTTTGTGTAGTTCAGCAGAGTGCAAAATAACCTCTTGGTGTTTGCTTTAGTTCTGTCATATTCTGTTTACAAATTCAAAAGGACCTAACATAAATAGCTGTCAACACTTACATATTACTGTGATTCACTGACTTCACTACAAGAATTTTCGTATAGCAGCAGAAAGAGCATCAGTATAAAAATCTTATCTCGAAAGCCACTGCAGTTGTACATCTCTCTTTCAGTGAGTGTGTGCACAGTGAATCTAATTATGCTACTTGAGATATAATTACACAGCTGCCAGAACAGGACATCAAAATGGTACCTCAGCAGTAGTGTGTGGGCCTGAACAACTGAGAGTGAAGGGCTTTCTTTTTCCTGTACTGCTACAATACATATTGTTTTGTTCATCTAGATTTCAAAACTCATATACATGGGGGACAAGAGAGCAAAAGAAAAGAAATCAGTAAAATCAAAGGATGTATGCCTCTTCTTCTCTTTTGTTTATTGACAGGTCAATAATTCCTAAAATTCTGCTGAATTTTTTGGTGGGGGGATCAGTTCTGACCAAATCCTACCCTGCAGTTTTCAGGATGGAGGAGTTATGCTTTAAGGAAAGATGGTTTGGAGTCTGTTTTTGTTATAGCTATTTAATATCTAGCTATAGACCAGGAAATCTTGCAGCACTGATTGCTAGCTACCTATCTGTGGTCCTGTGGCCTATGACATCTCAAACCTCTCATGTGGAAAGACGCCAGCACGCAGCAAGCATTGCAGGCTGGGATTTAAATCATGTCTGCTGTGCCATGGGAAGGGAGAAGCAGAGAGACTTGCTGAGCTGCTCTTACATAACCATGCGGTGGACAAATACGCATCTGGCACGTATTACGTTTTGAAAAAGCACTGAGCTCCAGGCTTCTCAATTCTCAAAATCAAAAATGTAGAAATACTAGAGGAGAGTTTGTATTGCAAAATGATGAACAACTATCTCACAGCTACAGGAGGACTGTGCAGTGAGGACTGTGGTATCCCCAGCTAGTTCCGTTTAGTCTTACTGTCTGGAAATGCAATTCTGAGGACCTCAGTTTGACATCTCACCATCTCACCTAAGAGGTCTGGTTTCTCAGAGATCACCATGGTACCTTCCTTCAGTGGCAGCCCAGGGCACTCTGAATTGCACAAGGACTATTCCCGGCAGTAAAAATATACTGGGAGACATATTTAGCTCTTGTGGAAGATTGTGGAGCTTCACTGAAATAAATGGACTAATTGAGGAGTAAGGTAAAACCACTGGCTTTAATGGCTTGAATGTTTCCTCCCTTTTTTTTTCTCCTGTTAAAATCGTAAACAAAGTGCAATTTAGGGCAAAGTTCTGACTAAAATATTCCATCTAGATAGTCTGATTGGCAAAATTCATCTGACAAATGAATGACAATATTCAAATGAATAGCTGGATAAAGTTAAGCAAATTCATGATGGACTTCATATGAATAGCTGGATAAGGTTAAGCAAATTCATGATGAACTATGACCAATAACTTCTAGAGTACCACTAGAGAGATGTCCTAAGTGTCAGTGCTATGAAGCAGCCAAGAAAGAGACTTTGTCACTGAATTTCTAAGGAAAGCTCCTGTGCTTTCATGCATGGCATCTTTTACTTGCCTACAGATATTCAGTGCAGAGTATTTAAAAAAAAAGACTTGCATAGTCAGCGGGCTGAATTGATAAATTTGCTGGCATAAAATGCCATAAAGAACTTTCTGAGTTAATTGGAGGCAGCAGGGCATTCAGCATTCAAATATATGATTCCTAGGATTGAGAAGCTGCCATGGATTCTAGCTCTTTGGATAAAAGCCAAACTTTTATGCAAACCAACAAGGCATGAGCTGTGAAAACTGCTTCACTGCATTCCTGATGCCTGGTCTTGGTGACCAGTGCTCCAAGGGAAAGCTCCATCAGTGGGGTCTGAAATTTCTTTCTGGTAATGGCTGATGAGAGTAAAGTGGAGTTTTTCTCTTTACACTCTGGGACAAGGGTTTTGCTTTGCAGGGCGCTAAGACTGATGGAACTGCAATTGTACTCAGGTTTACAGTGGATGATACAAATTAAACTATGAAGACACATAGATGTCTCAGAAGAAATGCAGACTGTGGTGCTTGGGAGTCTCAACAACTTGGTGTTGGTGAATACAGGGTTAAGCAGTGCTTTTCTGAGCTGATACCCTTTCATTCTCTAGCTGTAGCTGGTCACTGTATTATTTTTACTGGAATACAGTTCTTCATTCCCAGGCTATTAAAAAGAAGTGATTTTAAAAAGTGAATACATAAATAAAAATGTGCAAATGCAGGATTCACATTTAATTGGAATTTTGGTTTGGTTGCACTTGAAGCCACACTTTCTTCCTCTTGCATACCTTCTGTCCTACAGTGTGACTAGTGCAACCACAGACAGCTAACTCTAAATTTGAATGCTTGATGTTCCCAGCAAAAGTGAATTCATAAATTGTGTGCATTACCAGTATTTGTGCAAATTGGGTATTACACTTGGATCTGTTCCTGAGTGTATTTCCTAATCACTAAAGCCCTTGGGACCATCTAGTCCAACATTCTTCATAGCAGAGCCGATTTCTACACTGAGTTCAGTGTCTTGCAACTGAAGCAGACAGCATCTTTTTATAGACACCCTGACGTGATTTAAAAGCTCCAAGTGTCCCAGCATCTTCCAGGGCAAGAAATCCCACTGGTTAATTACTCATAGTGTTAAAAATGTGTGTCTTGTTTCCAGAGTGAATTTTGCTGAGTTCAGCTTCCAAGATCTGCATCTTTGAATGTGAAATGTGAAACTTCTCGTTGTTTATTTCTTATATAGCTTGTCTGCACAAGGAAAGGAAGTTATTCTCTGCAATTGGCAGGTAGGATGGACAGAAGGGTATTAGTATTCTTTCTTCTCCTTTCTCCATTTGGAAAATCAGCATACTCTTAAAGCAATTTAATATTATGTTTTTGGCATTACTTCATACAAGTTTTCCTATATGCTCTTCCTAGAATGGGAATATTATATATGAATGATATGCAGAATATGAAGAGCTTTGAGGTGAAAGGCCAGTGTCTGCTCCTAGTATGTTTCTTCTGCTCCTAGCAGTTTCTTCTTCCTCAGTTTTGTGCTAGTATTTATTTCATTGGCCTCCCTGATTAACTTCATCCATTGTTTCTGGATTGTCTCACCACCACCAATCTTCTGATTATTGCCAAGGCTTAGTAGTTTCTGGAGTGATATTATACAGCTTGTCCGGGAAATCTCAATGCAGATGGAAGCTGGCTGCTATGTGTGTTACTGTTGGCAGTGATTATATATTTAGAGCAGCATTAGCAATTTTTTAAATAGGAAAATCCCAGATTTACTAAGCTCATCTCTGTGAGTGACATAGTCAGAGTTTACCCTAATTTATGTTGGTAGATAGTTCAAAGACAGTGACCAGAGAAAGCTTGATGACATTCAAAGTACACACTCTGATTGGGAGAAATTGGTGACCACTTAAAATAATGGAGTTTAAAATTAAGAATCACCTGAATACTTTGGAAAGCACTTCTGTACACTATGAGGGTGTATGTTGGGAGTCTGTGAAATGGGGATTCCTTCCTGGGAAAGAATCACTGGAAAATGTCACAGCAGTGTCTTAATCATCCCTCCCTATCACTGCCCACTGTGGGCTACAACAAAGCTAAGAAGATGGGGAAAAAGAAGAGGGAGGAGGGAATGGAAGGCAGGAGCAGCAGCTTTAATGCAGAGGCTCTTCTAGAAGAATGTGTATGGTTACTCCAAGGTGCAATCTACATCCTTAAAGGGAAACATTCTGCTATAAAACTTTTCTGAAATACTGTTCCAGGTACTTCCAAAATGAAAGACGGGGAATAAAAAAATCCAAACTAAAAAGAGAGAAAAGAAGGGAAAACAAAAGAGGAAAATTTTGAGGACACAGAAGTGGAAGGAGGTGAACCAATCATTCCTCATTGCATGTTCTCCATCTGAGCCCATGAATATGCAAATGAATATCTGAACAAACATTATCACTGACACAGATTTCCTTCCACAGCATATTTGTGTTGCCATGCATATGAATAATTGCATTAGTAAGGCAGAAGGTCTGGTTCCCATATTTTACATGCACCTATATTTTATCTGTGGCTATGCTTTGCACTCTAATTATATGGTGTTGGAAGCATCCATTTGTCTTCTTTCTTCCCAGTGAACAACACTTTTTTTTCCCAGCTGACCCAATGACTGAAAAAAAAAAATTGGAGCAAGAATAGAAAGTGACAGCTCAAGCTAAGTCTGGACAGGAAGGAGGCAAAAGGAAAACATTTTAGTGAAGAGACAGAGTTCAGGTCATCTGCCATCTGCTAGACCTCATTCAATTGTATATCTGCATAGCAGCAATCACTTTTCTCTGTCTCATCTCCCTTCCCTTTCTCTTCCTGTAAGCTCCATGACTAAAATAGGTAGATTCAGAGATGAAATGACATGACACTCTTTCCCAGCTGGGGGGAACATGGCACAAGCGCATGGTTCTAGCACTCTCTGTGACTTTTGTGTTCGGCAGGAGTCATGGTGCCAGGGCTGCTCCCAGCCACTAAGTATCCAGGGACCAATGTATTGTAACAGCATCCAGATCCTTCACTGGTACAGTTGTCATCAGCCCTCTCTCAGCTGATATATTTAAGGGGAAAACTTCTGAGAATCTGGCAGAGCATGCATGTCCTGGGCTACTCAATTTTGCAAGTCTCACCAATCCCACTGTGAGGTCAGAATAAGCACTTGCCAATTTTTTAACTCAGAGCAAACCCATTTTTGCAGACATTCGACTAATTCACTACTGAGCAGAAGGTCAGCACTGTAGTACTTAAATGTCATTTATGCCTTATCTGAAGATTTTAATGGGACTTATTTGGTATATGATCTTGGCCTGGCCTTGGCACAAGGGTTATTTTCACCCGAAATGAACTACTGAGGGGCTGACAACATCCTTTGGAAGACAACCAGCAAGAAGTCATTACTCTTGGGATAACTGTGAACTCCAGGAGAGTTAGAGAAATATTTCCTTCTTAGGCAGAAAGCAGTGTCATATAAAGGAACGAACGCAAGTGCTGGGTTTATTGGCAAAGCTAAGATAGCAAAAGTAACTGAAAAGTGTTTGCTTCCACTCAATAAGAAACATCCTAATAGTTTTGAATAGTGTTAATGTCTGCTCCTTGCCTTAAGTTTAAATTGTTTTCACAAACTGTCAAAGTCAAGATGATGAAATTGTCCCATCCTATAGAGGACATCTATTTACAGAATGGATGTGTTCTGTACCAATAAGAATTATAGAATCATTTGTTTGTAAAAGACCTTTAAGGTCATCAAATCCAGCTGGTAACCCAGAACCACCAAGTCCATCACTAAACCACTAATCCCTAATGCACCATTTACAAGTCTTCTAAATTCCTCCAGGGATGGTAAATCCACCACTTCTCTGGGCAGCTTGTTCCAATGTTTGACAGCCCCAGCTCTTCACCTTGTTGACCCTCATTGAACTGGCCTCAGCCATTGATCCAACCTGTCCAGATCCCTCTGCAGAGGCTTTCTACCTCCAGCAGATCAACACTCCCACCATCATTAAGCTCTAGACCATCCAACCACTCTCTCACATACATGGCTACCCCACCACCTCTCCTTCTTGCCTATCCCTACACCCAGTGCACTATCCATTACAACATTCCAGCTGTGTGAACCAACCCACATTGTTGCCATGATGGCAACTTGGGTCATACTTTTTCTGCTGCACCTTGGTTTCCAGCTCCTCCTTTTGCTTGCCTATGCCACATACACTGGTGTAGATGATGCACTTCAGCTGAACTATTGATCCTGCCACCTTTTAAAGGGGTGAAGCCTTAATTTCTGATCATTCCCAGGCACTTCCTGTTGTTTCTAACACATCAGTAACATATCATGTCTAAAACATCACGTCTCTGCTGCTAGGATACTTTAAAAGGAAAATTTATTATCTGAGTATTTTAAAATGGTGTTCTCCAGTCCTGTGCATTCAATTGTCATCATCTAGAGCCAAAACAGCCTCTGGGTACCACTTTTTTAGCAATTCAGAAGATTTATGCGTCTCTTGCTGTGCTGAATGCCATTTTTTGAGTAAGCTCAAAGAGAGCACTGAAACTTTCTTTTAAGAAGTGAGGGAGGAGGGAGAAAGATTAAAGGGGCTCATGTGCTTCTTACATAAAGTTTGAGGAGCTGATGAAAAGCAATTTGATTAAAATATAATTGAAAGGATGTCCTGTGCCATGCCTTAGGTAGATGTTTTTTCAGTGACATAGGTGCAAGGGGGAGAAGGGGAGAGATTGGCTGTCAATATTTCTGGGGTTTTTTTCCATGAGATTAATACCTAGTATTGCAAGCTGCCCTGCAGGAAAGCCTCGTGGGACTAGTAGGGCACTGCCACAGTGACAGTTTCTTCTCCTTTGCTGCAGTTGGTTAAGACAGCAGCACTGAACTTGCATCCCTGGTCAAGAATGTTTGTAGTCAATTAGAAACCCAGTTTCCCTTAATTTAGGGCTGCTCTGCATCACCCTGGGAACATAAAATGTATTTTAAGTGAGTGTAAGTGTAACTTATAACCATTAAAAAGCAACTTTGCATTGTACAGCAGTTTAAAGCCTCGGGGATAGTGAGAATCTGGATTTCCAATGTGTAATTTATGGTCAGTCTGAAAATTAAATTAAGGTTTTTATATTTTGTAGTGCTACCACTAAACCAACTGAATTATTTACATCTAATTAAATACTGTAGTTATATTAATTAGAGCTCCTTAAACTGTATGGTAATCTCTAGTTTTCAGTATTTTTGCTTTGAAAATATTTGGGAATTTTACAAACATACATTCAGAGATAAGATTGTTCTGTCCTTTTTTATCCATTCTAAAGTTCCTCAGAAAAGACAGCACAGGAGGTCAGTTTGGAAAACACTTTCTAGTCCATTGTTCCTTTTCATATTCACTATGCTTCTTTAAATAACATATCACAAGACACTTTACATTCTGAGAGTTTTGGCAACTAAATCAGAGTTTTCAGTGTTTGTTACTTGAGTATCAACTTATTGTGATTAATTATCTTACTCTTAGCACCAGTTATGGTGTGCTGCCACCAAGCCTTCAGCTGGCACTGATGGCACTTGAATAAATAATTTACTCCAGGATGTGTTCCATGCATGTTACTTTAAAGTGGCAGGGATTTAATCTATACTGTTTTCAGGCCATAAAGGCAGCAAAACTAAATAATAATTCATGGCATCTCTATGAAAGCAAATAAGGCTTACTCTTGCAAAAGTAATTACACACATTCCTCTTTGCTCTTGTGTTTCTGTCATCAGCCTTACTCCTGAAAAAGGAGGCAGAAAAGCATCCTGGGTATTAAACACCCTGGGTATCATGTCTTACTCCAGGATCTGTTCAGCTGCTTCTGTCACTAGTAGTTTTCAATAACACACCAGAGGTAAATCAGTTATATATAGATACTTATAATACAAAATGAATATATATCTTGTCATTTTGCTCTTCCCATTTCCTTCAAATATTGTTCATTTCTCTCAACAGGCATTGGTCTGTCATGATGTTTTTTAATGCAAGAACATCTTTAAAATGCAGTGAGCTTTCCCTCTACTCCTTTCTTAATTTATATTTTCTGGAAGATTTTAATATTCACTGGGATAACATCCTAAAGCCCCTTGCAAAATCTGTATTCTGTAGACTCCCATTGAAAGCGATGTCTAATTAACAACCAAAGCCTGCAGGATGAACTCCCTGGGAGCAAATGACTAATTCTTGATAGCAGGACTGTGTTTTTAAGCTGTTGCCAACATCTTGAGAACAGTTCGATGCTGGAAGCTGCTCCCAAGGGTCCTTTCTTTCAGTTTCACAACGTATTGGCAGAGGCAGAGGCTCCGGGACGGGCGCACCAGTAGGGGGAGATGAGGGGATGTCTTTCCACTTCTGGGAACCTCGGCACTCTTGCCTGCCTTCAGACGCGCAGCTTTTTGGTTTTTTTCTACAGTAACACATTTTCACTGCACAAACTTGCAGTGCTTAATTAAAGCAATAATTTTAAACACATTTAGGCAAATCAGTGCAGTGTTCTGCTGGATACATAAATTGAGTAAAACCTGCTGCTTGCACCAGTAAATTTATAGGGACAAGCTACTCCTGCAGATCAAGTTTTAAGTCAATGAATGTTTAACCACACTGTTGGGCTTTGCCTGGGCTACTGGCCCTGCAGCTGGATGCAATAGGGCAACTGGGACTGTGGCCCAGCTGTGCAGGAGCTAAAGCTTGGCTAATTTCCTCTAATAGCAGATGTGTCAGGCAACTCCACCAGTTGTTCTTGGCAGCCTGCAGTGCCATTTGGCTGTATTTTGCTTCTGACTCTTTTGCCTTTCATTCTTGTTTGCTTAGTCTTGATTCCTGGTTCCTGCTTCCTTTGTGTTATGCTCCTGTACCTCACCTTGTCCTAGTCCTGACTTGACTTAGAATAGGACTCTGGTTTTCAAACACCTGGCTCTGTGACTTTCTGACTATGCTTTCCAGTTTGAGATGATTCTTTCCATCTCTGGTGTTTTGATTTATTCTTACGCTGGCTTTATTCCTATCCAAACTCAATTCTTATCTGGTCTTCACCTTTGGGCTTAGTGGAGTCATCTGATGAAAGTAGGTGCCTCTTAGGAAACCTGACACTGCAGTGGAGGAAACTTGTGTTAGGCTGCTTCTCACCAGTATTGGAATGGGGACAGATATGGAAGTCCTTTGCATGATTTCTCTTGCATCTGCATGCTGTGAGGGATTACAGGCATGACATGTGGATCAGTTTTGCACCAGAGGCTTAATCTGAATGCAAATATTAATTTGCAGCCTTAAATGACCACAGTTATGCTTCTTTTATATTGAAACCTGTTGTAAGCAGGCCAGTTTTGGCATGGGGTAAACAATTTCCAGGCCTCAAGGTTATTTTCTCTCACTTGTGTTCTTCTCTTTCACTATTTGTTGACTTTTGAAATGTCACTCAAACTCTGTATAACTGTTCATGGCACCAGTTGTTACTGTTTTCCATGCTGATTCAGCATCTTGGAATTTGTAGCTAACCTTTCTCTCTTCTGTATTCCAGATGCCATTGCTAGCATTTTATTGCAACAAAATTCCTTTTGGTATCATCCCTTCCATGACTCTCTATAGAATTATCTATTTAGCTTTGCTTTCTCAACCAGGCACAGTATCATTAACAGTGTGTATAAATTCCTCTAAAAACTTCCGGACAAAATCCAGAACCTGCATAGATAGCCAAGCCAAAAGCCCAACAGATGAATGCTGGGAAAAACATGCAAAGCTCCAGAGAGGCTGATGATCAACGGGTTAAGTGCCCACAGGGGATCCATGAAGACCATGAGTGAAGAAAGGAGAGGATACATTTAGTGATGGGTTATGTGTCTGTGTTTTGCCATCTGAACTTTCCATCTCCTTGCCAACATAACCAGAAAGCATTTCAATGATACAAAGAATTTACTTGCTACAGGCCCTTTATCTATCTCCCTCTTTTGTACTGAGGTAGAACAAGAGGAGAAAAACAATTGTCAAAAAAGTCCTCAGACAGCGCCCCTTGATGGTGATCTAAATTGCTATGTGGTCCTTTGTGTAGGCTCTCTACATGGGGGTGGATTTCCTCTCTTGAGGATATGATGGAACCAAACAACACATGGAGTGTTGATAAATTATATTGCCTATCCAAGGCTAGTATACAACACTTGCTATGAAATTTATTTTAGTTAAATGTAGATGGATCTAGGTCTTTTGAAAGTTTTAGGTGCTTGTTGTCACTATTGTGACTGTGAGCTGTAATAGAACGTTGAGTTCACTATGGAGCATCTCCTCAAGACACACTATTAACATAGACTGGTATGTAGTGGTTTTAATCTTGTAGACTTGTTTACCCT
Organism: Agelaius tricolor; assembly: GCF_023055355.1. Classification (NCBI taxonomy): domain Eukaryota; kingdom Metazoa; phylum Chordata; class Aves; order Passeriformes; family Icteridae; genus Agelaius; species Agelaius tricolor. The sequence goes on from NW_027269268.1 coordinate 19,549,594, forward strand.
TGTAATGATGCTATAGAGGCTATGGCCTAAGCAATAGACATAGATACAAAGATGTTGGGAATCCCCAGTAATTTTTATATTGAAGGGAAGTAAATCAAAGCAATTTCACATCTCTCTTGAAAGAAAAATGAGGAAAATCATTATTTAAGGCAGCACCAATATCCAGACTAACCTTGTTGCACATATTTTCCATCCAGCCACCACAGTATTTAAGGGCCCTTGCTAATTCCCCTTTACTTCCAAGATATTGCCAAACTTACATTTATTACATGTGGAGCCAGATCTTCCAGAGGCTAATAATAATGCAGGAAGGACAGACTCCTGTAGGTAGAACAGTCTTTCTCTAATAATAATGATTAAAATTTTAAATACTATTTCTTCCAATCAATACTTTTAAACAGTATCTTAATTGGTTGAGTCAGTGGGCAAAAGTATTACTACATGTCTATAAAATAATCCTCACCTTGCTGCTGAAATAGAGTCAAGACAACTTGACTGCTAATTTTTCATAGGATCTATGATACAGTTTGAAATCCCTCAGTCTGTGTGTCTTTATGAAAGTCCGGTTTGAATTACTGACTTCTCTTTGTATGGGCATTTATTCCTCCTTCCTCTTCAGCTGGATGCTGCTACTTTCCAGAGCTGCTTAAAAGAATTGTCATGTCTCTGCTAAAATGGAACAGAATTGTTCATCTGAGGCAAAGAGGTGGGTACTAACTTACTCCAGACTTGGAGAAAATCTCTCCCCCAGATCTCACAGAGCTTGTCCTCAAAATCAGTAATTAGGAGTGACTGCTCTTTGGAAGACTAGAGCATCCAATCTATCATGCTGGGCTTTTATTCTACTAGGGGATGAAATGACTAACAATGCTACTAGGCATTAGTGATGCAAGAGGTCAAATGTGTTAGAATTTTCCCAGAATCCACTGACTGTGTTCTTTTCACTCAAAGATGTGATCTTCATATTCTCCTCCTGCTGTTAAATGAGAAAAAGGAATCTAATAGGACTCAGATCCCATGAAAAATAAATTCTTCTGTGACCAAGGAGTGTAAGGAAAACCTGAAGGACTACTTGTGTGGATGGATTTGAAGGACAGATTTAAGTCATAAGGAATGCCTATACAACCTGTACTGCTAACACAAATCTGAAACAGTCAGTTTGTTACTATTATCAGAGAACAAAGACAATGTTTGGCGATTTCTCTCTCTTCCTTTCCCTCCATCACAGCAAGGATAAGGAGGATAAGGATTTCCTTTTGCTATGGAAACAAGTTATGGGGTGAAGATTTCACCACAACAAGACAGAGTAGTTATGAGGTCTTACACCTGTGATCTGAATCTTGGCTGTATCATACCTTGCAGAGGTGGCATGATTCGTGGTATTCGGCTGTGGTACTGACCTTTGTCTTATGAAAGCTCATCTGAATGCTCCTAAGAAGAGATGACCTGAAATGAGGATTTTACCTTGGCAAGGAAGACTGAACACATTCAACAGATGAATTATCAAGACCCTCCACGAGATAAAATGAAAGAGCTTTACGTAGCCTGGATGGCATATTATAGGTGAAAACCAGAAGGAAAGGAAAACTGTTAAAAATGAAGAACTCCTATATAGGCTTCAGAATGAATACAAACATGCTGGATGTTCTTATTTAAGCAGCAGCAACAATGATACTTTCTCATTAAAAAAGCAGCACTGAAGTCTTGTCCTGTGATTAATGGGGGAGCAAATGTAAACTCGAGAGTTCCAGAGCTTCTGTTATTCCAGGCTATGAAGACAAATCCAGATGACTCATGCAAACCGCCTGCAGTCCCAGAAGAACGGATCCAAACTGGTGCTCCACACCTCATGCAGCTGGGGCCCACAACATGGAGGCAGTACTGGCCATACTGCATTCCTCACATGCTGCCTCTCCTTCCGTGTCTGAGCACCAAGTGCTGCTGGGCAGTGTTTCCCAGCAGTGGGGATGAAGATGTAGGGGTTTTTCTGTCCAGAATCTTCTCTGCCCTTCATGCTTCATGAAGTATGCCTACCATATGGGGAGATCTCTGCTTACATGTCATGGGCTTCAGGATTTTTCTGGGCATATATATGACACCCTCGCTTGAGCCCTAGCTCTGTTTCACATGAGAATGCCTCATGTTAGCGCTGCAATAGGAATCTCAGATGGCAGCTTCTTACCAGCTAGTCTGTGCCCCTGGGACAAGAGGATGGTCACAGCACATGGAGCTCACCACAGTTATTGGAACAAGCTGAGAACTCATGCTGTTCTACTAAATGTCAGTCACATACAATGTCTTCTTATGCTCAGAGAAAATACCACAAGGACAGCCAACAAAACGTCCCCTAAAAATGTCAGGCAGATCAAAGCAGGGAGTATGTGTCACAACTGCCATCTTATATTCTTGGTGGCTTTCTAAAGCTATAGTATCTGCTAAGCAAGCAACTTGTACACCACCCCAGAGGGAAGTGAGAAGCCGGGTTAGGTGTTTGTTGATTCTTGGCTCATCTACACAGAAATTATTCAACAACAATTCTGTAAACATCCCTCTCCAGAACAGGTATGTCCTATTTTCCTCTTTAATTAAAACTCACGGTGTTAAACTAAACCAGAACAGCCCAGCCTTATTCTGGAAATTAGTCATGAAATTAGTCAGGAATAGCTCCTCCTGAACAACATGTATAAACAAGCCCATAACAATATTTATGTTGTCTGGAATGGTGGAGGACACCTTCACAGTAAAGTACCTTCCAATCCTCTAAGAAACATGAAACAAGAGTTGTATTTCTTCCGGCTGGGGGCGGCGAACACTTCTCACTCATGTTTGGCCATTCTGCTTGTCCTCGCAGGCCCATTTGAGGGGACAGTGGTGTCCCAGCATCGAGGCCGAGCTTTGCAGGCTGCGCCAGCCCATGCCCCGCGTTGGGGTGTGCCAGATGCGCTGGGCAAGACACACAGCTAGGGGCGATGGATGTATTTTTCCTTTATCCGAGGGGATGGATCAGCAGCCCCCCGGCTCAAGGATGCTATTTAAGAAGATTTCCTTTCGCGCAGGCCAGCCCCGGCGTGCCGGTACCTGCGTGTCACCCCTCCGGGGACGCCGCACCTCGGGGCGGGCACCACGCGGGGCAGGCGCTTGGAGCGCTCCGCGCCCGCCCGCACCCGCGCGGGCTGGCGGGGCACGCAGGCGCGGCCAACCGGGCGCGGTTCCCGGCGCGCAGCCACCGCCCCCGTGAGCGGCAGGTAGTAGGCTCCTTCCCGCGGCCACACGCAGGCCGTGCCGTGCGGGGCCGTGCCGGACCGTGCCGTGCAGTGCAGGACGGGGCCGTGCGGGGCCGTGCGGTGCGGGCGCTCGGCGGGGGATGCGCGGCCCCGGCGGGCGGGCGCACCTGGGCGGCGCGGCGCGCGCGGGGCGGGGCGGGGCGCCGGCAGTGAGTGGCAGCGCGGCGCGGGCCAATGGCGGCGCCCGGGAGCGGGAGCCGGGCGGGCGGGGCCGGGCGGCGCGCGGGGGCTGCGCGGCGGAGCGTGTGCAGCGGCGCGCGGGGCCGCGGCCGGTGTCGGTGCGAGGCGCGGAGAGACCCTGCGGGGGGCGGCGGGGAAGACACGGATCCGGATCCCGATCCCGTGCGGCGGCGGCCGTGGTGGTGGCGGCGGCGGCGGCGGGAGGAGCCGGAGCGGCGCGCCGCGGAGGAAGGAAGCGCAGGGCTGGCCGCTGCGTGTGCAACCTGGCTGTTCCTGCTGCCCGCGTCCACTCGCGGCTTTTCCTGCTGGCGCTGCCTGACAGCCGCCCGCCGCGGGTGTTGTCGCCGGGGTCTTTGGCGGGGGGGGGAAGAGCGAGCCGTCCTGCACAGCCCGGAGGCGTGATTGAAAGCCAGCAATAATTAACTGGAGGAGGAAGAGGAGGACGGGGGTGGAGGAAGACGAAGGAGGAAGGCACCGCGCGGCAGAGCCCAGCCGAGCCAGCGAGCGGCGGCGGGACGCGGCAACTTCGGCCGCAGCGGAGGAGCCGGAGCCGTGACCGCAGCGGCCGCCGCCGCCTCAGCCCGCGCCTGCCCTGCCCGAGGGGGGAGAGCCTCGCCGCCTCCCCGGCCGCCGGACATGTCGGAGCATAAGGCCGTTGATCCCAAGTTATCGACGACGGACAGGGTGGTGAAAGGTGGGTGCTGCGCCCCCGCCGCCCTTTCGGCCGGGTTCTCCCGCCGGGCCCCCTGCAAGGGTCGCGTCCGTCCCCCCTTCCCCGCAAGCCCCGGGCAGGTACCGCGGGGCTGCCGGCGGCGCGGCAGCTGGGAGGGGTGGGCTCGGCCCGGGGGCTTGCGCCGGGCCCCAGTGGAGGGTTTGCGGCTTCCCTCGCCTGCCTGCCCGGCGCTACATTGCAGCATTTCCCCCCCTTCCTCCCCCCGCCGCCTCCCCCCCCTCCGTCTTGAAGGCGCTGCACAGGGCTGGCGTGAGAGAGAGGGGGAGCCCCAGCTTCCTCCCCCGCCCCGGTGCCTGGGGGAGAGGAGGGCAGGGCTCGGCCCCCTCCCCCCGCCCGCTCCTCTGGGCATCCCCCATTCCTCCGTCTCCTCCGGACCGCGCTCCCCGGAGCCCCCCCGCAGGCTGCGCCGCCGCTTGTCACTGCCGTTCCGCTCCCCGCATGCAGCAAGGATGCCTGGAAGACTCCCCGCGCCAGCAGCCGGGGCTGCGCTCCCACACCGAGCGCCGCTGCTGGGGACCGGTTGCGCCGCTCGGCTCCGCCGTGCCCCGCTCCCGCAGGGCCGCCCCCGCGGCACCCGCGACGGGGATGCCGGGCGAGGGGGAGCGGGCCGCGGGCGTTGTGGGAGGCGGCGAAAGCTGCTTCCTCCTCCTCCGCCTTCTCCTCCTCCTTCTCCTCCTCCTCCATCGCCGTCTCTTGCTGACGGCCCGGCCTGCTAGGATGTGAAGTTATCCGGCGGGCGTACCGTGTCCGTGCTCCCGCGTGTGCGTGCGGATGGCCGTGTGGGTGCTCGGCACAAACACGGATGGGCTCCATGATCTTTTCTCTGCTTCGGAGGGACGCCTGTGCTGCCAGCCTCGGCCGTATAAACAAATGAGAGTTTGGGTTGACAACACGTTGTGCCCCGCAGTACAGACCAAGGTTTTATTTACTGGGTGATGCCTGATGTAAATTGCACATGTGCATTTCTCGGTGTGTAGGAAGTGCACGTGTATTTAGTGGTCTGGGTTTTTTGTTTGTTTGTTTCTTGTTTGTTTCTTCCTTCCGCACTGGGCGCACAGCCAAGTGTATCCAGCTGTAGTGTATTTCACCCAGTTAGGTTATAACCCGTATGCTACGGTGGACAGCACAAATCCGAGGTGCAGCATGGATGTGTCCATATCCTGGGAAAGCTGGAAATGGAAATGGCCTTGAAATACATACACTTCTGTATTTACATGAGTGTATGCCAGAATGAAACACTCAGTGTAAATATTATTTGGGAAGATGTGTTATTTATGGTTTTGTGTTTATATTTACCATCTTATGCCTTTTCCCCTCTTACTTCATTTTATGCCCCTCCAAAGGAAAGTGTAGGTATTCAGATATTATAAGAAACATAATTGCAAGAATTTTAAGAAAATCGCTTGTAAATTCACCTTTAACTTGTAATATCTGGAATATTTACAATTTAAGCTTCAGTCCATTATATCACCCCAAGAGTAGGCTTTAAAGCCTGTGTTTAGCTGATACTCCTCTCCTGTAGAAACAACAAATGGCCATCCTGTTAGGAGATTATGGAGTATCTCTTTTTTTTTTTTTTTAATTTCCTTAATCTGCGTGGTCCTAGTACATGACCAAACGTCCTGATCTTTGCTGTGGCCAGCTTCCTTTGGCTTAAGACAATGTTTGTAATCAACAGGAATTATTTCAGTATTTACAAAACCTTTAGTGCTTTCAGCTCATCTGAATGTGTTTTGTCAGCAATTGCTCTTTGTGTTTTTCCCACATGTAAATGTCTCAAACATCTAAAACCACTATTTCTAAGAAAACTTAGCAGTGTGTATAGTTAAATACTTTTATAATGCAGCTCAGAGAGAAATCAACTTGGTTAAAGTGAGTTCAAGTCTTGAGCGAAAAGAACATACATGCTGCTTGGGTGTCCATTGCCCCTGCTAACTGTTTGTCTTATAATGTCAGTGTTTCAGTGGAGATGTGAAGATCTGCTTAACTGCTTCAGGCCTCCATTAAATATTGAAATCCTTTTAAGGTCTTAAAATAGCATCTGAAGAGTGTAGTACACAGTCAAGTGATAGTTCATGGGATTATTCTTTGCTGCATCATAGGCACTTCACACTGCCTTCCTATGGACATTAAGGAAGTCAAGAAACTGATGGTAATAAAGGAAAGATCACCTTGTTGTTTCTGTCATATAGGACATGATTTTTACCCTCTTGAGATGAAGAACTGAAATGTGCTTGCAATGTCAAATTAACACAGAATAATTAAATTGAAAGTTATATTGTAAGCACCTCTATAAGTAGTTGAAGTCTTGTTATTTTAGAGAGAATAACCAGATACGGTAACACTGGTAAAGTGTAACCTGAGAAAGCAAGCTAGTTCTTCTAAGTTAGAATATCATATAAAACCTTACTTAAAGGAAATGCCTTTAACATGGATGTAGTCTCCGGATTAAATTTTTCCCTCTGCTCGACTGTGTGGGATTTTTTTTTGTTTGATTTTATTATAGGTTTTTTTTTGTTTTTGGTTTGTTTTTGTTTTTTTTTTTTTTTTTTTTTTTTTTTAATCCTCTTGATTGCTGGTGTGTGAGAGGAGATGTTTCCTACTAACAGTAACTCTGAGCTGGCTGGTGAAAAATCCTGGCTTGGCACTGTTACGTAACAGTGGGATGGGCTTGGGGGGATTACAGTTCCAGCAGCTTTGTGCAAATTGCTTGTGCCTGAGAGCTGCTTCTTCAGGGGGTTGCTCTGGGTTTGATTTTGTTTTTTGCTTCTCGTGCTTAAAACGCTCAAATATATGGAGAAGTGGAGCTTTTCCATAGGCGAGGATTTAATCTCATACTCATTTTTCTTTGCTTTTTGAATTGTCTGAACTGTGCTTGAACTGATTTGACTCAAAAATAAAACACGCTTTTGGGATGTGGGGAAAAAGGCTTGGGAGCCCCTAATGTTTTTAACGTCTTGGTCTTCTGGCTTTGTTATGCATATCTTACACTGTCATACGATGAGAAGTGTAAAGATGAAATTCAGGTTTGTGTGTAATGGTAACTTTCCAGAAGCAAATTAACTAGTTAAAATTGACAAAACTGTCTGTTTTGTTGGGCTAAAGAAAAAAGTAAAATTATTCCAGAGAATGCAGTTATGGTTTGAGGGGCACTTTCATTTTACTCTGGTGCTCTCCTGAGGATGGTATGTATGTTGTGATGCAAATCACACAATTCATCTTTACTCTGAATTTTGTCATGCTGTAGAGGAGCAACGCTTTGGTCTGTTGACTGCAAATATGATAAACTGTATATTCAGGTGCATTCAGAAGTTTGTGGGATCAAGGCTCAGGACAACATACTGTTGCAGGAGGTGCTGACTTGATGTGCTTATAATTAATTGAAATTCCTTGCCTTTTTGTTAGTGGTATGGTGCAGCTTTCACTTGAACAGAGCTGTCTTAAAAGTTAGTGTCTTTCTTTGTGACTGAGGAAGCTATTCCTTATCCATGCTGTTTCTAACTCCTGAGACTTGGCAGCCAGAGTGTAGGCTTGGTTGTTCCTGTGAAGGTAGGAATACCTGTCCAGGGAAAACTGGACTGAGGATAGTAGCTCATTTCACATGGCTCAGCTGCCTGATGTCAACAGCTTTTGCTCACTACTGACATTAGCAAGATTTGAACCCCACCCAGGGGGAAGGAAAAGCCATGTATCATGTTACTTGACCTCCTCAACGTGTTTAGTGTTGCATTAGTGCCTCTGAGGAATACTGCACTAAAGCATAGTAATCATAAATAAAAATTTGAAAGTCAACTGGAGTAGTCGTACAAAAAAAGTGAAGTCAGTATTTCTTGGAAATCTTGCAGTTAGTTAGGGACACTAATTGTTTTGATTTTTTTCCTGGGCAGGTCAGATGCTTGTATGCTTTTGTCTGGGTTTTTCTGTTTGGTGCTTTTTTATTGGAAGTGGAGTTTTAATGAAATAATTCTGTCTCAGTTGTTTAGAAGGGCTGTAGCCATGGCTTGTGATCCTTGGTGTTGTCCTTTCCTCTTGTGCGTTGCATGGGGAGGTGTACATGGTTATATCAGCAATTGACAATACACAATAAAACCAGACACTGCTGTCTCTGGATTTCAAACTGTGTTACTGTTAATGCTCTCCTAAAGTGCAGGCTGACAGTTGTTTGTAATGTAATATGAATGCCAGCTCACGATCGATATCTCACCATCAGTGTTAATTTCAGATTTGTGAGAGGCAAAATTGCTGTCAATAATGGAAACTCTAAACTTCATTGGTAATTCCCATTAGTCCAGGGAGACTTGTGTATGTTCACCAAAGGCTTGTGCTCCAGGCTGGAATCCAGCACTGGTGAATTGCAGAAGCCTGCTTCTGTTTTTCCAGCATAGATGTGTCCTGCAAGTGCTTCAGTGGTTTTTAAGCAATGCGTTGAACTGAACATCTGTAATGCTGGTGGATTTGGTGTTTATTTTGGTGTAAATTTGGGTATTGCCTATTTATGGCAAGGACCAGGGTTACTTAAATAGTTTTAACTGTCTAATGCAGCAAAGGATGATAGGCCTCTCTTTTGAGGATGATCCTCATGAGGAAAAAGAAGGAATTGCTTTGTAGCTGTTTCTGTTGGCATAGGAAAGCTCACTTTAATGAATTTATTGTTGTTACGTAGGGGTACACTGCTTGTCCTGAGGAAGACTGCATCTGGGTTCAAGGTGTACTATTAACTAGAGAATCCACCCACAGCTATGCCAGAAAGGTGGCACTGGTAGAGCTGGGGATTGATTCTGTTCCCTGTCCATTATTACCTTCATTTGAAGGAGCAGGTGTACATCCACCTCAGTTTTAGTACTCCATAGTTGCAGATCTCCAGGTACCTTTAGGAAACAAGCTGTGTGAGAGGCACCTAGGAGCAGAAAACAGTTGAATATACTTGGAGAGATATTATGGTTGTTTAGGAAAGAAAATAAGGTTGCTGTGTTATGATTTCTTATGTATGTAACTGATTTGTTCTTACCTCATGTCAAAACTAAGTTAATACTTGTAAGACCAATAGATTTTATCAACTGGATGACACTTAGGTGTTGCAGTCTTTGTATGTTTTACATTGTGCAAACCCGTGTGTGTATGTGGGATGTGTGTAACGCTCGTGAGGGATTATGAGTGTGGTGCTGAGAAACTGAAACAAAACCAAAGTACAGTCTTTGATGACTATGTGTAATAAAGCTGGTGATTTGTTTTGATTTATGAACTCACTGAGCCTCTTAGTCATTAAGATCATTTTGTAAATAAGCCCTTTAGTGAAACAAGTCTTTTGCTGTATAGGCATAGGGGAAAATTGTGCACTTGCTGAAGGGTGCCTTTCTTACAGAGTTACTGCTGCACTGCATAGGTGGGAGGCTTTTCTCGTGCGCTGTATGATGAGAGTGCCTTGCTGAGTGTGCTGAGTCGTAGGACTGATATGAAGTGAGCCACAAAATTGCCTTGTTTGTGTGTTAAAAACCTTTTGTATTCTTCTGAATTCCACGTTGGCTAAAGCTGCCTTCTGTTGCCTGCTCTTTTTGACTGAGCCTCAGTAGGGAGCTGCTGCTTTTAATACCGCTGTTTGTAATCTTGAAAGAGGAGTACGTACTGAATGATATCAGCATTTAACTTAATTGGAAAAAATGAGCCAGTTGAGGTCATTTTCTATAGGGGGATGTTGAAGAGAACAGTTGTTTTCTCTCTGTTATCCATACCCAAATTGAATGGTATTTACTTCCATCACATGTATCCCGCTTAGAGATGATAGTTGTTGTGTGGATATGCTTGCGTTGCAGTGCAGGTTGTGGCAGGAAGATCATGTGCAAAATATATTTACCTTTGTTTATATAACTTGATATTTTAAATTATCTTTTTTTGTGGTTCTAGGCTTCTAGAACTCAGCACAGTGTTTTTTGTCTGGTATTTCTAAAGGGATTTTCTATCAAAAGTAATTTTGGGTAATGGCAATAAATAAGTACCTGTAGCCTGGATACTGCCGTCTCATCTTTCCTGTTTTTTTTTTCCAGTTTCTTATGTTTTGCTGAGTGGCTCCTACTTATAGTACAAAACCAGGACTATAAGTTAAACTTGGTACTCCATTTAACTGTGAATATTAACTTATTTTAGGCTACTCAGTGATGTTGAAGCAGTTTATAGTGGGGATTAGTTTCTTCTTCATAGCTTCAAGGAATGTGGAAAAAACTACTTCCTTAAAAGTATTTTAAGATGGAGAGATACTGCTTAACACTTACTGTAAGCATGCCATAAAAGAAGCCACAAGTTTCTGAAGTAAAAGCCACTTCAAATCATCTTCATGAAAAGGTACCTTCTTATATTCTTTTATATGTGGTTTCATGAATCAAATATAGGCTGTGATTTCACAATAGTTCTTCAGCTGAACATTCAAATAATTTCCCCTTCTGATAATCAGTCATTTATCTTGACTTTCCCCCATAAAAGATAATTTTATGTCTATTCAGTAATGGTGGAAAGTATCACCCCCGTTTTGAAAACCATTACACTGCATGTGCAGCCTAACTGTGCACGTTCATCTAAGTGTGGGGCTCACTGAGTGGTCTGCCACTTGGGTTGTGGATTGAGATGGGTAATTGCTGGAGGTGGTATTCCAGGTACATACTTAATGGTTTCCTATAATTACTGAGTGAAGGAAGAGACCAGAGATCACGTGTGGAAAACCAGGAAGACAATAAGTGCTATTATGATGGTAAATCATTCTTTTAAAGGTAAAAATCTGGACTAATTCCCACCCTATTTACTCTTCCCCCAGAAAGCTGCCACTGTTGAAATAACACCTCCAGAGCAGTACCTCCTTAACTATGTGTGTTTTAATCTCTATTTATAAGAGAGCTTAGGCATGGTAATGTTGATACAGCAACACTGCTGTATGAGGAGAACATGACTGTCTTATTTAAGATTGATTTAGGATGCCAGCATCATCTTCAGCTAATTGTCAGCTAACACCATGTATGTTTGGAGCTGGAGAGGAAAAGAAGCAGAGTGGAAAGACACCACACATTAGAAATGGTGGTTTTAATTAGAAGTTAGTTCTTGTGTGTCTTGGGGTGCTTGTGTCTAAGGTGTAGATAGCAACCTTTAGGGTGTATTTAACCAGTTTTCAAAAACATTTCATTTGAAAACTGTCTATCAATCAAACTTCATTCTACTTGTAATTAAAAGCTGTGCTGAACTTGTGTTGCAGCTCCTTTTACTTGTCAGCAAGTTGGGTTTTTAATGCTTTCCCCCTCTCAGGTTTCAAAATGCCCTTTTCCTGTCTATTCCTGTCCTGCATTTCTAAAAACTCTTCTTTCCTCATTGCTCTTATGCTTGTTTGCTTATTGCTAAGTATGAGATGAGCAGCCTAAGTGCTGCCTGGTAGATTTGAGTGATTTGGGTGCATGTATTTAATGGAAGAGGTTCATGGAACACTGTATCTTTCCTTTTGGTGCATCTGTAGGTGCCTGGGGGAGCCTGTGAGAACAGGGGAAGTATATTCTGCCTCTTCTCAGACTTCTGTTGTAACTCTGCAGCCAGCTGCTGACGGTAGCTTTCTTTTCAGTGAATAGCTCCACTGTCAGTTTGCTGCTCAAGCTCTACCCAGCTTGTCACAGAGGGATGTCTCTATTCTGCAGCTCAGCTGCTGCTTGCAGGTTTCTTGCAGTTTATGTTGAACACTCAAACACACTGTTAGTTTCAACTTGTGTGCTTTGCAAAGCCAGCATAAGCAGTGTGTTCTTGGTTAACTTGCAAGGGAGGTGGTATGGGCCCTCCTGCTTTGGTGCCTTTATAATCAGACATAGGAGTTAGTTAGCAATGAAGGGTAAGACTTGGTGAAGTTGGTAATACTTGAGAAAAATCCTGAGGTTCACCACAGATGAGTGAATTTTAAAACCCCCACCTTAAACTTTAGGATTAAAAGGTGCAGAACCTAGTCTGTATGGAGACTGTACCAAACCTTTGTGGAAAAGAAAGGGAAAAACCATGCTAAAAAAGGGTTTTATAAAGTCTTTGACAAAAGATGCAGCAACTTTTTCGTCTTTGAGGAAGGCATATCTGGGTTAATAAAATCAAGCTTTCAAAATTAAAAAGTGCTGTAATGTGATGAAACATGTACTGATGGAGACAGATATTGCTATAACAGTATTCTATCCTATATTCTTTTTCTCCATCCCATCATTTAGAGGCATTTAGCTTAGGCATTTTATTGCATCAGATTGCTTTTGGCCAAAATACTTTGAATTATCTTGACTTTTGCACAATGCCGAGCTGAAGGGAAAAAAAAAAACCAAACCCAAAATTGCTATGGAGTAAATTCTGCTACAGTGTTCATCTAATACTTCCTAGTTGTGCAGATTTGATATTTTTGTACAATGTTGCTATAAGAAAGGAAGTGCACTTTGAACTTCTGATTGGAATGGTGAAAATAACATGTGTTAATAATGGCTTATGCAGATGTGATGCTACAGAGAGTCTTAAAACAGTCACTCTGGGCATTGTTCAATAGGCTTAATTAATAGAATCCAAACTGTCCTAAACTAGAGTGTTGGCCTCATGCTGTGTGTGATTAGATTTTTATTTTTAATTTAGACTTTTGTATTTGAAGGTAGGGTTTACAATTCTACTTTATTTTTTTTTTTTTTTTCTGATAGTGACAGATGAGTAACTGTGTTGCTGCATAAAGTTTCAGGATTGTTTGTGTTTTGAAGTAACCATCATTTGGAAAGAAATCCTTTGCAGTCTAAATAGGTGTCCCAAAGTGAGGAAAAGAGGCTCAAAGAGGCTCAGCTTCTAACTTATCTGTTGCTAAGTTTGGCTATAAGTGCATGTTTAGCAATTATTTCTTCCTTTGGATCGGGAAGTTTCATTGTCACAGGTTTTTTGTTGCAGCTGTGTTTGCTACTTGTTACAGAGTCCCAGGCCACTGCCACGAAAATAGGTCAAAGCAGTGTTTAGGTCATCATCTTTCCAAAGTAGTTGGAATTTCTCTGGCAGTGTTTTTGTGTCTTAAAGTGGAGAAAGTGATAAAATGACTTCTAATTTTCTTCATGAATTATTTTCTTGGTAACTATAAGGAAGATAAAAAGAAGTGCAGGATTGTGATATCTTCCTGGTCTATAGCTATGTATGGATGATCTTGGAGGGGGGGACACATTGCTAGAGAAGAACCTATATTCTCTCATTTTCTTGAGAAATTCCATGAAATTACTTGAAGTAGTATGTTTGAAGTTCTGTGGAGATTTTATGTGGGAACACATGCTTTCCTCTAGCTTTTTCTCCATATGTCAAAGAGTAATGCTCCATTGGAGAGAGCTGTATCTGAAAATTCTTTCTGCAACTATATGTGTATATATATACGAATTTTTCTATTTTAACCTTTTCTTTGCATTTGTGTACTTGAATCTTTATGAAAAAGTCTGATTTGGTTCATGTATAGTTCAGTTAGCAAAGCAATTAAAAGCTTCTAGATGGTGATGCCTACCCTGTTCTTGGCTCCAGAGAAAAGATATTTCATCATCGTCTTTCAACTTGAGACTTTTAAGTCAGCACACCTCTTTTCAACAAAAAAACCCCAAAAAACCAAAAAAACAAACCAAACCAGGATTTATTAGTTCAATTATCTTTTTATTACTGGAAAAGAAAATTTTGATAATTTAATACCTGTTATTTACCATGATTTTGTAAGTAGTTTAGCATAATTGACAAGTTGAATAAAGAACCATTCATACAAAATCCCGTCCTATCCCCCCAAAACACTCAAAACCAACCCATGAACAGAAATCAAAAAATAAAATAGGATTTAAATGATTTCTTGGTCTTTTTTCCATGATGCTTGCCAAGTTTCAGTTTGATGTAGATTACAATGGTCATACTGTGTTACAATCTTTAAAAAAGTGCAACTGGTCATTAGCTGCAATGACATGAACAGCTGTAGTATTTTATGACAACAGCTGGGAACAATCTAGTTCTCTTCAATAACTTTCTTTTGTTGTTTCTTTCATGCCATTTTTAAAATGAGAAAGCAAGATTACTGTATTTGTTCTCTATTTTACACCAGAGATTTCTTCATAGGCACTGGTGGCAATTACGTATCAAAATACGGCATTGCTGTTTGTGACTTGGAACATTTCCCTCTGCAGGACCTGTTTCATAACCCGCTGAAATCTGTGGGAGTTGGAGTCTTTCATTAACTTGAGTAAACTGTGAATCAAGTTGTCATCCTAGGATTTCTTATTTTGGCCTTCCTTTTTCAGTGCATGATTTCTCTTTGGTTTAAAATACTTTGTTATATTTGATCTTTTACAGCATTAGCACTTATTTTAAGAGTGAGCTAAGTGCCTTTCTACTTTGCAATGCTCATTTACCAAGTGAGGATGAACTTGTCTGTTTGTAGGTGGCTGGTTTGCCAAGAAAGTTTGCTTCACTGTTGCTCTCTCTTCAGAAGTGTAGTCTGAAATGTTTTCTGTCTATGTGCATATGGTTGTTCTTCATTGTTGGAAAAACAAGCAGCAGACTTTATGTATATATATTCTTTCTGTGTCCCTTTACAAAGAAGTTTTCTTCAGTAATGAACACATTTGGGTCACTTTAAATAAAATCTGTTTAATTTATTTTTCAGCTATAAGAGAGTAACTTAGGGGTATTACTGAAGATGTACATAGCAGACAGGTATGGGAGCATTATTTACTTCCCTGAGAAACCTGCTGTTGTGTGTCACCCAAGTGGTGGTGTCTGTGATTCCTAGAGGGGAGCCTAATGGCATTACATGGTGTATTGGGATGACAGGTGGAGAGTTTGGGAGGAAGAAATGAAGAGCATAGTGGGCAAGGGGGTGCAGTGAAGTGTTACTAAGGGAATTTAGAACTACGGTAGTTTAGAAATCCAAAGAGAGCTGTTTTGGTACTGCTTTGCCTCACGAGCCTTGTTGGCTCAGGTGAGTATCCTGGAGGTGCCTGTGCAGCAGGGCAGGAAGCTGAGTAGTAGCTTCTGGGGAACTTGACTCTCAACAAGCAGAGAACTGGCAAAGGCAGTTGGTGAAATTTTTAGTTAGTCATATACTCTGTGTGTATACCCCTAAGTTTGATTTAGATTGTCAGAGAACAAACTTTCTCCATATTTAAAAAAAATGTTTACGGAGATAAAGTGCTTATAGTTTTTGTTAACCATAATAACTTTTAATCTGTAGTTATGTTATCAGTAAGAAGGAGGGGAAAATGACTTGAGGGTCCTGTGTTTGGAGCATCCTGAGATAAGGTTACTTTTGGTAGTTGGAGGAAAGAAGCGAACTCAAAAAAAATCCCATACTTGTACTACAAAAGGGGAAAAACCAGAACTCATTTCAGTTGAGAGATCAGTTTTAGCTTCTGGGCTGTTGACTACTCATCAGGTATGGTTTGATTTGGTTTTTTGGTTTCCCCCTCCCGCCCCGATTTCCCCCCCCCCCCCCCCCCCGATCACTTAATCTTCTGCTTTCCACTTCACTGGAGAAATAGTGTATCTGTAATTTTTATGAATGATGTGTCAAAAAGTATCTTTCTCAGTCACTCTCAATGAAAAAGCACAAGCTCTGACAGCTTCACAGAATCCCAGAATAGTTGAGGCTGGGAGGGACCTCTGGAGATCACCTGGGCCAGCCCCAGCTCTCTCAGCCTTTCATCACAGGAGAGATGCCTTGGTCCCATAAGTCATCTTTGTGGCACTTTGCTGGGCTCATGATAATTGGTCCATATCTCACAGTTTGTGGGACATGTGAAAGTACATGGAAGTTAATTTATGCATATAGAGAAGCTTGTACATTAGGGAATAGCATACTTTAATCCTTTTAACAAGGTACTGTTCCTTCCCTGGAGCTCTGACTCTCAGGTGACGCTTACCTCACATGTAAATGCTGTTTGTTTACCACAGAGAAGATGAGGGATAGTGCTGTCATTAACAGAAGTCTTAAATGCATGTGAATTTTCTGTACACTTAACCTCACATCTTGTATCCTATTGTAACAGACAGTATTTTGCTGTAAGTTAATTGTCTAACCTTGGCTAATTTCAGAAGTACTGCCCATCAGCAAGTTACTCTGCAGATATCTTTTTGGTTATAATTCAGTTCCTCTGGCTTCTGAAAGTGTGTTAGACTCTTTGCCTTCACCCCTTGGTTATGGAGACAGAGGTTTTTATGGGTTGCCTTGGAGAGTTTGCCAAGAGCCTTCAGGGCTGCATAAAGACAATTGTTGCTAGCAGGTTGATAGAGGTAAATCCTCTGCTAAGCACTGGTGAGGCCATACCTGAAGTGCTGGATTCAGTTCTGGTCTTCCCAGTGTGAGAAAAATGTGAACATACTGGAACAAGTTCAGTGCTGGTGCACAGAGATGGCCCTGGGCCTAGGGAAATCTGAGAGAGCTGAGGCCACTGAGTGTGGAGAAGACAAGGCTCAGAGGGGCTTTATCTGGCTGTATTAAAGCTGGTTGTAGGAAATGGAGAAGGGGCAGCCAAGCTCTTTTCAGCAGTGCCCAGTGACAGGGCAAGAGGTAACGTACACTAATTGACAGCTCTCACAGTAAGTAACTTTGTGCTTTTCAAACACTAGCACAGGTTGCTCAGAGGTTGTGGAGTTCCATCCTTGGAGTCATTCAAAAGCCATCTTGATGGGGCCCTGTGCAGCTGGCTCTATCTGACCCTGCTTGAGGACAGGTGTTGGTTGGAGCAGCTGACCAACAGAGGTCCCCTTTCAACCTCAACCCTTCTGTGACCACCTTTTACTCGGCTCTCTTAAGTGGATAATTAAAACAGTTGATCAATTCAGAGATCTTTTGACCCAACATGAAGTAGAGAAATCTCCCTTAAAAATTCAAAGTTAGGTTTGCTAATGAGGTGTTCTACAGGAAGAATTCTTTGTGTGATTGAGGGTCCACCAGGTAAATAATTATCCTGGCATAGCAGCAAGATATGTTGCATTGGGAAGATTTTATATATATATATATATATATATATATATATATATAATGGGTTAATGCATCCATATGTAGCTAGTAGTGTTGCTGGCACAAGATTTGCACAGATCTCTCTCTGAAGATTCTTGAGAATTTTCAGAATCTCCCAAGCATGTGCAGCTCTGGAGTTTGTTGTAGCTTGGAAGCAGGACAGATAGTATGATCACTGTACTTTGCTTTAGACACCTGTAAGAAAAAGGGAAAGCAAGCTTTTATATAAATCTTTCATAGTTACTGCCAGTGTTTCTAATATGACTATCAGAAAGGTCCATTTTCTAATTACTGGAAGGAAGTATTTATCTTTCCCTAGTCCTTGGTTCATCTGATTTTTTCATAGTGGCATGACAATTGAAATTGAGAGGGATGGCAGTTGTCTTTCAGCACTGACACTCCCTGGCATATTTTTTCTTTGCTGTATTTTCATGTTTATTTGTTTCCTTATGAGGGTGAATGTTGCCCTTTAAACCTGACTAAGTTTCCCTTTAAACTGAATCTTGCATGTGTTAATCTAAAATCAAACCTGAGATAAGGGAATCTCTTGATGTGGGTAACAGAAAATGAATATAAGCATCTGGAAAGGTTCAGAGTATGACAGAATTATGCTGACTACTTCAGAAAAGTTAGTTGAGCAACCATACTAGAAGTTCTGAGCAAGTTCTGTAGATGGCATCACCTCCATGGAAAAGTAATCTAGATAATGGAGGTAATACTTGGTTTTGGAAGTGTAGCTTCCAGGATTGCTCAGCTGACTAGATACATTTGAGGAAAAAGGTAGACAGATACTGTAATTTAAAGCATGAATGGCCTTGGTGTAGTATAAATGATAACATAAATTAAAATCTTGGGCAAACATACATCCCCATGAAAGAAGCTCTGAAATATTCTGTGTTGTAGGAGTCTGGGAAAGCAACAGGCTGAATTTATTACACTGGTTCAGTGTATGACAGCCATCAGAAAGGATGCTGCTTGAAGTTAGGGAAAAGTTACAAGAGGAGTTTGAATTTTGTTTTCTGTTTCAGCATCTCTACATTTAGGTAATTCAAAGGAGAAAGGAGTAGGTTCTCACTACCTTCAGTAGTGAGTAGGAAAGGTTCTCACTACCTTCAGTAGTGAGAACTGCTGAGTATGATACATGACCCAGAGAGGATAGTTAGTTATTTATTCATGTTCGTGTATCTGCAGCACTGTAGAAGTCTCTGTCAAAGGTCTAATTTCTCTTCAAAGAAACCACCAGAAAAATGGTCCATATAGGTAATGTATTTGTTCACAGTAGGACTGTAATATCCTATGAACATCTTCCTGAGATCAGTAGGTGCTCCTAAACTTTACTGTAGAACTGGAAGTAGAGAAATCCTGGGTGTTTGTGATTGGCTCGTAAATATAAGGCATGCTGCTAGTTAGCTTCTGACAGAATAGCATCCCCTGCTAGTGTAAGTGTGCCTGTTTCTGGTTCAGTGGCACTGCAGCAGGAGAGGAGTATGTGAACCAGAACCACTCTGTAAGGGAGAGGTGAGTGTTAAAAGCTTTCTTCTTGAAACCCACTAATTTCCTCTGTAGTGTTTAACTTCCCATTCAGATAGGGAGATAGCTGTGGGTAGTTGTGTTGCCAGGCAGGTGTTGCAGAGGCAAAAGCATTAATACTTTGTGCTGTGTATTGAAAAGATTCTGAAGCTTTAGAAGACTTTTTGTCTGTTTTCCATCCTGTAAGAGCCTTAGGTAACAGGTTACTAACTCTAATTCCTGAGTTAACCGAAATGAATGCCTTTTGATTATTAAAGGAAAAAAATAGCCAAACCTAAGATATACAAACCCTTCTCCCCAAATCAACACACATCTCAAAAAAATTATGCATGTGTATGTGCATAATTATGCAAAAAAATGATGCATAGGTATGCATTTTTCTTTCCCTTTAGAAACAAATTTGGAGTCTCCATTAAAAAAAAGGATGTTTTCTTGCATTGGTGGCCTAACTGCTATAAAACCTGTCTCAGTATGGACTGTTTAATGTCATGCCTTTCTCCTGCACCAAGAAAATGGTGATGACTGGAATGCGTGTCATCAACTTGTGTTATCAGAGTACTTGAAATATTTACAATACCGTGATTACAGTAAAGCTTCTTATGTACACATACACACACGCTGTAGCTGCCTTATATATTTTGGCCTTTCAAGTTTACGTCCTCATTTGTCTACTAATCTCATGTGGGGTTTGTTTTTTTTTTTCTAAGGTGCTTGGCAAAAATGAATAAAATATGAACTTCTTTATCTGCTATGTGAGGTTTGCCAGGTGGACACTTAAAAAATATCCTAGTGAAATGAAACAGGAGAAAAGAGCAAAGTTTGAAGATGTTCACAGGCCAAAACCAGACACTGCAATGTCTACTGAAACTACCAAATTCTGTTTTAGGGGCTTGTCTGTCAAGAGTCTAAAACCTTTTCATGGATCCAGTGAATGGAATTGAGCAGCAGGAAATCCTGGAACAGATTTGCTGGAAAGGCCTCTCTTTGGAAGGACACCTCAAATGGCCAGGACCAGCCTACAAAAAAGTACCCATCCATGTAACTTTCTGTAGGTGTGAGATGCAGAGGAGTTTCAGGCCAAGACCTGTTGGTCTGATCTGTTTTGTTTCTGTTGTGTGGAAGAGCTGTGATCAGTTGGTGCCATGCTTGGCTAAAAAAAGCCAATTCTTTGTAGACACTACTCCTGCTTCTTGTTTCAGATCCTGATAGTCAGTCCAATGGGAAATAATAAGGTATCCCAGAATAATTACACCTGTAATATTTCCTGTCTGATGGGCAAAGTTCACAGAAAACCTTCTAAAGCATTACTACAGACTCATTTCATTGAATCCAGATTCTAAACTGGGCATACCTGGACTGAGTCCAGGGCATGAAACTGGAGAGGATTGGGTGGCACTAATAGATGGTGTTCTCCTGTAACTGGATTGCCAGGCATCTGTTGCAGGAGGCATTAGAGAATGTGCCCACACAGTGGTAGTCAAAGAAACTTGGATTACTCCTTGCTGGGGGTCTTGTAGAACTTTTTATGCTGGTGCCTGGAGCTCTAAAATGAGGCTGTTGTAAGTGGTTTTGCTTTCCTGGCATGAGGGCAATATCCACAGCAAGAGGATATGGATTTTTTTCTTTATAGGTAGACTGAAATTGTGGAATAAATTCCTCCTTTTTCCTGCTGGGATGAAGGGTGATCCTAGATCTTTTGCTCTGTGCACCTGTATAAAACATTTATGTTTGACCTTTCCTTTTCTCATGCAGTCTATAGTCTGCTTAAAGCTGGGTGGTTTCATGTAACTTGTACCAAAAGTGAAGTGCCTTTTTTTTTTAGTTCAGTTCATGTTTTTTGCAAAAAGAGGATGATGTAAGAACAAGAAGTGAAGACCATTATTGTTAGAAAACCATGCCCTCATGTGTGGATGTGTGGCCATGTAGCTTTTGTCTTCCTTGAGAACGGAGGGTTTCTCTTTCATGCCTGGCTGACTGATGTGCCCTGCCCTGTTGGGCTGTGCAGTCTGTCTTCCCTAACAGGCTGTAACAGTTTTTTTTTAAATCTCTTTTTGATAATTTCTGATTTTGCTGGCTTTTTTTTTCTTTTTAGGTGTACAGTCCCCTCCCTTAAAGGTTGCCTTTTGTATGTTGATGTACATAAACTACCTCAAGGTTTTCTTAAAAAATAGTGGAAGCAGGCCCACTAGTTCTCCCAGGAGAAAAGTGCAGTGAGGTCAGTGGTATTCCTTTTACTTCCCTTTTGGTTTTGTTCACTACTATGCCTTATAAAACAGCCAGGAAGATTTGCCACAAATCATGTTTATTTCTTCTTGTGCAGAATATAATCCAATGTTGACTTTTATTTTCCTTACAATAAGTCTTCCAAAATCCCAGCAGCAAAGTCACAAATAGCATTTTATTATTCTAATTTGGAATCTAGTGCTCCAATCTGTTAAATCAATATTGCTCTCAGAATAGTGCCACTTGTTATTACCTGTCTGGTGAAAGCATTGGCATGCATACATGTGTGTTCTACTTGTACAGTTTTGTTTTTTTCTTAACTTAGAGTAAATGTATTTCCTGCCACCTCCCCTCAGGTCTAGGAAATAGGATCTCCACAACTAGGATTCTGGAACAAAAGCAAGGTTTAATCTTTAAATGAGAGTATGGATTGTTAGTGTAGAGCCTTGACTCCAAATATAGTCAGTTGTTGTGTTTTCAGTACCAAAGCTCTTCATCTTCTCTGGAGGAGTCACAGCTTCCACTTTTTCTCTTTTTAAACTGCAATACTTGTTACCTTTTATTAACTTTACTTGAATTGTTGTGGATGGAAAGTAGTGGAGCTGCCTGCAGAGTAATATTTAAAAGTTTACAGTGAGAAAAGTTCAAGAGTCTATTGCTTTTGCAGCACCTTTTGTTTTTGATTCGTCTTCTCTCTGCTGTAACCTCACTGAAATCCAGAGGCTCTGGCACTGGGAAGTGTGTGAAAGGCCAAAATGTCTCATT
Source organism: Agelaius tricolor (assembly GCF_023055355.1). Taxonomy (NCBI): domain Eukaryota; kingdom Metazoa; phylum Chordata; class Aves; order Passeriformes; family Icteridae; genus Agelaius; species Agelaius tricolor. The sequence goes on from NW_027269268.1 coordinate 19,571,312, forward strand.
CAGACAGTGACTCAGATGTGCAGTCACTTAACTCTCCAAAGGCTTTGTTGTATCTTAGAACTGAGTGTACACTGCTCTGGTATATCCTCAGACCTGGAGGATGTTCATGGGCACTCAGCCAAGTACAGATTATCCCAACCCTTGAAAACTGCTTGGATCCCAGTGTAGTTTGCAGTAATTTGTTTTTATATAGCAGTGATTAATTAAGACAAATACTCTCTGAAAAGCCTCTTAAAATTTTAGAAAGAAGAGGTTTTATTTTCTCTAATACATACCTTCCTAAGGCAAAGTGATTATTCTTTAAGATCTGAATCTTCTGTGGTGATTGTTCTCCCCCAAGAAAATCTGGGTGGAATTAATAGAAGAGCTGTATCTAGAGAATAAATTGCTTGCAACTTCTCAGATAAAGTGTTGTTAAAATTGAAAGCATCATAATTTTACAGCATTAGGGAGAACTACTGAAAAATAATTGTTCATGTTTTTACCTTTGATCACATGGCAACAATTAAATAAGTGGTTTTGCATTTCAAGTAGAAGTTGACATTGCTATTCATGAAGCTTATGACTTGTGCATTTAGTGAAAAGAAGGACCAAGATTTGTCCTGTTTGTTTGCAGAACACCTCGTTCTGTGGGTTAGAGATGATGGCTTGCAGAAGGAGTGGTGGTGCTGTCTGGAGAGGACACCCTGTGCCACTTCATCTTTCCTTCCACTTTTATCCCTTGTCTCTTCCCATCCTCCCCCCCCTTTTTTGTTTTACTGAACTGTATCAATTTGTGACATGATCCCAAAGACGATGAAAACAAAGTGTATTGAAAAGTTGGTGTTCTTTGAGATCTGGTGCCAGAAAGCTTTTGGAAAAACACCCAATTCTAGCAAGTACAGAAAATTAGATTAAACATTATGTGAGAGACTACTTCCATTTTGATCACTGCAAAAGAGGAGAAAATTATATTCTTACAGCACTTTTCTAGCTGAGGTGCGCTGTCAGGAGAATCATCCTTATGGGAATATTTGCATACAGAAGTAAAAAAAGTTGTGTAGGTCTAAGTTGGGATTCCTTTTATATATATATGTCACTTTTAAGTTATTATTGCTTTTTTAGAAAAAACAACTTTCTATCTAAACTCAATTAGCTGAAAAGAAGCTGAAGGGGATATTTGTGGGTGTTTATAAAACTTTTCAGTATGTCATACTGGAGCAGTATTCCTAAGTCTCCCCATACTGGACTGGACATGAGCAGAAATGGACCAGTCTCTTTAATCTTGCTTAATAAAGTACTTGCTTCAGCTGTACAGAGATTGTTTTGCTTTTAATTCAACTAATGTAAGAGGCAGTGAAGGCTGTCAGGTGGTTGCATATCTGCAAGAGGCAGTGGTTTGGCTGCTGAGCATGCAGAGCAGTCACAAGGACGGGTGGTTTAGCACAGCCTCCGTGGCTTACCTGGACTTTGTGCAAGCAAACCTCTCTGGGGAAGGGTGACAGCTTCTGCCTGAGTTTGTGCCTGAGCCAGCCAACTGAAGTGACAAGTGCAGCCATTTCTCTCTTTCCTCCTCCCCCTTTTTAAGTTTTTTTTTTTTTTTTTAATTTGCTGATGCAGGTTTGTGGTATGGCTGAGGAACCAGTGACTCCACACATTGGCCGTGGTTCTCTCTGTACCAGCAGTCAGTCCTTTCTAAATGTATCAGATAAGCAAAACAGTTTATAGAGGGCTGAGTAAATTCACTTAAAGACTGGTAAATACCGTTTTCCTTATCTCTGTTAACCTAAACAGTTTCTGTAAATGGCTGCTGGTAAATGATCTTCGCTGAGTTCTATGAAAAGAAAGTATTTAGTTTTAGATTAGTTCAAGAGGCCAAAGGAGTTTACTTGTCTGTGCTGGTAAGTTCTCAAGTAAATCACAACATCATACATGGGTGGTCTGGAGACAAGCTAATTAAATGTAGTAGGAATCTTAAATTCAAAGACCAAGTTTTCTCTTTTAGTTTTTCTGTTCTTAAAAGGTTAGCTATTTTTTCCAGAATGATGTAATTTGGTGTTTTACCGAAGTTATTACCAATACCTAAAAAACTTGTATGCACTCAGAATGATTAGAAGAGCAATTTCAGTGTAGTGCTTTTGTAAACATCTGCAAGAGGCTGGAGTTTGATACTTTGTTGTTTTGTAGAAGTGGAGTTGGACTAAAAAGCTTTTTCCTGCTGATACCTCATTTTCTGTTCCATGGTCAGCTGGAAGATAATTAAGAGGCATAGTATCCTGTCTGTGAGGGAGGTACAACCCTTGACATTTTCTTGCAAAGCCTAGAAGATGACCTGTTTTCTCAGGGTCTTGCCTAAAGCCAAGTCCAAAATGCTGGTTTAGTAACTTAATGATGTATTTTTGGTACTGGTGCCAGGTCTCATTCATCTTACTATGTCTTCTTGCTGATTAATATAAAAGTTGCAGTTCTTTTTAAACTTTGTCATCGTCTTGCTTTAACTTGGTGACATAAAGTACTAGGAACATCTGACATCTGTTTTCTTTTGAGCTGTGAAATGCTTTTTGCTTTATAATTCATGAAAAAAAGTTTGTGTTAAATTAATTCTACATCCACCTATCCTTCTGGGGGGGATGGAGGGTGACTGCCCAGGTTTTCTTAACTACTGAATACCAGTAACCTCTGCTTGCCAAGGGTGTCTTGGTTGTTGTTCCCTTCCATGCGAGAGCAGGACTTGCTGCTCATGGCCTGGTTCCTTCTGTAGTCTCCCACCATCCAGACAGAGCAGCTTCAGCATTTCTGGTGCTGTTGCTATGATTCCTGTAATGTAATACAGGTCAGGAGACTCTCACCTCATGTTAGGAAGGACCTAACCTTCTGCATGGTGATCCTCTGCATGGTGTAGGATTAAGACCCTCTGTGCTGCTTTAAAATGTTTTTCTTTCTGTAGAAGGAGGAAAGAGAGAAGCTGAAGGTGCTCCGCTTTTTGCTTCCCAATGTGAAGCTCATTAGCTGATTGCTAAAACGTAGAATGATTTCATCTGTGATGCAAAGCACAAGTCTAACTACTTAACCAACTAACTAACAAAAGTCACTATTAAATATCTATTCTAAAATGAAGAATCATAAGACCGTTTTGTACAACATCTGATAGCACATCTGAAAATTGTAAAGTACAGGTATGGATGTGCTTGTCCCTTTTTGTTGACTCTTGCATATTTGAAAAACTAAAGTAACTTCTTTAAAAAGATTTAATTGGGTTGAGCATTTCAGCTTTTAAAATGACTACATGCAGTGTATGAACTCTTATATTCTCCAAAGATGAAGTGTGACAAAGAAGTCATGTGCATTTTTTTAAATCAACAAAGGAGGAAGTAGACTTGCTATATTGCCTTTTAAATAGAATATTCTGTACATTTTGGTTTCATACAGAAATCTTTTCCTGTACTGGAAACTCCTGAATGGATGCAGAGCTACCCTTACACTGGAATGTGTGTCCACGTGTAGTGTAGGAACATTTCCTTGTAAATCTCATTACCAGTGTTGCAGCAGAACTTTCTTCTAGCTGTGTTCAGAGCATAGGCTCTTGTGACTTTAAAATATAATCCTTACTGTTTATGAGTGCAACACTGAGAATGAGGCCTCTGTAAATAGATCCAAATCCATATTTGTAGGTGGGAACATGGGAGGTTTTATGATGTTTTTTTAATCTGATATCTTGAGACAAGCAGCTGCCTCTAACATCACTCAAAGGGCTGCAAAATTGAATTAATCAGACACGCTTCTTTAACTGATACTTGGAAACTAATAGCAACCCTGTCACTGTCCATGGTCAGCTGAATTTCACCCAGCTGGAAATCCCAGTGGTGTTCTCTGTTCATAGTGGAGAAAACTGAGCCACTGGGCAGACCTTTGCCTGTTGACCTTCTGCAGTGATTTCCACCTCCCCTGGGAAAGTCTCCTGCTCACTGATGAGTGAATTTTTGGGCTCTGTGTTTGTAGGAATTGTCTGTAATCCTGGACATCCTTAGTGGTTAGAGCATGCAAGATTATAGACCTGGGCTTCCAGGTTGATCTTTTTTGCATCCATCTCTCTTTTTTGGGACCAAATAATCCAGGCTGAACAGAAGTTACATTTGGCCTGATGATTTGTGCCTCATCAGTTTGTTTTTTTTTAATACAGAATGTACATGTCATTCATATGTTGGAAATATACCAAGGGAACTCCAAAGCAGAAGAACTAAAAATGAAACTAGCTAATCACAAAAGACCAGCACTGTTTTCTGCTGGAATTATGACGCTGGGAAAACTTCTCCCAGTCCCTGCAGATGAATCAGCAGTGCTCTCCAGGCAGGGGGGCCACCCATGTCTTAGGGTATATCAGGCACAGCATCTCTGGCCGGGCCAGGGAGGAGATTGTCCTGCTCTGCTCTGCACTGGGGTGGCCTCACCTCGAGTCCTGGGGGCAGTTTAGGGCACCACAATATAAGAAAGGCATTAAGCTATTAGAGAGCATCCATAGGAGGGTCAAGAGGCTGGTGAATGTCTGGAAGGGAAACCTTACAAGGAGCAGCTGAGGTTACTTTTTGTTCAGCCTGGAGGAGGCTGAGGGGAGACCTGATTGCTGTCTTCAGCATTCTCACACGAGGAAGCAGAGAGGCAGGTACCGATCTCTTCACTCTTGTGACCAGTGACCAAGGGAATGTTTGGTATCAGGAAGAGGTTTTTCACCCAGCAGGTGGTTGGGCCCTCAAACAGGCTGCCCAGGGAAATAGGCACTGCAGCAAGCCTGTCTGAGTTTAAGGAGTGTTTGGACAATGCTCTGAAGCACATGGTGTGATTCTTTGGGTGTTCCATGCATGGCCAGGAGTTGGACTTGGTGATCCTGATGGGTCCCTTCCTACTTAGCATATTCTACAATTTTAGTCACTGACTCTGTCCCTTAAAGTTCAGAAAAAATAATTACAGTACTTGAATGTCTACAGGTGCAGTATGAATATATTTCACATAATGCTCTCAAGTCTGCCAGGTTTCCTAGTTTTTCTGACATTATATATAAAGCTTGGAAGACATGCATCTGATAGATAAAAGGTCTCACTCCTTATTTCTGTATGGAATTGTTTAAAGATCCATTGGAGTCTGCTAACTGCAAAACAGAAACAAAAGCCAAACAAATTTATCCACGCTAATGTAGCATCAGTTATATATACAACATACTGTAACCTTCCAAACTGGCATGAAAAGCTCAAAACTTTTGGAAGACTGGAGGATGCATGGCATGTATGGGATACTGACAACCTTCTTTTGCATACCTGTGTTTCCTTCCAGTCTGGCAGTGGGGGGTGGACAGCTCCTCCCGGGATGGTGCAGTGGCTGTTGAATATTGTCCAACTGCTCCCAGGCATCTCCCACCCTTCTCTGAACACCATGCTCTGGTGCCTGGTATTTCTGTCGTGAAGTCAGAAGACAAATATTTCCCACACTTGGGTTGTGTGGATGATGCCTCAGTAGATTTCCTCAGTTTTTTCCATTTAAATGTGGAGCTATCTGCCTGGGACACAGATTGGAAAGTACACTGTGTTTCTTGGTACCTGGCTTTGTGTCTTCTCGAGCTGTGGCTGTAATTATGGTATGGTGTAGGGGGATAGAATATAAGAAAATAAAGGTAGTATAGAAAGTAATCTTATCCCTAAGAAGTTGCGGCTGGGCTAATTATTGAAGATTAGGAGCAGGCCTGACTTTAATGGGCCATAGCTGTAGCCAATCAGGAGAAGAGTGCTATAAAAGAGTGGATTGGTTGGTTGAGGGGAACTGGAGTCAGTTGGCTACTGCGGGAAGAAGGAAGAGTCAGTGCCTAGAGGAGCTGCCCATGAGAACCATCAAGGAGGTGTGAAACACTTACAATAAGGAGACAACAATATGGAGCCTTTGCAATATAATGACAACAGTATGGAAGTAAAAGGTGGGGAGGGAGAGTTGCTCCCATGCAGTGTAACATAGCATATGGCTCACCAGTGATGCCAGTAATGCCAGTCAATGATTTTTGCCTTGGGTGTTTATGGCAGGAGGTGTCAAGCTGAAGGCTCTGTGCCCCAAGGGGGTGAGCAGGACAGTGACAATGGTGTATGGCTCTGCTGGCAGCACAGCAGGAGCCTCTTGCTTAATATTTTGTTGAGGATATTCAGCTACCTGATCTGTTGAACATTTGTCTGTCAGCCTTTCAGATTAATGCAGATGCTGACATGCTCTCAGAGCAGTTTTGGATATTATTAGTTGCACATTTGTGAAAGCCTTCTCCTTGATAAATTTTTACTGTGTGTGTTTAACAACTTGGGTGTAAAGCCCTGGCTCTCCCTGAAGCCTGAGGGAGCCTTGGCATGAAGCATGTAACAAATGAAAAACCTGGCTTGATCCAAAAAATGGGGTTTCATTTCTTTTCAGGTGGCTATCTTGCTGCTCATTCTGTATAAATGTTGTCTCTCACCTTAAAAGTAAAATAAATAAAAATAATTAATGCAGTTAGTGATTGACAAGAAGAAACAGTGCTCTTGGGATTTTTTTGTGATTGCCGAGGTGGCTACTTGTTAACAGTTAAAATGAAGTTTGTAGAAACTGAGAACAGAAAATTTATTTAAACTCTAAGCAAGCTTTTTTTAGATGTTTTTAAATTTTTTGGAAGTGGCCTTCCAAACCTTGTTAAACAGAAGCATAGTGATATGAAATAGAAACCATTGAAAAGGAAGAGCAGTGTTCATATGTTTCCTGTTTTATCATTATTTTGTGTTTAACTTGTCAGTGGCAAGATTCACATGACCAAAAACATCCTTTTGAAGCAAATTTGCCAACGTGTATGACTGTGCTTATTTGTTCTGCATTTTGGAGAACTCCCTAACGGGTTCATGAAAAGGCTTACTTTTCTTATGGTACATGATATTGTGCATTATCAAATACTGCTTTATTTTACTTTACTCAAAGAAAATGAAGTATGGATGACCATAACTTAGTTACTTAGTAGTAGGTGATACTTGTACTTTTTGGTATTAAACTTATAGAAAAAACATGTGTGAGTGAAGTGTGAGAAATGTGCATTTCTCTTTTTGTGTGAATAAATAAGGATTTTATTGCTTCCCTAAGGAACAGGATTTAGTTTATACATGTATGCCTCCTTTTAGAATGTAACAGATACATTACTGTTCTCCCTTGGTCAGTCTTGCATGAAACAGGAAAAAGAAATGCAAAGCTTTTGCTTTTCTTCAAACTACAAAATTACAACACTGTATAAAAACTGTTAAAAACACTGAAGTGACTTATAAATTAGGTTTTCAATTTTGGAGACTTATTTGGGCAGTCTCCAAAACTGCAGAGAAGGTTTAGTGGTAAGGTGGCAGAATGAGGAGCTGAATTGTGCCTGGGCTCACCCAAAGTGGTGGGATCAAGGTGGTTTCCCAGGTCTACGTATGTGTTTCAGTTACACCAGGACTCCATCTCGGCATGAGAAGCTATGGCTAGCATATTTTTCCCTCTGCCAGGCTCTCCTCTCTTGTGTTTTCCAACAAGAGGAAGCTTGTGCCTGGTGTCTGGCAGGGTGCCTGGGTGCTGGGCAGCCCTGCCCTGGCCAGAGCTGCTGGGTCCTGCATGGGCTGCAGAAGGCACCTGCAGCTGGGCTCCTCACAAGCCCTCCTGATTCAAGAAGAGGTGCTTGAGTGTGTCTCGTGTATAAAATTCAGGATGTGAGGGAATTCACAGATTGGGTTTTGAGCTATGAGAAGGGATATTATTCATTATCTTCTTGTTTTAAACCCCAAAGCAAATCTAAGGGGTTGTAGAGTCAAGAAGTGGTGCCAATAATGGGCATTGGAAGGAAGAACTGAGCAGTTGTGTGCCAAACACAGCAACAGGAAGATAAGCATAGCTCCTGAAAAGCCTGGCACTTCTCCTGCTGAAGTGATCTGTATAATGTTACAGTTGACTGCTGATGCTACACAATTTTGATAGATTAAACTGTAGTTTGTTTATATGGCTTTTTCTCTAAGGTTCTGTGATTTAAATTGAAGATGTAGGTCTTAATTAAATAAAATTATTTTGATCTCTGTTGACAAAGCTGAAGCTTGCATAGTTTTCTGGCTGAAAAATAGTTGCTCTTTTGGGACTTCAACAACAAGAGGCTTTTTTTTGTATATCTTTGCAAACATGCAATAGTTCCTCAGCCAAGTGAATCGTCTTCTAATCTACATAGATGTGTTTCTGCTTTATTTGAAGCACATGGATCATTTAGTATACTTTTATTATCTGTGTCTTTTGTGTGCTTGGGGAGGGTGGGTGGTTTTTGTTTTTTCCCTGCTTAGGGGAGCACATGGTTTTGGAAGCATTGTCTTACATCTGAAAACTTGACAAGGGGTCTCCAGCTCATGTAGCTATATTCATTCCTTAAACAGTGACTTCTTTTTTGAGGTATTTTTTTGGTTCCTGCTTAATTACATGCTTTTGGCAATGATAATGTTCTTTAGGACAGTAAATAGGTATATGATTGTAAAAATAGGCCCTGTTCAAACTCTGACCACCAAACTAAATGTTAGCATTTAAAACTCTAGCTACAGGATAGGTTAGAGAAAAGAAGCATTCACAGAATTGAGATGACATTAGTTTGGTTAAAGCAGATGCCAGAGAAGTGATTTCTTTTGAATGCCTGGATGATGACAGGCAATGCTTCAGTCCACTGAGAAATCAGTCTGAAATGTTGAGCTAGGCTTAGTTGTTTGCTCTCAGACTATTAAGGTAATTCCTGCAGGAGGCTGGCTTAAGTTGTTTACTAGTCGATAGTCTCAGTATTCATCATCCATTTATCGCTGTCAAAGAGGATAATTTGAGTATTTTTGGAAGATGAAGTGGGAAGGGATTATAAACAGTTAGGAGAACAGATTTAGAATTTCATATGATGAATTGGAAAAATGGTTTGAAATCAATGAGGTGAAATTTAATAAAGACAACTGTAAAGTGTTATGCTTAGGAGAAATCAAATGTACAGATATAAATGGGCTAGGCAGCATGCTGGCCAGGAAGGATTGAGGAATCACAGTGGCTTTGCAAACTGAACTTGTTAGGGGTGGTGTGCATTACACTGAGATTTCATTAGGGCTGTATAAGTGATCAAACATGTCAGATAAATGACAGAGGAGATAATTATTCTTCTGTGCTCAGCACTGTGCTTTTAGCCTCTGGTTTAGACTTAGAATTAAAGGAGGATGTGGTAGATAGAGGCGCAGGGTCTCAATGGCACCAAGGCTTGGACACAAGGTTTGAAAAACTCAGTCTATAGGGAATATGTAAAGGCCTTGAGGTTTTTTAGCCTAGAAAACAAAAAGGTTTGAGAATGTCTGAATCTTAAATGATTTAAAAAGATGGTATAAGAAAGATACAGATCAACTATTCTGTATTCTTCATTTCTACTGAAGCTAAAATAAATTAGTTTAATTTGCTTTGGTGGAGCTTTAGATTGCACAAGATTGAAATTTTCCAATTATAAATATCTTTCACAGTCTGAAAAAAATACTCCAGAGACTTACAAGAGCTAGATGAAACATTGACACCATTGCAAAGATGCACAAATAAAAGCTGCCCTAAGAAGGGAACCCTCTTGGTCCCCTAGCCGTGGTGTACAGCATGGAAATGGATGTCGTAGCTGAACTCTGAAAGCAACAAAGCAGCAAGGTAACCCTGCTGAGAGCCTGCCAGCTCAGCCTTAGAGCTACACTGATGTAGCCAGGGATATCTGCTTCTGTAGCTGCCTGTAATGCTTTTGCAGAGAAATTATGCTGTGCGTGGTAGAGATGGTCTAAAGATGGCAGAGTGTGCAGGGGCTGGTATTAGTCAGGGTTTCTCAGCTTTTTCTAGTCCATATCTAATTTTTACTATTGCAAATTCTTGGCTTATTATAGTATGTGGGAGGGTTCTTCGTGTCTCACTTGTTCTCTGCAGCGTTTCAAGGGTGAGTTGCACCTCCCAAGTTGGGAAGAGCAGGCTCGGATGATTGCCAGGGGCTGTCACTAGCCAGTGCAGAAGCAGGTAAAATAACAAAGCAGGCTGTAGTGTACACATCTGAGTCAGCACAGGGTTAGCTGCTCAGCTGGCTGCATTTGCCTGTGCTGCAAGAGTTAAATTGGTTCTGGTACCTGAGCCTGATGCACTGAGAAGTGGCGTGGCAGTCTCTGCAGCAGTGACCTACCTGAGTCTGGGGCATCTTCCCCATCCCTGTGCTACAGGGAAAGGCAGTCTTTCCTCTGCCCTGTATTTGACAGGACTACTCATTTTGAGCCAGGCTGACAATGGTAACTACTGCGTTTGGAGTATTAGGTTGTAGCTAGAGTCAGAATGTTTTTTCCTGTCCTATCCTTATTTCCTGATCTATCCAACTGCACAGAGGACTGGACTTGGAGAAATGGTTTATTTGCCTTTTGATGTGACTTGTAGTAGGGGCTGCTTGCACTGATGAGTGAGAGATCCTACAGATCCTAATGACTTTTTTGCCTTTTAAATATGATATTTTGAAATGGATTTCCTGACATTTGCACAAAAATGGAGGAACGAGACATTTTTTGAGGAAAAGGAAATTAATAGTTCTTATAGAAGATATGGAGCTTCTAGTTTGAGGCATGCTTGAGATTAGCTTTTGAGCTCAGTGAAGTTGCTTTCAATTTAGGTGCTATTGCAAATAAGAAGAATGCTTATTTTGGTAAATTGAGAGGGGAAGATTAATATGAGCCTTCCGTGAAATTAATTTATCCTTGGGGTAGGGAACTGCATAAAAGTAAAATTATGTTTATACTCAATCATTATGCTCTGATCATGTAATTTGCAGGAGCTAAAATTTTAAAACTCTAATGTTTGTGTAAGTTTGTCACTTTGTAAGTGATTGTACCAGTGCAACAAATATGAAATTTCTAGCTCTTGTTATTTTATATTATTCTAGTCAAATGAAAGCATACAAACCCAAAGTGTTGACTTTCAACATTGAGGCCATTTGCCATTTCATTCTCAAGGAAGTCAAATTAGAATGTCAGGTATGGAAGGGACATGTTCTGGATAATTTACAGGAGGTGGTTTTTTAAAATTTTTTTTTTTTTTTTAGCCCAGTGTAATTTCCATGCTGTTGCTGCTAATTCCTTACTCAGGTGCTTCTTGTGGAGAAAGGAGCATTCATTTACTTTGGAAAACCTTGTTCATTTGGCAGCTGGACCTGGTGGTATTCAGACTTGTGTGACTTGTGGCATGAAATGAAGACTAATCTTAATGCCCACATTTTCTCTTTATTGAGGTGTCTGTATCTCAGCTCCACATCTGAGATACAACACTTGAGGTAGTTGCCTCTTCAGTGTGTTCCAGGATTTCACTGAAATTCCATTTCATTGCTCAGAGTAAAATTAAGAATGTAAAGGCTTTCCCAGGTAGGCTTAGATCTGTTTTGTGGCAGTCATTGAGATGCAGATTAAACGATGGCAGTCCTCTTCTAATGAGCTCCTTTAGTGCACTTTGTCAGCAGTGAGCCTGGTTTCACTTGAACTGACGCCTTCATTTAGCACCTTGCATTAGCCTCGTCTGTTTTAATTTCATTTCCTTACAGAATACCTACAGAAGTTTCTCATGCCCTTTTTCTCCAGTGAAAATAGCTTTGTTAATTAGCTAACATCACTGTGAGGGTTCCCTTTGCTTCTGGTCACTTCTTTTTTCTTCACTGTGTGAAAGTATTAGCTTCACTGTTTGCCATAGTGTAGTAATGTTTTTTCAGAAAAACTCAAATATTTAGACAGCTGTTTCCTTTAGTCAGTACAGCACTGAAGAGGATATTTTTACTACCCTGACACTGTGCTCTTAAGCTAACTCATTAATTCATTTGGCTTGTTTTGCCAATTCTTTGCTAAGACAATTGGTTTATGTAGTCTATTCTTTTATTTCTTTATGACGCTTTCTACTCTCACAAGGTGCAGCAGGTATTTCATCAAGGAATTGGGCAGGTGTAATATCAAATGGCGTCAGACATGAACTTGACTTCCCTGAAAACCTGAAGTAATAATTTTCAGTGTTGTAAATTCAGGCTTCAAAAATATTTTCTATGCGTCTGACAAAGGCTTGTGCACTAAAAGGAGACCACTTTTCTCTTGCCAGCCTAGGTAGAGCTCTGCATGGGTTTCTGCACACCAGCACTTGTGAAAATCCCCCTAAACCACTCTGAACACTTCTCACCTTGGGTGAAAGGCATGTGTTACTTATCATCTGATAGGCTTGTATGTACCAGCAGTGCCTGCTACTTTTGCAGGATGTAAATATACTACTTAAAGGTCATATGCCTTGATACACTGATTTTTAAACTTAATGCTTGAGACACTGTTTTCAGTGTATATCTTTGTATGTCTTAGAGTCTTACAAAACTGAGCCCCTGCATGGTAGAAGTTTGCTGAAATTCTTTGTGAGTGTCTTTGTTACTCTCAGTCCTTCTTTGAATATCATGTATTCAACAACAATTTGTAATCACCAAAACAGTTGCATAGGAGGGCTTTTAAACCTGTAATTCTCTATAGTTCTCTGCAGAATGTCTTCCAGGCTTTCTGAATTACTAAAACTTTATATATTTTGAGAGAAATTTTCCCATGTTTACAGTTCTATAGAACTTTTGAAATACTCTTTAAGACATGCAAAGGTAGTGTTTGAAATTTATGCCATGCTGGGAAAATAGTACAGCACTTGCCTAAATGAGGCTTTTCAGCCTCCAGCTTTGTGTTTCAAGGTTGTGATACATGGAGTGATCTTTCTCAGTGTGCAATATATCCCTGCTTGTCAGAGGTGGTTCTGAATAGCAGATTTGTATGACAGAAGTAAATTTATGTGACTATTACCTTGTATACGTTCATATTGCTTCTATTTCTGGGATCATTTTAGAAACACTGGCAAATTTAGATGGTGGATTTTGTAGAGTTATCACATGGCAAAGGTGTTCTTTTCATAAGAATTTTAAATTTTGATGTTCAGAGGTAAAGAACAGTATCTTTTAAAATGTGGGCTTGTTGTTTTTGGGGTTTTTTTTTTTTGGTCTTCATAATTTCTTGTTTTCCTCACAATTCCTTAGCTAACCTTGTTTTCACCAGATAACTATTTATAGACAGTATCTCTGTTACTGGGAAGACTGAGCTGGCAGGGCTTGAGGGGGATTCCAGGAGGTGACATCATCTCATCTGCACAGCAGTCTCCTGCTGGCATGGCAAGAAGGGAAAACCCCATTACTACAGATGAGATGAGAGAGCTTGTAAAATGCCTTTTATAGAGTATATGTGCAAAGATGTAGTATCTTACCTGCTTCTTACTGCCTGAAGAAATAATGTCTCAAAACTCTTGTTGCAGGCTTGGTCTTGAATTTTTAAACTGTCCACCCACTCTTTTCTCTCCTGAAGCCTCTTCTGTATCTCTTTTCAAGTGGAACTTAAAAGCTTTTTGAAGCAAACGGAAGAGGGAAGATATTTTAATTTCCTTGTTTTCCAAGTGAATGGCACTTGAGAAGGTTCATTCTGACAATAAACGTGCCTTCAGCTGCAAATATGGCAAAGGGGGATATATATTTTATTGGTCCTCTTGGATACTCAGCATCTCTCCTTTTGCATATCCAATGATTAGATAGTATCATTAGGGGAAGTGAGTGTACATGAAGCCCATATGTAGCTGCTTGCTGCCTATATATTTTTTTGTATGAGGAAGAAAAAGGCTTTCTATAGGGGGAAAAGGGAAATCAACATTTTTTCCTATTCATGGTATGTAATAAAATATTTTTTTACAAGAAGTATATATGGACCTAACTTTCAGGGAAAGTACAAGTACCTGATGAGGAAGGATAAGCCACCTTGTCCTGTTTTGGAGTGGACAAATCCATGGACATTTTATTTTTTCAAAGAATGATTCTATCCCCCTAAATGGTATGGGATACAAATTTCTGCATTTGATGTTTGCCTTTGTTGCAGCCCTGAGCCCAGGTAGCAGAGCTGAGCAGTGGGACAGTGACCACTCAGCAAAAACAGCACTCAGGCACCCGAGAATGATTTTTGATTTGCAGCATGGCAGGGCTGGAGCAGCAGCTGGGGAGTTACTTAACTTTACCACCTGTATCCTCTGTTCACTTGCCTGAGTGCCAGAACACTTGAATTCCAGTCCACCTTCCTGCTTGTTGTCCCACAGTGGTCCAGCAATCTCAAGTTTAGGGTAGTGCTTGCTCTAGAGAGACTCGTTATGATAAATCAGGTTTGGGATAAAACTGTAGCTGAAACATGGAAACAAGAAGTTGTTGGGTTTTTTTAAAATAATATACCTATAGTGACCTGTGCATTTCAGAAATGCAAATGAGAAAAAAAGTAGTTTGGGAGAGATATTTATCAAATGGAGAAGTATTTAGGCAGTCACTTGAAATAGCAAGTATGACTTCCCGGTTAGGTTTGGTTTTGAGGCACAAAGTGGTCTAGAGGAAAGAAAAATAAATGTTTGCTGTTAGGATGTGTTTTCAAACTTGAAAATACTGGGTGCTTTAGTTTTTGTTTGTTTTGAAATGATGTATTCTTGAATCTTGTTTCTTGTGCAAAGCAGATGCCTAGAGAGGTGGACAGGGGGAGAAGTGGTCAGTGCTGCGCCTGGAGTGCTCCTCCAGTTGCTGTCAAAACCATGGGGGGAAGAAAGTGAATTTCTTGGCTGAAAAATACACAGGGGTTTTCTAAAGGCAAAAAGATTTCAGTCTCAGCTGTCGAAAACTGATCCTGAGATAGGACTGATAATGTGCTCTTGTGTGAGAAGCTTGAACCCTGGCGCAGGTGACAGCTGACCTACTTAGCGCAGCCGTGTGCAGGAGCAGTGGCCAGCCCTGGTGCCCGACAGGGACATAGAGCAGCTCCGTGGGGACCCTGCCCTGGCCGTCTGCCCTACAAGAAATCATCTGTCTCCAGTGTAATTAGTGGCGGTGCTTAAACCAGCACGCTGGCAACAGTTCGGGGCTTTTAATAAAAGCCTGTGCCCAGGGGAGGAGAGATAAAAGGGACAGTTTGCAAAACGCCTGTGTGGTTTAAGCTTGTGCAAAAGGAAGGTGTCTGCTGACTGAAAGTTGGTAGAATCTGCTTTGTAGATTATACCACTTAACACAGTGATTTGCATATCCTTAAAAAAAAGTATTTAAAAAATGTCAGAATAAAAAAGCCTCAGTTTTAACCTCTTCAAAATAAGATTTACTTGTGTAAGATCTGTATTCAGGCTCTTTTACTTGCAGTCATGATTAACTCTTGTCTCTTAACTTGCTAATTGCTTCAATGAATGTATTAATTCCTGTCAATATTAGCAGAGCTCTATCATTCTGGGATTCTAATTTACTTGTTTTCAGAATTGCAGGGGGAGGGAGGGAGAAGGAACAAGTGAGCACATCAGTAGGAGTTTCATTATTGCTACTTGTATGCTGCTTTTTTAAGTCAAGTGAAATTGTAAATGTGTTGCATGCCTTGCACTCTCTCTGGCAGCCATCCCGAGGACGGAAAACAATTAATTCCTCTTCATCTCACTGGGCCATGAGTGTGTGCTTGGAGCTGAGTGCATTCTTCAGCCAGTCATACTGTGCAGCCCAGTCTTTTGCTCTGTGAGGAAATTGATGTTTTTATGAACCTTAAAATAAAGGGAATAATGGGCCATGTACAGTGCAGCTTCTTAGAATTTTTTTATTAGGCTTTTATCCTATATTTTCAAGAAGAAGTAAAGAATGGAAGAGAGAAAAGACAAATGTAACTACCCAAAGCACAGCTTTTACTAGTGTGAAGGCCAGCATTCCCCTCCTGGGACCTGAAAATGTGTGGAAACTGGGTAATTATTCTTTCTGACAAAGCACAGGTGTCTCCTTATGCATCTGCCTATTTTAAAAATAGACCCTTAATATATATATATATATATATATATAGTTAGATTGGGAATGTTTATTTGTTAAAAAACTTCTGCTAGTGGCCCTTTTGTTCTTGATGACAATTTCTTGGAGTCATAATTTTGTGGGTTTGACCAACTTGAAAAAATGTAAGGCAGAAGACAAACATTTGTCAGTTGGGAGAGGAAAAGCAAGAGGGCTAAGTATTTTCACCATGCTTTAAAGGCACCTCTTCCTTGTAGCTGCTTTAGTTAATGAAGGCATTGTGTCATGTAAAGCAGGTCATGTTGGTGTTGAGGTGCAAGCTGCTGGTCTGGACTCCTAAATTCATGGTACAGCTGTTCAAAGGGTAGATGCCAAGTAGTTTAGATAATAGTTGTTTAGGAGATGATATGTAGGAGGACTTAAAGGTTCCACTTATTGAAGCAAAGGTATTTTGTTGTTGTTTGGGTTTGAGGTTTTTTGTGTGTTTTGTTGTTGGTTTTTTTGAGTGAAAGAAAGGAAGTTAAAAACCAGAATAAAACAGATTTTAAGGGTCAGTTTACCTTTAGAATTAAGATTTTCAGTGACTTAACAGTTTTGACGTGCAAGTTCATAGTTTTCTTTTAATTTAAAACAAACCTCTCTATGTTGTATCGAGACATCAGATTCTGATTTTGTGGAAGTCATGCAGAAGCTGCCATTTTTGCCCATGGAAGCTGAATACTGTGTGTAATATCCAGTGTATATATCTGTGGGAGCTGTGGTGGAATCCTCAAATGACCAAGGCTGTCACACTCTCATTGTTCACTTCTCTAATACCCCAGTTGACAGTGACATTATGTAATGAGGCCTCTGCAGCTCTGAATTCAGTGTTTGCCTCCTCCAAATTCCTAGTACACGGTGCAGCATTGAAAACCTGTTAGCTGTCAAATTGTTATATCTTGAAATAATTTTTCAACCTCCTTCCCATCCTATTTCTTGGAAAAGTAAGATGTGTTTTTTTCTGCAGAGCTATTGGTTTTGATTATGAAATTATATAATGTGAACATGTTTAGCAGTACTAAGCAAGCTTTTACTATTTTTACTAATGTATCATCTGCAACCTGAAATGCAATAGTTAACTTCTGACCCTCAGACATATTTGTAGAGGTGCAATTTTTTTTTTTTTTTTTGTGAGTCAAGCCTACTTTTAGCCAAATAGCAGTATTTGAAGCTGTGTAGTCATTATTAAGGACTGGCTTCTAGTTTTCCACATCCTGTAGTATTACATTAACCTTTCAGTTTGTGCTGGAGGTTGAAAAACTTGCATAGAATTTCTGGTAATTGTTAGCCCACACATTTTGGACCATCAGGAGTAGCCTTACCACCTTTCAGTGAGTATCTTACTGCAGTTCTGTGCATATTCCTGAAAATAAGCTAACTTGTAGAGAACATTACTCTCATAAATAATTTTTAAAAGCATTCTAATTGCAACTAAGTTACCTCTATTTAGGAATTATCACAGAATCATCAAATAGTTTAAGTTGGAAGGGACCTTAAAGATCATCTTGTTCCAACCCTTGTGTTGTGGGCAGGGACGCCCTCCACTAGACCACATTGCTCAAAGGCCCATCCAGTCTGGCCTTGAGCACTGCCAGGGATGGGGCTTTCACAGCTTTTGTGGGCAGCCTGTGACAGCATCTTAAAGAGCAGAGCAATAAAAAATACTTGTTAAGTGTTTTCTCTGGTTGGGCAAAACTGAACTTTGGAGTGCAGGCAAAATAAGACTGGGGTCCTCTCCAACAGTACTAGTGCACATAGCCCTTCAGACATCAGCTTTTGAGATTGTTGAGACACTTGACTTTATTGACAAAACAGTTATGGGGAATAGTGTTGGAACTTCAGTACAACTATTTTGTATTTGGGACTTGTAAATACAACACTCTACACCTACATTACTGAAAGTGGAAAAAAGCAAAACTGCTTTCTAGAATTTTTTCAAGGAACCAGGTTTCATTTCCTTGATGAGCAAGTGCTGTTTTTTCCCTAGTGTGTAATGGGAGTAGGGATGTCGCTGCTGCTGCTGCCGTTTGCAACAGCATCCTTGGGAAACCTGCACAGCTGCACTGCCAGCTGCTAAAAATTGGCAAGGTGGGGAGAGAGGATATTCCTTACCTTGACAGGGACACAAACACTGTCTAACAGTGCCACCCAGTGCTGTCTGCCATAACAGCACGGCAGAGCGAGGCGCTCCGTGGTGGGGGCGGCCGGGGGTCCGAGCCCCACGGACACACGGAGCGCTCGGCCACACACGGTCACCTCTGCTCATGCTCGAGCGACCTTCTGGGCTGCGTGTTTGGGATGAGGGACAGGATACATCTCCTTCCAGCTCGAGGGGGAATCTTGCTTAAGTGCAAACGTGTGGGGTGAAGTGCTGGGCCGCAGGAGAGAAGCTTTGTGGGGTGTACAGAATGTGTTTGGTTTAGCACACCTCGATCACGCGCAGCGGGTGGTGTTGCACTCACAGCGCAGTTCTGTCGCTGAGTGCGGTAGGAGCTCAGCTCTTTGGCCTGTTTCTAGTCTGTGTGTACAAAAACACTGGTGGAGAACAGCAAAATACAGAGAGTTGCAAATCAACTTTCAAGTGCCGAGTCCAGGGTTGGAATTAGGCAGAATTGTAATTTTCAGCCTCTGGAAGGCATGCGGAGAGGTGGGAAAGTGGCTAAGCTCTGCACAGGCAGGCTCAGCATTTTAAGGCTGTAACTGCACAGTGAACATAATTTAGGAAGGTAATACAGACAAATCAAACTTCTCACATTCAAGCCTTTTATATTCAAAGCTGTAAGGGGAGATATTACATAAACATCCCCCCTCATCTGTTTAAAAGAAAAAACCTCAATAGCGTGGTAGGAGTCTGAAACTAAAAATAATGGCTTTTATAATTATTCAGCACTTCTTTAATGTCAAGCCAGGTGGAGTCAATAAAAGCTACTTCAAGGCCACAGAAGATGAGCTTCTGCCTTTTATGGCTTACACTTTTTAATTGTATCTGGCCTCAAAACATTTTGGAAGAAAATTGAAGCATTCAGAGTTCTGATGATGATAATGGCTTAGTATTTTGTATTCTTTAAATATGAAGTTAATGTGTTACTACATCAAAATATAGAGGGCTTAAATGCATTTTGAAATCAAAGTAGAGGTTGAATGTTTGTACATCATACATCCTAGAAATAATTTGAGGAAAGGAGGGATAAAGCAGTTATTTACCTTTTTCCTGAAGTCAGTAATGAAGCTGCCACCTCATTTTTTAAATATGAAATATGCAGGATGGTAAAAGTATATGTAAAAATATTTCTCCAGCTGGAATGAAAAAAGGTACAAGTGATTTCTTGATAATGTGTTTTTTTCAGAATAGTCTTTTACAGAATCAAATACTTAGAATTTACTTCATCTCATTGTCTGAGTGCTGGTACTTTGCTTTTTTTTTGGCATTTGTTCTAATATTTTCTGTAACTAAAGTTAACCAAATTTTCCCCCCTTGATTTCTTAATGCCACATTTGCAGTAACAGGCTGTGCATGTACCAGGACATGAATGTGTGGGTGTTTTGATCTGTGTTCGTTCTTTCCTCAGATAATTGTTAGCACTGTTTAAGTATTTGCTTTCCTAGCTTAGATTTGCTTGTTCCTGTTGAGTTTGAAAAAAGTAGACTGATGCCATCTGTTAGTTTCAGATTCTGTGTAGTTTGACCTTTGTAATCCTTGTCATATGTAGCACAGAAGCTGCCCTTGCTGGAAAATTTCACAAGGGAGGCCCCTTCTCCTCCTTATCCATTTAGCAACAAACCTGGATGATCTCATTATTTTGTGGGGTTTTGTTGTTGTATGTTTTTTGAAAACTTTTCCTACAAGAAGAGATTTGATCACTATATAGGCTTCAAAACTGTATCTACTTACTGTTTGTGGCTGCATGCAGGCCATCATTTTGGCTTGCCTTTTCTTTTAGTTCATAGAACTCTGCAAAATATGAGAATATACAGGAAGCTTGTTCAGTTCGTTCTGCAGACATATGGTTTATTTTCCTTTCTTAAACTGGTAAACCATTATTCTTTTAACCCTTAACCCAAAACATAGAAAATATTTTATTATAACTCTGTGTGCAGTCTTTCTAGTGAAAAAGGAAGGAGAAAAAGGAACTAAAGGGGAGCTAAAGGAAATATGTGAATTCTAAACACAGAAATGTGCAATTCTGAGCAATTTTCATTTTCTCTCTTGCCATCTTATTATGGAACTCACCTCAGTTTTACTGAAAAGTTCATCAACATTTCAGTTCGGAAAGTGAACTCTCAAATCACTGTAATGCAGTTTCAGAAATATGCCACTGTTAAAAATTTAGTTAGAATTAATTTAGGTATTTATAGGGATGATTCATTGCTATGAAAAAGAAGACAATAGAAAAGTCTAGCAAAAGAAAAGTCTTAAGATGTCTCCATTTTCAAATAGGATGCATTAGGGAACTTGAAATGCTTCTACATGGGGGAAAAACTACTGGCATAAATAGTCTTTAAATACTTAATACTGGTGTTTTCTAAACCCAAGGTGTTCAGCGTACTTCAAGCTGTTGTATGACTCTTAGTGATAAAAAACTACAAAACAAAGCAAAAAACCCACACCCCCTAACCCTAAACTAGCTCTTCTCAGAGAAACATGCTAGTTTGTTTTCTATGCAGTGCAAAGCTTTTTATCCTCCCATTATAAATAGTAGAACATTGGACTTTGGTTTTGTTTATTAAGATTTTTAAGCTCACATCTGTTGAAATGTACTTTATTTTCATAGTTAAGTGTGACAAAATGTATAGTGGTGAAAGATGTTCTAAAATGTTAGACTTAAATACAAGTGGGAAGCAGTCAGTTTTATAAACAAATAGCTGAAAATGCTGGTTTGAGATCATTAGTTCTCCCTGCATTTGTGTCTTAAATTGCAGAAATAACCCATGTGATAAAATGAAAGTAGGAATAATTGTCCTCTTACATCAGATGAGTTTTCTGAAGTGGCAGTACCTAACACATAGCAGGATTTCATAATGGAAACAGTAGAAAGAGTATAACTGAAGGTAATATATTATAAATAGGAAAAAGAAAAGACAGTGGTTAGAAATATGTTTCTGGGTTTTTGAGCTAGAAGAGACTTACTGGCTCAAAAAGCATCTCACTCCACAAGATGGATTCTTTTATAGAAAGCACTCTAAGGAAAGGCGCACAGAGCATAATATTATATAAACCACATTGTAAAACTACCTATAATTTATTCATACTTTTATACCTAATATAAGAATTCTTCTTTCAGTAAAGCTGTATGTGAACAGTCTTCAGCCTCTACTATAGTTAGTAGAGGTTACTGTACACTGGTACATTCCTAAATATTTATTAACTTTTGGATAAGAATGTTTTTATATATATAAATACAAAAAGTCACTGCGTAAGTATCCACACGTTGAAATTATTAAAATTACGTACAGGAAATACTTATAAAGTTAAATATAATGACTAGCAAGTAAAGCTGCTAGAGTGACAGCTGCCTAAGGGTTGCCTGTGCTGGGCAGTATTGCTGCAGCCAGACTGTATCTGTAAGTGTTGATTTCCAAAGAAATTCCTCCCTCTAAATCTGGAGCCTCTGTCCTCTCTATTCTGTTGTAGCAGTGCTGCCTTTAAATTTATTTTTAAAAAAATTTAAACGGCTTGGGTTGGAAGGAACCTTGAAGATCATCTGGTTCCAACTCCCCTGCTGTGGGCACCTTCAACTACCCCAGGTTGCCCAAAGCCCTGTCCAGCCTGGCCTTGACCACCTCCAGCGATGGGACATCCACAACTTCCCTGAGTGACCTGTTCAGTGCCTTGCCAGCTTTACAGTTTATGGCTGTTAGGGCTCTTCCTGTGTCTCTGCATTTGTAAATCCTTGGTTGATAATGAACAAGCAGGTGCTAGTCCTCTGGGAAGCTGCTTATGTGAGCTCTGGGGCTTGTTTGCCAAATCAGAGCACTGTATGCATGACACCAGGGATGAAATTAGCAGAGCAGTTAATGGCAGCTGATGGAGAGTCTGGAGGGATTGTTTTAAAATTGCAAAAAGGAGAAACTATAAGACTGGGAAGGACCTCTTCTGGAGCACTGAATCCACTCATCTGTCACTTCTAGCATTCTTGCAGCCCTCTCCAAAAATGGTTCAAGCTCCACTTTTACACTATTGAGATTTATTTAATTTCTCAGTCTACCTGGATTCAAAGACTGTGAGACCTCTTTAGTGCTCATGTCTGGCAAGCTTCTTACTGATGACCCAATTGATACCCACTTGTTCTCTGGTCAGCACTGTCCACCCAGATTTCCTGTATTTGTTTCCAGCCCATATTCCTTCCCCTTTTGTTGCCTGTTGTAGGGACAACAGAGCCATCCTCTCCCTATCTTCCCCCCACCTTCATTTTTGCCTAGCTGAAGGGGGCAAACTCTTTTAGCCTCTCATAAAAGAGACCCAGGGTTGCTACTATCATTGTCACAGCCTTGCTCTGCACCTATTAGGTATGAATTTATTTCTTGATTGCAGGTCACCAGGGCTGTGGATGGTGTTCCCACTGATTGCTCACCACAGCCTTCCCAATTATAACGTCTCAAATTTTCCTCAAAAAAGTTGGACTTGATCTTAGAGGTCTGTCCTATTCTGTTCCAGGGTTGTACACATTAAATAATTTGTGCTGTTACTACCTGTCTTTTCCCTCTCTCAAATATATTTAGAAACTGAAAGGCTGAATGGATGTAGCTAACTTAATGAGGAATAACCTGATGCTGAGTGTCTGGAACCAACAAATGTTTTGAAATCAGAAAGTTTAAGAAATAAAAATATAAAACTTTGACAAATGAAATGAATAATTTTACTGAAGTCTGTAAAGAAGAAAGCAGAAGACCCTCAAACCTCTCCTGATAAATTGATATCAGTGACAAGAATAATTTTAAAATTTACTGCCTGATATTTTTAAATTTGACTCTGCAAAACAGCTGAAATCGTTCCCTGTCAGGAGAATGTTTTGAGTGATGCAATCAGCATTTCCTTTTTTAACCTCAGTATTTCTATAATATATCATTAATATTCACTTCAGGAAATCTTCTACAGAGACAGCATAAGCTAAATAGACTGCAGTGGAAACACAGCTTAAAAAAGTGGTCTTAGATGTGGTATACCAAGTCTCTAAGTGCAGCAACCAGCCTGAGGGGAATATACCACTGATTTGTACTGGGATAGAGTTAATTTTCTTCACAGTAACTGGTATGAAGTTCTTTTTGGGATTTGTGCTGGGAGCAGTGTTGGTAACACAGGGATGTTTATGTTACTGCTGAGCAGCACTTGCACAGAGTCTAAAGACCTTTGCTGTTCCTCATCCCACCCCACCAGCAAGGAGGCTGGGGGTGCACAAATAGGGGGACACAGCTGGGACAGGTGACACCAACTGACCCCAGGAATATCCCGCATCAAACGGCATCTTGCTGGCATATGCAGTGGGGAGAAGAAGGAAGGAGCAGACGTTTGTAGTGATGGTGTTTGCGTTCCCAAGTCAGCGTTAGGTGTGATAGAGCTGTGCTTTCCTGGGAAAGGCTGAATAGCTGCCTGCCTATGGGAAGTGGTAAATGAGTTCCCTGTTTTGCTTTGCTTGTGTGCATGGCTTTTGCTTTAGCAATTAAGCTACTGTTGTGTTAATCTGAGTTTTCTCACTTTACTCTTCCAATTCCCTCCCCTATCATGACATGGGGGGGGACTGAGTAAGCCCCAGCTGTGTGGGGCAACTTCTTACAGAGAGATATTTTAAAAGTTGGGGAGAATTTAATGGTGGCATTTAGAAGTTAAATATTTTGACATAAAATTTCCATTGGTTCAACTTTTCTTAGTTGAAACAAAATTGTATTTAACCCAAATCAGGTGCCATGAAGTCCTATTTGCCCTGTTTCCTGTGTAACAGTCTCACAGGAAGTAAGCTTCAGTGAAATGCTGGTGAACCAAAGCTTGATTGCTGCCATGATGCTTGCACAACCAGTTCTGAAAATTTTACTGCTGCAAAAATGAGGAGGAGAAAGCAAGAAGACTGATGTTTGACATTTCATTAAAAAAAAAATTGTTTGCAATCTGCAGAAGTAGTCTGTTTCAAGTATAATTACTCTTCAGTAATTATCTCTCAATCCATCACCAGCTTCTGGTTGCTGGGGAGAGGGTAGAGTTTGCCATTTTTTCAGAGCTCCTGTTCTGTTCCCCAGCATTCTCCAAGCTGGCTCCCCATCTTTGAGTCTCTTCCATCCCCCTGCATGCTGCACCCTGGCAGTTGTGGTGTTTCCATGGATCGCTCTCCAGCTGGCTGAGGAGCGCTGAGCAGCAGGCAGGGGCAGCTGGCAGCCGGTGTCCCAGGGAGCTCAGCTCCACCAGCACTGCTCTCTCTCCCTGGCAGCCAGCCACAGTGAGCTGCTGTGCAGCAGCCTGGTGAGCTTTTGGACTTGGCACAGCTCAGCTGCAGGCTCAGGTAGCAGAGGAAACAGAGCAGAGCTTTCCAACCCTTTCTGAAACACCAAGCTCAGGTTACTGCTCTTGAGAGTTGAGCAGGCACCTTTGCTTCATACACCTGAGCCAGCATCTTGGGAGGACTTGTTGCACCCTTTCCAGTTTTATCTTTTTGTTGTTCTTTCCCAGCTCTTTCAGAAAGTTAAATAAATGAGGGAGGCAGCTGAAGTAAGGCTGTAGAGAAGAGGGTCTGGGAGCCCTGAGGAGGGAGGGGGGTATTCTGACATGAGCTGATTCCTGCAGAAGCAGCATAGGAAATGTGGACTGGACAACAGGAAGGTAGCATGCTATCAGTGTAGTAATGCAAGGGACCCATCAGGGCCATCTTATTCCTGATTCACCCTTAAATAAATATTACTTGTTAAATATGTATGTAATAAAAGGTAAAAGATGTTACAACCTGACTAATTTTTTTTCTCTAATGTTTTCTGTAGCCCTTTCTACAAGAGTCTTTCAGTGATAATTTATGTTTCTTACTGATAGATAGACTTTTTCCTGAATAGGGCTTTACGTAGCCTACTGTGATTGTGGCATTCTAAAAAAGCTGACATGATTTTAGTATATTTTTTCAATTAAAATAGACGATATACAGGTATTTTATGAGTGCAATTTGTGTTGCCCTTATGATATTGCAGATTTATGATTGTATTGGAGTGAGTGGGAGCAACCTACCCAAGTTATTTTTTTACAGTCATGCCAGGAAAGAAGATGGCTCTTTGCTTCAAAAGTATCGGTCCTTGTTTTTAATCTTTAATTAACTCTGAATTTGACTAGATCTGCAAATAGCAGATGGTGAAGTGTTGCCAAATTGCTGCTCATCATCTGCTTCTCACATACATAATTTGTAAGTATGTAAGTATAAAGGAAATATATGACAAGTCCTCAGCACAGTGTTCCCCAGTAGCAGGAAGTTGAATTTGTTTTTCTTTTGGCATTCAAGTTTAACTGTGAGCAAGAGATTAAATAAAACATTTGCATAAAAGAAGACTTTCATAATAGATTTTTGAGAGACAAGTAAATAGGACAGCTACTCCAAAACTTTGCACTGTGCTAAACCAAATGAATAAATTATCTTTAACTTTGTGATGTTCAAATGAAATGGAGAGTTTCGTACATGTGAAGTATTCTGCTTGTTTCCAGTGCTGATAATTGATGCCTTTTGTTACTTGCACTGGTGCTTCTGAACTCTGACTGGGCTGTAGTAATTGAACACAGAAGGGGGAAGAAGGGCTCATTAAGGGCAAGAATTCTTATGGGAGGCTGGGGTGTCTCTAATCTTACCTAGTAGAAACACACAAGATTTCTCTTCAGCTCTGAGGAAAGCTGGAAAAGTAGACTGTTGTGTTGACAGCTTCTATAAAAACTCTCCCTTGTTGCCCAATATCTGTAATTACCTTTAAAAGAAAAAAATAGCAACACATGTTTGAAAGTAAAGCTGAAATACTGAGAAAACTTGCTGCTTGTCTAGTCATGCATCTCCTGATTTAAAAATATTTCATATGCAAGGCTAGTTTTGTTTTGTAATGTTTTCAAGGCATTAGCCTGTAAATTGTACAGTCCTCAACTTGACATGACACTTGCTGTAATTCAAATGTGGGGTTGCATCAGCAGGTCTTTTTAAAGCAGTGGTTGAAGGTTAAGTGTAGGCATGACTGTACTGCTCCTACAGATCTTCACCATCCTCTTTCTGAGGGGTCATTTAGAGCCCTACAGCTGGGATGTGTCTGTGTGAAAATCCATGAGGTGGAGTAGAAAGCTGCTTCTGCCCTCTTAGAATTTATTTTGTTGTGGAGGCTTTTTATACCAGAGCAAGAAATCAGCTCAGATTTTTAACCTAGGAGCAAAGCCTTACAGCACTCAGCATTTAGCAAATGCATGATGGAGCAAAACATGCCTCAAAAAAAAAAAGGCAACAGACTTTAAAGAAAGACTTGAGCAAAGGTGTTGGGAGAAAAAATGGATTTAAAAAAATAAAATACTCTATCTGTA
Source organism: Agelaius tricolor (assembly GCF_023055355.1). Classification (NCBI taxonomy): domain Eukaryota; kingdom Metazoa; phylum Chordata; class Aves; order Passeriformes; family Icteridae; genus Agelaius; species Agelaius tricolor. Next base: position 19,597,750 of record NW_027269268.1, read on the forward strand.
TCTTTGGACAATATTTTATTCATGTTTTTTTTAATGGCTTCTTAACTTTTCAATTCTATTCTAATTAAGTTTGCATTTAGCATATACCTATTACCTAGAAAGGGTATTTATCATACTGCCAGGGTCTTATACTTACTTTTGCTGTCTAGTAGAAGACATGGAAAACTGCATCTTGAGTATATGGGTTGAGGGCATTAATTTTGCCTTCCTTACAGATCAGTCTGTCATGTCATTTGTAAAAATCTGTTTTCAGAAGAACTAGTTACTCTGAGTAGTGTTCTAAAGTCTTGGGAGGGGAGAAGGGATTCCTGAAAGGGAAAAAGTAAAATATATTTTGCTGAGTGTGGTTCAGGAGGTTGGTTAACTTGAATTGGATTAAACCTCAGAGCTCAGATGGTGTCAGTTGTGCTGGTGGGAGGCTGGTGGAAATTGACACTTCAGCTTGTAGGCATTATGCATGTGGGTAGTGTGGTTGCCATCTTCAAAAGAAATTCACAGAAAGATCCATAGATAGGAGGGAAAAAAGGCTTCTCATTTCCCCTTACTGTCATGCAAGTGTTCAAACCAAATGGATGGACAGCCCAGCTTTTGCAGTTAGAGGTGTACGTGTACTGCCGTCAGAGGATGGACTGTGACTGGTGGGGTTTTGTGTTTCTTTGCTTTACTCTGCTGATTCAAATCTTTCAGCTGGCTTGATTGTGGGAAATGTATGATGGTAGTAGCTCCTTGGCTGAGAGGAGAGGTGATTTTATGGGGGATGTGTAGAGATCAGGGTCTGGATTCATTTCACCTTTTGTATCTACCTTAGTTAATTGCCTTAATCTCCTTTTCTAGGCTGTGGAGAGCAACACACTCATGGGGAACAAATTTAACCTATTTAAGATTCCTACTCTAGAAAGAGCTCAATTGTGCTGTCAAAATTCTGGTAGAGGGAGTCTAAAGATACTGGGTTAGTCATGCACATTTGTTGGCAGTTGTATGTTAGGAATGTGATTTGCCTGGATCGTCTTGCAGTTAAGTCTCTGCTCTGGAACAAGTTTCACTTTAGGACCAATGTCTCAGCATTTATTATGTCAATGGAAAATTCAAAGAGACTTGAGAAGATCTTTAACATAATTCTGTCTGTCATGGTCACCAAGATGGTTTTGTGATCTGGGTTATGGTTTTCTTGGGTTCTCACACAAAATGCAGGGTAGGCAAAGAAAGAGTGTATGGCAAAGTGGTGAAATTTGCTTGCTGTCATGGAGCAGCTTCATCTCAGAGTCAGAAATGTTTAGAGCATGTAACAGCCTCTGACTAAACAAACTTCTTGGTTCATCTAACACAGCATAAAGAAGCAGGTTGGTCTAACTTTAGACTTTCAGAGATGACCTAATATACTGAACATCAAATGTGGTCCAACTATAAGTTCATATCTGTGTCAGGCAGAGCTAGATGAATTCTTTTTTCATCCTAGTTTTAGTACACTGAATGTAAAGAGGTCTTCAGTAAAATAAGGGAGGTCCAACATTTTGAGAGAAAACCCTGAGTGCATCTCCCTACTCCTCTTTTCTGTGTGAAAGAGCTCAGACCAAACCCTTACTTCCTCTGCATTTTACTTGGAAATGAACATATCTGGTATGTTCATCTGAGTTTCAGCTGCTTTCTCCTGAGTGCTGTGAAAAGATGGTTATGCTGCTTATGCTAATCTGTAGATTAGATGCATAATTTACTGTATTTTGTCTCCAAACACAGAAAACAGACAGCTTTTGCTACTGTTAGACATAAACCCAAACTGTAAACCTGCATTTGCAACAAAGTCATGGGCACAGCAACAAGCTAAACGGATTTACAGTGACGAAAGCATGTTGAAACCAGTGTACAACTGTAATTTTAAAAACCTGACATTTAATTTCTGCTTTGTAAATCCCTGTCCTTAATGGAGGATAACAAGAGATTTAAGGGATAGGAAGACATCTTACTGGTAGATTCAGGCATAGTTAGGGTTTGGGCTAAAACCTCATTTTCTGTTAGCTTGCCTTTTATCCTAGTCCCAAAAAAATCCGACAAGGAAAAAGAAAAGTGTTGAAAAAATATGACTGGAATGAGCACTATGTTAGATGAAATATTTTTGTCTGTGCCTTTCTGAGTTGTTGCATGATCTAAACTTAATTTTCAAATGCTAATATTTGCAAGAGTTGCTGGTGGAAGTGTGTTGTCTTAATCCCTTGTATGTGGTAGTGTTAAAAAAGTACGTGAGAGTGGAAGGGAGCAGTTCTGTCTGAACTGGAGAATTGTATAAAGACCTGAAGATTATCCACTTTTTATCCCTTTGCTGGAGTCAGAGTCAGTCGTTGGTTTCCAGCCTAGTCTGACAGTGGCAGGAGAGGATGGGTAGTGGTAGGTTATTGCTTTTCCTATTACCTTTTAAATTTGCCATTGTGTGTCTGTAACCCTGCTGGGTTGCAAAGTGGCTTTATCTTGGCAACTGCTTTGTTTGCTGTAAAGCAGATAAAAAGCTGTGTAATCTATGCAGTTGGCACTTGCAGGAGATTTTGAAAGTAGATGTGAAGTAGCTGCCAGAGGTCCCCCAGACAGCTTGTTCTTCCCTTCCCTGGCTGCAGCATTGAGAGGGGCAGGTGAGCACATGGTTCCTCATTCCTCTCAGTATTGATTTCTGATGGTGGCCAAGTGAAGGGCACGTGCAGGGATTTATTTTATTGATTTTTAAGGAGGGACAGTAATGTCAGTGCCCAAAGAAATGAAGTTTCTCATGGCTTCTTGCAGCTGACTGTTCCTTTAAAAGAGAATTTCATAGTATATGGGTAGTAATATTAAATATGATTGGGAAGGCCAGTGATGGTGGTCACTGAAGAACAAGGATTTTGGAGGGACTGAGTGTGTAAATGCTAAGTATTCAAGGGATAAAGCTCTTCTGTCTTGTATATGTATGTTTGTCACCCAGTTTTGCGATTACAAGTCAACAGTGTTGAAGAGAGAGGTTTTGGAAGACCACATTTTACTCTTTTGGTAATTCCTAGAAAGTGGGGCGGTAGAGAATACAGCTCTGTGAATGGTCTGATACGTCTTTTCCTTCTCACTGTAACTGACTGCAAGGATATGTTAAAACAGAGAATGAGAAATACTCACTGGCCTTCTTCTTCTGGAGGCAGCAGTATCATACCTGAAACCTGTCTTTACCTAATTTTAATTTCCAAGAACATGCAAGTTCGTTTCTTATTTCAGAAATAATACTCCCCTCACTTCATTCTTCTGTAGGTATATTTAAATTAAAGTGTCTCTCTATGAATTGATTCCTCCCTCAGTCATGCTGAGTGTTTCCTGTGTAGTTGGGCTTTTGATACCAATCTAGGGCTTTTGGTCCCCCTTGGAATGAGAGCATGGTAAAGAGAGGTCGTAGAGTCTCCATCCTTGGAGATGCTCAGCACCCAACTGTCCACACAGTCCTTAGCTTCAGAACTTTTCCCACCTGTGAGACTCTAAAGATATAAATGATAAATAAGGCAAGATTAATGAAAATGTTGGAGACTAAAGTTGAAATTAGAGTAGTATGGGTTTCTGCTTTGGGTTAGGTTGTTTAGTCACATTTATCAATTAATGCTGTTGTGCAGGCTTTTCTGCAGTCGCTTTATTTGGAATTACAAGAGACTGGAGCACAGGCTGCTGCCTCTTCTGGTTTTCTTTCCTCCTGTTGGACCTCCTTGTGTCTTCCACTGCAGTCTCCCTTAGCTGATGTTCCCCTCACTACTGGAGAGCAGTGACAGATTGGTGTTGCTAGGGCTGTCTCAATCCATGTGCTCTCAAACAGGCATCACTGGGTGACTGTCAGAAGCCTTAGACTTTGGGTGAACAGGCAGAGAGCTGTGCAGACGCTGCACCTCTGACAAGCTGAGGTCTGGGTACCCCGTGCTGCTGTGTTCTTTGTACTGCATGCTTGCAGTTCTCAGATTTCTTCTCCCTTCCTCCCAGTACTGAAGTGCTGAAAATATTCTGCCTATGAAGATGCATTGCCAGTGAAAGACTGCAAAAGTGTGATGTGTGAAGAGATTTTTAATGATACCGTGATAAGCACATTTCAATGGTTTGAAAAATCATTAAAGCAAGTATTTTGGCAGCAAACTGTTTTATGCAGGCCTCTGAAATGCTCCTGAGTATGAGTCTGAAATGCAAATAGTTAAATGAAAAAAGGGCACACAGAGGTGTAGGACCACTTCTGTATTTTGTAATTAAGGAGAAGGGAGAAAAGGGAAAGAGAAGTTACCTGTGTGAAGAAGTTGGACAAAACCAATGTAGAGTTCAGAGTTAGAAGAGGAAAAACAATCTTCCTCAAAGCCATTCTTTGAATTTCTAATTGAGGTCTTGCACTCTCTCTCTCTTGCATTCTAGTCCAAGCAGCAATGTCTGTTAAAATCTGAAAAGGCAGATGAAACTGAAAAACCCTAAGAAAATCATGGAAGGAAGAGATTTTTTTAGGAAATAATTATTAACTTGTAACTCACAGTGGTTGCTTGTATTTGCCTGTGCCTTCTATCCCACATTACCATTACCCTCCTCTTTAAATATTTCGGGAAATCTCTGCTAAGGAATTATGCTAAATGGCTACAGCACAGGGAGATGGTATTATGAATAGAGATTAATTTCATGTTTCAGTCTTCAAACCAGTTTCTAGCTATGAGACATGGTAAGCTCTGGTGAGTTGGAACCCAGCCCTCCTATGCTGGCCTCTCATATTTTCTTCTGAAATGTTTGTGTAGTGTGAAAAGATGACAAGAACTGTTGGGACTCCTCACTGTACAGGAGAACAATAACTCCCTTGATTTCCCTCTCACACCCCTGACTTATGCAGATACTTGAGAAGGTATTTACTTATGTGCTCAAAATTTGCCTTTTCTCAGTTCATCTGAGACCTGTTTTCCTCCTGGCTTGGCTGTATATGTAATATATGTAATATGCACCTTTTGCTGTTGCACTTCAGGTAAACCTCTTACTGCTCTGCAGATTGTCACTTCCCATATTGTTTTTATAACTAGACCCAGTTTTTAGTTCCTACCTGCTCTTTACTGTCTTAAAAGTTATCAGTTGCTGAAGCTGATGGGCACAGAGGTAAATCCATTATTATCTTTAACTAGGGTATTGTATGAAACCAAGATATGCTGACTGGAAGCCTTATACCTGAATTTGGTGGCTGTTAATTTCATTTTCCATCTGTTAGGTCTTGGGCATTAATCTAAGCTTTGGCCATATACTTCAAGTTTATGAGAAATTTGTCTTTTATTTATCTTCAGTAATTGAATTGGAGGCCTCTCACTGTCTCCTTACTAGGCATAAGCTGCTAAGTTAGATTTCTTTACAAGTGTAAGCATTCAACTGTTTCACTACTTTTCCTCTCTCCTCTTACCTACTACCTTACTTAAATGTGTGAAGTCTCACCAGGTCTGCATTCTGTATTCTGTTAACTTGTGTTAGCTCTTCAAAATAAATCCCTGTGCTTCAGCGGTCGTGAGGACAGGAGGCCCACCAGATTGTTAGTTCATCTTGCAGTGAAGCTGCTGTAGCAGGTTGACTTGAAATTTTATAAAATGGGATGTTAGCAAAAGCCAAAATGGGTGTTGTAAACATGGAAAAAGCTTTTTGTGTACTGAAATGACATTTAAATGAGCTTACTCTGGTTTTCTAAGTAGCATGGTGCAGTACTTATCCTGAAGTTGGAGTTCCTTATTTTACATTCCCTTTGAGCCAAGTCCCTGATAATAGATCAAACTGTCATTCTTAATGGACTCGAGCAATAAAATAAGGACAAAGTGTGACGTGTTGTAACAGTGTGAAACTGGAATCAGGTCTGTTACTGCAAGAGTCATAATGGCACATAGTTCATTCCTGCACACAGGCTGCATCATTTCAGGATAATGATCTCTGCCATGAGACAAAGTGTTTCTGAGAGAGACTGCCAAAAATGAAGAGTATGAGTAAGACAGTGGGGTGTTTTTCCCCTGCAGAAAAGCACTGTGTTCTGTAGCCCTAAATGTCAAATTAAACAGTAACTTTCAAGTATAAATAAATTTTGAAATACACAGTATCAACTGTGGAAAGCTGGAAACGTTGTAATAACATACTGGAAAAAATGAGATTCTACTCCCTGTTGTGTTGGCTGTATAAATGATTTGGAAGAGCAGGTGAACAGTGAGGTAATGAAGTACCACTTTATTCAGGGTAGTTAAAGGCCAGCTCTAAAGAATTGCACAACACTCTTAGAGTCCTGCTTAACTAAGCCACAAAATTGTAAATGAAGTTTTGATGTAGATAAATGTGAGTGCGCCCATGGGAATGGAAAACATGAGAAAATTACAGTTCTACCATGCTAAGTTTGGACCTGGCTCTTGTGCCTTTTATTTCCAGGATCATCTTCCCATGGGTCACTCTGGGAAGGCAGGAGCCTGATGCTCTGTAGGCCTAAGTAGTGCCCAGCAAATGGAGTGGCTGATGCCTCTAGGGGAAGGACAAAGGGCATGGCTGTGCAGTGTGTGCCTAAGCTCATGTGTTTGGAGCAGCTCTGGCTTACCGAACAGCAGAGTTAAACTAAAAGACTGTTCTGAATGCTGGGGTAAGCCATGAGGAAAATGGGAGAATTCAGAACATTAATCTGGGAGAAATCCATTGATTAGAAAGTTCCTCAATTCTAGGTTTTCTTATTCCTCTGTTTTTAAAAGTAGGAATTAATCCTAATCTACCAAAGAGCTTGGCTGTATTATGATGATGGTTCTTGTTTATATAAATGTAGTGAGATAGTAGATGTTTGTTTTGAAATGTTAGAACGCAAAAAAAGTCCCCCTCAAAAAAATCCAAACAAACCTCATTCAAACCCCAGCTATTCTCATACCATGAGAGCTATAAAGTCCTGCAGGCTGACGTGCAATATTACAAATATTTGTTCATAAGAATAAAAATATTCCAATTGCAATCCTTATATTAAGGGGGGGAACAAATCATTGAAAACTTTCTTGGTGGAGCCTGTGAGGGTGAATGTTGCCTGGCTCTGTGGCAAACCTTGAAGGGCTGAGCTAATGCAATCTACCAGATGTTGGGGTTATTTTCAATTCTGTAAATGAGTAAGCCTTTCCTTGGGCCCAAGCCTTCGCAAAAAGGAATTAAGGGAAGGAAAGAAACATAAATAGTAAAAAGGCAAAGGCAGATAATACAGCCTCCTCTTTAAATGCTACCTTGTCTGTGCCTCATGGATAAACTTATCTTTATAGAGCTCCTCAGTATTTGTTTGGAAGTAGTGTGTTGTCTGTTACTGCTTCAGGAGAGGTTATTTGTTGTTTCTGGATGTGGTTTTAGTGTGTCCTTTTCTATTATTAATTAATTGTACCAGCCTATTATTTAGAGAAACATGCACATCCCTGTTCTGTCTTTGCCTCACAGATGCATTTACTCTGTGCTTGTGTTTTTCAATTATATGCTTATTAGGGTTTTTCAATTATATGCTTCTGAACACTGGAAGGAGAAGCCAAGACTGTCTTTCAAATACGGTATTTGAAATCTCATTTCTCAGGTAACCAGGTAAAGTTAAATGATGCAAATGGCAGACTTCATAGTGATGGAAAAAGAAAATGGAATGCAATGTGATTTTAGGTTCATTTTGAGTTCCAGAGGAGAAGGTTTTAAGCTGTTTCCATTAACATATATATATCTGAGTATATATTTTGCTTTTTGACAGTTATTATTTTCCCTGTGGCAAGATTTTCGCAATAAATACATCTTCAGTGTGCTTCTGACTTGTGTTTTGCTGGAAAATGTAAGAACTTTGTTCGGCTGAGTGAATTGTTAAGTATTTCATGCAATGAAGCTCTTCCACACCCATTGAAAAGTGATGCTTTATTCCTTGCTTATTGACCTGGTTCCTTGCACAGAGAAAGCAGCCTTTCTGGGCTAAAATGTCTACAAGTTGCAACGAACTCATTTTTAAGTTGCTGTATTTGAGCGTTGCTGGAGTTGTGATTTCACAATGTTCATCTCGTTATTGAGTCTGAAATTTCAAAGAGAAGAGCAAATTTGGAAGCAGTCCAACGTGCATCCAAAAAATTTCAGGGTGAAGCTTGAGGTAAGAGGGACTGCTATGGAAACTAGATCAGTTCTTTTTTGCAGGATCTCTGCTAAGGCCCTTCACTTGTAGAGGAAGGCATAATATGTTTTATCTATGTTGTCTCAATATAAAAAACATCACAGTCTCTCATACGAAAAATATGGATATGCAATATTTCCATTCTCTCGGATGTTGTGAACCTCAGAAAACCCATTCATCATCCCCTGCCTTGCATTTGCTGTGAGGAACAATGTTTTCTTCTTGCTTGCTGGATTAGCCCAAACAAGGTTTAATTTTTTTTTCCTCTTGAAAACATAGCTTCATACCTAGCTTCTAGCCAGGAAACATTCTGGGATTCCATTTGGAAGGTTTTAAGCTTGGGATGGATGGGGAATAGACAAACAAGTTAACTCACTTGACATCTGCTGCTAAAGTTGATGTACATAAATGTGTCAAAATTATTTTGGCTGCCTGCAGAAGAGGGAAATACTATCATAAATTCAGTAATGTTTTGTTTGTCCTGTCAGCCAGGGTTGCTGATTCAACTGATGGTTGGTGGTTAAAAGTGTGAATTTGGATTAATGGGTTTCCTGTGTATCTGCCCCTGACTGTAAGCAGGGTAGATTCTGACAGTGATACCACCAAAATACGAAGTATGAACATAGGACTTCAGTAATTTAGAAATCACTTTTTTTTGCAAGACTGAGATTCTAGTAAGTAGGTGGGTCTTTTCCCCCAAAGGAGTTAAATCAGAAGCAATTAAGTTTGATTGTAAAGCTTTAAATGTAGAATTTATCCTTCTGAGTTTGCATTTTCATTTAGTATTTACATATTCATTTTAGTGTTTATGTATCTTTAAATTATTAGGGCAGGAGCATGGGTTTTGAGATCTTCAGATAATGAAAAAAGACTGAATATCTGTGTACTGTGTTTCTTTAATGTATCCCACAGAGCACAACCATTAAGTAAGTTTGAGTTTGAACTCGGTGGCCTTAAAAGTGTGGTAACCCTTTTAAGCCTTTGTGCAGTTGAGTCTCTTGGTTTTCAGATGTTTACCTCAGGCTTTCAGTAAGATTAGACCTGTACCAGATAATATCAGGGCAGGGCTCTTGGGATGATGCAGAGTTTGCCAAAGCACATGTCTCATGGTACCTCAGGTAGAAAATAAGTAAGAATGCAAGAGCAAAAATAAATATTACTAAAAATTAATGTGTTTAACTTTTAAGGTTTAATTAGGACATGCTGTGCTGAACTAGCATGAGGAGGTTTGAAAACTATTACATTACGTGCATCTAGGGCAGCAGGGGGATAGATCTTTTAAACCCATGTTTCTCCTTATGGTTCTCCTTAACCCAGCAATCTTTGAAGTTATCATTAGCCTAATCTTTAAACCAGGAGAAATGTGGAAGTTGTTCTGTGACAACATGATGGACAGTGATACAACTTGAGAAACTGGAGTTTGAGCTTTCTGACTTGCTTGCATCTGGATAAGGCATGGATTCTTGGGTGCTTTGGGAAATTCCCAGCGGCAGTCTTAGACTTTGTTAATACATGTTCAAGAAATTAGGCACAAAGGATTTTTTTTCTTGTGTGATAAATCCTACTTAGTACGCATTAGTATCTTTATGTTCTTAATGCTAAGATAATATTAATCTTAAAAAAGCCTTTGTGTCATACAAACATAATATATAATACATTTGTACTTGCTTTTCACTTACATGCAGGATTTTCTACTCTTTATCAAGTTGCAGAGCAATTTGAGACTGCTTGATTCTGCAGAAAATGATTCAGTTGAAGTGCACTTAATTTAATCTCCTCTGTTTCACTGAGTATTTGATAAAAGATAATTGAAAATGCTTCAACTTGTGCTCAGAAACTTGTAGTTAAATCAGACTTTGGTTTGCTCTTTTTTCCTGCACCCTATTAAAGGTCGCTGGATCTTATTTGTAATGTGAATTATGCAGGAAAGTAAGCCATTTATGGACTCAATTCAGAACTGATGGTGCACTCGGTTAAATGTGCATCTAAAATGTATTTGTTGCATTAATCTCTGTCTTACAGTTTGAACACTGAATTGGTAATACAAGGAAGGTATTGCTGGCTGCCAGGTGGTTAATAATTGATTCAATGTCTGATGAATTCTTGGTTTTCCTAACAAGTGTCTTTTAATTCATTTGTAGAAGTAACTCAGAGAGTTTGGGAGCAGCACATGAAAGGTTGGGATTGGTTTTGCTGCAAATTCAATAGACTGTAGTTTGCTGGGAGGCAAACTGGTGATGGTTCTGACTTCACAGTTATCATCCCAGTCATTACCTATCTTGGCAGTAGAAAGAGTAAAAAAGGTAACTCTTGTATTACTTGCATGTCCACAATTTTTTTTTGTTTTTCCTCAGGGCTTCTTTAGTGTCTCTAATTCAGTGTAGGTTGTTCTGTGTTTTTTCCCCAGAAGATAGCACTAGAAATATTAACCTACCTTCAACAGAGCAAATTTCTTCCCTTTTGTTTGCTGCTATTTTTGTTAGGAAGTAGTCTCACTCTTGTCTAATAAAATAGTGATAATTTTATTAAAGAGTCTTCTTTAAAGCTATTCAGGAAACAAAACAGTCAAAGATTAACAAAGCTTGAAGGAGCTAGATAGGGGGAAGAAAAAACTTTTAAACCTATTGTGAGTGTAATTAAATGTATCATTTTGTAGTTTAAATTAAATCTCTTTTTTTTTTTGGCAATTGAGGTGAAATATATTCTTCCCCCACATAGGAAAAAAAAACCCAAAACAACAACAACAGCAAAACCATCCCACCAACATTTTTTTTTTCCACAGACTCCAACAGATTAGGTGGCCACCGGTAGGTGCTAAGTGGAATGCATGGAACTAGTTACAGTTGGAGTGCTGGCTGGGTTTTGGAGAGTAATGGCTACACAGACACCCCCAGGTCACAGAAGTTTATTGCATTGCAATAAAAAGATGTAAATCAGACTTCAGTGTTCAGGAGATACACAATGATACATTTTCAAAACCAAATTAGATGAAAATCACTTAGGCCTTTGCAGCTTCTATTGAGATTTTCTGTGTTAGCTGACAGGAATCAGTCCTGTTAAGTAAGTCTGATGCAATACAGTATAAGTATTGTGAAAAATACAACTTTCTTTTATAGTAATTTTGATGTTTTAGTATATGGGGAAGGGAGGAAGCAGAGTCAGAGATTTTGTGGGTTTTTAGATGAATATTACTAGAAAAATGTGAAGTTAATGGCAAAAGATAGGCCTTGCTCTGTATTGGAACTGGAACCTGATTAATAGACTGGGCACATTTTGGTCTCAAATAGTTTTTGGGATTTTTTTGTTCTCACATCTACTGCATAGTCTACAAGGAGCTGGTTTTAACAAGTATAGAAAAAGAGTTTTGTGTATCTGGTCATAGCAAGCTCTGTAGGGGGAAAAAAACTTTGTTTCAGTGCAGAGGTGGTTTTTGATATCTGTTGACTAATTATAAATTTATTTATTGTTAAGCTATTTTCTTTTTATACTGGAATACTTAATCTTTTTTGTGAAGTTCATACAATAGATTAGTAATGCAGCTGCATTTACAAGGAAGTACTGTAGGCCATTCTGGAAAGCTGCAGTTAAGTCAGGAAAAGCAGACATTTCTCTCTGCTTACTATCTGTTTCATCACAAATATTAAAAAAGCTATTAAAAAGTGTGGAAGCAAGTTTAAATATTATTTTGGCTCTCCAGTCCTTGGGGTGGGGAGGAGACAGGCATCTGTCCCTCAGAGGGCCCTTACGTGCAGTGTTGGCCTGGGTTTAATTTGTTTGTAAGCATTTTTTTTGTGGAACAGGAAGGGCTTTTGCAAGACCCATCTTCTCCCTCAAGTTCTTTGGTCATAAAAGATAGCATTTCAGTACTTTAAGCTTGGAGCTGGCCACTGGCTGCCCATAAAACATGGGAGATTCCCATGTTCTCCTCTCTGAGCAATACTACTTTGGGAGATAATGGCTTTGTGGAGATAACTCTGAACAGAGGCAAGGCTGGTGTAGTGATTTGGGTCCAGGTGAATGTAGCCTGTACTGAGGAGTTTCTTCTGGTATACCTTTGGGTATAGTGCATTATATAAGAAGGTTCTGAGGATCCTAATTGCCTGGGGTACTCACAGCCCTGAGATGCATTTCTTTTTAACTATTCCCTCAAAAACATCTCATGTGCAATATTTGTTTTTGGTGGTTGTGTGCTTTTGGGGATTTGTGCTTGTGTTTGTATTGATCAAGAATTAGTATAGTTTAGAAGCCTTGCAGCCATTCAGTGTTGGCTAAATATGATTCTTGAGGCTTTTTAGGAGCATGTGGATTAGTGTCCATTACCTTTTGAATTCAGATGGAATTTTGTGTGAAGTGGAGAGACTGGTAAGACACGTACCCAAACTTCTACAAAACTAGTTCAATTTCTTAGGGCAGCACTGTCAGAAGTGACCACTTGTTCACATCAGTGCTGTGTAGTGTTACCTGTCAGTAACCTGGAAAAGCATCTTAACTTCTTCAGCTGTGTTCAATGTGGATTGTTTTTGTGTGAAAAGGAAATACAAGTCAGGGTATCCTTTGGTACTTCTTTATAGTTCTCTATAACTTTTAGAGATAAAGTCTGTAATCTGTAGAGTTTTCACTTGTGTGCATGCAAACAGGGTGGTGAGTATTTAAGTTCATTTCAATTTCTGTAATCATAATTCACTTCTTTATTATTAAGCATGTAAGAGTGTGTAACAAGGCCATCAGCAGTCCGTCTTGATACCACCATGGTGTGTATTATTTCCTTGACAGGTTTTCTGTTAAATACAAAACATATCAGAGATTTTTGTTTAGAATAATTGTATGTAGATGAGTGTTATAAATACTTCATGTCTATGTGCTGTCTCTGTCCTCCACACCAGTACTAATGCTTTTGCTGCAAATGGTGCAGGGTAACAAGATAGAAATCACTTCAGGAAGTGTAATCACTGTAATTTTTGCAATTATTTTTAATGACGCAGAGCTGAATGTATTTGAAAAAACCCTGCACAAAACCTCTTGATATAGGAAATGTGTAAGGCACATTGCTCAGTTTGGGATACCTGTGCAGATTGTAAAGGCTCTTCCTTTTTGTTATGCTGGTCCCCAGAGTAACTGTTGCCTTGGTCGCAACATGTGAGACAAAAAGAAGTGGTACTGGCTGTGCAAATTGCTGCTACCTTTCAGCTCACTAAGGCATAGATTTTGACTCTGCCTTCCACAAGTTTAGCTTACGACACAGTGAGGCTCTAGCAGGGGTTTTGAATGTGTGCTGCATTAGAAATTTGCCTTTAAAACGGAATGCAAGAGGAGACAGCTCCAAACCCCTTAATATTCCTAAATTTTGAATGCCTTGGGAATTATGCATTGTTATGTTGATAGTGTTACTCCATTGATTTTGGATGCCAGCAGTATCAGAGGTCTTGGAGATGGTTTTGTGTAGAAGTCTGTGAGAAGTTATTTTATTGATCCTTGTTTCCTTAGGCTTTATTCAAACCATTACATAAAATTGCAGAAGAGTTGAGCAAACAGGAGAAAGTCTTGTGTGTGTGGCTACAGATCTGTTTCGGGTAGTGTTGTGCACCTGAAATATTTTTTGTTTCCCACTACTTGTTTAGGCTAAAAAGTATTCTTTTCCCTGAGCATCTCTGACCTTCCTGCAGCCTCTCTTGTAACAGTGGGAAATCTGCGTGAAGCAAGAACAGTGAATTCTCTGTTCTTGTACTCCATCATTTGGTTCATGAAATGTGCCTTTTATCTGCAGGTCTTTATTAGATGCTTAGTACAAGCCCATTGCTCAGCATGAGAAGTGACCGTGTTCTTGGAAAGAGGCTGCTTTGATTTGCAAGTAGCAGGGACTACATCTTTGAATCTATTTGAAGGAAACAGCCCCATGTTCCACTTAAGTCAGAACTGTTTTCCTTGGGTCAGGATGATGCACTGAAATGAAGTAATGCATGTAACAGAACAGAACAGTGCAGCGCTCGGAGTGAGAAAAGCCAAGAGGCACATCACGGATTGTAGATGCCAGATTGCTTTTTGGTGCTAGGTTGTGATTATGGCATGTTTCTCCAGGTCCTGCTTTCCTTCATTATAATAATATATAATAATGTAGCAGGTCAGCTATATTATATCAGTAATGTTGATATAGTGATATATGACACAGGTGAAGTTCTATTTCTTGCTAAGGTAATTTAATAAAAAATTCTGATGCACCTTATAGGTAAGCTTATCTCTTGATAATGCAGTGAGTTAATGGACTTGGAAGATTAAGAAGCAGTGAAATGTGTAGGCTGTGTCTTATCATTTGCAATCCATTAGTGAATGGACCTATTTATATATTTCCATGATAAATACCATCTGAGGTTTCTCCTCTGGCTCATGGTCCTTACTTTCATGTATAAGCAGAAATCTGAGAAACTTGAGATATTTTTTAGAGCATTTGAATCCTGTTTTTTGCTTTTGCTTTTTATGGTTCTTTATATGAAAAATATCTTAATTTTATTTGTCCAAATATTCATTATTAATACTAATCTCTATTGATATTAATACTGCCATATTGCAGCAAAAAGCTGCGTAGTAGTCCCTCTGTTCTTGTCCCCCCTTAATCTTGTAGCCATACTTTCATCTCAGGCTAGAAAAAACTTGAATTTAAGGAGGGGTAAAGGTTCTTACCTTTGGGAAGGTGCACTAATACTCTATTACTTCTTCCTTGAGGAGAAAAGTGTCCTCAGCTTGTCTCAAAAAGTTATCTGCTTAGTGTAAAAGAAGAATTTGGATTCCTTAGGACCCGAAAAAAAAAATGTATGTGCAGTAGGGGAATGTTGACATCAAAATTCCTGCCCCTGCAATAGATGAGGCCATTTTTACTGGTTCTAGGGAATGAGTGAATATCTAATGTGGAAGTGGCCTTGGTAGCCAAAGGAATGAGTTAAGTTTCCCTGATGCCTGCACAGCTGCATAGGCTGCAGCATCACATTTCCTTTCTTGCTGTCTGATCCATGGCTTTTGAGTCATCTGTGGAAAAATATTTTGGTCTTGGTCAAGGTAGGGGAAGGTGGTATTTTGACCTAAGGTCTCTCAGCCAGCACTTCTCTGGATAAGTGGCTGATTGAAATCTCTTTTGATCTTGGTTTGAAATAATAGTCACCTGTTCCATTAAAGGATTTGAGACCCGAGATGTGACCGGAAGTGCCTGATGTCACCTCACCATTAGCAAATGAGAGAGTCCCATTTTCTTGGTGTCTCTCTGGTAGCTGTGCTCCATCTTTTTTGTTGGGGGAAGTGTGCTGGGAGTCCTGTTGTGCTATGCTGGTCTTCACAGAGGCATCACAGAGTCTCCATGACCAACACAGGATGGTGCACAACAGACCTGAGCACCCCAGTGGTGAGCTCTTTCTGTGTGTTCTCTATGTTTAGTTACTGGCAAAAAAAATTATTGCTTTTACACAACAGATCTGGGAATAAAGCACAGGTGTCTGGTTCTCTCACTGCTTCATTAAGCTGTTTTTTTAAACTCCAGTGTTCTGCTTAAAAACAGGATGTTTCAGAGAGTATGAGCAAAATGGTAAATTTAGACAGATTTATTTTTATCTAACATTTATTAAACAGCAATTGAGATTTGAGGGAAGATATGGTTTACAAAAGATATAAAAGCATCTATAATAAATAAAAGGAGGATTTGAGTTAAGTATCCTTTTAGATACAGGACTAGAAACTTTTACTGTGAGCTTTGAAGCTGCTTCTGCCACGTGTACTGAGAAAAAAAGAAAAAGTTTTTAAAAAAAAGTGCCTATCAGACCACATAATGTTCCAATCAACAAAAACTTGCCTTTTAAAAATGTTAAATTTTTTTTCTTACAAATTCTGCATGTGTTACTTTTAAAATCAACATGACTTTTTCCAGAAGTGCAGGTTAGTTGATGGAAATAAATGTGCTTTGATGATGAGTCCAAGGCAGAAGTTCCATGCGGATGTTCCATGATACAAGTGCTGGTAGAGGCAAGCCATGAAAACCAAACCAAAATACCAGGGCTGATTCACAGCCACATTGCTGAGATTAATGTCAGTGTCACTCGGTTTGGTTTGGTAAGTTTTATTTAGACACCGTGAGCAGGCTGAACCCAGTTTCAAAGCTCAGTGTGATCTGTTAATGCTGGATTAGAAAGGGTATTTGTTTAATGGCATTACAGCATAGCACAGTGGTGAATCTGGTCCATAATCTTTAGTATTGATCTATGTGAACTCTAATAACATCACAGGGAAATTAGTCCTTTGAGCATGTTGGAAGAAGAACAGTTGTATATGAAACTATTTATAGGAGTCCCGTGGAAGAGTTTGAATTCTTTTCATCAGGAGAGAAAGGCACCAGTGCTTACAGGGTCTGTGGAGGGCTGACTTTGCCTTCTGCTTATGCCCCTTCTGTAAACTGAAGGGTTGAATTCCCCTGTCAAATGTTCTAGTTTGAACTGTGGTATTAGTTTGGAGTGGTAAGCCATATCTCTGATATCAGGCAAGAAGAAACAAATTGTACTGAGCCTTTGCTGAGTTCCAGGAGAAACTAGGCATTTCAGTGAGTATAGTGAAGACTGAGATGGGGATTTTGTTTGTTCGTTTAAAATATGGCTCTGTGTAACATGAAGTGTGTGCCCCTAAATCCTAATGCAGACAAAGCCAAACCATGCTGTTAGAACTAGTTGGGATCTAGACATTAAACTGCATGGGGGAAAAAAAATTATTAGTACCTCTTTATGTTGCTGTTTTTCCAGGTGTATGACCTGACCCCTAAATAAGAAGGGGCTGTTACTGGATCAATAATACATGTAGCCTAGTACAAATTAGTTTATTATATAATCAGGTGCAGGTTCTTTAATGCATGTGTATTTCCTGTCTGTTGATTATGGCTGAACAAGCAGAATTCAGTTTCAGTGGAATTCTGAAATTATGTTTTTCACACTAGTAGGTGCAGAGCTTGGCCAGTTCCTTGTACACCTTAAAACCAGTGTGAGTCAGTATAGATTCACTCATCCAGAAGTATGCTGATTTAAAACTTCGGTCAAGGGCTAGAATGCTACTAAATAAGCAAAGCTCTTTGGGATTAAAAAAAATCCCAAAATTCAAACAAAACCTGAAACAAACAAAACACCCACACATCAACTGCTATTTCGAACTTCTTAAGGTCAATTTGGCTCCAGCTGCCTTGGTCCTTACACATACTTATATTTGTAAGGCTTGTTCCTTAGACTTGTCTGACTGATTTATGAGGTGTTGGTGTATATCTGCTACTTGCTGCATGTCTCATGATCAGCAAAATAATAAACCAGGTTAACATTTACAGGTCAGCATGTCTTTTTTATTTAGTTCATAGGGCATAGTTCAGACATTAACATTTTAAATGTTTTTCCCATACTCATATTTATTGTCTTACGTAAGGTGTTTGAGTTTGTTTGTTTCACTGAAACGTAGCTTTTTAAAAAAATTCAAATAAAATAAAACTTATATGATTCAAAGATGCTACTTGTAAGTCCTTTGGTCAACATAGCAGTAAAATACCTTGGTCTGTTAGCATCCTTACCCCCTTGTCTTTGTCCTTTGTCCTTAGGCTGCACATAAAGTTATCAATTGCGAGGTGCCAAATAGCCTTAAATTTGAAATGTGAAATGTATTTTTTTAAACGATTACTTAGTAATGCTAGTAGGAATTTTTCATTTCCTCTGCCCAGTGAACTTTCTTGTAGCAGCCAGGGATGTGCTGGTGTTTCTTGTTCCAGGAATCAACCTCTGCAGGCTGACATTTAAGCAGAGCAATTTCTGTAATGTGGCATTTAAGGAGTGTTAGGAAACAGAATTACTCCAAATAAAGGCTGCTTTACTTGCACTTACTCATCTCTCCTTTTAGGAGTTCAGGGCCAAGCTGGATGGAGCTCTGAGCAACCTGGTCTAGTGGAAGGTGTCCCTGCCCATGGCATAGGAGTTGGAACTTGATGCTGTTTAAGGTCCTTTCCAACCCAAACCATTTTATGAGTCTATGACTTGTTTTAACAAATTTGTCTGACAAGTGCCAGGCTGTGTACAGTGGTCAATTTTTGGAAGCTAAATCTTGGTTGCCCTGGTAGAACCATTGGTAGACCATTTGGAAAGGAAATTGTGTTTTCTTTTTGCCCTTTTGCATGTCACTAGAAACTTTTGAGTTAGTTCTCAAAGCCAAGCTGATTTCTGACAAAATTTGTTAAAGAGTACCTCATTATGCTCAGAAGGTTGGAGAGGGAATTCTGTTTTGTAGGTGAGGGTTTATTTGCAGTCCTTCTTTTAGCTGCCTTCGCTATATAAGACTGAAATTTGGTAGTGTCAACTGACTTAAGTTGAACCAAAAAATCAGAAGAAAATGGTGCCGTAAATTTGTATTGATACTTGAAACTTTTCCAGGTCCTGGAATTGATTGTTTGGGGTTTTTTCCCCCCTGTAGATTGAAATAATTTCAAGTGCAATTACTTCCTAATTGCCTCAAATTAGGAACAATAATGAAGTATTACCATAGAAAAGAAATTATCCATCACTCAAGTGTTTTCGGGGATGGAGGACTGTGCCTGATTCCTTATCTTAAGTCTTGGAAGACCTTTGGTATTTTCCATTGTTACGGGGTTCTTTTTCCTCTGACTATTTTCTCCAAATGAATTGTTCTCATAAAGGAATTTAAACTCTGGGTAATTATTGTTCTCTGTTCCAAAAGCTAATAAAAACAAAGCTCAACAGTATTCAGTTCGAGGCCTATGGAAAAACTTGGGTGTAACAAAGTAGAAAAACAAACTTTTCTGATGAGGCCAGGAAGCTACGATCACATTTTCCAGTTTTTACTGTATGTGTTGGTCCTAACTGGGAATGTTTCCTATTGAACTGAATTTTTCCTCTCCACTTTATGTTGTAGTTGATTTTTTATCCATGGACTGTGGATAAAAGAGTGGATCGTAAATGTCAAAGATACTTGCATATGATCTCAAACACAAGGAAAGAATACTCTTTTGCAATATTTTATAGGGATGTGTGTTGTTTTGTGCTCTTTAAGACTGATAGGATTTGTTTATTACAGTAGTAGGCCAGAAGATACTCTGGGAATGCTGCCAGTGTATAACCGTGTCCACTACAATTTGATATTTCATACAGACCCATTTCTTTGAATTAGGAGGCTTTTCTTTCTTGCAGTTGTTTTAAAGTGTACCTCCTTCCCTTCCCCTTTCCAGCCTGTACCTCCTCCAAGGTTCTTAGGGTTCCTATGCTCTCTGATGTGTCTGTTGCCTGTAAATGTTCTGGAAAATTTCTGATGTATTTTTTTCTCTGACTTTTTCTGAAAAACTGGAAACCAGTTTTATTGCTAATTGCTTGATAAGGATTGAAAATTAGAGTTAGATTTTGGCTTGTTACAGAGATATACATTTATCTATGTTGTTGATATCAATGCTACAATTAATTACAGAAGTGTTCAAGAGTGGGTGAGATGGGTGAGTCAATCAACTCACCAGTCAAGGGTCAAACTACCAAGGGAATCTTGTGTGTTTATCCAGGCCTTGGTGGTTTTTATAACTATTCTTCATTTGAGCCCAGAGTAAGAATAATGGGCCACTGCTCTAACCTCTTGGAAGAACCTCTTTGTGTAAATTCTTCTTCAGAGTTTTAAAGCTTCCTGAGGTGAATATAAAGAAAATCAAATCCTAAAATAGTGAGTGTTATTTTTAGGTTTTTTTTAAGTGACTGAAGGTGACATAGCTACTTATGGTGGTTCTTTCCAAGTATAATTTGACCTGAATTTATGAGGAGATTGGTTATGCTCTTTTAAAGAGTTGAAGAAAAGTGTTGCTATATACTTTACTTATTGTCAGGTGCTGTGTATTCTGGAGGAGGCCAGTAATGCCATGAAAAGGCCATAGCAATTCCTGAAATGGTGGGAAGTGGTAGTACTCTAGCCTTTCATCCCATAAGAACAGGCACCTGGCATCCACCCAAGGGCAGCCCATCACACCTCAGCTTGGTAATTAGACAGAAATGACAGGATTTCATCCCCCTTCTGTTGGTCCAAGTTGATGGTGACTTTTATTGTCCTTCTTTTCTGCTGTGCCACTGGTGCAAAAAGATCCCTGTATGTTCATTACAATGGTAGAGGCAGTTGAGAGATCATCCTATCAAAAACTTATCCATGTGGTTGAGATGTACTGACATAGCTCGTGGCACAGTGTGCCAGTCAGTCCCAGCTCCGCAGCTGCTCAGAGGCAGCGCCCTCCTGTGAAAGTAACAAGGTGCACAGGGGTGAGACTTCATCCTTCTCTTGTGAGTTTGAGGCTCAAATCCTATAAAGATCTTGTGCTTCCCGAGGTGTCATGGAGTTATTCTGCATGAGGATTGCTTGTAGTGTGCAGGTACGGGTTGTCTTAGAGTGTGACATTTCACTGAAGGAGTGAAGCCTACTGATGAGAATGCCACTGATGAGAATGCCACAGCCTTAGTGTCTGGAAGCAACGTGGCAGTGTGTTGGGATCAGTACATGGTTGACACAGCCCTTCCTTTTACAAACACTGTCCTATCACAGCTGTTGTCCAAAGTTAGGCACGCTTCTCTGAGGCAATTCTGTCTTTGCTGTTATGTTCTTATGTTCCCCAGTTATGACTGAAGTGTCAGAATATATTAAAAATATTCATTGGAACTGGCGTATTTGATGAAGCGTCTTTTGTTACTTTTTAAAATTTTTATAGTTTGAGCTTTTGTTCATCAAAAAATGATGCTAGCATGGCTCATCTCAGTCTTGTGAGAAGCAGTTTCCTTGCCAACCTGTAGTACCTTCTGTTTTTTCTAGGCCACAGGTGTTATTGCCTCATGTCAAATGGCCTGTTTTCCGTGTTGTCAGCTGAGATATCTGTGAAAGGAACTCCTCTCTCTTTTCTCTCTAAATTTGGTGTATGTGGGCTTTGTTGAGGTGTGCCTCTCGTCTGCTCCCAATTCTGTTCACATGCAAGTGCTGTTACCCAAAGGTGTCTTCATGTAACATTCTTTTTGATGGACTCTTTCTTTCTTTTTGCAGTATTGACTGGCTAGCCCAGTGAAAAGCTCAGCTTTCTGTGAAGCAAAGTGCCTTGCTCATGAGTGATGTTAATTTAGTTATGTCTTTTAGCAAATACGGTTGTGAGCTCTTCTGATTACACTGCAAGAACTTGTTGGCAATGAAGAAAAATTCACGCTAAATTTCTATAGGAATCCTCATAGCTGCTTCTTATTTTATACTGTAGATTTATTTTCCAGATTCTAATTTCCAACACTTTCACCATCTGGTGAGCAGATTTAGTAAAAACAGTCCTCAAATACGTCATGTCTTAAAATAGCAGGTGAAAGCTTGATCTTTTAGAGAGAGATTGCCAATTTCAGTGCCTACTCTAATGACAGTAGCTAATGTAAAATGAAACCTGATAGTTTTTGTTAGGAAACATCAGAACATGTGTTCCACTTTTAGCTCCACTGAGATGATTTTGGTTTCACTCTTTTGCTGTCATATAAATAGCTGGATTTTTTTTTTATCAGGTGTAGACATATTTCCCTGCCAAGTACACAAAAAACTAATAAGAACTTGCATATGGTATGAATGTTATAATACAAAATTTTATATTGAAAAGAAATTTTGTCTTCTGAATAACTCAACTTTCTCTGTGATACTCCTAAAAAAATACCTGCTAAGGAAGTAATATGCAGGTTAACAAAGAGATCGCAGTGATTCAATATGTTGGAATGGTTGAATCTGTCTCCAGAAAACTTGTGTATGGAGATGAAAGCATTATCCATGTGGTGCCTGAGGAAATCTGTTGAGGGGGGATGTTTGTCACATGAGAATTCCATGTCTTGCGGGGCTGAGCATCTTTGGCAGTTCCTTTTCCTTTTTCCACTGCTTTGGTGAGCCCTGTGCTGCCTGGGGGTTTCACTCTGTTCCCCTTTAGCAGCTGTGGATGATGGTGACTCATCTTGTTTCAGTCTGTCACCTGAATTAAGTAGGGTTCTTGAAAAAAAAAAAGTCATCGTTCCTTCCCCTTAGGTTCATAGAAACCATGTAAACCAGAAGTTCATAGGCAACTGTACAGGAATTAGGTAATGTTAAATTCATGTCTTTAGGCTGAAAAGTTGATCTTCAGCTGTGTCTTTGTGTTGCTGCATAGGTTTTGTCAGACCCAATATGGTGCAGAAATGCAGAACTCCGATTAAATAGTAAAAACTCCAGTATGGGTGTTACTGGTCAGCAGGAATGCTCTGGGTTATGCTATACGTTCAAACACATTATAAAATGGGTTAGATTTTCAAAGTCAGATTGCAAAACCTGTTAGTTAACTATTAAAAATGTTTCTGTCTTTTAAAAATACAGTTTTGTTGGCATTACGGAGATGATTTTTATCATAGTTTTAGGAAACTTTTGTGCATACTGAGTCTGAAGGCTATGAAGAAGTAGATGTAAAAAAACCCAAAGCTGCAGAGTGACCTTTAAGTTTTCTGCACCTGTGGCATAGTGTCAGTGTGTTTAACTTGTGCTCTAGGCATGGCTCTAGTGCAAATGTTTCTCAAAATGGAGAATTGCAAATTGCTGTTAGACAAATGCAGTGCATTGGGTTATTGAGATGTTGGCAGATGTTATTGGTGTGTTTTCCTTACAAGTAAAAAAGCAAGCATATATATGCCATAAAGGTACGGTGTGCTATAGTTAAGTACAGCCATGCAGCATAAGTTGCGTAAAATTATAGGACAAGCATTAGAGGGGGAGATAATTTGCGAACTTGAACATTGATGAAAGAGGGTTTTTCTTATGGGCAGCCTCCTCTGAGAGTATTAATTTAGTGTACAGCTTCATTTTAAAATGAATAATATATAAACAAAATAATGCTTGCTTTGCCACATGCTTGTATTTTATTTATGCGAGCACACATGGTCCACTCTAATTAAGCAGAGCTCTTTATGGTTTATTTATTTGTTCCAGAGAGGCTGCTTAATATTTGAGAGGAACAGTAATGATGTCTGACCTTTGCAGTGGCTGTGTTAGCGATGAGATGGGTTTTACAGGAGCCTGCAAGAACAGCAAAAGAACAGGTTGATCTTTTCCTCCATTTGCTGGAACATGCTCAAGAGACCTGAAAGCACAAGTGGAAAAATCCCCATTATTAAATGGTTAAAGAGAATTTTCTTGTGCTTTAGGATCTCAGGAGACTGTTACTGACAGGCTGAGGTCAAGGGTTTTAAACTTTGTTTCTTTGCATTTGGTTGTGGTTCATGTTTTATGACCAAACCACCAGGGTAGTATTTTGCTTGGCCAATAGTTGTTTGTTTGTTTTTTATGCCAGTATAAAGAAAGTAATGTAAATGAGATGGACACCAGTCCAGGTTTTAAGTTTTATAGAATATGATTAGGCATGCATGAGTCTTGTGTGGTGGTCTTGTAGCAAGATTTGTCTCTAAACTTCTAAAATTATGTCTTATGTGTAGATGCACATTTTATTGCCTCTCCCTTTTTATGGCCTTTGCTTAATACAGGTTCTTGTCTGTTTTTACAAAAACATCCCCTGGCGAGGAGCTCAATACTGGCAGCTCAGTACCCCACTCCTTCCTCTTCCTGCCTTTCCCTGGTGGCCTCCTCTCCCAGTTCTGTGCTCTTCCTCATTGTGTATTGTGTGCACAGTTGGTGTCTGATGAAATTCTAGGGTTTATTTCTGAGAAGAGTCAAATTTATTGCATTTGTTATTATTTACTTATATATGCTAATACGATAGGTTTAAAAAAGCAGAAAAAGAAAAAAAAAGAATGGAGAAACAGATGGATACCTGTGTATTCAGATGGTAACATTGCTCTCTATAAAGCAATGGAAGTTAAATGTTTGTTGTATTTATAAAAGGATTTTGGTTGATACCGGCGTTTGTGGGTGTTATTAGTAAAAATGATGTTTAACTGACTTCTGCACAAATGTGACCATTTCTTACTTTGTTCTTCTATGGAAGCTCTGTGTATGTGTACATTCAAAGTTAATCATTCAAAGTTAATATTCTCATAATGGAAGATGCAATTTGTGGTCTATTCAGTCAGTCATGTTTTTGCTAATTAATCATGAATCATCTGCTATTGGAACAGTATCTTTTTTCTTTAATTAGGTGTGGGTACATCTTTGTTAGAGCTCTGCCTGCAGAACTCTTACAGTCCTGCAGCATATGTCATTTTTTTTCTATATCAGTAGGTTTTATGTCATAGCTTCTGTTTGCTATTGTCATTGCATCTGTGTTTTGCTCTGTCTTTATAAATGTAAAAATCTCCTTTCAGCATTACAAGCATATATGGTAGCTACCTCAAAGTACTGGTGCACTGCATAGGTTTGTGCAATATCATGCCTTTGAGGAGGAGCAGTGGCTGTTGTCTTGCTAAGGAATGCAAGCTAATGGCATGTGCTTCTTCCAGCCAAAGTGATTGCAGATATGTACCACCTTTTCCCCTTCCTCCTTTCTCAATGCTGGAAATGCAGGATCTTTAGGATCAGGGTTTTGTTTTTGTAAAAAGAGGATCGAGGCTTGGAGAACTGCTGAGTTTTCACTCACCTTCTGTTTTTTGAAAATATTATTCTTTTTCTGTGTTGCATAATAAATTGTTTATTTCATAAATTTTCACCTTTTCCCCCATGTTTAAGTCTGAGAGCAGTCAGGCTTCAGTGTATTTCAGACACCCACATTCATATGTCCCCACCAGATTATTTCAGTGAATGGACTGCTGAAGCAGCAAAAAGGAATGAAAACAAGATTGAGGTGGGGGGAAAGGCATTTTCTGAAGCTGTTTTTGTCAAAAATATCAGTGGAAAATAACTGTAAAGTGAAATTTTTTATTTTCTGCTCTGTTACTTCCAGTAATGTAAGAGAAGAGTGTTGGGTTTCAACTTTAAATAATGAGTGTGAGTTATGGGTTTTTGCAGTCCACTGCTGGTGAAATTAGAAGAAAACTGAAGCTCATGGATATGTTGATCTGCTGTGTTAGGGTCTCATGTCTTGTGTGGGATGGGGCTGCCAGTAAGACATTCCACAGGGGACAAGACCCTTTGGCAGGGACAGGTTTGTACTGCAGATGTGACCAGCTGAAACCAGCCCTGTGGCTACCTCCTGTCCCTGCTTGGAGCTCTGGAACAACCTGACCCTCTTGCATCTATGGCAAGGATCAGGATAATTACCCTGTGGCTGGTGAGGCAGGCGCTGCCTAGTGCTGCTCCAACTGAGCTGCGAGGGAAAGGGGGTTAAGCTGGGATAATGTCCCAGCCTCATCCTGGCAACTGACAGCATCACCTCTGAGCCTTCTTGCTCCAACTGGCCCCAGGAGAGCAGGAACATACAAGTTTATGCCTCTGACCTTACTTGAGGACAGTATGCAGGTTGCAGCCATGTTGCCAGGACAAGCTTTGTATTTATCCATTTATTTCCAACTTCAGTCTGATGCATCCTCTGCCCTGTCCGTGCTGGAATGGTCTCTTCAGCACTGATGGGTTTCAGATGTATCTTGTGCAGCAAGCTATTACTTATACAGGGACAACATCCTACATCGCTCTACCCAAAGTCATTAGAGAGAGCTCTGTCTTGGTTTTAGAATTTTAATTGGAGTGTATCTATGCATGTCCATGCACAGATATTAAATATTGCACTTGTTTGTGCATTTTATGCCGTTAATGAAAGGGATGTCAATGTTCTCTATTTCTACCAGAGCAGTTTAAACTCTGTTCCCTCCTTTCCCTAGTATTCCCATGCCTTTTGGGGGATTTACTTGAATGTATCTACCTGTAATTATGGCCTAAATATACTTCTCTCAATTTTTTATAAGCATGAATTATTTCTTGCACGTGTTAATAATATGTCTTGTAGAATACATGCACTTTAATGGTATCTTTGGGAGTCTATGTACAATTTAAACCACAAATTGTAAGAGGGAGTAGAAAATCTTTGGTAGCATTGTTCTGCAGCAGAAATGTGTTTTGAAATGTGTCAGTAATAGAAGCTTTTCTGTAAAGAGTGACCATATATTTTTTGGTTTCTTTTTCATGTAGCTGTCCCATTTCCTCCAAGTCACCGTCTCACAGCTAAGGAAGTGTTTGATAATGATGGGAAACCTCGTGTGGATATCTTAAAGGCACACCTTATGAAAGAAGGGAGACTGGAAGAGAGCGTCGCTTTGAGAATAATAACAGAGGGAGCTTCGATTCTCCGCCAGGAAAAGAATTTGCTGGACATAGATGCACCTGTCACAGGTTAGTGTGGAGTTATGGTGATGGAGAGGAATGGTTGCTGCCTGGGACATGTTTGGTAATGCATTAATGTATGTGGCTTCCTAAGGCACTGAAAGGCAGCTTGAAAATCAGTTCTTCTCTCCAATACTTGATTCACTCCTTGTCTGCTACCACTGGATAATGGAGGCCATCAAGCAGTTTGTAATATAAAGGAAAGGATTATGTCTGCTGAGACCTGTCTAAGGCAGGCAACATTTTTAGTCTTTAGGAGAAAATTACAACTACTTTCTGAAACGTGACAAGTTACCTGGCCTTTTGCACCAGGTATTAATTCTGTAATTGTATAGATATTATTTATCATAGTAGGACTGTTCAGACATACAGACAGCATTGGGCTCTGGATGTCACGAAGTTCAACAAGGCCAAGTGTAAGAATTTGCACATGGCTTGGGACAATCCCAAGCACCAGTAAAGGCTGGGCAGAAAATGGACTGAGAGCAGAGGTGATGAGAAAGACTTAGAAATGTTGGTGGATGAGCAACTCAGCATGTCTTGGCCATGTGCACTTGCAGCCCAGAAAGCCAGCTGTGGTCAGGGCTGCATCAAAAGCAGCGTGGACAGCAGAGCAAGGGAGAGGGGATTCTCTTCCAGGCCCTCTGCACTGGTGAGGAGACCCCACCTGGACTGCTGCATCCAGCTGTGGGGCTCCTGACATAAGGAGCCCATGAACCTGTTGGAGCAAGTCTAGAGGAGGTCCACAAAGATGCTCAGGGTCCTGGAGCACTTCTCCTCTGCAGAGAGGCTGAGAGGTCTGGGGATCTTCAACCTGGAGAAGAAAAGGCCTCAGTGAGACCATTTAGCACCTACCTGAAGGGGGCGTACAGGAAAGAGGGAATTCTTACAAAAGCACATAGTGACAAGGCGAGGGGGAATGTCCTCAAACTGATAGATGGTGGGTTTAGATGAGATATTAGGAAGAAATTCTTCACTGTGAGGGTGGTGAGGCACAAGCCCAGAGAAGCTGTGGATGCTCCATCCCTGGAAGTGTTCAAGGCCAGGCTGGATGGGGCTTTGAGCAACATGGTCCAAATGGGACTTGCCCAGCCTGTGATGGAGGGGTTGGAACTGGATGATATTTAAGGTCTCTTCCAACCCAAACTATTCTGTGATTCTGTGAGGAAATTATGGTGTCAAATTTAGTGGAAATTTTAATTAGATGTTAAGGAAAGTAAGAAGTGCAGAAAAAAAATTAGCAGTTTGTGTTGCCTGGGGGATTAATGATTGTGCCAGTTGCAGAGCCCATCCTGCCCTTGACTATCAAACACTACCACCCGCTCATTAATCCTCAGGAAATGCCTTATTTTTGAATTTCCTTCTCTAATTGTCTCCTGCCTCTGCCTGCATTCTGAATGTATGAATGCATTTGCTTGCTCTAATGTGTGTCCTCCTATATTTTGTTGTTGCTACAAGATATGAATGCATTTTTGACAACTAATTGATCTGTGGCATAGAAAGTTAGCTGGGGGGAAAAGATATTTAATTCCAGCCAGTTTAAACTATGAAGCCAAAGTATAAAACCTGGTTTAAGAAGTCAGGTGGTTTCATCACTTTTGCTTCTCGAGAGCCCTGATAAAAGTACAAGAAATAGTAATTTACTGCAGAGGAAGGGTTACCAGTTTTTATTGGCAATACTGGTAGCAGTCACCAAAACCTACGTAGAAATAATAAACCCTTCATTATCAGGAAACCTTCTCTGAAGCTGAATGTAGTGTCTGGACTAGAATGATGCACAATTTATTAAAGCTTGTAATTTTAAAAATTACATCCAACTAGAGGATTGTAGCTTGACCTGGAGAGGTAATGTGTATCATTTTTTATGTAATAATTAGCTCGTCATGCTGCTGTACAGTTCTGGTGGAGAAGATGTCAATCATGTTGCAGCTCATGGATGAATAAGGAAAACCGAATGAATAAAAGGACCCTTAGTTGACTGAAAATAAAGTTCTGCAGATTTTTTTTTTTTTTGACACTTCGGGGTAAATCGAAGAAGTTGTAGAGGTGCAGTACCCTTGTCTGTAATGGGGTGTCAGACACACAGAAAATTCTATCTTTATATGGGTTGGTTTTTTTTGGGTGTCATTTTTACCTTTTTTTTTTTTAATCCATTGAGAGATGTATACTGTAGGAGGACAGCTCTGGTGTGTTGTGTCCCAGCTGATCTCCATAAGCCTGTGTTTAATGTTCTCTCCCTCTCTCTTTAATTTTTCTCTTCAAATTTTTTCTTAAATGCATTTGAAGGTGTTGGAATTGTTCTGAATTATATTTTGGGGATTAATCTCCTGAAGTTTGCCCCATTGTATAACACTGGTATAATATAAGTCTTTGGTTCTTTTTTCAGTTAAGCCTACACCTTGCTTTGTTCCTGCCTTTGAAATTATTCTCATGCAGTGATTGTGATACTGCAGTATTCTTCAGGGTGGCTGGTAGCTACTTTCTTTTAAGCCAGCATAGGAAAGCTGGGCTCCTGATGTGTGTTAGCAGGGTAGCTGAGAAAGTGCTAATCTTCTGTATGAACAAACATGAAAGCTGTAGTTATGAAAGTGATCATCAAAAGAAGAAAGAACTTAAATTGTGAGGGGGAGGTTGAGAAAGCTTGTGAGGCATGGTTGTTGTGGGCCTGACAATTTTCTTTGTATGAGTAGTATGACAGCAGGTGACTGGATAAAGAGAATATCAATTGCCTGATGATGTAGTGGAAGTGCCAGCTATGCAGACAGTCAGGAAGTAGCTGTGCAGTAGAGGAAAGCTTTTTTCAAACGTTGGGAAGAACAAACAAAACCACTGATAGAGTGGCTAAGAAAATAAATTTTAGGATTCAATACAAGAGAAGCAATCTTTTTGAAGAATGACAGTCATAAACCACTAATAAACCCCCCTAATATGGGTTTCTTTGTGGGAGAGGCATTCATCTTTTAGAAATATATTCCTGTCACTGGCTTATAAGATGGTGATTATCAAAAAAGAAGAAAAACAGAAGAGCGTAACTGTAGAAGCAATATCATTGCAGACTATTAGAGTGATATACTTGTTAAGTGTTAAAGAATATGAAAAGTTCTGTCTTAAAACCTTGTGCAACCATCCAGTCATTTGAAATTTCACTTCTTTTTTTATTTTAAGGGGTGGTAAAATTGTCCTCAGAAGAAGTATCAGAGTTCTGTTTATAAGTCATGTGCAATGAAGTGGGTACATACAAGGCTTGAATTTGAGCAAGAAAATGATAATTGGGTGTGAGTCATGCCAAGAGCCTGAATGTGACGTGCACAATCAATTATTTTGCATTAGTGTTTAAAACTTACTTTGTATCTGTGGTTAGCTGGAGCTATCAATGTGATTGCTATTTGAATTAATACATTTTATTTTCAAATTTGGCAAGGTTATAATATAAGCCTTTTGAAGTATTCCTGATGAACCCATTTGTGAGCGTAGCTCAAATTGTCATTGTTTGCTCCACACCTGCACTGCAGGTCTGGCTTACAGACATGGAGAGCTGTTCCTGCAGTTACTCTGGGCTCCTGCTCACTGGTAGGAATATGAACTGAGCCTGAAATAAGGGACTCCAAGTGCCCTTATTAGGACTTTTCTTGCATCTGGGAAGTGATGAGGCAATGTTGTCTTGACTGACTTCATCTGTAACCTCTGCACTTGGAGGAATGCAGACTTCATTTGAAGCTTGTGTGTTTAATGAGGTTGATCTACCGCTAGACTACAGGTGTTCAGTGGACAGATGTCTTTATGGCAGACTTAGGATTTGCAGTCCTGTATTATGTTCATAACAGTATCATGACACATGGGGAAATTGGCTCAATTTTAGTGTCTGTTTTTTGGTTTTTTTTTCTAGAAGGCTAAGGAAGTATATCTCTGAATCACTCTGATGGCAATGTTTACTGAAGTCACACTCCAAAGTACATTTGGGAATGCCAGATTTATGATTGACTAGGTAGCCTAATTACAGAGGTTCATTATTATACAGAGTGACTTTGAGCAAGTGATATACACTGCCCTTTCTTTGCATGTTGACTGACTGCAATGTTTTATGGACTCTCCCAAATCTAAAATATGCTGCTTGGCTACTGAACATTCTTAATTGCATTCCAAGCATGTGTCCCTTTGACTTCATGGGTGCATGGGTGATTTTCTCTTTGTGCTTTAATGTATACCTCCTTAAATGACATACAAACTACAGTTTAGAACTGTAAAATGATACGTTTATCTAATATCTATCATTGCACATCTTTGCTTGTACTTTTTAGATTATTTTCCTTGAGGATATTGTTATATTTACAGATAGCGAATGAAAATAGCATGATACCTTTTGCACATATGACTGCACAAATGAATAAGCTTGTAAGATATGTATTGGTGCTTTAAGATAAGTTTTTTTCCCCTGTTGATATCTATTTTTAAAGTAATTAATGTGTGCTCTTTTTTCTTGTCACACTTGATATATCTCACTTTTTGTGCTCAGTGTGCAGTCCTTTTAGCTAGTTCTGCCCGTCAGTACTAAATGAGAGTGTCCTCCAGTAAACTAAGAACACTAAAA
This sequence comes from Agelaius tricolor, assembly GCF_023055355.1. Taxonomy (NCBI): domain Eukaryota; kingdom Metazoa; phylum Chordata; class Aves; order Passeriformes; family Icteridae; genus Agelaius; species Agelaius tricolor. The sequence goes on from NW_027269268.1 coordinate 19,628,730, forward strand.
CCTAAGTCATATACATCTTTATAAAACTGTACTTTTTAGTATGTGTACTGAAATGTAATGCATGAATATTACTGAGGCAGCTGTCTGTACACAGATGTTTGTGTGGCTGCCCCACCAGCAGTGTCCATGACAGTAGTTTCTGGCTTGGTGGCTGTTGCCAGGCTATGCACAGGCACAGGTCCCAGCATCTGTTACTCCTTCACTTAGAAAAAAATGGAAAATAGGTAAAAACAGCATATACTTTCATTCTAAACATGCTTCATTGAGGAAGTCCTGTCTCTGTGTTAGCCTGTGTGCAAAGCTTTCTGAACTGCCAGGTGCAAGCTTGGTAGATGAAGAGAGGAGGGCATCAGGGAAGACAGAATAAAAGCTTATTCTTGTAGTGTAGGAAGTGTCTCAGTCTCTGCAGGACTCCTTGGCCATATTTTCCTCTCCTAGTCCTGTTTTTTGCAGCTCTAGTGTTTATGGCTGTGGTAAGTGCAAGGAAACCACTGCTGTTTGCAGAGCCTTTGTGTCACAGGCTCTGTGAGGTAGGGTGTTTGTATCCTGTAGGTTTGGAAGTACTAACCTTGTGCTCGCTAAGGGGAAATACACTCACTCGTGCTATTATTGCAGTGTCTTTGGGTGGAAAATTCCATTGGCTTGGTTGATGCCACAGCATTATGGAAATCCATCTTAAGTACTTGAATTGCTTGTAATGTTTGTGTCTTTGGGAGCACACAGAGTTTTTGCAATTCAGACTCTAAATTGATGAGAGGAAAAAGGTTGTAGGCATTTATGGACAAGCCTGTGTGGGAACAGCTGTGACAACTTGGGTGACCTTTGGAAACTTTTGTACATTACAGGTCCATAAAAACTAGAGGGAAAGCCCTTTCCTACTAGCATGTGCCTTTATGATCTGTGAGGCTTCCAAATATTGTCTGGGTACATTATTCTGTGGAATGGTAGGGTGTTTGTGCCTGAATTTTTCTTTCTGTACCACATATATTTTTCCTTTGCCCAGTTTCTCGCATTTGGTAGCATGAAATAATATTAGTAGGTTGCTAGTGCTGTGCAGGCTAAAATTTTGTAAACAGCAAGAATTTCTAGCTAAAGTGATCAATGTTAAGATGAGTTAATAAAAGTATTTATGCCCACATTATAGTAAAAGAGAATATCATTTAAAATTACACTGAATTTAGTATGCATGTGAATGATCTGATCCAATCTGAGTGTCAAACTAAACCAGTTCTTTCTGACTTCTACCTTTGAAGCAGTTTAAGATAAAATTTCAGCATGGAAAATAAGCAAGGTTGCTTATTAGAGACCTACAAATGTTGTTAGATCAATCCACATTTGCACAGCAGAGTTTGTTTGAAATTAACAGTTCTGTAACAGTAATTGTAGCTAAAATTTGTTTATTTCATACTTAGGCTTAAATCCTATGTGCTGTGATCACTGTTGAAGAAACTATTGAATTCCCAGAAGGTGTATAAGTAAAATTTTTACATATGTGCCATGAAAATAATCACATACGTGATCAAATTGTGAAGTGTTATAAGGCTGGTGTCTTCAGACACACAAATCTTAAAGCTTAATTGCTGGTTTGAAGCCTAGATACCTGCAACTTTTGAGGATAAGAATTGGACTTCTCCCTTCTTTGCCATAGGACATTCAGTATAGTTACCTTGAAAAAGCATCTTTAATTTTGTTTGTGGCACTAAGAGTGAGTGTGTGATGGGGTCCGCCCTCAGAACAGGATGCTAGTTACAGTACAACTCTTTTTTCTGTATCTTGGAGATGCATGAGAGCTGCGAATGCTCCTGGTATTGCTGTATCAGTTTGAGTTGCTGTTTTAGCAGTAACACCTGAGACCTGGACACATTTCTGCAAATTAGTCTCACTCTCAGATTTAGTAGCCTGCAGTTAATTCTCCTTCATCATAGGAAAGTTAACTTTGCCTAGAGTGAGGTAATGTCTGAAGTGAACTTTTACTTGTTTCTTTCTTAATATCCATTCACAATCTCATTTGCATAGATGAGATTTCAGCAGAACAGGTTGGAACTGGGAAGTGGAGGAAAGGGAAAGTATTAATAGCACCCCCTACTCTTGTATCTGTCTTGAAAACAAATGGTAGTCCAGTCGTTTTTGCATGTTTTTACTATATAAGAGCAGATAGAAGAAGAAAGCAGCAAGAAGAAAGCAAATATGCTTTCTCAAATTAATTAGACTTTATGAAGAAATGTTTGACATAATTTTTTAAAATGTGTTAGATATCCTCTTTTCTCAATGTAGCATAAACACAGTTTACTGTTGCACAATTATTTTCCATTACGTTATCACTGTTGAATGTCATTAAACTACAGAAAACCTGCATTTAAACTTATGTTTAAAGTAATTTACCATTTAAACATACTGTTGAACAGCTAAAGTGATCTTGATTGGATCCTTTATTTGGGTTGCTGATTAAAACTGACACTACTCCAGCTATTTTGCATGCTTTATTGAGAACTCATAATGCATCAGATCACTTGTGGCTTAAAATCTGATTCTTTTGTAAGAAGGTGAAGATGTAAGGCTGTATATAATCAGATTTTTTTTTTTATCTGGTCCTTGCCTAAATGCTTCTGTTGGTTCCAGATATAGATTGAAATATGTGTGCCTGCATCCCTGGTAGAACAAAGCAATTGTGTCTTGTAGCTTAATTGAGCTGCTTCAGCCATTAGCATCTGACATTTTGGCAGAGCTGATGTTTTCTAGTAGCAGCTGCTTAAATCTATCATTATTGCCAACACAGTGGATAGTACTGATGATATTCTTTACAACTACCTCAGTTGTTCTTATAAATGATCTATCTATGGTTCACTTTATTTGGTGCAAAAACTAGTCAAAAAAGCCAAACTGAATTTGTGGAATCTGAGATTTCCTTCAGATACAGAGCTTAATTTGATGCTGTGAAATGGAAGATCAAATGTATTTTGGGCTTCAAGTCAGCACAGAAATTGCATTGATTAAAAAAATAACCACCAGCAAAAATACAAAAACAACTGCTTGCAAACACCTAAGCCTTCAGGACTTTGTTCTTGCCATCTTTTATTTAGCATGTGGGTGGTTCATCATGTAAATACTGACAGCACAGTATAGCACATTAGCATTTCTTCTAGGACTATTCCAAGCAGACAGAGTACATCATAACAGTGCTGTTTATTATAGCTTCTCAAATATGTATCTGAAATCAGAGATTTTACTTGCTTTGCAATTTTGTAGTCAGTGGCACAGCTTGAGTTAGACCTGGGTCTTTGACACTTGAGTTCTTTTTTGAAAATGACCATGATGTTTGTACTGTGTAATCCTCATTAAGAAGAGTCAACCTTTGTTCTTGCCTTTTGTGTTCTCTTAGCTTTGCCCAGTTACTCCTCCTTTTGATTTTCACCATGGTTAATTTAACTGAATCTTAGGTCATAGTCTCTGTTAGTAAGGGATGTGGGAATGCAGTGGGATCACTGCTGAAATCACAGCCACCTATGTTCCTCCTTCTATCCATTTTGGATGGAGGAGCTACTGAAATGAGTAAGAACTAGAGGGAGGCAGAGGGAAATTCCAGTCTGTTTGCCTTCCCCCTTGGAAAATAAAAAATCTACCAGTCACAGGTGAACAAAACAGAGTTCCCCATTTTGTTTGAATGTGAAATAATTATGGAGTCATGATTTATATATGTGTGAGGCTGAAAGGGGGATTGATTTGCTCTTAATCACACTGTACCTGCAACAGCTGTAGAGTGGCTGCAGTACAGCAATCAAGAAGAGGAGTCAGAGGAGTGTGAGGGGGTGGGCTAATAGCAAGTCTGAGCAAACAGCATTTTGTGTCAGCTGATTGTTGCCATTGGAGGTACCATCATGTTAATCTGATTTGGGAGTCGCTGTGCAGAGGTGTGCCTCTGTTGTTCAGAGTCTGATTGTGCATTTGGAGCTAACACCAGCTGTCTCTTGCCTTCATCTCTGCCCTATTTTTGTGTGTCTAACCTTTCACCAAAACCTACTGAGAAGCACTAACAAGTGCAAAGGAGATAACTAATAGGTTCCTTCTTAAAGAGCTACTATAAACATACCTGTCATCACTTAGAGCATAAATCAGAGAACATCAGAAGTTGGAAATGGTACTTATAGAAGGACATTATTCTGGGCTGGGTGATTCTTCTACTTCTTCCTGCCTTTACATGCTTTTGTGTTAGCATTTTAATTATTCTAAGAAATACTACCAGAGCTGAGACAGATGCTTTCTTTATTTGGTTTTCTGCATTTATCTAGAGAAAACCTTTATAGAATAATCTCCAGGTGTATATAATATCCTCTGAAGATACTGCCTTTTTAAATGAAAAAGAAAGCTGCTATAGTTCAAAACATTTAAATTCATTTTTTAAAAATAGTATTTTAAGATGTTCTTTACAACCTAAAAAAATCCTAAAAAGCCTAAAAAAATGATCTCCAAATAAATGTACCAGTTAGGAAGATCAGTTTTGCTCAACATCTTTTCAATCTGCAGTTGATTTCAGAAAGTCTTGGGAAGTGTCACAGGGGATTCTGGCAATAATGTACATGATTTGTACTGGTAGCGTGTCAAGCCATAACATTTTCTTTTGACATGGGGGTCATTATGTGCATCTTGTAGGGCATTAAACATTAAATGGTGAGTTTCAAATTATTCCTTGGTGTTCTCTCTGCACTGACTGTGTTTGCTCCTGCTTTTCTCTTGTCAGCTTTAAGTATCTAAATCTAGTTGAAATTCATGTACTGATACCACTTGGGTGCTAATTTCTTCCTGATAAAATGGTTTTGATAAGTGAAGAGGATCTTACTTCTCATCCACTAAAGAAGATTCAGCATTAATTGAATTTTCAAGAGGAGTCTGTCCTATGACATGTTGTCTTTCCCTTTATTGCATACTGAACTTAGCAGTTGTATTGAACCTTTTGGATTGCTTGGCTTAAGTCAATGTTGTTCCTTCCTGTGAGATTTTCACAAATTCAGCTATGTCATCTTTAAAGCAGGCAACCCAAGTGTGAATGGCAGAGGACTAAGCTCCAGTTTCAGAGCCTTTGTGAGAGTCAAAACCAGCCATGGTGCTCAGCACAAGGGGAGGTGCTGTGGAGAATCCTTCTTGCTCATTAAGTGTCTCAGCATTACTGCTTTCAGATGGTACTTCTGAGAGTTGCCATGTTGAATTTTTGACAGTCATTCTTACACCTCTTCTCACTCCTAATTTACTTCTGCAAAAAAATTTATCTTTAGAAGTGGAAAATACCAAAAGTATTGCTTCAATCAGAATAGGTTGAATTTAGATGTCAAAATGAATGGCTTGTGAGAGTTCTTTATAGGAGTTTATTCATCTAAACAAAAAAAAATTCTTCTGAATAACTAAGGAGATAAAATTCAGTGAACTGTCAGATTTATTATATATTAGCCTGTATTAAGAGCACTTAAATGTATCATTTTAGAAAACCTGAAGAAAACAACACATAACACATTTCAGTTCATTTTTCATGCATGTTCTCCTTTGTATTTGGTGCCTCCTGTACATACAGGTCAAGAGCTTAGTGTGGCAACAGTGGTTGGGGATGTTGCTGGTGGCCATAGAAATGAATCTGGCGGCTTCAGCTGTTGACAAAGTGGCAGAACGCTTTCATTTGCTTTCTGCTTGGCTTGATTCCTGTCACAGGTAATAGTTGGAGTTGTCTAGAGCAATAAGTTATGAAAGCTAATGTAGCTTCTTTGTTCCACTTCATTTCCTTTGGTTCTCATCAGACTTTAAGAGGGGGGAAAAAAGTCCAGTCTCAGTGCAGGGTACACAGCTGAAATTGTAGAGAGGAAGACCTAAGAGCTGTTTGTGAAATCAGCCTGCATACATAAATCTAGGTTGTATTTTTCCCCAAACTATCAAAAAAAGTCAGTTGAAAGGGTAAAATCCCTTTGAAGAGGAAATCTTTAGATTCTAGACAAATAAGAAAATATTTGTCTCTAAAAGGCAGTTAATTAGCAATGCCTATGGCAGGAAATAACCAAAAATTATACTTGAAAGGAGAAGAGCATGGTAAGCGTGTTGAGGTAAGACTTGGTTGGTCTCTAAGTACAATAAAGCAAGCATTTTTATAGATTTGGATGTGGTTTGTGTTCTCCATTTGTTACTGTAATGACTGATAACAGCAGATTAAGGATAGGCTTGTAGTCTACTGTTTCTTGTAGAATTACTTGGAGTTAAGGGTGGTTTTTTGTTTGTCATGTTTTCATTAAGATGTCTGCTAAGGGAAATAGACTTTCTCATAATAGCGGAAAACCTGAAATTTCCAAATACGTGTAGAGGTTAATTATGGCCAAAACCACCTCTAAACAGGGAACCAGTATCAAATGTAATAAAATCCTGTGTAAATCAGTAGTCCCTCTTTGAAAATCCAGTGCATTGGCCCTAGATTTTATTGTAAAACTAGAGAGACGTCGTTAAGGAGATGTGGGGAGAAGGCATCAGGCATGGTGCAGAATACTGCTCTGGCTCTCAGAATCTTTTTTGTGGGAACAAATGTATCCTCAGTAAAATGATGATTTTAGCAATGAAAAAATTACTTTCAGATCAGTGACACCAATCTAGGTCTTCACTAGTGCTTCTGCTTTTTCTAGTCTAGAAGCTTGAGGCTTCAGAATATCAAGGCTCTTATCACATGCAGGAACTCCTCTTGAAGGCATGATCTTAAAATGTAGCTGGTTGAAGATGCCATCTGGTGGCATGTGTTTGGTGTGTCTGGCTGCTTCCTGATGCACCTGCCATCAAGGCCATATATTCTCAATATGCAAGAGAGGAAGAGTAACCACAGCGATAAGGCCAGAACAAGAGGTCTCCAGCTGTTGCTAGGGGAACAGGCTGGAAGATGACCACAGCTGTGGGAGAGCAGATAAGGATAAGCAATTAATGCAAGTCAGCCTAGTCAGCCTTTACTTTGGAGTCTCATTTTCTAAATAAGCATTTGGGGAAAATTTCATGTTATCTTACTTAGGGTGGCAGTGAAGATTAAACTGGATTTCTGTTGGGTTGAGGCAGCAATGAAATGATGAAGATCTGAAGCCTTTGCTTGCTGCAGATTTTTATGGTAGAAGGAAATGTGTTTCAACTGCATAAACAAAGCTTGGGTGTGTGTGGGTGTGTATATCTGTGTTCTAAAACCTCAAGGTTTGTATATCCTTTTATCTTTAAGAATATCTGGAATATGAATATCACCTTTCCAAGTTCTTCAGAGAAGCTCTTTTCTTTTTTCTTTGAGGAGAGCTTTTCAGGCCTAACAGTAATTGAATGGGTAAAGGTTAAAACTTTATAGCAGTAGCAGTTTTTCACTGTGCTGTTGAAGCTAAGTTACTCAGTTTAGGTAGTTTAAACAAAATCAAGGCATTAGTCTGCCAAACGACATCTATCTTCTCAACATTTGCGAGTTCTTTGGCACTTAATTCATCACATTTTTCCCTAGGCACCCGTGACCTACTCTCCAGACTGCAGCTTTTTTCAGCATAGGTTTCATTCAGTAATGAAGATAATGCTATTTTTGTGTTGTTCTTCCCACATTAAGTCCTTTTCTTAAAATAATTTAGGTTGACCAGTACCTTTGAAAATCACATTGTGCTGCCTCTTGTTCAAAACCAGGGCCAGGTTCAAAGGTAGATCAGAGTAAATTCTGCCACTTCTTTTCTTAATTAATCCATCTTTTTCTTTCCAACTTACACACATTCGTCCTTCCCTCGTAACATGATGTTTCTGAACAGACCACCTACTAGTCCAACTGTGCTCTGAGGGAGGTTAACTCCTCACAAAGGCTATCATATTCCTCAAGCATCACGACTGTCCCTCATGACTATGCTTCTTACTGTCTGTCCCTGTTTTATCAATTATCCATATTGTCTGTTTTGCTCCAAGAACCCCCAGTGACTCATCTGAGCTCAGACGGTCTCATTCTAAGCCTCTGAAACATTTCTTTGATTCTTCATAGAAGAAGGACCATATGCAGCTCCTTCTACCTTTTTGTTCTGTTCTTTTGGTGATTTTGTATTCAAAAAATCTGGCCTTGGAAGAGTAGTTGTCTGAGCACTGAGATGTCTCTTTTCTCAAGACCAAGTCCTTTCATGCTCCATGGGAAAGGTGGTGTTAACATTTAAGCTGTCACCAAAAGCTATTGCTCTGCAATGTGCGACTGATGATTCTTCCCCATTGCCAGAGTGTCTGGAGGAGAGCCTGGTGTTCAGAGACTGTTCTGCATGCCAGCAGCTGTTTCATGTGCACCTTCTTGAGTACCTACCCTCTGTCTGCCTTTGCACTCACAGACCATTGCTGATGCAAGCATGACTTTGAAGAAAGAGTAGTAATGAAGAAGATGTGTCCAGCTGATGTGTCACTGTCCCAACTGAATCTATCTCAGGGATAGATATTATTTAAAATATTTATTCTGTGTCCTCAGAGACACCTATGCACTGAATCTGTCTTGCAGAAGTTCTGACTGGTTCCTTAATTCCATTCTGCTGTGGCACAAATCTTGTAAAACTTTTGGAATTTGGCTCAACTCCTATTAGTATATTGGGATATGAGGGTATAAAAAAAAGACTTCCGCAAAGTATCTTATCCATACAAAAACATGGACAAAGGCATTTCAGTAGGAATAGTATGATTTTAGTTGCAGCAATTGAATTCATATTGACAAGAATTTTGTGTTAAATACAGATGCTAATGGTTAGAATTTTTTATTTGGTGTCTGTTCTGCTGCATTTTACATGATTTCTTGTGAACTAGAAGCGTTTTCCAGTAAACAAGTATTTATATCTCGAGTGTGTATCATATGTGATCTCAAAGCACAGTTGTTACAGCTGGTAAATGTGTTGGGTGGGTGCTGTATCAGTTATGAGGCTCTGGTGTATTTGCATGCATAGGGGGCATAGTGTAATTAACCACATTAAACTGCATAACACACAGCCTCCCCATTGTTTCTCTTTATGGATGTAATTAGATGCTGAGAGAACTATAGCAGGAAATAGGAACAGTTTCCTCCTGCCACCCCTCAAACAGGTTTTGAGTTCCAATTAAAATAAATTACATTTTCAACCAGAAGAGATTACTGATATGATATCCATGTCATTTATAAACAGGCACAGAAAGCCTGTTGTACAAGTAAATATTAGAAAGGAGAAAGAAAAGGAGAAAAATTCAGAAAACCTAACCAATAGAAATTAAAAAGCTGATTCTTTGAATTGGTCTGTTAGTTTTCACTGAGAAATCTGCCAGAGGTTGAGTAATGGGGCTTGAAAAGCCTCGTCACAAAATTTTGGGTCTTAGAGATTTCTGTAGTTAAACTCTATGATGTGCTTTGACACTTAGATGAAAGAGCAACGTTTCATAGTTTTATGTATTTTTTTAAAAAAAAACCCTTTATCTTATGAGACTTCTTACGGAAGAAGTAACTTTCTGCCCAATTTCTTCAAATTTTGATCCATCAGATATTCCCAGTGTACATTCCTCACTGCTGTGACAACAGAACTTATAAAACAAACAGAACAAAACTCTTAATTATGATGCAATTAGGCAGAAGCATAGGATTTTTTTAATCATCATTTTTGCTGAAATCTCATGTCTTTTCTGTCAAAATAAAACAATGTTTGGCTTTAAAAGAGTCAGTAAGAAATGAGAAGAAAAACCACATAGTGGAAAATCATGTGATAAAGGAAAACCCTAGTCTTTTCAGCTATGAAAAGTTTTTAAAACTGAGACTATATTTTCATTCTTAATAAACTATGTAAGGGAAACCAGCAATTCACTTACTCAATGTTGTCTAGTACATGAGCCTTTTATCCTCTCCCTGAGGATAAAAGGATGGGTAAGGTGGTCCAAGAAAGATTATTTGAGAAATGAGGAATTTTTAATTCTCTATTATCCTCATATGATTTCAGTGACTTGTAAATCTTTTGATAGACATTATGATAAACGATGGCTGTCTTTTTAGCTTAATCATGCAGAAAAGGTTAATACAATCACAGGAAAAAAATGCTCTTTCCTCTTCTTTCCTTAATTATTCTGACTGTTTAGCAAGGCTTAAATATCATTGTGAAAAAATAATTAGTATATTAATAACAATGTTTTCCACGTGTGGAAAATCTTCATTTCCATGGCTCCTGAATCTGGGTCTCCATGTTACCTGCTGTGTATATTATGTCAATATATTAATCAAACTGAGGGGAATGTGGCGTGGGGAAGACTCTTGGATCAAGTGTATTTTTAAATACCATGCAGGTGTATATTTTTCAGCAATTTCTTATTCTGCAGATGCAGTCAAGTTGTGCAAGTGTGTCTAGTGGAGGAGGATTTTGACAATGCTGATGCTTGATGGTCTTTTACTGTTATCCCTCCACACTTTCTTCTCCATTGCATAAATGCACTTTTGAAGCACTTTCTGCACCGCATTTTTGAGTCCAAATTCAGTAGCCTTTGATACTTTTTGCTGGAGAGAGAACTCTGTCCTCCAAAACATAATGTGATCTGCAGCCTGTCAAGAACAGTGATTTGATGGTTATGGCTAGTAGACTGTGCCTTGATTTTAGATATAGAAAAGCAAAAAAAGCAAAAATACCACCTCAGTTTTTGGGTAGAAAAAGTAGAGAGACAAATTAGCTGATCAATGCATGCTTGTCACATTGGGGTTTGGAGCAACCTCACCTTTCTGTGAGTTTTCATAATGGCTTATTTTGTGATGTTTAACATAAAGATAATGAGTTTTGGACTGAAAATATGAGCTGCATTTGGAAGATTTGTTAGCAGTTCATGTCTCTGCAATTGTGTGGTAAACTTTAAAGTTAAAGCATTGCAATGACAATTCAATTGGAAAATTAACAGCACAATGTGGAAAATAGCTCATTCTCCTCCCACTTCTTCCCCATCTTTTCATCTACCAGAGTAGTCTAATTCCTGGCAATCTTCTTATTTTCTCTGCAATTTTCCAGTGTCCTTGATAATATCGGAAAAAGTACAAGTCTTAATTGCTTCCTTTTTTGAGATGTATGAAGAGATTGCTCTTCATACTTTTTTTTTTTGTGTTACATGCTGATGCTTTTTTGGGGTTTCAAGTTAAAATGCTGAGACATTTTTGTAAAACTGGCAGTCGTAGTAAATTCAGCTCATTACATAAGGAGTTTAAAGCATGTTCTTGTACTGTCACTGCTGTTAGTTTGCCAGCCACATAACTGCAAATACCTTTTTTGGTCGGATGTAATCACTGAGTTATTCTAATACCATTATAAATATTGTTGGTTGAAAAGAGCAAACTAAGACCTGCAGAAGATGTTTCCTCAGCTGTTCTGTTTCTGAGCAGACCTGGGCATGCAGATCCTCCATTTTCCTTTCACCTCCTGTAATGCTGAGCCAGTGTAAGCGACCCTTTCCTCTAGCATGGCTGTTGACTTGTTAAGTGGCATTTGTGGCCATCTGGGCTGGCTGTTCAGTGGCAGCAGCTTGAACTGCCCACTGGCTGGCCTGGACCCCTGGGCTGGGGGCTCCCTTGGACCCACTCTCCCAGCTTGCTAAGCCCACTGAGGTCTAAATTGGCAGAAGTCCTGTAATTCAGTGTAGTGCCTAGCTTTTTGCTGGTTTAGTACCCTTAAGCAGTTCATTTCACTCGAGGGTGTCTGAGACCAGGAGCTGGAGTAAGGGGAACTGCAGTGGCCAGGAGCATAATCGGCTGCTGCTGCCACATACCCAAAGGCTGAAATGACATTTTCTTATTAGGGAAGTTGAAGGTATTCTGTCATTTCTTTGAAAATAGAGTATTTTTCTCAGTGCTTGAGAAAGAATACCTGGTAATCAATATCAGTACCTGGTAAAGTCAAATGTGTAGTCTGGGCATGTTCCATACACTTTAGCTGTGTATGTAATGCTTTTAAAATTTTCCTATGTTATGATAGTGAAATTATAGGAGTAATGTATCATTTCTTGAAACTAAATCAGCTATGATCCTTAAATTGCTACTAAATTGAAAATCTGCTGATGTTTTTTGCATATTTGCAGAATAATACTAAACTCTATATTTGAGTCACCCTGTGTCAAATGAGGTGTCACGCTTTTGTCATCAAGAAATTCAGTACAGCATGACGCTTCTTTGGTATGATTTCTATCTGGGAAATATACCAAAATTGTACTTGTGAAATCTGCTCAACACATGAGAAGATTGAATATGCTTTCATGGAAATAATTCTCTGTGGAACCAGTATAAGGGAGGAGCTGTTCACTTTGAGGCTTAAAGAAAATCACATCAGGGTGTGTGTATGAAATACTCAGGATACAAAGCTTACACATTTTGAGCTGGGTTTCAGGCACTTGTCTGTCTACGTGCACACTTACTGCACTCTATCATGGTGAACCATCAGATAGTGTATCCATTTGACACTTGGAAGTTATTTTAAATGGATCTGTTAGAATGGGTCCAGAGGAGGCCATGAAGATGCTCAGAGTGCTGGAGCACCTCTCCTGCAGACAGGCTGGGAGAGCTGGGGCTGTTCAGCCCAGGAGAAGAGAAGGCTCTGGGGACACCTTACAGCACCTTCCAGTACCTGAAAGGAGCTTATAAAAAGGAGGGAGGAGGAGATATTATATATTATATTGGCATGTTAGGACAAGGAACAATGATTTTAAAATGAAAGAGAGGGCAGGTTTAGATTAGATATTCAGAAGAAATTCTTTGATCAGATGATGATGAGGCACTAGAACAGGCTGCCCAGAGAAGTTGTGGATGTCCCATGTAGCAGGGGCTGTCCCTCCCCATGGTAGGGGGACTGGAACCACATAATTCCTAAGGTCTTTTCCAACTCTAGCCATTCTGTGAGTTTGAGCCATTCTGTGAGTTTGTGATTCTGTATTTGTGATGTTTATAGAAAATAAGGTAATGTTTTTCTTCAAAAGAAACAACATTGCATGTGTCAGTGCTCAGAATTATGGTGTAGATTGCAATTGTGTTTGTTGCTTGTATACTAAATACTTGCTGATTATTTATTGCATGCATCTCTTGATGAGGCATGTCCATATTGCTGCATTTTTTCCAGCATTTTGAATAGCATCCTTCCAAGTTTCATTTTGTGATACTCCAAGGAGCATTAGTTTAAAAAATAATTTTTGGTGTCTTAGCATCCATTTGCTCCTTTTTCTCCTTTTCAAAGGTTATTAAGGCTTTTTGTCTCAGGTGATAAAGGATGTGTTTGCTCTAGGTTGTATCATCTTTATCATAGAATTAGAGAATTGTTACCTCTAAGGTCATTGAGTTCAACCAGTAACCCAGCAATACTGTATTCTAATGCTAGACCATGTCCTCAAGTGCCACATCCACACGTTTTTGAACATTTCAAGGGATGGTGATTTCACAAACCTGGCAATCTATTCTAATGCTTGACCACCCTTTCAGTGAAGAAATTTTTCCTAATATCTAATCTAAACCTCTCCTGGCACAACCTGCTTTCAGACATTTATACAGAGTGACAAGGTCTCCTGAGCCTCCTTTTCTCCAGGTTAAACCATCCCAGCTCCCCCAGCTGCTTCTCATCAGATTTACTCTCTAGACCTTTCACCAACTCTGTTGTCTTCCTCTGGACGCACTCCAGGACCCCAATGTCTTTCTTGTAGGGACGGTCCCAAAACTGAACCCAGGATTTGAGGGGTGGCCTCCCCAGTGCCAAGAACTGGGGATGATCCCTTCCCTAGCCCTGCTGACCACATTATTGCTCGTACAGGCCAGGATGCCCTTAACTTGCCAGCTAACCTCATCTAAGGAATGCCAGCATGTGTATAACTTGGTATTCAATTCTGGTGGGAAGCCTTATTTCTGATCTAGGCTGTGGAGACTTGAAGTGATTTTTTTGATGTTGTCTCTTCCTCTCTCTGTTGTTTTCTTTTGCAGAATCTTAAGCAGTTATTGTGGTATTCTCAGCCTTCCTGGTACAGGCACTCAGCATTGTCTGTTTCTATTTCATGTCTGGGTGAAGACTGTTTAAATACCTAGACTGAGAACTACTCAAGACTGTTTAAATTTGTTTATTAAATCCCATTTTCTTTCACCAGAACCGCTTGCTGACAGTATGGGGAGGGGGAAGAAAGTTAAACTTCTCTTTCTGGGGAGAACTTGATGTACATTCTCTCAGGTGCTCTCTTAGGTTAGAAACAGTGTCTCTCAGACAGGAAAATCTAAATCATTCATAAATATGTTTCTTAAACATCATGCAACGCATTTTTGGAGCAATCTGTGTTGTACTAAGTCATCTCATATTGAAAGCAGAACAGCACCTTTGCCTGGTCAAAAGCCCCTTGCAAATTCTCATCCAGGTGTCCTCCCCATCTCCCTCCTGCATCAGCTTTCAAAACTAAAAGCAACCAACCTTCTGTTCACTCATCTCTGCTTCCTCAATGCGTCTGGACTTGGCTCTTCCCACTGTTTCTCTTTGCTCTCTCTGGAGCTCCCTTCCTCTCTTGGTCACTTCCCTTCCTCAGAAACATGTGGAATCCATGCAAGTTTTCACTTTATCTCAGCTGCCCTTTAAATGCTTTGTCTAAGGACTGATATATAGATAATGTAGAACTTCTGAAAGTTTTTTAGATTTGTGAAACTGAATTGCAGATTTTTGATACCAGTGTGCCAGTTCCTTATCAGCTGTTGTGGTCCATATTTGAGGTTTAAAACAACAGAGCCCCCATGGAGAAGGTGGAGATCTTTTACTTATTAAGCTCAGTAGTCTAAAATCAGGAGCAAGGCAGTAACTTGTGCCCTGGCCCAGAAAGTCAGATCTGCCCTTTAAAGTCTGGGAAATGTCGTTGGGGGCAAGGTGCTCCAAAGACAGATGGCTGAGACACCCTTTCCCTGGATGAAGCCTCAAGGCACACAGCACCTCTCAACTGCTGGAGAAAAGTTCCAGCCCCTAACTATGGTAGCAGCTAGTTATATCTGCAGCAATGCAAATGCAGTTTTTACTTCTTATTTTAATAGATTTTATGAAGGTTCATTATAAACAGAGTTGAAAGGACTTGCATTTTAAAAAGAAATCTCTTTTTAGTTCTGCCTTTAATCCAGGTCACTTCAATAGGCTCACTGTGAATCTCATAGAGCTGGCTTAGTACCTGTTGAATATTCATCTGCATGAAAGTAACACAAAGTTTTAGTTTAACAGCCTTTTTAAATTGACTCCCAGGGTGTGAGGAAATGTGAAGATGCATTTCTTAATCTGAAGTATGTTTGTTTAAAAATTTTAGTAAATTCTGTAGAAAGATGTAATAACATCCAAAAAAAAAAAAAAAAGAAAATCATAATGTAAAGGAGAGTGCCTGTCTCTTCCCTCCAGGAATATGGAGCCTGCTTTAGATGTCTCTGAATTAGGGATAATTAGATAATTAAACTTTGTGAGTTTGAGGATTTTTTTTTAACTTCAATTAAAATACTTCTGTTTACAAACGAACTTAAATTTGCTACAGTTTTCATCTCAGACTTTTTTTACAACTCATGCAGTTTTGGAATTAAACAGGTAAACTGCATTAGCTCCTGGCTGGACTTTTGAAGCTTTTAGGCCTTTTTTTGCATCTTGTGTCCCATAGTCTGAAATATGGAAATATTTCTGCATTTGATAATGCTCATAGTAGTACTGCAGCAAATGATGGAATAATGCTAGGTAGTGATTTTAGACACTACATACAGGATAGAGTTCAGTAACAGATGTGACACCACAGAATCACCTAGTATGTCATCTCATTTAAAGGGAAGTTTAATGTCTTTTCTCCTCTGGAATTAGATGCCAAAAGGCCCTTTTCCCCTCTTGGAAATTGGGCTTTTGTGTTCTTCCATCTGAGGAAGAATAAACTTCTAATTCATTTAGTGAGGTTGATTTTTCAGATAAGAATGACAGCAAGTGCTATTTGCTGTGGTTCTCAAAGGAAACATAAAGCTTGGTCCCTGCTTAATGGGTGGCTGCTGTTAGTCCTGAGCAATGAGTTTTGCTGTAGTTAATAATTCATAACTAGGCAGAGTGTTTGCTGGAGTTTTCGTGGAGTGAGCTCTGGTCTTGGGAACGGTTTAAGGGCTCAGTGCCCGTGTGAACTCTGACAGAGGGAGCGCAAATCACTCTGTGTCACTGCTGATGTTTGCAGAGCTTTCAGCTCTGCTTTTCCTTGCTTATTAACATTTTATTCCAAATATTTTTCTGTCAAACATCTCTTAGGTGTCTCCCAATTTTGTAATAGCATGCACACAAATAAACGTGAAGTAAGTGTTGTTTAAGTTATTTCTGTCCCAAGGTACAGGATAGCAGTACAACTGTCCTGCTTGGTGTTTGTAGAAGTCAGAGAAAGTTATACTGAGTTCTCTTAATTCTTTTATTCCACGAGGTGGTTGTGGTATGTAGCAGGAGGTATCATAGAGACCTTAGTGTTAACACTGTTTTGGTTCCTACATTAGTAGCAACTTTTTCTGGAATGTAATGTGCCTTTTCCAGTCCTTATTTTGTTTGTTAGCTCTATATATACTGCCTGGGCAGACTGATAGTTCTTGGCAGCTGTTTGCTGTTCTTAGCATAAGCAGCCACTAATTTTTTTGCTTTGCCACAGTATCCTCTCTGAAAACAACCACTTGTATTGGTCCGTAACACAGTTTTGGGTGGCTGTATTATTGAACATCTTTCCTGTAATGATGTTTTTGTCACTGGGTTGTCTCTCAAAGGAGAAGAAAATAGTTTTCTCATAGGATGAGTTAAGCCTGTGGTAGCTGGGAGTTCCAGAGGTTGCAAGGAGAACAGTGGCTGAACACTGTTGTGGTTGTGTCAGTGACACTGCATATTAATGCAGGCATTTCTGGGGAAGGGCAGAAATATGGGTGCATAGTAATCACTGGGAAAATTAACATTTGGTTAATAAACTAACTGGAAGTTCTCTAAGGAAAGCTAAAAAAAGAGAAAAACATTATTTTGTGAGTTGACCTAAGAAGAACACGTCAGTCTGTTAATTCCTCAGCCTAAAGATATCTGGTGATCCTGCTCTTTGACATTGCTATTCCCCTTCTTTAACGTCAAGGCCAAGCGTAGTCAGAGGCTGCAAATGCTGTTTTATACTGTTCAGAGAAGATGAACCCTCAGTAGTATTTAACCTCTAGTTTTTATTAAGTTCCCTCTAGTATGTGTGTATCTCCCCCCCCACTAGTTCTGTTCATTTAGGCTGCTTTTTCTTACCAGCAGAGATGAGTAAGAGCTAAAGACTGACCCATTTCAGACACTGTGATGGAATTGAAAAGGAACACGTACCTCTGGGAACAGCAGGACATGTTTCTGCTTTAGCATGGCTAGATTTGTTGCTCCAATTTGTGCTGAAGATTTAAAAACCCTCATATGCTAAAAAACCTGGAAAATTATGTGGTAACTTGTATTCTCTTGAAGCATGTGGAGGTTTGAGGCTTTATTTTTTGAGAAGGTATGTTAATTTGGTGCTTGTCAGAAAGGTTGTGTGAGGAGTTGGCCCACATGTAGTACTCTGTGAAGGCAGTGAGATATGGATGAAATATGTAGTTTGCTTATTTACTATTCAAAGGAACACAATGTCAAACAAACAATACAAATTACAATGGTAGCAGTCCAGAAGACAGAAGATTTTGAGGGTTAAAAAGGTAAATTGAAATGGATTATGAGCTCCCAGGAAACAACATCCCAGCAAATGGTAGGATATGAAGACTGAGTTAATTTCCTTGTACTCTATTTTTTTATTCCACCCCGAGGATTTGTGTATAATGATGCATGCAGTGGGCTGTCTGTAGCCAAAGGCATTTATAAAGTAGTCTGCCTAGGTCTTTGTCTCATCCTACTGAAATGGATAAGGATTTACAAGGGACAGAATCAGACAGATGTTAAAAGGTTTTGAAAAGCTCCCCATTCATACATGCTGACAAAATTAATGAGGCACTTCCCAGCTTAGAGCATAATTTTTATGTGCAGTTTATGCTTCTCAACTGAAAAAAAAAAATCCCTTTTTAATTCCTTCTCTTTAATATAAATATTTTGTTTACTTGTTCAGACTTCACTATTGACTATCTTAGGAATTTTAAATTAATTTAGAGTGTTCATATGTATATTTTCTATTTGCTCCAATGAGAAGTTAATGGTGCTGATGTGAAAAGATCCATCAATTTTCTGCATAAGTTTAAAGCACTGTAGCAAAATATAATAAATTTAACCAAAATAAAATAATCAAGAACTCGTTCATTACTAAACACTGTAGTAACAAGAAAAGTGTATATGCCATGTATTAAAAACAGAGTATGTATTTGTTCTACAGGTGCATCCTAAATGAATAGAAGTACTGTGCAGAAGTACTTTTTTCTTTTTTTTTTTGACACAAGTTTCTAATGAAGTTGCTTCCACTCAGGTGGTCAGCGTCTAAAACCTGTAGACCAGATGGTTCTCCCCAGGAGAGTGAAATGCAGAATTGCAGAGTGCAATCTAATGGTGCCAGACCATGCAGGACAATCTGCTGCCTGAGCTTGCCTTAAAAGCAGAACAGGAATAACCCAGAATTAACAGATGAAAAATGGTCACAGGCCAAACTGTGGCAAAACATAATTTACTGGATTATTTATTGGGGAACACCAAGCAATACTTGAATAGCAGCAGGTGAGAATTAATTTTAAATCTATAATTGTGCTTGAGGCTAATTTGCTACTTTTACCTATTGAGTTGCTAAACATTACAGTGGGGTAGGACAACTGCTTTTAAAATCCATGCCCCCTATTCTGTGATAAACCCATAAATATGTGATTTGCATAGCATCAGCAAATAGATGTAGAAGGAGTACCTCCATTCCTGGTCTTAGAGCAAGCCCTGTAAATCTTGTGTTTTTTGCTTTCTTCCCTTCCCTGAAGGCAGAATCCAATCATTTTCTGAAGTCACATGTTCATTTATGTGAGGGATTTCTTTCCTGCCTTTTCTGTTGTAATCTAAACTGCCGAATTTCTTGAAAATAACGTAACTGTGCCTTGTATCAAAATGGTGGTTCTTTCTCAATGTTTGGAGCATTTTTTCTTTAGCCTTTGAGGAAATTTCCTTTCTCTTTAGCATACATGCAAGTATAACTTGAAAACCTCTGCGTAAGAAATCTGGGCTTCCTTGCATAAGCTGCTGCTTTCATCTCCTTTGGCACATCTGCATCATGCTTTTCCTCCGGGTGCTTCCCTTGTCCTCTCTGAGAGGAGGGATGGGTTTGCATCTCAGAGAATAGCCTACAAATGCAGGCAAGCTTTAATTTCATATTTCCATGGCAAGTAGTAGGTTTGGTGGAAGTCTGGCAGTGGATGGACACTCAACTAGGAGTGAAAGCAAGAAGAAATGTGTCTTACATCATCCCTGGCTGGAGAGAATTTCTTGATGAAAATTGAGATTCATGGTTATTCTAGCCTAAAATTTAAGATGAGTGGGGTGGTTTTCATTTTGAATTAATTCTCTTGGCAGCAATAAAATTCTGGTGTATAACAGAGTGCTTTGATCTATGCAGTTGTCCTTTTAAAGCAGCTGATGGTGGAAAGAAATATAATTAATCTATAAGCATGTGTTACCTTCTACTTGAGACATTTTTTAATATTTTGCTTTTATGTGTACTTTTGTTTATGTATATGTGAGACTGTCAGAAAGAAATCTGAGTTTTTATTGTCTTGTTTAGAATAAGATCTTTTCATTTTCCTATGTTGAAACATTTGAGAGAGCAGCTACCAATATTTTTTTTCTTCCAAGATTGAACTTGGGGACCTTCTGTGCTATCCATTGGTAGAATACATGAGGTTCTTTTCAAAGCTTTGCTGGTGGTGGCCTATTTATCTGGCTTTAGGTGACTCTGCAGGTGATTGTGGGGCTAAATGCAGTGTTGAAACACAAGCATTTCTCTTGGGGGCTTCTGTTGTGTGCACTGGGGTGGGGTGATTGGTTTCTCCTTTTGAACAGACCTTTAACTTCTGCACTGGGTCTCCACAGTGCCGAGCATCTGGCTGCCTGTGAAGGGGGAGGCCTTGGGGTGATGAGTGGGCTTCATTTTATCTATATCTCCACTGCAGAGGAAGGCTGTGGTGTCTGTGTGTCACTGTGTCAGCAAGATAGCCAAAATGGGGGTGAGGCAACAGGGGTTACTGACCCTGATGTGAGGAGTACACACCCCTGACACAGAGCAGTGAATTCAGAGAAGGAGATTCCTGATGGTCACATAATGTATCACAAAATCTCTTTTAAGAATCAAATTTGGTCATGTATTTAGTACCACCTGAATTTACTATAATATTGAATTATTTTTATCTGTCATCGGAGGGTTTGTTATTGTAAATTATTATTTAATAAAAGAAGTAGTGAGCCATGCTAATCAGATTGCAGTAGCATTATGCCAAGCTCTCTGCAGTCATCTAGTAAAAGACAATTTCTGCTTCACAAATCAATCTCTTCCACTTAGTCCTGTCCCCTCTGTTGTTGTAGGCTGGGGGTGAGAGGGTCCTTTTTGGTGCTAAGAAATTGGGATAAGAGTTTGAGCTAAACAGCATTTGGAGAAAAACAATTTTAAACTACATTACTTGCCAAATTTTGGTGTGGTTACCAGCATTATTCTCACACTAAACTAAAATACAGCACTATACCAGCTACTAGGAGCAAAATTGTCTCTCCCAGCTGAAACCAGGACAAATAGTTATGCAATTTTTTCAGCTTCAGCTATGATACTGTAGTAATCTGTGATGCTGTCCATGTCACAGAAGAGGAAACTCTGCTTTGGGATGATTATGTGAAAGAGAAGGATAAATCTGCTGTAGTATAAAGCCAGCAAAAAGACATATCTAGCATATATGAAACAGTTCAATTTCATGTTTTCAAGAAAATCTATTTTAAGCACCTTTGCCATGATGTTTACAAATTTTTGATTTTAAAATATTTCCACTGTCTCAATCAGATTTTAGATCTAGAGTTTCAATATAGGCAGTATCATGAAAATGATGTCAAGATTATAGTATATGGACCTTATGACCATTTTGGTTCTGCAGAGGTGTAAGGCAACTTTTGCCAGCTTGGCTGGTATAGCTGGTACTGCCACTGAGGGTTGAAAAACTGTATATGGAGCTTATAGAGATCTCTAAAATGGAATTAAAAGGAGAAATTAGTTCCAGCTCTTTATCCCCAGACACCTACCACAGTAGGAAGCTACTGGAATGACTGACAGAACATAATTGAGTCTCACAGTTTTAATGTGCATCTTCAAGCAAACTTCTTTTTTTTCAAGAGGCCATTACTGAAGATGATGATTTTTACTTGCATCTAGATACATTACATTTCTGCAGGGTAATTGAGCATCTGCAAACAAAATTGAGAGGAATCAAGGAATTTTAAAGAAAGGGACTATTGTGGAAACTAGCAATGATCTGTCTCAACAAAATGCATGTATATGAAAGTGACCTGAGGGATTTCTAAATGTGATGGAAAAAGATGAATTTGCTCTTCTAAGAATATTGTTTTACATCACTCTCATCCTAATTGCTACTGCACACTGTGTTATTGCATTTGGATATGTACACCAAATATTTATAACTAGACTCTTGAAACTGAAACAATTAAACATGCTGTTCTTGGAAAAATATCTAAGAACCATACAAACAGTTGATTGGTCTTTGCTAGCATGTTCTTTGAGGAGCACAACTTAGATCCTAGATGTGTAGTTGAGGTTGCAGGGGTTGCCCTAAAATGTCAGTAGCACATTGCTAGGGCAGGTTGCCATTTCCTGGCACAGATACAGGTGAGGGGTTTTTGACAGACAGGCATGGCAACTACTGAAAACAGCAACTGAAATCGTAGAGTCATAAAATGGTTTGGGTCAGAAAGGACCTTAAAGGTCATGAGCAGGGGCACATTCCACTAGACTGTGTTACTCAAACAGCAGCAGAAGAATTCCTAGTCTGTGATTTCACCTGTGTGGAAGAGCCAGTATCCCTGTCTGCACTTTCACCAGCCAGGTCTAGCCAAACAATGCATTAAATGCACTAAAATAGCATTTTAGTGCTCTACTGTTAGGTATGGGAAATGTTTGGGGTTTTGGCAAGAATATGGCAATGTCTTTGTACTAAATAGTATGTAGCCAATGACTCTTGTAAGTTTTTGTATTTCAGTGCAAGCTTCTTTCTAGAGGGGTTAAACTGCTTCTAAGCTGTGAGCTCAGTGGTGTGGGTGGGGGGCCCGTGCTGCTTATTGCTGCAGAGAGGTTGTCTGTGCTGTGGGGTGCTTTTCACACAGACTGGGGAGGAAGATAGAGTTTGAAATTCTGTGCCTGGGTGTCAACATTAAGAAAAACAAACCAACCTGTAATTCCTCTCTCGAGTCACTATGGAGGTGCCTGATTCAGGATATGTAGCTGCTGCTTTTGTCAAATAGGTAACAGATCACTGTTGGTGAACAGTATTCTTCCTTGCCAGGGGAAGTACTGGGATGTTGTGCCTAGTTTGCCCTGTTTCAGTGTGGTGGCTGTGTCATGCCAGACAGCTGATATGCTGCTAGGAGATCACAGAATCATAGAATATGCTGAGTTGGAAGGGACCTTCTAGGATTATCAAGTCCAGCTTCTCGCCCTGGACAGGACCATTCCCAAGAGTCACACCCTGTGCCTGAGAGCATTGTCCAAACACTTATTGAGCTCTGTCAGGCTGGTGCTGTGCCCACTGCCCTGGGGAGCCTGTTCCAGAGCCTAAATGCCCTCTGGGTGAAAAACCTTTTTCTAATATCCAGCCTAAACCTCCCCTGACACAATTTCAGGCCTGGCTGGCGATGCTGTGCCTGCTGCACCCCAGGACATGGTTGGCCTTCTTGGCTGCCAAGGCACTGCTGATTCATAGTCAGCTTTCAGTTAAGCAGGACCCTCAGGTCCCTTTCCACAGCGCTGCTTTCCAGTATCTCATTCCCCAGTCTGTACATCCAGGGTTGCCCTATCCCAGTGCAGAGTCCAGCACTTTCCCTGGTTGAACTTCATAGGAACTTGACCAGCAGCTTTGGCAGTAATGCAAGCAGCAATGTCTCTTGTCTGAAGTTGCACCAAACAGAAATAAGGTCAAAAGGGTCAACCAGCTGTCGAGAGTTGTAGTCATCTTCCTGGGCAAAGCCTCTCGCCCGTGGTAAGTGCTGATTGGCAGGAGCAGAGCATGTGTCAAACCAGGGATGATCTAGAACGTATGGGTTACAAACATTTGGGACGACAAGGTACTTTTCTCTGCAGATATTAAAAGAAGCTCCAGGACATTGCAGAAGTGTGCAATTAGGAAATCACCTTGCAGGGTGTTTAGAAGAAGGATGTGGCTTTTGCTGTCCATCTGGACTTTGGCCAGCTGAACTTTGGTCATCCTAAGGAACCATAATGCAGGCCTTTGTGTAGGAGCTTTGCCCTGCTGTTAAGAGGGTGCTGTCAGTGCATCTTTGAAACCTTGCTGGTCGTCAAGGTACAATTAATAATTTTGTGTCTGCTTGAGGTAAAGCAAGCTGTTAATATTTTCTGGGAGCAGGTATCTGGCAGGCAGATAAGAAAAAAGAGGAACTCCTTTATTCTGCTTCATTGTAACTGCTGTGGTTCACTGGAATTAATAGGTGCTGCAAACATTTTTCTGAGACTTGGTTTGATTTTTATTTTTATTACTTTTTCCTGTATGTATGGTACTCAGTGTGTAGTACCACAGCTAGTAAAGCTTTTTATTGAGCCAAAGCTGTGTTGGCAGTACCGTGCTGTTTCCCAAGACAAAGGGACTGATGGTCAGTAGTTAGGAGGCCTGTGGCTGCCAGTCATTATGCATCTGAGATGTCACAGCTGTACTGTGTTTCTAGAGCAAATGGGAGGAGGGGAGATGGAGAGGCAAAATTTTAGGCATTTCTAAGATATTTAGGGCATCCTGCCTCATGTTGCTACAGAATGGCTGAGGTTGGAAAGGACCTCTGAGGATTACCTTGGCCATCCCTCTGACTGATTTAGGCTTGCTGTGTGTAGATGTTTTTTAATGGTGACTTTAGTAGGTAACTACTTTTGTGTCTTGTGAATAGCTGTATGAACTACAGTTTCTTCCCTACAGTTTCAGAACTGATACGATGGTATGTCTTTACAGACCTTTTCTTATGACTTTGTTTAGGTGTGTGTTGAGTGGAGGGTAACCCAGCAATTCTGCACTGACGATTGTATTGTCTGCTTTCAGTCAATGCAGTTGTGTCATCTCATTTTTCTGTTGTTGTTTAGACACAGGTGGCATCTTAATTAAGGATATTGAGGACAACGTTGATCACAGATTGCAGAGTTAAGGAGAAAAGGTGTTGGAAGTTTGGACATCAGGGTGGTCTGTTACAAAGCTGGCTGCAGCATTCTTGCCAAGTACTAAATGATTGCCCTTGCAACATGTAACAGGGAGATAACAAAGACGTTGATCAGAATGAAGAAGTAACCCAGGCAAGAAAAGTAAGCAGGCATGTAAGTGGCTGATACATTGCATTTTGCAAAATTATCTTGTTCATACTCTCCATGTGCAAGTGCAGCTGCTGGTCTCTGTACAGGTGTTGGAGATGAGCTCTGAAGAAGCACAGCAGCAACAGAAAAAGCTGCTAGGTCACATCCTTCCAAGCTGGAGCTTAGTACCGGGCATAACAATTCATTTCAGGAGAGTATCACATCACAGGATACCATAACTTAGGGTGAAGATACTCCCGTTGTAATGCTGCAGCCAGATTTTTCTAGGCCTGCATGAGAACTTTGGTGTAGACTGAGCATCTAGGAAGTCAAGTCATGACTGAGGTCACCAGGCTTGTGGCTCTCACCAAAATTCTGAGAACCCTGCAATGCTAAAAGGAGGTGCCCTGAGCCCTGTTAAAGGAAGTGCCACTTTCCAGAAGGCTTAGAGCTTCATCAGGAGGCAAATTGTATATAATATTTTCATTAATTATCTTGGCATAAGAGAGTGGGCATGTGCTAATAAATTCTGCTGAGGACACTCTGTGGGAGGCACTGTCAAACAGAGGACTGGAAATGAGGGAAGAACTGGAATGTATTAAAGGTTGCAGTAGTAAAAATGGGATGAAGTCCTTAGTTTTACTCACGAAGTTGACTGTTTCTGTTGTTAGCATCCTGCTCATCATCTTGTCTGTGGAAGAGAAAGTCCTGGCTTTCACAGTTAATGGCAGAATGGCTAAGTGTGAAAAAGATAAATTTTGTCTTGTCTGAGAAGACGTTTCTAATAAACACAGGCAAGTGTTGTGCTGATTTTCATCCCTGTGTGGTTAGAAGCCCTGGTTAAACTTTTCTGGAATAAAAAACCTAATTCTGATTGTATTCAAGTTACAATTCAACAAAAAAAAAAGTATAGACAAAGTGCTCTAAGGATGAAGGATGCAGAAGTGATGGAACTGTGCATATGGAAAAGGTTGAGGAGAAAAAGCCAGAGGAACAATGGCTTATTTTCTTTAAAAAACAGTGGCGGTACAAAAAGGTGGTTGCCTATTAATAATGATAAAAGGTCAGCTTGGAATTGGAAGAAAAGTTCCCTGTCTGTAATGAGAGGCACAGTTGACTGAACTGTTCTCAGTGCATGCATATCTTCCCATAGTGTGATATCACTGGAAAGTTTTTAGTCTTTAGTTAGCCATCTGAGGGCTTCAGAAAGCAACATTAGGGTAGAAGTATCCATGTGATTTTTTTTTTTTAATTAACACAGGAGCCAGAATTCTTGGTGATTTCTTTTGAGATTTCATATTGCAGTTCCAAGATGGAGCTGTATGCAGATTCTGAAAAAAAATTTCAAAAGCCTCCTTAAAGTATCTCTGATATAGCTTTAGAGTCTAGTGAGAAAAGAGCCTGTTGAAGAACAACAGATCTTGAAAGTAAATTTGCTTCAGTATATTGAAAATTTAGAAGCCCAAGTCTGTCCTTGTGAAGTCTTGCCGTTGTAGGTGCTGGTGGGAGTTGGTACTTTGCCTGATTTACAGGGTTTCACTGGAGATGGAGCAGAATTAAGAAGAAAAACAGAAGGGTCCAAGAGCTATTGATTTAATTTAGTAGGATTTCCTTTTCAAAACTGGTGGTATACTTAGGGGGTTGAACTTCTATTGTACGGAATACTGTATTTTAAGCCATTGGAGGTATATTAAAAGACTAGGTCAGTTGCTTTATTTTTATTTACTCTTGTCTCTGTTGGCTGTACATATCCAGTAAAGGAACAGTAGTACTTTGTCAGCGGAAAATGAGAGGAGCCTGAACATCGTGTAAGTCACTGATATTTGGCTCCTGCAGCATGACTCAGTGGGCCAGGTAACTGAAGTGGGCACTCTGCAAATTGAGCACATGGGTAGTAGTGCTGGCAGCCAAACCTGTATCCCATCACTTAAGAATATTGACCATGCTGGGAAGAGGAGGCTGGGCTTGAGGAGGAATAGGAGACCCTATTGGGAATGTCCATCTGTTCTTCATGCTGATGAGGTTACATCCCTGTGATTTCTTGGCTGGAGAAATTTGACTTAATAAATAAATCTTAAAAAAGCTTCTGTGACTAATAACAACAATTTGTGCCAGAAGAGGATGCTATCAATTTGGGAGTTAAAAAAAGGAAAATGATATGTCTTCACTGTGGATCATTCAGCATCCAAATGAAGTTATTTTTTTCCCCATTAAGGTATTTTAACACTTTGGTATCTTATTCAAACTAATAATTGCATGTTTTGAGTATGCTAGTACACATGTTCTCACAGCTGCTGTTCCCATGTGGGAAAAGCAGTGCTATTAACCCAGCCTCCCGCTGGGGTTATAAACCTTGCTATTATGTGTTGGGGGAATGAATTGCAAGGAGCTTATTTGAAGGAGATACAGATTTATTTCTGCAAGTGAATTGTGCTCTTGTATCACCATGAGTCAGAAAGATGCAAAATTGTCAAAGGTGGAAAGGTAGTCAGCTTTTTACAACCCATGAAGTAAATTACAGTTCTGGTATATAATTTGTTAAGTCAGTTCAGTAAGGGAAATATAGAGGACAAATTCCAGTATAAGATTGCTTACTATTAAGTAACAGTGATTATGAGTAATTAAGAGTAGTAAGAACATGGATACTGATATTTTTGAAGCATTTTAATTAGTTTTATGAGGTTTTCAAAGTCATTGCACTTTTCTAGGCTCTGTCTTGAAAGTTATTTTCTTCTCTTATGACTGTCAGTGTTGTAAAGTCATGGAGACTTTCTTTACAATAATAATACGGACGAAGAAATGTTTTCTGTGGTACTTAAATTTGTTGGGTTTTGTTTGTTTTGGTTTTTTGGTCCTTTACTGTAGCCTGCCTAGTCCTCTATTAGCAGTCATTAGGCAACATGCTGTCTTTTGTGAATTTTTTTTTTGAATCTCTAGCTTTTGTTTTGGAAAGCCAACATAGCCTACCAAGTCCTTTTTATGAGTCCAAGCAGAAGTTATTACGTGAAGATGTGAGTTAAGTCTTTGAAGTGAAAAAGATATTGTTGAAATTCCTTTACAGTTCTAGGGATATATAGTTAGGAAATGTGGTCAGGTGAGAAATAGGTCTTTTTATTTATAGCTCTTGGTTTTTTTTCTTTAATGTAGGAGTTTAGGTTAGTATATGATAATTTGCGTTATGTTGTGTTTTGGTTGATCCTGATAATGGAGAAATGTCAGTATCTGTTGCATCTGGTGAGTTAATAATTTTCTTTCCTGAGGAAGTACACTTGAATAAACTCTGCTGCAGCATACCATACAGTTATTGTACTTCTATGTAAGTGCAATGAAATGAACGCCTCCAGTAACATGTGGAGGCATTTAATTATCAGAACCATTTGTTATTATTATTTGATTTGCTGTTAAGGAAAGTAGCGAGGAAAAAAAGCCAAAACCCTCCTGGGAAACCAAAAGCTTTTTAGATGTGTTTTGTGGTTGATGTTTCATGCTTGTTAACTCCAGAGTTTGGTTTCAAAGCCCTTTTAATAGAAATGCTAATGGGATTCTTCTCCATCTTAGAGTGTGCGATAAGAGATTTTTTGAGGGATAGCAACATAAGCTGCACAGAGCAACATACCATTCAGTAACACTGTCCAGATTCTACAGAGCTGATGTAACTGGGATAGTATTTCATAAGACTGGGGGGAATGATTCCTCTCTAGTCATTGCTTATATGCTTGTTTGGGGCTTGTCAGTTTGCTGGCAGTCCACTTGCTTTAACTTGTGTGTGTTCTCTACCAGTGAGTGTATGGGTAGGCAAAACCAAGCCATCCCCACCACCACCCACTCGAGTTAGGTGCCTCCCTCAGTGTCCACTTCTCACCTGTGAGTGAAAGCTCCCGTCTGGAAACTTTTTTCTTCCTACCTGCAGTTGCAATGATCTGCTGCAGGGAAACCAGGAGTCATTGGCCAAACAAGTTAGCATGGATACCTGCACTGGTTTGATTGCAGAGGTTGGAGCAATCTACATTGTTCCTTGGGGAGATTCCCTATTCCTACTGGCCAGCTGCTGTTAATCTCTAATACAGCTTTGATCCATTCATGGATTAGAGCATTTGAGAGGCACTGACAGGACAAAGGAGATTGGAGCAGGAGGAGCATGTTACCTCCTGTGAACTCTCCATTTAGTTGTACAGTCTCTTGATCTGTCTTCAGTCTGTGACAGCTCACCTTGCTTAGTACTAAATTATGTATTGATTATGCCACTGATTATATTAAATCTTTATTTTATGATAGTAAAGTTTTACTGTATGGGTCTTTAATTTCCTTTATTTCAAATCTATAAGATGATGTTTTTTCCAGTATCTCAGGTCCTTCTGGGGATTTTGGCCATACCCACTACAATTGTTACTAGTCTAAGTTAAATAATAATGGTGTTCTAAAGTTATTGTGCTACACAGTAGATTGTATTTTGAGCTGTGGACTTCAGCTTTCTGAGCAAAAGTTGACTCTAAGCTTGGAGTAAGTGGATTTTTTAAGCTTCCTTTTACTGTCACCCTGCCAAAGGTAAACCCTTGAGATGAACAGCTGAGGTGAAGGAAATGATCTAATGACACTTGTTGATAATTAGTTGTAAAAACAGGTAGTATTCAGGATGCTTTAGTTAAGCCAAGGCATCTTGCAAACAGATTTTGTTTAGATTTAGTAATTTCTGGTTTACATTGTTTATTTTCAACTGGAAATGCTGTAAATCCTTTTCTAATAATGTGTCTGTCTGATGCATTCCCATGCTGTATTAACATCAGGCATGCCCTCTCTAAACCTAATACAGCAGGAACTGCTTCCCCCAGAGGTGCAGAGAAGCAGAATTAGGTTTGAATGGGAAAATCAAATAAAGCTGAATTGAGAGGAAAAAGAATTTGCATGGGTTTCTGAAGTGAGGGCTGAGTGTATTGTATTGTAGGCTGTACACCTGCTCAGTTTAGTGGCTAGTGTAAATGGGGCTCCTCAGTGTAGCATGGTACCTTACCCCTGTGTTATATGGACATTTTATGGATGTGCATTATATGGACACTGCCCTTCACAATCCTAAAAATGAATTTGAAGTGCAGCCAGCAGATATTGCCTTACTTTATTGCAAAATAGCCACCTAATGTTTGACAGCCATTTTGCATTGTGGGTACTATGCATTGATTAACTAACAGCACAACGTCTTTCTGAAGAAGCATTTTTATTTTCTCAACAAGAAAAAAGGAGATGTAGATAGTTGTGGAAAGGAATAGCACCTGCTGTAGGCCATCAGATGTTTTCCAGCAGTTCCTGAGTCCACTGGCTGTGCAGTCTGGTCCTTGCTCAGCCCAGCAGCACAAGGCAGGATGACCTGGCTGCAAAGCAGTCATTGCAGTGCCACCATGAGCATGTCACCTGTGGTGCTGCAGGGTAAGTCCAGTGCAAGAGGGGATGCTGCCTTCATGAGGAGGAGCCCTTGATGCTGACTCTTACAGATGCTCGATTCATACCAAATCAGAGTCTGAGCTGATGCACCTTTTCTTGATAGATAAAGTATAAGAATTACAGGACTTAGCACAGTTTAAAGGCTTGGAGAGGGTATTAAACTTCAATGCGGTTTTGCAGCCTCCTGTGCTATTTTTCACCTTTTTTTTCCTGATGGTTTTCACTGAAAACCACAACATACTTCTCTTTTTGTTTTCTGTTGACATAAGTATCTGTCTAATAATACAGCAGCAATGAGGGAGAATTTTTGTCTGGGATGCAAAATCTGTATGTGACTCACGTACATGGGTAGCATTTGACTGGCGATTACAGAGGACTCGTTTTCTGTAAAAAATGTCTTGAACTAAGCACGAAACTTGATTCTGACTTGGAATATGCACTGGGTTTGTTTATTCGTTCCTTTCAGAATGGCAGATTTTTTCTGGCTTACATAGTTCAAAAAATAAAATACAGTGTATTTTAATATTTGAAAATTTATTTTAAAATATTTAAATACACCATATTTTATTTTTTTATAATTTACCTGTAAAAACAAGTAGATTATTAGATGACATCTGTTGTCTCAAAATTCTATTCAGGAATTATTTTTTTTTCCACATCTGTATTTCATTTATTCTTGGCCTTTCAGTTAAGTGTGAACTTGTTCCAACCCTGAGACTGGAAATCAATTCTGTGTGTCACAGGTTTTGATGCAGTCCCAGTGTCAAGACAAGACAGGGGCCTAGAAAACTGTTCCTTTCCTTCTCTCCTGCTGTAGCTCTCCTGTTTTTGTCCTGACATATTGAAAAAGAAGGTGAAATTAAGCACAAGGGGAAGAGAAAAGCCAAAGTAGGAAATCGCAGTTGTAAAGGATGTATTCAGAACAATTTTAACACTGTACCTATATTTTATTTCAAAAGTGTATAGATATATTTGCATGATCATATTTTTTTCCTTAGTGTTGCTCTTTAGGTAATTTCTTGCAAAGTCTTAATTTGTCACACTGAACCCCTCACTGTCTCCATTCCTAAACGGGCAGGCAAAGACAGCTAAACTGTGATTAAATCAATATATTTTCCCTCTGTGTTTAGGCACCCTTTTTATTCTATAATGATTACCTAACCAGGTAGCAGAAACAAATGTTTTTGTGTTATTTAATATGTATTTTGCTCAGGATACACATGCTCTTTGAAAAAAAATACAGCCTTTTTTGTTTCTTCCTGAATGCAGAAAATTACCATTCTTTTTTGTAGAATGATCACTTTGTTTGTGAAGGGAGTTTGAAGAACAGGTAAAGTGACTTCTTGCAGTTTAGAAATTATTCATTTTACACTTTGTGCTTTCCTCTTCTCTTGACACTCTGTTTCTCTGGTTTGAGGAATGTATCCATCAGCAATTTCAAAATGTGAATTTTCCATTGCTAGAAGTTTAGTGAATTAATGTATTTAAAAACCAACATACACTCTTAATATTAAATAGCTTTCTGTTTTTACAAGTGCTAGCAAAATGACTTCATGCTAGTTAGCAGCTCAAAAACTGCATCAGCCAATAAAGAATATTAGAGTACTGTAGATAAGAATTATAAAAACTCAAGCGAAGGTACAAGGAATAGAAATGGCCTTTTAAGTTACCAAATAAACTCTTTTACTGTTGCCGTTTACAACAGAGAAATAGCTCCTGATAATCCAGGACTAAAGTAGCAAGAGAGGCAGGTGCTGATACTTCTATTAAATCTTTAATTTGACAGAAAAGCCAGGTTTTGCAGCCTACCACTTGCTTGCGTTGTTGCTAATTGAGTTTTAAATGTTGCACTCTGTTTCCTGCTGTAATGATGATTTATATCTTTCTAGTTAATGAGCTTAGATAATTAAAGCATCCATGTTCAAGGGCTGCCTTGAAAACCACAGCAGTGCTGCAGTCCACTGAAAAATTACCTTAAACGATGGTTCTTTACCCTTTTACTTAAAAAAGAACTTCGTAGAATACTGTTCTTGTAGGTGACAAATAAAAACCTGTGTTGAAGATGGAACCTCAATACAGAAAAGCATTTTTGCTACTCAGGTGTGAAATAATCCCACAAATCATGATTATGAATGATCTACAGAAAGATGTCAGCGTTAGTCCAGTTCTTAATGACACTATGTTGTAATGCCTTTCCAAGGGTGTGAGACTTTTAGCATTTCACAACATCATCCTCCGTGCCCAAAAGGACAGTATAATTAAAGCAAAACAAGACAATGATATTTACTAACTTTGAGTACCAAACCCACAAAGAAAACAAGCATTGCTTATTTAAGTATTTTGTTCTCTTTTACAAGTATTTCTGGAGGTGTTTTTTTCTGAGACACTGGTAAGCAAATGAGATCTATGTGACAGGGAGTACAGGAAATATTAAGAATCATTGCTCCAATGCAAAGCACATCTGATCCTTACTGTTATCCATGCTACTTCTGATAACTTGCTCCAGTTTAAGTAGCATTAAATAGATGTTTTTGTGTGTGGTTTTGTTGTTGTTGTTTTTTGTTGGGGTTTTTATATGTTTGTTTTGTTGGTTTGGGATTTTTTTATCACAGATATGAATACCTGGAGTAGAACTTTGTTACAACAATTTTAAAAGGAAAAAAGGGGAAAACTGCTTTCTGGGCTTGCAAGACTTGTGCCTGCAGAAGCCTTGCTAGGCTGCAGAAGTCTGTGGCTTTGTTCTTTCAGTTCCCTTATTGCTGCTGTTTGTTTCTAAAAGTAGATCAAGGAGAGGGGCTCAAGGAAAGTCCTGAGTCCTTTCCTGCTGAAGCTTAGGACTGGAAATTGTTCCTTGTTCAGCTTGGAAGGGACAACTCAGAAGCTTCCAGAACTGAAGGAGCATCTTCCAGATCTTGGGATCCCTTGTAGCCACGTACTTGGTCAGTCCTCAATGCAAGAGATGAACTGTTGTCCACTGCTGATGGAAGTAATGTTGTCCATGGCAAGTTTCTAATCCTCCATCCTCTAAGAAAACTTGTCAAAACATTTCCAGAGTTTTAGGTCTTTTCTATGTGGTCCAGTTTCACTGAACCTTTGATCAAAGCTGGAAAAGTATTCAAAAATAACAAATATGACATTTTTCATTTTTTAAATTCTTAAAACAGTCTTTTAGACTCTTATAATTCTTAAACAAAGGACTAACATATATATTTCTGCTCTTTGGTGGAAAACCTCAAGTATTTCCTAGCTGTATGTGCATTCTTATGAGGTAAGGGAATTAGTTGTTGGATTCTTAATTTTTTTTATTTTATTTTAGAATTGTCTGTTCTCAGAGACAGCATGAAAAAGGAGAAAAATAATGTTGAAAGCCTGTTCTTTTCTACTTGTGTTATTTCATAGCACCTTCATCAGCTCTACTTCCTGTGATGCATAGATATCCCTGCTTTTATTGGTCACCAAAAAGACACATACACAATTATCTTCTTTTGTGGGTGATGATCTTCTAAAACCTGATTACCTTACTTGTGTGTTTTCTGAAGAAAAGGTCCTGTCTGCACTGACTCATATTTTTTTTTTTGTCACAATGATATGTCTTCCTTTTTTTATAAGATGCTTCTGTTGATTTTGCTGCTCCTTTTTTCTTTTGGTCACATGCTTTTCAGCTTTCTAGCAGTCCATTTATAGTAGACAGACTGTTGAAGGTCTTTATTGAATTTTCTTTACCAAGTTCAGTAGTAAATATTTCAGTTTGAAATATAGATACACAAAAATATTGTATGAACTTTTCAATGACTATATAGTTATAAAACTTCTGGAGTACATTAAAACATTCAGATACAATAAATGCAGGTTTATGATCCAAGAGGGTTATTTTTTTTATATTACTTAGCCAGATACAAAAGGCTAAAGAGAGACTGCCAAGCAATATCTACCATTGCAGT
Organism: Agelaius tricolor; assembly: GCF_023055355.1. Taxonomy (NCBI): domain Eukaryota; kingdom Metazoa; phylum Chordata; class Aves; order Passeriformes; family Icteridae; genus Agelaius; species Agelaius tricolor. Next base: position 19,662,587 of record NW_027269268.1, read on the forward strand.
GAAGCACAGGCAAGCTCTACCAAACATATGAATACATTAGGATTTTATTATTTTTATGTGTCTGAAAGGTTTCTGCCTCTAGGTGACTTCAAATAACCAGGTTATTGCAGTCCAAAAGAGAAGCAAGCAGCCTGGGAAGTCCATGAAGTACAAATAGCATATTTTTTTCTTAGTACACATTTTTCACTTGACAGTATCAAATCCACAAAAGAATTGTTTCCCTGAAATTGTTGGACTGTTGAAAGCCAAATTTGACCGATCAGTTGTGCAAAACCATTACAAGTTTAAAGCAGCAGCAGCAATTGGTGTTTCATAAAGGAATGTGTAACGAGGGTAAAGGATTTTGTTTCATTACATCAAGGCAGCATGTTCTTGGGAATCAAGCCTCTTGCTTGTTTGCAAGCAAGGAATAGAATAGCTAGAAGTATGCATAAAAATGAATATAAATGCCATCAATGTAGAAGATACCAGGTTCACTATTTTTCTCCTGTAAAAAAGCCAGTTTGTTAAGCTACTCATTATAGAAAACAAAGGGAATTAGACATCAATAAAGAAATGAATGAACAAGAAATTGGAGTTGACCCACTCCTTGTAGCAATGGACTATTGAATTACAAGCTATGATTTCTTTCAAGGTGCTGGTGTCCAAACTTTGTCTGACAATATGTGGATGGTAGTAAGCAACAGTGTAAAATTTAAGCATCTGTAACTATCAAGGGACCTATACAGCCATATAAATCCAGGCTAGATGCAGACATGATTGCTTAAAAACACAATGGCATCTTGTGTGTTGGCTGTTTTCCTAAGCAATGACAGCAATTTTGTTGCAAGAAAATTAGTAACGCTGCTGGGCGTACTGCATTTGCCTTGACTGTGTGGAGAAGTTCACTCTTCTCATTTGGCATTTGGGTTTTGAGGTTTGGGGTTTTTTTTTTTGTAATAGTAATTTTTGTTTTGGTGAAAGTTCAGCTTCCTATGATGTTTCACCATTTTGGTTGATGATTTCATTGTTCTAGTGAAGGACTCTGGTCAGAGAGACTCCTGGAGGTGCTTTGATAAGGGTCAGGGGTTTTGAGCACTTCCTTGGGTTTTTGCTTGACTCTGCTTTGTTGAACAGAAGCACATACTGCAGAGGTCAGCTTGTCACCAGCCCTCTCAGGATGGAACCTCACAGCCTGTAAGAGGTGGTGAAAAGTGGCATTTCTCTCTGAAATGTAGAGGTTATGAGGAATCACAAACGGTTTAATAACATGCTACATTAAAATTTCTAGTAAAAATGATACTCTTACTGTGAGCATTTTCAACTGATGGCTTTTGTCAAATCGTCTTTCACCAGGAATGTTTTCATGGTCCTGTTTCTTACAGCTGGGAGCTGAATTTAAAGCTGCAGGAAATGCATGCTAGAGAGAGATGAGGAACAGAAATGCAATTATTTTAATATCATGGAAAGGATTTTTTCTTTTTTCACGACACAAGTAAACTAATATATGGCTGGTTTGGGGGTTAGTATTGTAGTATATTATAGTTGGAAAGAACATTTTGTATTATGATTTAAACTGATAATGTATTGGATCTCAGCCAAAAGCAGACAATGTTCTTTCTGAAAAGTGAGTCATTCTAGGGAGCAAGAGAGTTAAAGAGGAAAGTTCTTCTGAAATAATGGTTTAACATCTTCAATCTGTGTGAGCATAGCTTTGTGTTAAAAAATCACCAGTATCCAACTTGCATGGAATGGGAACAAGGAAATACTCATCTCTTACTGCCCCATTCAAGCATTATTTTGCTGTGTGCTCTGATGGGATTGTGTTACATATAATTGTATTATCTGTTTGTCTGGGGTTCAAGCAGAAGAATCCTTTATCCTGCAAGTGCAAAGTGTAAGGTGTGGAGATCCTTGGTTGGTGATACTGAATTCATGTACACTTAATTCACTTATCAAATGTCAATGAAATCTTTTGAGTGATAGGCAGCACATTAAACACTTACTTATCTCCCCTTGGAATGTCTGGTCTGTAATCATTAAAATGTATTTACCAACTCTACATTAGGAGCCTGAAAAGATGTCATATTTGAGGTTACTGCTAGACTACAGACCAGAAGAGTGCCCTAAATGCCAATTCAGTGTAACAGAGTTTTTCATTTTTTTTCACCTGATACTCTCTTTGCAAGGTAGTGGCCTTTTCTTCTCACCTCTGCTTCTGAACAGCAGTACTCTCTTACCTCTCAGAACAGCTTAAGGCATGTGATGTGGTTGGTAGCTGTCTGCTAAAATAATACTTCTTTCCTGTCACCCCCCTCTTCTGACTTTTTGGGGGTTTTTCCCCTCTCTAGCCAGACATTAGGAAAACAATTCTGAATATAGTGTCAGGGGCTGGTTAGCTTGCTTGAGGAGCACAGAGCAAGAGCTAGCCCAAATCTGCCTGACTGACAGCCCTTAGTGCTGCCCTTAGTCCTTTTTAACTTGCTTGCACTCTGCCTGATAACAAGGTTATGCAAAGAAACATAATTAAGGCTATTCAGTTCATCAACATGACTTCTTTGTGTTTATTTTCATAATGATCATTAAGTGATAGCAGTTCGTTTCTACAGCTAGGTATTCTTAAAGGTGCCTTTAAACCCCAACCATCCTATAATTCATGTTGATTTAAGATCAGCATATGGATTTAGCCATCTATTCAAGATCATGTTTATGTTTTCATCAAGGGGAAATCATTGTAGTCAACTCCTTCTTGCACTGGCTCTCCTAACTAATTATTCTGTGAGCTTTTACCAGGACAAAAAATTACTTTTGAGAGCTTTCTCTTGAAAGCACTTTCCTCAGAGCTTAAGCATTTTTCACCAGAATTAGATTTGCATAAGACTTTGGTTATATTATTTGGATTATATCATTTCAAAAAGTAATTTTCTGTGTCTTAAAGTAGAATTGAGGAATCTTGTACATTGCTTGCTTTCCTTTACATTATACTCATGTACTATCACATGAACATCCCTAGTATAGAAGGGCTGGATACAGTGATGGCTTAAGCCCACTAAGATGGGTGCAAAAACTGACATTTAAAGCTCAGTAGGTCTTTGCTGCTGGTTCTTTTCATTCATGGCCCTGAATATAGCCCAAATGCTATACTTCACTGAATTTCTTTAAGCTAATTGTGCTGGCTCTTCCAGCTCAGGAGGCATACGAGTATCCATGTTGATACTGATGGTTGCTAATTAAGAGCACAGGAATTTGAGAAATTTCATTCTCATTTTCCCTTCTGTTTCTGGGATGTACAGAGTGCTACATATACAAAGGTAACAAACAAATGCAGTTTTTCATTGTGGGCAAATGTTTGTTTTCCACTGATAAGATAAATTGTTGCACTGAAGGAGGGAGGATGCTCTTTGTAATAGTGTTGCTTCTGATTCTTAATAAAACACTTAGTAGGGATGGGGTAAAGCATCAAGCAGGGCTGTGATGGCATAGAATGAGGAAACTGTGACAGCAAATGTTATCCCTAGGTAAAAATGGATAACCTGTATTACCAGCCAACATGAAGGCTTTGTGGTTGGGTGTTTAGATAGTAGGCATTCATATACTGAAGCTTGACATGCTAATTCTGCTACCTGTAAAATCTTGTACATTGTTGGGTGCTTGAAAGGTGATTGGATTGCAGTCTGTGATGGTAATACTGCTCTAAAATTCTGTAGTAAGAAGAGCAAACTATACTATCCATCATGGCCCTGTAAATAACTGAAGCTTTCTTTGGGCTTTATGTAACTCTCACTGGATCCATGTAATACTACTGCCTGTGTTTTAGCTTTACTGGGGTTGGGATTAGTGCTGCTGAGAGAAATACTGATTGTAGAGAAACCTGTTTCTAAGAGTTGAAATAAATAAATAACCAGAAAAAAAAAATTATGCTGTTATTTGAGATTCTCCTCTTCAAAAGTCTTTTTCTCATTTTGCCTTGTTTCACCTTCCCTAAATTTCATTTGGAACATTGTGTTTAAGGCCAGGCTGTGCCTGCTTCTTCTGCACAATCTTCCTTCCTCCTTGAAAGCTGTCTGCTTCTGGTGCATTGAATTGGATGCAGCAATATAAATGTGCATTGCTCCCTCTCAGGCTATCCCTGCTGACTGAACCTGTGACCTTATAAACTGTTAAAATTCCTTGGGCCTTTGTTTTTCACATCTGTAAAACTGAGGGTAAGAGAATTTTCCTATTGCTAAAAATAAACTTGATCTCAGGATATGAGCTGGAAATCCTGACCCAAACACCAGTGAATATTTCCTCACAAATAATCCTTCTGATGGGGTTATTTGTGGAATATTCATTGCTCCCTGATTTTAAGGGTGCATTAACAGGAGGCAATGACAGTTTACTTGCTTTTATATTTACTAAGGAGGATCCTCAGGGGCAGTGCTGACCTTGGGAGGGTGGCAGGGGGAAGAGCTGCTTGTTTCTTTGGTGGATATGGGAATGAAGGCTGATTTAGTCCTGTCACACTTTGTTTCTCCCTCTGTGACCTCATTCAGCATCTTATATATGTGATGAAAGCATCTACCTACGTTGATCTTGGAAAAAAAGATCTGTAAAATAGTCACTAGATACCATCCCCTTTGTACTACCACTCCATTAAGTGGCTTTGATCTGGAATTGAAAATTTTCATTTGGTACTTCATTACCAACAAGTGCTACCAATTTACTCTTCTGAAAAATTCAGCTGGGGTAGGGGCATGGAGAGAAGGACTTTTTCTCTGCCAGTGTAGGTTTTACAGCAGTTGGTAGAGCCAGTTTCCTAGGATTTGTTTCTGGTATTTCCTGTATACACAAAGTCACTCCTCTGCCTGCTAAGCTTATGTACCTGGTTTTTATTTTGTTTTGAGACACTGCAAATAATATTGTGACATGAAAATTAATACCTAGAGCCATTTTTAAAAGCTTTGTGCTGAAGACATTTTTCTAGGCTTAGCATTTTGAGGGGCTTTTGCTGCATGGGTTAGGGTTTGGGGGTTTTCTTGCTTCCTCCATCAGAGAATATTAATGATTGTTGTCCTGAAGGTCTTTTCTGATGTGATGTTTTCCCTTCTCTATTCTTTTTCACTCTGCCTCTTCAAATCAAGTGTCATTAATTTGTTCTAGCCTTCAGGGGATGGTGGGAGAAAACGAACTCCCATTAGAAGGAGCGAGCGTGGGTGATCTTTACAGACACTGGAGTTGCAAGTGTTGGCAGAGCAGAACACAGTATAGTGTCCTCATGTGTTGCACAGAAAACAGATTTTCCCAAGATGCTCCTTGCCATTTTTTCCTCTATGCAAGGGAGGAATGTTATCAGTCAAATAACATTGGCAAATGCAGCCTTGATGCTTCCTTTGTGGTTTCCTTTGCTGTACCTGTATGGTCAATGGTTTCTGGATTTATCTCTGGCCAACCAGGCCTGTTTATGAAAATACGTGATTGAAGTTTTTTGTTAATGCCAGTTCACTCTGGTAGTATAAACTCATCAATTTACATGCAGTGATTGAAGGGAAAAGATAGATGAAAGCCTATTATAATCACGTTAGATAACCAGATATGAATATGAATGAGATCATGCTTCTTTTGAAAATAGAGCTGTGTTGTTCAATAGACTTAGTATAACAAACGTTTATATTAAAGCCCATTATGTTGAATCTTGTACTTGTTTTCTTTGGAAGAGTTACTTAGTGAGCTGTCTACATGATTCTGACCTTAATCTCAGTAAGTAATGAAATCTTCAAGTTCTTTAATCAGCTCACAAATAGGAACAGAATTGCATGGCAATGAAACAATGTATGTAACTTAACCACAAACTTGGTGTCTTGAATTGCCCTGTAGTGAGCACATGCAAGTAAAAATCTCTGGAGTTTTTTCTTTTATTTTGTACTTCTTCATTGTGGTTCTCCAGAAAATAAGGAAGAAAATTGCTCTTTCCTTAGTGATTAAAAAAAAAAAGGAATGAAACTGTGGTGTTCTGAACATTTCATATTGCTATGGCAATATATAGTATTCCTCAGAAACACATTTGCTGACAAACTTCATTCAAGCTGTAAGGTTACGTAATCAAAGACATGTGAACCTTCTTTGTGACTTGCTTATTAAGTTTTGGGGAAAATCAGAGCCTTCTGGTTTATAGCTGAACCCTTCAAAAACAATGCAGTGGTTGTTCTTGAAGCACATGAGAATTTTATGCATATAGCTGTTGAGGTTGTTTTCCCTCATGTTTATGAGTTTTCTGAGGAAGCCCAGTCTTTGATAACTGAGCTACAGAAGCTGGTTTAGTTGATTTTACTTTGCCTTTGTGTGGCCACTGTAAGTGCTCCTTCCCACTTGGCTTCTTCACTTAGCCTTTTGTAACTTATCATTCCTTCAAACTCCTTGCCAAGAGAAATGTTTAGGGCATACTTGTCATTGGACATGCAGCCTCTTTACCATCTCATTGTAGATCTGTACAAGTGACCAGCCACAATTCTGCTCAGACACGTGCAGGTTTACATGGTGCAATTGTTTCTTTGTCGGTAAGGCTTTGTAAGTATCAGTTGTCTTTGCAAAGCAGTAAGCTTTCGGAAGCATGTGCTCACTAATGGAATGGTAAGCAGCTAAATGCTTCCAAAACATTGTACAAAGCAACCTCCTTTGGGATTTGCAGTCTGCATTCTACAATGTTACTCAATAGGGTGTTTTCCTCCCTTAGGTATTTAGTATTGTGTGCTGCTTTGCTCAAGCACAGTCTCTTGGAACTCAGTGCAAAAACATCTCCAGCTCAGTGAATGTAAAGAACAAGTGATCAAGTGGTGGATATTATTCCCTACACAGTGGTTTAAAAGATATCTTTGCTGGATTGTTGTTAATTGTCATATATGTATGAATTTGCAAATGTTGCTTCTGGAGCTGGTGATAGTGTTACATACCTGCTCCTAATAACTGATGGCATTTGAAGATGAGAATATAATCTTGATGGAATCTTCATGGAATGAAAATTCACTTGAAACAGTAACTGTATTTTACTATCAGCCCATTATGTTACACCAATTAAGTATGTACCTGGTAAATGAGAAAATAAGTGCGGCATATCCAAACTGTTGCAGATGGAAAATTTTGAAATTGACAATGTTTAATGTAGTGTGAATATAAATTTTGTTCTTAATGTCCATTTGGAGTGGGAAACCGTATAGAATAATCTTTGGACTGAGTTTGTACATAGTGAAGAGCATTTAGTTATCTGAATGAAGGTATGTGAAGAGCATTCGCAGACTTTTTATTTGTGCCAGCAGACATTGCACTCTAAATCACTGTTATACCAGTGATTTGTCATCTATAAATAAACTGGCAAATGCACTGCTCAGCTTCAAATTTCCTTCACTGCTAATACCACTTGAAATCAGTGGTTCCTGTTTCAGTATTGCTTGTTCTTTGACATAAATCAAAGAAAAATCCTCACAGAAAAGCCATCAGAAACATAATTTAATTTGTATTAGGATGACAAAAACACTTCTCCTGTGTCTCGCCGCGTCCAATTTCTATTTTTGTAATAGAAAGATATTTTATAGACAGTTAAATTGGAAAAAATCTGCTGCTTACCTAAAGGTTGTGTAGTGGATCAAAATACCCATCATAACAAGTAGAAAAAGCTGCTGAGAAACATGATTTCTCAGGAATTGCAAGGGCAGTCCTGTGAACTTGAATCTTGTGAAGGGGGCTCTTGTCTTCCTTGAAAACTTCCTCAACAGAGATACATTTCTAAGGAGTCCACAAACAGCTAGTGTTTCTCAAATTTTATTATTGTACCAGGAATTACTTTTTTGGAGATCAGGACATTAGTTTCAAATAACTTAAAAATTTGTTTACATTTAAAACATTTCTAGTGTGTTGTGCAGTTCTAGAGCTTGCTGCCCTGAGAGTTTAGGTAGGATGTTGACAGGCTCAAATAGACAAATTCTTAAGCAACAAATTTGATGCCTGAACTGACTCTGGAAATAGTGAGTAGAAAAAGTTTTGTTGTTCTCCAGCTGGCAATTTTAGAATACAAAGGAAGTTGAAGAGCACTGGATAAATTAAGGAGTGCTGTCTTCTTTAGGGAGAAAAATTTGCTGTCAGATTAGTTTGTTATTATAAATGAATGAGTGTACAAAGGCCATGACTTGATGGCACTTCTGTGAAATCATTGATATTGGATACTATGTGAATTCCTCCTCTGGATTTTTTTTTTTTATATGAACACAGCTGCTTTTAATGTTAATTCTGCACACATAGAAACCATGCTTTACATTCCCCGTGTTCATAGTTTAAATCCATAAGTACATTGATCCTGGAGATCTTCATTAAAAATTGAATTTTCTGCTTTACTGTGCTGGGAATTTTTTGGTTATTAGTGATGAAAGAATGTTGATACCTCTTTGCATGTGTTATTTAATATTAAGAGCTCCAGTACCAAGAGAGGCCCTGTGCAGGTGTAACAAAACAGGATGTGTCTGGCAAAATTAACAGGAACAACAGATTCAATGCTAATACTTGTAAGAGAGTAAACCTGAATATATAATAACTAGTGTGCTTTTAATTATTTTTTTCTCATAACAAGAAGGATGACAGTAGTGGACTCAGCAGTGCGGTGTGGATATGGAACCTCTTCTGTGGGCTCTTGGTGGGGACAGTGCTGCAAGTTCTTTCTTAGTGATATGAAGCTGCAAGATGACATAGAGACTATGCTAGAGTTATTGGCTGGTTGATGTTTCTGCCTTTATGAATGGAAATATAATGCTGGGTCTCTTTTGCCCCCACCTATTGAAAGATAAAGCATTGATGCAACTGCCTGGGAAATCTTCCAGATCTGAGAGGTTCATAGGAATTTAGAGTTGCAAAGAAAGGTGGCAGAACTATAGCTTTAGGAGCAGTTGCAGTTCTTTTCAAATGATAAATTGAGCATAGTAGTGTATGCATGCAAAATTGCCCCTTATATTCATTTGTAAATCAGGCTATTCATCAGAATATGAGTATATGGGTTTTACATTACAAGGACATTTCAAGCCTATACATACAAACCTGGAAAGTGTAAAGTCTGTAAGCTATTCCATCCTATTCCAGGCAAAATACTAATTGGATTAACTGTATGTAACATTGTTGTTTCCCAGGAGGAACTCTGGGATTTGGCCATGATAAATTAAACCTCAATGCTAACTCTTAATTTTGAGCATCTTCCTCTCTCTGCTTTTACCTGCTGATTTTAAGTTTCTCTTTTGGAACTACTTTAATTGACAAGGTTAGTTTTGAGTGCTGGGCTTTTCAGCTTTCCATCTTTGGGGGGAGTTTGTTTTGTTTTTCCTGGATACATTTCAGCATCTATTGCTAAGTATAAAAGAAGTAGGCTGCTCTGTGCAAAGTACCTAGAATATCTATCAAGTACCCATTTTCAAGACTGATTCAGACTCTTGCAACTTGTGGGATTGCAGAGCTCTGCACTTTTTATTTCTGTCCTTTTTACTGATTTGCACACTGCTTTTCTGACTTGTGACAAATTCAGGGATGTGCAGGTACTTGCAGAAAGCTTTCTAATCTTTCTCGTTTCTCTGTAACGGGCCCAGTGTCTTTACCTGTTCACACATGCCTGCATACCAAAAGGAAAAAAAAAGTCCAGTTTCTTTGTGCTGTAAGTAAAACTAAAAAAGTTGAATCCATTTAAAAATCTGTAAGTCTTGTTCAACTTCAGGTTTTTGCAGTTGGAGCAAATGGGGGCGGGCGATAATTGGTAGAACTGTACAGTTATGTAACTAAAAGCTTTTCTGCTGCAAGTTAGGAGAGCAGATTGCCTGGCCATCAAATTGCGACACGTGTTTTTAATCTTCCCACAGTGTCCATGCAGAGGAGTACAGTCAAGAAATGTGTATCGGTTTGGTAGATTAATGTGTTCAAATAAAGATGTTACCAAAAACTTTCCTTCGGAGTACAAACATTTTTTTTTAGAGAAACAGTGGTGGTGTCATACCACTTGGAAATTTAAATAGTATTTATTTTACATAATTAATGGCAGATATTATTCTTAGGTTGAAATTGTAAATGTTGATGGCTTTTAGTATGAAAGTTGTCATCTAAAACTCCCAGTGGGGAATCAACTGGTAAAAAGATTATACAGTGTATCACAGTGGTGATAAGATGAAATATGCTATTTTATGGGTAAAATATCATGTTACTATCACAGAAGAATGGTCAGCTAGTCAGGAATCATGAATTGTCACCAATTTCACATAAATATTCATGAAAGCGGTGACTGAGATATCAGTGGGTTTTTTCTGTACCCAAAGGGAGTGGGTGGTTGGATGGGGGTTCTTTCTGGCTTTTGTATTTAGTTTTTTTGATGGAATGACACTATATGGATCTTAGTGTATACATTCAGGGAAAAGTGATACAAATATAAAACTATAATGTGAACTTGACTGAGATGAAAGACAGTAGCCTATGAACACTTTGCACTGGGAGTTTGTTGTATTTGGTGCTGCAGCTGTGGTATGTAGTCCTTTTGTGTCTATATGGAGTTGTGACTTCAGCTTCTCCAAGGCATGCTGACAAACGTGAGGTTTGCTTACCTGCAGCGGATCCAACAGCATTACCTGAAAGAGAGCATCTGAATTTTACTTAAGGTGGCTGCTGCTGCATGATAAGGCCTATCCTGGACCCTTGGTTTTCTTCAGTTACTTCAAAAATCACCCTTAGAGTGTGAAAATCAGAGGGTTTTTTTGGGGTTGGTTTTTTTTTAGGTCACTGAAGGACCAGTTTAAACAGTACCAGTCAGAGCTATTAACATCACCTTGGTTAAGGATCATTGCCATAAAAGCTCCAGGCTTGACCCTAAATGGGATGTGTGGGGGGGAAGTTATCTTTTGAGTAGAAGAAACAATGCAGGTTTTGACACTGCATGCTTAGACATCCATGGGTTCTCCAAAAGCATTGCCTGCCTTCCTGCAGATGCTTGAAATCACCCACCAGGGAGTTTGAAGTTTCACAAGAGAGCAGAACCAAACTCTTCCCCTGAAGGCACAGACTGTTAAACTGTTTAACTAGTGAACGATGCACAAAATTGTCATAACACGTCTTTGGATTGTGTGTACCTAAGATGATTTTTGCATGGTGAATCTAAATATTGTTCCTCTTCTGTTCTAGTTTGTGGAGACATCCATGGTCAGTTCTTTGACTTGATGAAACTGTTTGAAGTGGGAGGTTCTCCTGCCAACACGCGGTACCTCTTCCTGGGGGACTACGTGGACAGAGGGTACTTCAGCATTGAAGTAAGTTTCTAATTTCTGGATTTGGGTGCAAAACTGCTTGCAGCCTGTTTTTGTATATTTACCATCATATCTTAACTAGCTCAGGAATATGAGGCTCTTCACAAATGCCATGTTGGTGGTTGCTGGTGGTGTTTTTATAAATGTTGCTTGGAATGCAGCCAAATCCCACTATATCTGTGCTGGAAAGCTGACACAGAATGGTGCTAACTAGTGGCCATCTAAATATTGCACAGAAAGCAGTGTGCTCTGCAGCTTGCAAAAGCTGAATAGCCTGAGTAGATGAGAGCTATTAGAAAAGAGACATAACAGAAAAAACTTAACCTGCGACCCATAGTTTAGTTTGACTTTTAGGCTTATTTGATCTGAGTTTCCTGGATGTGAAATTTTAGGAGAATGGAAGGACTAGATGAGAGGTAGATGGGACAAAAAGCCAGCATGCAGCATGCTGTGCTGGAGAGAATGAATAAGTTCTGTTTAGATATGGCATGCAGGAGAGCATGATCTCTGGATTTTATGCAGCACTTGAATCCACAGAGAAGTGATGCACAGGTGCCCTGTTGGTGGTGCTGAGACCTGGCATAGTCTCCAGGTGAGGCCATAGAATGTGGAGGTCAAATGGCCTCTTTAGCTGGCTTGTGAAAGAAACAGTGTCCTATCCAACCTGCCAGCTTTGACTAGAAGTGAGTCAAATACCAAACCCAAGTTCTCTGTTCCAGTGCTTGTAAAGCAAACTAGATGTTTTCTTCTATCCTGTGTTATTGCTTGATTTTACAAACTGACAGGATGAAGTGCACTACTACTGAATAAAACCTGATGTGTATTTTTTTGTCTAGGTTATAGCTGATCTAGTCATTGAGGTCATCTAGTCATTGAAGTCATCTAGTCAATCAGAAATCCTTGCTGAACTCTTGATCTTTTCTGTGAAAAGTTCAGACTTGAATTCCCTCTCAGTCAGGGTAGAATGCCCATTACCTGTTGGAAGCAATATAGATCCTATGATACATGTCTGTGACTAGATAAGATGGCATCATGTGAGAACACATCCACTGCTGTTTCATTCTACATCCCACATCCAAGTATACTGTTGCCATATTGGTATACAAGTATATAAGACCAAGCACACCTGAGTTATGTGTTTGGAAAACAGATCAGTGTATTATCTTGCCAGTGTTATGTTTAAAGTAAGAAGTTTCTGAAAAACTAGATTCAATAAAACTACTTTTCCTTTATTAGTTCATTTTAAAACTTCATTTCAAGTGAGCTGGTAATCACTGCTGTGGGTTGCCATGCTGGATTGCTTGGGGAGGGTTGGGAAGGAGGAGCAGGAAGAGCTGCACAGACTTAAACCATTGTGCAGCTCGGTCTTGAACTACCATTTTTGAATTGTGATAACCTCATTCATATCTCCTGCAGTCTCTGATTGAGACAAGATGTGTCTGGAAGAGGAAAGTTTTGTCTTCACTTCTATATACATAGGCTTTTAATAAAAGAAATAGAACAGCTTTCAAGTGCTTCTCTGACAGTTTACCAAAATGTGTTCCAGTGCTATTGCCAATTAAAGAAATAGCAAGCCATATGAAACAAAGACAACAGACTATGTATAGGCAATAATCCCCTTAAAATCTCTCATTTAGCAACCTGTGCATACATACTTAGCAAATTGTATTCTGAATGCAGTTTTTCCATTCAGGAACATTGCTTTTTCACTGGAAGCATTATTGGCTTCTGCCAGCACCAAGGAAATATCTCAGCTGTCACTTATATTATTTCTTTTCTATGTTAGGTTCTCAAATCACTACTGTTTTTTTTTGGTCACATAACTGATTTTCCCCACCTGTCACCTTGATTAAAGATTATCTTTGAAAGGAAGGGCAAGTTTCTGTTTCATAAGTGTATTTAGATGTAGAGCTGTGCATTCAGGCATGAACTCAGCACAATAAGTAGTGACAAGGAAAGGAAAATTGTGAAAAATGCAACTTGGCATTTAGAGGGGGAAGATATTTCTGGTGGAGAAGGGGACCTAAGTACATAGATCAGGCACCAACTCTTGTCAGTACTCTGTGCTGGGGAAGTCATGCTGGTAAACAGCCCCAGCCTCGGTTCATATTTCTGCCATGCCAATCACATAGTGATCTTTCTTCCATCCATCTGCTGGCTTCCCTTTCTGCTATGGAGACAGGAGAGTATTGCAGTTCTGGGGTCTTTCCAAAAGAATTAAGTGGCTGGTCCAAGGTACTAATCATGAGTAATACATGTTTTTAAAGCATTCCCCTTGATTGCTGTGTGATCTCTAGTGTAAAAGTGACACCATTGAGCTTAGACCGAGCTGAGTTCTGATAGTGGGCGAGATAATCCTTCTCTGTGGGCTGCAAAGCATTTGGGATTCTTCTGGATGAAAGGTACTACATAATGCAAGCTATTATCATTAAGAACAGAGAAAGAAATTGCATAAGGTAGGTGGAAGGCACTTGATAATTCAGAGGGAAAAAGAGAAAAGTATTTGTATAAGGCACTCAGCAGAAATGTCGGTCCTTGCTCTATGGAGCTTTTGATCCAAGGGCTCAGTTCTTCATGTGCATGCTCCATTTTTACTGGTGTGAGCTTCACTGCTTGAAGGGGGGGTGTGTTTGGTGTTTTTTATATTAGCTCTAAGCAACGAGTCAAAGGATGAGAGACTGATAGAGAAGTTCCAACAGGTAAAGTTAAAAAATGTCAAGTCGTGAGTAGAATGAGACAAGGTTTCTTGGCACAGACGGAATCTTTATTCCATATCTGTGTTCTCTTTTCCATTTGACCTTTTGGCAGAACCTGGGCATTTCTTCACTTAAAAGAACAAATTTCAGCAATTTAATACAGTGCATTTGTTTCCTCGGCTGTATAACTGATAACATTTCCCTCTTGTGCTTGTGCACTGTTCGAGGGGTTTGACTCCAGAGCAGAAGAAACCCCTTAGTCTTCACTTTCAAATAAGTTTTATGGTCATGGAGAGTAGAAACCCAAATAATCAAAACAGAGGGCTATTTTTAAATGTAAAGAATAGTTAGAGCCTAAGTGGTTCTGCAGGAATAGGTTGTAAGGGAGAATGACTAATCTCTCTATCCGAGTCTGAAAACTCTTTTTTGAAAAGCAGACAAGTGCTGTCCAGTGTAGGGAGGAGTGTACATATAGACTATTTTTCATCACAGTCTTAGGAAAATTACAGAGTAAAAACCAACTACAGTGCATTAATAATAATATGTAAACCAACTGTTTGAATTATTTTCTTGCTCAATTCCATATACAGTCTTATATGTCGCTTGACCATCATAAGGTATGTAGTGATCATTTTTGGCAGAGGAAAAAGTTAAAAAATGGAGAATTGAACCAGTGTTCAAAACTAACAAAAGTGGAGTTATGTCTTAAGGTTCAGAACATGCATACATTTCCCTTCCTGAGTGCACAGACTGACATTGCAGAAGGTGAAACTGGTGTTGTGGTATTTCCAGCAAGAGCAAAGTGAGGTGTTTGGAGTGAGTCTGGAATTTGACTGCTGGACCTAATGCCAATTTTAAAAAAGCATCTGGCACTTGAGATGCTTCTGAACTCGGTGAACTCTTAGAAATTAAATGGTCTCTCCCAAGAAAAGAATTACACATAAATAAATTTATGTCAGTAAACAGTGGGTCAAGTTAATGCTGGTGAAGTTGTGTGTTTATTATCTCTCAGGTCTCTGAACTTTGCAATTCTTCACTGGAAAAATAAACACCTTTCAGCATCGTCTGTTGCTGTAGTGTATTAATGTTTTCCAGTAAGGAGCTTGATTTAAAATAATTTGGGCTGATCAGGAATACTTCAGCAGTGAACTTAATAGTTTTTTTCAGTTCTCTTAAAGCAAAGAAAATCCTAGCACTTGAATTATCCTGAATTTCCTTGCCCTTTTCTTCTGTAGACCAGTAGCAAATATCTTTCTTCATAGCAACAATTTGCATCTTGTGAGATCTCGTTTCTGTATGGCATTGCTCCTCAGAGCTGTGAAAATTCAGCAAATTCAGAGCATTTTTATATGTATTAGATTCCCAGATTGTAACATCTGTTTGTGTCAGGGCTGTCCTTGCAGCTTGACTGGTCCTGTGCCAGCTGTTCCCAGTGTGATTCCCCAGCATCCAAGAACCCCCTTTTGGCTGCAGGGGGAGAACATGTAATGGCACCATTTCCCCTGCACTGATGCCATCTCTCTGTGGGACCCATCTTCTTAGAGAACAGCTGGGGCCTAGACACAGGATACCAAAAAGGAGAGTTAGGAGCCATCTCTGTCTAGAAAGTACTAGCTATAAGAATTATAGGAACATTTACAAAAAAGAGTTTCCTAGTCAGTTTTTGGTTGAAAAAGAGGTACTTCTTTTTGGATATTTTTGTAACTTTTCAGATACTCTTTTTAAAGGCTGAAATGGGAGTAATGTGGTCTAAACATTAGCAAACAGTATATTGCGATTGTGCTGAAATCCTACTTGTAGTGAAGACAATATGGCTTTTTCTTTATTTGCAGTCGTATTCATAATCTTCTTTGTGCTCAAGGGATAGTAGTTCAGAAATGGCAGTAAGTTGCATCTCATGTGAGTATTCTGGTTACAGCTGCAATTTATCTTTATTTGTCTCTGAAATCATGCTGTAATAAAGACTCATCCCAGTAGTGTGAATGCAGCTATGTATGTAAAAGGTACACTGTTTCCATTGGGATGGTTACTCCATTCTAGGAAGCTGTATCTGTACTAGATGTTGTGATGATGTCATTATTTCAGTGCACCTACAGTAATACAATTTTCATATTTTAGTGAAGTGTGTGTTAGAGAGTGTGGGAGCTATGCCAGTTCCACAGGTCGCAGAGCATCAGTAGAGACCTTAGCAATGTGTGGCTCAAATTATCCTTTCAAGTACGAATTACTTCACACTCACTCACACTTTATTTCATCTGCTGAGGTGTGCCTAGTGCTGTCAGTCATTTGGAGGAGGAGTTCATCGTTTGTGGCCCCTGCAAAGCCACACAACTGGCAGTGAGCTGCATCTCTCTCTTCCTGGCACTACCAGTGCCAGAGCACCAAGAAGTGAGCATTGTGATGCTGTGGTTGTACTCAAGTGGCCATGGTGATGATTTTTCAAGGTTCCTTGTTTTAATCACATAACTTGAGATGCACAGAAGAGCTGTGAGACCTTTGGTTTTCCTTTCCAGGATGGGCTGAGATGTGGAATTGTGCAAATGCTCCAATTCAGAATGCAACAGTGGAGTTAAATCCCAAGTCTGTTTTGAAAATGTGGGCCTTTGGCTTACACAGTGCTTAATTGCACAGACCTTTTCTTTCCTGAAGCTGAGGCTGCCAGAACCTCAGCAGGAAAACAGCTTGACGGAAAACAGCTTGACTAGGGGAGCTGGGAGGTAAACAGATTACCTCTTTGTTACAAACTTAACATATCTGCTATTTCAACAGCTGAAAGACACTAAACAAGAGGGGTTTGAGGGTCTAAGTCTTACATACATACATACATACATACGTACATATACACACACACACACACACATATATATATATGTAATATGGGTCTTTGGATAGTTTGAAATGAAATAGGCAAAAATACCTTACAGATGTCTAGATTGTAAGGTCCCAGCTGGACATTTTGCATAGAGTTACAGCAGAGCTGATGTTGAGAATGTTCTAGATGACAATGTTGAAGGAAGAAAGGTATTTAAAAATTTGACAACAGGGAAGCAGTATTATGAAATACTTAAAGACTTTAAGCTCAGATTTTCAACAAGGACAATTTATCATAAATATTTTGTTTTCAGTAAGAATTATGATATGCGAAGCACAGGCAGGAAAAAATCAAAACCAGAATGTTTGCTCATGATTTGTTGTTTACACATAATGTTTTTTGTATATAAATGACACTAAGTTGAAAAGCCATGAAAATCATTGCCCTCATATTTGCTCTTTAGTTTGCATGAAAAAAAAAATCTTCTAATTAGTTCTTATTTCCTATTACAACATTACTTCACTGAACTACTGAAAAATAAAAGGGAGAAAATTAAAGAAATCATCTAAACAAAATAAACCTTTGATATAGTACTGCTGAAAACAACACAAAATATGAATAGTGGGCTTAGGTTGCTTGAATAGTGGCAGAGAAATAGAAGTTTCTAGACTGTATTGATTCTCTGTTATTTTCGGCTTCTTATGAGTACTTCAAAGGAAGCATAGAAAAAAAAGGAAAAAATAAATCTATGATAAGCAAATATAGAGCAATCAACTTGTAAACAAGTACCTAATGCCAAAAAGTCAAAAATTCCATCTCTACTTATTTTCCCTGCTTTCCAGATCCGGACAATATTTTAAATATGGAGTGCTTGCTTTAATCTTGCCAGAGCTTTAGGAAAATGAAAAACTTAGTTATGAGGGCAATGTTTTGGCAGGATAAGAAGCTCTAAGGTAACTTGCCTGGAGCTTTCCTTGTGTGCATGGGGGCGTCACTTTAGACTTCTTGTCTCACAACATTTACATCAAATTTTTGCATGTGTCAGTAAGTTTGAAGTGGAATGTTCTGGAAATTTTTGGAGGAATGATGAAGTCATCATCAAAGAGAGAGAAAATTGCTCTGGTGGTGTGGACAAGTTCAGGTTTCTTGCCCCCTGAAATGAAACCATCAAACCGAGGTCTGCTGGAGTTTACAGAGAGGCAGAAGACTTTCTCCACCCACACCCTTTGGTTGTTTTGGGCCACAACAGATGACTCCTGTGACCTGACACCACAATTCCATGCTGGATTACATTAGCATGATTTCCCTGGCATTCTGGCATCTATTCTTGCTTCCTGCAGTGGCAGTAGCGCCAGATAGGTGGAAGAATTGGCATGAGCTGGGAGGCCTCCCGTGTGTTTCCAAGAGGGGGAATTAGTTTTACAATTCCTTGAGTATACTGCCTGTATTTTTGCTGTTTTTCTCTGTCTGTACACCCTCTGAGTCTGTAATTTCTGTTCTTCTTCTGAGTAGAAGAGCAGAAATTACAGACAAAGGACAGGCAGAGCATTCAGATGTTTACATGTAATAAATTCAAGGCAACGAGTAGTAGTATAAAACTCCTGCTGCTGTGTGATTATCTATGGATAGTGTGAGCACAAACATTAAAATGTTGAATCCCTTCATCTTTTCCTGTGTTTCTTCTAAGTTGACTAAGTAGCAAACAAGGGATCTGAAATCTACATGTTGAGATGATTAAATTTATTATTCAGCTGTTTTTCAAGACACTCTGAATTGTAGAAGGGAGTTCACACTATAATGTAGAGGCATTGCATTGACATCAATGCTATTGTTCTAATCTGAAACCATAGAGTACATTCTGAATTTCCAATTTATTGAATATTAAGTTAAATGAAAGGAATTTTTTTCCCCCAATGGAACAAAGGGGAGTGTTGGGAAGTAGTTGAGAATGAAAGTGGGGTTTTTTGACACCTTTTGTTTCTTGTGCAGCATTTCAGCAGTTCATGGTTATATAAGAAAGGAAAGGCTGGAGGAAAAACCATTCAGACAGTTTTTCTAGCTTTCTAGTTTTTGAGAGGACATTGTGGTCTGTAAAGTGCCCC
This sequence comes from Agelaius tricolor, assembly GCF_023055355.1. NCBI lineage: Eukaryota > Metazoa > Chordata > Aves > Passeriformes > Icteridae > Agelaius > Agelaius tricolor. The sequence goes on from NW_027269268.1 coordinate 19,681,467, forward strand.
TGCAGGCAGTGGGCTCATCTCATGGGATGAGTGGGTCTCATTTCCATCAACTTTCTTGGAGCTGTGAGTTCATTTTCAAAACAAATATTTTTAATTGGGTGATTTAGAGAGGTCTGAGCAGAGCTTAGCCTCTCCAAGTTTGTTTTTCTTTTTATCTTTAAAAACACATCTAGAAGAAATGTCATCTCAAATAGAAATCTTTGGGAAAGAGAAGAGGCATTGTAAAAGCTTAGTAGTAACTTCATTTAATGCAAGAGCTTTGTGGATCTTTTTACCGCAGTTATATGTAGGGAACAACACTAAGTGAAAAATGAACAAGCTCTCATTTAAAAACTGTAATTCTGGAAGCTGAGGTATTTCCTGAAGTGTGAGTTAAATTGTTCTGAGGCAAATTTTCCTTAAGCCAGGAAATGCAGGTCTTCCGGTGGAATTGTTTCCACGGGAGGTTTCTGCCTACCCTTGCAGGTGGAGAGTGTGCACTTCCTTCTGGGATGCACAGCAAGCACTGGGGGAGAGCTGGGGCTGCTGGGGGCAGCCTGGCACGGCTGACCAGGGAGGGGCCACTCAGCAGGAAGTGTGAAACTCTGACAGAATGTACCCACTCGAGTTTCAGCCAGTATAGGCTGAAGTGCAGAGTGAGTGTAGCATATGAAGAATGAAGTTAATCAGTTGAAAATAAATGCTTTGCACAGATTTTGCTTTGCACTTTTACTTTCTCTGCAAGTTTTTTGTGATGGAAGGGAATGTAAATTGTTCCGTCATTAATTATGAATTCTAATTTTCTTTCTTCTTCTGATTCACAGTGTGTGCTGTACTTGTGGGCCTTGAAAATCCTTTACCCCAAAACACTGTTTTTACTTCGTGGGAACCATGAATGTAGACATTTAACAGAGTATTTCACATTTAAGCAAGAATGTAAGTCTATCTTACCTTTCACTTCTTAACTCCTTTTTCAGCAACTTAATTTGTTATTTTGCAGATATTTTATATTGGTTCACTATTAGCAAATTTTCATGTTAAATGCCATTAATTTTAAATGGTAGTCCCTGTTCCCTGAGGGGGCAGTGACCTCTCAGTGGTGTGGAATGGAAGAGCTTAGACCCCCCCATATTTGAGTATGGGAGCATCCTGGGGCTGCTGTGGGTCCATCTGGCCAGGATGCTCTCGGTGAGCGTGTTCTGCTGCTGATGCTCCTGGCAGCAGCCAAGGGTTTGCTGCCCCACACAGCAGCCTGGCAGGCAAAACCTGCTGGCACAACAGCCCTGGCACCTGTGATAGGTTCCTGACTGCTAGTTAAGGAGGACTTCATCTCACTGGGTCTCATCTCATGGAGCAGGAGAAAAATGCAAGGAATTTTTATTTTATTCTTCCTTTAGGTATAGCATTTTCACATTTGTCCTGTGTGTAGGCTTAAACTTTTCAATATGCTCTTTTGATATAAATTCCTTTCTGTGTTGCAAGAAATGATGCAGTGACACATAAAAGCTTATTAGATGTAGACCTTTACCTGCACAATGAAGCTTTTTTTTCCCTGTGACACAGTGAGATGAAACTATTGCCATAAGTCTGTGTTTTCTTTTTACACTGGGGATAAAGGAAATGTTAATTGGCTTGAAGGCTTCATGGTTTACTGAGTTTAATATGCATATTGGTAAATTAACATTTCAGCTTCATTATTCCACCTCGTTCATTTCATAATGGCATTTCTGTAGATAATTAATTATAAGGGACTGGGCTAAAGTTCTGACTATTTCATAGAGAGCATATTGAGTGATAATGATGATGTTTTAAGGCTTGCTCTACAGATTTCGTACTGAGTAGAAATGGTAGACTATAATGGTATATTCAGTTGTTTATTTACAGTTTTTTAGAAAAAATATGAAAAAATTTTTATTAGCTTCACCTCAGAACAGGAAGAATTTTTCCAGCAGTGGGTTCCTGAAGATATTTTTGTATTAAGCAAAAGTTTGGGTCAAGTCCTCAATACTAGATAGAATAGTGAGAGGAAAAAGTTTGCGATATTAAGCACAATCCTTTTATCCTTTTTCCTCTTAAGTGTTGATGGCACTTTCTGTTACTATCTCAATTTTTAAAAGGTAAAATCAAATATTCAGAACGTGTATATGATGCCTGCATGGATGCCTTCGACTGCCTTCCCTTGGCTGCTCTGATGAACCAACAATTCCTGTGTGTACATGGTGGCTTGTCTCCCGAGATCAACACCTTAGATGACATCAGAAAAGTAAGTCTTGGAGGTTATTACCTGTAAGCACAATGCAAGCCCCATCTGACAACTCCTTGTGCCTTGTTAAGTGTTCTGTGCTTTCTTGGAGAAGATGCAAAAGAGCTCTAGAAGAACCTCACAATATATAAAGATGTAACAAAAAAGGCTCATGTGATTGTAATGAATATAGTTGGTATTTTTTTAAATTGTCAAGAGCTTCATTCTCAATGAGTCCCACCATATTTTTAGTTGTTCTGCGTTAGAGTGCCCAGCACGTAGTCTAATTGAGGCTTAATAAGTTCACACTTGTAGTACCCTTATGTTCTGAAAAGTTTCTCAGAAATCTCATGGAAGTTCAGAGAACAGTATCAAACAGCTTCTTCACATAATCTAGTGTTATTGCATGTTATCAAGGATTAATTTTTTATTCACATGTTTTGTGGAAGAGATCTCTAGGAAGTCGATATTTCTAGGAAGAGCTATTTAAACCATTCATTCTTAGTGTTCCCAGAAAAAAAATCCTCCTTGTTTGCTGTTTGAGACTTGCAAATGGATATCTATTTCTGAGCTTTCAGGTTAGTGAAAGGTAATTTATATTCTGAGGTTAATTTGTAGTCTACTAAGAAATGAATATAGTTTAAAAAAAAAAAACAACAACAACAAATTGAGCCAGTAATTACATGTTTTGGTTTAAAAGCAATTAGCTTAAGATATTAACTGCACTTTAAAAAATTACTGAATGCAAAGTTTTGTTTCTGAGGTAAAGGTTTACTATCTCAGTAAACAAAAATACTCTGCATAAAAATTAGCTGGCTCCGAAACAGCATAATGGCAGAGTAAAGTTGTTTAGCTCTCAGATTGTAGATTAGGTTCATTAACACCTTTCCTTCTCCCTGCCCAACCCTGCAGCTTTATTTATCGTTGGCAATCAGCAGAAACTGGGTTTGCATATTTATGAATTTTTGTTTAAATGCATTGTAATTACATAAGCATTACTCGGAGAGGGCTGAAATAAGAAGTGTAGATATGCTGTGAATATGTCAAAACAAGAATGCAAAGGCAAAATTGTAGAGGTCTCTTACTAAAACTTTGAGTGTTGAAAACTTACAACACCCATTTGTTCTCTTTGATTTTTTTTTTTTTTTGAGGGGAGAAAGTATCTACTAGCTACTGAATCTTTTACTTGATCTTTCTGGTCAAAATAGAGAATATTGCAGACTGCAAGCCTTATTCATACACTATCTTAACAGGGCTGCTCTTATGTGAAAGAATTCTTGAGATAACACATGATGTTATTATATTAAAGAGTTCTTCCAGGAGAATACTGATTTTTATTATTTTGTTATTTTGCTGTACTTCATCTTATTTGCAGTATGATTCTATATAATTTGAAGAATTAAATACCCATAGGAGGACCAAAAAGAAGTTTTTAGCTTCTTAATTAGGGTTGAGGTTACAGGAGCAACAGCAATGTCATGCCTACATGCTGTAATGCAGCGATATTTTCTTGATATTTAGATTTTTTTTTTTGTGAAAATGTACATAAATCTAAATGGAACCTGGCTTTGAAATAACTACTATATTTTCTTGAGGTGCCCCACTTACATAAATTTCATGTTTTAAGGTTTGAAAAATCATGAAATACAGAAATATTATATTCTCCCTTGTCCACTGGAATGCTTGCAAAAACCAGTAGAAAGGCAAAAAAAAGCAAACAAAAATTCATGTAGAACATGAATCCACTGAATCTCTTAATTTTCAGTTCTATCTATTCCTTCTGTCCCCATCAATGTTTGCAAGGAGTGTTTTGCTGGTGCTTAAACTCCTTTGCTTTAAAGCTGAAGAACAGATTGCTATGAGTCTCTTGTTCACTTGCTCATGGAGTGAAAAATAGTAATTTTGCTTCATTGTTTCTGTGATACATAGTTGAAAGAAGTTAGTATTTCTTTGTCTCCTATTTTTCTTAGTTAGATCGATTCAAGGAACCACCTGCATATGGACCTATGTGTGACATCCTGTGGTCAGACCCGTTGGAGGACTTTGGAAATGAGAAGACTCAGGAACACTTCACTCACAACACAGTCAGGGGGTGCTCGTACTTCTACAGGTGATTGTTACTACTTTGGATAGATTTCTGTTGGCAAACTGGTTCTGCTTTTGCAGTATAAATGTTTGCTTGAACTTTGTGGCACTACTTAGGTAATTAGGCATTTTTTTCTGCAGGCTAGCCTTGTTTTCAGAAAAATTCATCCTTGCTTTATTTTAATCTCTTCTGTTATGTCACAGTGGGAAAACTCTAAATCACTTAATTTTATTCACCAAAGCCTGTGTATTTTGCCTCTGTTTTTGTAAGTTAGAGAATGAATGTGTCGCTTTTAAAAAGGGGTATGCAACTGCATTTCTAGTTTGGAAATTAAATGTAATTTCTAATGAAAGATGCCAGCACTGAAAAACGGATTACTTATTGTTCTGCAAGGTAAATAAAAATTGTGATTTCCCCCACAGAGGAACTTTTTTTCCTCTCAGTTTGATCAAATTTTTTTGTTTGTTTGGAAGCAATTCTTCTTAAGAAATTCAGTATTTAAAAAGCATTTGTTAAATGGGACTTAGTAATACCTGAAATGCAGAAAAGTGCCTGTAACATTCCTGCAGAAACATGAATGTGCTGTCCTCTGACAGTGTGGGGATTTTAAGGAATTTCTGCCTTTTTTTTATTGTGGTAGATAAGAACAACATACAAGGACACCAGAGTAGCAAAACTAGCAGGGGAGGAGGTTAAATGGCAAAATGAGCAATGTATTCAGTGAAATATTAATTTAAAAAAGGTTTTTGTTCAGGAGAAACGTGAAGATGTTATTGAAATGTTAAGAGGTTGTTGAACTTTTTGAAGTGAAGCATTTCTCCTTCAGCCCATGCTAGTTACACAAATCTACGTTTTCTCAGCAAACTCGGAGGAAGGGAGGAATCCAACTCTTTCACTTGTGTTAGAAAATCTCCCCTTGAACACTGACTGTAGCTGTTTAGTAACATGTCAAAAGTAATTCAAGGGCTTCCACCAAAAACCAGGTGACAGAGCCGCTGGAATCAACCTCCTTGTTGGTGACATTATCAGGAAGGTGGCAGATGGTTTGATGTTCAAAAATGAGATTTCTGGCTCCCTTCTCAGAGCCCTGTTGGTGCAGCATGGGGCCAGTGAAGAGCAGAGCAGTTGGCTCTGCAGCCTGGGCCGCTGGCTCCCGCCTCCGGTGGGCAGCTCCGGCAGCCACACTCGGGTCTGTGACATCTGGGAGGTGCTCCATGGGTGTGTTTGGGATCATCATGAAAGGGATGGCACACTGCTGCAAACAAATGGGCTATGACTGAGCAGTAAAATCATTGCTTATCCTCTCAGCAGCAGCAGCAAATGCTGGAGTGTACCTGTGACTCCCAGGCATTGCACACAATGGTGATTTCCACTCATGAATAGCCTGGCAGATTTGGCTTGTGCTTAAATACAGGGATGTTTATATACTGGAAAAAGTTCTAGATTTTAGGTTGGCGTTTTTTTCAGAGGTCTGCTCCATACGGTTGCCATAAAATTTCTTAAATGCATCTATCAGTTTCCTCCAGAAAATGTACCAGACCTAGACTCTGTCCTGATGCGTATTCAGAAAAGTGCATTTTCAGGAGAAGAGGAACTATTCAGAAGACAGCTAATTATCAGGTCATGTGAGGGACATATAACTGCTTGATGACTGAGTCAGAAGGCTAGCTTGGAATCATGTTATCTGAGTTTATATGAAGGCAAGCATTCCTTTTCAAAGAAGTACCTAGTTGCCCTGGAAGATGACTAATTGCTTGCCTAATAATAATACCTGGTATAAAAGGTATCCCATCAGTGTAGAATGTCTAATTTTCCTTGCCTTTTCTAGTTACTTCCTGAGTAAAGGAACAAATTTCCCTGAACAGGCTTGTAAAGGAAGGACTGAAATACTCAGTCCTCCTTCAAGAATGCCTGTTAATAGAATGACTGTGTTTATTCTTCACTGAATAAAATTTCTTAAGCTTCTTCAGTCATTTCTAGAACGGGAAGTTAAAAGATAGCAATGAGAATTTTGAATGAAGTCAGGAAGATTTTGGTCATGCCTGCGAATAAGTGAAAGAATTTCTAGCTGATTAAGGTCTCCTAATCAATTGCAGGAAATATCTGTAATAAATAATTTTTATTACAGATAAATAAAATAAATAAAATATTTATTACTTGCAACTTATAATGACAAGTTGCAAGTTACTTTGCTCTGAGTTCAAGTTATTTCCTAATACAAAGATGCTGTGAGGAAAATAACAGTAATGTGGCTTTCTAACTGTGCATGCACCATGTTAACTGGACCTTCCATCTCAGAAGTGCACAAAATCCTCTGCATTTAGCCAAAACCCATATCTGAAATGTTGGGCCATTTCTATGAGAAAGTGTAAAGACTGTAGCTTACAGTAGTCTGACAAGCTTCTCACTGCATTTCTTACGTGATCATTCTCATACAGCCTATTGAATTTCAAACTGATCCAGTATTTCTTCAAGAAATGTCCCTTTATGTAAGAGTTCTTGAAACTGCTGTGGCTAGGTGTAAAATGTCAGATCTTGAAACCATAGGCATAACCTGTCATTTAGAGATGGAAAGAATAGTCTGATTTTTCAGAAGCGCTCAGAGTCAACGCTTAGTGCGCACCTTTAGCATCTAGCAGTATTTTGTACTGTGGATTGTCAAACTAGCACAATGCCAGAGTGAAATGTTTACTGTGGAATATAAGGAATTAATGAAAATATATTAAAGTTTCTGTACCTTAAAGAGAACAAAAAGTGATAGGGATGGGATTTCATTTTCCCTATGTGAAGTTTAAAATTGTACCTCCTTTGTAGTCCTGGTCATGTTTGATGCAATTTTGTGAAAAAGTAGAAATCATTAATGGAATGCTGGTTGTTTAAATTGTTCTTTTAGTATGAGTTAAGCTTTTCTTTCATCCATACCCAAAATAATGTGTTCAGAGTATATTATAAACAAGAGGGAATTAATTTGTTCCCGAGTGATATTAGACCCACAGGCACATAGTTTTTCAGCTGATCCAGCCAGTAAAGAAGTTTTCCTGTTTACCAAATTACCTAATTCTTGCCTTGAATTTTTCTAGCAAATATTTATTTACACTTTTTAATTTGTACTGATCTTGCCAATGACCCTTTGCACTTATTTCATAAGCTAGTGGTACAGTAACTCTCAGGCAATTTTGTAAGAAACAGGTTGGACGCTTGGAAGAACCCCTTCACTGAAGGGGTGGTCAGGCATTGGAATGACTTCCCAGGGAGCTGCTGGGGTCACTTTGCCTGGAGCTGTTCAAGAAACACTTTCCAGCCTTGGATAGCAGTGAAATGGTTCAACCTTGCAGATGGTTGAACTCTACTCTGGAGTAGAGTTATAATTTTGGCCCTACAAGCAAATGATTTCAGTGGTGCACTTGACATGCAAGTTAAGTTTGTCAGTATGCAAAGATTAAAGAAATACCTGCTGAAAGCTTTTGAAGACTGTAGTGTGTTTTCAGCTCAGGGTGGGAAGCACAGTTGCATGATTTTTTTTTTTTTTTTTTTTTTTTTTTTAGTGATAGCATTTTTAACAGATACTTTTGCCCACTTTTCTACTCTTCTTTCTCCCAGACCAGAAGCTTTTAGGGCTCTTGCTACCCTCACATTGTCGGCCCAGATGTACTAGTAGAATTGCTTGTGTGCTCCATCAGACCTGGGAAAGCATCCAGTTCTGGAAGAACGACTCTGCAAAAAAAGATGTGTTTATTTGTTCTAATGCAGTGCCCCGTTCCACTTCCCAGTGCAGCTCTGCAGACAGCACAGCTAAGAGCAAGGAAAAGCTGGTGGAAAGGGATGTTCTGAGAGTTGCTTAGGGAACAGCACAGCAACAAAGCATTTGCCTTTGGAGACTCAAGTGCAAGGCCAATGGATTTTGCAGGAAACCTATTTTATATGTGCATGTAATGTTACAGAAGCTTTTTGAACTAAATTTGAATGTTCTCTTTTGAAAGTGCTTATGCCTCTCTTTTAATGGTATGATGAGGGGGCATGAAAAAAAACTATGTTGATTCCATCTATTTTTTCCAGTTATTGGTGGAAAAACAATTTGAAAACATTTGCCATTTTGGTTCATATTAGCAAAGTATTGCTTCTCTTTGAAAACTGCCAGAAGTAATCAGATATCATGCAAAAGAGACCTCAGAACTAGTAAAGTATGCATGAGGCATGTTAATGAAAGAAGATGCCCAAGTAGGGAATATCAGTCACGTACTCCATGGGGAATAGCATCTCTCTAGCTTAGCAGAGGGGTGTTTTGTTTTCTCTGTGAGTCACCGCTCCTCCGTGATTCAGCATGACACATGAAGGCAGGAGGCTGGGGCGCTCTGGAAAAGCCTGTTGCGTGGGGGATTTCTGTTTGTTTGTTTTCCCTCTTGGCCAACTGCTTTATTTCTGGCTCATCTGAGTTACAGTCTGGGCTCTGCAAAGCAGGGCGAGGAGGAAGGGGTTTCTGGAAGGGTAGCACTCTGAAAAATTAGTAGGGAATTTGACTGCAAGTCAGTCATTTTAATAAAAAATATTTGAAAAAAGATTTCCAAGCAGAAGTAATTTCTGTAGAATTTTGGTTTTGATTATTTCTGCCATAATGTCTGTTTTATTGGCTCTTTGTGTGACTTTTTATTTTTACCTGCTTTTTAGGACATGTATTTTTGTGTTAAGTAACATGGTTTAATCTAAAGCTAACATACTAAGGAAATGCAGGATAGCATATGTAATAGCTGCACATGATGCAAAGTTTGCTACTCCCCAGCCTCTGCTTCAACAAGAAGCTCAAGAAAAATGCTTGCAAGTTGCTTTGCCTTTTTCAAAATAAAATATCCTGATAGACTGCTCATGGGTTGTGGTGCTCTGGGTAATAGGGCAGCTGGCACATTGAAGGTCCCGTGCTATTCACTTGTAAAAAAAGAAGGCAGGCAAATTATTTTTTCGTAAATTTGCATGGAGCACTGTGACACCTCTGCTATTGTAGGTGTGGGCCCTGTAGAATCTGCCAAATTCTGCTAGCAGAATTCTTATTTTCCACAAATTTATGAAGAACAAGATAATTAGGCAATAAAAAACTCCACTACTTTTGTACTTGAAATGGAAAGAAGAACCTATCATATCTATTTAGGAGCATTTTTTACCACTTCATTATGTCTTCTTTAAAAGCAGTACTTAACACTGGATGAAAAGAATACTATGGAGGAAAAAAATGTAATAGCCTAGCCATTTTGAGCAGCTGCACTGATAATGAACATAATCAACTGTCTATCAGATTTTCATGATAGACCCCAGTTTTCAGAAGTTAATGTAAAAATTTCTAAACAAAATGTACCATAAGTCTGCATTTAGTCACAATTAATTATGAAAAGAAATGTATGCAAATCAGTTCTCGTTTGCCAGTGGTTTGAATGGCAGCCTGTCAGCATTTGAGATCACTGTAGTTGCCAAAACATTACCCCACATAATTTGGGAATTGAAATTGTTTTATAATGGCAATCTTTTTAAACAATTCCAAATACCAGACCTGCATCTGAGAATACATGCTAGGAAGCTTAAATCCAGAAACAGCAATACAGCATTCCACTGGGTTTGTAGCTTCTAGCTGCAATGACATTTCAGTTCCAAAATACTCAGAAAGGTTTGGAAGCAAGTAGTATCATGTCTCTTGGAGAAACTAAAGGAAGATGATGTATTAGATTGGGGGAGAGGGGTATGTAAGTTTTCATCTTTTTCATGCATGAAATTAGAAACTGAGGGGGCTGTTAACTGATTGCAGGTGGCCACTTAAGGTGAAACCATGAAACCATGCCTGGGACAGCAGTTTTTTGTGTACTGTATACTTGAGGTTTTTTGGTTTTTTGTTTGTTTTTTTTTTTTTATCTTGCTCAGTATGTTTAGCACAGATATATTCAGTGAACACATTTTTGGGGTTTCAGAAGTCACAGGATTTTAAGTTGCCAAGGGGAAAGATAATTTATTTCTCAAGGAGATAAAGTTCAGGAAGATAAACATTCCCAGTTTGAGGATCGATTTTCCTTTCTTCTTTCTCTCTTTCCTTTTCTTTCCACTTAACCACCTTATTTTCTGGTGTCCATAAGCAGCCACTGCATACAGTAGTCAGTGGGTGAAGTTTTCTGTTACAAGCAACTGCTGTGTTACATTTTGCTTTTTTAGAATACATTAAATCTTAGATGAATAAAAGAAAGTACCTTTTTTTCCTGACAAGCCATTGGCTGATTGTTGTTATGTAATGGATGAGTTTCTTGCATTCCTTTCCAAGCAGTTATGGGGGGGGATTTAAAAAGACACTGCTGGTGATATTGTCTCTACTGAAATCTGCCTGCAGAGCAGGTGCTAATTTCATGGATGATGCATGCTTTATGATACATTTTTTGAAAGCTATAGAGTTCTTTGTGCTGCTTCTGATAATGCCTTAACAGGTGCTATTACTTTTTTTTTTAACAGTTACCCTGCTGTATGTGAATTCCTACAGCACAATAACTTGTTATCCATACTTCGAGCTCATGAAGCCCAGGATGCTGGGTAAGTATGTGTGGAGAGGGGGCAATAATAATACTCATTATGTATAATGGCTTACCATTCCCAAACAGAGCACAAAAAGGAAGAGCAGATGAGTGAGAATGAACTGGAATATATAAGTTGCAACAGCTCTCACTTTTTACTAATGCTACAAAAATACACACTGGCATTATAATGTCTTTTACATTATTATTAGTGAGTTACAAAATTTAATGAATTCTTATAAATGCCACTTACTTAGCCTTAGTGTATTTAACTAATTTAAAATGACCAAAATTTTTTGATGCCAAACAATGCCAGACATGTAAAGAAAAACAAATTCATTTCAGAAAAAGGTTTGCAAATATGCCAGAGTATTTTTACACACTGATTGCCATGATGCCAGAGAAGTGATTTGGCTCACAAAGGCCAGAACTGCCATCTTTTAGGACTTTCTCAGCTACCTAAAACTTTTGGGTCTACTGGTTTTATACTTCATAAAAAAAAATAAAAATTATGGAACTGTATAGGCACATAAATTTTTCTGCAGGGGTATCATTAATGAATTCAAGAAGTCTAAGCCATTGAATGCAAAAACAGTCCAGGTCAAGCATCAGGTAGTGTTGATGGTTCCCCATGAAACTATTGTCATTATAAAGGTAGAATTTTTTGTGCTGCTTTGAAAAAATTACTTTAAAAATTCCTCTTATTTGAAGTGTACCATACTTGTGAGATATTAATGAAGGATTGGAATCTGAATAAATAGCTTTGCATATCATGCCTAAATTATTATTGTGTTTGTTTGGAGGTAAAAACTTTAGCCAACTTGAACAGCAATAAAAGATAAATTAGTGGCATTGTAGGAATAAGCTCAATATTCACTATGCATATTAAAAACTATTCTGAATGTTTGAATTGTTGTGACTTCCATATGGTAATGCAATTAAAAGCAAGCTATTACTATGCCAGAAATACCTAGCATGGAATACTCAAGGGTAATAAGATTTCTTTTTTCTTGTATTGCTTTCCAGTAAAGGGTGAAAATTAAAATTTTGTGGAAAAGATTGCATTTAAACTATACAACAGTTTCAGTGCAACTTTTGTGGATGTTTGCTGAATTCTTAGGTTTCTTGTAGCTGAGGACTAAAGAGCAGTGTTTGGTGTACTTGTGTCTAAGTACTGTTTGGTTGCTTTCTTTCCAATTACTTGCAGGTTTAGTGCTTATTTGTTGGCCCAATGAGCTTCGTATTTTTCATGAGGCAGTAAGGTTAGGTAATGAAAACACACAGACATTAATAAACTGGCTGATAGAGTGGATAAGATTAGACACAGCACTGAAAGTATCAGATGCCCCATTTCCCCTTCCCTTCTCACCCCTTCCACATGCCCTGGCCGTGCCATGGCTTCTATGCCTGGAGAAGGCAGGCAGCAGGAGGGTCATGGGGGACACCCAGTTCCCTTCTGAAGGCAGGACCCTGCCAAGGTACCTGCTGGTGCTTGCTTCACCCACAGTCCCCCAGAGGGAAAGTCTGGCGATGTCCTGGGCAGTGAGCAAATTCACAACAAATCCCACCTCTGGCTCACTGAATTTCAGACAGACACACCACTTTCAAGCATGGATTCCTGGTCACGTCAAATGGTTATAATGAGAAAATCTGCAGGAAATACTTCTTTCCTGTGGCTTTTAAGTAGCTCATGTATGTGTTTTTCAGTCTTGGCAGGTGTTAAAAGCCAGAGCCCTAATGCACTGGGCATTTTTCGCACTGAATGTGGTCAGTGACAAATGGACATTCAACACTGGGTAGTAATGAGTATCTTCTCTTTCTTCTTAGGTATCGTATGTACAGGAAAAGCCAAACAACAGGCTTCCCTTCGCTAATCACAATTTTTTCAGCACCAAACTATTTAGATGTATACAATAACAAAGGTAAGAATTTAATTCCTGTTCATGTACAGTAGACTGTACTTCTGTGCACTTGAATATGTTGGTCTTTTCATTCCTGTGTTTATCAGTTCATGCCCATTTTCTTCCTCTTTTGTTAGTTCATGCCCATTCCACTTATTATATAATACAAACCTAATTAAATTCCTTACAGGCAGATGTATGCCTCTGAACATAACTGTGTATTTTAATATGCCTTAGGATATTTCTGTATTTTGACTGCAAGTTATTAAGTAAATGTTACACGGGAAGCAAAACTTAAAACAGCTCTATTAATGAAGAAGTATATTAAGAAGTGCTCTGGGTGAGATGTTTAGAGCCTAGTGTTCCTTATAATTAATTATCTGTTCCTTGCTTCTTTCCAATAAAATTATTGGAGTTTGTATGTGCAAACTGTCTAGCCAGTTAAACTTTGACAGGTCATGAGCAGATAAAGCATGGGATGGATGTCTGAGTTCCTTTACATTTTGGGGGTTTTAATCCTTGACTACTGAAATGTAGAAAAATTAAATATAAATAGCCAAAAAAATAAAAGGTTACTACAGAAATAAGGGTCGGTGGTCACTATATAAAAGCTCCACTCAATACAAGTCTTTGCAGCTTCTCTGAATTTATTCATTTATTGCATTCCCAGAAATCTCTAATGAACTGGAAAAAATATTCATGTTTCTAAAAATAAAGTTTTCTAATAAACCTGTCCTTCTATATCTTCTAATGAGCAGTATTGTTTACTTTCTCCTAGTCCCCATAATGATAAAATAATTTGTGTTTCTCTGTGAACAAAGTAAAATAATTCTTTCTCAGTTATATTCTTGCAAGTTGCTGCCTTGCAAAGAGATCAGTCTCTCATGTGAAGGGCTGTTTTTAATCTGGATGCTTGTTTGCAGAGGAAGCAAACAATACTTCTCTTTAAACTTGAAAAGAAAGCTTTCTTCAGGCATCATTATATGTTATAAAATTTATAATCTAAAAGATTTTATTACATGAACTGAATGCTAGGGAAGGAAGCACTTCGCTGCTAGATAATGGGGTTTTTACACCTCAGATTTCTTAATATACCTGTTAACTTGTGGGAAAATTAATATGTTATTCTGCAAAACCATGCAAGCAGAACTGTCAATAGCTACTTTTGTAAAAGTTAATGATGTAGGGGCTCTGCTAGCAACCTAAGAAGTGCAGGATGAAGTAAGGAATGTGTTCATTTTCTTGGTAGGATCATTGCTATTGGTGGAGAAGTGTGTTTACTCTCCTGGTTGGCTGCTTTGGGTCGAAGGCTGAACGATCACAAGTCTGTAAAAGAAAGGTGGTAGAAAGTGTTCACCTTTTGTTTCTTAGGCATGGAAGCAGTTCTGTGCAATGAAGGCAGTGGGTGAATTATGTGAAACTTTGTCTTGAGGGCAAATATTAAAAGGAAAGCAATGATTCACAGTGTTCAAAACCTTGAATTTGAAACCACAGTTTGGGTGGTAAAGAGAATTGCCTCTCTTTTATCTCCATTTCCAAAGAGAGGGTCATTTCCCTTGTTCCAGGATGCTCCACTGTGGCAGGCAGGTGTTACATGTGGTGGAATGCCTATTTTGATGGAAAGCTCTACACCATTTGCTGAGGGGTTATCTGTGGCCACAGCTGGAGTTGGTGTGCACTGCCAGCAATACCTGCTCAGAGTGAGCTCAGGTAAATCAGCACTGATGCTGCATCAGCACCTGTGTGCCACTCCTGAATATATAACTTCTTGTGAATTCAGAGGCTGACCTTTAACAGCTTTGTAATGGATCTCCATTGAGATTATCTGCCTCCTTTTCGCTCATTAGAAGTTTGGAGGCATTATTTCATGTGACTGATTGCCCTGACTCTTGGCATTTAAAGTACATCATGCATAGTTTATCATGCTGCATTGCTCATACATCTTTATCTGGATAGTTTCTGGGTGCTTGCTTCCCTGTTCAAGGAAAAAAAAAACCACTATGGTATAGAATGAGTCCAAAACATGGCTACTTGTTGACTTCCTTGGTTTGCAGCAAATGAATTTACTGAGAGCACAATTTCTGACTGGTATCAATAGAAAAAGGAAAGTATTTCCATTATTTCCACCCAGAGGTGTTGTCAGGGCAGTTGCTCTAGCTGACTCATCATGCACTGGTGCAGAACCTAATTGACTTTTACAGGTTATCTGGAGGTTTGGTTACTGTCAGTCCTTGGAAAAGGAATTATTCTCCTACTAGTAAGCACCTTCCTGTCTAGTATGCGTTCTCAGTGTTCCTCTGGTTGTCAGCCAACAGTCACCCTGAATAAATTCCTGAGAGGCTCAAGCTCCCATTGACATTAAATGGGTCATTTTTAAATGCAGTATTGTTTAGGATAAATACATTTTTTTTAAAGCTGCAAGAGGTTAAGAATGCTCATTTTCTCCCCCAGGTTGATGGTTCTTACACCCATTAAAACAGATGTAGTTTCTTGAGCTTCCTCAAAACACTTCAGGAGTAGACTTGTTTGCCAACTTTATCCAGGGGCTCTTTCAGTCCCTGGTGGAGAGCAGCCATGGGATCAGATCTGGGATCAGATATGTCCTCAAAGAGCAGTAGGGAGGCAAGGATATCAATGCAAAAGAAGGTTTGACAGGAGTGGCTGCAGATAAGCTACCCAAACAAGCCTGTGTTCAGCAAATCTGCTGTTAACAACGCTGCCATGGAGCCTCTGCATGAGCTGTCTCACAGTGCTGACCCACCATGGAACCTCTTCTGGCTGTGCTGGGTTCTGGCACCAAAGGGAGGTTTCTGTATCCCTTTGGTTCCTGGCTGTGGCCTCATGCAGGCTGTGTGTGTCACTTGTGCACACGTGGCTGTGGCTCCTGTCACAGCCCTAGGCCACACACACAGCTTTGGGTGCCAGAGGGAGGTTTTGCATTAGGAGGCTCCTGTCAGGGCATCCCTCTTAGTTAAGGGGGACACAGAGAGAGGTTTTCAGGGGGGTGATTCAAAGACTCAGAAACTGCCTCAATATTGGGAGCCTTGTGTCCTCCTTTTTCCATTATTATCCTACTCCATTACTATTAATAATTCCTTCAATATTCAGTATAATGGAAAGCATTGGCAAAAGGGAGGGAGTTTTTTGGCAACTTCTGAGCTACTGTTCAGTATCTTCGTAGCTTTCTCAAACATTTCTGCTTTCATTTGTTTTATTAAAAGGCATAAAGATAAAGATACTCAAAGATTGTTATTAGTACTCATTACAAGAAGTACCAGTGCATTGGTGATTCTTCTAAGACTACTGCTTCTGGAGAGAAAGCTTATGTAAGAAGATAAATGTTAATTGGATTGTGGTAGTTACCAGTGACTTCAGGGCCTTAGAGATCACCTGTGCTGATCAAGAAACTTTGAGAAAATTGTGTAAGTACAGATTTGCCCCTGGGCTCCAGGGTGCCCATAACTAGGAGAAATTCTCCATAGCAACTGAATAAGAGGGTGCCAGAAATTACCTTGTGATATGATCTAGCCTTGTGTTGTGTCTAAACTTTCATTACTGCATTCAATATTTCTTAATGCCTTAATTAGGCCTTGCTGTAATGTTGTTTATGCACACCCCCAAAAAATAAACAAAAAAAAAATCAAGTGAAAGATTCTACAGAAGTTCTATAGAGGCAGAAATGTTACTTGTAGAACACTGGTAATACTGGCATTTTTGTGTCTGGCTGTAACTTCAGTAAGTGGGTGCTTTTTGGCTGAGTGAGCAATTTTAACTTGCTGTTTAAATACAGACTATTATCTTTTGAACACTTTTAAAAGATTAGGTTTTGTAGTGGAGAGAGAACTACCAAAGTTATTGAAAAAATCTCCAGCATGAAGTTTCTTCCAACATGCTGCAACATACATGTGTTGTTTCCTAAAGGAAAAGCAGGAAAAGAAAGTCAGTGTGCAGGAGAGTTTGGGATAGTGGAGAAATGAAAACTATCTGTAAATCTGTATGTTTGTTAATGTATCATAAGTTATATGTCAGTGAAGTTTATAAAGATTCAGCATGAACTATACCATGAAGTGTGCCTGATCCAGATGGATCTAACAGGAAAATTATTTTCACCTGGAAAAAGACAGAGTAGTATACCTGGAAGACAAGGATGATCTCTGAGAAATATTAGCACTTTGAGAGGAAGAAGAGAGATGTAACCTCTGTTTGCCCTATCAGTTTTCTTTAATGCCTTATCTCTGCTGCTGTGAAGAGTACTTGTCACGGAAACAAAAGCTTTTAAAGAAGAGTTGTCAGGGTATCTAGGCCATCTCATTGCTGATGCAGAGAAGTTTGCCAAAAGTGATTTTTGCAGTCTGTTGATTAAATCTTGAATGTTACTTGGCTGTTTCTTTGCAAGATGCAGTTGCACATGCAAAATAAAAATCTTTAAAATTGTATAAGGAAAAATATTTCCATCTACAATTATCTTCACTTCTGTACTTGATTATTTAGACCATTACCTTGTAGAGTAAATAATTTTTGTCCTTTGATAGTATTTAAGTTCATTTT
Organism: Agelaius tricolor; assembly: GCF_023055355.1. Lineage (NCBI taxonomy): Eukaryota > Metazoa > Chordata > Aves > Passeriformes > Icteridae > Agelaius > Agelaius tricolor. The sequence goes on from NW_027269268.1 coordinate 19,698,759, forward strand.
ACTAACCCTTATCCCTGACCTGACTTGGGCAGAAAATGCTGTGGTTACTTAGCAACTCTTCTTGAGAAGGCATTGTTCCCAGTTGCACAGTTAATGCTGAAGTTAATTTGGCATTAAATCAGAAATTGAAATTCTTTCTTAGGTGTGAAGAATTTGGGGGACTTTTCACTGATTCATTTTCTAAATGTGGGATGAGTTTTCTGAAAGAAAATTACAAGAAAATTAGTTAAATTGTTTGCTGAAAATATATTTAGGTTGTTCATCTAAAAATATTCTGGGCTAGTATTTCTACCAAGCTCATTATTTTTTCCTCTGATTGTTTTTTTTTCTGATTAAAATGTTATTAATTAATTTACCCTGAAAAATTATTTGTCAGATCATGAAGCAGGATATGTCATGTCTTTGAGAAATTCTGAGCTATCTGTCACACAGTTTAATGTTGTTCACATGGCTTCAGGCCTTAACTTACCTCCAAATATATAATCTTTGAAAGCCCCATTTGAGATGCCCGAGGGTCTGAGACATCCATTCGGATCTGACCGGTGTGACACAGTTGCTCCAGGCTCATCTTTAACTGAAGGAGACCAGGGAGGTCTAGCCCTAGCTGCTGTGTCTAACCTTGAGAAGGTTAGAAGGGCTGTCTCCATTTGTAGCCAAAGGAAGGAGGTGTCTTACCTGCACAGTTTTCAACACCCATATTCCCAGCCTTAGGGTAGCTGTGTTAAATGCTTCAAGCTAAACAGTACAAATGCCCTTTGCCTGCTGCATTAGTGTTTCATTTCACTCTGATGTGATTTCAGCATCCAATATCTCAGTTACTACCGTTGGAAACAAGTGTAATGTCATTTGGGCTATCTGTACATCTTCACTTTACAAAACATTAGCTTTTAAAACTTACTTACAACAGCAAGTATCAAAATTAGGTTAAAATGTGTGTGTCTGTTAAGAATAATAAAATAAGATTCTTGCTCTGGTTGGTGATTATACATGATAATGGTTGATGGCTTGGTCTTCTATCATCTGTCTGTGTTTGAAAAGAAAAAGTATTGAGGTTTCAGCCTGGAATAATAACCAAATGTTGAGTAGAGTCAGATTTTCCTCTCTTACAAGTTTCATAACCAAAGGAGCCCATTCCACTTCTGTCTCCTCCATCAGCGACTGTGTGACCTCCACTCTTGTAACCTTCAAAAGCTGTGTACTCTTTCAGGGCTGCTGCTTCTCCTGTAGCTTCTTAGGCACTGAGTTAACTAAGGACTAAGGAATGAAGCAGAGTTGAAACCCCCAATCTTTTCTGAGCCAACAGAGAGGGAAAAGAAAGCTATTATCAAAAGAAACCACAGAGGCAGATAAGCTCAGGGAAACTCCTGCTGTTATCTGAGGAGTATTTTCTACTTGATCCAGGCAAAGTTTTCCTCTTCTGACTACTAAGTAGTAATCAGGACTGTACATTCATAACAAGAGCTGATTTGCATGTTAAATATCATCTTCATTACTTACCTAATAAAAATATTTTGTGTGCGTTGTGCTTGTAAATTACAGATTTTTAATTTAAATGCCAAAAAGTATTTGTGATACTGGTTTTATGATACCCCATTTTATTCTATACTTTTAAGAGAAGAGTTATTTTAGAAGGCTTCTCTGTTATTACCCTGCTTTATTGTGTAATGTTATTTTGAAGCGATTTGTTGAGGAGATGTACAGGTCATTTACATGGGAGAATTTTTTGAAATACTATTATTGGAACTTTATTTTGTAAGCTATTCAGGTATATAAATTAACAAGGTGTTGTGAGGATATTTTTTGTTACAGTAATCTTAAATTATCTTCCTTTCAAAGGAAACAACCTAACTAAAGCCATTTTTATTTAATTTTATGTTTTGCAACTGTTTTGCATAGGGTTCAGGTTTTTCAGAGGCCAGTTTTAAAAGTTCCCTGTAAAACTTATTTCTTCATTCAAATTTCACAGAATTTAGAAGTAGACTTAATTGATAAATTGAAGAAGTAGTGGGAAGGGGAACTACCTCAGCTCACTAAGATGATGAAGTTTTAGTCCTTCTAAATGAATCTTTACAACCACTAAGTGGTCCTTTTTGTGTGGTTTTGACTCATTTTTTCTGTAAAGCCACAAACTATTTATTTTTATTATGTAATTGTGTCACAGTAATAGAAAAAGAATGAATTTCAATCTGCTGCATGTGATTTCAGCCAAAATCTGTTGGAAATATTCAGAGCATTGACACTAGTTTTCTCATTTTTGCTATTACTAGTATTAAGCCATTTTTTTCTTCTGCTGAGCAGCAGATTGACTGCCAGTTGTCAGACTGGGATGGGCAAGAGTCAAATGTGGTTTATTTAAGTGGATGGTGTCTGCCTGGCAAAAGTTCACATTATTGCTGTTTTCTGTGTCTGTCAGGGAGTATGTTTCAGAAACTCCCAGGTCGCTCTGGACTCTGTCGTTGACCACAAAATGGAAGGCATTTAACATCCTATTAAATATTTGTGAAGCAACAACCTAGTGCATAAAAAAAGGTTTCTTCTCTGATTGACAGACAATCAGAGAAATAATCAGAAAAGAGAGAAATAATCAGAAGGAATTCTTCAGTCCCTTCAGCCAACACTGCATTTCCCACAATGCTGTCTCACATTGCAGTTGTGCAACTTTATTGCTGGCTATTAAGTGATAACCAGTCCCTGGAACTACATTCCTCCCTGGGGAGATGGAAGTGGGAAGGCTGGAGGAAAGGGGAAAGCACAGAATGACACACCTTATGTTGACTGTTTCTGTTGCTTGTGTTAATTAAATATCCTGCATGCAGTCTCCTGTAACTGCATTGTTTAAAGAATTTCATGTCTTTAAGTCACTTTGGTGATAATCTCAAAGCTACCTTTTTGGATTACCATTTCAGACATGAGCCTGAAGTCCATTAACAATAGTTAACACTGAACTTGGTGCAGTGCTTTAAAAAGTGGGTGTGGCATAAATATCTATATTTCTGCCTGTGAACAGACTTAGTCTGTGTGTTTGTGTGTTGATGAGAATGATGAGAATGTTAAATGGTGCAAGACAAATTGTATTAGTATTGATTCCTATTATAGGGAGCACGTTTTTGCCTGCCTAGAGTTTGCATAATGTGAGAAGCAGATGTCTTCTCAGTTACAATACTGTGAATGAAATATGTTGAAAATGTCCATCAGAAGAGCAGTGCTCAGTCTTTGAGTCATAAATGCTTTATTCTGTTATCTCCAAAGCATGGCTGTGAGGAGCTCAGATAACTGTGTGAAATGGGGGACTGAATACTCTGCTTCATTCCTCACTGGTGGCAGATCCCAGAGCTCATGTTCTTGACTACTCAGAGATATTAATTCACTTACCAGCCCATCTTAGTGGCAGGGAAAGCTGTTGACACTGCTTTCAGACTGAAAATGGCTTTCAACTTCAGTGAGGCTTTATCCTACTATAAGTAGCATTCAGGTGGTGCCACTGGATCAAGTGTATGGAAGCTGCTGAGCAGCTCTGTGGGCTGTGCATGCTGTCCTCATTCCTGGTCTGGTAGCCAGTTACACACATGGCTGATGTCTCTTCTGTTTCTTTTCTTTCTTCCTTCTAGCTGCAGTATTGAAATATGAGAACAATGTTATGAATATCAGGCAGTTCAACTGCTCCCCTCATCCGTACTGGCTTCCAAACTTCATGGATGTGTTTACCTGGTCCTTGCCGTTTGTTGGTGAGAAGGGTATGTATGTAAATCAGTTCTGTTCTAAAGACTGCAGAATGGTTTCTTGGTCACTGTGCATGTAGCCTCATTTATTTTAAAGGACAAGAATAATTTGAAGACAGGTGTCTTGTTTTTGAAGACAAAGTTGTAGAAATGGGGCTCAGAGGGGCAAGCAATTACCAGTGGTTAATCACACTTCTCATATTTTTTTATAATTTCCACTCTTTCCAGGTGATGATACCCTTATCTTTCTGCTGCAGAAATAGATTTTATGGCATTGCAGGCCAGAGGTGCATTCACTAAACAAAATTCTGATTTGTTTTTCTGTTATAAGCTTTTGAACATCCCCTTGGATATCACTGCTGAATGGATGTCTCAACAGACTTCTCTACATGGGGTTGCATCTTTACTCACATTACCTTTATGGGTGGGTTGCTTTTTCATTAGCAAACACAGAGCTGATGATATTAAGAGCCAGTCTGACTAACTGTTCCTGGAGAGAGTAGAGGGATGCCAGTAGGAAGGAAAACTTGCTCCTCATCCCCTTCTCTGCACAGGACATGTGGTGCCTCATCGCTGGCAAGAAGAGTCTAAAGATCACAAATGATATTTTATTGAAACCTAATGCTCTTGATGTTGCCTAAATGCAGCTTCATGCTGTGAATGGCAAGTACACAAAAGGCATGAGAACACTTTGGTCTAGCATATTAAATTAATACAAAATACAAACTGCCTAAACCCCAAGTCATTTATTCAGTGCCTGAGATGAGGCTTGCTTTGATCCATCCATTATAGAGTATTGCTGCAACAAAAAATTACTGCCAGAAAACTCTAATAAACTCTTAAAAGCTGCTTGGAATAACAGTTCTCTCTTAATAGGCAACTGGAAATACAGCCAGCTGTGTCTCATACCTGCAGTCATGACCAGCTTTGTTTTGAGCTACTGTTTTGTTTGAGGAAAGCTGCTTGTGAGACACCTGAGGTCTCTGTGGACAAAGCAGATAGACCATAAAACAGGGATTACCAAAGAATAGGCAGCTGCTTGCACTAATGGAGACATGACATAATTGTCACTGAGGCGTGTGCAGACTCTTGTGAAGCAGATAAATCGTGTTCATTTTCTTTGGCTGTAAACTCAGCCAGGCTGTTCTTAGGTTGGGCATGTTCTCCACACACATTGCAGTGCTGGAAGGTCACTTCTCAGAGGCTTCCCATCAGCAGCCTGCTCAGATGGGGCTGCAGGATGCATGGCCAGAATTGTTGAGGTTCTGACACCATGGTGTTCCTCATTCTTCTTACATCTTGGGGGTGGTTTTTCCTCCTTCATTTCTTCCAGAGGTCACATTCACCATTTTCTTGGAAATTTTAGAGCCCAAAGAAGTGAAATCGGTATTTTCCTTTCTATGCAAAGCAATACTCAAAGGATGTAAGTTGGTGTTCCACACAACTTGTTATTTATTCCCTTTCTTTTAATATAGATTTTTTCCCTCAAAGGCCAACCAAGGTAGGAAGCTGTTAGCTTCACTGGTTGTTGTTAACGTGGAAAGTCTTTCCACTAATACTGTCAGAGGAAAATATTAAATCCTTCACTAAAGTAGGAAAAAATCTAGCTTTTTCCCACCCTTCTAATTTTCCAAGCCTTCATAGTGGTTACAGAAGAGGATTTTAATTTTTAATTTTTTTTTAATTTTTAATTTTAACTACTTGACTAAAAAAATTAAAGTTTCAACCTGCGTAGCCAGTACAAGGGTAGACAAGCCTGGTAACACATTTAATGTTGCTTACTACATGTAGCTGTAGTGAAGTTTTTCTTAATCTGCTAATTGCTTCACATTTTATGTCATAACTTTGGCCTTTTTGTTCTCTGAGTTGCATTTTCTTGGTTTTGGTTTTAGCTGGGGTTGGTTTTTTTCCACTGTTCTTAGTTTGTATGCTCTCTAGTTAGTGTCTCACAGTTGTCTCTCTGGAAAGAAACGAGACCAAGGTAGGGACAGTCTGTGGCTGACCCTTTCATGCCCAAGTTTCAAAGTAAACAAGCTGAATATGGCCTAAGTTCTTCCAATAGTGATGTATCTGTTGAATACAGAATAGTTCCACCTCTAAGGAATGTACACTGTCTGGTCTATTTGTATTTGTCCCTTGAATTCAAGGGGACATCTTACAAAGGTTAATGTTTTGTTGAACTTGAAGTAGTATCCAAAACCTGGATAAATAAAGAAATACTCTATGATCCCTCTTGTACCTTTTTCCACTGGAATGTTGTTCCCATTTGCTGGGCAGGGAAATCAAATCCTATTGCAGTTTAGGAGCAACAGGAGAGGGGTCATTTTGTTATCCAAGTTGAGTGAAAAGCAAAAAATGCCTTGAGGGGGAGAAAACAAATGTTACCTCACTGACAGTTGCAAAAAGAGAGATCATTAGCAGATTTTTTTAAGTCTATTTGTTGTGTTCATTGTATTTGGAAAAATATTTGTGGAAACTTGTGCTTTTTAGAAGCTACACAGGACACTTTCAGCTTCTAATATTACAGATCCTGTTGTTTAAAAAGTGGGTGCTGTTATTGTGCTGAATTTTTATTCACACTACTACAGCTGGAGTTGGCTATCTGACAGACCAGGGAAGCTTAATATCAACATTTTGCACTTGTTTTCCATTTTAGTGACAGAGATGCTGGTAAACGTGCTGAACATCTGCTCAGATGATGAACTGGGAACAGAGGAAGATGGATTTGATGGTAAGAGCCTCTACCCTTGGTTGAAATTGTTTGCCGTGGAATTGCTTTAAAAGTTTATTTACTAACCATGAAATAATTTTCTGAGTCCCAGTTGAGTTCTGTGCCACTGAAAGCAACTGTTGTGCTGGACTCCAATGGATTTGCTTCCATTACGCTTCAGAAAGAATTAATGGCTCTGCCCTGACCTAAACCATTTCTTTATCCCGTTCTTCTGCTTTAAAAACTTGCATTTCCCTCCACGAAGTCTGGGTTATGTTGTCATGAAGGAGGCAGATGATTTCATGCAAAAGATCACAGGTATTCTCATAGTGAGTTTCATTATGTCAATGAAATATGCTTCCTGCAGAGCTCCTTCCCAAAATGTTGGTAGTATGACTTTGGAAGACTTTTACTTGAGGTATTTCTTTAGTCACTTCTTTTGATGCACTTGAGTGTCTAAAAGGCTTTCAAGAGCAATAGAATCTTTAAAAATAAGCATGTAAACACAGATAGAAAATGATTTAACCTGGCATTTCTGCCAAGACAGAAATGGTCACTTCTGTTATCCTTTGGGTTGAAATTTATATGATGATTAGTTGCCCTGTACCTGTTGGTTTGACTGTAAATTGTACTTTGTATCCTAAAACTTGTAGATTCTTAAAAGTCAGTTTATTTTCTTAGACATAATTTTCTGTTAGGGTCTGCAAGAATAAATAGCAGCTATCTAAAATGTCCCTTCTCAATTGAGAAAAGCTGAAAAAAAATCCCATGTATCCCTGACATTCTTACTCTGAATGCTCTCAGTGTTTTAAAAAAAATCTGTGAAAAGTAATCATAGATAATCTGTCTAAAAAAAAATATATGAAAAGGACAGAAATACTAAGAAATAATTTTAAAAATAAGAACCTGGAAAAATCTAACACTACTGAATATTCTCAGGATGTTTTTAGACAGAATGAATGAACTAGGCAAATGGAGAACTTTCAAGTAAGACAAATGTTTAATGAAGTTGTAATTAATAATTAAGATTCTCTTTCAAATCTAGGAAGCTAGGTCACAGATTTTGCAAAATGTTTCCTTTGTGATGGAGAAGACTGGTATAGATGATAGTACTTTGATTTTATTCTGAAAAACCAGATGGAATTCCCTGTTCTGCATCGGCCACAGAGTGTGGACATGAACAATTATCTTGCAGGACTTGGGACAAAGACTGAATTATTGAAACTGGTAATCAGTGAAGAGAAGAAAATACCTGTTTGAATATTGTGCCCAATTTTTTTTCCTCATGAAATTTAAATAAGTCACTACTGTGTAATTAAAGTAGTGTGTGAAATTGTGTGGAGGCATACGATGAGTAAAAACTGTGTCAAGTTAAATACAGTAGCAACAAACCATGTGCTTAAAATCCTTGGCTCAACAAAGCTCTTAAGCACAGGCTGAAATTCCACTGATTGCAATGCCAAAGCAAAGACTTTAGGGGAAAGATTTCTAAATTAATTCAGCCTTGGCCTAATACTTCCTTTTAAAGTTGTACTGTAAGCTTCCATTGGGCATAGACAGGCCAATGCCTATGTACTCTTTTTCTAAAACTTTGGAGTGTCATCATTCCCATCCCCAAGTTACAGTTCAGGAACATGTTTTCAAAAGCAGAATCAGAAATAGGGAGGTGTTAGGGGTCTTGAGCAGCAGCCCTCTCCAGCTGAAGGAGGTCTCTGTATTTACTGTGTTTTTTCTGAGAGGCAAGTGAACCCCCATCCCACCTCCCTGGGAGTTTTGCCATGGCACTGCTCCACACCTGGAGTTTGCAGCATTGCAGGTGTCTGAGCAGGGAGACAGGCTGGAATGCTCTGGGCTTGCATGTGTGTGTACTGTGTAACAATATCTAACAGCAGTAAAGTTTCCTTCCAGCTGAGGAATAACTAAACCATTCCTACTGCTGTGCCACTAATACAGTTACCTAAATCTGCTCTCAGGTTTTTTCTTATGAATGATTTCTCTGTGTAAAACATTATGGCAAGGAAGATACTAGAAATGTAGTTGTCTTTAGCATGTGTAGCTAAAAACCAGAGCTGGCATATGTTCATGTCTGCTTTCCCAGGTAATCAGTCCCCTTGGAACTGTAAAATGGGCTCTGTGGCACTGGTGCTGCAGCTTGCCGTGAGCTCTCACTTTTACCTACAGCCCAATGGACATGTTAGGCTCATGGGGATCATACATATGGAAGAGACTGAAGGATTCGGATATAGAAGTAAATTTGATGTTGATTTAAATTTAAATAGAAGCTGATATCTGTAATGATTTCTTAGTGGGTTCTGATTTCTTATCTGTACAGCAAACAAAAATTCTCTTTCCGTCGAGCTCCCTCTTCTTTTTTTTTTTTTTTTTAAAAAGCCTTGCCTTTTGGGGAAGAGAAGTACAAGATGTGTTTCATTTGTGTTCTCAGTGAAACAGACCAGAATGATTACCAGTTTAATCAAAGCTGTTTCTGTAAGGATTGTCTGCTGACAGTCTTGTAGTGGCTCAATATTTCCACTGTTCTTCATCAGTAATTTCTGTCCAGCTTCCTTGGAGGATTAGTCCTGTTTACTGGCTGATTTCTTTTTAGCAGTATTCACCATAGTAGGAACCACCTGATATCTGCAACAGCAGATGCATTTTGTTTTATGGAATGATTCTTAAAAATCATTGCTATTTTTAGATCATCAATAGTTTTCAGGGCTCGCTGCTGATTTCCTTTCTCTCCTTGCAGTTTGAACATGCCCTGACCTGGGTTCCCACATGTAGTGAGAATGGTCCATCACTATGGTTTGCACTGATCATTCGTTACCTTCTTTTACGTTTTCTTGCCTTCTGTCTTCCCCTCTCATTCCTTCCTTCAAAACAAAGCCCCATCAGTATTGCCTGACTTCACTGCATGGTGTTCTTGTGAGCCCTTTTTTCATTTATTATTATTTTTAGTTCTGAGTCATGTATGTTGCATCTAGCCATAAGCAGGATGCTCAACAGCATGTGTTCCTTTTTTTTTTTTTTTCCCTGCCCCCTCACTGTTTTTTTCCCCCCCCTAAGGAAACACATCATGGGGATCTGATCAATTTGTTGTAGGCAGTTTCTGTGTAAGCTTACTGTGAAAAAAGCCTAAATATCGTAATGCCCTTTATCCCATATGTCCCTGCTGGCCTGTATTGGCCTTTTGGTTTCACTCACTTTAAAAATGAGAGAACATGATAGGTCAAGTTTCCTTATCTCTGATAGTTTCCTCTTGCTGTACTTTCTCTTTCCTGTTTGCTATGGTGGTTGCAATATAATCTGGTCCAGAAAAAAATGTCTTGGGCAAATGTTAGTTCATGTGCTGTATGTTTGTGCATCAAACATATCACTTAGCAACAGGAGCTGCAAATACCTCTACCTAGCAAGCACACAGTCAGAGTTCTGTTTTGTTTTAATTAGCAACATTTCTGGCCTCATGCATTTGATTGAATAAACTAAACTGCTAATTAAAAGGGTACAATAATGCAATAAACAATTTGACACAAATGCACTGCTTGCTTTGTATGCATCTTTACCATGATTTGGCATGAAGACACTCCTAAATTATCTACAATTTTTTTTTTTGTATTGCCTTCAACAGTGTAGCTCTCAGCCTTCTCACAGAAAAGCCACCGTCAGAGCCATTAGCTACAGCATTTATTCCTTTGTTGGAAAACAGCTTCCCAGTACAGTGCTGTAGTTCCAACCTAAAGAGAATTCCCAAGTCAAATGTCTCCTGCCAGTCATAACCTGGTTCTGCTGTAAACAGTAGTATATGACATTTGCCACATTTCACTGCAGTCAACTGTGCCTGGAGCCAGCTCAGCAGCAACTAACAGAGACTGAGAGACCAAAAGCAAGGGTCTTGTCCTTAGGTCTGTTACTTACCAATATCTTGATACAGACCTTCATGGTACTGCCTGATGCGAGTGTCTTAGCTTGGCAATGAGTTGATTTTTAGCTGGGAGAGAAACTGAGGGGTTTTCCCAGGGGTTTGCATTTGTTCTCCTCCAAACCACTAAGGCTGGGCTGCAGTGCATACTTAATTTCTGTGAGTTGGTGACAGAGTGGCATTTTAATGTAATCTTTGTATTTATTATTGACTCTGTGATTTAGTCAGATGTAGTTGTTTCCATGCCCAAAGCATTTTCCTGTGAGCCGCATCATCGGTGTGCTCTGCCTCTGGACCAACCTAGCAGCCTGCACTAGGTGCCCAGTGTCCCCAGACCATGGTGCAGTTGTGCCTGGGCACCAAGAGCTGCACTTGTCTTGCCCTCAAAGAGCTGATTTTAAAATGCAGTACCTTACACAGTGGTGGCATTTGCATTTGCTGCCCGAGAGCTGCTGGAGCAGTTGGACAAAGGCAGGCGTGCAGCGGGTGGCACAGATGCTCTAGGAGAGGCAGACGTGCCTGTGACAGTAAGCTTCTCTGTGAGAGAACTGGAGCAATCAGTTTGACCCTTTTTAACAAAAGAGGCATCATCACACAGGCACAGCCCATATGGCCAGGGTGGGGCTGGTTTTGAGAAGTGATTAGCTTTATCAAAGCAGGAGAAAGTCTGTGTTGGAGAGGTGGTGACACCGCTGCTGGTCTCCTACCTGCATGTTGATTTCCTGCAAAACCTACTAACAAGGCTTTAAGCTGAAAAGGTTTCTTTTTTTATTTTTCTTTTTCCCCTCTCATTTCAACCTGTTTCTTTCCTTTTGGATGTTCTCTGCTTAATTTGTTTCTTTTCTGTTTTTCAGACTTTACTTAAACATTACACTTCCGTTGATGTTGTCAAATGTTCTATATTATTTTTTATTTTCATTCTACAAACATCACTGATCTTTTTCTTTTCCCCTCTTTGGAATTCACAAGAAGATCCCATTTATGCACAGAAGAAAGGTATTCAATAAGTTGGAAGGCTCAAGTTTTCTTAATTTTCCTAATGCTTAACTACATAATATATATGAGGGTACCAGTGAGAGATTTGGGGTTGACTTTTTTACTCAGCACTGTTTTAAATCTGCTCAATCCTACGTCTCAGAGTATTGTCAGCATTTATACCCTTTTTTTCCTTCTTGTGCTTCTTAACCTGAACATTTAAATTACCTTTTATATTAATCCTTCATAGCTGGCTTGCAGATTCTGTGTTTTGATACCAATCCAAAATCCAATAGAACTTGTTAAATCACTGAAGTAAGATTCAAAGCTTTTATATTACCCCCTAAATAATTTTTACACTTCAACTTTAAATTTCTTTTTTTAGTTCCTTCATTCAAAAAGGGTTTGTTTAGATATTGGAATATCTTCAAGATATTTTCAAGCCTAAATGAGTCTGTGGTTCTAAGAAAAGAAGGTAGAATCTTAAGAGGATATCAGGCAATGTTTGCAAGGGCTAAAATTAACCCTTTTACCTATAGCCAGTTCTCAGGTTTTGACCCATTTACTTTCACATCAGTTTGTGCTTAAGTATAGCTCAAGTAATTCATCAGGATTTGCAGTAATAGTGAATTTCAAAATATTAAACTAGACACACTTGGAATGTGAGTCTAAGATTTATGTATAAATAGTTAAGAAATCCACATACTGTGAGGTTAGTGATATTCAGTCAAAACTAACAGGGCAATTAAACATTGTGAATATCAAGTACATTTGTTAATAAAGCCAGAGAGAATAAATAAAATTATTCGTAATGTTTACTAAGCATATGTCATTTTCACATATTTGTGACACATTAGGAAATTCAGTGGAGACCAAACTCTTTAAGTATATTTTTTTTAGTAACCTTTATGTGTATCAATGAGATACAAAATACTCCCTTTGAGCCTGTTGTGTTTTATGATTAAGGAGGGGGTTTTTCTCTATTCTTATTTTGTATTTAAATGTAGGACATTATATTTCACTTCAGTCATAAATTACAGTTCCAGTTTTCAGTTCTCAAATATCCTACAGTCTTAGTTGCTGTTCAATTTTTTGAATATCCTTATATGATACACCAGAACAGTGTGGACTTGTAATAAGCAAGTAGGGATTGTGATGCGTAGGGGTAAGAAAGGAAGAAAAATCATGCTCAAGTGTTTTCGGAATAGGAAAGGCTGAAAACCATGTCTTGTCTGTCTTGAGAGTACAGTTCTGTGAGATCATAGTACTGAGGCAGGAAGGTACCACCTTCTGTTCCTGGAGAACCCGGCTGAATCAGGCCTGTTTTATTTAAACTTTTCATTAAGCTGTTTAAAATATATTACATTAATTCAGCTACAGCTGAATTATAGCCGTTTCTCCCACTCTTTATTGTCTAGAATTAGACATTTATGCCCAAGTGTTCATATCTCTTTTTATCTTTATATGTTTTAATATTTGCTCTATATTTTTATCTTTATGTGTGGGAGATTTGAAAGCCATCATTCTGAGTATCTTTTAAGGAGAAAGCTAACTTTATTCCACCCAAAACCAGGACAGTATTGTGGTATATCATAGCAGGTTCCACATTTTCCAGTACACCATCACCTTTCTTGTTTTTGGCAGATAAACACACAGATATCATTCCTCTTAGTCTGTGGGCTATCCCTTTAAAAAGTCCATTGAGTTCATGAATTCCATGACATTGAGCTCCTGTCATAACAGTTTTTCAGGGCAGGAAAGATGATGTGTGGTGTTGGGAGGTGTTGGATTGTTGCACGCTGAAGCCAGTTCTGATTCCGCCGCTACTTGTCTGGTTTCATCCAAGCATATTCTTCACTAATGTTGTCCTCCTCATTTTTACCCCTTTCTGCTGATTTAGCTTCCCTGATGGGCTCTACAAAATAGATCAATTTGTTAGAACTTGAAAACAGAAATTTTCATTTTTGCCCTTGAACAGGCAGGAGTTGTCAGGCAGCATCCACACAAGTCAAGGTTAGCTGTCCTTCAGAAACCTTTAGGAGAAATCTTCATGATGTATGTGGTTCTGATTGTGATAATTAATGAAACTGGCTTTCTGAGTGTAACAGAACATTTTCTTGGGGATGTGGGGGATCCTTTGTAATAAGTCCTGTTTGCTTTTTTCCATTCAGGTGGTTCTCTCTTGCATGTACAGATTTTGATGATGCCCAAGTAACAAGTACACCTGAAACTCAGCCAAACTGTAGTCTGCCTTTTTTAAAAGGCAGAGTATTGCATGAGTTCACAAATTTCAAAGCAATTATAATTTTGAGCAGTCCATAGCAGTGATTAGAAGGAATTTGCTCTGTAGAACTCTCTTTGCCACTGCCAGCAAACACAACCCCTACCATCTCATGCTCGTTTCTATGACTCTGCCCTTAGGCTTTATTATCCTTAAATAATTTTTAACTAGGAATGAGAAAAAGTGTTTTCAGTTTTGATTGCAAATGTGGCTTAGTTTGGCAAACTGTAGCATTAATATGATGTTTCTTGTATTTAGTATTGAAAGTATTTAGTGATAAATTGTTTACAAATCCCTATAACGGTTTTTAATGTCTTTTCCATAGGTGCAACAGCTGCTGCTCGAAAGGAGGTTATAAGGAACAAGATACGAGCAATAGGAAAAATGGCTAGAGTTTTCTCAGTGTTAAGGTAAGGCTTTATGCTGGGTTAGTTTTTTTTAGTGTTGAATGATATCTTTCAGTAGTTACTTAGAGCACTCAACAGTTAATCAAACAGCAAATATGCTATTTTAGTATACCACCCAACTGAGTTCTACTGCAGCCTTTTAGAGATTGTTTTATTTATACAATGGTGCTATTTATTTTGGCTCTGAATAGTCTTCTTCAGGGCTTTTGCTGAATATGAAACAAGCTAAAGACATCAGCAAAAAAAAATCCAATTACCATTTTTAAAAACTTTTACTGACCAGGTGTACTAATTAACTTCTAGCCCCTGTGAGGCAAACGTTAAATGTGGGGAAAGAATATGTTATACATCACCTCTCGTTAAAAAAGAAGTCAGCTGTCACACTTTGTCACCCACAGATGTTGCTACAGCCACGAGTAATGATGACTAAAGATGAAAGCATTAGGGTCATTTACCTAGAAATCCAGGAAATGGTTGTGCAGGCAACAGCAACATGCTCCTTTGGGCTGCACTCCCCCAAACACATGAACATGAGTAACTAATTGCTACCCAATGTTTAGAGCTCTCCATTTGATGTCTCTGAGCAGAAGAGAAAACATGCTGTACTGTGCTGAAGTCTAAATATAGAAAATACAGTTCTCCCTCCCTTTCAGCGAGTGATTTTTTCCTCAGGAAGCTGTGTGTTGGTCTGCTGGAGTCAGTTGATGGGGTTATGCTTAGTGAAAAATCATGGGAGTTCTAAAACATTTACTGTTATGATTTCATGATTGATGTAAGAAGAATAAATAAAATAGTTACTTGAAGAATCCACTATTTAATTTCAGTGGAAACATCCGACTTGCTTGCTTTGGATGCAGCATGCCAGCAGTGGGCAGGTTCTCTGCAGGGCTTTGCATGGGCACAGCATTTCACCCACGCCTTGCAGATTGCAGCAGCATAGCTTTAAATAGCAAACTGAGATGGAGGGCCTTGTACCTGGGCATCCCAAAGTATTACAACTGACTTACTGGTGGTGCATGAGCTACTTCAAAGTGGTGCCCATAATAAAGAAAAAAACAGGTTGGCATCATGCCTTTTCCCTAAACAAGATAGGGGAGAAATCAAATGTTTCCACCTGCTTCTCTGTACCAAGTCTGGCAGAGAGCCTGGAGGTGGCTGCTACCACCTTCATAAAACAGCACAACTATTTTCCTCTAATGATAGTTGAGCAAACAAAGTTTGGGAAACTTGGCTTTCTCCCATAACCTTGAACCACAGCTTCTGGATTGCCTGTATTCCATTGTGAACCACCTTTTAAAATATAGGATTAGTTCACAAGAATTGTGAACTTTAATAAGCAGAAGGATCTGAAGTTGCATGATCAGCTGATATATTTGAAGTTGTACAACTTACAGATGATTGACATCAGCCATGTGTCAGACTTCTTCAAAGGGATCTGTAGGGCAGAAGCTTTTCAATGGTTTCAAGGATGGAAGAGGGATACAGAATAATTCCTGCATATGCTCTCTCTACAATGATACACATAAGTCCCACACCTTAAGTCTACCCCAGCCAAAACCACCACAGCCTTTTACAGCTCTTGATTATTGATGGCCTTGAAAGCTTTGCAGGAAAGACTGAAGATGAAGAGTAATTTGTTCTCCCTTAGCTTTAACCAGCAAATACAGCACATCCTCACTGTGATCCAAGGCATAGTCAGCAAATAAACAGGTACCTGCAATGCATGGTTTTGGTGACAAGTCTTCCAGGGGGATGAGTGACATTTCATCCCAGCCACCACTGGGATACCTGTTATCTTTTTTTCTGAGAAAGGCTGATTCCCCTCAGCTAGGTGGCAGGCTGCTAGGCAGTAAAAATTTCACAAGGTCATCTTGCAAATACTATTCCTGTAGAAAAGCCTGGGATATTTTTTCTGTCTTGTCAGCATAATCCATGTAAGACACAAGTGTCAGGTAATTGTGTGTAACCCTAGGAAGAAATCAGCAGTGCCACCATCTATCATCTGTCTATATACCAACCTGCTCTGGAAATCTTTGAAGTCCCTGTTCGAGTCATTGTGTTTTATGAAATTTATTTCACTATTTCTTGAAATCTTTCTGAAAGATTAGCACCTAATCTGACCATCTGCAAAGAACTTAGTCATCTCTTCTTTGGGCTGGAGTGGTCCCTTTCCTCAAGGATGTAACTTGAATGTAAAGCTGAAATAATTTCAGCCATTTTAGTGTAAAAAATTAGGTATCAAAATAGTGTTGTATTGAGTTTCAAATGTTATAAATGAGCTTTGATGAAAATAGGTATTGTAGAAGGATTGGCTTTAGCTAAATGGAAGACTACGTGATTCCTTGTCATTGACTCTCTCCAACTTTGTTTCTCAACTCTGACTTTTCTTTCGGTGTATTTAGACTGGAGAGAGGTAAATAAAGTACTTAATCAGTCTATTATCCTTTTTTATAAATAAAAATAAATGACATCAAATAGAAATGAAGGAATACTGAAGGCTAAAACATCATGATATTTGTGACACACATCTTTCTTGTACACATTCAGTTTAAAGATAATAAAAATACAGTAAATAAACTTAACCCATGAGGGTAAAGCTAAAAGTGCCATTGCACTTTAATTTAAAAAAAAAAAAAAAATGTAATGTACTGAATAATTGAGAGAAAGCAAAAGCTTTGCTGTGTAACTGCTGATGATAAAAATACTCTGTTAATTCTGAAAATATTTTGCTCTTGCGTTAGTTTTAATTGCTTGGGAAACTTGCAAACAAAATGGTCACAATTTGATTTTGACTATTACATAATGAAAAGTGAGTGCAAGCAGAATTATTTTCAAACTAAAAATAGAACTGGAAGAGTATATGTAGTAGGTAAACAAGAGTTGTTTCATATACGTGAGTCATTCAGGGCATGTAGGTCCAAAGAAAATTGTAAGTAGTAGAATTGCTGAAAGACAGTTTTTATAGACAAAACCACATTATCCTCAAGTGAATGTGGAACTAAATTCTGTCTTTGTATTTGCTTCCTCCAGCTTAATGTCATTATATACTTCAAAGTAAAGCACTTCAAAATAGGTTTCTCTTAAGGAATTGGGGTCAGTTTTGCTGCTGAGAAAGTATGTCATCATAGGCAGCATCACAGTCCTTGTAGAAAGCTTTACTTAAAGGCTTCTCTGGATAGAGCTGTTGTATTCCTCTAGCCATATATTTAAAAACTCTATGTATTTGGAGACCAGCAAAGCATATTTCAGTTTCATAAAATAATTTTGTTTAATCCATATTATTTTTAGCATACAAAAGTATTAAGGACATTACTAGAAAGGATGGAAGTGCTTATTAATTTTAATGAACTTTTAGCTGCCTTTCTTTAAGTGGCTGGTGGTCATCAATAAATAATCCACCTGCCTGCTAGTGCAGACAAGAGCAAACTAACAGTTTAAGTTGCTTTTGGACCACATAGTGTAAAATGCATTGTTAGCAATAGCTGGTCCTTCTGGTCCTTCTCCTGTCATATTTGAGTTGACAGATGTGTTGTTCCATAGGCACAGGTTATAGTGTTCACTGCAGTAGGAGTTGCATATGGTGTGATGCAAAGGTTTAACAAATGTACACAGCAGTGAAGGGGACTTCACTGGTGCTGATGTCATCACCAAATCCAGTCTATCTTGGCAAGGAGATTGGAGATGACAAAATCATTGCAGGGCATGTGTAGCTTAAGATGTCTAAAACATATCTCGTGTTTTTAGCAAAGACATTTACTTACTTTTGGTGGTTTTATTTTTCATTTCTTCTTTAACCTTTGCAGAGAAGAGAGTGAGAGTGTGCTGACGCTGAAAGGTTTGACTCCGACAGGAATGCTGCCCAGTGGAGTGCTCTCCGGAGGAAAACAAACACTGCAAAGCGGTAAGCCTGTTTGCCCGTGTGTCTTGTCCTGTGTACAAAAAACAATTGGTTTTCAACTGCAGAACCTAAGAAAAGTAACCACAGCTGTCTCAGGAAAAAAAAAAAAACCACAAAGGATAGAAGAAAACCAGGCAGTTTGTTGTGCTGGAGCATTTGTGAGCAGTTTATGGGAGGCCTCATCTCAAGACTTACTACTTAGCATCAATTTTTAGAGAAAAGGGGGGAGGCCCTGAAAATCAACAGTTCAGAATGATAGCTCAGGATTGTATGTTAAGTGCACTCTTTCCACAGTTCAGAGCATCTTTTGGGGTTTTTTTTTAGAGAGCAGCTCTTGATACGTGGAGTACTGAAGGCTTGACTTAGCTAATGACACTCAAACTCTTATTTTATCTGATTTGTTCTTCCTCATAGACAGCCACCAGTGGAAAATAGGTCTAGAATTAGATTTTCTCTCCTAGAAATTCTAGGCGACAACACGAGAACAATGCCACTCTGATTTAAGTGAAGGGAGGCTCTTACAAACACAGTGTTTGCCTTGTACACAAACACAATACAGATTGTCAGTTTTATACCAAGTGCTTCTTGTTACAGGAAATTGGTAAGTCTATGGTAGGACTGCCTTTGTTTCCTTATGGAATAAGGAGTGCAAAGTGTTTAATTTATTACTGGAAGCTCTCCTTTTTTTCCCTGTGTGTATTGCTGTAGAGTATATTGCAGGCACGCATAAAGGTCTCTCAGTTATAGAGGTTCTATTGGCAGTAGATGTAAGAAATAGAAATGCTTTATAACCTTGACACAGTCTCAGCCTCTTGTTTTCCTGTTTCCTTCCTGGAGCATTCTTTCTCTGTATTTTTCCCTTTACTGTCTCTTTAATCTAGAAGATTCAGGTATACGGTGGTAAACCTCCTTTTCCACTTTTTTCCCTTCTCTTGTTTCTTGTTGATGACTTGTGTGTGATGGACATAGTAACGTTCTGCTTTGGAAATGCTGCAATATGATTTCACAGGAGGCCTTTCTTAATGGGTTTGTGGTCTTCACCTAGGTTTTTCTCCACATAGTTGCTTTACATTTGTCAGAAAATTTGGTCCAAGGAAACTGCTATTGTTGCCCTGGCAAAATAATAGGAATTGAAATTAATTTGAGAAAATTGCCAAATGTTCTTGTTACAAAAGCTAAAAGAAAATCTCCTCATACTGCAGTATTCTGGCTCAGTAAAACATTACTATACACAAGCTTCTGCATTAGTTAACACACAGTACCCCATTCACCAAATACTCTGAAGTTCATATAGTTTCTGTTAAGCACACATATTGCCATATGTATTAACAGAAAATATGAGTAGTATGTTCTGTTGTGGAAGTATACATTTTAGTCTTCATTTTTTCTAATGTGTCAGTGCTGGTTTGGATCTTGTTATTCATTTTAATTTTTCATCCTAGTTATCATGATTCCTCTTTTTTTAAGTTTGCGTTGGTTTTGTTCCTTGTTTTTTAGCCATCTCTCTTGCTCTGCTGCTTGAGAGGCATAGGCTTACCTTGGTGCATGAGGGTTAAATCCTCTCACTTCCCCATGCAGCAAGATAATAGTATAGATATTTTAGAATATATCTTAATCCATATTTGACATCCTAACTTAAAAAAAAATACACGTTTGGGTTTTACGTAGGGGAAAACAAGACAAAAAAGAAGACGTGACTTCCTAAAAACTTGATTTCTTGAACTATTCTCTAAACCAGAGAAATTCTTGAAAATCAAAATTTCTTTTAAAATATTTGGGATATTGGATTGCATTTAATGATTTGCATCAGCTTCTAAATCTCTGACTGTAAAAAAAATGCATACCAAAGCTGATGGGTAAAACTCAAATGAAAGTATATGTTTAAGAACCATTAATGGTTTCATAATAGTGATAACATGGTATTCATAACATCACAGCAATCTCCCAGTTACAAGCTCTGCTCTCTCTGACCAGGCTTTGCAACTTTGGAGGTCCAACAGTCAATCTTACATCTGCATCCATTGATTTAAATAAAATATTAGCAAAATGTTTTTCAGGGACTGTGTTGACAAAAATAAAGTTTACAGATGGAGCAGACTGGGCAAGGTTACAGGCAAAGGCCAAGCTTTCTGAGGATCCCATGCTGTGGGGATGTTTCTTTTAGTCAGGAGAGGGAAAATAATTTTGTTAAGTTGTATATGGAATTCCTTTGTCTTGTACTGGCACCAGTACTTTTCAGGCTGATGTTGTAAGTTGTATGAATTTTGTGCAATGGCTTTATGCCATTTTTTGTTCTCTTTTGACAGGGCAAGTCAAACTGCTCTTACTGAGAGCTGGGACAATTATATAATGACCTTTTCAGGTCAGATGTGCAATATGGAAGACATTTACATTTTGTAGTTCTTTTGAGTCAAAAGAAAACTTCTTAAATGTGTCTTTAAAAATTTTTAGTTTGTGAAACTTCTGCTTTAAAACAAACTCTAGCTTAATTCAATCTGCAAATTATTGTTTTTGTCTAAACATTTCTCTGTGTGTCTGTTTTGCCAAAATCCAGCACTTACAGTAACATTAGTGTCGTAGCTCCTTTGCTATTCACTGACTTGTTCTTAGAGTTGAATCCTCTGCTCATTTTTTCTCATTCGTTTTGCTACCCCTTTCTTCTCTTCAGCTACTGTTGAGGCTATTGAGGCTGATGAAGGTAAATTGGCCAGTCCCCTTTCTGTTGGTGCCACAACAGATAAGGGCTCTGCTGGGTGTATTCATTTTGCTGTAGCTTGTACAGATTGTGTGGGTGTTGGGCTAACAATTGTGGCTCGATATTAACCAAAATGTAATTGCTTTAAAGGGGAAAGTGTTCTTTTGGTTTTTCTTTCTGTTGCTGCTGTTGAGGTTTTTCTCTTTCTGTAAGTTACAAACACGTTGGAATTGCTGTATGTTGAATTAAGCACTGAGTAATGCCACAGGAGGAGATCAGGGAACTCAGATTTCACGGGACATAACTTGGCAGCAGCTCATAAATGCTTTGTGACACATAGCTCAAAAGCTGTGCACTGGAGGCTGGCTCAAACTATCCTCAGCAATTTCTGGTCAAAGAAAACACATAGCTTTTTATATATTCTCTCTTTTTGTTGTTGTTTCTTTTCCACTTTTTCTTTATTTATGCTTCAGTTTGTTTCCTTTCTTTTAGGTCACTAATGAAAAAATTTATTGGTCTTTTGTTATAGTACAGCATGTTTCTGTTTCCCTTTAAAAGTAAAACAACACAAGACATTTGTCTGCAAGATGTCTGCTTCTTTTGGTAGTGGCAGTTTACACACTGGATATTTACGTTAGAGCAACCATTAACACGGGCACCATTTTAGCTGCATATAAAGTGACTGGCTGCCTTAGAAGATTTCTGAATGCTCAGTATTGAAAACTGGTGCTTTGTTGACAGACCTCTAATTTAACCCTTAACAATTTTGAACACTTCAGGTAAAAGCTAAGTAACCATGTATTGCAATGTAGATGTACAATATTTGTTCAGTATTACAAAGTTTTGGAAGAAGAATTTTCAGAATTCCCCTTTAAAACAAAATTCTTCAGTTGTATTTTGTTCTTGCCCCTCTCAAATTTTCTGTGGGTCTTTTTTTTTTAACTAATTAAAAAAAAAAAATCTGGTGATTGTTGTCCTTTGGTAAGATGTGCCATTTCGGCCAGTTGAATTTGTTTTTGAATTTTTTAAAGCAGTGATTAAAATTACAGAACAAATATGTAAGAGAAAATACAACTGCTTTCTAAATAGCAGTGAGTAAGCTGCTATTTATGTTGGAATTATCTATTCCTATCGGCAATCTCTAATCTGCAGTGTGCATTCTTGTTGACAGTTTGGCTGTTTTCTGTGATTTTCTGTGACTATGTGTTGTGTTTTAGTAGACTCTCCATGTAACCTGCTAATATTCGTTGTCTGACCAGCAACTACAGCAGAGCACCTTCCTTAGTGTTACAGACAATAATGTGTCTACTGGAAATACAATCCCTTAATGTGCCCCCATGCCAGCAACATGCACCCCTCAAGTTCATTCTCGATTTGCCATCCTTGCTAGTTAGCCACTGTCACCATAGTCACAACTACTGCTCCACACAGGTGAAGCTTCTGATGGAGGAGAAGTTTCACCAGTTCTCCTTCAGGGCCCGGTAACACCAACTGGGCTGTGCTGCTGGCAAGCTCCAGGACATGGCAACTGCTTCAGCTTCAATGCAGCCATCCATTAAACTATTGCTTTAAGGGATTGGCATGGGTGCTTGTTAGACATCTTCATTTTGTGGTAGAAGGTAAATTAAAAAAAAAACCCAACCCAAAAGGCAAACCTTAAGAAAACTTACTGTACAACCTGTTCTGTTTTCACTGCTTCGTCCCTGCTCACTTGACTAATCACCATTATGTTGTTGTTTTTCTAAGTTGAAGTATAATACATGTTAAAAACCATGCACTTCACAAAGTTCCAATGAAACATTTGTGAAACTGGCTAAACAACTAAATCCTGAGACAAACAGGATGTATCATTTTTCACAGGAAAGGTTGGCACAACCAGCATGAAAAAATGCCTTTTCTTGCTCCCCACTAAATACAAGGATGGTAGCTTGGTACCAGGGATGTTCTGGGGTTTTGGATGTGTTAGGCTTTTTTTTTTTAACAGAAGTTACCAGCTTGTCCAGAATCAGGACTCGACATAGGAAGGAGAGTAGTTGGGGATAATGGAGAAGAGAAAAGGGGAGAAGGAATACTGAATTGGATCCCTGAAACTCCCCTACCATTTTCTCCCCAGGGAGTTTGCAGTTTCCTGGTACTAAAGCACCATTTCTGCTCTGTGGCATGTTATGATAGAGGCCTAGCAGAAATTCCAGTTCTGGAAGTGGAGTGCACTGATTTGGTACAGATAAGAGAAAAAAGACAAAGAAGGCTGATCTACGGGGCTGAGACCTGCTGTTTGCCTACAGTGCTTTTTTTCTCTTTTGCTTTAAATCTAAAGATCTGCAACACTTCAATTAGAGAGAGAATAAAATAAAAATCACAGTCTGTGAGTACATTCCTCAGCCTGTGGCTTCCTTCTGAGGTTGGGATGGCCTCACCAATGTCGCTGCTAAAGGGCAGATCATAAATCCTCAGTTGGAACTTTGGTCCTTTGTCAGTGCATTTCCTGAGCTAAACTGTATAGCTGTCCAAAATGACAATATCCCTGATCCATGTTGCACAGTGCTCCTGCCATTTGACTCAAGCTGCTTTCCAGAAGTCCAGGGTTGTATCAGGGAGGATAATTGCCCCAGGCAATCAACAACAGCTCACCTGTGTTGAGAACAGAAGGCAACTTGTTGTAGGGTCACCCCAGATCTTCCCTAGCTTTCATGTATATCCCACAAAGTGGCCTCACCATGTCATCACCATCTGGAAGCAGCCAGCACTTTTTGCATGATCTTTGGCAGTGGGGAATTTTGCCTGATGAAGAGCACTAGGGCAAGGCACGGTGTCCGTAAGGCTGTAAGTGGTGACAGCAAGTGCCAATTCACCAGCTCACGGCTGTGCCCTCAGCATGGTTCCAAAGTGCAAACCATAGTTTCATGTCAGCGTCTTGGTGTTCCAAGCAGAGCCCCAGTGGACGACAAAATACTGGAAGTTGATTGTGTTGAAAACAATAGTTGTGTTGGAAGGGACGGTGGTGGTGAGCCCCAGCTCTTTCTGAGCGTGGTAAGGAGTTGGTGGTGGTGTCAGATCTTCTCGTTGCTGCCTTCCCAAAGAAGGACTCCTGCACTTGTTGCTAAATTGGGGGAAAAACTGCTGAGAGTTTTAACTTGCTAATTTTATTTTTCAATAATCCTTTATTTAGCTATCAAAGGATTTTCACCCCAGCATAAGATCACTAGCTTCGAAGAGGCCAAAGGCTTAGATCGAATTAATGAGCGAATGCCTCCGCGCAGAGACGTGCCATCCGATGCCAACCTTAACTCCATCAACAAGGCAATCTCCACAGAGACTAATGGCACGGACAGCAACGGCAGTAATAGCAGCAATATCCAGTGACCGCTGTCTGGGAGGGGGGGTGAGCTGCAGGGCGCGATGGGGTTGCTGCACGTCAGCACTGGGGTGTTCTTGCCTCTGATAATAGCTTGTTTGCTCTGGGGGCCAGGTGTTGGATTCAGTTTACAAAAATCATCAACAAAGAGATCGTCAACTTTAATTTGGTGGGAGGGCGGGTGGGGGAGACACACCTCCTTTGGATATGCCTTTAAATGCTTGTAGAAAAATGAAAGCTCATGCTGGTATATATTGCAAAGTTAGGGGAATGAACATGTTTTCCTACTACATTGGGAACGTCTAGCTATGTTACTGAAAGGCCTTTTATTATGTTACTGGACATGAAAACTTTGTTTAATTTCTTACTAACTATTGTACGTTTACAGTTGCAGCACTCAACATCTACAACATCGAAACATTTTTAACAAAATGTACAAACTAAATAAGGACTATTTATTGATAATGTTTTGCTACTCTTGTCAGACAATGGCTATGAAATAAATTAGGCACTCTTTAAAAATATAGAGAAAAAAAGAAAAAAAAAAGTTGGAAATTTGTTTAAAATGCCAAAAAAAAAGAGAGAGAGAGAGAGTGAGAGAGAGCGAGCGAGAGCGACAGTTTAATTTTG
Organism: Agelaius tricolor; assembly: GCF_023055355.1. Classification (NCBI taxonomy): domain Eukaryota; kingdom Metazoa; phylum Chordata; class Aves; order Passeriformes; family Icteridae; genus Agelaius; species Agelaius tricolor. The sequence continues at coordinate 19,723,348 of NW_027269268.1, forward strand.
TACAGATTATGCTTACCTCAGGTTTCTTTAGTGTGCTTCAATGCCCTTCTTTAAATATAACACTTACCTTACTAATTTGGCGGCAATTATCTTTTTCTTTGTTAAAAAAAAGACTGGAATAATAACATTTATCTTTTTTTGCTGTTTATATTTAGGGGGGTTTGGTTTGGGAGGTTTTCTGGGGTTTTTTTGGTAAAACAAGTCTTGGTTGTGGCTTGCTAAATTTAAATATTTATGAGTGGTGCATTTTTAAGTATAGTGAACAAGACACCATATTAAGTGCAGTGAAAAGCATCTATATTCTGTAAAAATCTGCCTATGCATGTTTTTTAAGAAAAAATGGCTGTATAGGCCTGTATGGGACTGTAATGCGCTTAGTGGTCTGACTTATACTGGAAATGTATGTATACTGGCGTACTTTATATTCTCTAAAAAGAAAATGCTTAATGCCTTTGAAATTTTGTAATCAAAAAAAGCTTTGAAAAATCTAAGGGGGGAGAGTATTCTTAAAGTTTTTAACATAAGCTTGTCAGTGCACATATAGATGGGTAGCATGTTTAGCAAACCTTGTGAAATTTAAATAAGTTTGTAGTTACATGTGAAATTCTAAATGCATGATAACTGTTAATGTCATAATGGTTTAGTCATTTTGTTCTGTTTTGTCATGTGCCACAAAATGTGTAATTTTTTCACTTTTTTCCCTTTGTATATCAGTTACGGGTTTCAACTGGTTCATTCTAAAAAAGAAAAGGAAACAAAACAAACAGTCCATTGATATTTTTTAACAATTGTATAAGTGCCCAAGTAATTCACTACAGCCTACAGCCTTGCCTTTGTAATTTGACTTCGAAATGTTGGCAATCAAAGCATGCACTTGTAACAATGAAAGAAGCATTTTATATTACTACTCAATAAAAATGTGCATGAACTTAAGCATCCTGCCCTTTCTTGCTGTCTCAGTGGCAGAAGCACGCAGGCACCTCATGCGTGTGCTTCTTGTTGTCTTTTGCTGTGGACAGGAGAGGACCGCTGCTGTAAGAGATGAGTGACTGGTTTCAAGATTCAAGGTCAGTTCTTTACCAAGAAATAAACCCATGTGTTACCCAGCTACTGACTTCTGTCAGTTCTTCAGTTCTGCAGACTTCCCCCAAGGTCTGGTTAGAAGGTTGGGTTTTCACTAAAATGAATGGGACGTAACTCACAAGTAGAGTGCACAAGTTAAAAAAAGCCCTCTGTGTGTTTTCCCCTTATCTGGAGTGTTTAAAAAGGTCAACAAGTATCATTTACAATGATTACAATTTTATTTCAAATGCTCTTTCTTTTAGTCAGAGAAGAACTGTCAAAGCTCTGCCTTATTTTCTCCCTAACTGTGCTCAGCATCATCCTTCCTGAGTCCATCATGCTGCGAAGAGCTGACAGATGATGCCAAATGGTGCAATGATGTGGGTATTGTCTTAGCCCTCCTTTCAGGTACCATTATTAAATATAGGCTCAGTGCCTGCTTTCTTACATGTTTTTCCCACTTTAGCTCTTGCTAATTTTGACAAGATACGACAGGTGGCAAAAATAAAGAGGTTTCATAATATCTGGGACTATTTCAGATGTAACTTTTCATTTCAGATTGTGTAGAGTGCAGCACAGATGCACAGAATCTGTGTGCTCGTCTGCCAGGTGGAGCTGTTTGTCCCTCTGGTTCAGGGGCACGCTGTGTGCAGAAGGGGACAGTGACACTTTGCGTGACCACTTGGCTTTCCTGCTGAGCCCTGTGTGCTCCCTGAACACTGCAGGTTACCTGAGGTTAAGTCCTGCTCTGGAGACGCCCCGTGCTGCACGGCAGCGCTGCTGGGCAGCCCAGTCTGCTGTCTGCCTGCATTTCACTTAGGCCCTGGCAGTTCCACCAGCCAGCCTGATAGTACAGAAGGGGGGGTTCTGCTCAGCAGTGACTCTGCTTAGGCTCTCAGTTGGTAGATTTAACCCAAAAGGTCCATGTTACCAATCACTTGGGCTGGAAATGTCTCTTGTAGTTGCTGACGAGTTTATTAGATAAGCAGGTCAGCCCAGGATGAGTGCTCCACTAGGGAATGTACAAAGTGTCTGGTCACAAAGGAGATTTTGGAAGTTTTTGCATCTCAAAAGAATGAAAAGCATCCGGAGCATGCAAAACAGCAGTGTCCTGTGCATCCAGGTAGGATGGCCAGGCTCCTTCCTGAAGCAAGCCCTGCCATCCTACTGAGGGGCAGTTTCTGGATTGCTCCAAGGGGTAGTCTAAGCTATACTGAAATGTTCCTGGAAGGACCAAAAACGATTTCCAAAGCTTGTCTCATTTCAGGGCATCCAATCTCTTCCAGCTTTCCTTCTTTTTTTCCTAATGCAGAAGAAACTGTGGATGAATTTGAAGAAAAACCCTGCTGCCACTGAAGGCTGAGTTTTGGATTCTGTGGCCTCATCCGTGACATGTCATGCATGGGGCTGTGTCTCCCTGTACAGATATCTTCCTTGTTCTTACTGAATACCCCACCTTAATGCCAAAACCATCATTGGTGCCTACTTGAGAGATTTACTGTATTTTTAACCACCTGAATCTTGCTGTGTGAGGTAGTGTTTGATATAGTGTCTTATATTTTCTGCACTATCATAATTCTGCTTTTCAACAGCTATTAAGCACAAAGTGCATGAGCTCTTAGTGTATATTTTTTGCAGAAGACAGCATTCGAATTTTTTCTGGATTTTCCTCCAAAACTGCAGTAGATTTAACCCTACTTAAGCTTGTGCTAGTGTTGCCTACTGTTGGGCACAGGTAGGAATTTTTCAGCATTTTCCTCTTCTGAAGCCTCTAGAGGAGTCCTGACTCTCTCCTCCCTAGCTTAAATTTTTAGTGAAGTGGCATTCAGAGTGTAAAATAATGAAAATTTGGGGGCATTTTCTGGGTGCAAGCTGAATTTACGATTTTAGTCCTTAGAAATCAGTTTCCCTTCTTTTTTCAAGATACTGTTGCTCAGATTAGTCAGATTGATGAGTCTTCCCACTTCTTTGACTAAGAGAGGGATGTGAGAATCAGCTATTCCAAATGCTAAAAAACCACAAGCACCAAAACAACCATTTGAAAAATAGTTTTCAGTTTGCTTTCTTAGTTGTTTTTGGAATTATGTTTAATCCCCTTAAAAGTGGCCATTTTGGGCATGCAAAAGGATGAGACTTCTTGGTCTTCAATGATTTTGGAAAAAATATATCTACATTCACATTTTCATATGTAAATGTTCAGGCTTGTAGGCACTTTCCTGGCAGTAAAAAAAGATGAGCTGATGGAGCTAGAGATAGGGGTTGGGGTTTTGTGTGTTGCTGAGCTGATGTTGCAGTATCAGGCCTGCTGAACTTTATAAAATAAAAAGTTTTGTGAGGCCCTGATTTTTTTTTAAATATTTCTTAAATAACTCGAGCAGTTTCAGTTTTACATGTGACACCAGGTTTCATCAGGCTGACAGATAGCTGTGTGCTCTGGGCAGTACTCTGCCAATGATTGCAAAGGCAAGGACTGCCTTGGCTCTGTCATCCCTGTCAGAAGCTTGTTTTAGGTAAAGTAACTTGGCAAAGATTGTGCTAAAGGACTGATTTAGCCATGCAGTGGGAAGCCTGCAGGCATGGTGACAGACATGACAGTGTCTGCTCCTTGTGCAGCCCCACTTGTGGCCATCACTAGTTGCTCTGGGATTCCCCACGGCCCCCCTTCCCTTTTGGGCAAAGCCTGGCATGGTTGTCTGCTGGAAGTTTGTGTCTGGACACCCAGTTAGGCAATTCTTACAGCAGCAGGACTTGAGCAAGAGGTGGTTCTTTCATATTTTAGCTTTTGCATTCCTGAGGCAGCTGATGCCACTGACCATGCTGTGATTGAGCAAGCCCATTGCTCTCAACATTTGGCTATTTAATAATTTCCTTTGCTTTAAATGAGCAGTTGAACACTGTGACCTGGGCTAATTTCCCGGAGTTCTGTGCCAGAGGAGACTGGCATGGATCATAACTGCTGTTGTGCTACAGCATTGAGAGTCACTGAGGCCAGCAGGTACTGCTGAGATGGGCTCACACAGGATCAGCTGGAGCAGGTTGACTGCGGCCATGTACAGTCAGGTCTTGGGTATCTGCAAGGATGAAGACTCTGCAACCTCTCTGGGCAAGCTGTGCCAGTGCTTGAGAGCTCTTAGAGTGCAGAAGGCTCTTTCTTACATTTAAAAATTTGTTGTAGTTCAGTTTGTGTCTTTTGTTCTGTTGCCAGGCCTCACCAAGAAGAGCTTGGCTCTTTCCTTTTACTCCCCCCATCAAGTACTTATCACCTTTTCTCCAGATTGGGCAGTCCCAGCTCTCTCCATCTCTTCAGGTCTTCCAATCCCTTAATCACCTTTGTGTTCCTTTGTTGAACTCACTCCATGAAGTCCATGTCTCCCTTGTGCTGGAGAGCCCAGACCTGGGTATGGCTCTCCAGGTGTGTCTCACCAGTGGAGAGTGAGGAGGAAAAGACTCAACCTGGTTGCCTGTAGGTGCCATTTGACGTTTAAATTTGATGTTTCTGGCATTGTGAGTTCAACAGATGAGAGCAATACCTGAGAAAGTGGAAGAAGCAGAGCGACATTGCACGTGCAGAGCTGAGATATACTAAGGTACAGATCCAAGAAGATAAGAGAAAATGAATGCCTTTCCAGACTGAGAGAGCAGTGAAAGACTGGATTAGTAGTTGTTTGCCAGGTCTGGTAATAAATTTGATTGCCAGATTTTCCAGGTAAGTATCAATTGCAAGAGGGAGGACCTTCTTCACTCTTTGTCCACTCCTGTGCTTTGTCCACACCTACTGCTGATCCTTCAGAAGGTGAAATAGTCATGAAAAAAAATCTCACCAAATTTTTACAGAGGGAAATATTTCCTTCCTGTATTCAGCAAGCAAGTGGCTGAAGCACTGAAGCATGTGATGTGTATAAAGTCATTACCGTGGTGGAGATCTGCACGTTATCACATAAATGAGAGATCTTGTGCCTCCCTGGGGAGGGAGAAGTAACCTTCTGACAAGGTTGCCTGAGGAGGAGGTGATTTGTTTATCTGTCACTTGGTTGTTTATTGTTTTCAGTACATATTTAATAAGCTTTGTAGTCAGACTGCATTTCTCTGAGGAGAAAGAGCACTCTGAAGGGAATATAGGTCTGACATTTTGGCTGAGCTTAAATAAAGCTGCAGAGCTGATGGACTGAGAAGGCCCTGCAGCCATGGACCAGAGTGCCAGAGAAAGGAAAGGAATGAGTAGTGGGACTGGGAGGAGAGATTGGGTTATTTATTTCATTCTCTTTTCAAGGTAGCCAGGAGAAGAGACAGTGGTAGCAGTGCTACACTGTGAGTCTGAGATGACGAGGTAAGGAAGCTGTACCAAGCTCCCAGGGCTCTGAGTAGGCCATGACAGAAACTAGGCTGATAAAATTCACCTGAGAATAGATGTGCACTTAAAATTTATAGTGGAGTTCAGGTGCTGACCTGAAGGCAGTTGTGTAGAAAAGGAAAGCAGGCAATGGCATGGAAGGTAAAGTTTTGGAGGGCAGACTTGTGATAAGGAATGAGCTGGGATTCAGAGCCCTGGCAGAGGAAGAAGCACAGATTGTGGAATAGAGTGATACATTTATTACATGCTGAAGAGTTGAATCAGTTCAGCCTTAGTGCAAGGATGGTATTACTAAGGAGTTTGGACCTTGTACAAGGGAGTTGCCATGAAGTCAGCTGGGATGACTGGCTAAAGCCTGTGCTCTCTGCAGGATAAGAGGGCAGGAATTATGAGGACCTTAAATCTCAATTAGCCTTGTAAGGTAGGGATTGCAACTATCCACGTCAGAGAAAAATAAAAAGCTAGCAAGGAATGGAAAAATGACCTGTTAGCCAAGTAAGCTGGACATGACCAGTAAAGTCTAGGAATACAGTGAAAACCAGCATGAGTCCAGCTGAGTTATCTTTGCTGATCATGGTTGAAAAGCAGCAGAAAACTTTTCCAGACACTTGAATAGAAAAAGCAAGGTTAAATAAGTGGGAAATGATGCAATGACGGTAAGGGAGAGGTCTAAAGTATTGGCCAAAGGACTGTGGAAGGAAAGCCAAGAATGAGATTTAGGGTATGGAAACAAGGACTACAGGAGTCGAGACAGAAGCAAGTTAAGAGTTGACAGCACTTATTCCAGGAAATTGCAAAAGTTTCTTTCCTAGTCACAATAAAAAATACCACATTTGCTTGCTCGTCAAATTAGCAGTGCTCTTTAAGAGCTCTCTGAATGGGTGGTATGTTTTGAAAATATACTTGGAGGATATATAAGTACAGAAATTTATATAAATCAGGAGCAACCACAGGGTGATTGGTCTAAGCATAATCCTATGCAAGGATTTAAATCTTGAAGGAGCTACTGACCACAATGTGTGTGAGGGGCTGTCTGCTGCGGTACTGTGGGGCAAACAGGCACAAAGGATCAATGTGAGGAACACGCACGTGAAAGCTGAAGCAGAAAGGAGCCAGATGGAGGGAGGAACACAACTGTTGATGTTGGAGAGGAAGTTAGAGATAGCGAAAAGATTCCTCAGATGTAGCAGGTAGAAATTTAGCCAAGCAAGTAATGCTTGTGGCATTGTAAGTTGTTTCATGCTTCTTTTTTTGCATCTGCCTCTGTCCGCTTTCCTAGGTGAGACTTTTCCTAGGTTTGTATTTTGCTAGGGAGACTAGGATTACTGAGGGGCATCAGGATTTCCTACCAGGGATTGCTGGTGGAGGGAAGTTCTTCCACATGTTTCTCTTCCTGTTCTTTATTTTCTTCCCCTCTTGTCCCTTTTTCTTTTCTCTCCCTTGTTCTTTTGCTTTATCACAGCCACCATTTTGCCCTGGTTCCTCTTCCCAGATCCTCTGGGGCACTGATGCTGCCTGCGTGCTGGGCTCAAGCTTTTTGTCCCTATAAACAGTTCCTATTTTTGTTGCTTGGGAATAGGTAGTGTTAGGAAAACACTGATATTTGTGGGGAAAGAGTGACTGGACAGGGGAATAAGATAATTTCTCTCTTAGCAGATGGGGAAATAACATTGGCAATAAGCTATAGACACATTGTGAAAAGTGCTGACATTGCTGCAGAAGTAGGTTGGCATCAATAGGTGATAGTACTGATCCTTGCTGAGGAGCTGCTGGGGAAAACAAGCAGAGGATCAGCTCTGGGTAAGGGGAGAAAGGGGGCTTCTGGCCTCTCCTGCCTCTGTGTGGCTATTTTATTTATAGTGGAGAAAAAAAATAATGGTTTTGCCTTCACTCCCAGTAAAGTTTGTCTTGGCCCTTTCACCCCTGCAGCTTTTTCTTGTAAGGAGTGATTCATGCGTGTGCCTGCATATGGAAATAGATTTGCAAGACTTGCCAAACAACTCACCTCCTAAAAGCACAGCTGGGTGCTGACACTGCAGTGTTTCCCTCAGTCCAGAAAGTTACATCCAGAAATAACCTTCCATCTCTCAGAGCTCCATGACTCACACAGGCTTTGGGGGGTGCAGGGATTCCCGTCCCCAGAACGCCCTGCTGCTGCCAGGGGCTCAGGGAGAGCTCACCGCCAGGGAAGCAGCTCCTGGCAGAGCCTGCACCAGGAGATGCCATCCAGCCCACCAAGTCAGAGCAAGTTGCTGCTGTGGGGACCCGAAGGGGTACAAAAGCAGGCATGCCCTGGCCCAGGCTCCCTGGGGATGTGTTGTCTGCAGCTTCCCAGTGGGGAATGGGGGGACCAATGTGTCAGGACTTGTGGTCCTGATTCACCCAGCTTCCTAGCCATGGTTCCCTCTGTGGCTCAGCTGGCAGCTCCCAAATGATGTGTTTTCTGTTAAAACCACCAGAGCCATCATGTGGCTTGTCTGAAACTCAAGGGGTTCTTCCCTGAGAACGAGCACCTCTGGAGTGGTCTTCCATAATGACTGAGAATATGTGCTGTGACACCTACTGGAATCTAATTCCAAATCCTCCCACATGGCAGGGGGGGTTGGAACTATTGAGTTTTCTTCCAACCCAGGCCACTCTACATTCTACAATCTATAGTGATTATTCTATTAAGGTATAGCTAGCCAGTAAAATAAAGATATTCATGCACTAGTTAGAGAATGGACAGTTGCTCTGCACTGCCTGGAATTTCTTGCTGGGCTGCTCTTTGGCATCTCTGCTCCCATGCCAGTCCAAGAGTATGAAGCTTTAAGTAAAACTATCTATAGAAATGCTTTACTTTCTCCACTTCCTGTGGACTGTGCTTTTATTATTGTTTTTTAACACAGTTAACCCAAGTTCACCTTTGTGTGTAGTGCATCAGAATTACTCCTGGCTCCTCACAGCTTCATCAGGAGTGTGAAGGTAGTGTCAGCACAGACTCTGCCTCCAAGAAGTTACTTATGTAGATGTGTGTGTGTATATATATATATATGTATATAGATGTATGTTAGCCAGCACAGGTGTTTTGGAGAGAGAATATGATCTTTTTTCCAGCATTTAGATTGTCTCAGTATCACACAGTTATCAAGAGACAAGATGTAAAAGTGGGATATTGCCCTGTCTGCCTCTTCCCCCTCTTGCTGTGTCCCCATGTGTCATCTGGCCCTTCCTCTGGGTTTCTTGGCTGCTCTCTCCTAGGAAGTCTGAGGGACTTTCTAGTCCCTCTCTGGGAAAGCTGAAGCACAGAGATGACCCAGGGGTGGCTTAAAGCCTCTCAGCCTGTGTGGCAATTGCCCCAGCACCAAGAGCACCTGCAGCCCATCCCCACAGCACCAGCTCCAAGGGGACTGGGGCTGGGAGGGGTATCTGCAGCTCACTAAAGCAGAATTTCTCAGGAATCAGAGCACAGCACAGTAAACAGCACTTAGGAGCTGAAAAGTGTATGTGTGGGTAGCATTATTGTTGCTTCTCCTGCTGTTGCTGGCCTGGCAGCCTTGCCTGCCCTTAGCTGCCCTTCCTTCAGGTGAAGCAGGAGGCCAGAGATGAGCCCATAGGGTGAGGATGTGCTGCAGGGAAGCCAAGCCAGCAGCCAGGGCAGGAGCTCACCTGCTCAGAGCACACTGCAGGTGTTTGCAGAAAACCTGAGCCTGTGGGAGCTCGGGGGCTGCCCGGTCAGTCCCTGGGATTCGCATCAGGATGAAGAGAGCACGTGTGTTATGGCAAAAGTATTCTCCACAGTTCAGCAAACTTTGCCAAAGTGTTCTCAGGGGATGAGAGGATACAGTGCAGAGCAGCAGGACAAAGGGATATCTGGGCTACTTAGAGCTGGAAGGGAGTTTTGGGTAATATTATTAACAGTGTAATGCTTTTTTAGTGAGGCTTGTGGAGGAATATCTTTGTATCTAATGGAATAACTGTCATTATTTCCTGGCTCTGAAATATTTCCAGTCTCCTGCAGTATCAAATGTACTGGAGAGGTCTCAGGGATTGCCTGTTTGCAAGGGCAGTGAAAGGCCAAGGCTCAGGGAATGGAAGGAAATAAGAGAGGAATGAGAGAAAATATGATTTTAATAGCAGAAAATGCATTTCTTCTAAAACTCCTATTTTTCTTTTTATTACAAAGATTAATTAAGGATAAAAATCCCTGAAATATATATCATTTGAAAGAGATCAGCTGGGAATGAAGCTTTAGCAAAATTGTCAAAAGACTAAACGCATCATTTATCTCTGCAACACAGCTGAGATGCACCAAAAAATGCATTCTGCTGAGCACTGAAAATTAAATTAAGTCATGCTTGTGTGAGCATTTGTACATCACTGGAATAAAATCCTGGGGTCTTGTGATTGGCTTGGGTACTAAAATCTTTGTGATGTCTGTTGTAGGATGGGCTTGCCTGATTACAGGCGGGCTGCTGCTCCATCAGTGGATCACATCTATAGTGGCTGCTGAGAACTGAGGGATGCAATGCCTTGAAAATCAGCATCCCTGGAAGGGTTCAAAAGCTGTGTGGGGTGGTACTTAGGGATGTGGATAGGGGTGAACACAGTGATGGAGATGAGATGTGGATAGGGGTGAACATGGTGGTGCAGGATTAGTGGTTGGACTCAATGATCTTAGAGCTCTTTTCCAAGTTAATAATTCCTGCTGATTACCCAGACTTCCAGGCCTTTGGTAAGGACCTTGTCCTCCTCAAAAGCTGCCACCATCCCTGTGGGGGCTGCCTGTTGTCTTCCACAGCCTTCTCCTGCAGTCTCACAGAGTGTAGCTCAGAACAACAAAGGTTTGCAAGGTACATCCTTCAAGGAGATCCTTATGGAACCTTCCCTGAACTGAATCGCACCTCCTGGGAAGAAAATAACTATAATTCCTTTCTCCTTTTCTTTTTTTTCATGACAGGCAATTCATTTGAACATCCAGCAAAAATACTCAGAGAGGCCAGACTCTTTATGGGCGCTGCCTTGCTCGGGGGGCAGCAGCACGGCCCCAGTGAGGAGCTGGCAGTGCCATCACCCCCTGCCCTGCCAGGGTCGGAGCATCCATGGCACCCCCTGCCCTGCCAGGGTCGGAGCATCCGGGCCTCTGCATCCCTCCGTTTAAGCGAAACTGGTTGCTATGGTGACAGTGGGGCTTGCTAAATACGGCCTCTGATGCCCAAAACCTCGTGGGTGGCGACAGCTGAGGTGCGTGCAGGGTCCCTGCTGACAGCAGAGACCTGCTGGTGCTGCTCACCCAGGAGAAGGTGTTTGCACTGGTGAGTGAAGGAGGCTCTGCTGGTGGTGGTGTTAATTGTGGGTTGCTGATTTTTATCTTCCACAGCACCTCAGTGCTCCGCGGATCAGGCAGGCTGGCTCGGGGACCCTGCACTGCTGCTGATAAGAGGCTGCAGTAGATTTATCTGACAGGTGCAGGGGGGACTTGCAGCCTTCTCGCTCCTTGACATGGCAGGGTCCCTTGCTCAGAGTGACATAGCCATTCCCATGCTTACCTGTATAGGGCTGCATGGAGGGAGGGTGAGATTACACCTGATACAATTATCACTTTTTAATTACATGCAGCAGCCCTAGACACACTCTTGGGTTTACTGTAGGAATCTAGTAAGGCTCAGGCATGAGAGTATTACAGGCTGAGGAAAACTGTGTTTGCCAGACCTTTTCCTGCAGCTTTCATCGAGAGCTGTGGTGCATGGAGAGATGCAGCAATGTGTGTGAGGCTGGAGGGCTGGCTGTGTGTGTGTGTCCATCCAGCTCTGCTCAGCAGTGTCCCACTGAAGAGAGGCAGGAGGTTCACACACTGGTCGTCCCCATGATGCTCGTCCCTCCCAGGCACGGGGGTGGCATTTGCTCACAGGAGGTGGGAGCTTTTCTGTGCTGTCTGCCCATCTGCACAGCTCTCACACTGAGCTGGGGGTTGTTGGAGCAGCAGGACGTGAGTCCCCAGTGCTCCCAGCTCCCTGTGACAGCCTGAGCAGCTTCTGGGCCCCGCTCCCAACAGATTTCAGTGCAAGGCTCCCCGCAGTGTGGGCAGGACATGGGGGTCCAGCCCCCACTGATGAAAAGCTCTGCTTGGGTTTTGGAGCCAGCAGGGCAGCCCAGCAGGAGCCACATAGTCATCTCTGCAAGCTGTGGGAGATGCACATGGGATGAGATGGAGCTGGAGGGATATAGGGAAGTGGTGCAAGGTGAGGATCCCCATGTGCCTCACAGCATGCGAAGGAGGAGAAGGAATCAGAGGTTACAGCTCCTGCTTGAGCTGTCTCCTGGAGCTTTCCAGCTTCTTGGAGCAGCCAAAACCTTTGTAAGGCAGATTTCCTGAAAAATAACAAATAGCTCATTCTTGAGGTATGAGGCATTAGGAGAAAAAGGGCAAGGAGTGAGAAATATGATGCTGCAAAACTTCCAGAAACCATTGCAGCTGATACATAATAAACCTAGAAGCGAAGGCAGAGAGGGAGGGAAGAAGACTGTGAGGCAGCCCTGCAATAAGCAGCTTCTTGCAAGAAAAGCAGAGAGAGGAAAGGGGGGGCACACACACCAGTTTTGCCGGTGAAAAACAGGTATACATGCAGAGAGGTCAGCAACAGGAATTACTGAGATGCTGTGAAGGCCACTGGGGACATCCACCCTCAGCAGGTGCCCCAGCACATGACCAGTGGCTTCTGTGCTGGGTCTGGTCTCCAGGCTGCTCCAAGGCACTTGGCCAAGCGTGGGGCACATGGGGCTGGGGCTGAGCTGTGGCTGGTGGCATCCAAGGGGGCAGAGAAGAATTTGGTGGGAATCAGAGGGGGAGCCTGGAGGATGGAAATCACACATCAACCTCATTTCCATTTCACAATGGAGGCGAGGAGGTGTCTTTTGGAGGTTGGAGGTGGTTGTACTTTTTAAATAGTGAGTGAAATGTGAAAAAATTGTTCCTGGTCCTACACCCTCAGAATGATTTATGTTGGTATTTAATCCCGCTTGTGTTTCCCTACCCACCACGTTCTGGTTTTTCTCTGCACTTTTGGGAAAGCAGTGGGAAAGCAGCATGCTGCTAATTACAGCCCAGGGATGCTTGGACACAGAGGAGAGGGGCAAAGAGAAATAAATAAATAAATGAAAAGTCCCATCACCATAATCCATGAATATAGGTGCCACTCTTTGCAAAGCCTACAGCTGTATTCCAGGGAGATTGCAAGTTACTGGCAGCAGTTTGTCAGGGTCTGGCTGGCTCAGGATTGGACTGGTGACAACATTTGATCTCCATCATTTGCACTGCTGAGACAAAATAAAATGTGTTGGTGTCAGGGTCTTGTCTGGGGACATCTGCACGGCCAGGGTGGTGTATCTGCCCCAGCTCTGCAGGTTTTGGGGCTGTTGCTGGTTGCAGGGTGGGACAGGTGGCTGCTGGGGGATGCCCAGGGAAGCACCATGTGCTGCAAACTCTGTGTGTGCTGGCAGGGATGTTTGCTTTTATGGCAAGCATATCTCAAGGGCTTATGTTTAAAGTCCTAGGCTGTCCTTGCATCCATGTGCTGTTGGACTGCACAGTTGTATCCTTCATTAAAAACAAATGTGAAGGCACCTGTGCTGCCTCTGGGCAGGGACTCAAGCCTTGATAACAGGAGCATGAGGGAGGGAGCAGTGGTGGGCACGTGCATCCCCAGGATGCTCCTTTTGCTTCCTCCCCACAGACTCCTGGTGTCTTGGCTGGTGGGGCTGGCAAGAGGGAGCTGTCAGTGGATGCAGGTAGGGGCTGCTGCTGCCTGCATGGTTCCCATTGCCAGTCGATTAATTAATAAATCTTTCTGGCACCTTATCAGATCCACAATTCAGTCAGTTTGGGCTCCCTGTGGCAAGTCATCCGTGACTGTTTTTATTCACTTTTCTTTCTGGCTGCAGGTCCCTCAGCAGGCTGCCTGAGGCCAGTGAAAAATCAGGCAAGCTGTTCTCAGAATGGGGGTGATGAGTGTTTGCTGTGCTCAGTGCTCTGCCTTGCAAGTTTGGCTCTGCATCATGTCCTTGAGCCCTTCACCTTGGCATGGTTCAGAGCAGTAGTGCAGTGGCCAGCTGCCAGCAGGGTTCTTCCTCCTTGGGTGGAGTTCTTTTGCTTTGTTTCAGGTTTTGGGGGGGTTTCAGGGGCTTTTGGTTGATTTGCGCGGGATCACATTGGCACAAGGGGCTGGTGGATGAGGGGAGAACACTCACTCCTGAGGCACTTTCTGTGGGACAGCATCTGCTCTCTTCCCTCAATCAGGGAGCACAGCACTCCCAAAAGTTCTAGGGGTAATGGAGCTTCTTCCACACACACCTTCCCCCATGCCTGGTAGTTCTTGTAGAAACAGTCCATTTGTCTGGCAAGGACCTGTGCAAAAGCTCTCTCCTTGGGGATGTGCTGGTGATGCCCATTTCCATTTCTGCCTCCGTGCCAGCTCCAGAGACAGCCTGGGAGCTGGTACCTGACTGCTCCCAGTGCCTCTGATGTGCCCTGAGACCTGACAGCTCCTAATGAATGAAGTATGAAGAGAGAAATAAACCCCTCATCCTGCTATCGAAAATTGAGGTATTTCTCTTTTTTTTTTTCCATTTTCAGAAGACAGAGCACTGGGAAATATGAGATTGTTGCTCCTCCACCAGCCTTTGTCTTTTCAGAGAACAAAGGTGTTGAGGGAGAGAAATGGAAGTCAGTATTTGTATTTTTCAATGGAAGAGCAAAGAGTCCAAATCCCTCCCACTTTTGACATGTACAGTAATTCTTTCCACATCATAAAATCTTGGAGGGCTGGAACTACTAATGCTTATGATCATTAATGTTGTTGTGAATTACTTGTCTTCCATTAGGTATTAAAAACACACTCAAGGCTCACTACCCTTCTGCAGTGTCTGACACAAAAAAATGCCACTTTTTGCTTTCCAGACCCCACTTTTTTCCCACTGGAGTTGCCCTCACCTCAACTGTGCCACTACAGGACCTGGCTTGAAGAGTTTCCATGCAGTCACAGGCACTGCAAACCCCAACATCTCCTCTCCCCTCTTTTCCTCATCCTCCTATTGATGATCTCCTGGTCCCACAGGTTTCAACATGTGGGACAGACACCGCAAACATGTCAAAAGTGTGATCTGAGAATTTCCAAGCAGTTAAATAATCATTGGTTTATCTTCAGAAGCAAATTAACGTGATTTAAAATGAAACAAATTTGCCTTGAAATCAGCAAATTTATATTCTAGGGCATATGAAGAAATTCAGGGATTCAGTTAACTTGCATGGAAAAAGAAAAAAAAAACAAAAAAAAAACAACAAAAAACCAAAGGGAAAAAGCCCTGCTGCAAGCAGTATTAGCTGCCAAAGCCATAATTGTGCAAAGCTGGAAATCCCTTGCTCAGCTGAACCTAGCACATTGGTATAGCATTTTAAGTGAATTAGCTGGCATTGGAAAGCTAGCATTTCTTATAAATAATAAACCAAATGTTTTTTTCAAGTCGTCCTGACAGCTTTCTTGGAAATCTGAAAATACAATACTTATGTTAACCAGCTGTGTCATCTGGATCAGCGTTTCAGTTTTTCAATGGGAATTATAAAAGGTAACATCTGTAAAGCAGCACAGTTCATATAGATTGTGAAATACTGCCTCTAATGCAGAAATACATCAGCGATGAAGTGATAATTTAAAAATCATTATCCCTGTAATTTATTAATATGTTCATATTACACAGTAATTTATGCTGTTATTTTGTCACTTTTCTTGTTTTCGCTTGGCTTTTATTTTTACATGTTAATCTTCTGTTAAGCTAGACATCTTAATCTTCTGTTAGCAGAGACAGGCTACTCAGCTGCCTCCACAAAAGCTGGAACACTCATCCATGCTGTGGGTGGGACTCCCTGGTCTGTGCTTTGGGATGATCCCAATTGCTCCTCCAGGCTTGGGTACACTCATAAATGACAAGGTTAGACCAAAAAAGGAGGCAAGGCAGTGTGATCATTGTCTTTACTGAAGGAAAGCTGTTTGGTTGTCTTGTTCTTCCAAGTGTTTTTAGGCTGTGAGGAGTGAGGCTGTTTTGCCAGCATGACCTTTCTTAAGGGAGATTTTCTGCTTCTACCACCCAGACCCTTGGTACCCTCAGATCCCTTCTGCAGTCACTGGGGCTTTCAAATTTTGCCCCACTGGGTAGTGACGAACTGCCCTAAACCCCTTCCTTGTGTGAGACTTACAAACCCCAGAGAAGGGTCTCTGTGATGAATGCTGCTGGTGGCTTATTTCCCCTTCTCTGTCTGGTAGGACTGCCCATCCTGATTAGCTCCGAAAACCCATCTCTCATGTCTGTGTGTCTCAAACCTCAGATAACAGGACTGAAGAAGTAGGCCCAGAGGAAAAATTTCCAAGAGGCCCACAGTGTGGCTCGGTCGGGCACTCTGGTGTCTCATTTCTCATCAAGAGCAGCCCAATGGCCAGATGAAGAAGTCCCAGGGTGGTATGTAAGTGACTCTGCTTCCAGAGCCTGGCTAGAAGAACTGGTGAGGTTCAGGCTCTGAGATCCCTTTTAAATCTTGAGATGGGAAAATGGCCATGGCAAGGGAGGCCCCAGAGCAAAGCATCAGGGTTATCCTGAGCAGGGTGGTGATGGTAGCTGTTAGTAACCATGGAAGGTTTAAATTTAATTCCATACCCACGTACATTGTCACCACTCAAATTAGAACAGCTATCCCACAGCGACGTGAGAAATCACAGGGCTTTAAAAATACATGGTAATTAAAACTATTAGAAAAATTAAACATTTTTATACCCTCATTTTCCCAGTTCCCCAGTGGGATTGTGGTACTGGTAATTTAAGATTGGGAGGGAGGGAGAGGAGAAGATGCATGTATCTTGGAAAGTTAATTTGGGTCTGAAGTGAAGGAATCCATCCTATGCTGCAGAAATTATCAATAACTGCAGCTGAAGAAAGCAGAAACCACTCTATCCCACTTGTCATACAATTGTCCATATGGAAACACTTATTTGAGAAGGAGTAATTGAGAGCCTTAATATGAAAATCATTTCAGATTTGCCTCTGAACCAAAAGGTCTTTCTCCTTCAAGATGAAACTTTTGCATTAAATATTAACAAAAGAATGAAAGCAACTTCTGGTGAGGGTTCCTGGTGTGCCTGGGAAGCCATCAGGAAAGTGTTCACAGGGGGCTGCAGTTGTGGGGGCTGCGTGCACAGGGCATGGCACTCCCAGCCTCATGGAAGGCAACTGGACCCTGGCAGGGCTGGGATTGCAGCCACAAAGTCAGCCTGGCTCAAATAATTTGAAAATGAATAACGAGTTCCCAGAGCACAGAATGAAAGAAAAGCAGTTTCCCTCTTAGAAGGCTTGCAGTTAAAACAAAGCATTTTGGTGTTGAGCTCTTTGCTGAAAACCTCTGTGTGCCCATGGTTTTGCACAGGGTCACGGCGTTGCCAGGACTCAGTCTTCTCCCTTCCTCCTCCTTCTCCTGCTTTGACAAAGAGGCAATTGTAAATAATTGAAGTCTGTAAATTGCCCAAGTCGGTGGCTACCCTTTTAAGATAAAGTATTTAAGTGCACTGATGTAATTTGTACAGTAGTTTGAAGTTCAGGATTACAGACACCAGGTAAGGTTTTATTTTAGGGTGTTTCTGGCTAGAGCAGCCTGGTTATTGGAGAAAGTTTTTAAAAAGCATATTTCCATCTCTGCCTAGTTTTAGGAATGGCTGGATCTAGATTCAGTCCATCTTCCTCTCCACATGCTCTTTGGCTATAAAATTCTCCCTGCGCAAGGGTGTTGCCCTGGCTCACTGGTGCTGGAACACTGCCCTGGATGGTACCAGCACCTTCCCACCTTCCCCCTCTGCCCTTAAACTAAGCATTGGAAGACAGGGCAACGAGCTCCAAAAAATATGAAGATAAGGGTACAAACTCCAAGCCCACCGTCTGTCTAATGCCTGGCACGGAGCCAGGCTTCCGTGCATTTAGAGCAGAGGCTACAAGCAAGTATTTATTTATTGATTGAGAAACGGTGCAGCGTTCCTCCGACTCGCTATCGGTTTCCAAATCTGATTTAAATAAACTCTTCCAGTGCATAAATCCAGGCAAAATGTCATTCACCATATGTTTATTACTGAAACTTGGCTCTTGCTTGCATCAAAGTAGTTTTCACACGCAGGCTGTTTGTTACAAAACCTCAGTGAGGCAGGTATAATTAGCACTAGCGCTTGAGGGGGAAAACTGGGGCTCAGAGCAGAGAAAATAATTTCCTTGCTGCTGCAGAGGGAGTCAGCGTGGGGATTTGGATTAGAAACAGCCTCTCCTACCTTCCCATTTTCTTCATGCAGATGACTAGATTTGCATCTTTTATTAATTTATAACAATTGGACAAATTTTACCTTGCTCATTTCTTAAAGAAAGAGCTAAAAATGCTTGTAAGGCCAGCTTAGAAATATCCAAAAATATGGGCTTCCTACCTGAGTGGCCACAACTACCTTGCAAGAAAGAGGTGTGATTAGTTGCTGTATGCCATTTTGCATACAATTAATGCTTATCAAGTGGAGCACAAAACACTCTCTGAATACATCATTTATATGAGCTTTATAAATGATCCACTCTCATAAAGCCAGCATAGCTCATTCTGATGAAGCCACGCAAAGAGCCTCACAGAAATAAGTAGCTAAAGTAAGATTTTTTTTGTATGAAACTCCTCCAACCCTTTACATATCACCACTAGGATTATTATTAAGTGCTCAGAGATGTTGGAGTTCCAAATGAAGTTTGTGAGCTCTAAGGAGGCAAAAATTACAGATCTTTTTCCTTTCTTTCACTTTAATGTTCATATGTGAGCAAACAAAATTATAGGCTGATTTTTGATATTTTCTTGTCTGCAAAACAGACCTATGAAAAGATTAAATTTGTGTCAAGGTATCCTCTTTTTGGTAAATTCCTAATACATATGAATCCTAACCCTAATTGTCTGGAGGCACTTAGACAAGTTATAAAATAAGAAAATGTTATCCTGCTGCACATATTGTAGGTGTCTTTCAGCATGTGCTCAGGGAATTGGAGCTCCTGGTTTGTGGTTTCCAAACAGGCACCTGTGTGGTGCAATGCCTACCTTGCAATATCCTTTATGTCTTTCAGAGTTCCCGTCGTGTGTTGGCTGCTCCTGTTGAATCTGCCAGGATGGCTTTTTGGATCATGCTCAGATGGAGGAAAGGTATTGGAGCCCAGCGTTAATTGCAAGTTCAGAAGGATGGTGCAGTTGGTGTGAAACGTATGATGTACACAATGCTACTCAGGCATTTCCCTGGGTCTTAGTGCAGTATCAAAGTTAAATTAATCTCGTTCCTGTTCCCAAGAAGAACAGGAAGCTGGGAAGTTATCAGTAAATTTAAGGAATGTTATGCATGATGCTACTTTGGAATGGTAATTTGGTTATAGAGCATACTATTTTAAAAACCCTTATGTTTCTATTTCACAAAAGCATTTTTAGTGCATCCAAAGAGCTACTTGTGCCTTTACAGAAAGGACATTACCTGTCTTGTTTTTGTCGTTGTGCAAAAAAGAAAATAAGACCTAGATTAATTATATTTTCAAAGGGTTTGTTTCTCTCCTTTTGCTTATGCCCTCTGGGGAATTTTCTGCAGCCTAGAAATGAACCTGCTGTCAGGGCTAAAAACCCAACTGCAAGTCAGGCCTACGTGGCAAATGGCCCTGATGCTTTTAGGCTTAGCCCATTGCCAGCACTGGTTTCCACACAGCACCTGCTGGGCTCGGTTATCTTTGCCTTCGGCTGATGCTGCAGTCACATGGGGAAGAGCCTGGAGCCAGCCCATGAAGTGCAGGGTAAACATGGCCAATATTCCAGCAGATGGGAAGGCAGGCACGGAGAGTGGGTTGTGTCTGGGTGTGCAGCTGGGCTCTCCTGGCAGGCAGGCACAGCACTGGTCAGGCAGGTGGTGCCCTCTGGTACGCTTCTGCAGGGCAGCTGAGGTTATTCATCAACCCCATTTCCTTCTTTCCAGCTTCTTTACTGCTGCTTTGTGTTGTTATGGGGACTGTTTTTTCCTTTGAGGTGTTGAAAGCAGCAAAGCTTTTGCTGGTACATTAGTGCTGCTTCGGGTGAGTGGTTAGCAGGTCAAAAAGAAGGAAGGGCAAGGGAAGCACCTGGAGTGCAGGTTGTGCTGTCAGCACCAGGCAGGTAATGGAAGAACAGAGGGAAAAGATCAGCTGAGCATCCTTGGCATCTTCAGCAGGAGCAGCCTGTGGAGGGCACAGTTCCAGTGGGTTTGCAAGGTGGTTTGTGCCCTCCTGCCCACAGCTGTGGCACAGGACCCAGCCCCCACCCACCACCACTGTCCCCATGTACAGCAAGGATTGGGAAGTGGGAAAGAGAGAAAACCCAAAAAACCCAAAATTTTGACAAAGGTGTCAGTTTAAATATTGTATCTATTAGAATCACTTTAAAAATCACAGCTCAGAAATGAAGCATAGACTAAAACTCTGATCCAATCCAGAAAACAATTATCTCCCCACATCAGCCCACTGGGACTATTACAGAAGATGGGTTGATTTCAGAACGACACTCTATGGAAATTAGACTTTTATAAAGCCTCAAAGGGAAGGAATCAAAAGACATGGAAAATGTTTCTTAAAAGTGTATCTAGTGATAAGAACTGGAAATTTTGGAGCAAGGCAATTGATTTTTCTTGAGAAATTGGTTATTATTTTGGTAGGGGGAACAGAAATTGAGAAGAGGATGCCAGATTCTGACAGCATGCAGTGTGCCCTCTCTTGGATGTCTTTCTTTTCCTAGCTGCTGTTAGCATGGCTGAGATGATGGGTCATCTTCATTTGGGCTTTGGCGCTGGGTATTTTCACTTCCTGGAATTTCTGTTTTGGTTATTCATCAAGATACAGGGAAGGGAAGGAGTTAAGTAAATCTTACCACCTTAGGACATTTCCCTAAGAAACAAAATTGTTTTGAAAAGGAAAAAACTAAGCCCATGTTAGATGATGCACTGAAATGCAAATAGGTGTTGACTCAAACGTGCAGTGATGAAATAACAAATTTTACATCAGCAGGGTCAAAAAAAAGAAGGTTTCAAACAAAATAAAAACAGGGTTGGGCAGAGGCAGGATAAAGGCCTTGAAAGTGGTCAGAGAAGGTGCAATGCTCCCCCTTCCCCCACAGGTAAACTATGCTGGAAAAATGGTAACAATGGATGAGGAGAAGGCTAAGGTACTCAAGAACTTTTTGCCTCAGTGTTCAATGGCAACCTCTCTTCCCACACCTCTCGAGTGGATGGACAGCAGGATGGGGACCAGGGAGCAAAGTCCCCCCCATGGTGAGTAAAGACCTGGTTCATGACAGTCTGAGTGTGCTTAAGTCTATGGGATCCAATGAGATGCAT
This sequence comes from Agelaius tricolor, assembly GCF_023055355.1. Lineage (NCBI taxonomy): Eukaryota > Metazoa > Chordata > Aves > Passeriformes > Icteridae > Agelaius > Agelaius tricolor. Next base: position 19,744,186 of record NW_027269268.1, read on the forward strand.
CCCAGAGTTCTAAGGAATTGGCTGATGTAGTTGCCAAGTCAATCTCCATACTTTTTGACAAGTCATGGCAGTCAGGTGAAGTCCCATATGAAAGGAAAAAGAGAAACATTTTACCCATCTTTTAAAAGGGGTAGAAAAGAGGAGCCTGGGAACTACTGGCCTGTCAGCCTCACCTCTGTGTTTGGAGAGATCATGGAACAGATCCTTCTAGAAGGTGTGCTAAATCACACGGAAAACAGGGAGGTGATTTGGGACAGCCAGCACAACTTCACCAAGGGAAGTTCTGCCTGACCAGCCCAGTGGCCTTCTATGATGGAGGGACTGCATCAGTGGACAAGGGAAGGGTTGCAGATGCCATTTATCTCATTTATCTGCACTTCTGTAAAGCTTTGACAGGGTCTCTCACAACCTCCTTCTTTCTAAATTGGAGAGAGGGGGATTTGATGTGTGGACTGTTAGATGGATACGATAGTGGCTGGATGGTCAGATCCAGAGGCTGGTGGTCAATGGCTCTGAGGGGTCAGTGGATGTCAGATCGGGTGTCTGTACTGGCACCAGTGTTATTAAATATCTTCACCAATGGCATCGGCAGGGAGATTGAGTGCACCTTCAGCATATCTGCTGATGACACCAGGCTGAGTGGTGCTGCTGACACACCTGAAGGATGGGTCCAGGGACCTGGACAAGCTGGAGAAGTGGGCCCATGGAAATCTCATAAGATTTAACAAGACCAAGTGCGAGATGCTGCATGTGGGTCAGAGTAACCCCTGGTACCATCACAGACTGGGGATGAACAGACTGAGAGCAGCCCTGCCGAGAAGGACTTGGAGTGCTGGTGGGTGAGGATGGACAGATCACGAGAAAGGTGGAAGGGGCCTTCTACAGGAGCCTGTACTGGCAGGACAAGGGCGAATGGATTCTAACTAGAAAAGAGTAGGTTTAAATCAGGCACAATAAAAAATTCTTTACTGTGAGTGTGGTGGGGCACTGGAACAGGCTGCCCAGAGAAGCTGTGGATGCCTCATCCCTGGCATTGTTCAAGCCAGGCTGGATGAAGCTCTGAGCAGCCTTGTCTAGTGGAAGGTGTTACTGACCATGGCAAAGGGGTTGGAACTGGATGATCTTTAAAGGTCCCTGTCAACCCAAACCATTCTATGATTCTATGAAAATAAGGTTTCACAACAGCCCTGTAGTAGGCTTATATGAATGGAGAGGATGGCAAACTGAATGGGGTTAATTAGGAAGGTAATTTTGCAGACAATTACATTATTTGTTTGAAACGCTGGATACACGCATTTAAACTTATTTCAGTTGCCATAACAACCTGATACAAGCATCATATAATCTTTTATCACATTATCTTGGATATGATTACATTATTTTACAACTTTGGTTGCTAGGAGAACACAGTACCTTCCTGCATGCTCCAAACAATTCTCACTTTGCAGAGACATCAGCTTCTGGCAGCTGGCCTCTGAGATGGCTTATAGAATCATTAGCGAGGCAAGAAACAGAGTTATACGTGTAGGTGTGAGTTGCACTGGGAAAACTCTCTGAGAGAGGATGGATGGGGTTTTCTCCTGCCATGGGGCTGGCAGGAGAGGCTCTTTTTGAAGAGCTGGGAGCCAAGGAGGCAGAAGTCTGGGGGGCAGCCTTGAAGGGAGCTTTGTTTGAGAGTTAGCTCGAGCTGATGAGCTTCCTCTGCTCTTGTTTTGATGAATTTGCATCACAGAGAACAAGTTGCATTTCATGCTATCAGTTTCCTTTGATGAAAAGGCTGATAAATGTGTAGTTATACCTCCCCAGTTGCTTCTGACATGACAGCAGAAACCAGCTCTCTACCAGCAATGCTTCTCTACCTCTGATATCTCTGGAGCTCTTGTAGATTCTGGAGTTTTCCACCTTATTAGGTCTCTGTGTGTGGATGGTGGTTACGAGAGGTAATATGGAGGTCTGAGATTCACAAAAACATGAGTAGAACACTGAAATATTTTTAAAATTTTTAAAACCCAGGAGTGTTAGCAGGAGCATAACTTTTATTTTCTTGTCTCTCTTATTTGTGATTACAGAAGCTCTCTGGGAAGACTTTGTTCTTAAACCACACTTAATAGCCAGAAAGGGAAGAAAATTAGTTGAGGTTTTCTTTTTCCCCTTCGATCTCCCTCTGTCCTGCGCCTTAAATTGAGATTGCAATTAAAAGGAAACCCCAGCTGCCCAAGAAACAAAACAGAAGTTCACAAGGTGGCCTAAAAATCAGCCTCATCTTGTTTTCCTTTAGCCTTCTGCTTTGAGAGTTACAGAGTTGGGCAATACAGGCAGCAGTGCGAAGACAGAGAGAGATTTGAGTAGCAGCACACACGTCTTACAAAGAAAACACGGAAACATCATGGTCACTGGTCCTTGTGACAGCAGCACCTCCCAGAGGTGTGGAGGGGCAGAGATTATGGGCATGAACCTGCAGGAAGAAGGGTTTGATCTCCCAGGCCACGGTGTGCTTGACAAAGCTGCCAAACAAATGAGTCTCAACAACACGGGACCCTCCTCCCTCTGCATGGAAATGTCAGGCTTTGGCACCTGCAGGGTACCTTGCTGCTTTGGAATGAGAGCACAGCTCTCCAAAGTCTCACCAACGACCCAGTCCCCAATTAACAGCATGGCTTTGTGGGTTTCTGACACTATTCTTAAAGCTCCTGTGGGCTGCTGCAGCCTACAAGCCAAGGATCATTTCTGCTTTGCAACACTCAAAAGAGAGGAAGGGAAAAAAGCTGGGAAGGGAAAGCTATGGTTTCATTATTCCATGCTAGCAGGATAACAGAATACATTTCCTTTATTACTAAAATGTGTCATTTGAGAAAAGATCCTGCTGTCTGATCAAGCTCTCCATTAGTTATTTTTGCATGTGCATGCATAAATCCAGCAGCTAAGCCTAGAGCACTGCTGTATATTGGAAACCAGAAAGTGCTGCAGGGTGTTTCTAAAGAATAGCAATTTGGAGGTTGTGGGTGGTTTGTGGGTGTAATCAAAAAGGCTGCATACCGAGGCATCTGAATTAGGCTTCTCTTTAGACTGCTTACAGCCTCTATCAAGATTGTTAAGAACCTCATTCTGCCACTCTTAGCCTCACCCAGTAGAATTTTCTCCTGAGAGCAATTTTATTGGCATACCATCTATTGTATGAAGGGGCCTAACACAGAAGCTGAGCTCCAGCATGGCTGAACACAAGTGGAAAAATACCGAGGTTTACCATACATACCTCTGCCCCCCATATTTTAGCAACTGCTGAGAGCTGAGATCAGCTGGTGAGCAAACCATGGTGCACTGGTGGCACACTGTGACCAGTATCCTGGAGGCTGCAAGGCCAACACAGTCAGCATCAATGAAGGGTGAAAACCAAGCAGTTTCTTTCTGCTCCCCTGGCTTGTGTTAGCTGCTACCCACCATGTCAGAGCAGTGGCTCAATGTCCTGCTGCCCCAGCAGGCTTTCCCCTCACCCCCATCCATGGTGATCTGCCACAGCCACCACCATTTCAAGATCCTCGACAGCTCTTAAATTCCTGGCTGATTTTTTTGTTGCTGTTGCTTTACTGGGTGTTTTCTTGGTTGTGTTGGAGAGATTGTTTTGCAGAAGTTCCCTCATCTTCCCCCTGAGGAGCCTTGTTCTTGCTTGTCTTGAAGGGACCCAGCAGAATGTCACCTGAGTATCCTGCCCCTCCGGGGAGCCTCGTGCCCTGCGGGCAGCCAGCCTGCAGCACAGGCAGCTGACTCCAGCCTTGCCTAATCTGGTTGATCAGTTAGTGTGGAGGCCAAAAGGCCCAGTGTTTAGTGTCTGTGCAGGTGAAGTTTCTCCTGGCCTTTGCCTGCACTAGCAGCACGCTTCTGGCCTGCGCACTCCCGCTCCCTGTCAGCGCCGGGGCAGCGCGTGAGCCAGCTCTGCCCAAACGCGAGTGCAAGAGCACGTCTAGCAAGTTCCCCCAGACATTTACAGCCCTGATTTTGCCAGTGGAAAGTTAATCATTGGTTTGAAACTGTGCAAAAGCGTTAAGGGAAAAAAAATCACAAGATCACAGGAAGAACTCTAATGCGTTTCCTAGTATATCCCTTTCATTTGCCTTCACGGATCACAGTTCTAAATACCTTGGGGAGAAATGTGTCTGAGCATTTCAACACCTGGCAAATATTAACTACCTCAAAGCACACTAACACAAGTGGGTTTGGGGGATGCTGATGTCTATGGAAATAGTCACTTTCAAATTCTGCCCTTCATTTCAGTATTTTTCTGAACGACCACCACAGGACAAAGTAAAGCCAAAAAGCGCTCACAGTATTCAAAGATCCTTCAGTGCTTAACAAATATTACTTCATTAGGCTCTTTGATACCTTTCCAAGGTAATTATGGTATTGTTATCTCTTCCTGCTTTTAGAAATAGAGAAATTATGTATTCTCAGAGAGTAATGCAGAGTGAAACTCAGTAAAACTGGCTTGTGATGTCCTGATAGTTCTTTGCAGATCCTCCCACTGCTGCCCAGCACTCCTGACCTGTGGTGCAGAGGAGCCCATCTGTGTCCTCTAGCTAAGAAAGGTAAAGTGCCTGCTGGATGAGCTCTTTTTTTGTAAAAAAGGGTTGAGAGTGGAGAGGGAGGAAGTCTGTGTTCAATAATGCTGAACAATATTCTTTCTGAAATCTACTTTTCCTGCTTAGAAGTGGTATTGATTTGACCGCCCATTGGAAGCAAACAGTAACATGAGCAGCAACCCACGTATGAGGAAGTTGAACAGGTAGGATTTCTTATAGGTATGCTCCTTCTTATTTCCTAGCATTCATTGCTGTCCTTCCCAGGGAATAGTGGATAGTGGGCTGGATGGACTTCAACAATATGTATCGATTTTAGTGACCTATTTGGTCAAAGGAAATATGAAAACAAATCTGCAAAGTCTTGAAATCTCCTTCTTGGTAAACTGGAGGGACTAACCCTGTGAACCACACCTGATAATGTATTTCTCCATCAATAAAAAGCAAAGTCTCTTTGCAGCCTTTTTTTTCCCTATGCAATGTCTTCTAAAACAAGAGTGATATACAGCTGTTTAAAAATGCATGTGGCAGAAAGAAAAATAAAATTCTGCTGTTTATGCAGAACAAGCAAGTTGGGGAATGTGGAAGTGCTTACATGCCTGTTGGTAGTTTTTTTGTGAGTTTAGGGTGTTTTTGGATGTTTTTTAGAGAATATGGTCTGGCCACCCATAGAGAACAAACTTGAGCCCTGGCGGACGGGTGTGTTTGCCTGGCAGCAATGCAGCTGTGCTCTTTAAGGAGCAGCATCCCATAGAAATATAGCCCACAAAGCAAAACAGACTGGCCTTTTTCCTTCCTCAGACTTGAACCACTTGAACAAATTTGAGGGGGGGAAACTACAGAAAGAAGAAAGTGCACCCAAGACAGGATTTTGCACACCTGGATCCACAGATTTGCAGACATCCCAGACTCCGGGTGCTGCTCCTGCCCACAGGAGTTTTGTACTCATGTCCCCACCCACTTCTCCCCTGGGAACATGTCCAGTGAGATGTTTGTCAGGGAAATAGCACAGCTGTGGTGGCATTGACAGCTGTCCCTCCCTCAAGCAACCAGTTTTCTCTCTGCAGCAACATGCATGGTGGAAGAGTGGCTTTGGCATGTTTGCATTTCAGCTCGCTTGCTTTACTGATTTAGTATAAATTACCATGATTTCTAGCAAACCTGGATGCTTATAAAGTTAATGAGGCAAGAGAAGAGCACTATAGGTAAATGCCAGGGAGCAACCTGTACTTCTGTCTTTTATGGTTGTATTTTTCACTGTATTCTGAAAGCTCCCATTGAGGTACAAACTTCTCCATGCTGTAAAAATTTTAAGACCCTAATAAAAATAAGATTGAATACAATGGCCAAGAACTAGACACTTAAACAACACTTAAATACACTGAAACCAGGCACCAATTCACAAAAAAAGAGTAATTATCCTCCCTGTACTGCTGTACTCTTTTCTCTCTGGTGAGTCACACAAGGTGGCATGAGAGCAATCATCTTATTCTCTGGCAGCCCTCCTAGACAGAAGGGGGGATTGATTGAGTGTTTCAAAGGAACGATTAACGAGGAGCTTGTCCCTGAGAAGGCTTTATTTGCTGCTGAGCATTGGCCACTGTCCGTGCTCTAGCCGATGGTGACTGTCCCAGGGCATGGTGAAGGGGCTGGGGGTGGGCACACAGGCCACTGCCTGTCTCCTCAGCCAATGAAAGTGGAGCCAGCTGCAATTCAGAAACTGCATTAACTTGGGTGCCAGCCCCATGCAGTACCTGGTTTGCTGGCCAGCTGTTTTTCAGTACCATGACCAGCTTCCTTAGGTGCTCAGAGGGTTTGTGCCTTAGTGCTCTGTACATCTCCACAACAGTTGCTCCTGGAGAACTTCAGTGTCTTTGTGTGACTCCTCATTTCTGTTGTACAGGCACTGATGAAGGCAGAGGTCTACAGTCCCACCTGCCTGTACAGAACACTGGTAAGTACCTGCTGGTTCATTCCCTTTGGTGGCAGCCCCCTCCTGCAAGGGAGCAGGCTAGCCACCACTGACTGCATAACCTACCCTTTCCATAGGTCACAAGCTGTTTTTTCAAGGGAGGTTTTGTCTTAGACTGAAACAGTAAATCAGTAGATTTCCCCTCATCTGTATGATCAACACAAGTCACAATCATGAGTCCAGACGTAATTTCTCTGACTGACACATGCCAAAATCTAAGTGGAACAAATGCATGACACCATCTCATACAAAGTCCCTAAGAAGTAGGCAGCCCAGATATGCTGGCCCTGGGTGTGGCCAGCCAAGAAGGTACCTCACCCTGGGAAAATATTTCCTGGTTTATAACTTTATCTTTTTTTTTTTTTTCCAGCTGCTGTGGTTCTGGCTGAAGCTGCTGGCCCCCACATGCTGTGACTGCCACCTCAAACATGACAGTGTGGGAGATCAGGTAGGTCCTCTCAAACCTCTTTCCATCCAAAGGAAGTGAGAGAGGAGATGCAGTTGATTGTAACTGAGATATGGTAAGAGGCTACTGATCTGGGAGGGCTGCAGCATCTGGCAGAGATCAGTGAGCTGTTGAAGGAGAGGTCCCAAACCATGTGCATGCCTGAAGTAAAACTCTGGTGGTTTTGGGACTGTGGTTTTCAGCCAAGAAATGTGCCTCACCCAAGGCAGTCCTTCATTCTTTTCTTCAGTGTTGGCAAAACAACCTCTTGGATCAAGTAAGACTTGATCTAAAGAAAGACTTGGTCTAAAGAAACTTGATTTGGACAAATCATAGCTGCTATTTCATTACATCCTCTTGGAGTGACTTTCTAGAGCTTTGTGCCTTTTGTTTTATGCTAGGGTGTCGATGTTGCTGTGCAGTTGGTGTATGTACCTCTGAATTTAGTTTGTTCTCATCTCATAATTGCATCCCAGAGGAAATGATAAGTGTGCTGTAGACAAACACAAGAGTACAGTTACTCTTCCAGGTCTGCCATATGTTCTGCCAAGAAGAGGCCTCTGTGGATGCTCAGTCGCTCCCAGAGTCTAAACTGTCCCTCTCATCTGATCACAGTTCCCAGTCCTTCTGCTTCAAGACCCCAAACTGTTTTTCTGGCCCATGCCAGACAGATGCTTTAGATTAAGACTAGATAGTTACACTCTACAGGTGTATGAGCTGCTTAAATAGTGTCAGAGGTTTGTTACAGGCTTTTTACTAACACCTGACTTGGTGTCTGGATTCAGTCAGGAGAAGATGTTTGCCAGTGTGGGTGGTGGTCCTTGATTCAGGGCCCTTGGATTTAGATAACGTCTGGAGATGTTCAGCTCTTCTAGCACATCTTTGTCCAGGTGTCCGTCTGCAGCAGAGAACAATTAATTGCTCAGCTAGGGAGGCGTTAATTGCTGTGCTGTTACAGCTACAGCTGGTTAGTTGAGGCTGTAAACAAACTGTGCCACAGAACCTTCCACCTCCAAGATGGTTCCTGGTGTCCATGTGGATTGCTGCAGCTCAGAAACCTTTGCAGAAGCTCCACTGAAAGTGCAGGTAGGATAGAAGGGGAGAGAGTGCCCCTCCAGGCTTGCTGGACTGGCTTTGGCAAGAGGTGTTTAAGCAGCCAGAAGGGGGCTGAGCTGTAGTGGAATGAGCTGCCTGCTGAGGCTCTGTACCACAGCCTACAGGACATAGCTCATGTCCTATTCTTTTTAGTGCTGTGCTTTAAAGATGCTTCAGGTACTGAGCTCTGGGGGCCTCTGTGCTGTTGGGAAGCTGTGCTCTCTTGTGGAGGCATCAGATTTGCTGTTGGGGGGACAGCAACACAGGGCTTGCTGTTCGTTCAGCCTCACAGCCCCAGCCACCCTCTGGCTGCAAAATAACCTGCAAGTGCTGCCTCTGGCATGTTCCCTTTCCCCTCTGGTGTGTCACAGTGCAGAGCTGTAGCAAGCAGTGTGGATCTGAAGCGTTCACTTTGTCCTAATGGTGCCTTAATCTTGAGCAGGAGGGGAGCAGGGGTGGTGTGCTGACACTGTGAGCAGCAGACAGCTCTGTCCTCAATAGCTCAAGGTACTCTAAATTAATGCTGATAAAGCTGGCAGCCTGTGTTAATCCTCAAGTAAATGCATGAAAACTGATTAATAAAACAAAGCTTCAAGCTCCAGCAGCTCCTGCATTCAGGTCACTGAACCTATTTTAAGAAACAGGCTTTTGTGCTTGTCCATGGCTCCCATTCCTAGGATGGCAAGGCAGAAGTGCCAGCTAGGGCCACATGCTGGTGTCTGGTGTGGTATGGCTTCACCTAGGTGGCTCTTCCCTGGATGGAAAAGAATTGCCATTACATACTCTTTTTTTACTAAATCCTTCTCCTACTTGTCTGAAATGTTTCCTGATGCTTTGAACTAATGTTCTCATTATTTAGTAGTGACAAAAGAATATATTTTGTTTCTAGGAGAGCAAAAGCCTTATTTTCTAACTGTGTTTACCTCTCTTGGAAGTTTATTCTGAATGCAATGCTATTAAGACTGGATAAATTTAAGCCAGGAGTGGTTTATGACATGCTTAAAGTGTATCTCTAATTTGTTTATAGTGGTGAATTGGGCAGGAGGTAAAAGGCATATTACTTCTGGACACAGTCTGAGGACTTAGCTATATTCAATTTAGCCAAAGCTAATGAAATATTTCAGTCCAAGAAGGCTCTGACTTAAGGAACTGTTCTCAGTGGGGGTGACAATGGGAATCTTTCCCTTAATGCTTTCAGGGTGTTGGATTTGAGAAGCAGGGGCAGCAGCATCTTGCTGCTACCACCATGGCCTCTTGCCTGCAGAACAGCAAGGAGATAATAAATAGCTGTAGGTTTGCTGTATTTCAAGGCCAGCACATTTGTCACATATCCCTTTAGAGCTAACCTCATGGTTGACTGCTTTGCTGTGATTAAGCTGCAAAGAATTTAGAGATCCCACCAATCTCAGTGCTGGGATTTGCCTTTATCCTTAAAGAGGGCTGTTATTATTATCATGTTCTTTGGCAGGACAAATTTGGTCAGAAGATTACAGATTGCCATCCCATCCCAAACAATCCAGGCTTGTAACCCATCACATGGACTCCCTCCTTCTACCCTTTGGGTCACACTCAGAGCCAACTGGAGCTTGCCAGCAGGCATGACACAGGGGACTCTCCAAGGATTAAGCACAGAAATTTGCTGGCCAGAGCTTATATCAGCTGAAGGCTGAGCCTGCCTTTGTGAGCTGTTGTCTCAGCAGAGATCCCTACTTTTATGAAATGTTTAAAGGCACACATTACTCCTGAGCATGGGAATTCACAGCCATTTTCTTCAGCCTTTGCAGGGAAGTACAAGCTGCAATTTGGATTCTCTGAAAAGCCCTCTGAGTACAAAGCCTTGCACCAGTGGCTAATGTTTGCTCCTGCTGCAGGCTGAAGGCAACATTTGCAAGCAACAGGGGCACAGGAAGTATTCATCTCCTAGGCATTTTATAGATGCTGCTTAGCATCCCAGGTTCTGACTTCCAAGTGCATTCTTTCTTCAGTGCAACATTTGTGACAGAAAATTGGATTTCACTGAAGTATGAGGGGCTTGAAACACTCATTGCTCCTGTCTCACTTGAAAAACAGCTCTCTCTCAGCCCCTAATATATTAATATCCTTCCCCTGTCATTTCCCCCAAGTTCAGCTACAATAGGAATGAAATTCAGTGGAAGTTGCAAGTACCAGATCATGTTTGGCAAGAGATGCTCCATGATGGTTTGTTGCCAAGTTGCATTTAATCAACATTTTTCAGAGACTCTCAGACTGGGTTTTTCCCCCAAACTTCTCTCACCAAAGTAAAATTAAGTTAATTCCAGGACTGGAGGGACCTTCTGCATTTGCTTAGTCTAGTTTTCACAGGGAAGTCTAAGTTAAAATAAAGCTGTGCTGGTCCTGAGCTTGAACCAAGGAAATTGAGAGGCCTAAGGGGTCTTTGCATGGGAGAGAGCACATCTCCATTCGATGCAGCATAAAGCTCATCCTGAGTCCTGGAGATTTCACTCTGTGCTGCTTTTCATGGGGACCAGCATGCAGTCCCTTGAGGAAGCTGTGGTGCAACTCACATTGCTCCTGTTAGAAGTAAAATCTAAATTAAGATGGTGGAGGTGGTGGGTTTCTAGCCGAGGAGAGGAACAAAAAGACTTGCCTCCAAGAGGAACATAACCAGCCGGGCTCTGTAGAAGGATTTTAGGACTTGCTAGACATTTCTTTTTTAAACCTAAAAAATCTGAAAAGCAAATTAATAGGCTCTTTGAGTCATTCTGTGAAACCCATAAAAAGCTGTGAAATTTCACTCAACAGCTAAACTTCTGTGTAGATTATTTGGGCTATTTTTCCCCCATAGAAAGGGGAAAAGCAAGAGCAGGAAGTTACCAACTGGGAGGGACTAATGCCAAAAGAGACCCTATGCCAGAACTGAATTTCATTCCTCTCCATCATTTCAGTGGAAAACCTATGAATAGCTTTAGTCCCAGAAGGCTTAAGTGGAGGACCATATGTGATAGAGCAGTTTTGCACTGGACAGCTATGTGGAAGGGTGAAAATTCTCTTGCAAAGCTGACCCTTGGCAGGGGGGGTATAATGACGAGGACGTATGTGTGTGACAAGGCATTCGTGTGTGCTTCAATCCTCTGGGAAAATCAGGGCAGTGAAAAAAGGAGTTTTGTGTAAAGGACAATGAGCATGGCTTGTCTCTGTTTTATGCTACTTCACATCAAATCACCACTGTATCATTTCGGCTTTTTTATCAGACCAAAATTTTGAGCACTGTAGGCCATCAATCATTTTACTCACATGCCAAAACTTTTGCTAGAATGAGAAATAAGGAGACATAGCACTGCATCCTGGTGAAAGATGTCCTTGTGTTTCCTTGGGATACTGGAGCACACACAGGGACTAGCCCTGTTCCTCTGATGGTTCCTTACAGCCTCTCTGCCTCCATGCCCTTCTTTTCTTTCAGGAAATCCAGCTCATCTGAGGGTCACTCAAGCATCTGCAGGTAGAACTCTCACAGCTGGCAAGCTTCCCCCATTTAGTAATTTTTTTCCCTTCCCTAGGCCCTTCCACATTAAATTCACTGCAGGGCCAAAGAAACCTCATATTCTTCAGAAATGCACTGTGTGGTTTTTTATGGTCTAGCATTGACAGAAAGCCTGTGCTCCTCAAAACCTCCTGAGGGGCCTGGATGGGCTATTGCATGGGAGATCTTGTATTACTCAGGCTCTGAAACATCCCAATCCCAGATCTCTGCATTTTTTGAGGAAATTCAACTGTCTTCAGAAAGGAAAGAATTTTCTTCTACTGAAGGACAAAGTCATATCTTCTGTGCAAATTTGAGAGGGCAAATTTCTCCTCTCAGATCAGCATGACAGATTGTATCTTGGGTTGGGAGCAGCTCAGACATATGGGGACCGGGATGGGGAGCTGGTTTCCATGCAGCGCGCCTGTAACCCTACAAGGCTGGTGCTAGCGTGGCAAGCCAGTAGGCATCCCCTTGAAGTTCAAGCTGAATAAGAATTCAGCAGCTCTAGTCATCATTTGAAACTCTTCAACTGGCAAGATTATTCTGGTATTTCAACCTCCAGACCCCCAAGTTCAATCCCCTAGGATTTCTGATACTCGTTATGTCCTTTACTGATGGAACACAGCAAATAGACAAAGCCAGGCATTCTGCTGTGACAAGGTCACAGCAATCCAAGGTGAAACAAGATCTGTGCCATGCCTTTACATAAGTAAAATTCGAATTTAGGTTTAAAAAAACAGCAAGGACTGGAGAATCCTCTGTTCTTTTTCTCTCTCTTGCTCTTCCCATTGCACTCATTATTCTGCTTTCCTGCATGACATCTGTAGGAGTCCAGCTACTATCCCAGGGGCACAGCAAATCTTTCCTGTCATGATACAGAAACATAGTATTGGGGGATTCTTAAAGCCAGATGGAACTGGTTCAGTTTTAAATAAGTCTGAGGAATAATGCTGCTCAGTTAACAGAAAAATTTTTGTCCTCTGCTATCAGTATCTTTGTCCTTTTCCATATATCATTATAGCATTTCTGTGCTGTATGTAAAGGCTCACCCTTACACACATTAAAAACATCCTTCAGGTCAAAACAATACATATTGTATTCCACTTGTGTCCTTCAGCTCATTCTAATAAGAAGTATGAAAGTCCTTAACATTACATCCTGTGGTGTTTGAGCAGTCAATATGAAATGCAACCTGAGCAGAGGTAATGGGGCCCAGTTCACTGACAACTGCAGGGGTGGCTGCTGAGAACCTGGGGTTGGAGGATGCTTTGCCCCCAACACTGAGTCCTTCTGGAGGTCCCCTTGTGCTGCACAGGGGTCAGAAAGGAGAAGGGTTTCCATGTTTAGTAGAATAAGAACCTGCAGTTCATGGCTTGTGCTTTCCGCCCAATGTTTTACCAGAACCTGTAGCAGATTCCCCTTCAGCACCTTCTGTTTCTCTGCCCCTACTGTGCCCCTCTCCCAGGGGTGGGGAAAGAAAATGTTGTGACATTTCAGACCCTGAAAACACAGTGTGAAACCACTGATCACTGCTCTGCATCCCAGTAAGACTGTGAACCAGGGTGGCTAGAAGGTGATCACACAGCTTGGTCTCCTGCCTTCCCTGCAAGAAAAATAATGCTTGCTGGGATGCAGCTGAGGGTGGGAATACCTTTAAGCCTTGCATCAAAATCTTTCAAACTTTGGCTTTAATCACTCCTCCAAGAGGCTGAGTAGGAAGTTAAAACAGCTGGAGCCACAGTTTCAGGGTGTTCCTGAAGGTGATTAGTCTTTTGCAGGATTTTTAAAGGGTATAAATATATCCTGTGCAAATTCAAAAATCTTGCCATGGTGTCTGTTACAGACAAGAGAAAACACTTTTTTCCCCCCCAGAAAGCCCATCTGAGCCTTAAATGAGAGCAAGCATTGTGACATGTTTACATTTTGGGGGAGGGGGGGGCGGTGGTGGAGGAAGTATAATCAATGCAAGGGATGATAGTGTTGGCACTGCTCTCTTCTGCTGGCAAACTCAGCACCTGAAAAGCCCTGGAGCCACTCTTATGCAGGAGAAGAGATGCTGCCATGCTGATGAACTATGACTTGTGGGGAAACAAGTCCAAGAGAGAAGTCTTCAAATCACCCTGAGTTTGAATCTGATGTTAAGAAAAACAAAAGCAGCCTCAGGTATTTCTGCTAAAAAGGAATGGAAACATAGTTATAGGGAAGGTGGGAGCTGGGGGAAATGAGAGGTATGAAATGCATTTATTTCAATCTTGTGAAGTACCATAGCATATTGAAGCACTTCAGTGAAAATCAGGAGAGATGGATTTTGACACAAATGTGTCTTCTAAATCAGCTAGATGCACGTCTCCCTGCCAAGATTATGCATAGGTGAACTTTGAAAAGTGCTAGCCTCATCAAAATGAAAAAAACAGATCTCTTCTTCCCATCTCCAGACAAGCTAAGGTCTGAAGGAAAATATATCATTAGCTGCAGGAATATGAACTTTGATGAGCATATAGGGCTGGATGGACCTCTGGAGATCAGCTACTGATTTTTTTCTTTTTTTCCTGAGAGTCTGAGTAGCTCTACAAGGAAAATGTAATTTTGTGTTACTGAAATAAAATCAATTTCTCATTTCTTCCTACTTCACACAGGCCCTAACTTTACCAGCTACTGTTGCAAAAATAACTGGAGTGTTCATAACTGAGAATTTAAATGGAATATGAGGTGCTATAATCCTTCAGCACACTCAGCTTTTCTTGCACACAGTGCAGGAGCGTTTTCTGGAGTAGAGGCAGAACCTCCCTTCTAACACCACCAGGATCCATTGTGCTGCTGTAAACTAAATTATCTCAAACAAACTACGGGGGTCCTACTGGTGTCAGGAAAAACTTTCAGCTTCTTATCTTTTCCTCTCCAGTTTTCCAAGTGGGTATTTTCTGTGGAGTCACTACCAAATGGAAACCACAACCACACTGGTCAAAATGCAGTTGTGGGAGTCGAGGAGCAGCTGTGCACACTACACAGCTGTGTAAGTGTGTAGAGGAACATTAAGGAGGAACTGAGGAAGTGGAGACTAAATCATCCAGAGCCTGAACACCATCTACAGCTACTCTAGCCTGATAGGACTGCCACCTAGATGAACAAAAACCATGGTCTGTCTTTGTTTTTCTGTATTGTGTTGTGATGCTGGCAAGATTTGTGTTTGTCTGCACCTCCAACACTTTCTTCTACTTTTTGGATGTTTCTGTGGATGAATTATAGTAGAAAGAGATAAATTATGAGCTAGAATATTTTCTTTTAAACTTAGACCTCAGATTAATAGAATATAAGAAAGAATATATTTGAAAATTATGTAAGTAGATTTTTGAGTCTGCAAAATACCTTATTGTGCCATGAAAAGGACGAGTAACATTTCCCAAATACTTAATTTTGGTTCAAAACTCACAAAATCGTGCTCTGATGTGGTGCAGAGGAAGGTTTGTAAGATGATCTTCTCTGATGTTGGCACCTATAAGTAGCTAATGTTTACATGACCACTCCATCTTCTTGGCTTGCTGTTGCCCACTGGGCATGCTCCAATCTCTAGCGTACACGTTTCCAGCCAAGACTTCACCCTAAGTCTGAAATTTAGGAAGCTTCAGACTTTTTTCCCAAACCTAACGAAAATCCACATTAGTTGTTGGTACCAGTGACCCTGTGTTTCCTCAAGACTGTGCCTGGGAGCAATGACCCATCACCCCTGTCTTTGCTGATGCTCATGGTAAAAAATAAAAACATTTTTCTGTTGATTTCAGCGAGGCACGAGTGGGCCCAGCTTCATTCACACCCACACTCTATGTTTAATTAGAAACTATTTTCCTCTAAGAGCAGGCATTTGAATTTCTTGAGATGTTGCAAAGAGCTTGAAGTAGGAGCTGCCGAGAGGTGGGGGTGGTTCACGTAGGAGGAGGCAAATAACTGTTGGAGAAAAAAAATAATGAGGGTCTTGGATCAGTGTAGTTTTGTAATGTTCCATAATTAAAGGCTGTTTGCATGTTCTTCATGCAACAGAAGAAGTGTTTTCCATCCCTTTCAGTATAAATTTGACCACTATCTGGCAAAATCTATTTTCTAACCAGAGTTAATGTGGGCTAGGATTGCCCAGCATCAGGGAAGGTACCACAGCTGTGAGGAACAACCACCTTGAGCCAAAACTCACTTTTCTTTAGATGTCCTTTTCTAGCCTGCCAGGACATTTCTCCATTGTGTGCCTCCAGTCCTGTCCCAAAGGGTAAGAGTTATTTATTAGTGCTGTAAAGAGAAGGCGTGTGCTTGACTAAATTCACGGAGGCTGTGTCCACAGCCTCCTTACTGCTGGACAGTCAGGATTTAGGAAGGAGCCATTAACCGTATGCCTTGTGTGTGCAGTTATATATGGAATCACTGCAGGTTACAGCCCCTGTGTGACAGCTTAATGGCAGTAGTAAAACACAGCTGAAGTCAGAGATTTCACCAGAGTCCTTCTCATTTGTGCTCTAAAGACATCCTTGGAAGTTTGTGTTTGTAAATACCCTCATGTCTTGCACAGTGTGCAAAACACAGATTGAAAGCTGATCTCTGACCAGGAGGAGATAATAAAAAAACCCTCCTTACTACAGCCAACAATATCCAATCCCTACAATGGGAAGGTTGCACCTGAGATGACCTTTGAGACCAAAGCAGGTATAATATTTAGAGAAGTGCAAACATGAAATGAAGTGTCCCCAAGGCTACTCCTTTCCTTGGGAGGTCTAAAGGAGAAATTGCCTTTGGCTTTCCCATGAAAACTTTCAACCCACCATGTTCATCTCAGCTGAGGGAACACCAGTGCTGACCAAGTGCAAGCACTGCTCTGAGTTAAAGGTGTGAGTGGAGCTTGCTGGGAGTTAATAGCAATTTCAAGCCTTCTTATTAGGCTCTTCAAAGCAGATAAAGACAGGCAGGCATGTGTGTAGAACCATCCCACGGAGACAAGCTGGACTGACAGCTGATTCTGAAAGCTGGTGATAGGAGTGGCAGGAGGTGCTGGTTTCCTGGTGTTCTGGAGCTGCTCAGAGATGCTGTCTGATGGCAGTGATGGGGAACCCGGGGGGATGATGATAAGAGGAAGATGCTCAGTGACTCCCTGAAGCACTCCAGTGCACACTGCTTTATTGGATCCTGGCACAGCCCTTCCTTCTGCTGCTTAATTCATTCTGATTACTTGATAGCTGACTAAAATTGAGTAAAACTGTCACTTACCAGCAGTGAAAATTAAGATGTGCTGTGCCACTTGTGTTTATTTTCCTTTCTGTTTGGAGGATAATGTGGTGCTGAGGCACAGGGGTGCTGTGCCTGTACTGCAGCCTCCCCCTTCTGCTCTGGGGGTGCCTTGGCTCCTCTCAGCCTAGTGAGGAGGAGGAGGAGGGAGTGGTGGTGCAGCACAAGGAGTTACCCTCTGAGCATCTCTCTTCCCAGGGACAGGGTGCTTAAACAAGCTGCTGTAGGCAATGCACTGTGTGCAGCTCGTAAAGTGGAAAATTACTGCTTCATGCTGCTGGGTAGAGGCTACCTTGGAAAAGATGATGGTGTTATTTAGCCTCAGCATGCTGGCTGTGAGGTCTTTTGTAAGAGGAACCAGGGAGTGGGATGTCACTGAGGCTATCAGGGAGGGTTTAAGGAGCATGAGTATTTCAAGGGAATGGCCAAAAAAAAAATCTTTATTGAAGAGGCTGTGTAAGGGCCTAGGAGCCAGTGCTACCTCACTCTGCAGTTTTCCATCTATTTAACCCTCTTGCACTTGATAGTGCTGCTCTGATTATGAAAAATTGTTAATCTGTTTCTGGATATTTTAATAACTGAATAGCCCCTGTTAGGCTCATTGCAGTCCTGTCATATGCTTATAGATACTGTCCATTAGGAATTTCACATTGAAATATAGCTCTTCCACAATCAAACTTTTACAAAGGGAGAGTTTTGGTTTTGTAGAAAGGAAAATGCAAATGAAATTTTTCATTTGCTGTAAGGTTAGCACTGACTGAAATTTCATGTTTGTGACACAGAAACAAAATCTGATTTCAGATTTTTTTGCCCAGGTGCACTGTAATCACTGATGATTAGTTTGGGACACTAGGTTCTGAGAATCACTCTTTTTCTATATCAGTGGCTCAGTGAAATATGTTTGCTACACATTGTAGCAAACTCACTTTTGGGGAGGTAAGCTTTAAATGAGTAGAGATTTTTTGGTGCCATTTTCTAGCTCAAAACAGGGACTAGGGTGCAAGGTAACTTTGACTTTCTGACCTGCTCTGGTCTTTTCTTCTGGCTTGACCCAGAATTGTTCTTTTTCTCCCAATGATTTATTATATTGTATTTTTTAAATTATGTTTTTGTGTAATTACTACTTGAGAAAGAGCCCTATCCCTCTCTTTTAGGGCTTCTGGCACAAGGGGAAGCTAAGCATAATTGCAGCTTAAATATGTGATCATATTATAATAAGGGTTTAATAATCAGGAACCCATTATAGATAGAGGTGGAGTTTTATCAAGATACAGTTAAAAATGTCCTGGTTTCCAAACAAGCTTAAAAGCATTATTAAGTTGATCTGCTAGAATTTTATTTTGGATAATACTGATTTCCAATACCCCACAGCCAAGATCTACAGGCTCTTTTCATTTTGGGGAGCCATATAATAAAGGCTGTAGCAGTGAGTTATGTGTCCTCTGTGGTGGCAGGCTGTGATTAAGGGGAGCTGGATTTCCTCCTCACCCAACTGAGAGACCAGAAAAAAAGCTAAGCTTCTCACATGGAGCAATCTGATTTCTTGCTGTGCAGCACATTCATGACTAAGTAACCATTCCTGCTGATGCTGCAGTCACAGGGGAAACCCAAAATGAAACCCCAGCCAGCAATCAATGTAGCTAATTTTCTTTTTACTGTTTTTTTCTTCTTTTTTTTTATTTCCTTTTGTGCAGTGGAAACAAATAATTGGATGCCATGGACAGCAGCTTGATCCAAGAGCTATATTTTTTTCTTCTCAATAAAGATAACAGTGAATCCCCTCCTTTTTAAAAAATCTTTTATTGAGCTGCTCAGTGGGGAAGTTCTGAATCCTTCATGCAGTATTAGGGAATTTATTCTAGTGAAAAATTTACCATTTCTAAGGACCAGAAGCATAGCATTAAAAATCACTAAAGCAGTGCTGTTTACTCAAGACAATGAGTGTAGTCAAGTTTTGCCTTCTCCTGCTGATGAGCAAATTCATGCAGAGAAGATAAGGGGGGTGTCTAGGGACTCTTCAGTGGGGAGCAAAGCCCCATGGGCAACTAATTTCCCAAAAATTATGTTTCTCTCTGAAGATATTAGTAAACAGGGAGAAGTTCCTCATTCTGATAAGGTTTATTTTATTTTGTTACTGATACTTACTGTGAGAGCCTTGATTCAAAGGTTCAGTGCCATTCTAGACAAGGGAAAAAGTTCATGAATGCTTCTGAACTGACTCAACATTTGGTAAAGGCCAACCTGTGAACCAACAACCTGCCAATCTTTGACAGGTCATTATCAAGTGATTCTTAAACTGATTTATAGTCTTAGTTCCTCCAGTGCTTGAAGAACTGGAAAATTCAGAACTCAAAGCTGGCTGCTGAATCTGGCCTGCTGAGTTACTGAACTCTGAGGAAGATGGCAGTGGAGACTCTGTTGCTTATTGTTGTCTCACTCGAGGAGTTATGAAGGGGATTTTATAACAAAAGTCAAAATTACAAGTAGGAGTTTAAAATTAGGCATGAAAATGCAAATATATTATAAAAATGCAAAATTCAAGATAATAACCTGAGTGTAGGTTGGAGAGATTCTTCAATCTAAAAAAACTGAACATTTTTAGACTGCTAAGGGTCCTTCAAAATAAAATATCTGGAAAAATAGTGGAAAGAATGAGAATGGGTTAAGAAAGGGGGATGGCAGTAAAGCTCAAAGAAAAGGACCATTTAAGCAGCATTCATATTTTTTTTTAATATCAGATAAGGTATAGAAGACTGATGAGAAGAAAATTACTCCCTTTATAAGATTTTTCCAAATTCAGAAAATAGAGATGAACATGAGGCTGGTTCCACACAAGTAGCAGAGAACAGACTCCAGCCAGCTGTCCCAGCTGAGGAACCCAACAGCGCTGTTTCCAAAAAGGAAATGAGAAAGGAAATCTGAGGCATTATGGGAAAGTTGTATCTGGAAGTTAATTCCTTCAAATATGGCTCAAAAGTTGTTTTCCATAGGACAATATTCCAGGCATGAGAATTGCAAATCTATTTTTATTGAAGAGGCAGTGAACTGGTCTGTTTGCGGGGGTTTGTGAAATCTTCTGTCTGTCAGAAGGTAGGTCTGACGACAGAACACCAGGATAGCATTCATACAGGATGTGGATAATTGGAAGTGCAAATGGGAGAGTATCCTGTGTCTTGGGTGAATGCCCTTCCATCTGGTAATTGCCACCTCTGTGGTTTGCCTCTCCCCTTCTTGAATGTCATATAATTTCTGTTCTAGACTTGAGCAGTGTTGCCAGTGAGTTTCATCAAAACCAATATATTACTGCAGAAAGGGTCAGTTTTGACTTGGAATACTTTTTTTTTTATGAGAAGTTTTTGATAGAAAATTCTCAAACCAGCTCTTATCTCAAATGTCAGTGTTGTTCTTTCTGTAAAGGAAAAGCTTTGTAGAGCAGGACTAAATTTTTGTTTACCTATTTCTTCCAAATATGCATTCCCAGAGACAGATCCCTTCAAAAGAGAATGCTTATTCTGAGCCATCACAACCTTTATCCTAGATTTTTATGGCTGCCTTGTTTTGGAAACACACAGCAGCTGCTGGTAGTGATACATTAAAATTTAGACTTTGGCACAGCTGAACCCTGAGTTTAAAGTCTGAACCATGCTAAGGTAAAGCTAGGAAATAGAAGTGCTTCAGAACAAACCTCTTGTATTCCTCTAGACACAGAGAAGGCAAAGAAGTGAGCAACCCTGGACCCTCCCCCAGCTGGTACCCTCACATAATCTCCACACGCAGCTCCAGGTAAAGAGGATGTTTGCAGAGGAGTCACATGGATCAGGGTCACTGTGGGCAAATTCTCAAATGAGAGTTTGATCAGGGTTTCAAGACACAAAAAAAGAAACAAACAAAAAAAAAAGCTGCCTGGTCATCCAGGCTTTGTTGGGTCAACTAGAAAATGTGCATTGCAAGACTTAGCCATGTGGAGAGGCCAAGTGAATGCCTTCAGTGGTTCTCCAGTTTTCTCCTCCTCCTCCTTTGATGACTGGCTTGTCAGCAAACTCACTTGAGCCCAGTGCTTTTCATTTAAAAGCTGACTTTTTGCAGTCATCTTGACTTGTAAGGAATGGGATGGTACTTAAGCCTACAGACCTCTAAAAAGTTAATTTCTCCTATGAAATATCCTTTATTCTGGCAGAAAGCCCTTGAACTGCTAGTAAAAGCAAACCTGAGAGTGTTGACTGTAAAATGCCCTGCTTTAGCGAGAGCCTTGGTATGCAAACACTGTCACTCAGGTCTGTAATGATAGTGAACTACTGAGAGGAGAAGTAGACAAAAGATTTTATTAAAGACTGAAATAAAGATTGTTCTGCGTGGCTGTTGCAGGTAGAAACCTGAATTACTTTCCCACTGAGTACTGTTGCATCAGGTGTCTGACAGAGCACAGGGAGTAGATCTCCATGTAGTACTTACATGGAAAACCCACCATGACTTTCGGCAGACTTTCATATTTAATATTAAAAAAAACCCCAAACAACACATGGCCTTAATATTTGTAATTTAGAGCAAATCTAGACAACAGCCCTAGCAGTTTCACCAATTCAAAGGACAGTGCTTGGCTCATGGACACTGCTGTGGGTGTACTCTCAGAAATGAAGGTGCCAGTTATATTTTAGGAACAGCTTGGGCAGAAGTGGGAACCTGTTGTTGCAATCAGCAGAGGTCTGTCAGTGAATGCTGAAATTCTGCAGGACAAAACATAATGTTTTAGTCACATATTCTCTTTCTGCTCCATCCTCAGCAATGAATCTGTCCTTGAGAGTGGTGTGTCTGTTTAGCATCCAGTGAATAGGGGTTGATGAGTTTGGGTTTTTAGAATTTGTAATGTGGAGAACGGAAATATAAAGCTTGGTAAATATTAAAAGATTAAAATGTACTGACAAATGTTCAATTGCTTTGAATTATGAAGTGTATCAGTCAGCAGGGTATACAGCCTGTTGTTTAAACTTACTTTTTACAAGGGGGCAGAAATACAGGCTGGAAGAGGAGGAGAATAGATTAAAGAATATTTAGGTAAGATGAATGAATTCCAGGCAGCAGGGCCTGATGAAATTCACCCCAGAGTACTTAAAGGTGCTGTCTGAAGCAATTGCTGAGCCATTAGCGATTATCTTTAAGAACTCACAGAGGAGAAAGGAGGTCCCTGAAGACAAGAGAAGGGCAAACACAGTGTATAATATTTTAAAGAGAGAGAAAAGGAGGACCCAGAGAATTACAGACCTGTCAATCTAACTTAGTCCTTGAAAGATTCAGGAACAAATCATTAAGCAATCAATCTGAAGTAGCCAGCTGATACAGGAAAACATAGGCTTGTCAAGAACATTTGATGTCAAATCAATCTAATTTCATTCTTTGTCACAGTGCATGTCTATGAATAAAGAGGGAGCAGCAAATGCACTGGTGCTTGATTTTTAGTGACACTTTTTGACATACGTGACAGACTAAAGAATATGGTATAGATATAATTACAATGGGGTAGCTGCACAGCCTGTTGAAAAATAGCTCCTCAGCAATAGCTATCACTGGATCACCATCAGGGAAGATATTTCAAGAAGGTCATTCAGCAGTTTCCTTATACTCAGTTCTTTTAAGTTTTGGGGGTTTTTTATTGACAACTAAACAACAAGCAAACAAAGTCAATCTCTCGATGTCAAAACTAGGAGATGATAGAAGTCCTTGGAGGTCAGGATCTGAATTTGAAATGATCTTCACAACTTGGAGAAACTACTCCCAAATATTTAAATTGCATTTATTCAGGAACAATCCAAAGTTCTGTGGTTGGGAAAGAGAGATGTAGATAGATAGGGGTGGGTGAAAGGTGGGGAAATAACCAGGCAGCAGCATATTTGACTATTGAAGGGAATAATGAATTAAATGTTCTGGGCTATGGTTCAGAATTATCATCCTTAAGATACAACCAATATTTATTTTCCTCTCTTCACTGGAGTACTGCCACCAGGTGCTCCCTTTCCCTGCAGGTGAAGAGAAGGACAAAAAAATCCAGGTAAATCAGACAGAACATAGGGCACTGAAAAGCACAAACTGTGAAGAGATGCCAAGGGAATTGGGTTTGTTCACTTTAGCCAAGGGAAGGCTGACAGTAACATGGCAGCAGATGTCCAGTGCAGAGGTGGGACAAAAAACAAAACAGAGAGCAATTGTTCTCCTTGGTCATGGAGAGGACAGATTTTTGTCTAGATTTACCAGTTAATGTCAGAGTGAGAAGGGTTGGTGCAGTCATGCAAGGATGCTCCTTTCAGCTGTTTTTTTTTTTCTTTAACTTAGGACTAGTGAGACAGTCCCTTTTGGGAACTCCTGGCTTTGTGTCAGCGTGGGGAACTCATGCCGTGCAGTTTCTCCTACAGCTGCACATTTCTACTCAGAAAAAAATATGAAAAAATGTTCTTATCTCTCAAGTTTCCATTTAAATGTTGCTTTCATTATGTGCCAGAAATGGTTTGATTTGATGGTCTTGCATTGCTCACCATGAAAATGTCAACATTTATTCCCCATTACCATCCTCTGCATTGAAGATATTGCAGAATTTTAGTTCATAATAAGCCAGCTGGTCCATTACACATACCCTTTTTGTAACATCAATTACTGCCTGCTTTAGACTCTCCTTCCTTCTCCATGGCAGCATCACTCCAAACCTTATTTTGTGGAAGATAAGAGACAAAACAGGCTTATATAAATATTAATTGACAATGTTGTGAAAAAGATTATCTGGGAATCTGTCCCTTGGAGAGAGCAGCAGAGCAGGCTGTTGGATTAAAAACGTCTTAACGCAGCTCTCCAGCAGAACACAGACACCCCTAATGCCACCACCTATTGCAACCCAGACAGTCCCTTCTTTAAATTATACATAGGCTGAGAAAAGTCCTTGATTATAGGGTGCATGAGCAATAACCCCACAGTTACTGTCTGCTGGTTTGTTAGAGTGGCAAACACCCTCAGATTTGCATTCAGCTATTAATTAACCAACCAGTCATTAACTGCTGCTAACAATTGATTTACAGGGAATTATTGCTTAAATAGCAGGAGGTATTTAAGAGGAAAATAAATTAAAACAAAGAACTGTTGGATCCTTGGGCACAAAAAGGACTTCTTGTAATATAGAGCATGGCTGCTACAGCACTGTAATTACAGAGTGATAAACAGTGATTGGGAAGTACGTTCCTTTCCAGAGACAATGACATTATGTCTCCTGCAAAGAGCCCTTTTGTCTACACTAATTGAATGATCTGAAATGAATGATGTTATCAGAAACCTAACTGAGGCAACTAATCTTATATTTATGGGTTATCAAAAATGTTTAATCACAGCTGCGGTCTCTCCGAGATGTGTCATGGACACTGCAGCATGCCAAAAATATGATTGAGGGCTGGTGTGGCACATTATCTTAATTAGAAAAGAGAATTACAAGTTCTTCCATTGGTTCTGCCTCCCTCCACACTGGCAGAACAAATGAGACCTGTTAACCTAAGCACAAGAAAACACTGCCTCCTAATGACACTTTTTCCTCTCCCTGGACAGGGAGCGAACAAGTGGTTGCATTAATTATTTTCCAAGGAAATTGTGACCCAGGTGAATTTAGGGAGCTTGTGACATGTGAAACCCCACTCTTGAAGCCCACTGTTGAATTTGCCTGTGTTTGTGCTGCCAAGGTCAGCGTTTGGGTTGACTGAGCAGGTGCTGCTGAGCAGTTCATGGTGCATCTGCCCTTTCCTGGACAAGTTACACCGTGTTTCACTGCCCTCTCCTGGAATGAGAGGCTGCCTGCTCTGCTGCCTTCCAGGCCTTTTTGGTACCCCAGCACCAGCAAAAATGGTTTTAGTACTGGGGGCACAGGGAAGGCACTGCTGCTTTTTCAGACCTGAGCCTGTGATTTCTCTTGCTCTGAGGCTCTGAGTGAGACAGATGGGAAAGGGATGGGAAGTGTCACTGAAAACATAGATCCTGTGCTTCAAAGTTTGGGAATATTTGCTTTCATTGGCTATGTGTTTTCTCTTCACCTGCATTTTTGGGAATTGGTTTCTTGTAAATAGGCTGGTGAAAGTGTGACCCATCCCATGGGAGCACTGAGTAATAATGCTGAAGGTGTTTTGCTTGAGGATTAGGTTACTGAAGTAGAGAGGAGCTAAGGAAAACATCTAACTTGCTGTGGTAAGAAAAGGCACATCTTGGTCATTTTTAGAAAATAAATTGGCAAGCTCTGACTAGAGTCCTGTTCTGCTGCCTCCTGCCAGCAGCTGTGTCCTAACCTGTAGTCTTGCCTCTCTCACTTTTGTTTGCCTGGGTAAATCAGTGGAAATTCCATACCTAAGATGTGGGGACATGGATTCCCCCTCAGGTTTCAAATCATCAGTCAAAATCTCAGATTTTGTATCTAAGGTTCAGAAACACTGCAAGAATTATTTCCTCAGTCCTGAAATGAACGCAGACATTTCTGAGTAAAACTTTAAACTCACAAGCTTTGTCTTGTTCAGCTTCAGCTGGTTTGATCAGCATATACATACATTTCTTTTTTGGTTTTAGCTTTGTTATGGATATCCTGGAAAGGAAAATCCATGGTAACCTCTTGCCTTTGATAGCTTCCCTGCCCTTTCATTCAATACATATAGCTACAAAAGTATTTCACTTTTTGATTTCCTGTAGGATAGATAGCTGTTTATAAAAGGCTGTAGAGAACAACAAATATTAAGCAGGAAGAGAGGGTTGGGATATTTTGTGTTTTTTCATCCTAGCATTCCTGAGTGGCTGGATCTCAGTATGTTTCTGCACCAGGAGGTGGCACTGATAATTGCAGGGATCTGCAGCAGACCCAAACAGAAAACTGCTAAAACCTCTCTGTTGACACAAAGTATGACTGCAGTCATGGAAATCTTCAAAAAGGATGTATATGTGTGTTTTAGCTTTATTTAGCTGCCTGCAGAAGAATGGGAGACAGCCTGTATCTAGCCAAAATTCTCAATTCATTCTCAAAATGGCAGAGCAGGAGTTTTATGAGTTGTCATAGGATGTGCAAAAATGAGTAGCTGCTGGCAAGGAGAGTATCAGTAGCAGGGTTCCCTAATGCATTTATAGTACTTCAAAACATCATCAAACTGTTATCCAGTCAGACATACCTATTCCTTCCAAAATATGCCTGACAAAGTTCTGGTGTTCCTGGGGGTGGCAGGAGTCATACTGGCATGGTTTTTGGGCTGAAAACTCTTCTGTGATGGTTGAGAACTGGAGCAAAATCCAGCCTAAATACCTTCAGGCACTGCAGTGCATGACTCCTAGATATCTGGGACAGGGTAAGTGTTTTTCATCTTGGTATGAATAAACAGATATCAGAGGAGGGAATCCTACCAAAGGTGTCTCTCAGACTTTGATCCATGGATGGTGGTATTCTGTAAGATGTCAGGAGGTATCCTGTTTAAAAATTGCAAAATTATTTTAAAACTCTCATATATGCAAGCAAGGAAAGGAACAAATTGGAGAACTATAGTAAGAAGTGAACAATCAGATGTCAGCATGCCTAAGTCATGGTTCTGATTGAAAATATTACAGTAACACTGCATGGAGTAGTCCTTGGGAAAAACAAATGTTTGGTTTTGATATCTATTATCACTCTTGCTTCTATGGTGTCTTCTC
Organism: Agelaius tricolor; assembly: GCF_023055355.1. Taxonomy (NCBI): domain Eukaryota; kingdom Metazoa; phylum Chordata; class Aves; order Passeriformes; family Icteridae; genus Agelaius; species Agelaius tricolor. Next base: position 19,770,717 of record NW_027269268.1, read on the forward strand.
AGGACTGTGAGGAACAACAGCAGCTCCTGCCTCTCCTGAGGATGCAGCTTTCCCCAACCCTGGGTCTGTGAAAAAGCAGAGAGGGCTTTTCTTGTCTTGGAAAATATGAAGGGGGCTTGTAGTAGCTCTTGCTTGAAGGCATTTTGGAGATACTAGAAGTGTGTCATTCAAAGCCTAAGAAATTTTAAAGCTGCATTTGTGATCTGCAAAGAGTTCTGTAATTGCAAAGCTGTAAGCATGAAAAGGGATGTCTTCCTCAAAACTCATTCTGGAGCTTTCCTACTTAGTTTCCTAAGCCTAATGGAGGCATAAGCACAAGGTGCTGAAACACAGCAGCTGTACACATGCCCAGATGTGAACCTCTCCTTGCACAAGGCTTGCTTCCAGTTCTTGGCTGGGCACCTCAAGCACAGCCCTCTGAAGGCTTACCCTGGCATGCCTGAGGAGTAAGGTGTAGCAGGAAAACCAAATAAATTGTGCTGCTCTGTTGGAGGATTCAATATTTTTAGGCAGTTGATATGACTGGTTCTGGGGGGATATTAAGCCCAGTTTCTCTCATTAGACAGCCTATCCAACTTGAAGTGCAAATTTCCTCAGGCCAGGGAGCAAGCAGACTCTGTTTTCCAATTTTAGTTCTGTGAGTATGAAGGAGCCAATAAAACTAATGAAACAATGATTGATTTAGTTTGTGTAGTGATGGTTGCCTCTGATTGTATCACCAGCTCCTCTCTAAACAGTTACCATAGTAATGAAAAATATCTGTAAGGATTTAGAGGTTTTAGGGACAACAAATGCATAATTTAGTCCAAGAAATATCCAAGAAAGAAGTGATTAGGAGGAGATGATACTGGAATACTTCCCTGGATGGTATTTCTCTGTGCACATCATGACATAGCCACAGTCCGTATCCATTTGCACACCTGTTTTTTGCTCTTATATCTACATCTCCCAAGATCAGTAGGGATTGTTTATTGAACAGATTTTCTTCCTTCTTCAACTAGACGTAGACAAACTCAGAAGAAAATGCCTTGCCTAACCAGTTCACTTTTTATGCTGTAGGAATGAACCTGACATTTATTTAATGTCATATCTCTTTTTTTCTCACATTTAATCAATATTAATTGATCTCTAGTGGTCTTAGTTCAACTTAACGAAGTATGGCATGTTTGAAACAACCATAAAGCTGATGAAGTAGATACAGTAACTGCTTTGTTGGGTTTTTTTTACCCCTGTTATCTAATTAATGCTTTTTCTTCTTTTCCATAATTTCTTCTTTCCTTTGGAATACAAATTCAAGGGACTTAATGGAGATAGAATGATTCCATTGCTGTTATGTTGAACTAAAGTATTAGAAAAGCTGCTAAAATCCATGCCAGAGCATTAGTAGCAGCATTTGAAATGAGCTTATTTTATGTTCTCTCCAGTCAATTTTTTTTTTTTGTGACTATTAGAGAATTTAGGTCAAACTACAGTAAAAAGAGGCTCTGAATAGAGCCTATGAGTGTTTTTAAGACCCTGATTAGTCTGTGGGTTTCAGGTACTTGAATGAGCTTTGTGTGAGGTGTTGCCTGCTGTCATGGATAATTCACAGACTGGTCATTATATTATCCCTTCTTTTTAAATTTAAAATACAGAAAAGCATTTATTCACCCCCTCAGTTTTTCTTAAAGGCTTGATGTGTCATTAAGTCCCTGTTTAAGAGTCCAAATAAATGTTTCAAGGGTTGAGTGTGAGGAGGAAATGTCTGCAACAAGGACCGTGAGCAGCTCTGAAATTGCCTACAAAGACTTTCCTTGCTCCAAGCTATGCAAAATATTTGAGCAGAGGAAAGAGGAGAAGGCTGACATTTGGATTAAGAATTGTTAAGCTCTGAGTGTTTTTGAGATTGAAGATCTGGCAGCGAATAAGGTGAACTGAAGTGCAGCTTATCTGTTTGGCTGGATTTCCAGGGCTAACACATCCCTCATCCAGGAAGTGTACAGATTCCCAAGGGAGGAGCAGGAATGGAAAAATATTTTTTTTTACTGAGAGTATTTCACAGGTGTTCTTCCCTTTTGACAATTATTCCCAAATAGCTTCTTTCCTTCAGCTGTGTGCAAGGCTCACCTGCACCTGGGTGTCAGAAATTTGCACTTGAAGGGCCATTTCTTGATGAAATATCTGGGCAGGGAGCTTCACAATAGCCTTGAGATTGGTCTGTAGCTGTCTGGGCCTTTATCCGGCGCTTCTCACCAGAAGTTAGTTCTGCTTCACCCACAGGAGTTTGTTCACGTTGATTTAATCCAGAACATTTAAGGTATTGACAAATAGTAAAGAATAACAACAAAGCACTGACTGAAAGCCTGAAAAAAAGAAGAGTCTGGGGTGACCTTACGGTGTCCTTTCAGGGGGGCCTACTGGAAAGCTTGAGGAGAACTTCTGACAAGGGCATTTAGTGTTAGGACAAGGGGGAATGGATTCAAACTGAGAGAGATATTTAGATTACCCATTAGGAAGAAATTCTTTACTTCAAGGGTGGTGAGGGACTGGCACAGGTGGCCCAGAGCAGCTGCAGGTGCCCCATCCCTGGAAGCATTCACAGCCAGGTTGGATGAGGCTTTGAGCAGCCTCTTCTAGAGGAAGGTGTCCCTGCCCATGGCAGGGGGTGGAAACTGGATGGTCTTTAAAAACTCCTCCAACCCAAACCATTCTATGGTTCTGTGAAAGAAGAAATCTTCCTCTCAGCTGGTTTAATCTGAAACATCTGATGTTATTTCTGCTGAAGTGTAGCTCCTCTATGAAGAAAACAGTTCTTAAAGAAAAAGAAGCATCACATGGCATGAAAAGGAGCTTTCTTTTGGTATCCGTGTTGGAAGGGGGGTATAGATGCAAAATACTGGTCTCTGTAAACTATTTATAGAAAAGTATTCCTCAATTTCCTGGCAATAAAATGAAAGGCAGAGAGAAATTCAGCTAAAGAGGGTTTAATAGACTCTAAAATATTTGTAGGAATGATTCCAACCTTTCAATCTTAGGATATTCAGTTATGATGCTTTGAGGTTTAATTTCTGTATGCAAAAATACCCTTCTTGGGAATGATAATTTGATTTCTGTAGCTTATTCCCACAAGGGATGAGCAAGTTTGTGACCAATCTGGCCATGCCAGGTGAATTTGTTTCAATTTAAATGGCTCCAAGACCAAGGAATGAGAAAGAACACCTCTTACATCTTGCTCTATATCTGAAATTTTCATGTACAGGAATGTCTCCTTGGAGAATTAACACTGGCTGTTAAATACATAGAGGGAAAAGAGACCTTTTAAACACAATATTCATCTCTTTGTGCACATTCTTTTCTCAAGATGTTTTGGCCTTGAGTGCAGGAAGCTTCTCCTGTCACTTTAGGAGCAAGCTTAAAGTCCACATAACTTCAGATATGCCCCAGGAAAGCAATAAAAAATAAAGACATGCAGGTGATAGGATCTGATTCAGGACAGGATCTGGGTACCTGCACTGGGACTTGTCTGAAACTGCTTTGCTTTGCTCTAAGACAGTAGCCTGGGTTTCTGGGATGGACCCAGGGAAACTTGAAAGGCATTGTTTTGTAGGGCTGCTGGCTTTTCCTACAGTTCATCACAGATCTTGTTAGGAAATGAAGGAGAGGAAACTGGGCAACTGCACTGCTCAGCCATGAGGAAATGCACAATGAGTGTGATGAAGCCAGCAGCTGCAGGACAATGGGAACAGGCCAGGGCTATTTTTGTTAGATGTGAACAATCAATCAAACGTGTGAGACCTTATCATCTTCCCTTCTCGCCTTCTCCCCCCACTTTTCTTCAACACTGGAAATCTTCCCAAAGAGAAACAGCTTTCCTTTTCTCTTAGCAGAGTTGATTACCGTAATAATGTTCTCTTTCATCTCAAAGCGGGTTTCTTCTGGAAGCCTTTGATGGCTTCCTCTGAGCACAGTTATTGTCTTGCTGTGGCTGAGTGACTTGCAGCTGGGTCATGCCCGGCACTGTGAAACCTGGGAGAGCATTAATCAGTATTTACAAGTGGGTAAGGGTCCCCTCACCTCTCACTTGCTGGATATAGAGGCTGGAAGCATTTCTCCCAGACTTATCCTCAGGGCAGAAATCTGAATTTGAACTGGGCATAGCTTTCACAGATGGAAAATAAACAGCAAGTGTTTCCATCCTATAAGATGTAATGAGAAAAAATACATAATTAAGATGGTAATCAGCGCTCCAATAGCTGAATTCTCTGTTATTTTTATGACTCTTTTCTCAGAACAGTCCTTTTAAATGTCATGGTAATATTAGCTCCAACTTACAAATGGAAAAATAGAAGGACATAAACATATGATTTATGGTGTTAAGTGAAAAACGAAAGAAAAAACATATTTTTTGCCTTCTCTAAACAGAATTGCATTCTTACTTTATATTCAGATATAAGTGAACCCTCACAGTATAGTTATGTCTAATTTATATCATTACAATGTTCTATGTACCAAAGCCAGATATAGTACTCTAGATTCTCATACTTCATAAATATGAAGGGAATATTAATTTGTAAATGAGTTTTTCCAACATCTTGTGATATTTCAAGCATGCACTGAAGCAGCACTTCAGGTTTGCTATTCAGTTTTTTTTAATCTTCAGTTCTTAGCTGTAAGTCCTTCTCCCTGTGTTAAGCAGCCTATTAGTCATGCAAGATCAATACTTTTTGCTCTTCTATCAATTATCTTGGTATCACTGAGATCTGGCCAGAACTTTGTACCACAGTTCTTGCTACTACTTGAATTTCATTATAATGATATGTTTACATCAGTAACAGTTCGATCAAAATTGGATGTGTTTATAACACTTACCACAGTTTAGATTAACAGCTTACTTCCACTTTACTACAAGGAAACTGCTAAATTGACTGTAATTCCTAATCAATATAGGTATAATTCTTAGAATTTAAATAGGTTTTTAAGTGTTGCTCATGCTGCTAAAGGTGACATGGATGTCCTGCAATTTGTCACCCAGCTGCTGCAGAATCCATTTCCAAGCAGTCGATTGTTTCATTCCAATTCCAGTTACCAAACCCAGCAAGACTTAATCACTAGCTCTTTTTTTTTTTTCCATTTCCCAGTGCCTTTCCTTCACCTAGGCTTGGTTTAATGAGCAGCAATGTTATATCATGAAAGAATCTCAAAATGTCTAATGACTCAATCCATCATCATTATAACACAGCCATGCCTACTGCAGAGGAGATAATGCTGGTGGGTACAACTGTCTGATTCCCTCTTTAACCCCTGAGGATCATAAACTTTCTCTTATCATCCCATTAGAGTGATAACTCAGGGTGATAACAACTCCTCACTTCACTACACTTACACTTGTCCAAATATGCTTCTCTGTTCCCAGTTTGTGTCTACCAGTTCCCCATGATTTTTCTCAAAACCAGGCTCAATTTCAGTGAGAAGAGCTGCAGCTCAAACTCAGCTCAGTACTTAGAATGAAGATCACAGGTTTCTCAGAGTATTGGAGTTGATGGTCTGCACCTTGAATAATCATTCTTTGTCAGTGTTTGACTGTGTTTCATGGGAGGACCTAAGTGTGTTTCTGAGCATGCCTCAGGCACACACTGCTCCCATATTAGAGGGTACCAGTCCCTACTCAGTATCTTCTCCTTGCTCTCTTGTGGGAAGAAAACTCACCCACCTGGTACCAGGACATTTTTGGGATAGGTCACTCAATGAAACTGCCAGGCACTTTCTGAGCATACCGTGGGACTTGGCCACTGCTCAGCCCAAATGTACCCAAAAGAGGTTTGACTAACTTCTCTCCCTCTCACAAAACCTCCCTTGTTGCCTTCACAGCCATCATGTGAGAGGGAGTTTTGGACTTGCATGATTGAGCAAAACCTTGGATAGATAAACACCGTTCCATTGATCAGAGGTAAGATGGCATCCTGAGGGAGGGCAGCACTGTAGCCTAGGCAAAAGCTCTACTGAAAATAGATGCCTAATTCCTATTAATTTAATTTCTCCTGCTGCTCAGATCGAGTGATGGAAACCTTAAAGAAGGTGTTGGGTCAAACCCTACCAGAGGTATTTTCTTTCTGAATGTAGCTCTACTGGACCAAACTGATATAAAGACTAGAGAATAAGAGCTTCCAAACAAGTAAGTGTCTAAGTGTTATAGCACCATGCTTATTATTTCTTGCCTTTTTTATTTCCTGACTGACTCTTTCTGAACAGAATAAAACAAGATTCAGCAAAGTTTTTTAACAGCTTACATGATTCCATAACTTGATTTCCCTGGTTTCAGGGAAAAAAGGAGCTTCAAAACCTCTTCTCTGAAGCAGCTGGAACTCAACTTGTCTCTTGCCCCTGTGGCCCTACCCTCTTGCCCCTGTGGCCCTACCCTGGAAAGACTGCTGCCTTCTGACTTTGGCTCTGAATTGCACAGTGAAATGCTCAGAAGCTGGAGCCAAGTTTGGTCCATGCTTCTGAGTATTTAAGAGCTCTGTCATCAAGACAAAAACTTTCTTTTCAAATCAACTTAGAGGAAAAAAAATACACAAGAGGAACAGGAAAGATAACCTCTCAGCTCACACAACACAAAGCTGATTTTGGTGTCATTGGAGACAGACAACATTTTTAATCTAATTCTCAGAAGCAAGTCTGAGTTTAGTGAACCTGGGATCTGTTTCCACTCTCTCAGGCATAGCGAATTAAAAGCAGTTTTGTAGCAAATCCCGAATACGCTGGGCTCTCCATCTTATTGGAGCAGGCAAGACTGATGGGCCCCAGCTATGTAACTATCACCAAACCTGCTTCAGGAGTTCCAGTGTGAGCAGATGGGCCCCTTCAAAAGCACCCATCTCTCTCCACTGCTCCCTGCTTTCGCAGGCATGGACTGAGTGGGTGTAAACAGTGCTCAGGTTGGGCTGGCTGGATCCTGTCCCATCTTCTAAGCAGCTCTCCTGTATCTAACGATGGAAAAAATCTTTCCAGTTTCCAGTCCTTCTGCCTGAGATTGTAAATGTGAGTCCTTTTTCCAGTGAAGAAGTTTGACAGGTTAGCAATGGCAGGTTGTTAATACTTAGATGACTTCAAGTACAATATCAGATTTGTTGCCTGGCTTGGGGTTTGTCTAGACGAGTTGTTTTATTAGATAGCAGATGGTTTGGAAATTGTTTGCAGTGACAGGGCCGAGTATAATTGGAATTCTCTGTTCCCAGATCAAAAGGAATGGGGTTGGGAAAGTGGAGAGCAAAACTCCCACGTTTCTCATTCAGATGGAAAAATGCATATTGGTATAGATTTAGATATAGGGGTGTGTGTGTATTATTGGGGGAAATCTGTTTGTCGTGGATCCTTAAGCAACTCTGATAAATCAGAGGACGCATTTCCTTGGTACACCCTTAGTGCCAATATTGGTATGGTGAATTTACAATCTTTAAGAGCTCTTCACTTTGAGTCATTCTTCACCTTTCTCCTTTGCCCTTCTCTGTTTTTCGCAGTCCCCATTCCACCCCACTCTGCCCGTCTGTCTCTGCCCATTTTCTTTGGCCTTCATTCTCCTCTGCCCTTCTTCTTTTACTTCTCCTTCCTTTCTCTGCCTCCCTCCTGTCTCTGCCTTTCTTCAGCCTTCTCTGACCTTCTCTTTTTTTCCTGATCCTTTGTCCTTCTTCCTCCTTCATCTCCACCCCTCTTTTCTGCTGTTCTGTTCCATCTGCCCAACTGTCTCTGACCTTCTCTGACATTCTTTGAACTTATCTGACCTTCTCTTCACTTCTGTTGTTTTCTCTGCCCTTCTTTAACCTCTGCTCATCTCCACTCTTTCTGCTTTTCTGCCATTCTTCTCTCCCTTTTTCACCTCTCTTTGCTGCTCTCCTCTGCAGCACTCACCCCAGCTCTGCCCCATTCTGACCTTTTTTGACATTCTTTGATTTTATTGCCCTTCTTTCTCCCATTTACACACCTTCTGGCCCCTTGGTCACTGCCTGTCCATCTCTACACAGTGCTCTTGTCCCTCTTATGCCTTTCTCTGTCCTTCTTCACCTTCTCTAGGCTGCTCTGCCCCATGTTATAAAACCATAACTACAGGCCATACCCCCAACTCCCTTTCCCTTCTTTTCTGTCATCTTCTCTGCTGTTCCCTGCCTTCCTGTGCCACTCTTCTCCCCTTTCTTCCCCTTTTCACCTGCCTGTGTCATCAGGGTACTTGGAGTTAACACTGTTAATTTATTTAGTGCTATTCCCCAGGATGAATAAATGTATTTTTTTCTGTACACTTGAAGCTAACGCTTGCTGATAGCTGCACATCACCATAGAAACCAGGACAGGTTCTTCTGTAAGTCAAAGGTTAATTTATAATTATTTTTAAAATCATCTTGCTCAGATGCATCAGTGTAGACAGGACTTGTCCAAAAGGACTTGTCTTCTCCCTTACCAAATAATCTATCTTTCTATTCTAGCTCTTCCAAAAATACATTGACATGGCTCCTATTTACTTTAGACAGAGTCTCCATAAGGTGTTATACAAGATAACTGTCTGGTTTTGAGTGTTTGTAGCTATGTTTGCAATTGACAGAGTTACTGACAGCCCCAGCTCTCTGTGGGATGGCTGTGGACCAGAGCACAGATGACTCATTGTGTATGATGTTGTTTCACACCAAAGTGTTTGCTCTGTGTACTGAACATGTGTGCAAGTCAGTAGCAAAAAGTTTGAGAACAAACACAGCTTAGATGGGTAAAAATTCAAATTGACTGAAATCATTATGCCCAATCAGAAACAACAATATAAATGTCTTTTTAAAGGAGAAGTTTTACTTGGGATGGTTCTTGCATCTTCTGCCACTGTTTGAGGATCAGGCAGTGTGAAGAGGTCTTGCAGCAAAAGTCTTTTCATTCCAAAGATAGGCAGAATGGGGTTTGGGTCACTGCTCAGATTTCCCCCATATATATACAGCAGCAATACCCAATCATTGGACGGTATTTTTCCCTTGAAAACACAGACTTTTGCCAAAACTGTTTTTCTCCCCCACCTGTCTCCCCAGCTGCCTTTTCAGAGTTCAGCAGATACCTGAATAACTGGTTTTGTATTGGGAGCTATTTAGTTGCCTTGTTGCCAATTAACCCTCCCCTAAAGCCCTTGCACATCTATAAGGTGTAGTTAATAAAGTCCTTTTGATCTGTTAATGTCCTCCTAGGAACAGCTGTCTCAGGCTGGCTCAGTCACATGGAGGTGTCCCCTCAGCTGCCTCCTCTCTCCCCAGCTGAACTAAAACAGATCTCTGAGAACAGCACATTTCCTCAGTCCTTAGAATGCTTGACTGTGCCTCTGGGCTACATCTTCTTTTATTAAAGAAACCCTCTACAATATATGTTGGAAGATTTCCCATCTGCAGGACACTACACACATATAAAGGCAATCTCCTACTGTAGTGTCCCCTTAATGAAGATATAGTAAAGGACACAGAAATAATCCACTTATCTGATTGGCAGATAAAAAATTGCCTTTGTGATAGTGTAGGAGATTAAACTGTGTAATTTACTTATAAAATCAAGTTTCTCATGGAGTATGGGTATAAACCCACAAAGACTTCAGGAATCTTTACTGGCCTTTGAATGGTGTCCATAAGATCTTGTTATAGGTGACAGCCTGGTTCAGACAGTGCTGTCTTATGGGGATCACTAGGATGAGTCATTCTTACTTTTGTGGAGGCTTCTATATGTGGTAATGTGCTCAGGGAACTGGGGAGCAAAGGAAATCCTCTCAGTCATTCCCCCTCAGTCTCTGGCAATGTCCCTTCTGCAAAGTATTTCCACACCCTAGTCCTGCTCTTGCAGTTTGTGTATTTCTGGAAGCACAGCAGCCAATGAAGCCAAGATGTTCATACCCTCAAGGAGTGTCCTGAGACATGGCTGAGCTTTGTCAGCTGCAAGGCTCCAGATGTGGCCAGGCTGGGACAGACAGGGAATTCCCATTTTCCTATGCTACAGACAAGCCACAAGGCTGCAGTACCATCCCTTTCTTTTCTGTGCTTGCAGAGGCTGAGCTGCAATAATGTCAGTTCCACTGCAGGCAAGGAGCCACCTCCTGGGACCAGCCTGAGGGACAAATCCAACCTTGAAAAACAGCCAGCAGGATGACATGCAGATCAAAGGGGTATTGCAGAGCTCAGCTGCAAGACATGCCTTAGAGACTTTTTAAAGCATTTTAGCTCACCCTTAACTTCCTTGAAATGGAGCACAGGTTCTCTCTGGAAGAAAAAGAAGAGCAGAGTTTGGTACATGCCCTGAAATGCACAGGCACCTGAGGAGCATTGCCATCTTCTGTACCTGTTTGCTCAGTGACTGTGATGCTTGCAAGAGGTTTATTATTCCTATTGTACCTTTAGGAAAATTACCCCACAAATCTCTGAGGCTGGAAAAACTCTGTTTTGATGACATTTAAACTTTTTAGGTGTCATCACAAGAATTTTAATGTGGTGTGTGTGTTTATGTGTATCCAATGTCCCACAAAGTATGGGCAATGTGTATGGGTGTGAAAGAATTTTCCCAGGAGCAAGAGGCAGAGCAGTTATTTCAGTATTTCATGTGCCTTGGTAAATTTGTTTTTAATGAGAGAAAGAGTAGGGTTTTTGTTTTCTTTTCTTTTTTTTCCCAGTTTCCATGCTGCAGTTGGATTTATCAGTCCGTCAATGGACATAAACAGTGTAAGTGCGGGAGAGTATCTGCATGCCAGTGCAGGTTTCCAAACATGTACAAGCTACAGTGAGCCATCCTATTTTGCTGTTAAATTCCATGTCTCTGATGGATTTCCCCACACTGTTGCTAGGAGATGAAGGTAATGCCTAACAAAGGATATATTGACAAAAAATTTTCCAGAACAAATCTATCTTGTTATGGTAAATAGAGACTCACATAAAATGGATATTGCCGGATTTATTTCCTCAGTGGTGGCACTGGCAAAATTGCATACATCAAGTGAAGGTGAAATTTCCCCATCAAAAATGCAGTTTTATTTTGTTTTGTTGACATAAAGACTTTCAGTGTGTTTAATGCCGAAAGCGCTGCTGCCTTTCAGTGTGTTTTGTTGCTAGGCTAATAGGATGAACACATCCTACACCAGTGATTTTCCTTCTTCCCTTCTCTGCTACTTCTCCCTTTCAGGAAGAAAAGGGGTTTATCAGACTGGTTCCCCTCTTTTCATGACTCTTCTGGGAAATGTGGATTCCTTCTTTTAAAGCAGGGGAAAAGTGTGCATGGCTTGGGACATGTTGAGATTTGGCAAAGAAGCAGCTAAATGCAATGGAAAAGCAGATCAGCCTCTTGCTTTATAGCTCAAGGCACATCTGCATTAAAACAAAGCAAAACACAAAGTTAAATGGAATTCTAATAAACAGAGGAACTTCAGGAATTCTCATGGAAAGTTTAAATTTCTAGAGAATGACAAATTTTCTCCCTTTCTTCTGGTGACATAATGAACACACAAATAGATTTGAACAGCAAAAACCAACATGACTTGAGCGATATAAAATACAAATTTTGCTGGGGAAAAAGTTTTGTTCTGGTGTGGCATTTCTATTTTCCCAACCCAGCAGTTCCTATGCCACCACAGGAGTCTCTGGCTCTGAACACATGCAAGTAAACAACTTGCTGTCTGGAAAGATGAGGCCAAGGCTGAAAAGTAGATTGCCTTTTTCAGGGTAGGAAAGGAGTCAGGGAGAAACACATTTCCCTTCATTTTCCTATATGCATCACTGCACAGAGGGAACAGAGAATCTAAGCTTTTTTGAGTTAAAGCTACTGTGTCCCTGACTCCACAACTATTGGGTGCAAATATCGGGCTGGTTTCATCTTGGGTGTGAATCTGCTCACACAGGCAGGGCCATCTGCACAGACCAGTGGCAGGTGTGGTCCCCTCCTCCTCTGTTCACAAATGAATGGTGTGGAAGGGAATGAAGACAGAAATTGTCACTTCTTATCATCTCACTCCTTGGCTGGTCCCCTCTTGGGATGCCTGTTTTCCTTCTGCCTTGCAGGGCACCGTGAAGGTGAACCCACCAGTTGGCCAGAAAAATGCAAGTGGGAAAGGAGGTGACACATCCTGTCTGGAGTCAGGATGGTACCATCACAGCCATTCCCTGTTTTGGGAGGAGGGAGGGAAATGCTGTTTCTGTGGTATTGATGAGAAAAAGCCTTAGAGAAGCACTCTTTCCACCACAGCTCTGAACATCAACTTTTGTAGCGCTGGTAATCACAACCAAAAAGTTGCCACAAGTCAGAGATGTGCATTAAATTTGTCGATTCGCTTGCACAGGGTTTTAACTAGACAGGAATGCACTGAGATGTTATCTCTATTTGTTTTGATGGAGAGAGGGGATGGCTGGGAAGGGCCTTGCAGCTCCTACTGTTACTGCACTTATCCGGTTTTCTGGTGTAATATCCTGTTTTTAGATGCTTACATTTCAGCCAAGCATTAACCATTTAGAATGAGACTGACCATGCTGGGATGGCGCAGGCCTGCACCTGTGAAATATAAGTTTAAAAAAAAAGTGATGTAATTTTTTTCCAGATCAAAGCCAAGTGAGGGGGCGGGGGGCAATATTTTATTCTATATTAAAAGATCACTGCAATTTCTTTGCTTTGAGATTTGGCATGGTGGTAGCCGTTAGGTGAAAAGGTTGTTTGCTGAACATATGGCAAACCAAGCACATTTAGCCAAAGTAAAAAAAATAATTACAATAAGCCCTTAAAGCACAAGCAGAGCACACTTGCATTCAGCAGAGACTTGTTTCTCAAGACTGTGTTGCTTAAGGATTTGCTCTTATAGATGTGTCCTGTTGGTTTCCCCCAAGTTACAGCTCTGCAGGGTGTGGATCCTCTCCCCACAAGCCTGTCCACTGAGCCTGGAGCGCAGTGTAGGAGGCACCTCTTGGCAATGTGCAGAGGTACAGCTAGAGAGTGGAAAACAGAGCAGAACTGGGAGCTTGGGCAACCTCCACCAGAGCTGAAATGTGACTGCTCTCTGCTAGGTAGCAATGCCTCCTCTGGGCTGGGGCTGACTGCAGTGGGATGACAGACTGCAAACAAAGCACAGCACCTTTACAATACACCAGGCAACCTGGAGTGGGAGGTTTGGGAAACAACCTGTTTGATGAGGAGAGATGGAGAAAAGATAGTAAAGATGACAAAGGAGATTTTTTGAGGAAGGGAGATTTGCTGGGTAAAATCTGAAGGCAGATTGTGAAAATCAGGAGCTCTGAAGAGAGCCAACAAGTTGCATATGAGAATAGGACCACGGCACAGGGGCAATGACTACCAGGACACAGTAAAGTAACAACATCAAGAAATTAACAGAACAGGAAAGGAAAAACAGAGAAGAGAAAGCTTTTCCTTCTTCTTTAACATTTATGCCAAGTGCTTATTTTCTTTATCCAGCCCAGTGTAGTTCATATCCAAGGGTCATTCATGGGGATGGTTAAAAATCAGAGTAAAGTTTTCTTCAGCGCTTTGCAGCTTTAGGCTGAGCACAGTACCCACTCTGTCTGCTAGACACACTGGTTTCTGCAATCTTCGAGGCACTGGTGACTTCTTTTGGAAAAGTTCAATAGGTAGGATGTTGTTAAGCTCCCATTTTCTACTGTCTGTTGTAGAACAGCAATTTGCAGATGCTCCTGAAAGCCATACTCATACCATTGCTCAGCTTCAGAGAGCTCCAAGTGCTGTGAAAGGCAACACTCTTCGTGACTTTTGGGTGTCAGCCAAAAGTTGAACACGGACTTTCAAAGCAGTCGAGTCCCTGTTAGTTTAAACAGAGTTTAGACCATCAAGTGTGATGGCCACAAAGTTTTGGGGAAATATTGGTGACCAGGGTGCGCTGACAATGGAAAATTTTTTACCAAAGAATTCATCTGAAAAATGCTTTTTTATGGCATTGACTCTGCATCACTGTCATTTTTCAGGTATTTTCTGAACTTCAACAAATTGTCTTCAGTAGGCTTGAATCAGCATTCAGTAAGTTGGTCAAATGTGACTGAACTCTGCGGCCTCAACTGTGAGGCCACAGGTAAGATGTTAAATGTATTTTTTTGTTCCACTGAGTGTTTTTTGAAAAAAAAAAGCATTTTCTGGCATGTCCCCAGTATTACACAGACTGCCATTACCCACATATTTATTTAGTTCATGCACTGGCAAATTAAAATGGAAAAAGCCTTTTCATAGAAGCTGCAAATAGAAGAAAATCTTAGCTGTATGCAAAATTCTATTTCTTCTGTGGTCTTACCCTTACAAGGAGTAGCCACAACTCTTTTCCTATCCATCCAAATTAGATATTTTTCAGTACTTGAACATAATATTCATCTGCCTTGAGTGGCTCCTGACTTTGTGAAGAGCAGATGGCCTGTGATAGCTGTGGGCTGATGCACTGAGTGTCTCAAAGCTCACCAGAGTGACTTTAACTGCTTTAGTTTCTCCTACATTCCTAACACTGTTCTTCTGACATCTTAATTTATTAAGTGTGCCTTGGGCTGTAGTCTTGTGTCCTTCTCTTCTATTTCCCTCTCTCCTCTGCTCACCTGTGAAGAGTGTTATTAATTCAAATATATTTCAGATACCTCTGTTCACTGAAGCCATATATATGTATTATGGGACTCTTTACAGAAATGGCTGGAGCTGGCTTCGGTTTTGCACTCTGCTCTCAGAAAGTTGATATTAAGTTTTCTGGGGTCTGTCCAGGTATATAGACATAAGAAAAGATTCCAGAAATTTTTTGGAATATGTAAAGTATAAGACAGGAAAACTCTGGAAACATAAACAGTAGTTTATAGTTATCTGTAAACTGTGAAATACCAGATTATTTTCTGATTCAAGTATGAGCATATACACATGGTATGACAATCTTCATACAAATGATATTGAACTCTTAAAAAAACATTGCAATGTCCCACAAAGATTCTTTTGAGGAAAAAAATATCAAGGTAGCTTTGTTTTCCCTAACAGACATGATGAGTTAATTGCTTTGAAAGGAAAATCTTTTCTTGTGTTCCTGCTTCACTCTGTGTGAGAGACCGAAGTGCTAATAATGGTTAATGACTCAAAACAATCAGCCATTTGTGGAGGTGAGTAATTGGCTCATGTACGCTGACCTGAGAGGAGCTGTCATGTCTTAGAAGGGGTTGTAAACCATCAAAGACCCCCAAAGAAAGCAGCCCACAGACTCCTTTCTGGAACCTTTCATCCCCACCCCTGATGAATGAGGACTGCAGCCATCACCTTAACCAACAGCTCATCACAGGATCCACGTGTGGTGACATCTTTCTACTCTTATCTTTCATTTCTCTTTCTTTCCTTTTTTTACACATTTTCTTGTTGTTTCTATGCTTTTATATTGCTGTATTCCTACAGGTAATAACAAAAAAGGCTACATATCTCCCTTCCATTGCAACCAAATTGTTCAAAAATAAACCCTACATATATATATTTATGAACACTGATCATTCAGTGTTGTCTCAGTCTAATTCATCCCAATGGATCTATTAAGGAGAACCTGAGTTACCCTTGCCTTCAGGGGCAGGTCATAACGTGAAGATATGGGTTCTTTTCTAAGAAAAATTTATTTATGAGGCAGTAATTAGTTCTTAATTCTTCATTGCAGTTACCTCAGTCAAGCCATTAGCATGAACTTCATCATGTATGAAACCTGCCCTGTTTTTCAAAGCACAAAGTCTAAAGACAGAAGTCTAAAAGTTCCTTTTGGGAGAAATAGTGGTTGTGTTCAGTCACTAAAAAAGTTTCTTCATTGATTTCTCTTCTACATTCAGAATGTCTTAGAAACTGCAAATGTACAGTCTTTATTTAATGTAAAAAGTAATTTCTAATAGTAGAATCTTAATGAAGATGTTCTAAGAGAAGAATACAAAGTTAAGCAGATTGTGAGAATATAAATTCCATGTAGATGGAATGGGATGTCAAATGTAATTGCAGAATTTCTTTGACAACCAAGGAAAGATATTCAAAACCTTAGTGGAACCTTTAATTCTTATTGAGACATAGCTGTGATAGCACTGTTGTGGTCTCATTCCAAATGGGGCCTTATAATTAATTACTAAGTCATGAAGATTGTAACATTTATTATTATTAGACTACCTTTTTAAATATTATTATTACATCATGATCTTCCTTTCTGCCTTTCATTTGTGTCCTGATGATGTGGTTTTCCTTCTGTACAACTGCTGTTTAACTCATAAAATATACAGGATAAAGTCTTGTTTGGATCCAAGTGTGGCATGCAGAGCAATCTAGCTCCAGTGCTGTTAATTAGACTACAGCTATTTTGCATATCAAATATATCTGTTCGAATTTCAGCAGGAGTTGGTGTAATTTAGATACAAAGACTGCAAAGACATGTGGAGGCCTTTGTGTGTAAAGATACCACTTAAATGTAACCCACTGTGCTTTGATACCAACTATACAAGGTTTGATCAACAAAGGGGGCCGGGGAGCACCAGCAGCTCCCAGTGGAGATGGAGCCACTTGGATCCTCACTGAGGGGGAAGCAGCTCCTCTCCTTTCCTCCCCAGGACTTTGCTCAGGGTGCTGGGCTCAGGTTTCTCAGATCTGAGCCGTCTGGCAGAAGGACCTAAGGGACGATCTAGAGATTTTTTTTTAAATTAATTTTCTGCCTATGTTCTTCTCTTTACTTCTCAGGCAGCCTTTGCTGTTATAGAAAGAAAACTGCCTTTCTAGCACACTACCAAGTCCAGCCCTGGACATGTCACTTAGTGGGCTCTTGCACAAAACCCCTGCTGCTGCAGCTGTGTGGCAAATGCTTGTTGCTTATGTAAGTATTAACCATGAGAAGTTTTATTTCTCATTTGCTATTTCCTTGCCAGATTTTCAAGTGCAGAGACAAAGGATCTAGGGACTACACTGTTTTTTAACCTGCAAAAACTCAGCGGAGGAAAACGTATCCATGATTCCAGGCGCAAACTTCAGTAGAGCAACATTAAGGGAGAAGGGTTTTCTTTCTCACTTGCTTTTCAATTTCTTTAATTTTTCCAAAGAGTTTAATTAGTTCAGGTGATTTAATTAACAATTACACTGCTTGGGTTTTTTCTGAAGAGGTTTGACTGAATCAAGCCTTGCCCTTCCTTTTGCATCAAACAACAATATAAAAATCATTAAGGAGCAGGGAACTAAGAGCAGTACGTTCACAGAAAATGAGGCCCGGAATCAGAGTTTGGTCACCAGAGCTGCTGGCTTTGGCTCCCTTCACATTGCAAGGGAGAAGGCAACATGTAGTTTAAAAAACAAAGAGGATTTTTTTTTTCAGGTATAAGCAAGGAATGTTTCGGGGTTTTATTTTGTTTTGGGATTTTTTTATGTTACATTCACCATTCACTTCAGAAGGCCTCATCGTGGGGCTCAGTGACCAGCGCTGGCTGCCTGCCGGGGCGAGCAGAAGCAGCCCAGCTGGAATCCTGGCTGAATCCCGGCTGAATCCTGGCTGAATCCCGGCTGAATCCTGGCTAGAATCTTGGCTGAATCCCGGCTAGAATCTTGGCTGAATCCCGGCTAGAATCTTGGCTGAATCCCGGCTGGAATCCTGGCTGAATGCTGGTGCCACCTGGTGAGGGCCGGGGACGTGGCAGCACTCTTCCCCTGCGAGCTGCCGTGAGGAGCCAGGAGCATCACCTGCAGTTTGGCAGCCACGGTGTGTCACCCCCCACAGGGTGGTCACCGTCCCCTCTTCCCTCCCTTGGCAGCACAGGGACAGGGGGAACAACCCCAGGCTCAGGCTCCTGGGACGGCTGAACATGCAGCAAGGCCTGGGCACTTCTTATTCACAACTTCCATCATGGTTAAGGAGCGCTTCAGCATCAGTGGTATTTATTAACAAGAGTCGTTCTCGACGATGTAGTAATTTTGTGGTTTTGTTTCTCGAGGATTGGCTGAAGGCCGATGGAATGCCAGCTCCCACAGAGCCCTCTTCACCCTGCAGGGCCTGGGGTGAAGTCACCCACACCTGGCAGCGAGACCAGAGCCCTCAGAGACATGAGCTCCTGAAGAATTAAATGAAAACTGGCATCTGGAGAGAGGAGGGAGATCCCCGTGTGGTGCCTCTGGTAAGGGAAATTGGCACTGCGGACCTGTGCTTTGCCAGGCCAGGGTGTGTGTTTGGAAGCTGGGCTGAGGAGAGGAGCCCAGGCAGAAGGTAGTGCTGGTACAAGGGGGATATGTGCTGGGAGCATGTGGGGAGTGGTTGGAATAGGGAAAATGAGAGCATTCTAAGTGTGGGGAAAAGGAGAGAGAGGAGCTGCTCAAGCTTCTGGAAGACCAGGCTTTGCTAGCAGATCTCAGACTTTGGCGTGTTGGCTTCTCAGACCTACACCATCCTCCCCTCTTCCTTGCCTAAATGGAGCATGGCTAAATTCCTGCGGCTGCAAACATGTGGTTATTACTTAAGCTCCTTTTCCTCTTGACCTCTGTTTATCTCCTCTCTGAAAGTTTACTGGTATATCCACACATTACAGATTTTTGTTTGTTTGGTCTTAGGAATTATCATCCAGACAATTTGGGATGTACCAGGAAGGCAGGGAGCAACGTTGCTTTTGTTTTGCTGACAGTTGTCATGATGGGTGGTGCAGCACAGCTTCCATCCCCTGTGTGGATAGGTTAGTTATTGGAATGTGACATGACCTTCAGATTAGGTAATCATGGGCTGCTGCTTTATCAGATCCTACAAGAAAAAAGATTACTTCCTTCAAAATCAAATTAGAATTCATTATTTTTCCCAAGGAAACTTCATACTTTTGGGGTATAATAGGGAGATGGGGTTTTTTTGTGACCAAAATTCTTCTCTTGTATGTATGAAGAAAGCAGAGTAAAATATGACCTTTACATTTCTTAATGGTGTATGTGATGGTGTGTAAGCCAGTGGTTCCTGGGATCCTGGAGCTTTAGATAATGTAGGCACAGGCTTATACTTCATTTGATTTTTAATCCACTGGGCAGTATTACACAAGGAAAATATTTATTCCACAAAATAATCAAAGACCTGCTATTATTCAGGGATTATTGCAATTCATTCGTATGCAAAGAAAATATTCCAATAGTTGCTGTTCAGTGTTTCTTGGAACAACAGTCTGAAGTCTGCCTAAGCCTTCTCCCTTCTGTATTGAACATTTTGGTGTAAGATTTGTCAAAATATAAGAGCTTAGCCAGTTTGTCTCAATGCTGATGTCCCTTGCACATTGGGTTCAAACTGTGGCAGGGTTTTCTTCGGGGAATATGTGTTAACTGCTGCCAAATATTGTATTTACATCAGGAAGTGAGATTTCCACCACTGGAAACGTGCACTGCCAAATACAGCATTCCTAAGTAAATATGGAAGCACAGATCATTGTTTGTGGTCCACCTATTCACCCATCTGAACCTCTGTACCCTGATGTCTGAAAGCAAAAGGGAGTTTCAGAAATACACAAGACCACTTTTCTCCTCATTTTGACTTAGGCCCTGACCAGACTTCTTGTGAAATCAGTGGGTGGAGATGCTACCCCTCTGTGGCAGGAACCCCTTCCAGAAACTTCATTCCTAATTTGGAAGTGGGATGCAATTTAGCACCAGTCTCAGGGTGACTGATCTGAATGAGATGCAATTTTCACATTATCCTAACTAATTCCACCAATTTGAGGCTGGCCACCTGGAAATTCTCACTGTCACAGTTTTTTGGTCTGAATTTTTATGAAAGGTGAACCATGACAAAATGACTTGCAATTTTTACATACATCAGTGTGTCTATGCAGTGTGAAAGCCTTATTAATATAAGTTTATTAATTTGATAGAACCTGAAACAAAGGAGTGCTTAACTGACTTAGCACTCAACTCAGTTCTCGCCCTGGGAGAAACTCCCACGAGCTTTGCTTGAGTAAAGAATGAGAAAAAAAGGAAAAAAGCTGTGCAAGGTAACACACCTCTAGTTAAACAAATAGCTTCACTGATTTTGAAGTTATGTCCAATCTGAGGCTATTTATTCTAGATTTATTCAGGCATTGGTCCACCTGGCACAATTGTCATAAAAACTTCCATTTAAATATGGAAGGAGCTTAGCATAAAGAAGCTTATTAACTATATGCAGGGTAATGATTACACCTGTGTGGGTGCTGTGGGATGCATTTATTGATTCAGATGGACCTGTTCCTGGTTACACCTGCCAGGAGTCCTGTGTTAAAATCTGGTGAAAGGATTTTTATATTCAGATGGTTTCTCCTTGCTGTTCTTGCCCATGAAGGCAGTGGGCATTTGGCATGGTGCAGGGCAATGTCAGAATCACTCCTGCTACTTACCAGCTAGCTCTATATGAAGGAAACTGTGTTACTGCCAGATTTGCTTGCTTTTCCCATTGTGATATGCACCCAGCACAGCTCAACTGCTCTAAAAGGTCTGGGACGTTATTTCAGTTTCTATCAGTCCCTCACAAGTGCTAGCTAACGTCATTTGTTTGTTTGAGGAGATAGAGCATTGTGGCTTCTATGTTGTTTATCCTGTTCAGGGATGTTGCAGAATGTCTTTAAACAAAAAGTGTTGATGCTTTGTTTTTTCATTTGCTTGAAGAATTTATCTCTTGTACGTTTAAACCTTGCTCTCACCAATGCTGCTCTTGCATGCACGTACTCATATGTTCCTATGAGTAAAAAGTTCCATATGTAAAAAGTGTTTTTCATCCTATGCCTATTTTAACATGCTTAAATAGCAATGTTTCTATTATATATTTACTGCACCTAAACACATATATACATAATACATGCAAAGCTATTAATGCCCTTCTCCTTTCAGGGCTATTACAATCAGCTTTTCAGTAGACATTTAATACATTTTAAATGTCAAATTAATCAGCTTTTTAACATTCCTGGAAATCCACAATGCAGTTATGCCACACTTTCGGTGCAAAGGTTTGTGAGGGTAGCTACTGCTGCATTGTGTGACTTGTTAAGTGTAGTTGAATGTGGTGGGAGCCAGGGAGGCTGCATTTTGATCATTACATTTAATAGTGCCTGCTTTTTTTTTTTTTTTTTTTGTGGAACTCAGATATATGCAGTCACTTCTACTATACATCATGTACCACTGTAGTCTGAGCTTTGGCCAAACATGTTTAAATCTCCAGTCTGTGCTTAATGACAGGATGAAGAATGGTGTTTTTCTGCCTCTCCTAGTAGGAAAGCATATCAAAGATAGTACTCATGGTGGAAGCATGCTTACTATAGACACTATCTTAGAAATGACTTGAGATAATTATTAACTGTGATTTATACTTGTATGACTGGAAAGAAAGAAAATCAATTAGTGCTGGCCATTACATAGCCCTGAGCTAGTAATATATAGGCAACAGATCCTATGTGTTCTTTGGGGATTGCCAATTATCTAGTTTAGACAATACTAATACTATTAGTATTTGGAACACAACTCTGTTAAGAAAATTCCTTCAAGACAGCTTGGCACCTCTGATTTGGAATTGGAAGGGTTGCAACAACACAAGTAATGAAAAAGAATGAAGCCTAACCAGCATTTTAAATTTAAAAAATTGCCTTTGAAACTGAAAAAAATTACCGTATTTTTTATTTAAAATTAGTTTAATTAAAAACAAATTAACATTACAACAGTGATGCACATCCTCTCTACAAGTATTATAACATCCTGGACCACTTGCAGTGAGAAAAGACAGCTGGATCTGAACATGAGTGAGAACTAAAGTGTGACTCACAACTTGCACCTGTAGGGATAGACAGTGCTGCTACTGGTTTGTTGAACAAGTTTTCAGAGGCTGGTTGTGTCAGTCTGACAGAAGAGTAGAGCAAGGCATTCCTTCCCATAAGTGAGGAATTTCAACATGTGAGGTTATGCAGTGCAATAGGGTCTGTGTGTCCCCTTCAACAGCTCCAGTAGTGTTGTCTTAAACCCTGCTGCTCTGCTGGATCTTTGATGGGCAGCAAGCCATTCCCAAGTTGTGAATCTTGGCAGTGGCTCCAATGTCCTGTAGCTGTTGTGTAAAATCCAGGGGTAAATAGCTCTTCCTTGTGTCCTACCCTCCTGTTCTGGCTGGGGCTATAGCTGCTCTTTAACTTTCACAGCCATGAAAACACCCTCTCATGTATAGGTAATTCATTATCCAAGATATTGATTTGGAGGAAAATATGAGGAAATAATGTTTGTCAGTTTTATGTGATCTGAAATCTGCAGAATTACAGAGGACCAGAGGCACCACTCATGTACCCTGGCTTAGCAGTTCCCATCTTACTCACAACATCATTCCTGAGACTTCTGTTTGCAGAAAATTATGCCAAATATTTTTTTCTCATTCACCCTTTGATTGCTCTGTCTAAAGAACCTTGAAGAGGTGCAGAGAGAAAAATCACTTTATCAGTTTTGTTTTGAAAGCTTTGGAAGGAAAAGCAGAACAAATTCCTGAGAGCCTGTGGGAATTCAAGGCTAAAGAGCAGAGGGGTCGTGGAGGAAAGCTCAGAGTTACAAACTTGTGTCTGATTCAGCTTGCAGGATGAAATGGAAATGATTTTACTGATTTTGCTGGGAGCTGAGCCAAGTCCTTTACAAGATAGGGTGGCATTATGCCACTGCAAACTTGGTGACAGGACTCTGAAATTGAATATAGAGAACTTTGATAGAGGGAAAAGTCTGGACAAGAACAGGTGATAAAATCCTGTTCAAGAGAGGGGAAAATAACACAGTTGAATCATTCTTGCAATGCAAATAGGGGATGTAGGAACCTAATGGCAGCTCTAGCTTCCATTAAAATCTGTAGCTGTTTTGCCATGGCTCTTAATAGGGCAGGAGTTACAGCCATGAGAGATCAGGTTTTGCCTCTTTCCAGATTGCTGATAAAACTCCAATTGACTTTAAAAAGTGGGGAATTATGCCACTCAGTTTGTAACACATAAATTATGTTTAGTCTATTTGCTTTGTGCAAAAGTTGCAACAAGAAAAGAGTCAAGATAAATGAGGAATGACAAGTTGAAACATCAATTCAGTGAAACTGAGGAGCTGCTTTTAGCATTTTTATGTTAAAACTTCCTGTTGAAATAGTCCCACTGATCTTACATGGGTTCTTTGAAGATAAAAAGAAGACTAAGGGTGGCCTTTTCAACAGGGATTTCCTTCTCAAGTCAATTGTATTTTCACACTGGCAGGTCAGGGAAATGCTTTATAGAGAGAACATAACCTAAATCAAGGCCCACTTACAACCCCTAGTCCAGTGGAAGTCCTTCCCCAATGTCAATTCCTAATGGAAAAAAAAAAAAATTAAAGAAGGTTAGCATTTCTATTCTCTATGGTTGACTGCAGTGATACATGTAATTATTTTATTAGTCTGACCAGTAATAAAAACACAGTGCTAGTTAGAGCTTACTGTATGAAAAGCTTGATAAAAGTTATTCTAGCCACCTTGAAAGGCTCTTAACCTTCTTTGTTGAGGTTATCCTATAAAAATCAAGGAATTCTAAAAACACAAGTCAAAACACAATTTAATTCCCCGCACACAGCTGGACTATCCAGCAGCGATTCAGCTGGGACATGAGGATCCTGCTGTGTTTCACGGTCATGAAATAGGCAAGCATAACCTTGTCTATTTTTTGGGGTGTTTTTTAAGAAGCATTGGGGTACAGCTGGAGAAATCAGTTTATTGCAGGACCTTTCCACGACACTTGGGAACACCATGTCCTTTATACCCCTGAAGATACCACAAGCTCATTTAAGTCATGCCACAGATTTGAGATCCCCTGGATTAAATTACTTATATTTTTATTTTTAGTTTGAAGAAAAAATCAGGACTTGAGAGCTAATACTTGTACATAGTAACACCCTACCAGATATCTCTGATCTCACTGAAATAGCCAGGTCTCTGTGGGAGGGTTTTAGCATGTTTATCTGAATCAGTGCAGCAAAGAGATGCCTTGGAGAAATCCTGCATGACAGCTGAGGGAAGAAAACACCTTCATGTTTATTTAAAATTTATATTTTTCTTATTTTACAGCTTGCTTTTGTGGGAGATAGTGTGAGCTGGTGATCAATCCCCTTGTTTCTCAGGCACACATGATGGAGAGGTCTATCAGGCCACAAAAGCAGGACAAGGCTGGTGGACACAGGCGTGCTTGCCTGCTGCAGGGTTCACTGAAGGGGACTGCAGGGTACCCCTGGAAGTGAGAATTGTTCCTCAGAGAGCCCAGTGGGTCACCTGGAGACCCTGGGGGTGTTTTTGGGACAGTGCTGGTGCTGCCACTGCTCTCCCATGGAAGGCAAGTGAGGAGCTGGTGGCCCTCTCTTGCACTGGGCATTACTTAGTGCAGCACCACACTGGTTAGTGTGCAGACTTGTCCAGTAAAACAGTAGCTGGGGATGGAAGGAAGGAAGGAAGTCAATGAATCACCAGGAATCTGTGCACAGCCCTTCCTGCTTTCTTTTCCTTAGAGAGATTTTGTTAAGCCTTTGACTAATGATAGAGCTGAAAATGCATAAGGCCCTGTTAATTACTGTGGGGCTATGCTTTAAGCAAATCATAGGTGGGATATTTTCATAATTGTAATAATGTTTGCTCTTATAGCTTCCTTTCCTGCAATACTGAATTACTCTTCAATCAGAACCAAATCAGACACATTAGGAAAGAGCAAATCCCATCCTGCATTTCTGTTAGATACTACCACTGCAGATACCTACCACTGAACAGTTCTTATCAGTTTACTCACTTTATTTTACCAGCAAGAATGATGAAAATAAAGCTAGGATTTAGCCATTCCTGAATTAATGATCTGAGTCTTGCACACATGGCAATGCTCCAAAGTGGAAGCCCTTGAAAACTGGTCTGCAAAGTTTCTTGACATTGTACTTGAGCACAAGTGTGCACTAAAATGCTTGAAGCAGCTGTGCCTAGGTGAGCTCTTGAAAGTACAGCTTCAACAGGGCACTGCAATTGTTCATTAAATGTTATCTCCCACTGTCACAGTCATAGAGTGGTTTGAGTTAGAAGTCATCTCAAAGATCATCCAGCTCCAACACCTTCCACTAGACCAGGTTGTTCAAATCTCCATCCAGCCTGGCCTTAAACCCCTCCCAGGGATGGGAAATCCACAACTTTTTTGGGCAACTCTGTTCCAATGTCTCACCACCCTCACAGTAAAGAATTTCTTTCTAATATAAAATCTAAACCTACCCTCTTTTATTTTTAAGCCATCCCACCTTGTCCTATCCATCCTTATTTAGCTTTTCACCCTGCTTTCTATCCATCCTTTTTTGGTTTTCACCCTGCTTTCTGCCCTTTTTCAGAGGGTTAGCAGTTCTAGAAGATAAACCCGAAGTCATTTTGCAAAGTTGGAGATCCTGTAAAAGGATCTCCCGCAAAAATGTTTTCTCCTTTTACCCAGGGAATATTTAAAGGTGTAAACTCATCAAATTCATACGGCTTGCCTTTCTGACTTTTGTTTTCTCAGTCCTGTCAGTAAAAAACATTTGCCACCTTGCTCTATGCACTGATTAAGGTGGCTACAGTTTTAAAAAAGCTTCTTCATGCTATTTTTAGTGCCTCTTTGGATTAATTCCCTACTTGTATATGACCAGTCAACACTATAATCTTACAGTCTGCGTTGCAATCCTGCTGAGGATGACTTTTGTGAATTCATCTTACACTAAATTCAATTAAGGAGTTCCGAAAGATTTTTGCTCTATGTAAAATTATTCAAATGTACTCACTAAAAAAATTCCAGACAAAAAACGTGTACACTCTGAGGATGTCAGAGACAAAAGCTGCCCTGGTCTGTAAGGAATAAATTAAGACAAATCAGTGCAAGGTGTTCTGAGGATAACCAAAAGAATATAAAAGGGCTGTACTAATTAAAATAAAAGTCAGTTTCTAAAAGGGCTTAGTAAAATGGTTACAGTTTTGTGTATAGGCGAGACATGACAAAATAAGAGCGTAATTACATTTTTATTTGAAAAGAGGACTTTCTAGGAATAGAGCAACACATTTGGTTTTGATTTGTGCTTCTGGTTTGGCTTTGGCTTCTGCTTAAGTTTAGCCTCGGTTTTGATTTCAAGCATACTCTGGAGTTATGCTTTTTGTGTTCTGGAGGGTCTTGAGAAGGAATACAGAACCTCTTTAAAAGTAGCCAATCAAAATAGCTTATTTTAGGGTTTTTTTTCTTCCAATTCCTTGTAGAGCATCCTGTTACCAGTTGCATAGCAGAGGCAAATCCACTTCTTCAGCAGAAAAAGGCAGGTCATTTCAGCTGCTGGAGTGTAGGAGTTCCCTGGCACCTCAGGGGTGCCTTGTCTTGTAGAAGGTGGGAATGGTGCCCCTGCCTGGGCTGGAAGTGACGTGAGAGCCTGTGTAGCCCTGCTGGAGCCCTGGCAGACAGATAAGCCATGAGTGCCTTTTGCACAGATAACGAGAGGAAAGGAAGGAAGCAGCTGGGGCAAATGCAGCAAGACCTGAGAGCACTCCCCAAGAAGCCAGAAGGAGGAAGGGGAGCTAGGCTGTGGCACTGGAGTTGTTCTCGTGCTCAGTGTTCCTCCATGGGCTCTGCCATCATTCCTCTCGTCCACCTACAGAGTATTATGGCAGTGGTGACATTTGGGGTTGTGTCTAAAGTGGAAGTAGAAAATTAGAGCCCTTCTGATTTTGTGTCTGACCTGAAAGTAAAACTCTAATAGTAACTGAAAATCCTGGTGCTCTTATTTTAGAAGCCGAAATTAGGTTCCTAAACCTGACATTTAGGTGCCTAAATGAGCTACTTTCTCAGAACCTGCTGGGCAATTACCAGTAGCAAAGATCAAGCTACTAATCCTGGTGGCTAAGAAGGATTTAGGAGCCTAACATTAGACACTCATTTTTGGAGCATGCTGACACTGAGTTTTAGCTCATTCCTGATTTATGTATTTTTATTTCTGTGAAGTTTTTTTTTCCAAATATAAGAAACTCCTCTTAATGTCTTGTGTTAATAGATAGTGTTGGCAATACATGTGTCCAAACCTATCCCAAAGACCATCACTGACTATTACAGGATTTCAGAGTTACTGACTGGAGTCTTCCAGAAGTTCTCCCTGCTTTACAGACCAAGGAAATGCATTTGGCAAAAAGTGAAAACTGCATTAACTGAAGGAGGATGTTAGCAGAAAAGTTGCCCCAGCTTTTGCACATCTGATATAATTCTCCTTAGTAACTTAAGCAGGAATATCAGCCAGCTGCAAAAGTGTGAGCTCTATCTTCATTTTTTCTATCCTTGCCAATTATTCATCATATTTTCATGATCTCCAAGAGGATAATTTGGCTAGGGAGACCTTAGTTGTGTCAGTCAGCCAGGCAGTCATATGGCCAGAACCCACTCCAGCTCAGTATGAACGGAATTGCCTGTTGTATAAACATGGAAAAATATTGCTTATTTTCAATGCAGGTGCAAAGGGGAGAATGTATAGGAGTGCAGCAGAGGGGGGAAAGGCCAACAGAAGTAACATTTGTTACAGGGAAATGGAAAGCATGTCAAAACTGTTGAAAACTGTGAAACAAAACGTTAGAAGTCTTGCAAAAGTCAAAGCAAGGAAAAAGAGGTGTTCAGCCAAGCTTTTAGCTCCATGTTGTTATGGGAGGTATAGAAACCAGGAGAACTGGCCACCTTAGAGGGCTTTCTTTATTACCATGACAAGTCTGTGTGCAAGGGGGTATGTTTGGTTACAGCTGGGCACTCAGGTATCTGCAGGTCACATTAACAAGATCACATTAACAAGGTCACATGTGGTTTTGAGAGAGAGCTGATTCCTGCACAAGGAGTAGCTGAGTTGCAGAAGGGCAATATCAGGTGCTTTGAGGTATAGATCACATCTGCCTCAAATTTCCAAGGGAATGGGATGTATGCTTCTCGTTCCATGCCCTAATACTTAGAATTGCATATGCTTGCTTGTTTTCATGCCCAGTGAATGTCACAGGCTAATGGTTCATGGAGTTCACAAAAACCTCAGCCCTAGATCTGATGTGATAGAAAATTCCTGTTGCTGTAGAAAATTCCTGTTTTTGTTGGTATTGTTTATAACTTGCAGGTTCTGTTCTGTCACATAAACTGGGCTAATGCCCAATGGAAATAAAGATTAACCCTATTCCATATAATCCCCACCCTGAGTGAGGCCAACCTAGTAACGTGTATGGGAAAGCAATATGAGACTGGAGTAGGATTCTGGAGATTTGCAGAAAATAGAAATACAGGACTGCTATTTGCATGGCACTGTTCCTTTTCCAGGGCCTGTTTCTATAAACAATTGAATGTGTAACTTTCAGCATTAAGGTGTCCAGCTGAATTTAATAGGAGTAATGCTTAGGCACTCAGAATATGGATTTGTTAACCTGTCATTGAAGTAAATATTGAATAGGCATGAGAAGATTTTTCCAAAGTAATCAGTCCTATTGCTGCTCACCAAAATTGTTGAAAGGATGGTTCTGGATTTTTTCATTGACTTCACTAGGAGTACAGTTAGACTGGTCTGGAAGAATCTGATGAATCTCCAGTAGCTTTATCTGGAGAACAGATCTGGCCTGGCTTGAGCACAGATCTGGTATGGCTGGGCACCAGGAAACATTATTTTCAGTTAAATTCCTCAGCAAATACTGCTATTTACTTCCCAAAACATGCATTGAAAGCACATATATCACCAGCTGTGAAGATTATCAAATATTTAAACAATTCTTTATCAAACAGATGTTTTAGCAAAATGTAGAAAAACTCACTAAATTTTAAGCTTGATAAATAGTATTCCATCAGCTCTACTGTTTGAAAGATTTGTGAAAACAATCCATTTTACAAGAGGGAATAAAATAAAAATATGGTCTGAAAGAAGCATATTTCTAATGCAGTTGCAAGAGTTGTCAGC
Source organism: Agelaius tricolor (assembly GCF_023055355.1). Classification (NCBI taxonomy): domain Eukaryota; kingdom Metazoa; phylum Chordata; class Aves; order Passeriformes; family Icteridae; genus Agelaius; species Agelaius tricolor. Next base: position 19,799,619 of record NW_027269268.1, read on the forward strand.
AACCAGCAATCTAGCCTGGATGAAGACACCTCCCAGACACTGCTGTTCTTGAAGAATTTTGTGACTCTTCCTGTTGTTTTGTGGTGGATGGCTCAGTGACTCACCCCAGGGCCTCCCAGCCAAACAACAGGATCCCAGGGAAATGAAACTACCTCTAAAACACCAGTTGCTACCAAGAGACTGAAGTGCAGGAGCTCTCCTTTCCCCTTCCCCATCAAAAAAAAAAAAAAAAAACCAACCAAAAAACAAACAAACAAAAAAAACCAAAAACAAACAAAGTAAGGAAACCACAGAGCAGGGGCTGGCTGTGCCTGCAGTGAAGTGTTGCTCCTCTTGCCCCTTGCTCATTGGTGTTCTGCTGGAGCAGCTCTAAAGCTCTAATGTCTAGCTATTACTTCTATAACATATGTACTTTCCAATGCTTTTTTTGCTTTCAGGTACTGAGCTGATCCAGCCCTAGCTGCAAGCTGATCCAAGTATCGGGTTATATAGTGGTTATATAGTGATCTCCAGCAGCTCTAAGCTAGGTTGAAACAGTCGCTTCTCATAAAGCTCTGTTGTGCAGTGAGGATGACAGAAAATGGTTATACCCATTAAATGAAATGAAAATCGTAGGTTTCTTCAAGGAATACTGAACAAGTGCCAGTACTTTACAGTTCTCCTAATGCAGATGAAGGTACTCTGCAAAAGTGAACTTTCTGTCAGTACGGTAATACTCCTGCAGAGGAGGAGTTTTGTGCAGTCATTATGTCCACTTCAGTAAATGGGACAATACAGGATGTCATGTCACAGGTCTGGGCTGTTTCTACCCATCTTTTGCTAGCACATGGGTTTGACAGGCCGTGTTGAAGAATTGACACCTAGAGCAGCCAAAGGTAGACTTTGCACTTCATCTTGTTACTCTGATGGACTAACCCCCTGGATCCCCAGCTATGGTCTGCATATGCAGGCTGAAAATGGCTCTGCATATCGGTGGGTGATGACAGAAGTTAAATAAGTAGTGAATTAATAAATTGATAAATGATACATTTTCCAGACTGAGATTCTACCTCAAGACTGAGAATAACAAGGGCTCTACAGAAATACAGGTCAGATTTCTGCTTGAAACCATGGTGCTTTATCTCAGATAGACACTTAACCTGCTTTTACATGTTCCCAGTGATGGCAGTTCTCCATCTTCAGCCAAGCTATTGAGACAGTAGAAAGTCAGATAAAAACAATATGCTGTACTTTTACTGAGTGCTTACTTCCTTCATTAATGTGATGAGGGTACTCAGCCTGAAATGATGGCGGTGTGAATAGCACTGTCACAGCCCTGACATTGTTCCTCCTTTCTTTGCCCATCCCTCAAGGAACAAAAATAACTGTCTGCAGAAGTAATTACTGTCCACTTGCTACTTCCAGCACAGAACAAAAATGAAACCTAAGCATTAACTTCAGTGTCCTAAGTGCTGAACTTCTGAGTGTAACTCCTGTTTTACCAGAAGTCACTGGGGTTTTGCATTCTAGATGGGCCATAGGAATTAACAGTCTCCTAATCTAATCCAGCTGCAAAGGAAAATAAATTATCTTAACCTGCTGGAGCATAACTTGTAGGTTGTATGTGGTCCTGTTCTTCATGGAGAGATGGAGGAGAGAAGCAATTTCTAAAAACTCTTCTTTGCCTAGCCATCTTCTCATGGTACCCCAAACTAATTTGTATAGGTCTTGACTGTAAATAGGCACATTTGAATGTTAAATTGAGGTAGGGTGCTGTTGCTGCAAAGACTCCGTGGTTTTAATGTCCCTGAGCATGGTTTTATAACTCCAAATATCTGCCAGTGTATACCATAAAGTTCATTTTAAAAAGTGATTGGCATAATATATAGTGGTTTATTAACAGCTTTTTGTTACTACAGGCAGTTTTCATTGCTACTGGACAGCCTGAAGTGTAGTATGTGCAAGCACAGAATGCTGGTAGTTCATTTTTTCTATTGTTTGGTGTAGGGTTTTTTCCCTTAAAGTCATAATTTTATCCCAGCTGTCTGGAACAAAAGTTTAGATGAGTGTAAGCACAGATGAATGTCAGTCAGTGCATTCCTGATGACAAACTGCCCAACAATATAAGAAATTTCCAAAAGCATGGAAGTGTGAAATATTTTTTTGTGTGTTTTCCAGCTATTTGTGGATGATCTAAAAAACCTGCTTCTAGCAGGTGCCCAAGATGCTTTTATTTTCAGTTGGCTACTTACTGCCTAACTCTTAAATGCTGTGGAAAGCATTTATTCCCAACTGGATTACTGAATAAATTGGAAACTAGAAATGCAGAGAACAGGAAAATGTTTGCTATCTGTGAAGGGGCAGATACGCAGTCTTCTAGGAAGCTGGAATGCTGGGGGTATATTTTGGCACAGGGATTTTACCTACTTTTCTTGGCAACGTTGTTTCCTTATCAGGCCAGGCACGCATTGTATTTTGCATGTGTCAAAAAATGCTTGCCAGCAGGACTCATTCTGATAGCGACAACAGGAAGTCTGAAATACACCAAAGGAATGAAGGCTTGGGAAGCCAGACACAGAGGAGCAGCAGTAATAGCTGTTCTGGATAAGGAGGTTAAGCCACAAAGAGTTCAAGCCTATCAATGCTGGAAGTTGGATTGCAGGAGATTGTAGGTAGCTGCAAACAAACCAAAAAAATTGCGCAAGGAAAAATGCCAAGCAGAGAAGAGCTGTCTTAGTTTGAGAGGCTCTGTTCAAAAAAAAGTCTGATAGTTATTGCTTTGGATACTTAGTCTCAGATTCATGATATGTGAATTCTGGCTTTTTGCTGTAAGCTCCAGAAGAAGCTGTTCATTATGAAACATCCCTTTACCTCACTTTTTTGATGGAATAAGAGATGCAGGAAATGAGCGTTCTGGCCCAGCTGCTCCTGCATACTCTCTATCTGCCCAACATTAAATTCTGTGCAGCTGCCAAGTCTCCTGTAACTCTCCCTTTTACAGCCCCATGACCGGCAGCTCAGAAGCTCCCAGGGTCTTCTAAGTAGCCCAAGCCCTCCAAATCTCACAACATTTATGAACAGGAACAAAACTGAGCAATGAGGAATCTGGACACATTTTTATCAGTGACTCCTTTAATGAGTGGATGAAAATTTAGGTTTATAATACGTGCTGGGATACTAGCACAGTAACAGTGTTGGCTGCTAGGAAAGCTATAAATGCTTGTATTTAAGTACAATAGGCTCTTTATAATCAGATATTTTATAATGTTCTAAGATGTTTCTGATGTTAGTGGCCTAAAAACAAAGCTGACACTGTTAGAAACTGTAGCTTAGAGAGACCAATGCACAGAGTATCCCCTCATAAGACTGCCAAGAAATCCGATACATTTTTCCATTGCTTGTGTAGAGGAAACCAAATGGAAAAGAGAAACCACAGAAACTCAGCTCAGCAGCTTAATGTCTAACAACATCTTGCACAGTAAAAATGACAAGTACAATTGGAACAGAAAACACATCTTGCTTTTCATTTCTGGGGTCCACTGCAGTCTCATACCACTGCCTGTTTTTTAACCAGGCTCAAGAAGAATGACCTCATTGCAGTTTACCACAATAAAGATGAGATATCTCTCTGGATAGATAGCAGTTGGTTTTGTCCATCCTTTTGGAAAATTAGGCATGGTTCAAACACATATTTGTGTTTTGTTTCTTCTGAGACAGCCAGCCATAATAATCACTCCATGTGCTTCGAATAACATGAGAAACTGAGACTGACTCACTGTTTCCCATTTCATTAGCTCAGGACAGGATGCAGATCCTATAAACACATTCCATGTGAGGCTTTACATGACATGGAGTTCCTTGCTCTAAGTTTGCGAACCCACTGTTTTTCATATCCCTAGAAAAACTTTTTATGGTCTCTCTCTTCCAGCTCTTCTGACTGCCCATATTTAAGCATGAAATATGACTTAGGACTGCAGTAACTTTTCCCTTCATAACTTACTTCTCTCAACCACAGTAGTTCTGCTTAAGCTTCCCTCTGACTAAGAAAATCAAATATCTACCCACCAGTAGCTCACCAACAGTGAAAGAATGGACCTTGGATGGTGCCCTCAGAAGGACCTTGGCTGTTGAGTTGCACATTGCAACTCCATTTCTACAAATATGGGCCTGAGTTATACCTGCTGCAAGTGAGTAACCATTAAGCCAGATCCTTCAAGCATGGTTTGAGTCCCCATGGTGAATCAGTAGGGTTCCAGGTGTGTAAGAATGGGAAAGACATGGAGTAGGAAAGAGCAGGAAAAACACGCTCTGTGGTAATGGATATTGTTACAGAGTCTGTTGGTAGAGCAAATAAACAATCCTCTGAGAGCCAGAGATGCAGTAGTTCTATTGGCCTTGAAAACATGTCCTGTAAAAAAAAAAAAAAAAAACAAACAGGCTAAATGTGTTTTTGTCTTTAGTTGCCTACATAAAGGCACATAGTGGAATTTTTCACATTAGCAGCTGTCTCTAAATCAAGTCACTGAGACTGAAGCAGTTCCACCCTACAAAGAAATGGTGGCTAGCTTGGGTTTTAAAGCACCTGAATACATTTATGAGCCTAGTGTTTAATATTTTTAATATTATTTTGTGCAGCAGGATTTGGATACTGACATTTCTAGTCCATTAAATATTCCAATGTTCCATTAAAAAGTTCAGAACAAAATACCTACATTTTAATATGTCCCACAGCATGAATTTTTACAGAAACTTCTATACATAGCCATTAAACTATGTTGGTTTTCTACTGCTAAATTCAAGTTCTTTGAAGTTCTACTTTTATGTAAAAATTTTAATATATGTAATAGGCAAAACCCAAGTACTTTTAAAAACAATTTTTAAAAGACAAAAAGTATAATGAAACAAAATACTCCAGTGCTGTTACAACTGCATTTTTCAATGCAAATTTACCCTGTTTATAGAAGTAAGTATACTTACTTCTATAAACAGGGTAAATTTGCATTGAAAAATGTAAGTCATAGGTAATTTCTGGTTTTAGCAAATTTCTGTATTTTAGCAAACACACCCAATATTGCTTTGGGTGTGTTTGCTAAAATACAGATGGAGCAAAACAATAGAGTTTGAGGTTAGTTTGCTGTTTTTATATCATTCTGCTATAAGAGTTAAAATAACCATCAATGGAAAGGATAGCAAGCATCAGTGGGAAAGGCTGAAAAACTTAGTGTGGTTGTTTCTTCACTTTAGTAAAACACCAAAGGCTGTATTTTTTGTACCTTTTTATTTTTGCTTTTGTAAAGACTTTGACAAATTGACTCTTCACACCCACATTGGAAATTGTCAGCAGCCCACAGCAAGGTAGCACTTTGCTGTCCATGTCATTACCTTTTTTATGTAGTGGTGCTTCAAGGATATTGAACAATATGTAAAATTTTTACATTCTCTAAATCTGAAGGGGATTATTTGAACCTCATAGGAAAACTGTGCATGAAAAGGCAGTGTTATGCTCCAAGCAATGTGAACTAAGAAAGAATATATAAATACAGCCAGAGACCAATATAGCTGTAACTGCAAATCCACTGTGGCTGTAAATGGTTTCCCTTTAATAATGAAATACCACACTGGCAAAAATGAATGTATAACTCATGCTACCCCAACCCTTATTGGACTACAAAATAATGGTATTTTAAAACAGAGAGTCCTTTCATTCTCTAGAGTTCTCTTTGGTCATGTTTCAAGTTTTTTTCTGCAACTTGGAGGGCTAAAATCTTACATGAAAAGATGTAGAAACTGAGTCATACAGTCACTTGTTCTGGGGCTTGAAGTGAAACTCCAGATATCCCAACACTGGCAGGAACACCACAGTTGGCAGGAGTACCAATGACCAAATTTCTCTGTGAAACAAAGAACGTGTTGGCACTGAAGCTAAGTTTCACAGTTTGAGGAAAGAAAGAAAAACATTTATTCAATAGAAGAAAAATTATTTGCTGATAGGAAGGGAAAAAGAATTCTTTTCAGTAAACACATAGAAGAATAGTCTTTTGCTGCAAAGATCTCTAGAAGCTTTTGAAACTTTAAATTATTTCTTGTTAAAGAAAAAAACTGTTTGCATTGACAAGAGTTGTGAGAATCTCTTCTGCAGCTCAGATAATCCAAGCCAGAAGCTGCAACTCAGCTTTAGCCAGAATTTTTCTTTCAGTGAGTTGTTTGAGCCATCCCTCTTCTGTTCCTATTATTTCTTACGTGCATGCTCCTGCGGCTGCCCAAGTTTGATCTAGCAGAAGTGTCTGCCTTTGAGATTAACATGAGTATCCGGGAGGGACATTGTTCTCATCATGTTCCAGGGCGCAGAAATTTGTGTTAGGGCTCTCTGACACAGAACCTGAGTTACATGACATAGTGTAAGGCAAAGACACTTGGCTCTTTCTCTTTCTTTCCCTCCCAATCCCCTATGTGAGGCTGGGGAGGCTTTTCCACACGTTTACCTACAATATGCCTGCCTTCAATGAGTTGCAGGGAACCACCACAGTCACCATACTAAGCTGCAGCAACTCCTTGGAGAGCTGCTGTTCAGATAAACAGCAAACCATTACTCATTTAGGCATTCAGACAGTTTCTCTGGGTCTCAAAACCCAAGGAAAGGATTCTGTCCTCATACCTTCATGACTCTTAGGTCTTGCAGAGATTTCATTTCAGTCAATAAAATAATATCCCTTTCTGTATCCTTCTTCTGCATTAACATTGCAGGTGGTAGCAATAAAAGGTTAGAGTCCCTCTTATTACATTAGGAACAGTACTAACCTGGGATGAATTCACTCTCTGCATTCAGATTTGTCATCTTTATGGAAGGCTCTCTGCTACAGCAGTTATTGCTTTCCTAGCCCATTCTAACTTTAAGTCCTGAGTCAGCAGAAAATGAGCATAAAAACAGAGCGCTGGTGCAACTCCCTTGCATAAGCTCTGATGAACTTGGCAAAAGTGTCATTGTGTGGCCCACCACTTTGTGAGTCAAGTTTTTATTTCTGTGGGATCCTTTTCGACAATGCTGAGAACACAGTCCAGCTATGGAGAGCATACATGTTTGCATCTCTCATGGATGCAAATACTCAAGTTTGTCCAAATGAAATGCCAGAAATTCATTGCCTACCATCAGATTTCTGTTGAGCACCAGCTTCTGTCACCTGCAGAGCACGTGTCAGAATCTTAAGATGTAGCAATGTAATTTCTTTAAACAAAAGTTCTGTCAGTCTTCTCCCAGTTAACAAGCAGTAGGACAAGAGGAAGCGGCCTCAAGTTGCATCAGGGGAGGTTCAGGCTGGATATAAGAAAGATTTCATCACAGAAAGGGTTGTCAAGCATTGGAAAAGGATGCCCAGGGAAGCAGTTGATTCATCATCCCTGGAGATATTTAAAAGATGTGTGGATGTGGCACTTTGGGACATGGTTTAGTGGTGGCCTTGACAATGTTGGGTTAGCAGTTGGGTGCAATGATCTTAAAGGTCTTTTCCAGCCTAAACAATTCTGTAATTCCACACATAATGCCAAGCTGCTACCATTTTCCTCATCCCATGGATGAAACAGCACTGTGGCTGGAAGCACTGTGGGTTAGCTCTTGGAAGTTCCTGCATGTGAAGCCATTCCAAAATTTCCCCTTATAGCTAGAACCTGTCATGAAGAAAAAAGTGGTTAATTACTGAAATAAGTAGAGTTGAATATTTAATCAGTCAGGCTGTTTATGAGGTCAATTTTTCCAGTTTTTCCTGAGAGCTGACAAAGAAGGAGAAGAGCAAACATATTGCACTTCATTCTCATTGTGGTTGAAGCTTTGTGATTAATTGCCATCAGTTGCATTGAATCTCTAAGGGGCAGAGCACAGGACTATTACAAGATCATGTTTTGATAGCCTTCAACTCTAGAGCTCTGCTAAGATTTCTTCCACAGATGTTGGAAAAATTGCTGTAAGAAGGAGGGATACCAAAATTTTGCACTCTGTCCTGAGGAGGAGAAGAGAGAGAATCTGTGCTGGTTGATTAGACAACTCAGGTAAGAGGCTTGCTTTGGGGGTCTGTACTCCCATCCCATGGCACATGGGAATAAAAAAACCTTTCCATTACTAGTTGAGCAGATACAGTCAAGGCTAGTTGCAACTTCTCAAATTTAAAAAAAAAAAAAAAAAGAGAACCCATTTCCATGTCAAAGAAAACCCCCCACCCCAGCTCTAGCTGCACAGCCCAGAGCCTCTCGCTGCTGGGGCACCTTGTTGGAGCCACTTCCTCTCCCTATTCTGGTGGCCCTTGCATCCTGTTGGTTGCAGGATGGCAGCTCTCTCAGGGAGACTCTCTAACATGAAGCAGCTGTGATTTTCAGCAGGGCCACTTTACACAGCCCAGAAAAGAGCCAGCTGAGGGCTCTTGTTGCTTGTTTTGCTCCTCTGTTCCTGGCTGTGTTATCCCCCTCTACCTGGGCTCACTCACTGCTCACAAACATGTGCTTTGAAAGTATCCCAAGCTCCAGTAGGAAAGCTGGTGATGTATAATATATCCTAAGGAAAGATTTGCCTCTGTTTAAAAACCTTCCTGACCTCATGACTGAAGAAGAACAAAATAATGTATTAACAAAAACATGGTTCACTGCCAAAGAAAAGGAGTTCCTGTAAGGACTGAAACAATAAATCTCCTCTGTACTGAACTCCCAGAGGGAGTATGTTGTATTTCCTCCTGTTCTTTATCAAAGTCCCCAAAATAAGCAGGAATGGGCTGTGACCAGGCACAGTCACCACACACCTTTTTCCATGGAGTAATTAAGGCCTGCCTCAGAGTGAGAGCACTCCCTGCCCAGCTGCACAAGGGAGAGCTGACAGCACTACCACCAAGCATGAAGCTCCTGGCGACTGCCTTCTTTTTCCTTGCTGTACTCTGTGTTTGCACTGTGGGAGGTAAGTTCTTTGGCTTTTTTGGATAGGCTTGTCACATCTCTCAAGTGGTTTGTGAACAAAAGCTGAGCTGTCAGTCGGTGTGTGCTTTTTCTTCATTTCTACTGCAGTGATTGAAAGACTATGTGTTGGAGGAGAAGGTACTAACTGGCAGCTGAGTTATATGTGTTCTGTGAAAAACTTTCCTGCCATTGTATTTTTGTGACAGTTTTCTTTCTAGGTGTCATGAAGCTCCTAAATCTGAGAGGAGTCAAAAGCAGAGGTGTATTTACAAAAGTTTGCAGTTCTGTTTTTCTTCTACATGTTAAAGCATTTTTTGCAAAGATGGCTTTAAGGGGACAATTGAAATGCCTGAAAGATTTTGCAGTTTTTGCACTTGCAAATTAGATCCATCCTGATAGATTTCCCTTGCACTATGCCAGCTATAGGTTTGGCCAAGAATGTCTTTAAGAAATTATTTTATTTTTGGCCCCAAAGATATAGGGACTTAAAACATCTGTCAAGTGTCAGATAATGAGGGCTGCAAGCCCAGGGGTCACATTGGTTACTGGGCACAGTATCTTTTAGATATGATTCTTAAATGCACAGATTTAATACAACTTATGGTGTTCAGGTGGTCACTGAACTGATGTTTTCGTTATTCTTCAGCTTGAAGGATCATGCTTTTAAAATGGAATTAACTAGTAAAACCCAAAAGGGTGAAAGAATCTGCAACAAGGGCCAGAGTCTATCATCACCTTTGCCAAAAGATACATTTGAAGATACATAAAATCTGCCTTTTATCTGTACGCTCATTTCCCATCTCTCTGGGCTACAGCTTCCACAAATGCCTATAGATTTCCTGAAAAGGATCTATTAACCAGAATTAAAATTTGATAACACTAGATTACCTGATCTAAATGAAGTTAATCAACTTTTGCTCAGGTTATGTGTTGAAATCTAGTATTATGTGGTGTATCTTATTCTATTGCTTGGGCTCATTGCTGTTAGGAAAACAGATCAATAAAGGAGATTAAAAATAAACCTGTGCCACAGAAAGAACTGCTTTTAAAGTTATGTTAAGTAAGTACAAGCCCCAAAAGTCTGTCTTGGGGTGCTATTTATTCTCTGTCTGCTACTCCTTGTAAAAATAGTCTTCCTGTCATTGTCAAAGCTTTAATTTCACAATTTCTGAAAAGCAAAGTGGAGTTGCATCAAAAAGAGCATATTTAACACAACAGTCCATAAAGCTTACCAGAAAGCAACATACAAAGGTGGGAGGAATCCTGCTAATTTTGTACAGTCCTTTCTTAAAAAAGGATTTTTCCTCCTCTGCATGATATGAACATGGCAGAAATGATGACAGTGAATAAGCAGATTTTATATATGATACATTTGTTCTTAATGATTTTGGTTCTGTAAAACAGGGAAAAGAAGTATTTTTTAACACTTAATTGCAAGATAGATGTGGTAGTGAAATTCTATTGGTAAATTCACGCCAGAAAATTAAGGAAATTTATGGGGAAATTTGGAGTATGTTTTTTTCTACCTTGTGAAATAAAGTCATACGCTTTATAGCCAAGCTTGCTTCAGGCGGCCCCATGCACCAACCTGTTAAGACAGAATTGGTTTTATTGTCTGTTGTGCAAAGCTGGACCAGATTACTTGAATTTCCACTTTTTGTGATCTCTAAAGTGCTCTGGTCATCTGGGCTATAACAGCAGAATCTTGTAATCTGAAGCTGGGAAGTGATGGTGAGGAGACTCACACCAGTCTCTCTTTTTTGAGCATTGGAGACAGCAACAAGACTTTTCTCCAGCTATTTAGTGTTTTTAAATGATAAATTATATTATAATTATTATATATAATATGATTTTTAGAGAAGGCCAAATCCCACCCCAGTGTTTCAATACTCCCTCCCCCAGGTTTTGGAGTAATTTGTTTTCAAAGCTCACCAAGACAAATGTGAGGGCTTCCAACTTTTTCATACGCTACACACAAGGTGTTTCTCTGTGTATTTTTTGTATATCATACATAGGACATTTCCACTGTGGTTAGTAAAGAATATACCTGGTCTTCTGTGGGGCTTCCGAATTTCATGCTTTTTCTTCAGCTGTATGCTCATAGTGCTTTTCTTTGCAATTTTCTTACTTGTCCTGGGATCTTTCATCTTCAAAAGCCCATAATGTTTCAGTGGAGTCAGCCCTCTGTCAGCACATTACTAGAGGCTCAGTTAGGTACAGATGTGGAGGCTGATAGCCCCCTGACAACTTGTTCCTCCTACCTAGACTTTTCTCAACCCTCTAGGGAGTTAAATGGCATGCTTAAAATAGGAGTTTCTTCATGCTCATCTCAAGGTGTTCAGTTCTCCTGGCATATTGCCCTTTATTCTTACCTGTTCCAAAATGTAGCTCAAATAAAAATGCTTTCTAGGTTGGTTCACAGCATTTTCAGCTTTAAACAGTCAGCACTGGAATGTGTCAAAAAATACAATGTCAAATTATAGTAATCAAATATGAATGCTCTTGAATCTGCCCTAGGATGTAATTACTTTAAAAATGCATAAAGGTGAACTTGTTTCCTTCTAAAAGATGAGAGGAGAAGCCTTGGCATGTGCTTATAATGTAAGTGTTTAGATGTTGCATTTTCTTGTGCCTTGGTCTTGGAATACAGTGTGGCTGTGGCTGCACAGCAAACATCCTCCACACAGTAGTGCTGGTAGCACAGCACTGCATCCTTCTCACCCAGGCACCCAGGCTGGTGTCTTGCAGAAGTGGTGGCAGAGGACAGAGGGCTGTGCTCCTCCTGGCATCGGGCTGGGCATGTCCAGGTTGTGCACCTGAGCGGAGGGGCTGGAATGAGTCACCCTGTGTTGGACATCTCCAGGGCTGGGGTGTTAACACCTGATTGCTGACCCCTGTTGACAGCCAGAAGTAGCTTTATCCGAGTGCTCTGTCAGTGTGGATGGCACCACAAAGAAACAAGGGACTTCTTTTTTTGAAAGGTAGGAGCAAATCTTGGCATTGAGAGTTTGGTCCAAATGCCCCTGAAGTAATTTGGAGCTGCTCTGTTTCACTGTGGATCAGCCCTAAAATATGAGTTTCCCAGCCCCTTTCCTCATTATGGGGATGCTGTGTAGCATCCCAAACCTATAGCACAGCTGGTTAATCCTGACTCCCAAGCTGATAGCTTGACAAAAGTTCCACTGAGCCAGGGCTCCTGTAGTTACTACACACATTTGCAGCTGTCTGAATGCTGCTCTTGTTGATGTAAATTAGAGGAGATGGATAGCCTTTTCCTTTTCCAGCTTCTGTGCTCTCTGCTCACAAGCCCTCAGGTATTTTAAAAATTAATTTTTAAAATTAAATACTAACTAAACTGTTTTGAGCAGTGAAAGCTTTTGAGAATGGTCTCACCTCACTCTGGGTTATTATTCATGTTTGTTCTCTGGAAAACCAGCAAGGCACAGACAGTCAAAGTTGGATCATTGTCTCATTTCTGGAAATTTGAGAAATGTGAATGGGGTTTAGATATTACTTTCTTACACCTTTGACTTGCTGGAGCCAAAGGTTTGGATGTCTTGAGGATTTGCCTGTTGTGAAAAAAAAAAAGAAATTGTACTTGGTGCTTTCACTGTTTTTCACTGTTTCTAGCGGTTTGCCAAGATTAGCTTTGTGAAAAATCAAATTATAGTGCTGGAACTTATGATAGCCTTTAATGGAATATTGAATTTTTATTCCTGTGCAGATTTTTTTTTTTTTTTTGGTTGTTTTTTTTTCCCCTGCTGCCACATTCCTTTCATTCATTAGATCCTTTGCATTTTGGGGCAGCTTTTGACTAATGGAGTTTAAAGGTGTATTTATTACTGGACAGAAGGAAACTGCATATTGTATCCCCAAACCTGAAAGCAAGTTTACCGCATTTACTGAGGATAGAAGCAGATGGCTTGATACCTGCTTGGTTATGATTTACAGCCAAAATAAATGGAAACTGAGTATTAAGGGCAAGTTGCCTACAGCATTCAGTTCCAAACCTGGGAAAACATAATGCTGTATAACATGCCCAAAAATTGATTATTTTTTCTGAAAATTTACCACAATGTCTTGTCTTTTCTTTAGCTGACTCTTTTTATCTCTGTTCAAAACTGGAGTTCTTATTAATCTTCACTAGTTTATAAATTAGGAAAAAAAGATCTGCTGAGGTTTGGTTTGGTGGGTTTTTTTTTTTCCTAATTAGGAAAGTACCTCGAATTTGGACTCAAATTGTTTATACATCTGAGTCCTGTGTGGAAAAACCTGCTGAAGTACTTTAACTTTTTTTTTTTTTGTACTATAATTTATACTGCAAAAGTAAAAATTGAAAATAATCTTTAAGAATCTCTTAACCTTCAGATGGGAGTACATTTAACTGGTACTATTTGATAGCCAGACTAAGTTCAACATGTAAAATTAGTAAAATCTCATGGAAAACCATCATTTTTATTTATGGCCTTTATGAAATGGGGTGGGGGGAGAGGGTGGTGTTGTTTGTAATTTTTGCTGCAGCAGCTCAAGGAAGACTCATTAATGGGTTTATGTCACAATTCTGTAAACAGAGAGACAAGTTGGATTTGTGTGCAGCAGGTGTTATTTCCAAATGGAAGTGAGGAATTAAATATTTGGCTCCTTCAGAAAACAAACAACTAGTTTTGGTTTCAACTAGCACTCTAAAAATGGGTTTCTCTATTAAAATAGGTCTCCCTTTAAACCAGAAAGGTCAAAACTCTGATTTGCAGCCCTGCAAGTCACTGTCATTGTTCCAGCAGCTGGCATATCAGGTAGCAATACCTTGGCACTCCTCTTGTCAAAGTGGATCCTTGGATGCCCTAACCGTGGCATGTGGTATCAGCCAGACCTACCTGCCACAGGAAAAGGAGTTTGACAAAATTTAATATGATCTTCTCTCCACACTGTGCCTTCTGGTCCTACCTTCCCATGAGAGAAGACTGAGCTGATGATCACTTGCTGATATGATGACTTGGAATAAAATTCAGCAAGTGTCATCTGCTGGGGTGTTGTAGGAAGGGGTAGGAAGCTCTCTGCTGCCACCCACACATGTACTAGAGGCTGGTCTGGAAGGGTCCAAATTAATTTCAAAATACTTTTTTTCTCAGCAGTCAGAGTGGCCAACAACCCCTTTCAGGCCAGACTAACTAGCTGGTACTCCAAAGGTTATGTTTCAAACTAGGAACAGGACAAGGATTTTCTGGCTGCTTTTATGTGGAAAATGGATACTTGCCTTTGGTAGAAGTGCAAATTCTATACATCAGTAGATCAATAGAGTAGTTTTACAACAATTTTGAATGCTTTCTTTTTTTTTTTTTTTTTTGCAATGGCAGTAATGTGCTTCCAGGTGTTAGCTGCATGTTGTAGATAGCAATGCATCTCAGGTTTCTGAAACCACAGAGCAAGTGGCACATAATTTTGCATCACAATTTTCTGCTGTAACCATTCTGCCTTGTCTTATCACTTTGACAAAATTATGTCTTTTGCTGGGATGGGAGCACTACACCAGCCTTTCTGTCTGAAGATTTCTACAAGATAAGTAATCATTCTAAAAAGCACATTCAGTTTGTCTTAATGGTATGATTTCTCAGTGTGATTGATGGTGTGATTTACTTGGTGTGAGGAGTGTCAGTGTAACTTTAGGGTTAAATCAATTAACATTATGATATTAATGAGATGTTTGTTCTTCCTGCAGATTTCTTCTTTCATAATCTTTAGCAGGAGATTAATGTTGGGTTTGGGCTTGAGAAATTCAGCTATTGAAGCAACAACTGATAAGAATGGCAAAAACTTTGGATTTTAGTTGGTCTGAGGAAAACAGTGCCAGGAGATTTTCTAACCTTCTTGGCCAATTTGCATTATTTACCTCTGCAAAATATTTATTTGTTGAGGTATCTTTCCACTGCATAATAATTACCTGAAGTGATCAGAACCCCATATATTCCTTAATTTTTTACTACTTTTCCTACTTTTTCTCATGCTCAACATTGAGTCTAAGGTTTTGTTTGAAATACAGTGTTGATAACCTTCTAAACATTACTATATGGGTGCTGTCTATCCCATTGGGAGGGATATACCATTGGGAGGCCTGAAATAATCTTTCCTCTACAGATGAATTACTCCTTCTCATCTCAGCATGGGTTATATATCACAACAATATAGATGATGTAAATATAGGTGTTTGCAAACTCATTCAAAGGTTATAGAAGCAAAGAAATCACCAAATATTTCTATACAAAATGGCAAAAATAGGTGATAATTACTCTGCAAAGAAATGTGTAATTCAAATCCTTTCCACCCAAATTCCAGGTCTCATGTCCAGCAGAGAGGGGCAGCTTTTGACATGATACATGGCTGATGCTTCCATGGCCATTCAAAGTCCACAAAAGCAATAATTTGGGGGTTTTCTTTACCCAGGAATTCTCAACACTCTGAAACTTCTGCCGAGTTGTCAAACCTCATCTACCCCTAACTCCTACAGATACTCCTAAAGTCAGAAATGTGTGGTGTGTTGAAGGAAATGTTTGGGGCCAGTGTGCAATTCCACTGTTGTTACTCATTCTTGCAAAGGACTGTTAAAACCTCTTTGTGAAAACTACTGAATTCTTTGAATTATGGAGCTTTCTGGACGTCCTATAGAGTCCAGATGGAGTCTGGACATCCTCTGTTTTGACTCAGATCACATAACCCTTGGAAGTTGTAGCTACACCAAAGGCTGGCTGCCCAGAAAGGCTCTTTGTCGTGGTTTGACAGGAAGTAGGTTTTCTGGGATATGCTGTGGTCACCAATAGGTGTTCAGATTTTAATATTGGCACCTGGTGTGGCCACTGGGCACATGGATATGCCTCTGAGAACACAGGGGTTAAAAAGCAGAGCACTCCCGTGGGAAGTTCTCTTGGGTTTTGG
Source organism: Agelaius tricolor (assembly GCF_023055355.1). Classification (NCBI taxonomy): domain Eukaryota; kingdom Metazoa; phylum Chordata; class Aves; order Passeriformes; family Icteridae; genus Agelaius; species Agelaius tricolor. Next base: position 19,815,456 of record NW_027269268.1, read on the forward strand.
CGGGGAAAGAGTTTGGATCTCTCCCCCATCCAGCTGCTGCTGCTGGGCCGGGGAGGGCAGCCATACAGCCGAGTGAGGTAGGCCGGGGCTTGGACCGAGAGGGGAGGTGAAGAGGCCCCAGCATGGAAGGGTGGGAGAAGCACCAGGAAGTATCAGGCAGCTCCCCCAGGAGAGAGAGAGAGAGAGAGAGAGAGAGAGAGAGAGTACAGCCTGTGCCTGTGACTGCTTCCTTGGAACTTGATAACATGTGCCGGCAGCACAGCCGAGAAGGAGAAGAAGGGGGGGTGCAGCGAGAAAGTGTCTGGCCGCTTGTGGGAGTCTCCGGGTGGTTGGAGCCCGAGCTTTTAACCCTTTTTTGGACAATGAAAACTTTGCAGAACATTAACTTTTCCTAGAAGAGAGATAGAGATGAAATGGAAGAAGGAAATGTGTAAGTGTGAAGGTCTGGGCAAGTGAAAGATTTTGGAAGAGTAGAGAAGAATCTTAGGTGGGAAGAGATGATGGAGTGGCTTTAGCTGGACTCTTCTTGTTATAGCCATGGACAGAACCATGTTTCCTGTGACACAGAGACTGCATCCAGGGGGAGGCAATGGCTCAGAGCCAAGAGGATTCAGTGTTGGTACCCCTCGGCCCCAGGGGGTGAAATCTGGGGGGGACAGGTGTCCCAAAAGTGAAACTGCGCTCTTTTTGGAACGGGACAAAGCATCCTTAAACGATGACCCTAGAAGGAGCTCTGGTCCATGTGCAGTGGTGAGAGCACTGGACATGAAAGGAAGAGGTCACGATGGCAGATGTTCTCCAAGCGGTGCCACGAGTGACATGGAAACACACGAGGTTTCAACTGTGTTTCCAGGGGAAGCCTATGGCACAAGAAGGACTCCTCTCCTCTTGATGAACTGAGAATTGATTATCTAAAGGGTGGTGATGGACTAAGAGTTGAAATTTGGGGGATGGATGTATTGGAATTTGGTGGGGGGAGGAGGAAATGTTTCTGGAAGGTTTTCATTTTCCCTGTGTGTTTCTTTTTACTTAGAGTTGTAGTTTAGTTAATAAAGTTTTTTTTCTTTATTTCTAAGTGGGGGCCTGCTTTGCTTAGTCCTGGTCTCACAGCAGACACCAGGGAGAAGGTATTTTCATGGGGGCACTGGCATTGTGCCAGCGTCAAACCATGACACTCTTCCAGCAAAACAATTTTAGGTTCTCTTTAGGAAGCTTTTTTTCTTATAAAAGTAGTTTATAAATATATTTGCTGTTATTCAGAAGATAGCAAATGTATTTTAAAAAGTGTTAGGCTTGCAACAACTCACTAGTTTCCAACATGCCAGCAACAAAAAAAAGGACTTACTCGAGATCTATGCCAAATAACCCAGTCCTTGAGATGTGCAAGGGAAGGACACAGTACACGTACTAGAGACAAAAAAATCCTCCCAGTGCACAGTGGTTTTTTGGTTCTCTGCACATTTTATCCTGTCTAGTTCAAATGACTCCAGAGGATTCCACTACTTTTGCAAGCCATCCCCAGTGCTAATGGAGTCATGTGGCTGGCATGTCTTAATGCTCTTGAATTTAGGTGAACTAGTGCCCAATTTATCTTACTGACTTAGAGATGCTTTCTTGTAGTGCACTGTCTGCCTCCTCCCTATTTGCTTTCGCCTTGCGTTTCCAAGAGCTGGCAGGAACTGCTGTATCCAGATGCAAAATAGAAAGTGGGGATTGATCATTCATGGGACGAAAGGTTGAAGAAGAGCAGAAAGGTTTGTGTAGGTATGGAACAGCTCATTCACAATTGTAATGTAACAGTTGTAATTGTCCTGGGAATACAATTGCTCTAATTGCCAATGAAAGTACAAGGGATGTCTTTAGCTGTTCACCAGCATGATGGGATCAGCTCCCAGCTCACCATGGCTTCCCAGTGCACTGACTGGGAGCTGGGATTTTGACAGGCCTGGGAATCCTGAATGCAGACCACTCTGTTGCCCTAGGAAGCTGTTTTTCAGAGTGGGAGCCAGCGTGGCTAATGCAGCAGTTCCCACTGCTCTTTGGTAGGATGAGTTCTCAGTGCTGACACTCTGTTTCAAGTCTCTTTGTAGTAACTTTGTTTTTAAATGGGAATACTTCGTTACATAAAGCATATGAGAAGATTTTCAGTTTTGCATCTGACCTTAGCAGTAGTATCAGATTGGTAGAAATTCAGAACAACATGAGTTATAATCAGCTTGGCAAGATAGAGACAGGCAAGAGAAGGTCTTCATCAGCTGTATGTGCCAATTAGAGGAATGAGATATTTTCGAAGTGTTCCCTTCATCCTTGCCTGTAAAGTAACTCCAGTGAGACTGTGCTGCATGCAGGGCTTGCAAAGCCCATTTGGGGCCTTCCCTTTGGGATATTCTGTACCATTTAACCTTTGTTCTAGGCAGTGTGGAAAAGATGAAGAGAGTCTCAATGGACCAGTGAGCATGGAATTACATTAATTATAGAAGGAATTTACAGTGTTTCCACAGAGTTTTCTGACAGGAACTGCTTTTGGATGTTCCAGAGGCTTTCAGAGCTTTGTCAGGAACAGAATGGCATGGGCGGGTGTGGCTAAAATGGGTGTCTGGGCTGATCCCGGATGTTCTAAAAATAAATACATCATAGCAGACACTGCAGTGACCCTTTCCTGAATTATACAATTAGTCATGCTGCTGGAGATGCACTTGGGTCACAAACATAGCACAGAGCTATATGACTTTCCTAACTTCTGCAGCACATTGAAAAGGAGAGCTGCTGATTGACCGGGGCTCAGCTTCCGCTCTGGCTGTTCTGTATCTTCCCTACCCAAACGTGCTCTTTCATGGGAAACAAAAATAGGTTTGCCAACAGCATGTTAAGGAAAAAGCATTGTAAGCATTACAATTTTCTCTCTGCCTTCTGGGTGGGGGTGAATTGCACCAACACTTATCCCTTCCTGTTGCAAGGAAAGGGGCTCTCCTTTATTTCTTTTTCTCCTTCTGTTCAGCAATGCACAATATGTATAAAGCTTTCTATATAAAATAGCACCCTCTAAGGACATTTTTCAAATTTATTTAGCTTGACTAACACAAAGGGAGGGGGTGGCAGTTCATTTTCTGTATGTACTATAATATAGTCCTTAGAAACTCCTAGCTTTTATCTTACACGTGGACAAACAAATACATCATAATCAAAGGGTGACAATCTGGTGGTTTAAATAGCTTTAAAGGGTTTAATTAAAACCTGTTAAATACTTTTAACAGGTTTAAATAAAGAGAAGTGCAGAGCTTGGAGCCTTCATTCAAGGAAGGCTGGAGTGCTGATGAGCATGCTGAGCGCATTTATCGTTCTATGGAGTGCAAACAATGTACTCATCCCTCTGTAGTACACAGTAATAGAGATATCCACCAACCTTCACGTGAGCAGAAGGCACACTAAGAAAACTGGTGATTAAAAGCCTTTCATAGGGAGTTTGCTTTTCTTCTAAGGCAATAAAAAACCCCCTTAAAACTGGCTATTTAAGTGCCCAGATTTCTATGTCCACACATGCAGAGAGGCAAATCATGCTGTTCTTGGGTTGTTTCAAATACTCAGTGATACAGGGGCACTCATCCAACATTTCTCATTAATGTTTTGAGGAGGGGAGCCTTACCAACCTACAGCCATGCTGGCTGAGGCTGGTCCTTGGCATCTGCCTTGTCAATATTGCTTTGTGTAGCAGGTCCCTAAGCAGTAGCTGTTTGCTGGGAGCTGTGAGCAGGCTTTGTGGGAGCCTTTTGCCTGGGGTTGGTGATTCCCAGGAGCTCTCTGCTATGCTTAGTGTTGGGTCATGCTAGCCCCATGCCTGGGTGAGCAGGAGGAGCTCTGGGGCAGTGCTGGCACCAAAGCTGCATTTCCTGTCTTCTCTCTGTTCCCTGCTGGAAAAATTGTGGCAGCTACCTCCCTTTCCTTCCTCCCCTCAGTTCTTACTGCTGGCTGCCTTCAGCCCACCCAGTTTATGTTTCCTCTGCAGAAACCAAATCCCACATTGCCCCAGTTGCTGCTGCCCATTCCCATGCAATGCAGGAGGAGTCCTGGCCCTGTCTCCTTTTCCAACTATGGGGCTTCACATTTATGCTCTCCCTTCCTTAATATCTATCCCTTTTGACTGTTTTCAGGTGCTTTTGCCCTTTGTGGGGAGTGTTATGTGTCTCTGACCCAGGAACTTCTCCCTGCCTTTGTGTCCTCCCCATGCTCATGCCTGTAAGTTTTCCCCCCTCTTGTGCAGCACACTGTCTCTGTCATGTGACACCAGCCTGCAAACCCGGACCAGCAGCTACAGAGAAGAAGTAGAAACTTGACCTTGTAAAGTGTAAAATCTCCCCATGTAGGATTTGTATAGTTTGTTTTTAGTTTGTTGCTGAAGAGAGACGTGACTGGAAGGAAGGTGACAGCTTGGCAAACCGGAGGTGGTTTCCCACCTCCCTAGGCAGTGGGAATCACAGGCTTCCAGCTGGTTGGCATCAGGCAGCAAAGGATGTGGCCTTTCTCCCTGCCTTATGGTTTTAGCATTGCCTGCAGTATCTAAATACACCTCACAGGGATTCACCTCAAACATGGCCAGTGTAACTCTGTTCAGGGTCTGCATTGTCCTTCCAGCTGCCAATGTGAGAATTTCACAGCAGAGAAAATCCTGAGGTGGAAAACGCCTTATGTTGCAGGAGGCTGTGTTAAGAGCTTTGGCAGCAGTGCAAAACCATTGTGAGACCAGGCTGGAAAAACACTGTGCAATTCTGGCTTTTGGTGATAGTGAAGTGGCAGTGACCAGCATGGGGCTGTTACTGGGGACACAGCTTTCCTTTCACCAGGGGCTGTCACAGCCTGAATGGTTGTGTGCAGGTCCTGTTACAGGCACAGCTGAATGTGTGTGTGAGGCATGCCACACTTTGGGTATTGCTTACCGTACTAAAGAAATGTGGAAACACAAAGTTTTTGGGGTGTTTTGAGTTTGCTTCAAATTCAGGAAGCTTGCAAATGGCTGTGTTTAATTTAATATCCTTCCACACACTTATCTGCTGTGTCAGCTGTTATCAGCTTCAGCCATTCACAGGATTACATCAGAACCTTGGTTCCCATTTAAAATCTAGTTTATGCGAATTTAGAAGGAAAATCTTAAGCATGAGTCCTTAAGGATGAAACACTAGAAACTATTAAATACTAGAAACAGTATTACTTCTCTAAGATGAATTCTTTCAGAGAAAAATACCTGGGGGAGAGGGGTTATTCCCTTTTTTCTAAAAATTTATTTCTGGAGCATTTCATCAATTTTTTTTTTATTATTTTTGCTCTTTGAATAGCAAGAAAGGAGTTGATGTTTCCAAACAGCACTGTTAAAATTGCACTTAAACCTCTTCTATTAGTATATCTGTATTTTTGTTCTTTGGATAATGTATGAACCTTTATACAAAATGCACTACAAAAGAAAAAATAGATTTATCTCAAAAGTTAGGGTAAATGGTCATGCACTGGAAAGAAAGACAAATGAGTAGTGAAAACAGAAATAGGAGAAGTGCAAGGACTGTACTGGGCCTGGGGAAAGGTGAGATAAGAGGATGTAGGGATGAAGCAGCATTAAATGAAAGAGGAAACATAACAGACAACAGAGCTCCAAGGTAAGAGTAAGCAAGTCGTTTACTTGGTGTCAGGCAGCAGCTATTTCTTGGGACCTCTGAGTTCCCAGATCTGTACCAGAGTGTCTACAAGGACAGCTATTTCTTTCTTGAAAAAGGACCTTTTTTTTTTCTTTTACTTGAACAGTGGTTACAGGAGGCTCTTTCATGGTCACAAGGGCTGGCAGAATTATCATGGGCTAGAAAGACATCACTATTTATTTCTGATGGTGTGGAAAAACAGAAATCAAAAAAGCAGCTTTGACTTCTCCATAACTTGTGTGTAGTTGCAAAGGCCCAGGGTCACACAAAAAACCCCATAATATAACATCCTGAAAGAGAGTAGGTTTCAGATATTCCAGATATTAGGAAGACATTTTTTACTAGAATTAGAGTAGAATTAGTGAGGGTGGTGAGGTACTGGAACAGGTTGCCTGGGGAAGCTGTGGATGCTTTTTCCCTGGAAGTGTTCAAGACCAGACTGGATGAGCTCTGAGCAAACTGGTCTAGTGGAAGATGTCCTTGCCAACAGCAGGGAGACTGGATTTAGATCATCTTTAAGATCCCTTCCAACCCAAACCATTCTGTGATTCTATGATAATACATAATACACAAACATAATATGAACACCTGTAGGTTCTGCTTTATAACCTTGAAGCAAGGAATTATCATGTGCAGGATTCTCCAGGACACCTCTTTGGTAATTGCTCCCAGGTAGAGCCTGTAGAGCATTGGTCAGGTTTGGAGTGGGAATATATCACATCCTCATCAGCAAAGTGGTGAAAGCACCAGCTTCTGGCTGTTATGCCACCAGTCTGACACAGGCACTGAAATACCTGCAGGGTTTATAGTCCAAATCCCTTGTCCATTACCTCTCATTCAAACTGCAGAGGACATTAGTTTATTCCTTTGCCTTGGCTGCAGCTCCTCCTGCACCTACTGACTGCTGTTGTTGTGCCTTCCATTAATCCTTCCCTCTCTAGGCTGAGCAAATGTAATTTTTGCAATCCTTCCTGAGATGTCATTTTTCTCTAGACTCCTGATGATTTTTATGGTTCTCTGCTAACTCCCCACCTCCTGAAGTCCACATCCTTTTTCACATGCTTCTGAAGCTGGACCAAGTACTTCATCTGAATGAAAGGATTTTAGCCATGTGGTTTTGTCTATCTAGTGCACTGTCAAGTGAAAGAAATATCAAACAGGCCATTCCACTTGTTATCTGCAACAAGAGTGACTTTTCCATAAAAATAATATCCTTTTAAAGTTAGGTATTGATGCCAAACCAGAAAGCACTTAAATTCAGTAGTTCATGTAATGAATATAATCAGTATCTATTTTGAACTATCTATTAATCTTTAAAAATGTTTTTGCTTTGGCATTTGGTTTTCTATTATCTGTTTCATGTGGTGTTTCAAACTTTGTGGTTCGTAACCTGTGGTATCCTGTAGGGTGTAAACAGAAGTACTGATATAATAACATGCAATTTTTCGCTTTTTTAATGCTTTGATTGTAGCAATAACAGGCACCCAATTAATAGGAGATCAGAACCTGTCTCTCTTTCTAGTGTAAAGGTAAAAATAATAAGAGAGAGAGAGAGAAAAGGTTATGAGAACTCTAAGCTCAGATCTTAAAGACTGAAGCCTACATCAAAAGCTGCAGTCTGAGGACAACTGTGGTCATCAGTCAGTCCTGTCTCGATTCAAGGGCTCCTTCTGAATTTTAAAGAAGAAAGTAAGTTCAGTGTTCTGGTTCATCCATTTCAAAATCTGAAGACCAATGCTTTCATTTTAGAACAAATATATCATTTAAATCCAACCTAGGAAAGACAATAAATGGAAATGCTGTGAACCTGAAAAAAAGCCCAAACAAGCCACAACAGTTACTCTCTTTTCAGTTTGGTCTTGTGGCCATGTCACATGTTCTTGGATCTTAATTCCTTCATATTTTTCCCTGTGACCCTGTCTTACTGTCTCTAGACCTTTCTGCCCTTCTCTTCTTCCTCTCTTGTTATGTTTCTCCCAATCTGGATTTCTTTTTGCCTTATTATCTGCTTTAAAATATGGTGGGTTTTGGGTTTTTTTTCTTTCTGGAACTTACCACCAGCAGCATCCCCCCTTCACTCAGCACAGTGCTGTGTCTGAGAGCCTTTTAGCTCCACGTGTATTCTTTGGACACAAGGGTGCTGCATCATGGGTCTCCCATGCTCCTTTAGCTGGGTTTACTGCCAGCAAACGGCAGTGGTTTCTGTGTGGAAACAGTGGCTGAGTAGATTTTGGCTACTCCTATGTCAGAGTACATCTATGTGCTCTCATATCAAAGGGTTCACTGCATTCAAATCTGCTAAAAAAACAGGCAATTGTAACTTTACTCAGTTGTCCATCATCTGAGCCTGCAGCCAACCTGACATGAGCAGAAAAATGAAGATTTCTGTCCCTTTCTTTGTCTATCAGCCATCTCTGATGGTGAAAATTATTTTCTCTATCATTTTTTTTGATCTCTTGCTTTTATCCCCCATAGGACTCTCCTTAGTTACAATTTAACATTGCAAATAAGAGCATAATAAGCCACCAGCTCTATCGTATCTTTTAATCAAACAGTTCCCCCCACAATCCTGTCAAGGTTTAAACATTTTTGCATGATGTTTTCAACTTAATTTTAAAGTATAGTTAATTATTCAACATTTTAAGAAAACAATTAATTCATAAAACTCTATTGTACTCTGTTAATTGAATTTATCTTAGTTTATCTCTAACCTGTGATAAAATCAACAAATAGTGAGTCATAATAGAACTGTGCCTTATATTCACTTTTTTTTTTTAGTTTTGAGGAAACCTTGGCCTATCAACACGGTTATTAAATGGAACACCTTTAAAGGATGAGTAATCTAATTATTACAATGAGCTTCCTACAAAGTCATGCTGAGTTAGAGGAAGAGTTTTGGGAAGAGTGAGTTTGGGAATGAGCTGATTGGCCAGCTAGTACATTTAGCTGGCATTACAGACATGGTAGCTACTGAGATATGTTAAAACAAAACCAGCTGAAATGTAGGCACTGTTGAAAAAACATTCTGTTCTACTGCTGTGGCCTTGTGGTGTGGGGGATTACAGGAGCTTTGTCAGCAGTACATAATGAGAATGAAGAAATTGAAAAATGCTTGCTGTTTAGGGAAACAAGATTGCCTGTAGGTCTCTCTGGATAAAATTTGTTTTCCAAGTTTTTCAAGTGTGGGCTATGAAGCATCACTCTCACTGGGTAACCATGTGGCAAGACCACCTGTATTTTAAATGCAGTGTGCACGAGTCTGTGCATGGTGAGACTGTGTCCACGTGTTCTGGGGAGTAGAGCTGGGGCAACAGCAGGCCCACAGGGGGCTCATTTAATTTTATATAGGATATGCCCATATCAAACTGGGCCAGCATGTGCCATGACAAGGCATTTTGGAGGCAACAACATACCTAGAAAAGATGCCCAAGAAAATGGGGCTCACTGGGAAGGGGCTGAGACCCGTTAGAAAAGTGCAGGTGCCAAGAGCACTGATAACACACTGCTTGGAGAGGAGTTCATCTGGTTAGACCTTAATACATTTCTGCAGAGCCCCTGCAGTTGTATTATGTTGTGTGGGGTTTTTTTCCAGGTTAGATCTGTGGCTCTTGCAGGCTTCGGGTGCTGCTCGTGAAATTTTAATCAGAGCGCAGTACACCGAGCAAAGAGAACAAAACTGACTGTTCTGCCCTGTAGCCAAAAAAAGAGAGAATGCCAGCAGATATTACCATGAATGGAGTCACACAAGAATACTGACATGCTGTCCTGACTCAGTTTAGCATGTCTGTATTACAGCATGCTAATGCAGCCTGACAGGATGCCACGCTTCAAACCTGACAGCACATGGGGATTAGCCTGTGCCATTTTCCTCTCCCATTCAGTTACAGAGTTGATCTATTCCTCCACAAATGTACCCATGCTTGTCTCACAGAAGTCTAAAATGGTTGAGAAATGCCTGTTTCTGAGTCAGTGCAGCTTTTTCACCCCTTTCAACACCCCCTAACTTCTTTTAGTAAAAAAATATGAACACCACAGCAATAAGACTGAAAATCTTGCTTAAAGCCAAAACACTTTTTAAGTTATGATGTTAAAATCTTGCAGCACAGTAAGAAGAGACAGAAATTATTTTTCTCATTGAAGTTTCTTTTTTGGATTATTTATTTGTTTATATTGAAGTGCCACTTACTAATGATGCTTTAAGACTGGCATAATTTATGGCGGTAAAACCCCAACAGCTGGATCACTGTGTTGAGGGCAATGGGGAAAGTCAGTCTTTCAATGTGGTGCTTCTTGAGCCATGATCTGGGAATTCTCCTCTTCTTCCCACATTTAGGCATTAGGGTGATGCTGAAAAGCCCTCCTGAAGTGCTTGTACTAGCCAGGGAACTAGTACAATTTTGTTACTTCAAGGCAGGAGAAGGGCTGCTTACTCCTGTGGCCAGTTATTTTAGTTAATCCTCCACCCTGAAGACTCAGAGCAGCTGTGGTTGTATTCAAGGAGAGGAAGAGATAGCAAAAACCACTTTAATTGTCTCCATTTCCCCCCTCCCAACTGGTCTGGGAAAAGAGCATGCAGTCCAAGGTGGGAGGCAGCAGCAGATGCTTCCCATTACAGCAGCCAGGGCAAAATGAAGAGATTTAGGCTATAGCTTGAAAATGTTGGTAGCAGAGTTACATGATTTGGTTGCTTCTGCTGATAAGCTTCTGAACTTGATTTTCCAGGAAGGTCCATGCTGCTCTCTGCTATTATGACTGTGTAGTGCTAAAGAGATCTGGAAGGTACAGAGGTGATATGATTCTTTCTGTGTTTCTTTCAGAAGATGACATTCAAAACACTTCTGTCAAGACAACCATTTCTGCAGTAACATCAAAAGCTGGTAAGACTTCCAATTTGCTGTTATCTGGTGTTCTGAAGATTCTGTTGTCTTTCTAGCTTTCAGCTTTTCCAGCTTTTGGGGGAAACCAGGTGAATTATTTCATCCAGGGTGATCATAGAGCAATGTATTTCCCCAAATCTCTTATGAAACTCTGTTGCAAAGAAAGGATTGAAGTATCTTAGTATGGAGACACTTAATTTGAGCAGGCTGGACTTTTTGTTTCAGGTGAAAAAGGTTCTCTGAGTTCCTGTGCTCTCAAGGAGTGGTTCAAGTGAGATCAGAGATTCATAAATTACCAAAGACTCCTAGTTCAAGAGGACTTAACAGAGAAAATACATACTTCACATGTTAAAAGTCTGTTATTCTGGTCTACATCTTCAACTGTCACATTCAGTTCTCTTTATTATGCAGCTTTGTTATGAAAATATATGAAAAATCAATACTTACCATATTTCAATCATGTGAACTTCTTTATTAGTCTGAATATTGAAGACTGCTGCATTTAATAAGTTATACATATGAAAGAAGAAAATGTGGACAGAGTGTTCTATTTTTTGATAACTGGGGATACTAATGAGTCTGCTGTGGAGCTGAAAGCACTGAGATGATGAAGTATACACTTGAAATGCTAGTAATGGAGGTGGATAAGATGCAACCAGGTGAAATATGTGTATATTATGTTTGTTACAGCAAAGGTTTTGACCTGTTCAAATTGTGTTGCAGCTTTTTTATGCAGTTCTCAAAAATCCTGATGTTTATGTCAGCTTAAAAGACACTTCATAAATGTACCTCACAGTGAGTTAACTCTTTGAATGCTTCACTGAAATTTTTCTTGCAGCTTTTTTCCATTGAAGGGAGAGCAATGTTGGTATTTATGCCACTATGAAAAAAGCTTTAGAAACCCAGTATGAGATTAAAACAATTTGTAAGTGTGGAACAAGCAGGCCCATTCCTCGAGGCATTGCTACTCTAGGTGAACAGCTAGAAAACTGAGAGCAGAGAAAGAATGTATAAGTCATATTTCAAAAGTTCCAGTGTGAACATTGCATTTAGAAGTACTTGAGTCTTATGAGAGAAAATTACATGGGGTGCAATGATTTATTCCTATTCTTTCACATATATCATCCATTAAAAATGCCAGAAGATTAGTATGTAGGTAGAGATAGTAGTCAGGTCTTTAGTTGAGCCTATTTAGCTGACAGTAGCACTTCCTGTTTGCATTAGATCACAGAATTAAAAGCTGAACTCATAAATTGATTGGTTATAGGATTTTTTAGTTTCCTGGCTGTAATTTGGTAAGTCCATTCCTTTGGGCAAGTGCTGGGGGTACATGGGACCTGCAATAGGCCATCCATGCACAGCAAGACAAGGTGATTTAAACCCTGCTATTGCTTTAGTGATCTTTGGGCAACTCTTCTCCCATCTCTCATAGCAGCAGTGGCTGGGAAGGGATTCCTGCTGCCTGCAGGTGCCCTTTCCCCTCCCCTTAGCCTCCAAGTCTCACTCCTCTTGAGGACAGAACTAGGAGTCACCTTACAAAGGGCACTGAGTCCACCCCAAGGAATATAATTTACTAGAGAATACTATTCATATCATCCACAATGTCCTAAGCTCTACTGTACTCCAAAAAGGAGGGCCTGCTGGGTGCTTCTTTTTCCCCAGAAATCTGGGTGCAGAGGAAGAAGGTCTGGGAAAGCTGGCCAGTGAAGAAGACTCAAACATGTCTCAAAGTGGGCAAACACGGGGAAAAATTGTCAAAACATTAGGGGAGTCTATTCCCCCTCATCTCTTTACCTGTGGTCTATAAGCTGTGCTCCCATGTGCCACTCACACTACTTTATGGAGATTTTACATCCCTCCTCCTGCTCGGTAGGTATGCAGCAAAGTGCTGCTCAGAGGGGTAGTCCACCAGCACAATGAACCCATCCGTCCATTCCAGGCTCTGTTCCTCTCACCTCTTCCCTTGGAAGTGAAGCCAAGCACCTCTGTATAACCCCCAAAGATGATGTGCCTCTCCTTTAGGGGCTGGCTGGAAGGTACAATTGCTCCCTTTCAGTAGGCAATTGCAGGTTGTTCACAGACCAAACCTCCCCTCTGAAACCAATGATATATACTTTGAATACTCTTTCAAAATGTGTCGGCAATAAAGCTCTGTGAGGGCCAGCCTTTAAACAGAAATTCACTGCCTTGGTAAGAGAACACAGCTAGAGCAATGTGATGTTTATTTAGGCATGATAAAATAAATCCATAATGATGTGAATGCCTTTCTTGCAGAAGGGGAATCTGTGACTACTTCACAAGGAACTTCACAAGCAACAACATTGGCAGCGTCAGTGGTGACAACAGCTACAGTCAGAGCTACAAATGAAACCATCACAAGCAGTAAGTGAAAATCTTTGAGTTAATTGATGCTGTTCTAGTGGTCACTGAGGAAATTAATTAGGTAGTACTTCTTGGCTTGGGAATTTGTTTTACAGGGAGTGTACTCTTTGGTGAAACCTTACAGGTGTGGGCAGGAGCTCCCTTGTGGTCAGACTTAAAAGCAGCTCCAAACTGCACCTTCCAGCTGCATCATCACAGGCTTGTCTGCAGTGGGATGACCCAGCTATGGGACAGGGAATGGCTTTCCCTGCTGTCAATGGGGCCCTGGCCTGTTGATCTTGAATTTCAATTAAATATCCTTTTGATAATCTAAAGTTAGTCTGCAAATATCCTTTTGATAATCTAAAGTTAGTCTGCAAACAGGACAGTAGGTGTATTTTATGAGTGTTTACAAAAGAAAGGAAATAAATGGAATGTCTTTCCTGTGTTAGGCCCCACATCTTCTTCACCTAATGCTACATCACAAACAACACAAGGCACAACAGAAAAACCATCAGCTGTGACTTCAGCAGCAAGTACAAGTCTCAGCACAACAAACAGTAAGTGATGATTTCATTGAGCCATTTCTGAGTCATTCTATGCTACATTTCTGTAAAACTCTGCAAAACAGTAAAAGGAGGTCAAAAAGAGTAGTATGGTGATTTAGGGAACAAGGGCTATTCATCGTACCATATTATATATCTTAAATGAAGCTTGCCCTGGGACCCTCCACAAAGAATATTATACCTTTAGTTTGTAATGGAGGTGATCTGAATCCATTACACAGGATGTTCATCTCCCTGTAACTGGGAGAGATGTATTTGGAAAGGTTTTAATTTTTTACTTTCCTCTTGGTTTGTTTTTTTTTTTTTCAATAAGTATGAAATAAAAAAAAAATTATGTGATCAGAAAGCTGGCAGAACAATACCCCTTTGTTTCTTATTTTTATATGTATTAGAACGCTATGCTTATTATGTTTCATATTATTGGTAGCCACAGTACTGAAAGAGAGGTGGTACTAAATTACTCTGCATCAATCTGGAGAGATACTTTTATTTCCCATAAATCTTCAGAATAGCATGTGTGTTGGCCTGGAATATCAGATTGGATTTTAGGAAAAAAAACCCCAAAAACCAAAAAAACACACAAAAACAAACAAAACCCCCAAACAAACAAACAAACAAAAAAAACCCCCACAAAATCCCCAAACAAAACCTCAACCAAACAAAAAATTAAACCCACATATCCAGCAAGTAGTTGGGTTAATTTTAAATAGTATAATAGCATCCCAAAGGAATTCAGTAAACTTAAGATGGAATTCAGTCAACTTAAGATGAAATTCAGTCTCCCTTGTCTATGATAATGACAGTAAATATTTGAACCTGTCTTCTGATGAGAGCTTTGGAATGCTCCACTTTTTTATTTTTAATTGGCTAAAAAAATGAAGTACACCAGATATTTACCTCAGCAGTCAGCAGTACACCAAGGTACTCAGAATTGATGTTTACAGCATACTGAACTGTTACAAATTATTAGAATGTGACTTCTCTTCCCTTGGTTTATTTGTCTGAAAAAGTACTCCTGTGAAGCAGTCTGCATGCTTTTTTTGTGCAAATTTTCCTTTAAAGCCACCCTCATGGACCCAAGCCTGCCGAGCTTCCTGAAGAACTATTCCCCTTTCACTCCATGGTTTTATTTTCTACTGATGCAGCTTTCCCACTGTGTGTTGTGTAAGGAGTGGCCCGATTGTCAGCCCAAAATCTTTGGGGTTTTGGATTGGCATTTAAATGCCACTGTCAATGAGTCACAGAATACACACAGCCTGGCCAATGCACAAGCTGCTCACAGTGATACCAAAGCCCCCCAAAAATCTCTTAAAACTTGCAATTGTGGCACTGCAGGCCTGTCAGAAGCCCACAGCATGGCACATTGCATTATGGATGTAATTCCTGCTCCTTTCAATTTGGCAGGGGTTCCTGGCTTGTGGCTACCAGAGCAGCACAGCCACCTGGAACTAAACCTTGGTGACAGGTAGAGCTCCTGGCAGGGGAAGGAAAGCTAATGAGGAAAGGCATGCCTGCCAGTGCAGCTTAGCTCCAGCCACTGCTCTGCACTGAAAAACTGCTGCTGGAGGTGTGATGGGCCTGGGCAGGAAGCCTTTTTTTGCTTCCTTTCCATTCCTCTTGCATTCTCTTCCCACCAGGTAGAGTTCAGTCCCTAGCTGCTTGTGTTGTGGTTTGGTTTTCAAACTCCTCATTTTAGCTAAGCCCCCCCCCACCCCCCCAGACTTGTGGTAAAAAAATGCTTGGTAAATTAATCTAAAAACAGGGCTTTCCTGCCTCTCAGTCCCCTTTGTAAGAAAGAAAACTGGCACAGCGTGTCCAGGGCATTAGAAATGCCCTGCATTAAAAAAAAATTGTATCATCTTTTAATGCAAAAGTAGTACTTGGGAATCTCTGTGTGTGAAAGCAAATTTTAGTGGGTTTTTTAAGATAAAATTGTGGTCTACATTTCAAGAAAATCATAGCCTTGGCTTCAGCAGAAAGGAGTGGGATGGGACACAAGGTGTTGGTGCTGGGACAGGGCATGGCCCTGGGGCTCTGTGTGTGTGACCAGCCTTGCAGAAAACCCTCAGACCCCCTGGCCACCATCCTGCTGTTGGCTCCAGCCACCCTGCATTCCCAGCCCAGCACGGGCACAGCAGTTGGGGTGGCCCTGGCTCCATTCCCTGCATCTTCCCAGCCCCTGCCACACGCCAAGAGCTGTGCTCCCTGGAGCCAGCGCAGGCACAGCAACACTCCTGCTCTCAGAATGGACAGGAGGGAAAAGCTGGCTGCTGTCTCTTTTTCACTAGCACTCATTTCTCCCCGTTTTTGCCCTGGCTGCATGAGGCAGAAATTGGTGGTGCCTTTATGACACCTTGAAATTTACTTTTGCTACACCTATTTTTAATAAAAAGCAGGCACCTTCGTCATTTTGTAATGGAAGCTATCCCTTTCTCTGCTTCAATCCCTGCTAAAAGCTCCAGCAAACGATTGCATTCACACAACTGAGATTTGACAGGGCTTCCTGTCACTGCTGCAATTTCTGTGGCTGCTGTCACCTTTTATTATAGATTCAGGAAAAGCCCCCAGTGCTTCATACACTGAAATCATGCAAACATCTTTGCCCTTTATTTTTTTTTTATAAGACTTCAGTGTTCTTTTCCTCTGCAGGCAACAAGTACAATCTCTCTCGCTTGCTTTCCTACCCTGTTTATTATGTTAGAAGCCAACATCAGACTGGTCTCCTTAGCCTTCTTATTTTCAAGATAAGGTGTCAGATCCAAGAGTTCACATTTAGTCAGTGACTTCACTTGTGCAGTTCAGGCCTTTAAACCAAGAATTTGTAGTGTGTCACACCACAGAAAATTACATCTGCAATCAGGATTTCATATCCTGGGACACCTGAAGTTATCAAATAGAAAAAGCAATGAAATGCAACGAAAATTTCTGTTCTTCCTCCCTTGGATATGGAGCAAGCATCTTATGTAAGATCAGTAATCAAGGTGTTATGTGGCAAATAAGAGTGGATTTTTGACTGTTGTGTTTCTGAGTTACACCACTCTCCTGGATGATGATACATTATGGTGCAGTGGTATATTAAATATTAAAAAGTGACAAAGGGAAACAGTGGAGGATTTTTTTTTACATCAAACTACTGGTAATTAAAAAGTAAGTTTTACCTCAGGAACACTACCAGAAAAGCATTCTTGTAACAGGTATTGCTTAATTCTCCTCAGTTTGTTAGCACATGCTATAGGTAAACACTGGCTGCTGAGACATTTTATACAGAGAGAAGTTTTAAAATATGTATTTTGAAATACTTTGGGGTTTTGCTTACCAGAAAACACAAAGCTGCAGAGAGCACCTGCAATCAACTATGGATGTAAACATTAAAACTGAGATCTGTTTGGTTACCTCTCTAGCCAGTTTTCATTCCTCTGAATGGGCAAAAATGTCATTGGGTTTGCTACGATGGGATTTTTCAAAGCTTTTGTGCACTCATTCATGCAAATGGCTTTTCAGGCTACTGATTATGGGGGCAAGGCCTATATGTGTGTTAATGCTAAAAATACAAGCTCAAAGGAAAAGCTTTAGTCTTCCATTTAAAGGAGCTTTTGTGCTGGTATTTTAACATGGTTTAGGTGGAGTTCATTTTGCCCCTTCAAATGTTTCCTTGATTGATTTATTGGTCAAGGAAGGTTTCAACAGACATAAGGATGTCCATATTCTTTGCAGAGCACAGAATATATGCAGGGTGTTTGTGGGTTACTTGAAGCATCTTAAAATGTCAAAACTAATTAGGTAGCAGCTTACTGTAAAGAAAATTCAAACTACTGTCTGGAAATCCCAAAATGTATGTGGATTATACGTAGGTTAAGCAGAAAACCGTGCTAGGATCAAGTGAGGATATGTGTCGAATTTCAGCTAGTTAAAGAAAATTAAGGGTTTTCAAAGCATAGAGAGTAAGGAAATTCCTGAAGCTCAGACAGCAGCTTTGCAAGGCAGCTTCAGGTTCCCTGTTGTTGATTATCCCTTTGCCAAATACGTGTTAACACACTGTCATTTATCTTATCAAAATATCAGCAGGGAGAGCTGCATCACCACCAGAGTTCTGCCGCCGCAGCCATCATCCCCATTCGGACAGCTATTTTACACTCTGTACTGCTTTACCATTTTTATTCGTAATCAGCTGTTAACAACAAACCCACGAACCGATGATGCGAGCTCTGCAGCAGCAGCAGCAGCAGCAGCAGCAGCAGCAGCAGCCGCCCTTGCGCGCTGTGCTGCTTTCCTGCAAGGGCAGGCCCCCCCTGGAGCAGGCAGGGATGGGTGCTGCAGCTGGCGGAGGCGAGGCGTGATGAATGACTGCAGCGATGTGTCAGCGGCGATGGCAGCACTGAGTCACCGCGCCCGCGCCGCCCCCCGCCTGTCCCCGCGCGGAGCACGGGCACCGCAGCCAGGGCTGCCGCTGTCTCCTGCCGCCGAGACCCAATTAGAGCTCGCAGGGACATGAGTTACAGGATTTAGCGAAAAGGCACATCTTTGTTGAGTACATGAGCAGTGGCTGGGTATGGATGCTTCTGTTCCCACAGGCTTTGGTGCAGAAGCTGTCTCATCTGCTAAATGTGTTGGTGGTAGAGGCTGAGCTGTGCATTGGGCATGAGGCTTGGATGCTGCTTCAAAGCCACAAGTCAGCAGAGAATTGGGTTGCTAGGATTTAATCTTGCAGTGGAATTAAGGGAGCCTTACCCGCCAGGTCGCGTTTTCCCTCTGGGAAGTGGTGAAAACTGGCACATGGATTTTTGCCCTGTAGCACCTCTACTTCATCCCTTGACTGAGGTGTTCTCCAGTCTGGCAAAATAAATGCAACAACCTTTTGCCAAGCCCTAGGTAAAGGTGCAAGTCATACCTGGTGCTGCCTGGGTCACTGGGAGAATCATATCCAGGCTAAATTAAAAAATGAAATAAAATGGAAATGCCATCATCCCTCCTCTCCCGATCCCCTGCCAAGGCATATCCAGTGCACAGCCCATGTTCCTGAGAACAATCTGTTCTCACAGCTCCCAAACACAAGAGGAGCACCCGAGGCTGGGTTGCTGCCAGGACTGATAGGATGCATGGAACGAGTGATGCCCATGGGAAAACAGCCCTCTGTGGGGTTACAGGGTAACTGGCTGCCTCCCTCTTCCTCTCTCCCACACACCTGATTGTTTTGCAGTGTTCACAAAGTATCTTTATGTTTGAGTATCTCTGCACTGTTATTCTGAGTTACTTTTCATTTTCGCATGCAATCCTTTTCTAACCTATGACAAGGGAGCCACAAGATGGTTGCTGTTACTGCTGCAAGCCTGTGCATCTTATAGGGAGAGGGAGGTACCTCAGTTTGGGGTTTTTTTCCCTTTTTAAAAATTGATCTCAGAATAAAATTCAACATATAAAATTTGAGTCTGAAGCCATGACAGTAAGAATCAAATATGGAAAAAGTTTGCTTCTTAAGATTGATTCAAAGCTTCCATGAAGAGAATGTAGGAATTGTTAACATTATCAGATCCTTGCACTATATCATAGTATAAAATGAGGTAGAGGGGCTTTTTACACTCCTTCCTACTGTAGGCAGACCTGTGTATTGAAGGGGTACAATGCTGAAGTTCCTGAAGGAACCTGACATGAAATTCTGCTTCTCCTCACTAGAATCCCAGTGAAAGGGGGATCAAGTTGTTTTTCATCATTTTCATGCCTCTACCTCAAAAGACACCGTGCCTGGCTGCCCAGCTTTTCTCAGTTTCCAAAATTGTATGAATCCCCTGACTCCAATGGCCTTGGCTCACTCTCTCTTACTGATTTTTGAAGCTTGCCTTTCTAAGGTACTGCACTTACTGAACAAGAGGGGAAGGGAAAGGCCAAGTTAAAGGTGTGTAGTTGTAGAATAAGGTGCTTTGGGTTCTTTGATTACCAAACAGGTAATCAGTTTCTAGATAAATTGTGTGATGAAGCATTCCTCAAGATTTACATATTGCATGTGTGCGATGTTGCTCGCTGACTGAAACATGTCTTAGTTGTTTTAGTTCCAGTGTTTAAAATTCATATGAAGAAGCACTGAAAACAGTTTACAGCTCAGTAGCCTCTCTGATTTATATCAGACAGGAAGTAGAAAGTTACTCTTGGGCACCTCTATGTTTTATTCAGTAGGCACTCTCTTACCTATTGTTATTCTGAGGTTTGAGCACAGACGTAGGAATTATGGGCAGTGCTGGAATATCTTAAATTTTTTCTGGTCATTCCGTGACCTTCAGTTCCACTGCTCGGGTCATGTCCTCCACCATGGTCTTGGCCTCACCTAAGGCTGCAAATCTTGTGACACAATAGCCTTGATCTCCTGTTGGCTAAGTGAGAGGAAAAAAAAGACAATTTCTTTTTCATACATTAATATTCAGGGATATGTTATTTCCTAGGGCTTAACGGCACAGAATGAAATAATTAATTCTTTGCTTAATTGCAATCCCTAAAAATTATACAGTATCACATTATGTGACAGTTGTAACTGAAGCCTGATTGATTGATTGATTGACGGATTGATTTTAAAATGAAGGAAAATCTAGAGGGCAGTAAGTTGAGCTTCTCCTGCTAATGTTGTTCTTGGTGCAACACTGTCTAACTATTCTAGGGTCCCAAGGGTTGTTTTCTGGCACAGATATGAGGCTGTTTCTATTGCTACAATGTGCTTTGAAGGTGCCTCAGCAATTCCATAGGGATGGTTTGTTCCTTGGGAGATAGTTACCAGAACATGCGGTGCTTTCTTACATTTAGTCTTTTCTATGATGACCAGAGCATTTGTCTGAGGGATATTTCAGGATCTAAGACAATGCTTGTGTAGGTGCCTCTTCCCTGAACATCTCTCTCATTTCCAGCTACACAAGCAAGTGGAGCACAATTGCCACAAAATGAGAGTTTGGGTGCTGCACCTACTACGGGACAGTCTTCTACTTCTACGGTCTCTCCTAAAACAAACACTTCTCCTTCTGGAACCTCAGGTAAGTCTTGAAAACATGCACTTTCTTTCTCTGTACAAGCAGTTAAAAGATGCAAATAATTTTGAGTTTTTTCTTCATTTGCTGTGCATTGTGATGGAATGAGGGCCACATCTCCTTATTCATGCAGGGTACACTGTGTCCATGTCACCTAGCCTTGAAGTTGTGTTGAGTGATGGGTGAACTTCCAAACACTCAGTTGAGATACATGTTGTCATTACAGGAAGATATAAATTACAAATGATAATAGTAATCTTCATATATGCTGTGTGAGGTCATTGTGTAGCATTGGCTGTCAGAGGAGGTCATCAAGATAAATTCCCTGGCTGCAAGGCAGAGGAGACAAAGGAGAAAACAGCTATAATTTTTGCAGTTGTTATAAAATCTGGAGAGAAATTCTATGCGTATTACCAATTAAATGATGTTGTTCAAAGTACAGCATGGTCGCATGCAAGGTCAAAAATGTATCACCTCTTCTCAGCTCAAGTCTGGTCTTACTGTTTTTCTGAGTGTCTTTTGGTGTATATATTCACTAAGAAACACTGTGGTGAATGCAGATGCCAGGTCATATGAATGATCATTTATTATACTTCTAGCTGGCTTAACTTCCCTAGGTTTTGAAGAACCACTTGTTCAGGTTTGCTTAAGGTCTCTTGGGCCTTCCCTTCATTTAGTACTTACTCTTAACTACATGTGTGTAAATCCAACAAGGACAGTCTCTTTGTTTACGTATCCCTATTATTAATAGTAGTGCTTAACATCCCCTAAGGGATACAAGACTCTTTTTGCAACCTCTGGATTGTGTCTGTGGGAGATAAGCATGTGTGTGTACTGTGATTTTTCCTCATAAAGGAGAGGATTGGATATAAAAGTGGAGCAATATGCTCACTATGCACTGAAATGCCTGGAAGCATGCAAAAAGATTAAAAGCATTTTAAGGAAGTTAAAGTAAACCCAAGGCCACTGATTCAGAGAGAAGTCCTTGCAATTATTTCAATAAGCCCATTCCCCATAATGCATATACTGTGACCTGTGGTTACTTGACTTTCCTGTTGGGTTTCATGACTTTTGGCAAATATAGCCCAGTACAGAAACCTCATCATTGCTATACTACAATAAAACATTAAATTATAACATTTTTAATTAAAAGGTCTCTCACTCAGGTAAATTCCCCAGGTTAATATTAAATTGTAATGCATTTCTGACTGTGCATCATGTGTATTGAATTACCTACTACACTGTGTATATAATTACATTTTACACTTAAAATTTGTCAAGAAAGTTTTACAACCTTCCTGGGGTCTGTTTGCAAAAGTCATCATCTTACTCAGCTTACTCTGCTGTAAAACCAATAAATCATCTTGAGCTCAGAGACTACCCAAGATGCCAGAACTATAATTGCCTGGCTGAGACAGAAAGAACCCATCCATCCAGGGGCAGTCAGTCTAGGTATCATTGACATAGCCAATGCTCCAAGTTCCCATAAAAATGCCAGTTCAAAATCACTTCTGCCCACACCAGGATTTCCACACTATCACCTTTCCTGTCTCCTCACAGCACCAGCCCCTGGCTTCTTTCTTGAAGGTTGTATATGCAAGAAATCCCCTTTCTCATCCTGATGTGTTAGGTAGCTTATTCCAAATGGTTAAGCCTTAGACCACCCTTGCTCCCTTATTCCCTTATTCTCTGTATGTGTTAAAAGCTTAAAGAAGAATGTCTTGGTTCCTTCTAAACAGATTTCTTCTCCTCTCTGCTCAGGCCCAGGGGAAGCCATATGCTGCACCCTAATGACTTTAAGGCAATGCAAGTGTGAAGCCAGTTGTTTCATCCTGTGCTGAGACTACAGAAAATGCCACCTCTCTCACTGCCATTAGATTATTTATTTCTGGGTCTCCAGAATTTCACATTCAGGGGCTGGGTGCCTTTTGTTCACCAAAGCAGGGGGCTGTGTGTGCCAAGGCTGCAGCTCTTGGGGGATAGAATAGCTTGCAAGCTGGAGGTGTCTGAGCCACGTCTTCTGCGTGGGAGCTCAGGAGAAGGCAAATTAATGTGATATGGATCCAAACCAGAACATTTCTATTTGGTATGCCCAACCAAAATTATCCAGCTGGCTAAATATGTTTAGTTTTGAGACCATTTTCCATTTTTAAAAAAAATGCCATTTTGGTGAAAGTTTCCTTTCTTGATGCAGAAAAAGAAGAAAGCACATTTTGCAGAGAAATTTCCAATCAGCCATATCAAAAGATCAGGGTGTGGGAGGAGTGCTACAGAGAGCTGGAGAGCGACTGAGATGAGTGGGGGAGCCTGGGAAAGAACGTGTAGGAACATCAGAGAACAGAATTGCTGTATTAAAGGAGATTGAAAGCACCAGCCACAGAGGAGGTGCTGCGTAGTGCTCACCCGGGCTAGGGGAGGCAATAAGGCCTGTTTTTAGCAAAGAGAGCCACCTGCATGCGTGCCATTGACACATGCTGCACTTCTTTAACTTTGGCTGTCATGCAGAATATACCTCCCACTCCTCCTCCACCTCCACAGAGGATTGCTTGCTGATATTTCATTTTCTCCTTTTGTTTAATTAATGAAAAATTGGATATTAGAGTCTAAATACATCTGAGAAACTGCAAGCATTGTGGCTTTTTATTCCGTGATCTAAACAACGAAAAAAATCCATAAAGTAGTATGAGCTTAAGTTCACCCAGCAGGGTGGTAAGATTAAATGATCTATTATAATAAACTGTCAGATGAATCAACCTGCTTCATCTATTGATATCTTTATTGCACTCCTCCAATTATAAATCCTACTCATTTGATTCACAGGAGGCATCTCCCTAAGAAAAATTTTTATGAGTAAGACTAGTAGGGTTTGACTCTATCTGTACACAAACTGCAGGAACTCTGGATAGTGATATTAGATAAAAATTACTCACTGTATCTTCAGCTCCTTCACAAAGAGAGAGACACAAAACCAGAAGTTTCTGGGAGATGGAAAACATAGCAAAGCCTCAGTTAACACTATTACAGATCTATGGTGTGGTCAAGGCAAAAAGGCTTTTTCAAGTTTTTAATTTTGCTTTGATTTATATTGTGGTATATCCCCTCTGAGTAATCAGCCAAATGTATTCGTTTGTTTTGCCAGTGAGCACAGTTGAATGTGGCTGCACTCCAAAAAGCAGAAGTAGCAAACTGCAGGGTATCCAGGCTGCTTAGGTAGCGGCTGTTGGAGAACAGAGCGGGGAGAGTTTAGTTATTGGTCTCTTCCTCCATCTGTCGAGCTTCTCACCAGTGCTGAACTGACTCAGGCAGGTAATTTCAAAACAAACCATGGTCATATGCCAAAGTTTTTATCCTTGTCCTTCTTACTGCACAAGGAGGAACCCAGCACAGCCAGTGTTGCACACTTCACTTTTCTTGATGAATCTGGAAATCTTCCCAGATTATTTATGCAGAGCATCTTGCTTGCAGCCCCAAAGGGGGTAGCAAGCTCTGTACAGGCAGCTAGAGCAACTACACTAACTGTTACCAAGTGAAATGCTGCTTTTCCTTCTGTCCTTCTCTTTCTGGAGAACAGCAGTATGGGAGGCCCACACCAAGAAGGGCACTGGATGGTTATTTGGAAAATGCAAACTGAAAGCACCTGCTGAATCACTCGGATAAGCACAGCTTTGTTTGCATGGCAGGGCTATCTCTGAACAGAGGGTGAACTGGTGCCTTGCTTGCATGCTGGAGACAGGGAGAGAGAGGAAGGAGTGAGATTTTTCCAATTTAATTTTTCATGCTCTAGCAAAACCTGGGTGAGATACCTTCTGGAAAGATGCTGGTAGTATTATTGTGTGTAGGTGTGTGCAGCTGTTAAAAAATAATAGAGGCCTAGAAAGAGAGGGCAGGCAGCTGCTGTAATGTTTCCCCCCTAGGGTAATTTCTGCTCTCTGGGTTTATCAAAGAGGCAAGGTTTGGCCAGGACAGCTACATGGCTTTTGGTTGTGCCAGTGGGTACTGAAGCACATGTTCCCCAGCCCTTCCTGTTTGCAGAGACTTGTGTCACCTGTGCTTATATCACCAGCATTCAGGTTTGAAAAGCTGTTAACTCTTTGAGGTGAACTTGGATATCAGTTTTGGGCTTAGTATGCTTTTTCTATTTATTTATTTGTTTTAATTTGAGCCAAGATGCTTCATCTTATTTGTAAGAATGAATGTAAGGGAAAATGTGCAATTATGTTATCATGTTGGAGCTCTTTCAAAGGAAAGTTCCACAGACTTGAGAGACAAGGTTCAAAGTGACTTCATAGAGAAGTGACCTATTTGTAAGACTCAACAAATAGGTCGCTAAATCAAATCAATCAAATCTTCTGCCTTTCGTTTAGAATATGCACACACAGGGCCTTACAGTTTGCTGGTGTGCCCAGATGCTGTGTGATCACATGGTGTTTTTATCATGGCATCCTACACCTTACAGGCTGAAGGAAAGGCAGTATTCTGGTAATAAGCAAACATATCATATTTGGATGTTTCCTTAATGCCAGGTGTGTGTCCTCCTGCATTGTCTACTGTGTGTTGCTCCTTTGACAAGTGATTTATTAACTTCCTGAAGGCTTTTGCTTGGTAATGTTGCCCAAACATGCTATAAACATTGCCTAATGATTCATCACAGAGATCCTCTTCGAGCACAGTGATATTGCTGTTTGCAGATGGATTGATGAGACGACAAAAAGCTTAGGAAAACAGTCTCATCTGCATTCTAGGAAGCCAGGGTGAGGTAACTGTATACATTCGGGATACTTAGCATTACAAATATTTAGTATGTTCAAGAAGAGCTCTTACTGTTGACTTTTAAGTACTTAGCTTTTCAACCTAAACATACTTTTCATGAACGTTTGTGATTAAAACGCAGTTTAAGTTTCGTCACATGTGCCATTAGCAAAAGTGGTTATTTGCACCCCAGCGGCTGAAGTGATCCATGGTTTTAATTGTGGGTGGAGAGAAGGAAAAACAAGAGCAGCATTCTGGTTTTCAAAGAGCATGTTCACAGCAATAGAACAATGCGTGTTACAGCTCTGCTGGTAGGAGCTGTCTTTGTGCACAGCAGAGAAGGTGTAGTGAGGGTATAAGAATGGATTTGTGCTCCCTGGGGAAACTGGTTTAGAGGAGGAACCTGGGCAGGCAGGGGACAGACTTAATGCCTGCCTGGAGTTACAGCTGCCTTCATGATGTTGCCTCTGTGATCCCCCACCCTGGGCACAGCTGGGACACAGAGGACACAGCCACTCTAATTTCCAAACCTGCTACAGTCTAGACACACAGGAACAGCATGCTAACAACAACAACAACAACAAAAAAAGAAAATGTTGTGCACCAAAAACTTCTGAAGTAGCTGGGGGAAGCTAACAGTAGAGCCACTAAGCATTGTGCCCAGTGCTCTGTAAGGTCAATTTTTTCCTCATTAGCAGTGCCTCTTGCTTCTGCTGCTTGGCAGTCTGCTAGCCAAAAGCACCAAGATAATAAACAAAGATTTCTTTTTAAAGGGTTTTATGACTCTTGAAGATGTGTCTCAATTAGTTTCTTTTATTAAAACACTTACTTGTCAGTTAAATGTCAGCTATTCACTCCCAGGCACTTTTCAATTTTGGAAGTAGGAGTTTTTAAGGAATATATCAATTAATTCAGTATTTTCCTCTCTTGAGCAGAAAAACAACCCAGCATAGACTTTGGATTCTGCTCCCATCTGTAAGGGATGGCTGGAGACTTTTACAGCTCAGACTTTCTGGGCTTAGGAACAGTGTTAGCTTGTCACTCCTGGGGCAGCATCTGTTGTGGGTGTTACTGAGGATGTTCCCAGAGTCTGCCAGTTTGCATGATGTGAAGACTCTGGACATCTAAAACAGACACTAACAAACCTATTCTTTCTGTTTTATTGCAGGCCTTCCCATGAGCTCTCCAACACATTCAACAAGTAAGAGCAATAGAAGAGGTTGCTCTATGCACAGTGATGAAAAAGGCTGGTGTGGGGTGTGGGAAGGACAGCCTCAGAAAAGGAAATGTTCAGGGAGCAAGAAGGATCTAGGGGAATAATGTACCTGAAACACAGACCAGAGGAAGAGTGATGTTCAGCTTGTAGCATTGAGTAATTTGCTGTGATTTCAACTGAATACCATGTTGGACTGGCAGATACTGGAAAGAAAACAGGGTGGGACCACAGAAAAAAACAGGCCTGGTATATTATATGAAGCAATGGGAAGCTGTTATAAATAGAGTGTTTACCAAGGAGCTTGTTCTTGTCAGTGGCTCTTGTTCCTTGTCCTGTAGTGAGAAGCAGAAAAACCCCAGAGTAAGGCAAGTTTCCTGTGCTAATGAACTTGTATTGTCCTATTTTCCTTTCTCTGGGCTTATCAGGAAACAGTCTCTTCTGTACTAGTCCCTGCAGTTCTTGCTGCTGCCTGCAAAATTGTGGCCCTCCTGTTACTGTGATGGATGTATTTTTCCAATTAATTTTTATTCTGATCCCAGATTATTCCATAACTGGAAAATACCTCCCAGATCCAGACAAACTAGACAGGAGGGACTGACTTGTGAGAAACTTTAATGAAAGAAGTGAAGAAATGAGCTTAAGGTTTTAGTTCCTTACTCTGTTTTATTCAGTAATGTTTCTTTTCAGCTGTCATATTTCTTATTGATGGTCACAAGTAGTTTAAATGCTAACCTACCGATTTTTTCTTTCCTTTATTACTCACATCTTGGTCAATTAACAGATAAACAAGTTAAAAAAAAAAAAAAAAGCAACAGTGGATTTCAGTCCTTAGTTTTTCTCCTGAGGAGAGGCACACATCTCCTGCACAAATGTGGGGACACACATTCCTGTTTTTCAGTGCAGTTTGTTTCTGTTGACATTTCCAGTCAGTATCCAGGGTAACTCATTGCCGTGATAATTGCCTGCTTGCCCTGGCAATTGGTAGTATACCAGATAAGGTAACAAAAAGGCAGGAGTATTTCCTTGGGAAATCTGAAGCAATCACATGGAATTAAGAATGCATTGGAATTGTTTTAGTCACTTGGTGATGGCTCAGCTTCCAACCGTACATTATCACCCCTCAGCAGACAGGCACCAAGGGCAAGAGAACTTCTGCTTTAAAGAAACAGTGATTTTTCAGAGATAAAGTCTTGGACAATGATTGTTTCCTGTGCTATAGCATCAGAATGTCTCAGCTATGACTGTATTGTTTAGGCACTACACAAGCACTTAGTAAGTGATCATTTTTTCCCCAGGAGGCTTCTGTCTGTGTCCAGACAAATGAAGGTAGAAGAGTGGGGAAGGGGGGAAGAAAACGACCACCAAAACATTTTTTAATAGTGGGCATGAGTTTAAAATCAGTTTTGCAAGGAAGAGGAATTCCTGCATGGTTGGGACAAACAAACCTTATTTGTTACTGTAACTTCATGGATTAGAGTTACAAGTACTGTCTACGTAAAAGTTTCTGTAAAAACAGGGACATGTCTTTCAGAGACTTAGTAGAACAAAATTGTATTCTAGACCTCAAAATGGCCATAGGAGATTGGTTTTAATTAATTAATTTCATAGCTTCCACCCTACAATTTGAGCCCTCTTCCGTTCTTGGGAAGAGGAACCATGCAATCCTTCAGGTGTAGATTGAGAGTAAGTACCTGACCAATAAAACCTCAGTGGTTGCCACCATGTTCTCACTACATATATATGGATCTATAACCTCTGCTAGGGCCCATTTTTAACAGATCACCTTCCCCAGATGCCTCTGTTTGAGAGCCATTCTGATATTTAGCCAGGCAATGGAAATGCTTGACCTTGCATCACGTCTGTCCAGCCAGTTGGCTCCTTCAGAGGCAGTGAGCACTTGTTCACTCAAGCCTCCATCCAATATGGGATGCAATCCCATGTGCTATCTAATGTACCTAGGGAAATGCCAATGTTTGCATTTTCTCTCTGGAAGTTCAGTGATTGTTTCTTCATAGGCTGTATGCAGCAAGGTGATAAATAATTTGTGTTGTTGATACCTGACTCAAATTCAGATTAGCAACTGAAGGTAGAAATGTATTCCTTTAAACCTAGCCCTAAAAGATGGCCCAGAGACTCACAACATTGCTGTCTCCAAATGGGGCAGAGAGCAGGCACAGTCCTCTATATCCACATTCAAGAAAACTTACTATCTACTAATATTGCACCTCAGACTTCTTCATCTACTATAAGCGCTTTTTTTTTAATTAGCAGTGAAATATTTTGGTCTTTCTTCTCTTGGAGACAGGTCTAATTTTCACCTGCTTTCTTGTTTATTTTCTTGTTAAAAGTTCTCTTGTAATGTTGAAGAGAACCATAACCTCCTAAAGGGAAAAAGTTTGTAGCTCATAATCTGTAAGTGGACAAGCAGAGGATCTTAGGGAAGTCTGCACCCATAAAAAGTGTGTGTTTCTTTAGGCCACTCTAGACAAACTTTTCCACCCCTCTTGCTAAGTTATCCAAGTATTATTGAGAAGAAATATAGATATGAAACACCAAGTGAAGCTCCAGAACTGGGGACACAGAAGTTGTTTTGTGAGGGTAATTTTTAAGAGGAAGTTGTTTGGGGAATTCTAGCAATACATTTTTACCTGAAAGGCACTATTTCTTTTGCAGAGCCAACTTCTGAAAGTCCTAAAAGCAGTTCTGGAAACCAGACTCATACAGGGAGTAATATCAGCTATTCTAGTGAGTATTCTTACTTAATTGTCCAGATTTTGAGTTTTCAGTTGATCAATTTTGCTTTTGATGAGTGATTGGAGTAGCAGACAAATGAAACTGGCAGTTTTATTTCTAGCCTATTTGGCCCTATTACAAACCAAATTTAAATGCTGGTTATAAAACTCCTCTCAGAGAGAAATAGAGCTCAATAAGCTGACACTGCTCTCACTGTAGAGCAGCACAATTATTCCCAAGGACTGATTCAAAGTGGTGAAATTGAAAAAAAAAAAACCAAAATAGTTATCCCCTGTGAGAGAAGACCTGAGGGAGCATACAAAAAAATTACTCATATACATGTTGTACTTATTATATGAATGTATTGTTGTGACTGTATGATATGAATATATTATTCATATTGTCATAGGAGAAAAGGTCTAGGAGGCAGTCTTCTGCAGACTCTTTAAGGACTTGATATTTGCATGATGCATGCTACTTAATCTTTCATTTTAATATTATGCATCTCTGGGGCAAGAGTGGTGCTGCAGCTTTGCTATTTCCAAGCCAGAGTACTGACTAAGCAAAGTATGTTTGATGTTTTCCCACTGTAAACTGTCTCCCTCTGGTTCCACAGATGCAAGGATGCATCTATATGAACATTAAATATTAATTGCATCAAGAGCCATTGAATGCAGCCTCCCCCTGACACAGGGCTAGGCCAGCAGGCAGGAGAGTGCCTGCTGAATTTGAATGTGGCCAGTTGCTGCCAGAAAAATGATAAAAAGGGAGAAGCTCGGCTTATATATTTCCCAGGGAAAGCTTCTCTTCATTACATAATTCTTTCCTTTTTTTGCTTCTTGGCTGGGAAACACCTGTCAGGAAATGACAGATGGTGGGAAATAATAAAAGGAAAGAAATGTCCTCATTTTAAAAGGAGATCTTGCATTTTCTATCCCTGGTTTTAAGTGCTGTGGGGAATGTTACTGAATTATGTAATTCCTTGGTGTCTCTCTGGGTGCACAATGTTAAAAGCAAAATAATTGCTTCAGTTGCTGAATTTTAGACTGCTCTTTTTTTTTTTTCAAAAAAAGAGGAAAAAATAAATTGCATGTTTAAAAAACTATTTCTAGAACACAACTTTCTCACAGAACCTTTGGAGGCCATCAGCACTGGGTTGAATGATGAGAGTTTTCAAAATTAAGGGCCCAGTGGAGCAGGTGCTGAAACCTTGTTCTTTTACTGAAAAATGGGTGAAACCAGTTCCACAGGGCAGCATGAGTGTCAGGGAAGGAGTAAGGGTGGGAGAAGGAACAAGCCTGTCTTCCCTCCACAAAGCATCCAAGCCTGAGACCCAGTGGTGGCAGGAAGAATAACAGGAGCAGTAGGTTATCCTCTCTGGAGAAATGGGTAATGTTTGGTGAAGTGGAGCTGGAAGTGCCTCTCACCTTAGTGTGCGCAAGTACCTATACACAGAGGGAATGTAAGTCAGAGGCAGCAGCCAAAATTATGTTCTCCCTCTTTTGCAGATGTTATCTTGCCAATTGTCATCACCCTGATAGTCATTACCCTCTCTGTCTTCTCACTGGTGGCTTTGTACAAAATGTGCCAGAAGAAAACTCCAGGTATTTCGTTTGCATTCTCTGCAGGGGGAGGGAAATCAATGTCCTTTTTATTATTAAAAGATCTCTTTTGGATTACCTTAACCATCACTGTTGTGGTAGTCTGATGGGAAAGCTTTTTGTATTTGTGTTTTGCCTGAAGTGGGAAACTAACACTTCATTTTCAAAATCAGTAGGAAGACCAGAGTGAGCCAAAATGATTTTTGGAGAATAAATCATGCTGTAAAGCTTTTTGTTCATGCTTTGCAGCTACAAAGAGCTAACAAACACTTCTGCTAACACAATCAAATAGATAGAAATGGACAGTGAAAACTAAATTTGAAGATATTAAAAAAATCACTTTATTTATTTTATCTTTCTTCTAGATACAGGCAAAGAAATATCAGTGGGCTTTTAAAGGATATATCTGATACATACATACACACACACAGGCACATGATGCATGAGTAACATTTTCCAGTTACAGTAAAATGTACATGGAGCAAAATCCCTGAGAAAACAGTATTTTCAGAAACAGTCATTTTGACAGAGCAGCTAAAGTCAGTATCTCTTTCTCTGTTGTCCATTAAATACTTAAGATAATGGGTTATAGTTCCATCAAAGTCCATTTGCCAAATGTTTTAGGGTCGCCCAAGTAGGCCACAGGTAAGTGTAAATTTCCATTAAGTGAAAACCTAGATCTGATCCAGACTCTGGTTTTTCTGTCCCTGTGAGCTGGCATGAGTTAGGAGACCTGTGCAGAACTGTGAAATCACCAGGCCTTGGAAATACAAAATCACAACAGGGTGTTGAAGCTGTTAACCAAGACAAACAGTGTGTCACAACCAATTTAACCAATGACATGGAAAAACAGACCCAGATAAACAGAGGAAGATGTGATCCTTACTAAGGAAATGATGGAATATTCAGAGTCAGGAGATAAGGACTGAAATGAAGAACATTTCCTTAGCAGCCTCCCCTATGCACAAATGTCATCAGACACTCTATTAGCAAACTCATTTGGAAGATAGAATCGATAGATAGAATCTGTAATGCTTCCTGTAGGATTTGCCCAGGTCTATCCAGTGCACTTCCCCTGTGCTTGGTGCCATGGAGTTGGCTCCATGTCTCTGATGTAACCCCCGGCCCCTTCCATCTGCCCACACTTGCACATAAGCATAAAATACATTTAGCATATGATTCATTTTGGAGACAAACCTGTTCCTCATTGATGGGGATGACAAACTGTTCCCAGACATCATGCCAGGCTGTACCCCCAGGAGGTACAGCCTCAGGAACACCCCTGTTCCCTCAGTCCCCTTACCCTGCATCTTTTAGCTCAGTTGTTGTGTACTTGAGAACCATGGCATGCTCACATCCTCATTGCCAGCGACCCAGGGATTTGGGAGCTGCATGGAAAAATGTACTCCTGTTGTGCTCTTGGACAAGTCAAATGTCATTCTCCCTGGTTTCCAGAAGTGTTGGTACAAGGAACATCAGTTCACTTCCACAGATGACCAGAAAAATAACAATTACTATTCAAGCTGGTTGATTGTGTTTATGAACTTAATGCAATACTGCAAAATTACAACTGAGCCTTCTGCCAGCAACTGCAACAGCCATGTCTAAATGTTTGGGGTTTGATTTCCAGCAATCAAAATGATATTAACTTTTTTTCTTCTTCCAGAGAGACAGGAGAATGGCGCTGAACAGTAGGTTGAATCCTTTTCATTGTTTTGAGATCTATCACAGGGCACTTGTAAATGTAGCAGATTTTGCATAGGATCTTCTTTGATCTTCCTCTGTTTAAATATCATAATCAGTTGCCACCTCAAAGAGAAATATCCTGTCGAAAGTGCTGCGCTTGCAGTTATTGTAGACCTGTATGCATGATATGTAGCTGTTTCAGCATGGATAGAAATGTGGTGACTCTTAACTGTTTTGCAATTGATCCTTTTGAAGTGGATAAACAGCTTCTGCTGTGCCACAGGACTCACAGTCTTTTTTCTTTTTTTTTTTCTTTGCCCAGTCTTTTTTCTTTTTTTTTTCACTTTTTTCCCCACTGATCCCTCACCTCTACCCCCACATCTTTTCCCACCCCACTTTTTTTGTTCATGTTTTTTCTCTTTTTAACGTTTCCTTTTTATTCTGGATTATTTATATATATATTTCACTTGTTCCCCATTATATCATGTTCTTCTGTGCTATCTTGTTTCCACTAGATCATTTGCATAGTTGAAATAGTAGTGGCTTAAGGAGTGTAGGGAGAGGGAAACTGAGAAAGATCCATTAGAAGATACCAACTAAAGGCCATTGAGCCTGGCAGTGGCTGCTTGCATGACCAAAACCAATGTTTAGGCTGCTGGTTTACTTGATAGCCCTGACTCCCTGGACATCTGAAGTGGTCCTTCTTTGCAATTCAACATGGCTAAAAGGTTTGCATTGACAGAAAAAAATATTCCTCCTTTTCCCTCCTCTTCTGTGAAGTCCTGGATTAAACCTGGAGTAATTAAACCTAATTTATTACATATTTTAAGAGAAAGGTATTTTCAGAGGTGTTGGCATATGGTATCTTCTGCTACCTGACCCCGTGCAAAGCCCATTTAAGCCTGCCAGTTTAGACTGGAGTAGATGCTGCCTCCTCAGGACCAAAATCTTAGAGTTTTGTTTGGACATGACCAACATGTGTGCTGACTGCTTAAATGTTTTCTGACTTCAACAGGGCCCAGTCAGATAAAGAAGGAGTCAAACTTCTTTCTGTGAAGACAACTTCTTCTGAGACTGGTGAGTGTTTCATTTGTATGTCTGTTTCCCTGTCTGAGCTCAGAGAAAAACCGTTTCTGGGATGTCATTTCCAATAGCAAACCCATCTTCAGTTCCTGTCAGGTAAAAGTCACTGCAAACAATTCTTCTACAGAGCAAATCCCCAGACTGTGATCCTGTAGAGCTGCTGTTCAGCTGTACTGTGTGTGCTGTCAGTATTTGGGAGTAAGAAGTATGACTCGTTTATGAAAATATTTTATTTAAATCATTGATGGTAAGTGATCTAGCTAGGGATCTTCAGGAATAATAGTGATCATGGCATTTATCAGCTAGTTCTGTCTGTACAAGGAAGTTTGAAGACTGGTAATATCAGAATCACAGCATGTTCTGAGTTGGAAGGGACCCTCAGGTGAACTTAAGTGAATGGCCCATGTGAAGATCAAACCCACAACCTTGGTGTTATTATTACCATGTTCCAAGCAACTGAGCTAATATCCCAGGGATTAAAAGGTTTGGGAGCCAGTGCTGTATGTAATCAGGATTCTGTTGGAGTTGGTGTCAGCAGTGTTCAGTCAGCCCCATACTCAGTCAACCCTTTGCATTCAAAATCCTGCTCTCCTTGCAAATCGCTCTGTCCTGTGCTTCAGGTTCTTACAAAATCTGTGGTAATAAAGCCTAAAGGAACATTTAGGCTTTATTACACAAAAGAAAGAAAAATCCTAAAGCAAAGAGATGGATGCAGTTATAGGTTCTGCAAAAAATGGAGTGGCGCAAAATAAGACTGAGCCAGAATAGAATTCTGACTAAACAACCAAAACCCCTAAATCTCTCATGGTAGAGGTAGTCATGGTGAAACTTCACACCTTCACCCAATGCTTTCTCAGTCATGTAGGTCCCCCCTCACCTGCAAAAGTCCTTCCAGAAAAGGTGTCTTTCTCGTTTTTAGGTATAATACTCTTATTTTGTTTTTAAGCTTTTTGGCCATCTGTTTCTCCTACTGACATTTCTTAGTCTGACCAATAGCTGCTCTCTCCTTTTGTCCAAATCCTTGGGAAGTCCACTGAAATACAGCCCTTCATCTGAACTATTCTCTGCTTGCTGGAGAGGCACAATTTGGTCTCTCTAGCCTTCTCTGTAACTCCCAGAAGCTTTTGTGCAATCCAAAACACCCACAGGGCATCTCTGGTAGCCCTTACAGCAAACCAGAGTTGTGCAAGGTCCCCATGGCCTCTTGACACAGAGGTGGGGGCTAGAGGGGGACAGGAAGGGCCTGCTCCATTACAGGAGACATCAGTTCTGTCCCACTACTGCTGGGTAAAGGCAAACTACACTTTGGCACTTCAGAGGCTGCACTTCAGAGCTTCATGATTTGGGAAATGTATTTTTTTTTATTTTAGAGAATGTCTTTGGGAATGGACTTTATTTGGAGTATCGAGTTGTGTGTATGTTTTTTTAAAGTTGTATTTGTTTGTTTGTTTATTTGTTTGTTTGTTTTGAAATGAAGTTAGAAACTAATTAATAGACTATTTTGGATTGATTCTGCCCTCATGCCATTTTGAAAACAAAGTGACTTCATTGACAGTAGCAGAATTGTTTGTGGTTTAAAGCAGGGTAAATGGGAAAAGACACAGGCTCAGTTTTGGGGTTTTTTTTCCTTTTTCCACAAGGTGAGCTCTGTGGCCTGTTAATCAGCTACTGGTTCACCAGATAACTGAACATCTTCCATCCAGAGGATGCTTGATATTCTTTTTCACTGAACTATGATGTGTGCATGCTATAATTAGAAGGTTTAAGTCATAACCACTTAGAAGACAAGATTATCGCCCTCTTCTCATTAATACAATTCATATTTAAACTGGCTGCCATTTTCTCTTGAATTCTTACATCGTTATACGTTTAAAATTAAACATGCTTTCACAGAAATTGAAGTCCTGCTTTTGCCTAGGTTTTTAGAGTCACTTTACTTCTTAAATCAAAAGCACTCTGGCAGAGGGGTCTGTTTCTTCCAGAAATATTTGTCTCTTATAAAGGAATTTAAAATATGTGAGGATGCCTCCCCATTTGAATCAGATTTACTTGCTTTATTAAAAGCTCAGGCATAAATGCAGATGCTTCTCATGGTATAGACACAAGAACTGCCTGACTCTTGGGCCTTCTCACAACTACTGACAACAATTGTCCTGCATCAAACTTCTTTACAAATGTTCTTTTTTTTCCTTGGTCCAGTTGTTTAGAAAGTGTACGTTGTGGCTGTCTCTGTACGTACCAACAAAACTACAAAAAGTAATGAGTAGAAAGGCTGAAATTAGAAAGATCTAAAGAGCAGCAGCCTTAACTTCACCCCTCACTATCAATAAGCAGCTCCTTCCTAAGGTCAAGCATATCTACAATGAAGTTCTGCTCTGATATGTATTCAAATTAAGCTTTATTAGAAATATACATTCTATTTTTTTCCTTCATTTTTGCTTTTCATTCCAAGCAGAAGATTTTGAGATTGTATAATTTTGTAAAATATATGCAGGACAACTAAGGACCTACAAACTGTTCAAGCAAGCAGCCTAGAAAGACCCTGTGTCAGTGTTATGCATAGATCTTGATTAAAGGTTATGGTGAGTTTAATCTTACCCTCTTTTATCTGTCTAAAAACCATGCTAGCTGCACATAGTTGAAAGAGATGTATGTGTCCAGAGGGCTGTTTATCCCATCTGCCTTGGACATCTATCTTGAGCTGGAATGGGCTGACCTGTGGCAGTCCACTGACTCCTGAAGGATCCTATTTTAGGACTTCTAAAATTAAGTTGTGAATATGAAATGAAAGGAAAAGGAAAGACTCCTTTTTCAGAGGCACAGCTGAATTAAATTTAATCAAGAATATTATTTCAAATACCTACAATTAATGTGAAAGAATGCAGGAGAAGAATAGTTTTCAATTAAGCCTGGACTAAAGTAATGTTTTTAATGGAGTAGTATCATCAAGAGAACTAGGTAAAATGGAGCTTTAATATTGTCATTTTTTATAACTCTTCTTAGAAAGATGGAATTGCTAATTGCCTTGAGCTCTAAGGCACAATTGGTGTAGAATTAATGTAAAGAATTAAACCAGCGAAAACTAAACTAGACTCAGAACAATTTTCATGCATGTTTATCAGTGAACTGCAGCACCTGATGCAAGATAAGTGCCTGTTCTTGCATCTTACTTGAAAACTCAGCTGGGATAAAAATAATCTCAAAAGTTTCACACTAATGTACAAATGCAGGACTTTTGGCAGCCATTTCATGTTGATGGTACAAGCAAATTTAGGGTGGCTCCCTCTAGGGAGAATAAATGGTCTTTTACAATACAGCGTTCTAGGAAATCTACCTGCAAAAATCTTTATTTGTGATTCAACACAGCCCACAGAACTGCACACTTAGCTT
The DNA here is from genome assembly GCF_023055355.1 of Agelaius tricolor. NCBI lineage: Eukaryota > Metazoa > Chordata > Aves > Passeriformes > Icteridae > Agelaius > Agelaius tricolor. Next base: position 19,852,403 of record NW_027269268.1, read on the forward strand.
GTAAGTGATAGTTATATTTCCTGAGAATATAAGATGAAGGGCTTTAATTGATGACTAAGAGATCAATACCATCAGCCATGAGGTTAAAGTATTGCATGTCTTGAAAATGGACCTAACTTTTTCTGCAAGGGTTCTTGTGTATTACACTGAAAAACAGCAAATTATTGATCACCTTTCCGGACTCATGAATGTTGAGGGATGAAAATTTCTCAGTTACAGAAAGGTTGGTGAATAGAAATTTGGGTAAGACTACTACATACAGGTGTATGATGTGTGATAGAAGCATTGATACCTGACTTCAGAATTTTCTTGTATGGCCCTAGCCTGGAATAACTATTCTAGAGCAGGTGCAATGTGTGAAAGGCCATTTTAGTAGAAGCACACCATTTCAATATTCAGTGTAAAGTCTCATAGGGATGTGCAGGTGACATAATATCTCAGACATGTTAGGTATAACCCTGGCACCTAAGCATAAGCTGATCCAATAAAGCATGATGTATAACCAGACTGAGCTGTTTTGAGGTGAAAAGGTAGGATATTACTTACTTGGCTTGTAGAGATATTGCCTGTTCTGCACTGAATTTGCTGAAAGGGTGTTAAATGTGTCAGAGCTGAGGTACCTCAGACTTTGGTGAGGCACCTGAAATGGAAGGTGGCTGTAAAGGATTTGTGGCACGTGTCTGCATTAGGGCTTCCTGAGATACCCACTGTGGACAAAAAAAAAAAATGGAAATTCAAGTGTTATTACTAAACAGAAATGGGAAAATATATCAGGCAAAGATGGATATTTGGGAGACACCTGGCCTGTTCCATTTGAAACCCCTTTAACTTATTGCAATCACACTGGAGAAAGAGCTCAGTTAATACCTAGAGGTGCTCTCTGATGGCAGTGCAGTGCAAAGACAGCATGAACCAAGGAAACAGGAAAATTTGCATTCTCCATATGCTCCACATCTCTTCCAAAAGCTGCTGCTGTTCAACAGTAATGATGGCCTTAGAGCTGTTACCTGCTGCTTCAGCTGAATGTGCCTCTAGACAACCCACTGTGGGGCCAGGGCTTGGACATGGAAAATCCTGTGGTGTTCTGAAACAGTGTGGTGGGATGACAGTGTCTTCATCACTGCTTTCCATAACCCTGCAAGTGCCGAGACTAATTGTTCTGCCTCACTCATCAAACCATAGATGTGGTTTTGGTACAATGGGACAAATCAGGAGCTGGTGCAGACCTTGTTTCCTGTTATGCTGAGTACATCTGAGCATGGGCCATGGCATTTAAGTAGGTAAGAAATCTTTGGGGTTTACCTCATGAGGGACCCAACCCAGGGAATTTTACCCCTGTCAGGGAGCATGGCTCCATGGTGGGCCATGAGGTTTCTTAACATGCTTTGGGACTTTGACCTCTTTCTCATTATGTCTAGGGTCTGTATGGATGTCTCTAGGAGCAGGTGAAGAATCTGAGTCACTAGATGAGTCACTCTGTCAATGGAAATCCCCTTCCCTCTTCCACTTCCTTGCAGGATAAGCAGTGTAGGTCAGTGAAGAGCAGTCTGTTGGCATGTTGTGTGCTTAGGAGTGGTAAGAGCAGGTTCTCCTGCTAATGTAGGGTTTGATATTGATTATTTCTGTTTCCTAGTCTGAGATGTGGATTCAGGGTCTTATGTTTTTTCCCCTGCACATAGAACACCTAGAAGCTGCTTTATAAAAAAGGGTCCCCTGATATAAGGGCCTCTTCAGGCCAGGTCTTATGAGTTCTTGGAGATCTATATCATACCTGAGATAGCTCAGCCAAGTCAGATGGCATAAAATCAGCAGTATGGCTTCTGTGACAGTGTCTGAAACAGAAAAGTTTTAATAAAAGGAAAAATAACAAAGCTCTTTACAGAGAAAAACTGAGCCAGGGCAAGAGGCTCTTGCTCTTGCTAACACCTCACAAAAGCAATTAATTCTTTTGTTGTCCTCTTTTTCTAGTAAATTGCCTAGTCGAGACTTTTTGGCTTCTGTCCAATTGGCTATCCTTAAGTTTGAGGTGAAGTCCCCAAGGTCCTATGAGGTGTTTTTTTACCAAATTGAGGAGAGAAACTTCTGGGCTTTTTTCCTTTTTATGGAGACAAAGGATTATTTTGTCATTCCATCAACAGGGGGCACATTCCTACAGTCCCCTTGCAACAGAGAAAGGTACCAAGTACCTCCTTCCCTCTCCTTTTCTTTCTCATTTGCTGATACTCTATTTTTTTAACCTTGTGTTGTATAATAGCCCGAAGTTCTGTTTCTTTCTTCACAGGAACTGTAGAATAAACTTTCTTAGCTTGTGGTTGGACTCTGTTTGTGTTTACTCACACCACAAAGTTCTGACTGCACACACTTCCAGCTGAAACTTTTGGACAAAAATGTTGTCAAAACCATAGTCAAACTGTAGTCAAAATAGCATATGTTTCCTTCTGTATTTCTAATTTGGTTTGTGAGCTGTGCATATTTTCAAGGGTTTTTTAAGCAGTCTCTTGCATTCAGCCTGCTGAGGGTCAGGTGATGTTTTCCCCTGTGAAGCATTTGCTGACTTTCCAGCCTGCAGCTTTCTGAGATGCTCCTTGTGAGGGAGACACCTCCTGCCCTTTGCTGCCCGTTGAGCAGGAGTTGCCTTCCTGTCCTTCACTTGGATGTTTCCACACACCCTCTCTTGCCATGCTGGATTGTTCAGACCCTTCTGTCATGCTGGCAGAGGTGAGGAGCATTTTGCAGGGAAATGGTGAAGTGTGTGGCAGGGGAGCTGCAGCACATTGCAGGTGCTGGACCCACTGGCCCACACCAAACCCAGCCAGTGGTTCCCACTCAATGCTGCTCTCCAGCATCTCTCTTTTATTTCAGTCTGGTAAAAATAGACATTTTGATTCCTGTGTCTGCAGAGGTAGTTTTATACTTTTATAAAAGATAGGCTTCTGCAATCAGATTTTATTAAAAGCTTGCTTTAATTCTTTGCTCCAAATCTGATTGCCACTTACAAGCAATTTCTCAGCAGCAGATATTACAGTGAAATAAGAGCACAACTAATTTCTTCTTTCAGACAATGTAATCTGAGATGCTGCACAACCTATTTTTTACATGAGAGACTGTTTTTACATCCTTTTCCTTGCAGCTTTCCCAACAGTGTCGGAGGGCTTTACCCAGGTCAAAGACTTTCTGTACTCATAGTACTCAGTCTGTACTCTCTTTTATGTCATGGTGTTCTGCAGTGTATGTGTATTCTGAATAATATATTCAGATTCTGAATCAAATGTGGAGGGGCAAGAGGAGAGGGAAAATTGCAGTGAGATTATTACAATAACCTTCTACAACAGTATGACAAAGTAATGTTTGTTTCAGAGCTTCAAAACTGATCTTGTTGCAATCTGTAATTTCAGCTGATTGTACCCATTACTTACTCACATACACTGGCATCAGAATGCAACAGTAATGGTTGGAAATGAGTATATTTGCGAGTGAAAAATCAAAACAAATACTGCACAAGTGAAATTTTAATTAGGAAGAAAACACATTTTCACTGCAGCATTCTTTCTTTTCTGATTATCTTTCAGCTTGGAAGAGCCCTCAATAGCTGGGTACCAAGTCTACTTTCTATGCACTTAAATCTGTTGAAGGATGAGGATTTATGAGTAAAATTATTTTTTTCTTGTCCGTCTTCCTTGTCTTTATCCTTTTGAACCATGACCACGTTTTAGAGGAGGAAGTGTGCAGGGCATATTGGATCAGACCCAGTGCCTACACTGCCAATGTCTTTGGGAGGATCAGTGTTACTGAGGCTGTGGCAGAAGTGTTCAAAGGGTGCCACATGGGGGCTGTGTGTCTGAAAGACCAGTGCTGTATTGTGCAAGTTGTTAGTGCACCATCTCCTTTAGTATTGAGGCTAAGGAACCATCAGCTGGGACCCTGGATCTCTGTAGGCTCAAATCCAGTCAAAAAGGATTTCTTAGAGGGTGGATCACATGAGGCGAAAGGAAGTGTGACAAACAGGAAGGGAGTCCAATAACGTGTCCTGCACCATAGTCTTCCAGCAGCATGTGGCTGGAGACATCCTTAATCAAGCTAGTTATCCTTGGTGTTTCATACTTTTCAGTGGCTTTTAATTCCACAAATTTGTCTTGTTTGCTGTGGTATCTGCAGCCTCTTGCAGCAATAAACCTGACGGTTTAACTACAGATCTGTCTGTTATATGACAGTAATAGAGACTTCATGATGCCTATGTCTTGGTTTTTGCAATCCAATTTCAGACAAAAATCAACAAACAGATCCAACAATGGAAGATCAGGAAGAGAATATAGGGTGTAATGGCAGGCTTTTCATGTCACCTAAAACTTCCATGCCAGAATCTGATTTTTTCTGATTTTCCCTTTCATGAAAGGGAATAAAATCTTGTGATTTCAATGAGGATTGATTGGGAAAGCTTCAGGCCAAATTCCTGCACTTCAGGTCATCCCATTGGCTTTCCTTGGTTTCACCTAGTATCACGTTTTTTTTCTTTTGAAATTTCAATTCTTCAGTTTCTCTTCTGTGTCCATGTTCCCATTTCTTTCCTGATTTTAAGGATTTCAAAGGGAATAATTTGGGCAAGTTTTGGTCCTTTTCCCTGCACCACATTTCATCCTAGTACAATTGGTTGTAGTCACTCCATTTCAGATTTTCTGAATTTTTCAATTTCATTTTTGATTGACCTTATCTCCTTTCTGGAGTGTTTGTTCAACTCTGTCCTCCGATTTCAAGATTTCATTCCCTTCTGGAAATTTATTGCCATAGCAGCTGTCAGATTGGATCAACTAATACCTTATGCAAGACACTGAACACCTATATCGTGAGAAGCTGATGGTTCAAGTTTCTTCTGATATCTTCCATCTCCTGGTGCATAACACTACAGCTTGTGTGTTATCCTTCCCTAAATGCATAATCCAGAATAAATAAGATCGCAGTTTTTTACTGATGATGTTGTGCAGCAATTTTGCTCTTGTTGGTTTATTTTGTGGAACTATAGCCTTTTCTTTCAATGATGGCCTCAGGTTGTGCCAAGGGAGTTTAGATTGATATTAGGGAATACTTCTTCACGAAAAAGGTTGTTAAGCATTGGAACAGCATGTTTAGGACAGTGGTAAAGTCATCATTACTGGAAGTGTTTGAAAAATGCGTGGATGTGGCACTTGAGGACAAGGTTTAGTGGTGAACATGGAGATGTTGCTGGGTTGACAGTTGGACTTGATGATCTTAAAGGTCTTTTCCAAACTCAACAATTCTATGATCCTGTGACAGCCTTCAAGGCCTTGTAATGTATCTGTGTAGTAATTATATATCTTCTGAACAGAGAGATTCATAATTCTCCCAGAATTTTAGAAGCTGTGGGAAACTTAAAAGAAAAAATTCAAACTATTATTATCTCTCTTTCTGTAACCATTGTTTATCAATATAGTTCTCCAGAGTGTGCTATTCATAGTTCACCAATAGTGTGAGAGAAAATTCCTAAAGACCAATCAAGTCTTAAGTCCACCATTATTTCTATAAAAACTGTAGATTTCTAATAATAAAGTGGTTTTTTTATACCTTCTAATAATAAAGTCTCTATATCACATTTAACTATTCCCAATACCCCTTCAGTGATATATCTGGACTGGTTGAGCACCTCCACCACACCCTGTATTTTCTCAGTCAGCAAAAAATTCAGTGTGAAATGATTTCTTCAGTCTACTAAAATGCCATCTGTTCTAACAAAATACTAAACACAAGTATTTGTTTTTTCATTTCCCTTATGGGAAGCAAGGTTCAGTCTGTTTGTTTTGGTGGGTGATGGTTAGGGGACAAGTTTGGGTCTTGGAATCCCAGTCTTGGAATCTATTTGTGTCAGTTAAGGCTGCTTTGAGATCAATATAAATGTTTTCTTACTTACAGCTAACCTGAATGTTCTTTGTTTGCCCTTTGACTTGCAACGGGGTATTTAGCAGAATATCAAACTGCTGAACCATTGAACTCCAAAATTGATCTGGACACTTCCCTGTGCAGTCTCCAGGTGTACTGCAGCCCTGTATCTAAACCCATCCACCACCCTTTTATTTCTTGAACAGACAGCATCTGTGACCTCTCCTTCTCCAGTGTATAATCATCATCTCTTCTTCACTGAATTGTTGGCTGGCACTAATGATTACAGACCTTACTACTTCAGGCACTTTTGCAACCATGGAGTAGCCTTAACTTCCTTTTGTTTCCCAAGGCTTGCAGGCTCTTGCCCTCTTGGAAGTGCAGCAGCAAAGCAACGTAAAACATCCCTGCCTGTATCCATCCCTCAGCAGACACTGCTATTGTAGGAGGCATTGCCCCAGGCAATAGCTGGGGGCAGTTCCCTGGCCCAGGGATAAGGGGTACAGCACCAGGACATCTGGATAGGGTGTGTGAGTGTCTGTGTGCTGCTGTCTCAGGCTCTGCAGAAGGGCAGAGTCACCACTCTGGCCTGGCCACCACTGCAGGCAAGTGCCTCTCAAGCACTCTGCCTTCTGCAGCCAGTGCTGCTCCCCCTCTCCATGCTCTGATCCATGCTCTATTGGCACAAATGGGATGTTGTCCAGGGAGCTACCTTACTCTGGAGCCTGCCCTTCGACATGTAATTTTCCTGGGGTGCTTCCATGTAAATCTGTCTGCAGAACAACCAGCTGAGAGTGGAACTGATAACAAAATACTGATATTTATTACTACTACTGGATTTTATCTTCTGCATCATAATATATTTCTCAATTAATTTCTCCAACACCTTATTTTTTAAACAGTTTTGCCAATTTCTCTCTTCTGTCTCCTACTTAATCTTCTATTTCTGTATATTAAAAAAGGAAAGTAGAAACATGCAGAAGGAAAAATAAAAATAAAAAAAGAAATGAGAATTCTCAAAAATCTCACTCCTTTGCTAGTATAAAACTGTGCAATATTTGAACTGGTTCATTTTATTTTAGCTTTTCAGTACAAGATTTTTATCTAGCAAAAACGTTTCACCTACCAAAAATATGTCTTGTTAAGATATTCCAGTTTTTTCCTAGCAAAAACTTGTGCTTTCCTTTGCCCTACCTGAAATTTGACATAAGAGCTTCTGAAACTCCATCTAAACAACACTTCAAAATTATTTTAATTTTTTTTTTTCCAAAATTGAACGCATGGGAAGTAAACACCATTTCAGCACACTATTGTTGAACAGTTTTCAACAGATACTAAGTCTTTTACTCATCCCCAAAAAGCTGCACTCAATTAAAGAGCCTTTTTTTGCTGTGAAGAAAAGCTGTCTGAAAACCATTGATAAGTCTTTTCCATTGTCTTCAGACATACAACTATTTAATTTGGCTGCTAATTATTTAAATGCCTAATCAGTGAATTTTTCCATAATCCTAATTTGTATTACAATTTGCAACCCTAAGCCATTGATCATTTGTAGGTTTTTAATACATATTCATTTCTCCTGGAATGTAATACATCACTTCCTTGCCTCTCATGTGGGCATGAGGAATTAAATTGTCTCCTGCAGGTGAGCAGGGAGGCAGAAGGAGATATTTGGGTTTTCCTGCCCTCATGCCTGTTTCCATGTGGCTATGGCTTCCCCAGAGAAGGAATATTGAGACCTGTGTCAAGTTCTTAAATGTTCATCCTTCTGCTTTGGAGGAACTGAGCTGATGTCAGTGTTACTGGCAAAAATTAATTGTATAGTTCTGTCTTCTTATTTTTATAATTTAATGTTCTGATCATAGCTATAAATTAATTAAAGTCTTATTCCTCTTCAACCCCCTTGAGAACTGCCTTGGAAAATACTTCATGGTAGTAACCCAGCATTAATGAGCAAATCATAGGGGAAATAATTTATAAAATAGGAAGAGTGGTAAAAATCTATTTTGTGGACAGTTTTTGCTGTGAAGTAAATCAAACAAGGAGACTGGCTAGTTTGTACACTGGTCAGTGATGTGTTCCTGCTAGTATCATTTCCATATTTATCTGTCTTTCCATGTTTATCTGATGCAAATGTATTTTCTGTTTCTTAGGAGAGCACTCATCTCACGGGAAGAATAAAACTCGGCAAATCTTCACATCTCAGCAATAAATATGTAAGTTTATTGCCTTTGTTTTCCATCCTGTAACATTAGTGTTTGTTAATGCCTTTAATACTCTTTAATCTCAGTATTGTGCCATGTAACAAAAAAAAAGGGGTTAAAAATGCAAGCCAAAACGAGGAATTACTTTAGTTGGCAGCAGCCTCAAGGAAAAGTGGCTTAAACAAAGCTCAGCTGGAGCACCCCATGGTGACCAGATTCACAGGCAAATTGAGGGGCTGAAGAAGCTGCCAGCTCACAGAGACAGACCTTCAAAGGCAAGAGCATGTGACTTTAACTGTTCAGCATTTCCTGGATGTAAACCCCTGGGTGAATTTTCTTTCTGTTCATGTGAGAAATAATAGATTTTTAAGGGCAGATACCTATTTAAAAAAAAAAAAAAAGAAAGAAATTTGGTACCCAGAAGTTTTGTACTCCTTTTTTTTTTCCCATGAAAAATCTGAATCTTTTTCACTTCATGCAAAAGCCAGGAGTTTTATTGAGGTGGTTTATTTAAGGCTTAAAATCCTAGGTGGTTAAATTATAGCAAGTGCTGGATGGTAATTTTATGTGTAAGAGGGCAGAGGTCATCAGAGTACTCTGAAATAGAGTTTTTTATAGGGATGCTGAATTTTCCTTCATATATGAAGCTTCCTCAGGCACCACAATATCCACTTCCCATGGAGCTGCTTTTCTCATTTGTGGAGAACTGTGGAGGGCCGTGGTCCTTTACTGAGGGTGGGAGAAAGAAGCAGCTGTGGAAGGGCCCCGTGTGACCAGGGTGGAGCAGGGGACAAGGATGTCCTGAGGAACTGGGTGTCACAGCACATGTGGGATGGACCCCACAGAGGCTCTGGTGAAGCCCAGACTCCCCCCAGCACTGTAGAATGAAGCCCCTCTAGAATGGGTCCCATCAGTCTCCACTGAGAAATACCTGGTTGACCAGAAATGTGAAGAACATCTTTGATGGTTTTGACCTATTCTCCTTTCCCCTAGGTAGAGACTGAGCTTTCCTGATGCCAATAGTAAGGACAAAATGACCTCCTTTGTTCCTTGAATTAGAGCAGCAGAATACAATTTTGCCTACATTACTGAAAACCCAGAGGTGGTTCAATTTGTGTGGAACTAGGAAAAGGGCCTGGACAATAAATTTAATCCTTATTGTCTATCCCATAATGGATTTATTCTGTCTTCCATTTTAGCTTACTCTTATGTTCCTGAACAACCTTACCTGGAATAATAATCTTGAGATGCTCTTGTCATTTCAGATGTGAAGCAACCTGTTTTATCACAATATGCAAGAACATCTCACCAAAGCTGTGTTTCAATGGGAAATGTGGAGAAGCTGAAGCTTTTTACCATCAGGCCACTTGTGTTAATGACCAGGTTTTGACTTCTAAATCTCAAGCATCTCCTTTCCCTTCTGGAATGACATGTATTTTTTTTGATGGCTTAATAACTGGTATACCATGTATATTTATTATTTTCACATATAGTAAAAGCAGGGAAACAAGGTTGAAGAGAATGTAAAAACAAGATGAGTGAAGATGATACAAAAATTTGGTGGTGTTTGCATAGTAGCTACTAAAAATGTTTTCTGCACACACAGGAAGGAATAAGTCAGCATACTTTGTTGAACTTATGGTAGCTCGGGATATTTTAGTTGTATGTAGCAGAATACAAACAGGACCTGACCCTTGAAACAGGACTGGGCAAACAGCCACTATGAAAATTAATTCAGTGATTTGCATGAGACTCCTCACTGTAGCACATGCTTTGCTTGTCATAAATGTTTACAGGGTGGGATGCCTGGCTGAGATGCTGAAGTGTGTGCTTCTTTTCTGTGAAGGGAGGAATATACCTTGCACTGAGGCTCTTTGAAACTGTGTAAATTACTGAACATAATCCTTGCAATGTAGCAGGCAATAGCTGGTTTTCACCTGTTCCTTGGCTAACTGCATTATGTGTGCTGCAAATATGACTCCCATATAGCCTGGGGCACACAGTGGGAATCAGCAAGGTAAGCAATTTCACAGATGAACCTTCTTCCCTGTGTTCTGAGTAATGTATGGGATTCCTGCGGGTTATTGAATAACTCTGGAAGTTCAAAGAGTGTTTCAAGTGCTAATTACAGACACTCAATTTGTACAGAGCCGGCAGTTCCAAAATATCAAGTAGTGCTTCTGCCTGCATGTACCCTACCTTTCTAGAACTATAAATGTTTGAAAGTTGTATTACTGTGAGCATCTGCTCAGTCTGAATCCACTGACTGTGGCATTCCAAGAATCATCTTTTCTTAAATTGGGAAATGGAAAGAAGACAACTGGTTGTCTAAGTGCAGGGCTGAGATCTGGGACAAGCATCTAAGTTTTGATACCTATTGATACAATTCTTTTGAGGAACTTTTCTCTCCAATTTCCTTCTCTGAAATACTAAAACTTGCTTAGCATGATGGTGAGAGATTGAGCAGATTTATTGCTTCATGTCTACAGACAAATCTGAAAAGTGTTTGTTTCCCTGTGCTTGGCCATTGTTCTTACTTCTGCCTGGATGAGTCTGATAATCTTTCTTAGTGGCACCATGAGAGACTTTTGGTGAAGCTCAATAAAAGATGGGAAACTAACAAGTGTCCATGCTGCAGCTGAACTTATGTGGTTCATTCAGTATTCCTGGATTGCTTGTGTTCCTTGGGAGCAGAGAAGTCTTGGATGCCTACTTTGGAAAGGTCAGGCCATCTAAAATATGCTAGTTGGTATCTGCAACTATTCTGGTTCTTGATTGATGAGGTTTCCTTCTAAAAAACGCAGTCATTGTGGATTTTTATGTTGATTAAAAATCCAAGGTATTTTGTAGTGTATTGTCTCATAGTGAAAGGACAGTAGAGAAAAGCAGAGAAATATTGTGAAATATCTGTTTGTTTTTGTGCAAAATCTGTTCAGAAACTATCATGTTATGTCAAGAAAAAAAAATTACTGCCTATTAAAATTTATTATCTTTATTAAGTAGCTATCCTTTTCTGTTTGCAGAAATGCAATCCATTGCACGTGTCTAGCACAGCTATTGTCCATTACTCCACATTCCTGTTTCACAGAATGAGGTGGACCCTTTATGACAAGCCTGGAGAGCAGACATTAGATATTCTGGGCATGGTGGTGGCAGGGACTCCATGAAACCTTGCAGAAAGCATGCTGGAGGTGGCAAATGGAAACTTCTCCTCATTACAATCAGTGATGGGGAGAGGACAGGCCTCTCTGCAAATCCTGATACTGGAAAAGTGAAAAACAACAAAACAGAGAAGGTGTTTGGGCTCTTCATGATAAGGGGCATGGCAGACAACCAAGTGCTCATCAGAAGGCTGGGAAACATCTCTCAAAGGGACTGGCTTGTGCTGAGTATGTATGAAGTAAAAGAGGTGAGTTCAGTGGACAGCAAAAATAAGAGCATGAGATCCTCTTAACCCCTGAAATGACAAAACTTGTGGTAAAGGGAGACAATATGAACTTCTGTTCTTGTTAAGAATCATGAGGGAAATTATGTTTGTATGAAGGAGAGAAGACAGATTTGCTTGAAGGATATCTGTAAAGCACAGAAAGGATTTGGAAGAATATTTAGGGCACTTTTCTTCTGCAGAGTTGAAGGTGCTGGAATTGCCTTTAATGGGAAGTGATGAACTGTCTGCAGAGAGAACTCAGTATTTAAAGAAGTTACATGCAATGACTTAGGTAGATGAAAAAGAAATGAAAAATCCATTCAGGTTGTCTGGCTCAACAGCTCCACTCTTAATACGTGTCTAAAAGAGCCACTAGAGTTTTTCTCGTCGCTAGTATGTAAAAAAAAAAAACCAACCCAAAAGTTTAAGTTGATCCTCCACTGTGAGGTTTTTCTGTATGAGAAAACTAGGAAAATGGATCTAGATTTGTAAAAGTCTTCTCAACAAAGTTTGACTAAATCTTCTGTGGACAGTCCCATCTAAATTTAATATTCTTCAGCTTCTGTGTCCTAATTTGCTAAAGTGAATGACATCCACTTCACTGTGGAATTAACATGCCCACAGAAATGTAATTAAACTGGATCTGCTTACAAATTAGTTCAGCTCATGAGTTACTTGTTAAACAAGTTTGTAGATCGAGTGTATGATTCTGATCTACATGTTACAATCCAAGACTACAGAAATATCTGGCTGGCAAAGACTTTGGGGTATCATCAATCACTGCCAGCAAAGTGTGCAGGGCTCAGGTTTGCCAGGAGAAAGTGTTTTCAGCACTGCTCATCTCAGGCTTAACTTGAGAAGGCGAGTCACTGTCTTCAAGCACAGAAAATTTCCCTGAGCTCTTCTCAGACTCTAACCCTGCTCAGTACAAAGATTTGCAATATTTTGGGAGTGACCAGTTGCAGCATGCTGGGATTTTGGACACAGTCCCAAACAAGACAAATGGGCACTGAAGAAAAAGAGCCAACGAAGCACAAAAAAAAGGTGTGCCACAATCTACTGGCAATTGGCTTTCTACTCTAAGATGCTGTATCAAGTAAGTTATTTGACTCAAAGAAAGAAAAATACTTTCATCACTATTTACAGTGAAAAGGTCTAGAAATGAGAAAAACAACATAGAAAAGTTGAAAATAATAATTTCTAAAAGGTAGATGCTGAAAAGGTAGGCATTAAGTGCTTTTCAAGCACAAGCAGCTTACTAGCCTTCTAAGTACTTACATATTCTCACACATTTGGCTGAGGGCCTCATGATGGCTGCTCATGAATGGGCCAGTCTTTTGGGTTTTATTTTGCTTATTGGATCTCAGGGATCATTCTGGCCAGTGACACTGCATTGTCTGTGGACAGAATTGTTTTACAGGCACAGCTTAGAAAGCTGTTTAAATGAAAAATATTCCTTGGTCTGTCTGTTGTGGGAAAGTTGTACAGCCTGCCAGCAAGGCTGCTCCAAGGGAGAGCAGTAGCACTGTCAGGATACTTCACCTTCCAAAACCCGCAGAGGCATCTGTGGGTTTGGAATGACTACACCCCACTGAAGAGGGGCAAACCATTTCACTGCATACCAGTGCACAGTAGACTTAGAGAAAGGCATAATGCACATCAGTCTCTCTGGCTCGGGACAGGGAGGCCATCAGCAGCATCTGTGACTCCTTGCTTGTCAGCAGCCCAGGATTTGGCTTTTCTGCTGTGCCCAGTGGTGGCAGCACTGCCTTCACAGCCTTCCCTTCAATTTTTGGGCAGAGTGCTGGCTATTGATTTGCTGTTGTATTTCTGCAGTTCTCCTGGGAGCTCACTCACCAGAGCATTCCCCAGCACGCTCAATGGTGTGCCCCAGCATGCTGGGCACCTCCAGCACACTGCCTACAGCAAAGCACTCTCCTCAGGAAGCTTTAAACATATATCTCAGGACCTCTCTGGCACCATTAATTATGGCTCCTCAATGTCTTCAAATTAGAACCCTATATCTAATAAAATAAAAGAGCTTAAAGATTACTCTATTGATTTCCAATTGAGGCCACTTTTCCGGTTATGGCCACGGGCAATCTATAAAACACAGACTTTAATTAACCCTGGTGAATGCAGCTGACATGAAACGTCAATACCCTCAAAATTTTCAGCATAGAAAGCTGAAGGATCTTCTCAGCTCCCTTGCATCCACTTTGCACGTTCCCTGGGTGGAGAGCCACAGCAGAGGCACCTCCCTGTCAGGCTGCACTGGGACAGGGACAGAACCTCTCTGCTGCCACAACCATCTTTATTGCTGGCATCGCTGGCTGTGCCTGCTGACATCCCTCTCCCTTTGCCTTCATCTAGAGGGTTGAACTAGAGCTTAGAGGTCACTTTCAACACAAATTATTCTGTGATCAGTTCCCATGGCTTTGTAGGTAGGCAGGACAAAGACCCATGAACAGCCTGCTGGTGGCCTACAAGGGACACCCAGCAGGTCCTGCTGGTTCCTGGGGACCCCGTGCCATGGTGGGCAGCTCTGAGGCTGTTCTTCAGGCATCCACAGGTAACCTTTCATTCTGTGGCTGTATGATTGTGGGCTCTGCATTGTGCTGGGCCTGTTCCTTGGAACAGTGTCCTGTAATTTCAGGGTGTTAAGCTGCACAGAGCTTAGTCAATGATTCGAGGTCAACTCTACTGAGGTGCCTCAGCAGGGCAAACCCATCGAGAGCTCTGTTACATTTCAGGACCCTCACAGGTGGCAAAATTCCAAAGAGAGGAGCAACACTCAGGACCTCTGGCTGGCCAAGGGTGAAACATAAACCTGCCTGTGGGAAAGTGCTTCACTGCCTCACATGGCAGGACTTCTGCAGCAGCAATGCCAGATTTTGGGGCCACATCACAGCACTCAAGGGAGCAGCACTAAACAGAGCAGCTACAGAACTCACTACCATAAAAAACCCACAATATAAAGCTGGGAAGAAAGAAAGGGCTATGTGGGCAAGGAGCATTTCATCGGTTTTCATCTCTGCTTTCCATAGAGCATTTATTTTCTCCAGATTTGGTGCTTTCTGATAGAAAAGCAACCATGTTACTGTGTTCTTTACTATTATTAAGAACTTTCACCTTTCTCATTACATCAGTGGGACGCTTCCCTGGTCAGGGCTGCTGTTTTTCTAATGAATGTGGCTCATTTGTCTGTTTTCCTCCCTCCCTGCTCTGCTTTTGGTCTGCCTGCTCTTTGGGTAGTAATTTGATGTATTGAGCTCTCACCACCTCCGCTGCCCCTGGGGCTGAAGTTCTGACGATGCTAAACAGTTAAAATGCAATGCAATTACAGGCAGTACAGAACAGCAGAGAATAAGCCAGCAAAAATTCAGTCATGCATAACGCTGTGGAGACTGTGTGGCTGTCAGTCTCCAACTCCAGGAGATAATTTGGGCTTTTTAAGAAGCAATAATTGAGCCTTTTGCATATGCTGCGGTTATGAACTAGTCAAAAGCCTGTTTGCTCTGCACCCTGGAGCACCAGATGGATTGGATAGTCCCTGCAGGTCTTCGGGGGCTGCCAGCTTTACACTTCAAGACTTTTCTAGCTCCTGTACTTGGAAGTTATTCTTTTGACAGCTCTTATGCAAACAAGCACCTTGTCTGAATTTAGCTGGCAAAGTGAGGAAGGAAGGGTGAAGAAGAGCATGAAATCCACATAGCTGGAGGGAGTTCAGAGCCAGAGCTGAACTCTGCTGCTCACCTCAACCCAAGAAAAACCATTTGAGAGAGAAAACATATCAGACCTTCAGCCCTCAGAGTATGGGAAGTGCTGTGCACTGCAGGTCAGGCTGCAGCCGCAGGTATCCCATGCCAGCCAGTCTGATCACACTGACTTTCAGTCCTATCTCCATGAATCCCATGTGCATATTTCCAAAGAAGACTCGGTACTAGGAAGCTCAACAAAGAGCTGCTACTAGAAAAAAAAAAGTGATTGGAGGGAGACTTTTTTTCCCTGGGATTTAGCAGCTGACTGCATTGGGGCACACACCTGATGGGAAGGGCAGAGAGGAGGTGGTTGCAGGTACCTGCAGCTGCTCTGCTGACTATCAGGGCTTTGCATTGGACTTGCAGGTTAAATTTCAGAGGTGGGCTACAGAAATGTCTAAATGCTCACCTCTTGCAGTCAGAGCCCCTGCTGATGGAAGGGGGAGCAAGAGGCAGGATGGGAGGGAAAGCACCCATTGGCTACCAACCCCTCATTTGCCCAATGCTCGTTGGGCTTGCTTACACACTCTCCCTAGGTCCCTCCCTCACATCCTCAAATCTGTGGGCATTCTCTGCAGTCTGGGACAGAAAAGACTTAATCCTACTGCACTACAGTTTAAGCTCTAAGTCCTCTGCATGAAGGGCCTGACCTGCACCTCTGGGGGATGGAGATAAATGGGGCCAGGATGTGAACCAGACTGCACTTTGATGCTGCTTATGCCAGGTGCTTTAGGAGCTATGGCACACACCTGTGCCAGACTGTGCATGGCTGAGGGACTGGGAGAGACTCTGGGTACCCACCCCACAGAGAAGCTGGCCCTGAGGCACTTGTGTTGCCCATCACCCCAGTAATTTCTTTCAGATGCCACTACTGTGTAATCACCAGGGAGATTTTGCCTCATGTATCACCTCTCCTCTCTCCCAGGTAGGTTTTTTATTGTTGGGGCTGCTTTGCACCCTCCTAAATTATTCTCTTGGCAAAGGATGAAGGCTTTGGGGCATCTTCTGTCCTCCAGCTCATAATTTTTAGACTTCTTTTAAACAGCATTTTAGCAGTTCTTTGGAACTTTGCTGGCCTGAAGCTGTTGCATGCACAGGACCACAACACAGTGAAGGTGATGGAATTCTCGTCCCTGGATGGAGAAATGTGGAATGAGAAGCATAAACAGGAGCTGGTAGGGAGGAGTCAGTCTGCTCCATCATGCAGTGTCTTGGGAGCAAAGGTAAGGGGTGGGTATTGATAGATGAAGTGTGCCAATATGCTGCATCTCTGCTTTCTGGGCTTTCAAAGCTTTTTTTCCCTGTGCCTACTAATCAGTGGTGGAATGAGCTGTTTGGGGATTGTCCCCTTTGTGTGGTGTACACCATGGTTTGCACAGGAGTCATTGCTGTGCCATCTGTAGTCTGAAAACACATCCCTGCCTTTCTCCACATGGCTTTGTTAAAAACTGCCCTGTTAACACAGCAGGGCTGGGTCAGCTGTGGTGGTGCTTTGTGTACACATTCAGCTTTCTACCTCCACACAGGTCCTAAATTAAATCCAAAGTATAAGGAGGAGGAGGAATCCTGACACTGAAAATGTCAGTGGGGTTCCTGCATCCCTGGGGCAAGCAGGTGTGAATTTATGTACCTGTGCATCCTCTGGGAGAATAAAATTAAAGCATGTCACCCTCTATTTTCCTGAACTGCACCAGATGATCTGATAATATTGCAGCTGTCTCTGAGGGACTGCAAGGCAGAACTGAGGGTCTGAAGAGGAGAGAATGAGTCTTGTTTTCTTGTACTTGGAAAAAAACTTATTTGAAAAAACTGCAGTTTTTTGAGCCTTGCCATGGATTGCAGAATGGAGGTGACTTCCAGATCCAGAGATGTTTGGTTGAAAATATTCCAGACTTTTTTTATTTCCCTCCTCATTAAATGAGGACACCTAACGTGATGGTTTACTGTGCCAGTTTAAGGAACAGATTCATTAGGATTCAGCTGCAGTGCAGAGACAATGCACTAACTTAGCTGAGCCTCAGTCATTAGGCACACATGGTTTTTATTTTCTGTAGCTGTGTCTAACATAATAAATTAGTTATTTTGCCCCTGTGTGTTGGAAGCAGCAGGAATTAGTGCAGAGTATAAACAACATACCTGGTAGAGCAAAATAAGGAAAAGTTAATGACCATAAGTAGTGGAGAAAGAATTTTAGGTATTCAAGGTGGTGTTCAGGGAAGAAACCCTAACTATTGTGGATCAAATAATCTCACAGCTTTTAGACAGCTCTTTGCAATGGAGCACATGAATACTTGGAGTCTGTGTTTTGTAAGAGAAAACAAGAGACATTATTCCCACGTTACCACGGGGGAAAAACAAGAGTGAAAGAGCTTCACCTTGCCAAGGCATGGCACATGCCTGTGGTGGGGACAGGGACAGCAGCCATCCAAGGCTCACTCCTGCTTTGCTCTGCAGGTTTCATGCCCAGGAAAACACATTTCAGGCCTGAAGTCCTGCGGGTGAAATAGAAACCAAGGGAAATTGCAAGGGCCCATCATCTTTTTAGAGGCTAATATTGGGATAATGTTAGCCCATCCTGTTTTATTTATTTGGTTTTTATTTAAATTTAAGTTAACTTTTTAATTGTTCACCCTCCATGGTTTCGTGGCTTACCTGAAGCTCTGTGACAGCAGGTGCCTTACCAGAAATATTTAGCTGGCAAACGTGTTTCATCAGCCTCCAAAACTGCCTCTGAGCATCGATGCCTTGGCAACCACTCCTTTTGCTTGCCATTTGCTTTCATCTCCCATATTAATCCAAACTGGTCTGCTTTTAGCTAAGCTGGCTTGCAATGTCCAGCACAACACAGCAAATTGCTAGAGAAATGCTGAAACTTCTGGAGCAGGTGTAAAACAAGCAAACAAATCAAAGCAGTGGTTTGGATCTGTTGGGAGAAGTAAAAGCACAGCTTCCCAAATATACAATCTATAAAATCCATAAACTGCAATAGAGAACTAAAGAATTCCTATCCTGAAAATACCTGTTAAAAAGTTGCTCTACAAAATGAAGCAGTGCTTTTTATATTGGACAACTTGCAGCAAACTTTAATCTTTTAATCCAGAGAGACTAGAAATATCAGTGTAAGAAAATAACCATCTTTCTTGATTTTCTTTCTCTTCAAGCAGCATGAAATTCAGCGTTCTGATTGCAAATGCCCTTAGATGAGCCCCGGGTGCACACCACATGCAGTGGTGGTGGGTAGGTGGAGAAGTCAATGATGGTTTATTTTTCCTTGGGGTTTCCATCCCCAGGAAATGAAAACTCCGCTGATGAAACAGAAGAATTTTTCACAGGGAAATGCATGACGAGCCCTTGTACAGGGCTCCCATGCAGGGAAGGGTATTTCAGCAGTCCTTGAGCTGTGAAGTACCATGGCCAGCTGGTAGGTGGTGTTCACCAGCACTGGAACCAGAGCTTGGGAAGTGCAGGTCTCACTTGGGAAGTGCAGGTGGTTAAAGGACTTGTGCCTTCAGTAGGATGCCTTCTCCTGAATATATGGACAGGTATGTGATACAAATGATCTCCTCGAGCCAGGTCTTATGAGCTCTTGGAGAAATGTATCACACCCAAGGTAGCTCTGCTACCTCTGAGGGCATAAAATCAGCAGGATGGCTTCTATGGTAGTGTTGGAAACAGGAAAGTTTTAATAAGAGGCAAAATGACAAATCTCTTTATAGAGAAAACCCAAGCCAGGGGCAAGAGGCTCTTGCTCCTGGTAAAACACCCCACAAAAGCAATTAGTTCCTTTGTTCTCTTCTTTTTCTAGTGAATTGCTCAGGTGGGACTTTTTTGCTTCTGTCCAATTGGCTCTTTTTAAGTTTGAGGTGAAGTCACCAAGGTCCTTTGAGGTGTCTTTTTACCTAATTGAGGAGAGAAACTTCTAGGCTTTTTTTCTTTTTTAAGGAGACAAAGGATAATTTGGTCATTCCATCAACAGGGAGCACATTCCTACAGGTACATGCCATTGGCACCCGCTGGCCACATCCCATGTAACTCCTGAGATGGATGGGGCCACTTGCTGCCAGCCCATGACAGCAACCTGGGTCTAGGAGCTGCTACTAGCTCCTCGTCCCCTCTGGAGACAATTTGCTTTTGCAGTGGGAAAGGTAAATGGTGAGATGGTGATGCTTTGTTTCTTTACCTGACTACTCACTTCTGTCTTCTGTTTTTCAGGCTGTGTTGAACACAGCAGTCTACATATCTGTATTCTTCTGATTGCCCTTAATCTTACAGGCTTTTTAGAAGGGCAAAGAGCTTCAGAGAAGCTGGCAATGCTCCTGTCATCAGCTGGCAGTCATCAATGGAATGCTTTAACCACAACATAATGGAACAGCTTGGACCATAAACAAGCTGTCTGGATACCTACAAGTTATTCTCAAAGAAAACTGTTTTCTTTGCATCTGTGAACAACTTGCTGTTCTTTCAATCTTCAGAGCACCGAAATCATGACATTTTCACCAAAATATCCACCAGAGTCTGGCCTGAGAAATACAAGGCCTTGCCCCCCAAGCAGGCCCTGTTTCTTTTTCCCCATACAACACATGCTGGCCACAAGAACTACAAAGCTTGTGGCTTTAGCACTGTCATGGTTTGACACTGGCACAATGCCAGTGCCCCCATGAGAATACCCTCTCCCTGGTTTCTGCTGTGAGATGTGACCAGGAATAAGCAAAGCAGGCTCCCACTTAGGAAAAAAAATTATTAACTAAACTACAAGGGAAAGGAAAAAAAAAAAAAAGAAACACACAAGGAAAATGAAAACTTCACAAATACATCTCCTCCTCCTCCCCAGCAAATTCCCAATGCAATACAACCCCCAAATCATCGACTCTTGGTCCGGCACCACCCTTCAGAATACTCAATCCTCACTTCATCGAGAGGAGAAGGAGTCCTTCTTGTGCCAATGGTGACCTCTTCCTTTCATGTCCAGCGCTCTCACCACTGAACACAGACCAGAGCTGCTTCTAGGGTCGACTTTTAAGGATGCTTCATCCCACTCCAAAAAGGCACAGTCTCAACTTTGGGACATCTGTCCCCCCCATATTTTTCACCCCCTAGGGCCGAGGGGTACCCACACCGAACCCTCTTGGTCCTGAGGCATTGCCTCCCCCTAGAATGCAGTCCCTGTATCACAAGGAATATGGTTCTGTCCATGGCTACACAAAAAGAGTCCAGCATAAGCTACTCCATCATCTCTTCCACCTGAGTTCTTCTCTATTTCTCTTGTGGCCCACTTCCTCTTATCATATCTCTATCTCTCTTCTCATTCAGCTCCAGGAGGATTAGCATTTGTAAGGTTTCCATCATCCAAGAAAAGGGTTAAAAATCTGAGGCTCTTTCTGTCCAGAACTCCCATGGCTTCCCTGCTGGGCACCTTCTCGCTGCACCCTCCCCTTTCTCCTCCTCGGCCGGCCACTATTAAATTTCAAGGTGCCACAAGCACAGGCACCGGCTCTCTCTCTGTCTCTCCTGGAGGTGGTGGCTGCCCGATGCCTCTCAGTGCCCCTCCACCCTTCCATCCTGCAGGGGCCTTCCCCTCCCTTCTATCCAGGGCCCGGCCTACCTCACCCGGCCCCATGGCTGCCCCTGGGCCTACCTCACCCGGCCGCATGGCTGCCCCTGGGCCTACCTCACCCAGCCGCATGGCTGCCCCTGGGCCTACCTCACCCGGCCCCATGGCTGCCCCTGGGCCTACCTCACCCGGCCCCATGGCTGCCCCTGGGCCTACCTCACCCGGCCGCATGGCTGCCCCTGGGCCTACCTCACCCGGCCCCATGGCTGCCCCTGCCCCGCCCAGCCCGCAGCCGGGCAGGGCAGCTCTGAACCTTTCCCAAGAGAGCCTCCCAAGGGAGAGCCCTGCTTTAACCCCGTGTGCTCAGAGGCGGACCCAATGTCCCAATGGCCACATTAGGTGCCAATATTAAAATCTGAGCACCCATTGGCCTGACCACAGCATCCCAGAAAACATATTTCCTGTCAAACCACCACAAGCACATTGCCCCCAAATCAATGACTACAGGGAGAGGAAAAGAACAAGCTTCTGACTGCTCCAACCAAGAGCCTTACTTCCACCTGTTAGACAACATCTCTGCCTATCAGCACAGTCCAACACAGAAGAGCAGACAGACAATATTTAAATCAGTCAAAACTTTATTTAAATTGAATTAATCAAAAATGAAACTATATATAGGAAGAACTATATCCATAAAGAAAGAAGTCTCTATAACTATCTAAGTCTATAACTATCTAAGTCTCTAACCATCTAAGTCTCAAACCATCTACGTCTCTAACCATCTAAGTCTCTAACCATCTAAGTCTATAACCATCTAAGTCTCTAACCATCTAAGTCTATAACCATCTAAGTCTATAACCATCTAAGTCTATAACCATCTAAGTCTATAACCATCTAAGTCATCTAAGTATGTCCTGAGAAACAGAAGCATTCATAAATAAACGGGATGGTATAGTTCTGGACTGAGCTCCACCCTGCAGGTTGGGCACATGTGAGAAGCCTCCAGAGCAAGAGGGAGGCACCTGCTGCAGAAGACATGGCCACACAGGGTTGACATAAGCTGTCGTCCACGTTGCACAAACTGGAAGAAAGAAAACATGTATTGAGAGGAAAGAATTTGAGTGTGCTGCTCTATTGGCACCAGAGGCTCTATTTAGAGCATCTGGAATCAGTTAGACTAATGAGGGACCCACAGATGTGCCAGTGCCATCTTGGCAAAGGCTTCTCCCTCTACATTCACCATCAAGAAGTGACTTGTGGAGCTTCACAGCAAGGGCTGTGCTTCCAGCCAGCTGCCCACAGCACCCCACATCATCCAACTGACTTGTGCAGCTCCCCTTCTGGCTTTCTCCTCCCACAAAGCAGAAAGGACCATCACAGGTGCATCCTTACCTCTGAGTAAGAATCCATGCAAATGGGACACCTAATGACAACTCCTTGCTGTGCACTTGAGGGAATAGAACTAGAAAGAAAGTACAGCCGTTAAGATCAGCACACTTCAATGGTTATTGATACATTACATCTCACATAATCATGCAACTGCACTGACTGGCCATGATACATCTCCTTTGAAGAACCCAGCTCTCTTTAAGTCTCTGTGTGCTGCATTTAATGAGGATTTGGGGGTCTTGCTGCCCTGAGGGAAAGGGTGTCCTGGTTTCACCAGGAGAAAGGTGCAGTCAGTCACCCTGCTCTGGGATTTGAAGTAAAAGCAGTCTCTAGCACTGGCCAGTAGTTTCTGTATGGCAACTTTGACTTCCAGTAGGTCATCAGTAAGAGCTTTTTAACTACAGCATCCAGCTGTCCTCTGGGAACTCTTCACCCCAGAATATTCATTCCAGGACCCAGTTTTAAACCACAGAGTAACACGGCTCTGCCAAGATCCAGCCCTGGGAAGGAGCCTTTGGTCAATTTTAAATGCTGCAGCACTGAACTCTTTCAGCCTTACCTAACAGAGCAGTTACATTCAGTAACTGAGAAGCTTGAGACTGAAGGAACAAAATATGCCTTTTTTTATATTAACCAAGTGGTGGGATTTGTTCACCAACAGACTTAAAAACCAAAATTTAAACATCTACAAATTCATTGGCAAAATGCATGATGGCTTAGAATAGTAGAAGCCCTTTAGTGGCACATTTAAGGCCTGACACCTAAAAGTTCCATACTCAAGTTCTCTCCTGTATTGCCTTTCCAAAAGGCTCAAAGCACACCAGTTATAGTAAAACCTGTGTCTTTCCCCCCACCCCAAAAAGCCACTTTAGAAAACCTTATAACCTTATACCATAATTCTTATGTTCTTTGTCTTCCCTAGTGACACAGACACCCAATTTAATTTAATCAGTCTAATGAATTAATTCATCAGTCTAATGAATCTTTCTTATCCTGATGGAGTGCTCCTACAGCAGGACTTTCCTGTTTCTCTGCAGAATGGGGATTTTACTGTGCAGGCATCCAACTTCAACTGCAAGATCTCCACCACAGGAGGAAACAAAGCAAGGCCTGTGACATCCAGCACTGGCCATAAAAGCATGACCTCCACAACTGCCTGTGTGCAAGTCTACCTTGGGAAGAAGGGCTCCAGCTCCAGGAGAAAGGCGCCCAGCTGGCACCATTCCAGCAGGGAATTTCTGCTGAAATTTGCCCAGCTGCTGCCTGCCAGTTCCATGATGCCAAGCCCAATTGATAACAATGGAAGCATTTCCATATCTAACATCACTACTAGAGCTTGCCAGAAAAAGCAAATGCAATACTGAGCTATGGCCTGTGACCAATCCCCCTTCCTTGCCATACCCCCACACTCATCTCTCAGGTTCTGTGCAAAGTTGTACATCTGCCCTGGGCTGCCTTTTTCTCCCAAAATGCAAATGGTATCATTTGATCATCATGCAACATGGGAGAGGGAGGGAAATACATAGAGAATGGGAAGGCCTCAAATATAAACCAGGCACAGCAGTATAACTTAGTGCTACACAGGAAAGAAAGAAAGGCACACAAAGGCTCTGTGTTTCGTAGGGCAGGAGCCATACATACTCTGAACTTTCAGTGTCCTCCTCCTCTGCTCCCTGTTCTGCAGGGGCTGAGTCAGCCACAGGTGCATCATTAGCTCCTGTTCCATTACCAGAGCCATCCACCTGTTCCTGGCTGTTCAGTGTAATATTTCTCCTTTCTTGTTCATGCACTGTAATTTAATTTTCAGAAGTTAGTGCTATTATTCTCTCTCTCCCTGGAGCTACCCTTGAAATGAGTTATATAAATAGTCAGCAATGGTTCCTATTTTAAAAGGACTATTCAGCTGGGTTAAAAACAATCTTCAACAAACTACTTTCCCAAATAGTAAGGTCGAACCCTTCCAGATATTGTGACTATTCTGCTACAGACCAACACAAAACATTTGCTCTATTGCTGTATATAAGCACTGCCCTTTGCCTTTCGCTAAAGGCAGTTTCAATCCCTGCTGCTTGAGTTTCTTTAAAAAAAATAAAAAAATATATATATTTATTATGTTTAGGACAATTCCATTGCCAACTGTAAAACATCAACTCACCTTCAAGAAGCTTCCATTGATGGGAAGGGAACACATGGGAAGGGAGAGAAAAGAAGATACAATTAGATTTGGTGAGCCCACTGGTGCTTCACACAAGCCTCAGCTCAGAAAGCAGTTACAGCAGGGGAGGTGAGCAAGGGTAGGCTATCACCCTCTATGTTTGGTTAGGAACATTCAAAGCAGTAGCACAAAGAGCTGCTGCCCTGAAAAACAAAGAAGTGGGTGCTGCTGATTCTGCTCTCATTGCTGCAACAGGGTAGAAATAGAGGTAGCTTAGGAACCCCCTGAACACCTTCCTCCCTCCCCACCTGTTTCAGCTCCCTAATTCAATTTGGCCTAGAGCTGTTTCTTTCCCTCCTTCTTCCTCAAAAGGGAAAATTCAAATGTGATATCCATAAACATTCAGTATAAGGTGAACCACTGCTGAAGAAAGGAAACCACAACAGGCATTGGGAGTAAAGAATTCCAGTTTGCTGCTCTATTGGCACCAGGAAAACTGAACTGGAAATATGTGCAATCTATCACTCAATGCTAGAACTACAAGGAACACACAGATCTGCCAGTTCCAGAGCCCTCTGCCAGAGGGCTTCTCCCTCTGTGGACACCATCAAGGAGGCACTTGGAGGGATGGGTAAGTTGGAGCTTCCCAGCAAGGGCTGTGCTTCCAGCCAGCTGCCTGTGGCACCCACCTCAAACAACTGAGTTGTACAGCAACCCCTCTGTCCCCTCCCCTCCCACAAAGTAGAAATTATGAGTGGATCCTCACCTCTGAGTCCTCATCCTCACTAGCTGGAGGTCTGGAAGGACCTGCTTGCTGTGCACTAGTGGGAACAGAACCAGAAAGAACATGCAGCCATTAATTCCACTGTCTATCAAGGGTTACTGATACATAAACTGTAAGTGATTGAAACACCCCCTATTATGATTTAGCAACATCCCAACCCACTAACACAACCATTCAAAAAACTTTTATGTACTGCAGTGCAACTCAGGCCATTCTCTGAGAAGCATTCAATATTGTTGAAGAGAGCAGTAAGGTTTCTTCTGGACTTTGGTGTTTGGTTCTCTTACAGACAGGCCACTATATGCCAAATCAATTTTTTTCACACAGAATCAAGTAGACCCCAAAAATGTTTCTATGGTATAGTAGAAATCAGGCTTTGAAGAGACATTTTCTCTTACGTACTCATCATTATCTCTTTGTTCCTCTTCGTTGTTCCCCATCACTAGCACAGCTGAATTATCTTCTGCTCTGACGAAATGTGGCTGCTGCCGCAAGTACCACCACTGTTGCATCAGAGTAGAAATGGAGGCATTAGGAACCAACTGAACACCCTCCTCCATGCTCTCCCTGTTTCTGTTCCTTAACTGGGCTTGGGCTGGAGGTGTGGGTCCTTACCTCTGAGTAATAATGCATCCAAAATCGAGCAACGTATACACTGTCTGGCCATCTCCTAAAGGGAACAGAACCAGAAGTACATGCAGCATTAACTTCACTGGGCACCAAGGATTGCTGAAACATAAGCTGTCAAAAATTGAAACATTCCCTATTCTGATTTAGCAACATCCCAGCCCAACAACACAGTCATTCCCATAGCTTTTATGTACTGCAAGCATTTCAGCATATCTCAAGCCTTATTTAAGAAACATTTAACAATGTCTTCATGCACAGAGAAGAAAGGCTTCTGCTGGATTTTGCTGCTTGATTTTTTCATTACTTCTCTTCAGGACACTGTATTCTAGGTCTGATGTTTTGACACAGAATCAAGCAGAACCCAAAAGCTTAGCAAAAAATTGGGTTTACCATATATCAGAAATTAGAAAGACAGTTTCTCTCTCCCATACCCTTGATTATCTCTTGGTTCCTCTCCAGTATCCCTTGCAGGTTGCTCAGCTGAATTCTCTGCTCTTCTGAAAAATTGTGGGGGCTCCCAGTCCTGCAGTGAGATAGAAATGGAGGCACCTAGGAATACCTTCCTCCTTGCTCCCTTGTTTCAGTTTCTTAATTCCGTTTGGTCTGGAGCTGTTTCTTTCCCTCGTTCTCCCCCAAAAGAGCAAATTCTGCTGTCACAGCTCTAAACACTTCATTCTGGCTGAACAAATCAACATGTGGATCCTCACCTCTGAGTCCTCATCCTCACTAGCTGGAGGATTGGCAGGACCTGCTGGCTGTGCACTAGAGAGAACAGAACCAGAAAGAACATGCAGCCATTAATTTCACTGTGAACCAAGAGTTCCCAGTACACAAACTGTCAGTTATTGAAACATTTCTTATTTCTGATTTTGCAATGTCCCATCCCAGCATCACAATCATTCCAAGAACTTTTATGTACTTCAAGAATTTCAGCACGTGTGAAGCCATTCTGCTAAAGGGCTTTATGAACAGAGGAGAAAGGTTTCTGCTGGATTTTGCAGGTTGGGTTTTTCCTCTTTTTTTTTTATTACTACTTTTCCAGACCGACCACTTTATTCTAGGTCTGAAGTGTTTTGCACAGAATCGAGAAGAACCCAAAAGCCTGGCAAAAAAAAATGGTTTTACCATATATCAGAAATCAGAGTTTAGAGAGACACTTTCTCTCTTGCATACCCATCAACATTCCTTGGTTCCTCTTCATCATTCCTTGCCAGTAGATCAGGTGAATTCCCTGCTGCACTGGAAACATTTGGGTGCTGCTGGTTCTGCTCCCTGTCCTGCAATGGGGTAGAAATGGAGACAGATTAGGAACCACATTCCTCCTCTGTTTCAGCTCCCTAACTGGATTTGGGCCTAGAGCCATTTCTTTCCCTCCTTCTCCCTCAAAACGGAAAATTCAAATGTGATATCCATAAACATTCAGTATAAGGTGAACCACTGCTGAAGAAAGGAAACCACAACAGGCATTGGGAGTAAAGAATTCCAGTTTGCTGCTCTATTGGCACCAGGAAAACTGGACTGGGAATTGTGCAATCTATCACTCAATGCTAGAAGTACAAGGAACACACAGATCTGCCAGTTCCAGAGCCCTCTGCCAGAGGGCTTCTCCCTCTATGGACACCACCAAGGAGGCACTTGGAGGGATGTTCAAGTGGGAGCTTCTCAGCAAGGGCTGTGCTTCCAGCCGGCTGCCCGTGGCACCCACCTCAAACGTCTGAGTTGTGCAGCTCCCCTTTTGTCCCTTTCCCTCCCACAGACCAGAAAGGACAAGAACATGTGGATCCTCACCATTGATTCCTCATCTGACCAATATGAACGTTCACAATTAAATCGCCGCCAATCACTAGAGAGAGAGGAGAACCAGGAGAACATGCAACCATTTAAACATGGAGCCATTTATTTCCTGAGTACCAAGGGTTACCACCAAAGAAAATATTGGTACTTAAAACATCCCCTATTTTGATTTAGCAATATCTCAGCCCAACAACACAATCATTCCCAGAGCTTTTACATACTGCACGCATTTCAAGCCATACTGAAGAAGCATGCAGTAATGGCTTCATGCAAGAGAAGAATGGTTTCTACTGGATTTTTTTTTTTTTTTTTGCTTTTTTTGTCGGCTTTTTTAAAATTACTTCTCTTTCTGTCAGGCCACTCTATTCCAATTCTGAAGTTTTGGCACAGAATCAAGCAGAACCCAAAAGCTTGGCAAAATCTCCTTCTGCTATGTATCAGAAATTAGATTTTAGAGAGTCAATTTATCTGTCACATACACATCAAAATAGATTGGTTCTTCTTCATCATCCCTTGCCAGTGATTCAGCTGATGCTGAAAGATGTGGCTGCTGCTGGCTCTGCTGTCTGTCCTGCAATGGGGTAGACATGGAGGCACTTAGGAACCACCTGAACACTCTACTCCCTGCTCCCCCATTTCAGTTTCCTAATTGCATTTGGGCCTGGAGGAGTTTCTTTCCCTCTCTTACCCCCAAACTGGCAAATGCACTGTGGTATCCAAAAATATTTTGTAGTAGATTAACAGTTGCTGATGAAAGAACCCCAAATCCAAACCCACTTTGCTTTTGGTGGAACTGGAACTGGGTCATGCAGGTTCTCTTGTAAAGTTTGAGGCCTTTCCTTTGCGAAGGCTCAGGAATAATGCTGTCAGGAGTTACCCTTTATGTTATGCCTGCTGCATATTCTGCTTTACACAGCAGCAGTGACATCCCAAAACTGAGGGAATAAACTACACTGTGGGCTGGATCAAGGGCTATTCTTTCAAATAGCAGGGAAATGAAAAGAAAAAAAAAAGTGACATTTTTAAAGACTTCTTGGAGTAATAAAAATACAACTGGTTTTTACCCCAGTCAGCTGCAGTTGCACTTGGCACCTCAGTGATAAGAGCACCTTAAACTGATGTTGCAGCGAAAACACTTTTTATTTGGGAAGTCAAAACTTCCTGTCCTTTCCCTTGCTTTTTCTTTAAATCACTGAAGCAACAAGCTCTTTTAGATTATTCTTCCACTCTCTGCAAGTGATACTCAAAGAGATAGATGCCAGAAGACAGACCCAGGAGCTCAAGAGCAAATTATTTGAATGCAAGATGGAGAGGAGTGTGCCCTTCACTACTTACCACAGGAGACTCATCGTCACTGATAGTGATGACTTCAGGCTCTGAAGATTCAGCTGTGAGATCAATGACTTCTTCAGCTCTGAGATCTCTGCGTTCTTCGCCTGTGACATTTATGATATCTTCACCTGTGAGATCAATGACTTCTTCACCTGTGGGATCTATGGTGTCTTCACCTGTGAGATCTATGACTTCTTCACCAGTTGAAAAAGAGAACATTAGAACCAAGGTCAGAGATTGCAGACGAATGAAATGGGCTACCACTGTAGAACAGGCTGTGGTTGGATTCATTGTGCCCTTGGTCTCTTTTTTTCAGGAACGCGTACCACATTTCACTCAAGCTTTGCCCTCAACAGTCCACAGGGTGCATTGCCAGCCCTGTCCCTCTGAAGGGACAAAACAACAGGAAGAGCAGCTGAGCTCCAAACAACTTCTGTTGGATGACAACAACTTACAGGATGTTCACATCAACAGATTATTCATTTCATATATAGGAATGTTTAGCACACAGGAAAAAAAAGCCCCACCAAAGGTGTAATCATAGAGGGGATCCTCATTTTGAAGTATCATGCTGTACATGTTCCCCTGAAGGATGGGCCACAGCTAATGACAGGTTTTCTTCATCTTCATCCAGCTTGGGAGATCCCAAACTCAGCTTGCCACCCTCCACTGTGGCAGCTGCAGTGACTGCCAGCTCATCAGAACACACAGTCAGGGCTTTGAGCAGCACTTGAGGACTTTTGCTACACACCTCCTCTCCCACTAGCAGCCAGTGTATCGAGCTCAGTAGCACCAAGACAGTTGTCAGAAGGCTTGCTGTTTAGGGATGCCATTCCAGGTGCTTCCTCAATCCCAAGGTTCCCTTCCTCCCCAGTAAAGGGCCTAGAACCTGGCAAAAGCACATGGCCAGATGGTCTTCAACCCTCCAGAAGCAGTTTCTGTACTCACCAGGCTCAAAGGCAGGTGCACCACTTTCCTCAAGGTCTCTTGGCTCTGTCTGCCAAGTTCCACCTGCGCTGGAGGACAGCAGCCTGATCCGTTTCCGAGGTGGTAGGGAAGCAACTGCTCCTCCAGGGCGCTTTTGCTGATGCTGACAGGGAACAAAGCCTGAGCATTTTCTGTGGCACGAATCTCAACACAGACCTCGGTTTTTGCAACACCAATGACAGCACACAAGGATACAGAAAACTCTCCTGAAAAGGCTGGAATACACACCAAATGGTGCTATGGGCCATTCCCAACTGAGCACATCACATCAGGGAAAAGACGTCACCCCTGATCTCCCACAAGCCACCTCCCCAAGAGCGAGCCTGTCCCAATGGCTTGGGAATGAAAAGACCAGTTCCCAATTCCAGCACCTTCCCGCCCCCACCGTAAGCATTTCTGCACTACTGCTAACACCCACAGAGATTCAAAACCTTCACTATTCCAGAATGTCAAGTTACATGAAGTTTTCAAAGGTTCCTCTGCATTTGCTACAAACTCTTGAAATGCTTTCTAGAAGTACCCTGGAAAATGTTTTAAGAATCAGGTTTCCATCGAGTAGCAAAGTACTTACTGAGCTCATGGTGGTTTCTGATCAAAAACCACCAGCAAAATAAGTGGGGCAAACACCAAAAAAGGAACGTCAGGGATGTGATCAATCCCTTTAGTTCCTTCAGGCAGCCCACTGCAGATTTTTCGGTGTGACAGAAAACTACTCTTCCAAACCTATCAGAAAAGTAGAGGGGAGATTATCTATTTGGAATGCCAGTTTTCTTGAACACCCCCATGCCCCAAGACTCCCATTCCGGAGTCCCCAATTCCTGTCCAAATCCAGAGAGGAATCCGTGACTCTGGTACTTGAGCCCACCTGCAGCCCATCCACCCATCCTGCAGCCCAGCCCAGCCCCTGAGCATCAGAAGCCTTTCCAAGAATCGTCTGCCCTCACCTGTACAGTCAGTGCAGAGTTTGGCTCGCAAATGTCAGCAAATCGCTCTCTATTCCCAGCCGGGATGGAGAAGACGGATGCTCCACGTCTGCTGTGCAGCAGAGAACCCGTCAACTGGCTCGGGTTCAACCCGTCAACAGAGTCCATGCCAACAGAACCTTGGGAGCAGGAGTGCCCCTGGCAACCAGGGGCAACATTCCATGCCCAGGTAACGGGTGTCTGCTCTGCCCACCCATGGAGTTCCAGAGCGCTATGGAGGCACCTCAACCATCCCCTGCTGCTGCTGCCACCCACCAGATCAGGGTGCTCAGGGCCCTGCCCAGCCTGGCCTGGAATGTTCCAGGGCATCCACAGCTTCTCTGGGCAGCCTGGTCCAATGTCTCACTGCCCTCACAGCTCTTCTAAACATCTGATCCCAGTCTCCCCTTCTGATCTAAAACCCTTCCCTTCCCCATTGCTCTCTGCCCCTTTGGGCACTGCAAGGCCACAGTGAGGCCTCCCCGGCCCCTGCTCCTCCCCAGGCTGGACAGCCCCAGCTCTCCCAGCCTGGCTGCAGAGCACAGCTGCTCCAGGCCTGCACACATCCCCACGGCCTCCTCCGGCCCTGCTCCACAGGCCCATCCTGCTGGGCACAGCTCCACAGGCCCATCCTGCTGGGCACTGCTGGGCACAGCTCCACAGGCCCATCCTGCTGGGTACTGCTGGGCACAGCTCCACAGGCACATCCTGCTGGGCACTGCTGGGCACGGCCAGGCACAGCTCCACACATGAGGCCTCAGGGGTAGAGCAGGGACAGAGCTGCACCTCCCGCCACCCTCAGCCTGAGCAACCCGAGCATCACTGGAGTCTTCTGTGGCTAAAGAAACCCCACTAAACCACACCTCCCCCAATCAGAAGGAAAGTTAAACCCTTCCTTAACCCTCCTCCTCCAGGTTTATTAGTCTGTTGCTGTTTTAACTTTAACCCTAGTAAATAGCAACTAAAATAAAATCTGAAGTTTTTTGTTTGTTTCTTTTTTTTTTCCAAATCTGTTAAAAGGATCTAACCATTCAGATCCTTATTGCAAGTCTCTGAGGCCTTGACATTTTCAAGTGTTCAGCTATTCCTCTGACAGCATTTCACAACGGGGTTGAGGAGTTTTACTCTGCTCTCAGGAGTAGTACGTTCCTCCCAAGGCCCTGCTCTGCTATGAAAGGTAAAACAGCAAAAAAAGCAGAATTAATAATTGGCTTTCCTTCTAGACATGCTGCCACTGGACCTGTGGACTGGGCTGGGGCTCCTGAGAGCAGCAGGGAACCCATCTTATCCCTGCCAGATGCAGGGATGTTTCTCAGCACCTGGTCCCATTGGGTGCTCTCTGGTGTGGGAGGAGGCATGGAAATTCATCCAATGCTGAACAAGGACATTTTCAGCTCATGCTTTACATTAGGAAGATATTTTTTTACAACAAATTTTCAGTTATTACAGTTGTTGCTTTTAGGCAATTGGCAACTGTTGAGTGTTTAAGAATGGGTGGGGATGACTTTCCCAGTATTTTGAGTCTTGTGTCTGGGAATTGAAGCAAAATCTTGCTCTGGTCATCATATCCAAATCATCTCTCATATTCAGTGCTTTGAGACTGGTATGAGGTACTTATATATTTATTAATTAATTACATATTTGGAATTGCTTTAGCATCTTAGCATTTTCATATGAAGTGTTAAATCTCCTTTAGTATTTTTCTTATCTAATCCTCTGCCCTTTGGGCCCAACGTTTTTGGAAAGCAAAAGTATTTAAACAGAGATGAAGTGGATTTACAGGAGTCTGAGACATCCCATGTGTTAAAGCAGAGAGCCTGTCCACTTATGCCCCAGGTGCAGCTGAGGTTCTCTAAGTGGACTCAGCACCACATGTGTTTTGGGACAGCACTGGATGGCTTTTAGCAAAAATGTGTCATCATGGGTATGTGGTGTTTGTGAGGTCCCCAGAATGAGGTGAGAGATGAGAATCTGACTCCATGTTCTCAGAAGGCTGATTTATTATTTTATTATATTATATTAAAGAAAGCTATACTAAAACTATACTAAAGAAAGAGAAAGGATACAGACAGAAGGCTTAACAAGAATGAATAATAAAAACTCATGACTGACTCCTCAGAGTCCGACACAGCTGATGGTGATTGGTCATTAAATAAAAACAATTCACATGAAACCAATCAAACATGCACCTACCAGTAAACAATGTCCAGACCACATTCCAAAGCAGCCAAACACAGGAGAAGTGAATCAGATAATTATTATTTACATTTTTCTCTGAGGCTTCTTAACTTCCCAGGAGAAGAAATCCTGGTGAAGGATTTTTCCAGAAAATATCACGGTGACATGGGTAAGGAACAGGGGAGCACTGAGGAAGAAGGGCAGATTTTAGTAAGTCAAACATTTGAAGGCTCTAATCTCCCTCATCCCTGGTGGACAGTGGCAGCAGGGGCTGGGAGACCTTTACTGTAAGGCCCAACACTTTTTAATTAAAGCAGATATTGAAAATATTCATTGCTCAGTGGTAAGAGGGAGAGAATCTTCCTGCCCCTGCACTGCATATCCCAGGGAAGCTGCAAAGGCCACATTCCTGTTTCATCTCCTCCCATGTGGGTCACCTTTGAAGCAAGGTGCAAGACTTTTGAAACACCCAATGCTTTTCCATTTTGGGAAGGAAGAAGTTTGCATATATTAACTTCCAAAAAGAAAAGCTAACAACCTAAACTAAGCCCAGATTGAGCTGGCTTGGTATATGATACACCTGGAGTTAAAGCATTGGTGTTTTCACATGATTAGCTATGGTTTGCCAGGAATTTTGGGAGAGAAAAGGAGATTGAGGAGAAGACACCTCAGGGAGTGAGAAAGCCAGGGTTCACTGGACAGGGGTTGTCAGCTCTGTACTCTCCCAAATCAGAGCTACCCTGAGGATCAGAGCAAGGGCCATGAAGTAATTTAGGAAGGGTGAACGTAGTGAAGGATGCTGTATACCAAAGCACTGCAGGGCGATCACTGATGACAAACAAACCTACAATGACATGAGAAAACCCACTTTCCACCCCAGCTGGATCAGTGCTGCCTCTCCCTCTCCAATTCACCGTCTTCAATAACCAAAATTATTTTAATCTGAGAGCGGACAAACAACTGGATTCCACAAGGCGGCAAAGGTCCAGCAACCAGCCCAGCCCTTCAGCCCCATGACCATGGCTGTGGTTGCCCACAGGGGTCCTGCCCATGGGCAAGCTGGTTTTGCTGCTGGGCAACCCAAGCAAAAAAAGGGCTGCATCGTCCTCACAGGCTGCCAAGGACATGTTATTGGTGGGAGGCAGCCAAACACCCAGCTTCCCACACAGCTTGGCAGAGGGACAGGTCTGCAACCCCTAGAGCAATCCTGCAGACCAGTCTCTCTAAATCTGCCACAGGGATGTGGTGAAACAGGCAAGGATTACCAAAAGAAACCCCAAAAAGCTGATAGACTTGACAAATGATAACTTGTACCAGTCTCACTGAGGATTGCATTTCACTTCATGTGTCAAAATGAGCCTTTCCTTGACTCTAGCAATGGCTGTGATTTCAGAGTATGTGTCCTTGAAGACTGTTTAAAGTAAAAACATTTTTTATCCTCCCTGATGGTCGGCAGTAGGCATGGCTTGTTCTGCAGAACAAAAATGTCTCTGATTTCCTTCTCCCATTTTTTTCTAATAATCCACAGAGGTATGAAATTCCTCCACAGAGTCTACATGGTCTTGAAAGCTGAGCAAGATTTGTATCTTCCTCTGAATCTGAGGCAACATCTATGAGTGAGCTTGCAGGAGATGTGCATATAGGGCTTTTCAGGCAGTAACCATAATGGAAAATGTTTTTCCATCTATAGCTTATGTTGCTTGTTCATACCCCAGACCTAGCACTAGGAAAACTCATCTTCATAAATTGCTTTCTTGTGAAGGCAGGTATCATATAGTGTTTTATACAATGTTAGGCAAAAATTATCTCTAAGAATTGGGTCACTATGGTAACCACTTCTTATATCAAAATCAAATAGCTGTTATGGCTGTAATTAAACAATATATTATTTCTACCAAGAATTATTCTGAATTAGAATTCATTTTCTGTCATCAGCTGAATTATTTTTATTGCCCCCAAAGGCATCAGCATTTGATCTAATTCAGCAGTACAAAACTTTGCAGAGAGAGACTACAGCCTGTCAGAAATCATGGTCAATGACTTCAATCTCTTAAATACTTAAAGAGACTCAACAAAATATCAGTAATAATTTTTGGGGAAGGCAGCAGATAAACAAGGTGTCCTGAAACTTGTGTTCCATTGCAGCTACCCACATGTCCTGAGCCCAGTGGTGCACAGAAGAGCCAGGTTTCCTGCTGCACACAGAGAGTGTGCAGGCCACAAATTCAGATTTTCCTTTGGCTTAAGCAGAAACTTCATCTTAAAACAAGCAAAAAAAAAAAAGATGAAAAAAAAGAAGAAAATCTCTCAGCTTTTCTTCCTTGGGCATTTCTGCCTATGACTTCTGTTCTTGGGATCAAGGGCATGCATGGAAACCTTGGCAGACTAGTGGGACACAATCCACATCATTCACAGGTCAGTCACTGTGACTGCCTTTAAAACCATAACATGAGTGACAACAGCACAATGCTCCATGTGGGCCCAATCAAGCCAGTGGCAAAGCTGGTTTCCAAAGCTGGTTTCCAAATACAAACTCAGCCTTGTCATTAGGTGAGCTGCACCACCTGGCTCTGGTGGGAGTTGTCCACAGGTGGCTTCAGGGAGGAGCAAAACCCCCAGTGCTAATATGAGCCACTTCCAAGGGAGTAGTAAGAGCGTGGTTTTATTCTGTCCTTTGGCCTGGGGCTGTACTAGCTCAGGAGACTTTTAGCAGGACTTTTTTGGTACTTGCACCTGGGAGTTTTTCTGTTTTGTTTTGTTTTTGGTTTTTTTTGTGGGGGGGAAGGCTGCAGGTGGTTTGTTCTCTAGCTAACACACTATAGAGCAAATATACACCTATGTTCTATGTAAATATTAATATAATTGTTTGCTAGAATGTTTCCTTTTTTATTTTTCTCTTTACAAGAGGGAGGGAAAACAAACATTTATTTTTCTAAAAACCTGTAAATTTTTGAGGCACTCATTTCTCCATACAGTTGTGAATCCCTGTGGACTCTTGAGTGTTTTCTCCTGGAATTGAATTTACTGCTCAGTGGCTGCAGTTATTCCAGCAGGAAGCCATGAAAAGCCTTCTGGTGCCTAAAATAAGAGTTTTTTCTTCCTGGTCTGGAGGAGCAGATTCCTGTGTTCCAGATGAGCAGTAATGCTAGGCATGGACTAAAATTTTAATGAACCATGGACTAAGGTTTTTTTATTCTTTGGGAGCTGTTCTGGCCCCCCACCCACCCCAATGATGCTTAGTGGAAGAAGATTAACGAATCATTGAGTTGCCTAAGGACTTTTGGGAAGGGACCCTGTTAAAAAACAGAGCCCAATATGTCTGTGGAGCCTGAGCATTGCACCCAGGACAGTGGCAGCCCTGCCTGCAGTGGCAGAGCCACTGCATATGTTTGGGTGCTGCACAGGGATGCTCCCAGCACCGCCTGCAGCCTCCTCATCACAAGTACAAGGCCGTGGGCTTTCCAGGTAAACCTCTTGCATGGTGAATGGCTTCCTGAAGCATGGACTAATAAACAGTTTAAGCTGCTGAATCCCATCTGAACCAAGTGCAGCTCAGAGGTGAGTTAGCTGGGGCATGCCATCGGGAAGATGCTGGCAGTAGGAGGGCTCTGCAGACTCCTGCTGTGGTGCTTCCCCAGGCATGGAGCCACCCTGAACGGGAGGGGCAGCATCACAGGAATGCCCTTAGGGAGAGGGGCTTTCCTGACCCTGCAGTGTGCCCTGACATTGCACAGGGATGGGACTAAGTGAAAGGCAGCTCCTGTGGCAGAGGGACTGAACCTTCTGGCCTTGAGGCTTTTCTGTGGCTTTGCCCTGGGCATCCATCCCTTAGCTCCACTGTGGAGCATCAGTATTTTGGCCTTTCCTCTGCTGGCTTTTTCCAGAGCCTCCCTGCTGGTTTCTCTGTTCTTCTTTGACAGCTCAAGCTAATGGTTTTTTCCCCAAACCCCAGGCTAGTGGCTGCTTTTTTTGTCTCCTCTCTTCAGTTTTTGAGATATCCAGCAATTCTCCTTTTTTTTCCTGAGCTGCTGCAAAAGAGTCACAGCTGAGCTGTGGTTCAAGCTACAAAAAAATATCCTGTGCCCACCCCCCACCCCAGCCCCCAGTGCAAGCAGGTTTTGCACTCATGATGGGTTTAATGTCAAGCAGTGTCTTCAAGTGGGATGTCGTTTGCAGGGGCTGGATCTTTGCACTGCCATGAATTGTTAGCCTCCTCTGCCACCCTCATCTTTCTAGTTTCATGAAGGCAGTTGCTTGCTGGCATAGCCCTACCCTTAAATTCAAGAAATGAACTTGTGTGTGTTGACACTCAAGACTACACTTTCAGTTTTCAACACAGGGTGTCTGCAGTGTGAAATCCTGCTTACCACCAAGGATGTGCTTTGTAGTCCCAGCCAGCGGGACCCACATCTCCTCCCTTGAGGAGCTGCTCCATGAAGAGTGGAGTGGAGATGTGTAGAGGGATAGAATGTAAGAGAACAGTGCAGAAGGTAATCTCACACCTGAGGAGTTGCAGCTGTACCAATCACCAAAGATTAGGAACAGGCCTGCCCTTGCAGCTGTACCAATCACCAAAGATTAGGAATAGGCCTCAGCTGTGTCCAATAAGAAGAAGAGTGCTACAAAAGAGTGGGTTAGCTGGGTGAGAAGAGGGTTGGAGTTTGTTGGTTGTGCTGTGAAGGAGTCAGTGCTGTGAAGAGATGCCCATGAGAAATCGCCCAGAAGGTATGGGAGATTTACAATAAGATGACAACAGAGATGTGCTGTGAACAGCAGGAAAAGGTGGTGTGTTAGTGTGCAGCCTTGAAACTGAAGAAAGGAGGCTTTCTTTCTTTACTTGGCCCTCTTGCTTTGAACTGCCCTTCCCAACTCTCCCAGCAGCACTTGGGGTCAAACACGAGAGACCATCAGAGGGAGCTTTGGGGGAGGGGACTCTGCAGCACTGCAATTGCAGAGGTGCTTGTGCTGAGCTCTGAGGAGCCCTTGGCAATGATAATTACTCAAGACTGCAGAGTAATGCAATCAGAGCCATGCTAAGCTTGGAGGAGCCTACTTCAGTTTGAAGTACATTAGCCTGCTCAGTACTGGAGAGCAGAAACCAGCATGGTGCATCCTCAGGCTGTGAAGTGAGAAACAAATCCTGCTGTTTGAGCTGGCTACCAGGATGAGGTGGCCCTTCATCTGTCTTCTCACACTGAATTCATTTCCTCCTCCGGAGAGGGTAGCACAAGATGGTCCTTGCCCATGGGGTATCAGAAAGAAGGGAGATGTGCTCGCATAACTTACTGCCCTCAGAGAGCCAGGTGGAAAGGTGGTCAGGAAAGGACCAGCTGCACTGGCAATGCTGTGCCAGTCCTCAGGGGCAGTGGAGCCTTTCCTCCCCCTCTCTGCTGAGTACTCACCCTTTGGATGATGAGAATACATTTTAGTCAGTTTTTTCTAAGTGCTGGAGGGTTCATATAAAGCTTTTCATTCTACAGTTTTTCAGCCATTATATATATAGGAGGAAAAAATATCCTAAATCATATCTTTCAATGGCTACAGGAAAGTACTTACTGGTCTGGTTCCTATCTCATGTAAGAAGGAAAATGTGTGCAACTGGGTTTTCCCCTCATCACTGAAAAGGTGAGTTCTGTTACAGTTGTTACTGCTGTTTTGTGATTAAGCTCTGGGCAAACAGCCTGGGAACTGCTGAACATGCTGAGACCCAAGGCCCTGAGTCATTTGTTCATCCCGCTTTATAAAATAATTTAATAGAAAATAATTTAAGTGTGGACTTAATTGTGTTGCTGAATTGATACTTTGGAGTAAAGTCCCTGCTGGATTCAGTTCATCTTAAGATATTTATTAGAGCTTGGGCAAAGCCACTGACATTTTGCTAAAAGTGTTTCATAAAAATGCTGCTGGTGATTACTGCTGGTGACACCACCACACAGGCATTTTGGGAAACAAATGAGTATCAACCAGTGTTGTGCTGGATGAGTCATATGGGAAAGGGGGAAATCTGGCTGATTTTGCTATTCTTAAGGCAGTCAGCCATACTGATGTGAGTGGCAAACAGGAGAGCCAGGCAAAAGTCAGCTATGATGGAGTCCATGATAGCCTGCTATTCATTTTGGAGGAAAACTGGCAGCAAAAAGGATCTGGTCATCATTAAGCTCCAGTGGAGTTTATTCTAATTTTGTCAAGCTGACTCCTTAATTAAATGGTTGTTTTATGGGGAATTGGAGAAGTATTGCACATGAAGTAGCAACAGGTAGAGGCTGTCATCCCAATTAATCTATTTTCTCTGAACTCTGAGAAAATATTTCCACCTCTGAGAGTCTCTTCTCCCAAAATCTACTGATGTGCAAACAAGATGAAAGTTGGGGGTGGGTGGGAGGGAATCCCCTTGTTTCTGTCATAGCCACCTGCTTCTGTACCCCAGCTATAAAGGATAATTTTGCTTTTAGTTTCCAAACAGTGCCCAGGCATTTGTCTTTTCCTAAGGGACAACTTAATTCCTTTTGTGAACTCATTTTGGCTTATAATGTGACTATATTTCAATGCCTCTTATTAATCCCATATTGAAGGCAAGCATAATGAAGATGAGAGAGAAAAAGAACTACAATTTGTTTTTTCTTTTTTTTTTCCTTTGAAGGTCTTTTTCCTTCTCCCCACTCCCAGGGCTTTCTCTGGGTTTCAACCCAGTAGTCCCTCCATCTCACAGTGCTCCTCTAAAAGAGCCACAGGAGATGCACAAGGACACTAGGTAGAGCAGAGAGAGATGGGCTGGATTTTTGCATTGTACTTCTTTTCTTCCCTGTACATCCAGGGTGGGGGGTAAGGCCAGACACACCTCGGTGTTTGCTTCTGAGGCTGGGCTTGTGCTGTGGGTTTGTGATGCAAAGCTGTGCTGGGGCTGACAGTGCACTGCCAGCTCTTGTGAGCTGCAGCATCCCCTGCACCACTCAGCCTGCTGCCAAGCTGTGCTCCCTGCAGAGGCCTGAGGGCTCACACCCACCTTTAATGAACACTGTCCCATCCAGGCTTTGGATAACCTCCAGTAGTTTCAGGGCTCTGTGACTTTCACCAAAAAAAAAAAAAAAAAAAAAACAAAAAGAAACAAAAAAGGAGTTTGCCAGTGGAGAGGGAATGTTGCTAGGTGCTGTCCCAGCAGTACCCACTGTGTGGCAGAGATGGCTTTGCAAAAGGTCCTAAATCCTTCTGGGAGCAGCTGCCAGGGAGCATTCCATACAGAACACGAACCGAGTAGGAATGCAAAGCTCATCTTGCATCTGTCTTACCTTAAGAAATCCTTAGTGCTCTAAGGACACTTGTATTACAGTATTAGAGTGCTTGTACCTTTTTAATTCATGAGTGGAAGCAATGTGGAGTATCACAGTGATTGTGTCTGAGAGCTGAATGACAGAGCTGTCAGCTGTGGGACACTGCAATGACAGCCCCCCTTTAAAGTGCTGTCAGCTCTTGTCGGATACTTTTATCATAATGCTTATTTCAGCCTCAGGAAGACAAATCCACTGTGTCTTCCCTTTCTGGGGGGGTTCTCCTTAAAGTACTGCTATTCAGTAGTGGGATGTTTAACAAAATGTCTTTCTTGAAGTTGTCTGCACTGTAGGCAAGATCTCCTCCCTTCCCAGAGACAGGAACCACACCAATGCCACAGCCAGGGGCTTTGAGCAGGGTTCCCAAGACACAGAGAACTTTCCCAGGCCTGGTGGCCCTTGCCCTTTCAACATCTGATGGATTCAAAAAGTGCAAATGATCTGCCTAACCCCACTGCCAGCCCCCCTCCCACGGGAAGAGCCCAGCTCCTTCCCAGCTGGAGGAGGTTTGGTGCACTGTGGCAGTGCCACAGCAGAGCTTCCCCTAAACCCACCCACAACCATTAAGTCTCCATTACAGGGCACTGAATTCACTCTGCAAATGAAAGATAGATAATGTCTCCTGAGGAAAATAAACTAAAAGCGGGGAAGGGGATTGGCAAAACAAAAACAACCCTTCCCACTGCAATAGCACTTTCAATTAAGAACAAAACAGAGCAGGAAGCTTTGAAGCTTGACTTTGGGCAGGAAGAAAAGGCCCTTTCTGAGAGCTCTGGGTTTCTGTAGGCACAGCACAGCGGCTGCTGTCTTCTTTTTACGTCAGAGCATTAATGCTGTTGTTTCGCCCCTGGTATCAACAGAGCTTGCCTGGTAGGTGGGTGGGGTATTGGGATTTATATTGTAGACAAATTCAGGAAAGCTTCAGTCTTTTTTTTTTTTTTTTTCCTTACAAAGCTTTTGAAAGTCCACTGGGGACCCCTAATGTTCAGCTACTGCTGAAGCAAGCACTTCAAAGCCCGAGCTGCACAGCTTCTTTAGCCATCTATGGGTTTGATCATTTTAGTAGGCTTTTATTACAGGCAAGCACACTCCCTTCCCCCTACTGAAAGTCATCTTTCTGGGAGGGTCTGAGAGTTCCTCAAACTGTCGGGTAAAACAACATTTCTATGGTGAGAAAACATGCCAGCCAACTCAAACTGAGATGGCCCTGGAGATGCTTTGGGAGGCAGAAACCTTTTTGCCACCTGCAGAGCAGGCAGGATCCCTCCCTGCCCTGAGCTGTGGCAGCAGACACACCTAACGTGCCCAACAGAAATGTCTGCAGAAGAAAAGGGGGTAGAAGAAGTGGTTATTGTAAAAGGGGGTATGAGGAGTAATCCTGTGGGGATTTTAAGGATGTCAGTGACAGTGTTAGCCCTCCATAAATTCCCACTGCCTAGTCCCTCTGCACACACATCCCCCCTATGGCTGCCTCATTTGGCCCCCCAAAAAATCTCCACTGCCCACCTTCTATGGACCATGCCAAGCTGGGCAATCTCCATGACCA
Organism: Agelaius tricolor; assembly: GCF_023055355.1. Lineage (NCBI taxonomy): Eukaryota > Metazoa > Chordata > Aves > Passeriformes > Icteridae > Agelaius > Agelaius tricolor. The sequence goes on from NW_027269268.1 coordinate 19,894,317, forward strand.
AAACCTACAGTCTTCCCACTGCCTTCAGCCAGGGCAGATAGGAATTGCTGTCATCCCAGGGTTTACCCTCGTTTCCTCTGCTGCTGGGGCTAAACAGGACATACAAACACCTCCACAACAGCCAGGTTTAGGATTTTTTCAGCCAGATTCCTGGGGTCAGCTTTTCTCTCTCTTATGATAGGCATGTGTTTTCTCTCCTAGACTAGCATTAATATAATTCTAATTTTCCACCATAGCCAAAGGCAACAGAGTGGTAGTTATTGGGAGAGCCACACCAAAAGCACTTGAAAGTCTGGGCAGAAAAATGTTAGAAATGCAGCTGGAGTAAGTTACCTTCCTATTTCATAGCTCCATCTCCAATCCTAAGTAAATCAGAAAAAATTGTGCTTTCTAAGTGGTTTCTAACATAATGAAAGTCAATTAGAGTGATGCAAACAGAGCTTATAACTGCAGGTTTTCATCATTGACTCTGTTCTAAATATCTGCACTGTGTGGTTTGCAAGGAAGTAAGGGTGCATGGAGAGGAAGGGGGGTTTTAAAAGCACTTAAATTACCCCTAATTAGCAACACAACTGTAGTCAAAACATAATGTGAGGATAATAAATTGATATTTGCATAATGGAAAGACTACCAAACTGTACTTCAAATAAGATGAATTAGATTATAATTAGAGCTGTGTTTTGGGAAAGAAAATCCTTCTAATTGCCTGAGTACAGGCAGAGCCAATGAGGGGAGGGCTGGCAGCAGCTGGGAAGGTCCAGCCAGTGCTGTGTGGGACAAGTGCCCCACAAGTGGGGCCATTCCCTGAGGGGGGACAGGGTGCCCACAGCTACCAGCAGCCAGAACAGCCATGGCAAGGCAGGGCTGGGGAGAAAAAGGGAAAAAACAGGAGGAAGGGGAATGTCTGCATTCTCAGCCATCAAGTGCTAACCATGAACTGAAAGAAAATCCAGGGTGAAATGGTATGGACAGCAATTAGGGTGGGAGACACCTGCGTTTCAGGGGGAGGTGGTGCATGGGTAAAAATGCAAGCACTCCTTCTGTAAATTGCAGGAAAACAGTGAACATCTTTTGCTGGTAATATTCGTCACCACCTTGCTTTGGAAGTTCCAATGCTTCCTCCTGCTGCTGTTTGAGAACTGACTTTATTAAACCAACAATTGTTTTCAGTCTGTTGAATCACATGCAAAGTTGTGTGCAATGATTTATTGCCCAGCTCTTACTGCTCTTTTTTAGTAATTAGGGCCACCTGGCTAGCACTGGATGATAGGTCACTTACCCATTGTACATGACCATGTGTACCAGTAAGGAAATTACTGCTGATATGGTATATTCCAAAACAGCTTTTTTTGAGAAAGCAAAGAGTAGAATTACACCTTGTCACTGAAGTGAAGGCAGAATGAACCTTGAGGCTGACTTGTTGCCTGGTAGCTGCAGAATCTGGTGCTAATGCCATTTTGTTGTTGGGCAATGACATGGTTCAGGTGGGAAAATTGATCAGCATTAAAAACCTGCTCCCTCATTTTGGCTGGGGGACTGAAAAAGGTGATTTCTTAAGTCCTGTGTGGCCATATTTTGATAGTGAGGGGGGCTTTAGGATGGTTACTGTGAGAAGCTGCCAGAAGCTTCCCCCATGTCTCACAGAGCCAATGCCAGCTGGTTCCAAGGCACGTGTGCTGCTAAGGCTGGCCTAGTCAGGAATGAGAGTAATGCCTTTGTGATAACATATTTGAGAAGGGAAAGAAGTTATTGCACAGATGTAACTGTGGCCAAAGAAGAGCAGGAGGGGACTGCAGCTCATGAAAAGTGACCAACGTTGGAGCAGTTAGTGGAGAACTGTCTCCTCTGGGAGGGACCCCACACTGGAGCAGGACTGCTCTCCCTGAGGTGGCAGCAGTGGCAGAAACAGCTGCTGTGAACTGACCATAACCCCCATTCCTGTGTCTCTCTGCACTGCTGGGAGGAGAGGAAGTAGAGCCAGGGAAGGAGGGAGGGATGAAGAGGAAGCTGGTTTTAAACTTTATCTTCCTTTTAATTATTCTGCTCTGATTTTTTTTTTAGTAGTAAATTTTATTAATATCCCTAAGTTCAGTCTGTTTTGCCCATGACAGTATTTGATGAGTGATGTTTCCCAGCCCTTATCTCAACCCATGAGCCTTTTGCTATATTTTCTCTCCCCAGTCCAGTTGCAGAGGGGAAGGGCTTTGATGGGTGTCTGGCATCCATGCAGGGGCAATCCAGCAATTTACTGTGAAATCCAATGACCCTGCCCACCAGCCCCTCCCTGTATTTGCTCCTCACATATCCAGGTGAGTGTTCCTTAGCTCACTGAGCTTATGTCATATCTGGGCCACCAACAGCATCATCCTGGGCCCAGTGGCAATAGGGAAGGTGTGAAAGGTGCCTGAGCTTGGCCATCACTGGTTGGCAGAAGTGTACAGCAGAATATGGCTCTCTGCAGCCATGCTTGGATGTCCCTCTGACATTGGCTGCTGCAGTTAGGGAGGATGGAGAAAACAAGGAGGATGATTTTAGGGGTAAAGGAGTGGCAGCACACACTGGTTCTGGGTTTCAGTGGGGTTTTTGAGACAGCTCCTCATGTTACTCGCCCTCTGGGTGCTGTTTTGAGGACTCAAAGACAAGGTTTTCCTGCTCACAGGCACAGAAAGGAGGGTACCAGAGGCCTGGAAAAGATGCCTGGTGCACTTAATTGGTGCATCTCTCTATTTATGAGATGTAAAACATAGGTCTGGTTTCTAAATCAGGAGCTACTGCTCATGCATGTTTACTCTGTGAGAAAAAAGGGCAGGGTATGAGATGTGATGCAGCACAAGCTCACATCAAGGGAAATATTCCCCTGCCTTCAAAGTGTCCTGGCTCAGGGCATGGCCCACAGAGACCATGGGAATAAGCTCCTTTTTGAGTTGGCAAATGGTGCCTTGCTTTTCTGCTTGAGGAGTTGGAAACGGAGAAATTCACCTGGAGCTCTGCTCTGCTGTGCAGTTGGTGGCACCAGATTTAATAAAGGGCTGTGTGGGAGGGAGCACAGAAGGGAAGGAGAAGGGAGATGAGTGGGGGGAGCAGCAGCTGCAGTGCACCAGAGAGCATTGGTGTGCAGCATGCTGGCAGGAATGAGCTGAGGGAGGCAGGACAGCCAGGCCACTGCTCTCTTCTCCTGTTGGGAGCAGGACAGAGAGCTGGCCCTGAGGAGCCCAGCCTGGGGACAGCCAGGTGGAGAAGAGGCAAAACCTGGCCATCCCTTCTTTAATGTGTGGCCACCACACAGCCTCCACCACTCCACTGTGCGGGGTGCTGGCATGCTGTGCCTGTGGGATGCCCCCCAGTTGTTGCCAGGATCACCTAGAAAGATACTGAGGCTGACATCCAAGAAGGGACAGGAAAATGGGAACCTCAATAAAATCCTTCATGCCTTTGCCTATGAGTCATGGCACAACAGCAATTCTCAGAAACCAAAGCTTGGACCCCACCATGGACTTGCTGTCCCATTTGTTCCCTCTGTGGCAGCCCCTTGTTCTCAGGCTCACCCCAGGCACCCAGGGGGACTGCAGGACCTTGTGTCAGGCAACAAGTGAGCTGGATAATCATGGTAGGAAGAAGGGAAACATTGCACACCAACAAAAGCCCTGGGAAACAATTTTATTGCTAGCAAAACTCTGCAGGTCTTTGTTTAGTGAGTGCACTTCCCATGAAATGCAATTGCTCACTGAGGTTTTAAACTGCGACCACCCTGAAAATGAAGGCAGTTTCCATTAAATTGAATTACTTTTCCCCAGAACTGGCATGACAATGGTAATGTTGATAAGGAACAATAGCTGTTAAGTGAGAGCATCATTTCTATTTTCTATTAAATCACTGTCATTTCCAGTACAAATGGATCATGCCGTGCATATCATGCTGATTTACAGTGATAAAGCTTTAGTTGTGATCAGTTATCACAATGCCTAAGCAGAGCATGAAAGGTGCCACAAACATGCAAGCAACACTGCACCAGGCCCAGATCAATATTTGGATCTAACTTAGTATTAGCAGATGAGTTGGTACAACAGTGGTGGAAGTTTTTTCAAAAATATTCATATGCTCATCATCAGTATAACCCTAAAGGCTATTGATCTCCTCCACCTCACTTTTCCTGTGGTGTTCAGAAGGGGCAAGCCAGGAAGCAAATGGAGAAATGCTATAGACCTGACCATGGAGATGCAGCACAAAGCAAATGTAATGTGCAGTGAATGATTCAAATTCCTGAAGATTAGACACTCAGCAGGGAGAAGGTGGGGTAGCTGAGAAGAAGGCAAGGTTGGATGAGCACTGGTGTTGCAGCAGTCACTCAGGGAAGGTTTCTGCTCTTGGAGATGTTTTCCAAAAGTTGCTGAGCTTCTAGGAGCCCGTGGGCTGCTGCCACACCGAGGAGCTTCTCCACTTCCCTGAAGGACATGAAACCTTCATCAAGAAAATATAGGAGAACATCCTAAATTCATTCCTAGCTAAATTTTAATGACACAGGCTTTTTAAAGAGGAACACAGCTACTGAATATGAAAACATCTGTAAAGTTAACTCTCCCCTACTCAGAAAATTATCTGATTTTCATTCTGCTTTTTCCTGTGGTCTGAGCACATATGTTCTAGGTTTGGTGATTTTCTCATCTCAGTTGAAGGAGAAATAGTTTTGGAGTTCTTGAAATACTACTCAATATATTGAGTCTGATCATGCAATATGCAGTGCAGACTCAAACAAAATGCATTGGCTTCAAACCACAAGGTTTGTCCAAACAATGCTTTTTTAGCTTCATTTAGTGTACAAATGTTCTATCCAACCTCAATTTTAATTTTCAGGCTTGAAGCAAATGAAAAGAATCAAAATGAACAATACACGAAACCAAAAAAGAGCTGGGTTTCACTGTGGTGGGATCAGTTTCTTCAGTTTCACTTAGCCCTAGGACAAGTTGCCACAGCGACTGTGTGAAGCACAAAGCAACTTTTCTCAATCTGTGGGCCTTGCTGGGAACACTGGTGTGCCTTGTGAGAGAAGCTCATCCCAGGCAGTTTCAACCCAACCCCCAAGGCAGTCAACAGGAAGCTTCTCATTGACCCTACAGGGTGGAAGGAGAATGAAGAGGAAACCCCCTTAAAAGAGAAAGACAGAATTTTCTTTATAGCAGAAAATGCACATGTCACTTCAATAGCTCTTTCTACACCAGTACAGGTCTTGTCCCTTGCCTTCATTGGGAAACCATCATGGAAAAACATATGTAATCAGACCACAGGCATTTTAGGTACTGTGACACCTAAGTTTTAAAATGTCGTTGGACTAACTGTGTTTTTCCCTTTCCCTGCTGCAGGTACTGCATTACTGACAATACAAAAAGAGGGCATTAGAAATGCTGGAGTGGCTTTGTGCACGGAGCACCTACAGCACCAGGTTCCCCCCCCTCCCCAAGAGGAGCTGAGAATGAAGCTGTAATAGGAAGGAAGAGGATTATCTCAGGTTACCCTTCTTCAAGTGCCACGGTCATGTTTCTGAGTGTCCCCACTGCCAGGTTGAAGGAGGAGTGGGGATGGCCCTGTCCTGCAGCCTGCCTACAGCCAGGAAGACAAGCACAGAAAATGGTAAGAGAAGTACAGAAGAAAACCAGACTTTGAATGTTTTCAAGCAAGGTAAGAGTTGGTTTTGGCTGAGAGTTACTTTTCTTCCTAGCAGCTGGTACAGTGCTGTGCTTTGGAGTCAGTATGGGAATAATGTTGGTTACACACTGATACTTTGGCTATTGCTGAGCAGTGCTGACCCTAAATCCAGAATTTTCAGTCTCCCATGCTCTGGCAGTGAGCAGGTGCACAAGAAGCTGGGAGGGAGCATGGCCAGGACAGCAGAACCAAATGTGCCAAAGGGATATTCCATCCCATGGAGCATCTCCTGGTCAGTGTATAACCTGGGGAGGCTGGTCAGGAGCTGCTGACTGCTCGTCAGGGACAGGCTGGGCACTGGTCAGAGTGTGGTGAGCAATTGTGTTGGGCATCATTTCTGTTTCTTGGGGTTTATGCCTCTCTTTTGTTACTATTGTTATATTTTACTTTATTTCAATTATCACGCTGCTCTTATCTCAACCCACGGATTTTACGTTTTTCTAATTCTCCTCCCACAGGAGTAGGAGAGGAGAGGGAAAACCAGTGAGCAGCTGCACTGTACTTAGTTGCTAGCTGAGATTAAACAGGACAGAGCAAATAAGGGAAAAGTTACGTATAATTCACTTTTAGAAATGTGATTCCTTTGAAATTTCAGGCCTGATTTGGGAAACATCCTTATTCAGAAAAGCATGAAAGCTTCAGCATTTCTCTTGGTACGGACATCTTTAATGATTCCTCCTTGATTTCCATCTCCTGCTGTCACAGGCATAGTTCTTTTAACCCTAAAAGTCCTGCAGCTTGATGCTGTTCTACGCCTTGAGCAGGCAGAGATACCATCCAACATGCCTACCTCTCTCCCCTTGTTTTTTGGGTAGCACAGCAAATTTCCCTGTCCTTAATCCTTCCCATTTCTCACCAAGACTGGTAGGATCCCAGGAGACACAGCCCAGGCTCCCACCACAGGGGTAACTACTATGGGTACCACAGGCAATGCACACACAGCATGGCTGTGTCACTCATGTGGCAGAAGCCTCTCGGGAGGGTGTGCTGAGAGCAGGAAAATGATACATACACTGCTGTAACTCGATTTGCCTTTGCCTCAGCAGCTCCTGGCTCATTCCCTTCTGCACCTGTGCATTCCTCCTGCTGCCCACCTGCAGCTCAAACCTCCCCAAAAAGCCATACAGCAGCACCAGCATCCCTCTGCACTCCCACTGTCAGGATACTTCCTTTCTTCCCACTGGTTAAAGACAATAGCAATAGCAGGTGGGGAAAGGGGAGCAAAGCATAGTGCAGCCCACAGTGAGAAGTCAGGAGCTCCCACCAGCACAGGACAGCTCAGTGAGGGTTTCCCCACAAAGCACTGCCAACTTTTTCTTCCTCCCATACCACAAGTAGCCCTTCCCCAGAAGAAGCCAATTTCCCATGACAGGAATTGCTTGGAGGGCTTTTGAGCCTCACCTGAACCAGTGCATGGCCATGTCCTCATTTTTTTCCACTCCAGCTCCTGAGAGTGAGACAAGGTAGCAAAGGTTATAAGATACAGAGTCCAAAATCCAGCAGTGTGTTGGTACCACAAAGGCACCTTTGTGTTTCTGGCTTATAAGCAGGCACACTGGCAGCAAATTAGCCACAGACTGGAGAAACATTACCTTGCAAATACCTCTGTCCCAGGATGTGCTGTGCATTGGGGTACCCCAGGCGAGCATACACGTGAGCCACGTGGAAATGGAAATGCTTGTAGCACAGCAGGATGTACAGCAGGAGGAGGCCAGCAGAGATTACAGCTGCCAGCTGTAAAAGACAGGAACAGTCATGATGCAAGGAAGAAAATAAGCTGAGGGCTAGCTACAGCAAATATTTCATCTGAACTCTCTGAAGCCTCCCAAAGCTATTCCCCACAGAGAAATGGGAGGAAAGGCCCACACAACTGCAGAAAATCAAAGTCACCTTTGATAGAGAACTGGTTCCAGAACTTCCACTGAAGCTGGCAGAAAAGGCCCTGCTGAATTCAGTGAGCAGTGTATGAGCTCCCAAGTTAATTTCCCCTTTAAGCTCTGCTGCAGCAAAGTACAATCATTTAATTTTCTAGTGGTCCCCTTGAAGTAAAGGGGAAAAAATAAACCCCAAGGTGCCATCAGGCTTTTAGAAACAATTCATCAAAGGCACTTACCAGAAGGAGCCTCATTGTCCAGGGGACTTGTGGTCCACCACTGTCCACTTAATTGTCATACAGATGTGAACTCTCATATAATCACAAAATGGGTCAGGCTGCGAGGGACCACAGTGTGTCTTCTGGTCCAACCTCCCTGCTCAAGCAGGGTCATCCCAGAGCACATGGCACAGGATTGCATCCAGACAGTTCTTGGATATTTCCAGGGAGGGAAACTCCACACCCTCTCTGGGCAATCTGTTCCAGTGCTCAGTCACCCACACAGTAAAGGAGTTCTTCCTCGTGTTCAGGTGGAAGCTCCTGTGCATCAGTTTCTGCCCCTTGCCTTTTGGCCTATTGCTTGGCACCAGTGACAAGTGGGTGGCTCCATCCTCTTGACATCATTCCTTCAGATACTTATAAATGTTGATGACTTCCCCTCTCAGTTGTCTCTTCTTGAGGCTGAACAGGCCCAGCTTCCTCAGCCTGTCATCCTCCCTCAATCATCTTCATTGCCTTGCACTGGACCTGCTCCAGGAGCTCCATGTCTTGCTCCCTTTGAACATCCACAGCTCATAAACCCTTTCATTCTGTTACAGCAAGGACATGCCTACACCTGACAGGAGAATAACCTTGAGTCTGAAACTCTTCTTGCATCCAAGGTATAAATCAGTGAAAAGTTCTGAACTGCACCAGCAGGGGAAAATATATGAGAGACCAGAATAAGACTATTTGCTTTTTTTGCCAAATTGGATTTTCTTTGTTCAGTGAGCTAGCTATTAGCTTCCAGTGAGAGGAGCTGGCAACTTATGCATTCACATCTTGGCAGAGTCAGATGTTCCTGGCTGGAGGAAGAAGAACATATGTAGGAAAAGGCTGTAGAAGGCCCATATGGAGCCCCCTGCCTGCACAGGTTACCAAAGCCCTTTGCCTCCCTGGAGGGGAATGCAGCCTGTCTCACCAGTGGTGCCAGCCCTGCAGAAGGTAAAAACCTTCCCTACTTCAGGGGAAGATGCACCAGGCACAGTCTTGGGTGGAATACATGGCTTTTTGAAAACATCAAGGAGGTGAGTGCTGATCAGTCTCTCCATGCTGCTCTGTGCTGAAAGAAACTGTGTCAATGGTGTGGGATCTGCAGGAGGTGGGGGTATCCTCTAATACCCCATCCTTCAGCTCTGTAGCTTTGGTGAAACAGTGATGGACTCTTGGAGCTGATGCTCATGGGGACAGGCCTGCAGGTGCTCTGCATGCCACTGTCCCTCCCTTGGCATGAGGAAGCACAGCAGACACAAGTAGCCCCTTTTAACAGCCAAGTCAGAATCAAGCCCCAAGGTCTGTCCAGTTGACCACAGCTGTTCCAGAACAATCTCACTTTTCCATCTGGACATAATTTCCTGCTTCAGCTACTTGTGCTTAGTGGCTACAGCATGTGTGTGTGCATTTGTCATCATGTCATGTTCAGAATGAGCCAAGGGGACAAGAAGCAGCTGCAAAGGATGATGAGATAGAAGAGCTTTAATAGTCAGGGGCTCTTCTGGCCACCATGGATGGTTTGATGCAACTGACACAGACATGTGCAAAAACCAACTCTCCTTCACTTTTTTGGGGGAGGGCAGGTGGAGAGGGTGTAGTGCTCAAGATATATGCAGACCGCTGCAAAGCAAATGATGCATTTAGATCCTGATCTGCTGCACAGTTGTCTTTACAGTTTGAGTACAGAGATGATGTGGGTCTGCAATTCCTTGCTCTTCTATGGGGGCTCCTGCACTCCCACACATCACTATCAGCTGCAGGGATTGCTGGAGGCAGCAGATTGCCAAGAGCTTGTTATCTCCTAATTGCGACCCAGGTCCTGGTTTGGGCCCATCTCTAATTGGGATTAGTGAATGCTGAGGATTAAATGAGCCTAGTTAGCTAATTAGGCTAAATGATAAAATAGGTAAGCAATAATGATATGCAAATGCCCCAACATTTGATTTTCTGACTGATAAGTCTAGGGATGTAGGAAACTTAGACACACACATGCATTTTCCCATTCAGCCTGTGTTAAGCTGTTCTGAAAGTGCTGATGGGTATGTAAATCCCTGTAAGCCAATGGCAAGTCCAAGAGGAAATGCAAGTCATAGGTCAAACTGGTTTTTTTGAAAGCTTTTGATCTTATTTAAGAGGAGGAAATGATACTCCTCTTGGTAAAAGGTGCTTCTTGCTGGACATGTGGCTGATGTTAAAGGTCCAGCTCAGGCAAAGCTGAGTACAGATCCATGGTGAAGGGTAGGACAGTGTTTCTGAAGCAGTGAAAAGAGTCTGGTTTCACACAGTGGCCGTGGGCTGTAACTGTGCTGTTTTGTGACTGTTGCAGTGGCTGGGGCTGGAACACGTCAGGGAATGTTTCATGTGGCTGCAGGAGATGCACCAAACTGCAAGAGGCAGTGGCAGTGCTTTTATGGGTGCAGGTCTGTGACCTGCAAGGTGCTCACAGCTGTGGGGTCTCCTTTGTGCTCCATTATAGGTTGCCTGAAGCCTCAGGAAAGGAGTAGGAAATGCAGTGTTTTGGAGGAGCTGCTCCTATTGCAAGTCTGGAACATCCAATACGTGTAACAGCAAATAAATGACCAAGAAGGTGAAAGGGGAAAGGATTTGGTCAGAAGCAAGGTGACAGGGGAAACCTCTGTGACCATGCACCAGTGCCATGGGGGTACATCCTGGCATATATGCTCTCTCTGGGACACCACCTTTCCACAACAATGATCAGCCATGCCCTGCTGGTAGCCTCCACCCTCACTACTGCAGAGATGCTGTGCCTGGCTCCTCAAGGCAGATGGTGCTGGAACCTCTGGATGTTCACTTTTGGCCCAAGATGTTTTTTGAGGGGAGGCCTTTTGCAGTTGTGTAGGCCCTGACATGTATGGGAAGTTCACATTTCACAGGGAGCTCCTTTAGAAATTTATCCCTCAGCATCCCTAATCTGATTTGCTTCTTTGTTTATTTGAGGGGTTCTGTGTTTTTTTTTTTCTGTTTTCTTTTCCTAAACAGCGAGAAAAAAGGAGACCTATGCATAACAAAAGGCAGGAGCACAAAGTGCTGGAGTGCACTGATCCCAGCTCCAGAAGATGGTACCACAAACAGCTGTTGCTTGGCTGCCCACCACCTGAAAATGCATCTACATCTAGTCCTACACAAGCAGAGACATTAGCAAAAACACTCCTTTGTCCTCCACTGTGGTTACATATGAGTTCAGGTAAATATTGTGCTATTTTAAGTGTCTCCAAGAGAGGAGGGAAATGCAGCTGCTAGTGGATGGGGGGGTGCTTTGAAGTGAGGTATGCCTGGAGAAGGGATGAAGGAAGGAGATGCAAGTCCCCTGGGCTTCTTCCCTCTGCAGCCCTTTGCCCTCACAGCCAGCAGCAGGGACTACAGGCACCAAGAGCTCCTCAGGGACCCCAGCTGGGCAACAAATATTAGTCTACTTCAAATGGGGAGCCTGTTGCATTGCATGCAGAGATGTGAAGCAGATCACTGCCATGGAACAACCTTTGTAGTCTTGGTTGGCACCTCTCAGTTGCTCATCACACCTTTTCTGTGGTGACTCATCAGAAACTACTTTGCATGTTTGGAACCCTGCATCCTTGGGGCAGCTCTAAAGCATGGGGAAGCCCAGTGCTGTTGTTGGGGCTCTGCTGGGGAACCAGGCACTGGGGGAGACAAATCAGGCTCTGCATTTGTATTTATGCAATGTGGTTCCTATACATCACCCATGTGCCAAAGCCAGGTGAACAGGACCAAAATCATGACCAAGAGGAATGCCCAAAAATCCCACCCATAATCACTGCATTTGAAGATGCCACATTCCTGTGTACTAGCAAAAGCCTCTGCTCCCTGGGCTGAGGAAGGCATTGCAAGCCTTGCCATTTGGAGAGGCTGCTGTGAGCAAGCAGCTCCTGTGGCTTTCACCCACTCAGGCACCAGTGGCTTTCAGAGGCAGGGTGTGACATAGCACCTGCTGCCAGCACTCCCACCCTGAGCCCATCCCCACACTTACCTCCCAGCTGCTCCATGCCAAGCTCAGGGGGTGGGGGTTCCCCCCTCCCAGAGAAGGATTTGCCCCACAGGGATCAGCTCTGCCCCTTCCCTGCCGTCGCCACCGCGCCGCAGCCTTCGTGTCCCCCATCTCTCCCTCCTGCAGGAAGTCCGAGCACCTCGTTGGAAGCTGCTCTCTCCCTCTCACCAGGCACCACCACTGCCCTGCCATCACTCTTACCCATCACCATCCCTTGGTTGTGCTCCTGATTTACAGCAGCAGCAGCCCAGCTGCTTCACTAAGATAAGAGGGATGGATGCACATCCCCTTGGAGAGTCACAGAAAAGATGGTCCAGACAAAACCCTTTCAAACCACCAGTGTTTAACTCTTCCTGTGCTGAATATTTCTCTTCTTTCAGACTGCTCCCAGGTGTTGCAAGGCCTTACCAGTAAATCATTGTATTTGACAAACTTGTTTACATTTTTTTCCTGCTTTTTACATGCGTGGATTTGGGACAAATGCAAGACCATGCAGGCCCAGGCCCAGGTGAGAAAATTTGAAAAGACACAATGATGTATAATCGAGAGTTATCGGGACATACAACCCACCCTGCCCCCACCCCCCCCCCCCAAATTTGACAGGATGGGAGGGGATTTTTAAGCTAGAAAAGAGTTCACTTGTTAAAGTCAATCATTTTATAGCTGTGCAATTATGCCTCTATTCATCTGCAGTAACTTCACCTAGTGAATTTCACATGCTAAATTTTGTTTTGCTTTCACATCTAAGAATAAAAATCCCTTTTTAACACAAGATCTCTAAAGCATCTTATCTTTCCTGCTCTGAAGTCCTAGCAGAGGATCTTAACCAGATGGCAGCCAGGCAAGGTCCATCTCGCATGAAATGCTGACCTTGCCTGGTCTCCTGACCACAAAAAAGAAAATGTTTTTCTTTCCAATTTTTCAGCAAGGTAAGTGCTGTGCTTTGGTTTTAATGGCAACCCCACCCCCAGAGAACAAGGATACCACTTTGGTGATGATGACTCAGCCTAAAAAGCCTCACTGAAGAGGAAACCCTTTATATTTTTGTATTTTATTTCTTATGTTATGCTGCCACCATTGGGACAATTTCATTTGGTCAGTCACAGCCCCTTTACAGTTGAAGAGATTCATCTTTATACCCTGGTCAAAGTGTGACTCATTTTCACAGTATATCAAATTTAATTGGGCAGTAATAGTCATACTGCAAGATCAAATGCATCCAAGTGCAAACCTCTGCATTAAGGAGACTTGGAAATTTCCAAAACAAGTCCAGCACAAAAGGCCCTTCACTGTAGCAAACAGTATAGAAGAGATGAAACAAGGTGAGGAGTCTACTTACCTACTTGACTTTTGTTTCTCCTTTAGGTGCAATTTAAAGATAAATGAAAAAAAAACCAACATAAAACCAAAAAAACAAAAAAAACCAAACAAAGCCGACCTCTCTGGGAGTTACTGTTCTTGGGAATGAGATGCCCTTAGCTATAATCCCAAATTTTGGCAGAAGTGAACTGCTAAGTTAATCTTGGTGTTGCTTGTAAAGGTATGTCAGTAAGAGTTATACCCCCCTTGACCTCTGACCTATGATCCCTCACCTTTGATCCTTGACCCTTACCCTTTACCCCTTATCCTTGGCCCCTGGCTTTTGAGCCCTGTCTCTGGAGCCTGGACCCTGGTCCCTAACTATCTGCCTGCCCTGCCTGTACCCAGCCCTGCTGCTGTGTCCTGTGACCCCAACCCTGGTGTGAAACCCTCAGCCCCCAGCCCTGCCTGTCACTGCAGCCTGCACGTGCCATCCGTGCCTTTCTGGGGTGCTCTTGTCCTCCTGGGAGGGTTCTGCTGCTGGCCTGCTGGGGTGATTGCTCCTGCTGCCACGAGGGTGAAAATGGCATCCTTAGGGCAGTGCAACTTTCTGCTGCTGGTTTTTTTTTTTTATTTTAAACTAGAGAGAAAAATTACAGTCTGGTTTAAACACAGAAGAGCAGAGGAGACTAGGTCTTGACAAAAACAGCAGATGAAATGCAGAATGGTTTAAAATATACCCAAAAAACGTGATTAAAATGTGATTAAATAAGGTTAGATGTTGGTGCCAAATTATTGATATGTTTTATTTAATAGTAAAAGAGGGAGGAAGGAAGGGAGGGAGTGACGGGTTAGGTAGAAAGGTGTCATCCTTCCAGGGATCCCGACAACATCTCGTTTCTCCCCTCCATCTGGTCTTCTTGGTGGTGAGGGTCCCCCACAGCCAGGGCCATGATGAAAAGGGCAGAATCCAGTGGGATTTGTGCTGACACCTTGGCTTGCTCTGTGAAACTGGTAAGTTCTCAGTAGAAAATAGGCCCTGGACCTCACAGTTCTTTGTTGCAGATTGCTAAAAATGAGAACATGTTATTATTAATTATGTACTATTCAGTGAGGGCTAGGCTGTCTGTGTCACAAGTTAGGTGTGGTACAAGATCTCATTCCAGTTGTGATCTTCAGTTACTTCTCTACCAAACCCAACTTGCACCACGAGGAAGAAATGATAGCTGTAGTAGCTGCCTCCTACCACCTAAGAAGTGTTGGATTCCTTCTACTTGCAATGACTTCGGCAAGGAAAGGGTTAAGCCCCCCAGTGAATTTTCTCTCCAGACTTCCAAAGGGCAGGTGGCATTTCTTTTTTCATGTTCACAGAACAAGTTGTGTAGAACCATTTCCAGCTCCTGCAAGGGAGCATTTTGTTTGAAAACCTGGGAAAAGCCACCTTCAGGAAAATGCAATTTTCTACCCTTTTTTTTCATGTTTTCCAAGTTGCTTTCTTAGGCAAACAAACTGGTATAAGGAATTTTCTATAGCTGGCAAAAGCCCATTTGATTACAATGCCCTCGGGACATAGGTATCACAAGGCAAATAAGATTCACCCAGAGTTCCCCAGCTTGAACAAAATTGGAGTAAAGTACTTGCAAATGACTTCGTAGCCAACACAAAATATCATGTAAATATAGCTTCAATTGCCATATTGAACAGAGCTCAGATAGGAGGAGGGTGGAGGACCAAAGCAAACCTCAAAGAGTGTTGAGGGATAAGTTTCTGTATAAGAGAGTGGGAAGGATGAGGTTAAGGAGTTCTGGCTGTCACCATCTCTCACCATTTCACCTTGCCTAACTAGCTGTAGTTTCCTTTCAGAGCTGGCTAAACAAGAACAAGATAAAAATCGATACAGACTAGTCCTTGGGACACTATTAATAGCAAATACAAGGCTGTACCATGAACAAGAGTGTGGATATAGGGGTAGTTCAAGTCTTTCTGAAATCAGCATGCAAGTGTTATCTGCAAAACTATTACAGAGACTTGTATTTTGTTACAAGTATAAAATTCATCAGAAAATAAACCCTCCTGCTTTCCAGTTGGTCCTCAGAGGGTCTGGGTGCAGCTAGGTTTATTTTTTTTATTATAACCAATTCAGCACTGTAAGTTCAGTTGCATTCAGTAAGATCCCAGAGGCATCAATACAGTGGGTCTCATTCACAATCAGAAATTCAGAAATAGTGCAGCTTACCAATGAGACACTGTAAGTCTGGTTGGGTTCTGGTTGGGTTGTGCAAGAAGAACTTGCACAAACACAGACTCACCAAAAGTGCAGTTTATTGGAACAACAGATTGCAGATTCTTACAGATTGGCAGTGATGGATTCACTAGATGTGCAAAATATAAATATGTAGTACTATGTACAAGTGTTTCCAGGTATATTTTAGAGGTGCAAATCTTACCAAAGAGGCATCCCAACTTTGGGGAAGGAGAGAGGAGTAAACCCTTTGACTTGTCTGCAAAGTGGTCATATTCTCAAACTCTGCCACAGAGGATTTCAAATACCAAATCACATTTTTTTGAGAAGTGGAAGTGAGAATGTAGTCAAATATTCTGCTAGCTACTAACACAAAGGGGAGGGGTAGACACTTTATACCTAAATGAGGAATATTGAGAGTTACAAAAAGAGACATTACAAAGGCTGTATGTCTTGGCAAGGGCAGAACAGGACCGTGACACCTGAGTGTCACTCCCTATTCCAGCTGGATTGCAGTGATGAGAATCACCTACAACCTGTAGATAAGATAACCTATCACCCCAACGGCAGGCCATCATGCCCATGGTAATCCCTTCAGCACATATCTCACACCACATCTCATCCCTACAATGTGTGAAGCTGTTTAGAGATAACAGATTAACAGATATATCTGTTAAGATGAACAATTGAATTCATTAATCACTACAAACAATACAGCAGTGCAGCCACAGAGGGTGGGATTTTCCTGAACCCAAATGCAGCAGCCATCAGGGAGACCAGCAGAGCAGAACCCTGTTATTTGATAGAGGTCCTGGAAAAGGGCACAAGGGAACCCTCTGCAAGAGGAAAGAACCCTGAGGGCAAATGCAAGTCATACAGGAATTCATCTCACCACAAAAACTAGAGCCTAAATAATTTAAGTGATGTCTAAAAAAAAAAACCCCATATGAACTATATTACTCACCTAAGGGGAGTCGGTTCAAAGTTCAGCATACTAAAACCTCTGACTAAAAACTGTGTACTAAAAACTGAACTGCTTAACTCTCACCTAAAAAAAAATTAATTTCTCAAATGCTCTCTGCTACCCGGCTCTTGAAGTTGCACAGATACCCAGATTTGTACCCTGGGAATACCACAGCAGAGCTGAGCACCTCGACATGTATGTCCCACTTAAACTTACACAGGATCCAGAAACTGTAAAGTTCTGAAGGCTGTGGTACAAAGAGCTTTCTGGGAATGCTTCACCAGCCCACTAAAGATGATCTCCACCACTTCTGCAGAAACTAAAATCCTGCAAAAAATGAACTCAAGGAAGTCTAAATATTATCATGTTCGCAGCCCAGTACTTACTGACGGGGGAGCAGCAGTACCCACTTTAGAGAATTTGTTTCTATTTTTGAGGCAATTGGAAATAATAAGGAAATAATACCAAGTAGTAGGCAGAGTAGAAAAGAAGGCAACGCCACACCCCAGTTCTCCTAAAGCTCTGAGAACACAGAAGGTCCTTCAGGTACCACTCTCTCTCCAAAGCAGAGGTAACCTTTACCCAGCAGCTCCCACTGCGAGGCTGAGAGCCTCTCAGCAAGGAACTGCCCCAAAGGCAGGGCACCAGCAAAGCCATCCAGCTTCCCAGGGCAGGGGGAAAGTGGTCAGGACAAGGCAGCAGCAGCCTGGATGCTGGGCTGCATGTGATGAACTGCAGCAGCCTGCATGCTGGGCTGCATGTGATGGACTGCAGCAGCCTGGATGCTGGGCTGTGTGTGATGGACTGCAGCAGCCTGCATGCTGGGCTGTGTGTGATGGACTGCAGCAGCCTGCATGCTGGGCTGTGTGTGATGGACTGCAGCAGCCTGCATGCTGGGCTGCATGTGATAAACTGCAGCAGCCTGGATGCTGGGCTGTGTGTGATGGACTGCAGCAACCTGGATGCTGGGCTGTGTGTGATGGACTGCAGCAGCCTGGATGCTGGGCTGTGTGTGATGGACTGCAGCAGCCTGCATGCTGGGCTGTGTGTGATGGACTGCAGCAGCCTGGATGCTGGGCTGCATGTGATAAACTGCAGCAGCCTGGATGCTGGGCTGTGTGTGATGGACTGCAGCAGAAGCAGCTCAGGCACAGCCTGCCCAGCACAGACAGCCCACACAACATCAGCAATGAGAAGCACCAGAAAAACTGCACAGTAAAAAAAGCAGGGGCACAAGGGCTGCGTAAATGATGCAAAGCCCTTCACCACTGTGGCCTTCAAAGGTAAGACACCTGGGGATAGGCTTTCAGTACAAATATCATTATAAATATCATTAGGAACTTGGAGTTGGTAAATGCTCCCTTTGGCTCCTTTTATGCATGTGGGATTGAGGTTGAGTTATTTGCGCTCACAACTAGGTCTGAAGTTGCTTTGGGATTGTTCTGAGTACCTAAGTTTGTTTCAATTTATCTCTTTAAACAGCAGAGAGGGGAGTTCAGGCTGTGTTCATGAGAGTGTCTTGTTAGCTGGCATGAGGCGACCTGAGGCGGGTTTCATGTACTCTACCTGACACATCCCTAACCTGAACTGGATGGTAAAAAATATCCTTGCTTTGGCTCAACCTTTGGTGTTAGGCTGCTTTGCCAGGTAATCCCAGCTGTAAGGAGCTCCAGGCAGCCAAAGTGAGCCATGTGGAAAGTTCATGTGTGTGAAACAGGGAATGTCTGTGGCAGGAATATCTCCATCTGATAGGAGGCTTTTTTGTTCCTCTTCCTAGCACTTCTGTGGACAGAAACTAGAGAAAATTTTTTTTTGTTGCTTCTTCCTACATCGTGAATGGTGTTCCACAGGGGTATTATGGCCTGCAACTTGCTTCTCTTTTCCTGCAAGGTAAAGGGCACATGGATCCTTGATTTTGAACACAAATAGTTTTTAAACAGCATGTTGAACGAAATCTTAAGTTCTGGAGGCTTTTGTAAAACCTTGAGGTTTGTTTTTAAACTTAACCCCCCCCCCCCCCCCCAAATCCTTCAAACCCTCTTTTTTTTCTTGCTGAAGGAGAGTATAAACAACTGATGCTTCAAATAGACAGAAGCACCAGACAGTTACATAAAAACAAACTGCCAGATCCCTGCATGTAGGAGTGCCTGCTCTCAATTCAGTCCTGCCTCTCTGTGCCTGTGCCTGGAAGTAGGTCTCCCCACCCGGAGGCGACAGCAGCTGGGACTAGAAGCCCGAACTGAAACAGGGGCTTGCAGGCATTGATGATGTGGCCTTAGGCTGTCCTTCATAGCCAGGGGACCAAGTATTTGCAGTCAGACTTTGGGGAAGAAGAGCCACAAAGTTTTAAATCTTTACTACGTGTGTGAACAGCTCGAAAGACCTTTAAGTGAAGCTTTAAGGACATATCCTCCTGTCTGAGAGCTCCGAGTACTTCGGTTGTTGTAGACCTGAATAAAGGGGAAAAGTTATGGTGGGGAGAGCATCCTCATGAGGACTTTATGGTGTCAGCTCTACCTGCCACTTAACATCTGGCTGTAAGAGTATTCATTGTGCTCAGGACTCTTCAATATCAAGGGAGAGGAAACAGAAGCTACACCTACCCAAGTGGTGGGTTTGTGATCAGGTTAAAGTGCATGACAGATCTAGCTTGTCTTCCCTCTAAAGAGCTATTCAGCCATCTAAAGGCCAAGGTTTCTCCCTGAGCTCATTGCATGCGCACAGATGAACAGCAAATCTCTCAGATAACACAGAACACAAATTGTGTTCGGGAAGAGCACAGCCAAATGTTACTTTTTTGAAGCTGAAAATACAGGATTAACCAAGAACACCCTCAGCCGAGCTCTGAGGTTCAATGGTAACATACTGAAAACGGCACCCCGAAAAAATAAGTGGGTTATGGCTTCATTCTAGGGAAACACAGGCAGGGATTCCAAGTGCTCAAGGTGACGAAATTTGCACTAAGTGAATTGTTACACTTGGAACAGAATGGATGATAAACTGCTTTTAACTGCAGTTTGTGAAATAGCCGGGTACACAAAGGGGTCTAAGGCTGGGTGGCCCTAGGTATTAGAGATAAAAAATAAAAATCAGAGCACGTGTGTAGTCGTTGGCACTTCTCCAGGGCCGCAATTTTGAGGAGTTGATGGGGGAGCTTTATTCGACGCCCCTGAGCAGCCTCGTGTCCTCGCTAAGGCAGTGTAATAGCTCCTCATCCCAAACCCGCGCATGATCTCCTCCAGGCTGCTCCTGAAGCGCTTTGCACACAAAGCCAATTAACTCCATTATGGAAAGAAAGCTTCGAGGGCAGTGCGGCGGCTCTGGAGCCATCTGAGCACACAGGCGAGGCTCGGAGCGGGACCTGCTGATACAGAGCCCCACGAAAATGAGTGGAGTGACTCTGGGCAGGGTCTCTCCCGCCGGTGACCCCACGGAGCCCCAGCCCCAGAGCAGGCCGCCGGCGCCGAGCCGAAGGAAGCCCCACACCGCGGGCGACATGACCGAGACACCCCCACCGCCATCTCCCCCCCCGCGGTGTCTCTGTCCGGGGAGGCGGGGCCTCCCCCGCCCCCCGCGTCGTGCGCCCGGCCCCGCCTCAGCTCGCCATTGGTTGTCGCTGGGGCAGAGCGGCCGCCCCGCCCGCGGCCATTGGCTGGCGGCGAGGCCGGGGTTCCCGGATGCGGCCGCGCGGTGCGGATATAAAGGGCCGGGGGAAGGCGGGAGTGGGCGCAGTTTGAATCGCGGCGGGTCGGGACAGGTTGGTGCTGTCGCCCGGGCTCGGTGCGTGCGGGACGCTCTCTGCTTCAGCCTTCCCCTGCGTGGCACTGCGCTCCGGTTCGCTATGGTGAGGAACCGCGGGGGCGCTCGGGGGGCGGGCGGCCGCGGCTGGGGCCGGGCGGGTTCCGTGCTGCTGACGAGAGGGGGGGAACGCGCGCGGGCTCGGTGGGGGGGGAGGGCGGGGGCGGCTGGGGGGGTGGTCGCACGCGCAGTGGCGCCCCGGGAATGGGGAGCGGGGGCCGCGCATGCGCGCGGGGAGCGGCCTGTGCCGCGCGGTGCGGCGGGCGGCGCGCACGCGCCTCGCAGCGGCGCGGGTGGCTCTGCGCGGGGGGGGTGGTGGAGGCGCGGGGCGCATGCGCGGTGGGAGACGTCAGCGTCTGCTCTTCTCTTGGCATTGCCAGGCTGGTGGGAAAGCTGGGAAGGACTCTGGGAAGACCAAGACCAAAGCAGTGTCCCGTTCCCAACGGGCTGGATTGCAGGTGAGCATGAGCTGAGGTGTGCGTGAGTGAAAGTCAGGCGGGCCTTCCATCTGTTGGTTTATTTGTGCAGTGTGAAACCTTCACATTCTGCTGTCTGGCTGTTGTCTGGAACGATGTAAGGATCGTGAACCAGACATTAACATACCCAGCGGTTTTAGATCTTTGCATATCTATGCAGGGAGGAAAGCAATTCCCTTGTGGCCATTGCTGGGAATCGTGAAAGTTGCTAATGTGAGTTTGGCATGCAGTCTCTTAACTGAATTCTCAAGTTCTGAAATGCAGCCCGTGCTTCTGCCACTAGGATTTTGCTGCCCACAATGTGGTTTTGTGCAGAGCCTTTCTGTCGTCACAGCCTGTTCATGCTTCCGTTATTTTGCAGTTTCCTGTTGGCCGCATCCATCGGCACCTGAAGTCCAGGACAACCAGCCATGGGCGTGTAGGAGCCACAGCTGCTGTGTATAGTGCTGCAATCCTGGAGTACCTGACAGCTGAGGTAAAATGCCTGCAAGGGGTGCCAGCAAGTTGGTCAGTCCCCAAAAGTGCCTACTGTATTTGACCAGTTTGGATGGGGTTGTGAACTCTTCATGTGCTTTGAGACACTTTTAAAGTGTCTCAAAGAGCAAAAAACCATGAAATATCACTCTGCATTTCAAGCAGCTCCTGCAGTGTGCCTTGTAGGAAAAATGCAGTACGTGAAATAACTTTGAGAATAGGCCATTACACCATGTCATATCTGCTGTAGAACTCTGTTAGTGGGAAAACTGAATGCGGAGCTCTAAAGGAGGAACCCCTTGAAAAGAGACATTGTTTGCTGTCTTGTTGTCACTGGCAGTGACACTGTATATGGAGAAGAGAATTGAACAGCTAACAGTGTGCTGTTGGTCTCACTTGATTGTGTAACTGTTAAAAAATGGTCTCGTTTCAGGTCCTTGAGCTGGCGGGAAATGCATCCAAAGACTTGAAGGTGAAACGTATCACTCCCCGTCACCTGCAGCTTGCCATTAGAGGAGATGAAGAGCTGGATTCTCTGATCAAGGCAACAATTGCTGGTGGTGGTATGTCAGTGCTTGTTGTTTATGGGTGCTTGGGTGGCATGAACTGTCACAGACTTGAAGTTAGTTAGTGTTGTCATTTTATTTGAAGCATGAAGTTTAGGAAAATCATCGAAGAAAAATAGCATGGTCTTAACTGTTGTTCTTTTTTAGGTGTAATACCACATATCCACAAGTCCCTCATTGGCAAGAAAGGACAGCAGAAGACTGTCTAAAGGATACCAGGATTCCTTGTTATCTCAGGACTCGAAGTACTTAATTTGTCCAGTGTTGGTGATTCCAGTGGACTGTATCTGTGAAACACGATTTTGCCTTTTTTTAACTTTGAGAAGCTAAAGCTCCCTTGAGCTTTCTAACAAACCAAATTTCTGCGTTGAAGTCTTAACCATATTTAAGTGTTACCATGGCTTCAAAGAAGCTATTGTGTTTGTAGTGGGTTGTAATTGAGCCGACTGTTTTTAGATTGGTTTAAGTAAAGGAAATGTTTGGTTTTGTACAGACTTTTCATCTACTAGAGTGGAAATACTCAATAAATGTTATGTCAGGACTGATTTGTCTCTTTGTCGTTAACTGGAAAGTCTGGTCTCCACTGTGCAGCTCTTGAAGTTGTTCCAAGAGCATGTAACTGACAACTCTTCCTGCTGGGCTTGGGGCATCTTGAAATACAGCCTAAGAATACTGTAGTCAGTAAATACCATGTCGGGAAAGGGCACAGCGCTTTATCCTGTAAAGTTACACTCTTCCTAACTGAACCTGCTGTGTCGTGTGCTGAAGTTGTCTTTAGCAGGGCATGTAAAAAGCTGATGTTATTTAAGGCCAGTTTTACTCAGTGTCAGCCTTCATAGAGGGAGAGGGTCTGTCATGGAGGAGTGTAAGATAAGCTGAAGGGGTGTTGAAATTCCATGCTTCACATAATTTTGTGTTAAGGCCTCTCCTTAACTGTTCCAGCTTGCAAAAGCTTTGGACAGACATCCACGAAAACAGGGACTGTACTGCAGCACCCTTTAAATTGTGCCATGCAGTAGAATCCTCAGTAGCAGTGGATTTCAGGGGGGGTCTGGGCACACCTTCAGCTGTCCCCCACTCTGCTAGTTGATTTCATATAGCAAAGCCCTGCCTGTTGTGGTAAGGGGAAACCTCCTTTTGTTAAGGCAGAGGGGAACAGTCACTGCGTGCGGTTGGGGGTAGCAAGCTCCCTGCCTTCCAGAACTGCAGTCATCAGTGAAATACTGCAAATAGACTTGGTTCTGTTGAGAACAGGCTCTCGTGTTTCCCTAAGCTCTTGGAGGCAGTAATCTCTACTGCAGCACTGTAGCTGCGAGGCGGTGACCTAGATCGGAGACGCCGGTGAGACCTGTGCTAGCTGCACTCCTCTGGCGCTGCGCTGCTTCCCTGGACCAGCAACCGAGTGCCTCCTTGGCGGCACAGCAGTCCTTGCGGGCTGTAACTGCTGTCGCTAATTACAGTCAGCCGGTGCCAGCTGCTAATGAGCACCGTGAGGCAGAGTCGGGTACGGGAAGCAGTGGCACCGTGCGGGGCCGCAGTGCTGCGGCAGCGCGCACGGTACATTTCCATCGCAGCCGGCTCCCCCGCGGGGCCGGCCGTGAGGGCGGCTGCGCTCCCAGCCGGGACGATCCCAGCGCTCCCGGCTCTTCCAGCCGCTCCAGGCCGGGCGGCGGCGGCGCCCCGGGCGGGCGGGGCGGCGCATGCGCGGCGGGGCCCGGAAGGGGCGGCCGGGCTGGCGCCGGTGCGAGCGCCGCGCTGGGGCTGCGGCAGCGCCGGGGCAGCGGCGAGATGAGCCCTGCGGAGTGAGCGCGGCCCCGCCTGACGCCCCGCGCCGCTCTCGGCGCCTCCGCCCCGCCCGCCTCCGCTCTGGCTTCGGGCCCCTTCTCTCTGCGCTGCGGCGGGCGGAGGCGGCGGAAGGAGAAGCCCATGGAGGGGAACCGGGACGAGGCCGAGAAGTGCATCGGGATCGCGCGGGAGGCGCTGGAGGCCGGGAACCGCGACCGCGCCCTCCGCTTCCTGAACAAGGCGCAGAAGCTCTACCCGACCGAGACGGCCCGAGGTGAAGCCCGGCCCCCTCCCCGCTGCCCGGCTCCGTCGGGACGAGCCCGGACGGACCGCGGGGCCCGCAGGAGGGCGGGCGCAGGGGGGCCTGCCCAGGGGGGGCCGTGCGGGCCGAGACGAGCGGGAGCCGGCCCCAGAGGCAGCCCGGGGGCTCTGGCGGGGTGTGCGGCTCGGCCGGCAGAGGAGGCCGGATTGCGTGCCCGGGAGCAGCGCTCAGGGCAGGTGCCTTCCCCCTCCGGTGCATGACTCTGGCGTCAGGCGCTGCGGAGGAGTGGGTTTACCTCCCCCGGTGCCAGCGGGGATCTCCCAGGGCCGACCCAGCTCCTCGCCTGCATTCCCTCTCCTCTCTACAGCCATCAGTAAAAGCGCAGCTGTACAGACGAGGCTTAGCCCCGATTAACATCAGGACATCTCAGGCCCCAGGCCGAGACAAGCTGGGTTGGCTTCTTTTCTGTCACTGTGAATCACCCCTCTCTACCAGCTTGCAGTAAGAGCTGGAGCTTCAGAGTGGACCGTGTCTTCATTCTCTAATATAATTGTAGTTTGGGTTTTCTCGGGTTTGGTTCCCTTTTGGGTGTACAGCAGCCACATAGGAATTGCACACGGCTTTAACTTTGCTAGAGAAAATAGAAAATGTGGCACTCCCAAGACCTAATTAGCTCTCATGACTATTCCATACTAAAACAAAAAAATAGTACCTTTAGCAAAAAGTGTTTAGAAATAATTGTTTCAAAGGAACAGTAGTAAGGTTTCAGTGTATGTAGGACTGTTACCTGTCTTGGAGCCTTTCTGTCATACAGTGCCAGAAGTCAGCTCAAAACACCTTTGGACACAGCAGGGACTTGTTGCCTTCCTCTGGTTCTCACGTACGTGGTCTGTGCTGTGTAAGGAGTAGGAACAGCTTCAGTGCCCTGTACCGCTTAAAGGCCTCAGCAGTTGCCATTTCTGCAGTGGAAGTGTGAGGCCAAATCTTAACTGGAAGTTGCTGTGAGGAGATGCAGTGAACATTTTGGGGTCTCTTATCACCTGACTTCTTCTTCTATGCAAGCAATAAATGAAGACTTTGCTGGCGCTTTTCTTTTTTAATTAGTATTTAATTTTTTCAAGTGTTTGTTTTCTCCTGCAAGACAGCATGGATGTTGCCATATTCCCCTAAATTTCTGTGGCTTGAGAACATGACATGCATGAAAATACTTGGAACTTTTTGGAATCTGTGTTGGTCAGGAGGCAGGAAGGCAGAGGATTTCAATTCAGTTTCTTTCACCAAGGAGAGCAAATTTCATCTGCTTCACACAGCTTGTTATCATCTTATATCTCAAAGAGTTAAAGCAGCTTTCAGGAAAAAAATCTGACTTGTTTTGAGCATTTGTGTTGTTTTTTTTTTTAAGTAGGACTGCCACTACATAACCACCATGATAAAGTATTCAGTGCAAGAAATAGATGGCTAATTAGGCTATTGTCTGTAGGACACTTGTTTTAGTCACTGTGGAAATTAGCCAAGTCAATCGCAAACGAGGTACAGACCTGGGGGAAAGAATTTGGCCTTGTGGTAGTGGGCTGTAATCTGGGGAATTGTGTCTTCTTAAAAGAAAAGCTTCCCAGAATTTCTGTGTGGTGTTAAATAAGTCAGTTCACACCGTTTCCATTAGTGACCAGCTAATTGTTTGTGCTTCGTTTTTCAGGTATTCAGCTTGAAACAAGGGCCTGATTTGTGGAACTGGTGGGCAGTTAAAGCTCCATCTGAAGCTAAAGAGAATTGCAGATGCCCTAATACCACTGAAAAAGTTCAGGCCCTAGGCCTGATTTGAACTAGGTACTTAGAAATTAGGGGACTCTATAAACATCTAATATCTCTGTGCTTCAGTTTTCTATTTGTGGAGGTTGTTGAATCTTTTAGTCATCTCATTTCCTCCCAAAACAACACCAATTCATTGAATTTATTTTGGTTTTAAAGTTTGAGGCACTTAAATGGCCCTCTTAAAAGTGCAGTAAAAGTGCAAGAACACAGACTGTCTTTTTTTCAGGACAGGTTCTGGACGGGCTGCAATAAATTACAGCTGGCATTTTACACTAAGAACAAATTAAATTGCTCTCATTGGATCTTTTAGTTGGGGGCCCACTTGAAGGAAAAAATCCAACCTGTAATTCATAGTTCAGGTAACCAAAAATGTGTCATAGCACATACCAGAGAGAAAGAAGTAGTTAAGGTCTTGTTCTAACAGTTCCTTTAGTTCCTTTAGTTCTAACACAAATTCTCATTTTACAGTCAGAATGTGTTGGGTTTTTATGGTGCTAGGACAACGTGGTGCAGCCCCGGTTGCCTCTGCTCGCTTATGTTTCTCTGGAGTGTGGGTTGGAAGGTAGTTGAACTAATTTCTCACTGAAGTTGCAGATTCTTCGTATGCTGTACCTTTAGTATCGTTTTGAGAACAATTGCACAACCTTTTTACAAACAAAGTTGTCAGTCATAAAAGCAATGAGAATGGTAATGCTGAATCTTTTACTGGTGGGAGCTTCCTCCTCCTGATGTTGTAGTGGATTACAAAAGGGCAGAGAATAGGTTTTAACTATTGTCTCTAAAACAATACTATGTGTGATCTGCTTTTGGCAACATTTACATTTAAAGGGCATTCAGCACTAGTTCAGTCATCAGTGAAGTTTAGTTTTGCTAAACAAAGCTTCTGCCTGAAATACGCTGACTGCAGCAGTGCTATTTTAGGGCTTTACTAGTGTGAAATGTAAGGTCAGTGCTTATTTAATGATACTGAGCTAATGACTTCATAGTAGCAGTGTCCATGTTGACGTCATTCTTTGCTAGAAAATTGTTTGATTTTGGTTTTTGCTAAGGATTCATCTTGCAACTGAACAGAACATAATCTCTTGTCTGGAAAAGATTTTTTTAGAGTGAATTTAAAGATAACAAAGGACAAAATGTCCCTTTCAAACTTAGGTGCCATTCTGTTTGAAGGCAGAAAACAATGTTAAGGAAAACTTTATTTTTTTAGTGCTTCTTAAGATTTTCTTGCCCCATTTCTGATGCTGCCTTTACAAACAAATTTTTTGGGAGCATGTCAATTTAGTTTTTAGGCTGTTGCATTAGGACAAATTCTGAATTAAACAGAATTCTTCCATTAGTGAAAGTGGGGGGAGGAGGGGGGTCATGTTCAATGCATAATGGAATCAAATGTAGTCCAAGGATCTTTCATTCAACAGCAGGTAATAGTACACACAACAGAGACTTCAGACACACTCAGAGATAAGATTCGTTGCCTTACCTGCTAACAAAATAAGTCTTTGGTTCCCTATATGCCCTATTTTGAAATACTAGATGCACAGTTAAAGTTTTCTTAAATGCAGTATTAGTATTGCATTGTAACAGCTGCTTTTACCACCAGCAGTTCATGGAAGAGTCAGAGTATTTTCTGAATACCTAAACTGTATCTTCTATTTGAAGGAAACAATGGCCCCATACCCTTTGTGTGGTTTTCTTTTTCAGTGTAGGACAATAGCATGTTTGTGTACACTGTGTCCTGCTATTTTAGGAAGTTCACACTGATATATTTGAATTTTATTTTTTTAAGCATCCTGCATTGTATTCTCAGCAATGCAGCTCCATTATGAGGTCTGAGAAGGGGATTAGAAAATAGTGATGTTTAAAGAATACTGCAACCAAACCTGTTCATTAAGAGACTTAGAGCCATGCTTGCTGTGGAGAAAGACTGGATGTTAAAAATGCAAACCATCGCCCATGTCTGTGCTTCTGCCATTTCTGCTCCCACAGGTTCTGCATAAATGTTGGGGCAGGGATGAGAAATCTCTAGAGCAATACCAATATAAAAGGAGGAACTGCAAAACTTTGAGCAAGCATCGTTTCAAGAAGGCCACATGTTCATTAGGATTCTATGCAATGCCATTGTTAAATGTCATACTCACTGGATAGAAAGATAATTTTTTTGTTTTGTTTTGTTTTCTGGTAGCACTTCTTTGGAGCACATTGGGACTGAAATGCTTCATTCCAAGGGCACTGTCTGTCCATTCAAAGCTCTGTTCTTGATTAGTTCTTAATCTGCAGACCTGGTCACCTCGTTGGAGTTGTTACTACTTCATTTACCTCAGAACTTCATATGCCACAACCGAGGATATTAGAATAAAGTATTGCAAATATCAATATGTCCTTCAGTTATAATCCATAATGCAACTGTAGCTCTCCTGTTTTCAAGCTCCAGATTTCATTTGTAGTGAGAGCATCCCCTCAGTTACAACTAGACATGTAAAGCTTAGTTGTTTCCTTATATCTGCTGTAAAGAGCCTGATCTGATCAGTCCATGAGTCTGGCTGAGGCAGGCAGAGGGGCAGGACTGGCTCTGAAATCAGCTGACTTTCTTGTTCAGGCTGAGTGTAGTTATTCACTAATAAGTGAATGTAAAACTAAGTGCTGGGGAGCTGTTAAGACGTGGTGGCTCTCCTTTTTAACAAAGCTTCACTTTCTTTTCTTTCTGTGATACACAAGCTATGATGTGTAGGATCCCAGTTTTCTGCTGCTCTAAGAAAGACCATGCTAAGCAGAGAAGAATTTTTTTTTTATTTAGGAGAAAATTCTTAAGGATTCTTCCCATGGGCTTTCTAGAAGAAAGTGCTGTGCTTTCACACTGCATGGGACATTTTTCCTGAGCAGTTTTTATTAGTGCATTTTTAATGCAGATAGTAACTAATTTTCTTTATGAAACAAATTTAGGCTATGTAGTTTGCCATGTTGCTCTGAAGGAATCTGTTTTCAGGAAAGGTGGACTATTTAATAATCTTTGATCTATATTATACTTTGTGGGCAGTCCCTTGTGTTAAAGTGGTATTGTTTCTGATTCATTGCTAAGACAGATACCCCTAAAATACAGGCTTATATACAGAAATGGACTTTGTGTATAATGTTTATTAAAACTGCTACATTTGAGATCTGCTGGAACATGGAATGAAAGAGGATTTCAAGAACTAGCAGAAGCCAAGTGGTTTTCAAGTTTCAGGTCTTGAGTTGGGTGTATTTGGCTGGTCCGTGGCTGGTTGTGGCATTTTAAGAGTGGTTTCAATTTCAGCTGATATTGCCTGTAAGGAATAGAGCATCAGTTTGTGGCAGTAATGACTCAGGTTACAGATAGGTATGTACTGTAGGAACTGAAATGTGCTGGAGATGGGCTTGATGTCTGTGTGGAATAATTTGCACTTTATATAGAGTTTAAGGTTAGTTCCTCTTCTTCAATTTGCACTTGCTTATTCAGGTGTTCAGATGTTTTCACCCCAAGGCACAGGTTCAGTGGCTCTAAAAAACATCTAGAAATGAAGCACCTGGACATATTCTCTCCAGTTACATTACCTTGGCAGAGACAGATGGGAGGAGCCTGATCACTAATTTTGAAACACTTTTCCATAGTTTTGCCACAAAAAAGAATTATCAGACTGGCTGCAGAAAATTTGTGACACAAAGTGGTGATCAGTAAGGAAGGAGGATGTAGCAGCTAGTCTTGTCATGTGGTGCTCTCATCTGAGATCCTTGAGAGCCCTGACTTTTTCACTAATACCTGTAATGATACTATGATATACTGTTGTTTTTATAGTTTTGTTGGAAGCTATTATGAAGAATGGAAGCACTGCTGGGGGAGGCGCTTACTGCCAAAAACCAGCCAGTAACAGTGATCAAAGTAAGCCCAACAGCACAAAGGAGAGCAATGCATCTGCTGCAGGTGAAAGTGGAAAAGGCTACAACAAAGACCAAATGGAAGGAGTATTAAGGTATGGCTTAAATATGTCATTGCTTTTCATTCTGTGTATTACCTGCTTACCCTTTCAACTCTTGTCATCTAAAGGAGCCACAGGAAGTTTGAGGTTAGCTCAGAGGGATTACTTGTACTGAACTTTGACTGGAAGGAGGAGTTTTGCTGGCTTTAAACACTGAATGAGACGCTGTCACTTTCTGCAAGAAAGATGCTACTCCTTTCTTCAAAATATTAAGGCTACTTTATGGAAAAATAATACTCAAAATAGTTACTGAGTAGATCTCATGGTAAATGGAAAAAGTTATGAAAACTCTGTTGTACAACTTGCAGGGCAGTGTTTCTATTCAGTATTTTTATACTAAAGATACACGGTCACTCCTAAAGTTTATTTTCAAGCTAATCTTGCTGTACAGGCTAGTCTTAGACAAATGTTAAAATTATTTTGGTTTGAATGTAAAGGTGTCTGAGAAGCACTGGAATACATCATCTGAGTTGCACTATAAACTCTGCTTAGTGCAACTTGATAGTATTAAGATGAGGTGACATTAGGAAAGGATGTGGGAAAAGAAACAAAGGTCAATAAAAATGCCCTTTTGAGGCAAGTAAGTCTTAAGTCATGTTGTTATTGCATACTTGCTGGCTGTAGGAGCAAGAAAAATATTGTTTCATATGTGCCTGGGTTTCTGCTAAAGAAATATGGATATAGCAAGGAAATTGCACAGCTCAAACCCTGGTATTTTCACATAAGCCTAGCCCACATATTTTCAAGGGAGCTTGAAGGGAAATCAAGAGGTCCCTGTCTCCTAGTTTGTGTGTATTGGATGTTGTGCATAACAGAAATTTGGGGTGGTTGGGGTTTGTGTGCATCTGTGAAATGTATGTTACTGTTGATACGATCTTGGATCTTCCTGCATTTCAGTAATCTGTTCAGCTGTGCTAACAGTGAGGAAAGAAGTAGTTTTACTTTGTTGATACAGAAGCTCTGCATTCAGGCAGGTAGACAGCAGCAGGTCTCACATGGTTATCCTCTTGGTGTTATTTACTAGTGCTTTTCATTTACCATCATCTCCACTTAATTAATGTTATTACCTTTTGTGATATATCTAAAATAAAACCTGGATAAGCCTGTATGTTTCTGTTAAAATGATTGTAGTATGTATGCTTGTACACACATGTGTGAGACAAAATATCCAGAAAGAAGTCCTCTGTAAATGTGGCTTAGGTCAAAATAAGACATGTCACATACTCCCAAAAAGCTGCTGCAGGGAGGGCTGTCTTGGTGCCAGTAGTCACTCACCTGTGACATGCCATTCTGAGCTGCAGTCTGCTTCGACATCAGGCTCTCTGCAAGATCAGTCTGTTTGTTTGTTTTAGCAGAAGGTATGTTACCTACTTTCTTGACTGAAATGGTGTTGTAGAGCTAGCTTTTTTCTCTAGTTGGCTTCTGTGGTATTGGGTATTGCTTTCTTGAAGGGATTTGTTAAATGCTATATAAACTTAATCCAGTTTGTTGAGATCAGGACCAGAGTTAGGGATATTCAAGAATCGCACATTGAGAATAGTATTGATGCAACATGGCTTCAAGAATATTGAATGTTGAGTACAGAGTTTTAAAACCTACCAAGATCTTTGCAAAATAAGCGATTGTAATATAGAACAACCCATGTTTGTTTGTTTAACATACCACTTAAAATCGTGTGTTAAAACAATGTCTTCACCTTTGCTCAGGGAACACTGCCATCCTTTAATACAGCACTTCATGAACCTTTAGAGAGAGATGAATTTTTTGTTTAGATTTGTGCAGTGATCAACAGAGCAAGTTTTGAGTTCATGTTGAAAGTTTTGAAATGTTCATCATGTTATTATTTAGTGACATAAACCACTTAAAAAATTTGTGGTTAAGAATTAAAAAACATGTGTGCCTTGCCAATGAGAGCAGAATTAAATACAAACAATAGCCTAAAACTCAATGGAAAAATATAACACATTCAGCGATGATAACTGAGAGAAAGTTCATGTTTAAACCACAGTGAGAATGAGCTTTCTAGTTGGAAACATGACAGACAGCATATGATATTGCTTCAGTCAGGCCCCATATTTTTCCAATTAAATGAAACGTACCCCTTTGGGGAGGGTATTCTTTAGAGAATAGAGTTTGTCACCACCATATGCTTCTGCTGTACCGCAGTGGAATGGTTTTCAGATGTTTGAATTGATTAAAGAAATTGTGTGTGAAAAGGGGTGTTTTTAAACAGTGTTTCATCCCCAGTTGTTGTCTTTTTTTCTGTAAGGGAAGAAGTTTATAGACAGCAAGGTAGCAAAACCTCCAAACTTCAATAAATTCTGACACTCAGCATGGACATCGGACAAACAGAGTGGTTTGCATGTGCATGATTCAAAAGGTCATTATCCTCAAATATTCTTCCCTTTAGGAGTTCTTGGTTCAGTAACTGAATATAGACATAGGGAAAGCTTTTAGCTACACTTCCATGCCATTTCCAATGCTTTTGTTGTAAGCTTTACCAAGCTGTCAGACCGGGAGACTGACTCTGAGCTCCCTGGCTTGGATCACTGATTAAAGTTCCTGGAATTGTACAGCTATCTTGAATTTGTTTGTGACAGCAGATTTAAGAAGCATAGTGAGGATATGCTTGGAGCAATGTAACTAATTTAGCTGCATTAATTTTCATCAGGGTTACTCTAGTAATGTGAGTAGCTATGAGTACAAACAAGCACCTCTGTGCTGGCTTCATTTTTTCCACATACACAGGGGACACTGATCACTAGCAAGTTACCATAACAGTTCTGTAGAGTATTACGTGAGCTTGCAAGCTGCTCAACAGGGAGAAGCGTAAGATGTAACATATTTCCTTTGATTGCATAAGTGCTGGGTAATGCTGCTCTTTGTGGGAGCTGTGCTTGCTATTTCAGTGTGACAGTTTGAAGGTTGAGAGATACCGCAGCACTTTGTTGCTTTTAAGTGGAAATGCTTTGAAAATCCTATCTGTAGTACGTGCATCTTTTTCCTAATGAACCTTACCTTGTCACTGAGAACTGGATCAAGTTGCCTTAACACCCTTAGGTGACCTGCATGTGGGAGATACTGCAGAAATATGCTAGGACCCACAGTAGGCTTAATGCCTTCTTAGAGCAAGTGCCCTAGAGGTCTCTAGGCAACTGAAAGCTACACAAGTGATGTCAGCTTAAGACAAATGTGTAAGAATCACATGCACGACAAAAAAATGAGGCATTTTCATGTTTTATGTTTTATACAGGGTCTTTTTAAATTATCTTAAAATGCACATGGTATTTGACCTCTTTGGTCTCTTTTTTTTTTAGTGAATAAGCCATAGCATGTATTCCATATTGCCTTTTTGACATCTGAAAGAAAACTGCCATGACTACTAGTATGCTAAATTTGCATTGTTGTCTTGTGAAAACGGTGGTGGAATACTGCTTTTCCTGCCTTGCCAGTGCCAGCTTCTTGGAAGAAAGCACAAGAATCAAGTTTTGTATGGATTTTTGAGATAAAACCAAACCAAACGAATAGAGGCATGAGTTCTGTAGAAACCTTGGAAGGCAGGATTAAGTGTCATCAAGTAGTGGTCAGGAATAATCAGTAGCTTGATTTGAATTCATGTAGTGAACCAAAAAATTGCCTGTGCACATTTCATGGATCAAAGTAGGAGTATAAGTTGTGTGACTGACTTTTTCCAAGCATTCTGCTGACACTTTCACAAATCCAGCAAAAAGAGATATTGGTTCTTTTCTACCATAGTGTCAAGAAGATAATTAATTGGAAGTGGATTAATAAGAGCAATCAGTATGTGTTAAAAAAAACCAAACCACCAAAGCAGAGAAATCAGGGCATCCCTTTAATTAGGCTGTAGAGCTGCCATGAATTTTTGAAATATCCATTTGAATGGTTGAGAAATTAGGGTGGAAATCATAGTCATAGAGCCTGTCACAGAAAAGTGGCAGAGAAGACATGATGGACTTTGTCAGAAAGCTCATAACTAAAATAAAATATTAAATAAAATCTGGAGAATAGCATGCTGATGTAAACACAGCCTTGACTATTTCATATGATACACACAGTAGAAACAAACTGATCAGGTACATCCAAGAGCAAGGTAGTAAGACAAGCACCCTAATGTGTTGTTGAATCTATCAGTGCAACAGAAGTCTGAGAGTTCTGCTGCATTTGTTTCAAAAGCTAGGGGTATGCTGGTACCAGCTTGAGTTCCTTGACAATGCTGTGACCTTCTCTTCCCAATCTAGAGCACTTCTTTCAGCCCATGTTTGTCACCCAAACTGTGACTGGCACATTCCCAGCTCAGCTGCTAGATACCATTTGCATCAGGCTCTCTGGCATAGTTGGAAATTTGACCTGTATAGATTTTGGTCTGCATTTTACTGTGTTTTTCGGCTCAACTCTAGGATCAGAAGTCAGTATAGCTTCCTCTTGCTGGATTCCTTGTCACTAACATTCACATTGCTGCTCACTGTGCTGCTCAGTTCAGATTACCATTGGGAGAAATAATTGTGGCTCCCTTGACATGCTTCTGGTTGAAGTATTTGTCTTTTGGGCTGTTCCTGTGAGAAGGAAGGAAGGAACTTTGGAAGACCCTTTGAAATACCTCCTCATACTCCAAATTTCATGATTGTGCATTGCTGCAGGTATTTGATACAGTAAGGCAAGCATCTCTGATAGGTTTTGTTAATCTGATAAAAGCTGGCAGTGCTGACCTAATCGGAATTGTAGATTTGAAAAGTGATCTGACAAGCACAGCATTAGGATCCCATCATTTTGTAGTCACAGGAGAACCAGTGGTGGCAGCCCTTGGGTTTCTGCAGCTGAGAAAAGACGTTTCAGAACCTGAAGGGCTTCCTCTGCTGTCAGCCATCAGAGCATGGAGAGGAGCCCAGCATCCAGCAGAGTTGTTGGTGCTGCAGTTTGCAGCTGGCTGACCAGTTCTACTGCAGGTGCCTTATCAGCTGCAAGCTGGGATAGTGGAGCTTTGCAAGTGGTGATGAGATACTTCCGTCAACAGATTGGGCATGAATGTAGGCCATCACTTGCTCTCCTGCAGTTTGAGAAGTCTATTCTGTAAAAGTCAGGTGTTATTTCAGGAACAGCCAGCAAATCTGTTAATCAGAAGGACAGTGCCAAGGTGTTGGCAGGGGACTAACAATTCAACAAGGAGAGAGAAATAACAGAAATAATTTGTTAGTAATTCAGATACAGAAGTGATCCAACCAGAAGTGAAAAGTACAGGAAAAGCAATTCACAAAAAAGCCAAAACCCCAAGCAAAGTATCAGTGAAAACACCAAACTTCAAGTAAACCAAAAATAAAGAATGGGAATAACCTGTTCAATACAAAATGGGCAGTTAGTAAGCAAGTAATGTGTACATTAGAATTTTGAAAAGAAATGTCTGTGTGGAGTTTACGTATGCAAGAAAACTAGCAGTAGGAACTGCAGTGCCTTAAGGGCAGCAAGACCAAACAACAATTTGAAATGCAGCATTCAGAAAGTTGTTCATGCTGAGAGTGTTGGAGGGGTTTCAGGTGCAGTTAAAAGCCAGCAGTAACATCAGTGATGGAGCTTTTCCAAAACCTCCACTGATTTTACCCTTAATTTTTCCCTGCTTTTACTAGCTGATTTTTGTGCCCTGTAGTAAGAGAAAAGTGCCACCTGCCTTCCCATGACAAATCTCCACAGGATAATTCAGTGGTGCAGGTGAGGGTTTCTGGCTGAGTGACGATTGTCAGAGGTCAGTCTACTAAAGTAAAGAGGTGAGGAATATGTCCAGTAATGTCTGCATCTTTTGAGGGGCAAGGATCAAGTTGGACATGGCTTCCAACAGCTTCCAGCAGCTGGAGAGAAGCTTCTCATCAGGAGAGTGGAGTTTTGGGGGAGGAAGACTTGGAGCATCTCTTAAAGGATGAGGATGGATGGGGCGTCTGAGGGTGGGCTGTGTGCTCCAACAGTGTTAGAGAAGCCTTGTGGCTGCACAGCCATGTGTGACCTGAGTCCTGGTGACCCCAAAGTTTGTCCTGTGATAAACTGACTTTCCAGGTTCTGTTTGTGGTGCATTAAAGTTTTGCTTCTCAGGAGTACATCACAAACACTGATAACTTTGTTTAACTGGAAAGCACCTTCTAATCATCTTTGCTGTCCCATCATCCCCAGTGCAAGTTTTGGTGCAGAACTCACATGAACTCAGCTGAAGGGGGGAGAAACGGAGGTGTTACTCTGTTATGATTGCCCCGAATTGTGGTCTGTCAGGAACCTCCTGGCAAAAGTCACTGACTCCCTCCCAGGAGGAAACTGCATTAACCAGATGCTGGCAGCTTACAGTCCAGGTGGTTTTTGCCTTGAGGTGGCCAAGCAATGGTGTAAAACTGTTGGCTAATGGCAGAGTGTGGTAAGGGCTTCATAGCATAAGCTCACTGCTGAAAATTCCAGGCTTAGGTATGGTTTTTGGCCCCTGTGCATTTGTAAGATCATTTAATGGTTTTTAGCTTTAAAACTTGATCTGCCTAATCCAAAGTTCTGCTGAACTGCAAAATTTCCATATGTATATGCATGTTCCACATTTGTTTGTAGAATTTTTCATTTACCCCTAGGAAAGACTTGCAAAGAAAAAACAGAAATGTGTTATACTTTGGCTGAACATGTTTCTCAGTAATAACAATACCTCATTTGTGGGCCAGGTTCAGGATAGCTGTTGCATGAAAGTGATTGCATTAATCCTTTAGATCTTCTGGTAGATACCCACCATTGCTGCTTCTCCTTTGAGGGTCATCCACTGTGGAGCATCCACTGGTTGTGAACAGGAGGAAATCTCAAGTGGCTTTTGGGGAGTTAGAAAGTACAGGTTGGCATCTGTTGCATTGTTCTTTTTTTTTTTTTTCCCCATATTTCTCTTCTTGGCATCCTAGAGTTGTGAAATGAATGTATATTGTAAATAAATAAATTTCCCTGGTGTTTTTTTTTCCCCACGAAAAATGACAATATGCTGTTGAAGGAGACAGTTGTTGAGGATGCACAATGCTTAAAAACACAGGAATGAATGTTTCACACCAGAGTTTTAATGCCAAAGCAAGAGAGTTGTAGGGGATGCACAGTGCTTAAAAACACGTGAATGAATGTTTAACACCAGAGTTTTAATGCTAAAACAATTACAACTTTGCTAAACATTGATGGCTTGCTATGTAATTTTATATCAACCAAAGTTCTGAAGAGTCTGGCCCACAAACAGATATCTCAGAAGCAGTTGTTCAAGAGAACTTAGATTGGATGCTGAGATATCAAATTAAGCTTTTATTTCATGAAATTGCTACTGTTAGACATTTAAATAAAGATACCTGTTCTTGGTACAGTTCATAAATCATCCCAGCATTGAGGCTATGGATTAAGGGATCTGTACACTACCACACTTCTTTCTGCTTGTACAGATTACCAAAGAAGAGTTTCCAGTACTCATGAGTATAATTTAATGTATTTTCTTTCCAACCTTTCTTGATGGATTCACTGTGTTCTTTTTAGTTAGCTCTATCAGCTTCCTAATTGGAGCTTATTAAATGTTACTTCAATATAATGAGCCATATTTATTTCACAGGATGTTTGTGTTGGCAGCTGCCTGCATACATTCAATTCAGTGCTCTTGTGAGCATTACACCGAGGCTTCCATCAAAGCTTCTGTATTTGAACACAGGAAACAGGATCCCTCAAATGAAACTTGATTTGATCAATCTGTGAAGTAGGATGGACCACACATGATGGTGTGGTTGTACTTGTGATGCTCACACTCCCTTAATAACAGGATTCCATGAGAATGCCAAAGGCTTGCTTGCCCCCTTGCAATACACAGGGCTGTCCTGTGTATAGTCTTGGAAACATTAAACCCAAATTTATGTAGACATTTGTGCATGTAAGAGAATGCAGATACGATTACAGCCATGTGAAAGACTCACATGAAGCTTTTAAAATATTTTTGGATGTAATTTCTATTTCTTGCTCAGACCAGCCCATTTTTTTTGGCATGCACTCCATGTCAATGTGCCTTATTTCTGCAGTGCAAGTTTGGGATTCAGCCTTTTCTTTCTGAATTTTTACCTAGGTAACTTGGTTTGATTGTTAAGCTCTATTTACTGGTTTGATCAGTTCTTCCTGCCCACAAAGAATTAATGTTCTCACATTTCCTCTAAGTGCTCTTTCTTTCTTCTGGGGTATTGTGAAGTATACTAAATCATTACATCATTTCCAGATTTTGCTTTTCCTTTCTGGGTTAGATAGCCTACAAAAAGAATATTTCTGAGGTTTGAGTTTTAAAAAATGCTATACTTGATTATATGAGATAAGCTAAATATGCAATTGCTGGAGCTGATAGTGTGACTTTGAATTTACATAAACACTTACAGAAAGATTGTTAAGATCCAGGTGCATTCCCAGCAGCAGAAGTGTTCTCACATGTTTTATTCCCTGTAAAGTGAATGCTTGCGTGATGGAAGGATTTGGCTTTAGTTTGGAGAAAGGGAGGTGTTGTTTGCTTTGTTTTATATCTTTCATACTGAAGTGCATTTGCTGTTTACAGTCAAAACACATTTTCCTACCTGCTAGTTGTGCAAAGTAAATTTGGAACCTTCTTTTATGCATTATTAACAGCAATATTAATGTAATTGTAGATGAGGAAATGCTACAGTAGTTGCAAACTGAAACCCTTTCTTACAACCATGGTAGTTCTACAGTAGAAGAAATGTACATAAAAAGCTCAATAGTGAGTTTATTATCAAAAAATGACATTCTTTGTTTCCAGAGTGGATATTTAAAAAATAATTTATATTGAAAGCAAAAGATGTAATATAATGCACCAGTGTAGTGTATGACCTCATTCACAGCTGTGTGTTAACCCATTACTTTTACATCTTTTTGCTTGCAACATTTTACATCATTTTCTTTTGCAGTATAAAGAAATGTAAAAATTATTACGAAGTCCTTGGAGTGTCAAAGGATGCAGGTGAAGAAGACCTAAAGAAGGCTTATAGAAAACTTGCTTTGAAATTCCACCCAGACAAAAACCATGCACCTGGAGCAACAGAGGCTTTTAAAAGTAAAACACCATTTTTACTTTAAATTTCTTTTATCATTAAACTTCATCCAAATCCATATTTATCTGCATTGATTGCTTGTATTTTTACAAATGTAAATGTGTTTTTTAGCTGTTGTTGGACTGACATTTTTATTCAAGAAAATATTTGACCTTTGTTATATTAGAAGTATAGATAAATAACATGGACTTTGGCAGTAGGGCTTGGTTTCAGAAAATCGACTGTAATGTTCAGTACAGGGAAGAAATACTTGATCTGTGAAACCCAATTGTACTTTTTTACTGTTGTTGACTTAATGTAGTTATTGAATTTTATTGTCTTGGATCTTTACTGTACTTGAGCTAGATAAAAAAGAAAGCAATCCTTGAGAACAAAATGCAGTTTTTTCTGAATCATGTGCCACACTAAGTTGCCTCTTCCTTAGAATTTCTTGTATGTGTGTAGTTTTACTACTTTTCCTGCATAAAAACACCTGAGTTCAATCATGGCCTTACTAGTAGTTGCCTTGGACCATTTTTTAGGTAAAATTTACAGTCTGACTTGACCTTATTTAAGGCTGCCCAGCTTAGCCCTACACAAGGGGAGTTATTGAAGAAAAGCATTTTAAAGAAAACTACAGCTTCATCTCAGATGAACAAAAATGTGAATCTGTAAGAAATTATAATGCATAAACAATCAGATTGTGGTACATATTTTTATTTTTTTCCTGTGTGAGGTTTACATGCAGACATTTGAAAAAAATCATTTGGATAAAACACTTAAATTGGGGAGGGAAAAAAAGAAAAAAAAGTCCTGAGCAAGACTTCTGATACAGCCTTTAAGAGGTAATTATAATGATATATTAACAATTCCAGATGAAAAGTAGATACAGCAGAGCAGGAAAGTTGATTACTATTGATTCATTTACTACAGCCTTGTGATGTCTTTATCTAAAAGATACTATTCCTATAAAATTGTCTCAGGCCTTGGGAATAAAATAGTTCTTCCTTGTTAATAGCATTTCAAATAAATCGTCTTTAAAATGTTAAAAATCAGCTTCTTAATATTTTATTTAATGTGAGCACTTTGTACAAGTCTTAATTTCTTCAGCTGAATTTCACTTTCTGGTTTTTAACTAGATGAGTAAATGAACAGAAAATTTTGTAGGCGAATCTCATTGCCCAAAAATTACTTCATGACAACTAGTATTTTCTTGCATTGAAATTATTGTAATCCTTTTGTATGGCTGAGTAAATTTATGGTTTAGTTTTCCTTTAAAGATATCTGATCAGTTTTTGACATCAATCTGAGAAAAGGAGTTTATAACAATAGTTTTTATTTCATAATAATGCTTTATTTTAAGGAAAGGTCACATTATAAAACAGAATTTCATTTCATGATAGGTAATGTAATAACTTCTGCTATCTTTTATCAATTTAATCAAAAATCTTTCCTGTGAAAGTTTTGACCAGTGAATTTTTTTTTCATTTTTATGTCCTTTTTGAAAAGAAAGTTATATTGGAATCAAATCTGTTGTGAATTAGCACCAGATAATCAAGAGCAAGTAACAAAGAGGCATATTGTGACAGTAGGGTAACTTCATTTTATGTGCAGTCACCTGAATTATCTCTCTTAGTTTTTAATTCTTGGGAAAATCTAAATTTTTGCTACCTATTTTATCCTTATGCTGAGCAACAGAGCAATATTTTATGTCAGTTTGTATCATGCTGCAGTTCAAAATACCAGGCTTCATTTATATGGGTTTTCTCCTCCACTTAAAGGAGTTGTTTAGGTTTTTTCCTAAGGGCATCTTAAAAGACTTGTAGCTCAAACTCATTAACTTTTGCTTAGATTGGATAATGTTTAAAATATTAATTATAAAGCCACAGTCTTATTTGCCTGTGTTGAGGTTATAGTGTTGCACCTTTCACGAACTTTTGATGACTGATGGCTTTTCAACACTGAAAATCATAATCCCTGTGCCTTGGGTTGGTTGGCTGCAAAGGAACTCTTTTGTTGGAGAGGCCTGGAGGAGAGAGTAGAGAGGAAGGCAGAAGGGGTTTAATGACGATATGACTGAGTGAAGATTGTTCATCAAGTGGCAACACAAACTTTCCATCAGTCTGCAAGAGCATTATGTCTGTGCACCACAAGAAAAAAGCTGCTAAAGTCAGCAGTGTATGTGGGTTTTCTTGCTGATATTTTCTGTGCTTACCTAAGTGAGGTTTTATCCTTTCTACTGCCAAAATGGAAGCTGTTCATTTGTGATACCGTAGCATAAACAGGGACAAGCATCCAGGCCAGGCCTTCCAAACACTTCCAAACACTCATATTGACCGCCCGAGGAGCACATTCCTGTCATGCATGCATGTTCTACTCCTCAGGTTACATCATGCAGAACTTTGTGGTATTCAAGTAACCCACAAATACCTTCAGAAGCATGAAGCAAAATACATTCACACTCTTGTAGACAATGAGGTTGGTGCCTTCCAAGAAATGCCCACTTTACCAAATGAAACCAAAGAAAACCTGCTGAGTCCATGATGATTTTTTAAGCTAGCTGCTAGAGCAAACTGCAGTTACTCAGCTTCAGAGTCTCATTGTAATGCTTGATGCTTTTTTTGTAACTGCAATGAGAGAGAACATTTCCACAAGGGTAGGTGTTCCCCTAGAAAAGGAAACAAAGCTCTCCTGCCTTCTGCCTTGTTTAACAGGATAAAAGGCTTTTGGATAGCGTTGGTGGGAAACTTTGTGGAAGCTATTCTAAGAAAAGTGGAGATGTTTCTGGACCTTGTTCTACTGTAGCTGTTTTGTAACATACAGTAAATTGCATCGTTTGCTGCCTATTTTTGACTTTGAAATTGCAATTTTCATGCTGGAATAGCTTTTATCATGCATTTATGGGAGTTGTGTTTTATTCCCTGCTTCAGAAATCGGAAATGCGTATGCTGTGCTGAGTAATCCAGAGAAACGAAAGCAGTATGACCTTACAGGCAGTGAAGAGCAAACTTGCAATCACCCTAGCAATGGCAGATTCAACTTCCATAGAGGTTGTGAGGCAGATATTACTCCAGAGGATCTGTTCAACATGTTTTTTGGAGGGGCCTTTCCAACAGGTATTTGTATATGTCAGCATAATTATTGAGATGTACTGCTAGAGTGGCATTAGAGTTTATGACATTATAAAATAGTAGAACTATTCCAGCCAGCCTTGAACCCCAACTCAACAATCTGCATCAGTTTTCCCTCAAGTATTGCTAAATCCCAAAAATGTCAGTTCTTTGGGGTTACTATCATACAGCTTAAAATACTTATTTTAAACAGCTTTGAAATTTCAAGATACCTTAATGTCCTTTTATGTGCTGTTGTGCAGTAATGTAAAGTGCTTTATGTTGCTTCTGTACTGACCTCTAAACGGTGTTTTTGTACATGATTTAAATGTGGATGTTCCTTTCTCAGGTAGTGTACACTCATTTTCTAATGGTCGTGCTGGCTACAGCCATCCAAACCAGCACCGTCAGAGTGGGCACGAGAGGGAGGAAGAGAGAGGTGATGTAAGTTTAAGCACCATTGACTTTAAACTACACAATTTGCTTTCAGTATTGTGATTGTACAGGAGCTCTATACTGTAGAGGAGGATTTGTACCTGCCAGTTGGGTATTTTAAACTTCAGTGGGTGGTTCACTTACTGACTGGTAAATAGGCATGAAAATTTGAGAAGGTAATAGCCTGGTTTTGTAAACCTGATGTTGTATGTCACTCTCTTACTGGTGACTGGTATTATTAACCTATATATGCCACTAATTGTGGCCACTAATCCTTGTATGCATAGAAAAATTTATTTGGGCTGAGGTAAGAATTGAACTTACAGCTCAGTATTCACCTCCATGAATTATCTCTAGTCCTGTATAATCACATGTCACTGTATAGATGAGACCAAATCATGGCATACAATGTAGCTGAATCCAGCTTTTATGTGGTAGTTGCTTGTGTGTATGTGCTAACCCATGAACTCCTGCAGCTTGAGCACTGTGTGAATATTGTGTATGCATTTGAAAGTTCAGATAATACCACAGTGTTTGCACTTACTGTTTTCATAGCAGCTTTTGAGGCTTAAAGCAAAAAGTCACACTTAGCATTAAGTATTGTCAGATTTACCTGTTTGCCTGATGATTTATGAAATACCTGAATCTATTTTGTTCCTTAGGGAGGTTTCTCTATGGTCATTCAGCTGATGCCTATTATTGTGTTGATCTTTGTCTCCTTGTTGAGCCAGTTGATGGTATCTAACCCTCCTTACGCCTTATACCCAAGATCGTAAGTAATGCTTAATTACATCACCTTAAAGCAGAGGGGAAGGTATTGTAATCGCCCTCTCCCACTTAGAAGCATTGTGGAGAGTCTTCCATTAGTTGATCATTGATTTCCCACAGTGAAGAAAGGGAGGGAAGGTGTAGATGAAGCAGAAAAACATGCTCTGTTTTTCAAAAAATTCAAGTGCAAAGAACATGCTGTGAGAATGTAATGGAGAAAAGAGGTCAGCAGTACCTGGAGTTCAGGAGGTCTACTACAAGGCAGTGGGTCCATGCAACATGGCATGTTGCAAAGGTGTTTGCATCTCCAACATAGTCACCAAAACCTGAAATCTTCTAAGGCTCATTACTCTTTTGGGGGTAATCTGCATTTGCAGAAGATGAAGAACTTGAAAGCAACTTCTGATCTTCATTTAAGTGTTAAACATGATGATGGCTGGGAAGATTGTCTGTTCTTTGCTTCATTCTAGGTGATGGTAAAATCTTCTTTTTCTTGTGAAACTTACCTGTTTCATACAGTAGGATATTTAAACCTTTTTGTCTTCTGAGAAATAAGTAACTTGAATCAAGCGTGCAGCTAGCTGGTAGAAATAGCCCACTCACCACACTGGTTTTAAAGGGCCTTAGCTCCTTGCAGAACCCCTCAACGGAGAGGTTTCTTTTCTCCTGTTTTTCAAAGTTATCTATTTCTGGAGTAGGATGTTTTTCCCTTCTGCAACTAAGCTGTTGTAATGCTTAGAAAAGCTTTTCTGCCAAAATGTTTGCACCCGGTCTTTGATTTTTAATCTACAGAATGCCAGCAGGAAAATGAATTTATCAGGGCTGGCAGCAAACACTTCAGAATGGAGATGCTGTACTGGGTTGTTACAGAATAGTGACCTGTTTCTGTTGAGTTTGAATGTAACTTTCTATTATTAAAACTTGTATTTGGCTAAAGAGGTATGAAATAAGTGTCTTAGTAAAGTGGATTTTTTTTTGAGATCAAGTGTTTGGGCAGCAGAAGTTTAATGTTTAGGTAAGTGCAATAATTTTGTTCTCCAGCAGATTATAGAGCCATTCTTTTAATTATTTGTCTCGAAATGGCAAATTTGGGAATGTGCTGCTATTATTCTGTAATGTCAATATTTTTTTAAGTCTGCTTGTGGTGTAAAAACAATAATCAGATTAATATTTAGTCTTTCTCTCCCCCCTGCCTCCTTTTTTGCAGAAGTACAGGGCAGACCATAAAAATGCAGACAGAAAATTTGGGTGTCATTTATTATGTCAATAAGGACTTTAGAAATGAATACAAAGG
This sequence comes from Agelaius tricolor, assembly GCF_023055355.1. NCBI lineage: Eukaryota > Metazoa > Chordata > Aves > Passeriformes > Icteridae > Agelaius > Agelaius tricolor. The sequence continues at coordinate 19,938,514 of NW_027269268.1, forward strand.
AGTGTCATTACAGAAAGTGGAAAAGAGCGTGGAAGAAGATTATGTATCCAACATTCGTAATAACTGTTGGAAGGAGAGGCAACAAAGTAAGTTTGGTAGTATGTGTAATTTCATTAAATCATGCATTACTATAAAAATAGCCTGAGGCAAGTAGGAAGTGCTTGTATTATTACAACATCTCAATGCAAAAGTAAGTGTAAGGTCCCCTGCTATTTCTCACTTTAAAACTGTCCCCAGTGTTACTTAGTTTTTGAATTTTATTCAGTGATCTAACAACCATTTGCAAATTATCAGCAATTTTAACCTGATTTATTAGCTGTGACCATTTCTCAGAAAATTAAAGACCACACTAAATTGATTATGACAAAGCTTTTGTCCTTAACTCACTGCAATTTCTAAGAATTCTCATGTCTTCCACATTACTTTATCATGGCAATAGCTCATTTCCCTCGGTGCTTTTATACAAGTAAATAAATAAACCAGAAGCTTACATAGGTGTTTCCAGAGAGACGAAAAAGTAATCTGCCTTGGACCACAGTACATACACACACCGCTCTTCCAGGCAACCAAGGACAGGCAGCACATCATGTAAAACAAGGGGGTTTAGTTTGCCATCTGTTTCTCCAGTCTAGTATTATACAATGAGTTACTTCTCTTCAGAAACCTAGAATTCAGTGTTAAAGCGTAAGAATACTGAAGAGCACCACCAGCCTTTTCTAAATCAGCATCAATTTTAACCAGTTATTCTGTTATCTGTGAGCTCTGTGGCTCTGCTAAAATTATATCAGTGTTGAAACCAGATGGTTTTAACTTTTCAGGTGGTGAGCTTCAGTCATAGAAGACTGGAAAAATAATTCATTCATGAGCTGTCACTACACTGACCAGAAGCAAATAGAATGTAATTCTCTGAGTCAGATCACATGTTTCTGTCCAGCTTTAGTCTCTGCAGTCCTGTTGTTTGGTACTTGTAATTTATCAGGTTGTGAAAACTACCCAAACTGATTTTGAGTAAGAGGCTCCTAATGGTTTTTCTTTTTTTCCTGATTATAGAAACAGCTCATTTTGTGGTTTTATGGATTTAAAATACCGGTTGTGTGTTAAATCTCTTTGACAGTTAAAATCCATCTGGAGTTAATTGACATTTAAGAATGTCTTGCATTTTGAGTTGAACAAAAAAGATTTTACAGAATTACAATGCTCAGCAATGTCAAGCTGTTGAGCACTAGTATAATACAGAGAGCTCTTAATTATTAATAGCTCTGAACACTGACAGTCTGAATCAGCATCAGTTGAAGTAAAGGGCTTAACATTAAGATTGGATTTTTTGGGGCACAGACAAGATGCTAGAGGTATCAATAACAATGCAGGATCACTGAGATTGGCCTATATTTGTAAGGTTTAACGAGTTCTGACAGAAGTAGTAGGAGATTTTTGTAGGGTGTGTTTTTTTCTTGTTAATCAGATACTGCTGTATGAACTCTGAGGGAGCTGGAAGGCTGATACAGCTTTACCTGTTCAAAAAGATGGAATTGTTACAAAGATCCAGCAAAGGAAAACTGTAGCAGTGCTGTTTCAGTGGTGTCTGTGGGAAGTTAGAATAGAGAGAAGGGAAAAAAGGGCAAGGGTTAAAACCTGAGGTATTTTGTACAGCTGTGTCATGTGCCAAGTATTCAGTTTGTAACCAAAAAAATCTCTTCTGTTTTCTCCTTAAAGAAACAGACTTACTTTATGCAGCAAAAGTCTATCGAGACGACCGGCTCCGAAAGAAAGCAGAGTCCATGTCCATGGAGAACTGCAAAGAACTAGAACGGCTGACCAGCCTCTACCGAGGAGGATGAGCTACAGTTACACACACATCTTACCTATGCTGTTATCTCTCCTGAAACTGAGAAGAGATTTAGTTTCACCATGGATGCTGGAAAAGAGGGTGGATGTAAAACTCTACTGTGTAGCTGTTTCCAGAAACCTTATGCTGAAATATCATTTAACGGCTTCTTTACCTACTGTGAAATATAGGTAACTTTAATTGTTTAGATTTTACTTCAAAGCTTCTGTGAATTCTTTCAGCAGAGAGAATAGCTCAGAAAGGATGCTATACTTATAGAGACTTAGTCATAGTGGTTCTCCTCTAACATATTTGCCATGTAAATATCTGTGGAAAGAACTCTTTGTGTATATATGAGTTAAATGACTTTCTATTTAAAAATCTCAGAAATTTAGTTCCATATTACATTTTGTCTCACTGATGGAATAAATAGTATGATTACATCACTCCTATTCAGATGTCAAGTGTGTGGAGTTGAAATAATTTTTAATATTTTATCTCTAACTCTATGTAAAATCTTCTAGGTTTACCACTTAGAGGAACTTGGTATTTTTAAATATAATGGCATATATTCCTAAATATCTGTTGGGGTAAATTGATCTGGTGTAGAGTAGCAGTTTAGCTGTTGTAGTTTTTTAGCATTTCTAAGCAATGCTGAGAAAAATAAGAACTACACTAATCTCTTTTCAAAGTAAATATTTGCAAATGCTGTACAGACCATTATAAACATTGCTTTTAGTACTTGCAACAGTTTACAGCAGCTCTACCATTTGGTATTCCAGTAGTAGTAAGTCCATACGTATGGTTAACATGCATCCATAGCTTCCTTAATTTTCACTGGAAAGGTAGAGGAAAACATGCAACACTAAAATCTTAACCTAAAATAAAAAGGCAACCTATTTTTTTTTTCCTGGCAGGCTTCCATTTTCTTACTACTTTTTTATTTCAAGCTAGGTCCCAATAGTGATTCCTCAATGGGCATCACAAGTGGAACAGGGAAATTTTGCTAAGGACAAGCTATGTGCCTTTCAACCCTTTTGCCAACTATTTAAATGCTTTGCTGCTTTGCAGTGTGCTCCTATGGTCAGAGCCCTATCACTTGTCAGAAGACATAGGGTATGTTTTTTTTTGGGACCAGAATGTAGCTGGACTGACTTGGTAGAAATGAGCAAGCCTAGTGTTTGGCTCCTACATAGAAGATCATGTAACTCAGTGGCCTGGAAATGGAAACTATATGTAGCCACACCTGCTGATGCAAAGAGGTGTTCTGAAGCAGCTAAGTACAATGTACTTAAAGTTTATCAAAGTATGGTGAAAAAGTTTTTAGGTTCAGTAGCTGATGTTTTTTACATTTCAACAGTGTTATGCAGGGGAATGTTTCTTGTATTTGAGAATGCCAGATAGCTTGTATTATGGGCAATATATTTTGTTTGAGAAAACTGCTATCTTTGAACAATGCTGTCAGTTCATGTGGAGCCAAATATTTCTCCTAAACTCAAAATACTTTGTCTGGCTTGATTGCATTCCTTCTGATCTACAGCAGGATATGACTTTACAAATACACTAAATGCTATTACTCCAAGTGACCCAGAAAACATTTTGCATATATCCCTTTTTCAAATTGTCCCAGTGGAAATGTCTTCTCTTGAATTGGTGTATCATGAGACTGGCTGCAGGCTTTTAACTAAGCAGCTAAACCAGCATTCAAGGTGGACATGAAAGCCTGGGGCACAAAAAGAACTAAAAGTTGCTGAAACAACAAAAAAAAAAAGGGGTTGCTGTGCTGAATGTCCTTGCTAAGACTGCAGTAAAAGGGTTCAGATGTAATGGAAAGGCATCCAGTTGTTTGAAATATGCAATCCAAATCTATGGAGAAAACCAGATTCCCCAGATTTTGTAACTGTCCAGAATGTATTGTAATTATATTAATGAAAACAAACTATCAAAGTACATCCTGGTACTCCTGTGTCTTCTTAAAAGAAGAAAGTTGTTCCAAAGGCTTTAACGAGTACTTGGGCCTTCCTGTTTGCAAATGAGTCTGAGCTTGCAAGTGATCTTTTAGTTAACAGGAAAAAGGATACATAACACATTTATCAAATATTGGAACTGTGAAGTCAGAGTGAACAGATGGTCTTAGCAAAGCTGCCTGTAATAATCCTATGGGCTGTGTCTGCCCTGCAGCCACTTCTGGTGCAGGTGAGAAGTGGGGAAAGAGACGGATGCTGAGCTGGGTTCCATTGCTGTCAGTTCCTCTGCAAACTGGAATGATGTGCTGGCTGTGCCCTATGGCAGCATAGACATCCCAGAAGGTTAAAAGTGAGACCTAGACTGCAGTATTTCATTTGACTACCTATTGCAATTAGCACTTTCTGAAAAGGAAATAATATGTTTATACTGGTGGAAGTATGCTGCTTAGCATTTAACAGATTAAATAGTTGCACACTTTGAAATATCTAGTAATGTGCAAAAGGATGCTGTGATTTCCTGTGGCATAAAGATTAAGCTGCTCTAAATATGGCCTGCAAACATTCTTTTAATATTTCAAGTGGGCGTTTTTCTCCTCATGATTGTTGCTTTTTTCCCTCAAGTCTGAAGGGTTTTTTTCTTCAGAAATGTCAATATCTTCCCTGGATTTGTTAAGGGAATCTGCTGGAAAGTTCAGAATTCATTTTCTCATGAGCAAAATGCAAATTGAAGAGGGTGGAGTACTTAAATCTTTTCAGATGACCTTTCTTCAGAAGACAAAGTTCCCATTAAAATAAGATATTGGAAAGAAAAGGGAAAAACAAAACTGGTCTTGAACAGCCTGACTAAAAACCCCTCAACATTTTATCTACCTGCTCCTTACTGTTTTTATTTAGTCATTACCTTTCATTTAATCTAGAGTTAAAGATAGCATGAACATGGGTTCTTGGTTTTATCCTTTAAAAGGGCAGGCAGAAAAGCCCTGCAAAAAGAGAAAAATCTTGGCATGACTCTGACATAGCCTAATGAAAAAAGGAGGTGATTTGCATCTGCTGAAATATAACATCAATGTGTGTTCTATTTATGGAGCATCCTGAGTCACAAGCAGTTCAGTGTTCACATCTGATGAACATTTCCCTACAAGTTCTCTGTTTGGGTAAAACAAGTCTAAATTGGAATTTTTTACCTTTTTTTAAGCAGTCTTTTTTTCTTTTACAAGTTTCCAAGAAATGGTAGAACATTACAGCACTAAAAATGTAACAGATGCATTTAAATAGCAGAGACGACTTTAAATAATAAATATTTTTAATATAATTTTGTAACAAATGCTGTAAAAGGATTAAAATGGGAGGTCAAGAATATTTTTTAAGGTTGTGTGTTCATAAATTTCATTCACCCTTAAGCAGTTGTTATGCTGACTTGTTGTAGCTTTTTTTGTCAAATAGAAGGAAAGTGCAATAGTAAAAGCATTTTGGGTTTTTTTAAAGCAGGTAATATTAAATAAATTCCTGAAGCTCTAACTTAAATATGATGTAATAAATATAGGAAAGAACTAGGCCATTTGTTGTGGTTTGGCCATGACCCCAGCACCATGCAGCCAGCTGCTCCCACCCCACAGCACGACGGGAGGAGAACCAAACTCAGGTAAAACCTCTGGGCTGAGATGGCAGAGGTTTAATCAGCAAAACAAAATCAGACATCAGTGATCAATAGCAATGAAAAGGGAGACAGCAAGGGAGAGAGGAATAAAACCCAAGAAACAGAAATGATGCCCAACACAATTGCTCACCACACTCTGACCAGTGCCCAGCCTGTCCCTGATGAGCAGTCAGCAGCTCCTGACCAGCCTCCCCAGGTTATACACTGACCATGAGATGCTCCATGGGATGGAATATCCCTTTGGCACATTCAGGTTTGCTGGCCTGGCCATGCTCCCTCCCAGCTTCTTGTGCACCTGCTCACTGCCAGAGCATGGGAGACTGAAAATTCTGGATTTAGGGTCAGCACTGCTCAGCAATAGCCAAAGTATCAGTGTGTAACCAACATTATTCCCATACTGACTCCAAAGCACAGCACTGTACCAGCTGCTAGGAAGAAAAGTAGCTCCCCTATCCCAGCTGAAAGCAGGACACCATTATAAACTATACTTCCTATACTGCTCAGTCTGGCAGGAATTAGGTTTGAGTATTGGGATTCTCCACATTTTTAGAAGTAATATTAACATGCACTGTTTAGTTATGATGTTATCCTTCATGCAGAATACACTTCTCCCTTCAGTACTGGTTTATTCCATGTACAGAATGACTGTCATTGGGATGGGAGAATAAATTACCATTAATAGCAATACAGGGGCCATCTCATAGATGCTTTTGCATAGCTCTTATTCAAAATGTGACAGGGAAATAAGTAAAATTGATCACTGAGCATCATGGCTGCAAATAATAAAAAAAAAAGTTGCATTTTTAAACATTTTTAGTGTATAGTAGGGAATATTTTAATAAATGAGAAGACCAAGGTTGTTGCAGGTAGCATTTTCAAAATACTACCAGAAGCTCACATGATGATTTTATGGGGTTCTCTTTTAAGTATCTCTCTAATATGACCAAGTCCTTATCAAATTGCTGTGTGTGCATGGCTTGGATTAAGAAGGAGGTATGGATTCTCAGTATTCAAATAAATTTGTTCTTTTGAATGACCTTTTCCTCTGTTACTTGCAAAAAGTGGCTTATCTCTGTTTCAGGCTTTTTGGAAACTTCGCTGGAAGTTCAGAAACACTAGCAAGTGATTGTTTTTTTAATTTACACTTTTTAAAATTTTAATTTGATACTGGCATCTAAGCAAAATCTTCAGGTATCCACAATGCTCTAGTCACTGGTGGTGTCCCCTGGGCTCAGTATTGGGCCCAGTTGTGTTCAGTATCTTTACTGACCATCTGGATGAGGGAATTGAGGCTACCCTCAGTAAATCCACAGGTGACACAAAGTTGGGTGGCAGTGTTGATCTGCTGGAGGGCAGGAAGTCTCTGCAGGGGATCTGGACTGGCTGGATCAATGGCCTGAGACCAGCAGAATGAGGTTCAACAAGGCCAAGTGCCGAGTCCTGCCCTTGGGCCACAGCAGCCCCAGGCAGTGCCACAGGCAGGGACAGAGTGGCTGGGAAGCTGCCCAGTGGAAAAGGACCTGGGGGTGCTGGTGACAGCGGCTGAACGTGGGCCAGGGTGTGCCCAGGGGGCCAAGAAGGCCAAGGGCATCCTGGCCTGTGTCAGCAGTGGTGTGGCCAGCAGGAGCAGTGACTGTCCCCCTGTACTGGGCACTGGTGAGGCCACAGCTCAAAGCTGTGTCCATTTCTGGGCCCCTCACTGCAAGAAGGACATTGAGGTGCTGGAGCGTGTCCAGAGAAGGGCAATGGAGCTGGGGCAGGGTCTGGAGCACAGGTCCTGTGAGGAGTGGCTGAGGGAGCTGGGGGTGTTTATCCTGGAGAAGAGGCAGCTCAGGGGGCACCTTAGTGCTCTGCAGCTCCCTGACAGGAGGGTGTAGCCAGGTGGGGGTCGGACTCCTCTGGCATGCAGCCAGTGATAGGATGAGAGAAAATTATCTCAAGCTGTGTCAGGAGAGATTCAGGCTGGATGTTAGCAAGAAATTCTTCACAGAAGAGGTGACTACTACTGAAATGGGCTGCCCAGTAGGGTGATGGAATCACTGTTGCTGGAGGGATTTGAGGAAAGGCTGGATGTGGCACTCAGGGCCATGGTCTGGTTAACGTGATGGTATTCAGTCATAGATCAGACTCGATGATCTGGGACGTCTTTTCCGACCAAATTTATTCTGTGATTCTGTGCTTGGCCTCTAGTGGCAGTAACTGCATAAAAACACGGGTTTTTGCCGGTTGCTGATCCCCTTTAACCGAAGCGCTATGGTTTGTTTTGGTTTTGGTTTGTTTTGCTGCCGGGGCGCAGCGGGGCGGGGGCGCCGGGGAAGCGGTTCCGGGGCCGGGAGGGCGGTGCCGCGGCTCATGTGACAGCGGCTCCGAGAGGAAGCAGCGGCGGCGGAGCCGTGCGGGGCGCGCCGGGGGCGCGGACAGGTACGGCGGGGCGGGCAGGCAGGGGGCGCCCCCCGCGCCCCCCTCCCGGTGCGCGGTGGGCTCGGCCCAGCCGAGCGCCCTTCCCGGCGCGGCTGTACCACGGCGGCGGGGCGGGGGTGGCGGTCGGCCGGGCCTCGGGGACGGAGCGCGCCCTCCCCTCCCTCCGGCCGCTCCCCTCCTCAGAGTCGGTGGCCGCGCCGCGGTGACGGGGCCGCCTCTCGTCTTGTCTCGTAGGCCCGCGGAGGTGGCGGCGGCGGCAGCAGCGGGCGGGCCCCAGCCATGGCCGACGTGAGTGCGGCTCCGCGGGGCGGGCGGGACGCGGGCGGTGGCTGTGGCGGGGGTGGGGCCGGGGGATGCCGAGGCCGGGTCGGGCCGGGCCGGGCGGGGAGGGAGGTGCGGAGGTGCTGGGAGCGGCCGTGAGTAACGCGCCGCCCGTCTCTGCCCGCAGGACCTGAAGCGGTTCCTGTACAAGAAGCTGCCGAGGTAACGCGGGGCCGTGCGGGGCGGGCGGCCAGGGCCATCCGGTGCCAGCCCTCTGCCACACAGGGACACTTCCCACCAGACCGGCTTGCTCGGTGCCCCATCCAGCCTGGCCCATGAATACTTCCAGGGTGCGGTATCCACAGCCGCCCTGGGCAATAGGATACTATTCCAGTATCTCACCACCCACACAGTAAAAAATTTCTTCCTAATATCTAACCTGAATTTCCCGGTTTTCAATTTGTACCCATTAGTCCTTGTCCTGTCACTGCAGTTCCCGATGAAGGGTCCCTCTCCAGCTTCCCTGTAAACCCCCTTCAGATACCAGAAGGTTGCTGTGAGGTCTCCACCCAACCTTCCCTTCTCCCCGCTCAGCAGCCACAACTTCCTCAGCCTGTCTTTGCAGGGGAAGTGCTCCAGCCCTCTTATCAGCTTCGTGGCTTCCTCTGGACTTGCTCCAGCAGCTCCATGTCCTTTCTATTATTGGGGCCACCAGACCTGTACTAAACAGAACAAATACTAAATTAATGAGGGCATCAGGTTTTTTCAAAGTTTTCCCCTTTCTTGCACATTTGTTCACACAAAAAAACCCGTTCCTACTAATTACTGTGTTTATAAAATGGTGTCTCTTCTTCCCTTTTTTTTTTTTTCCAGCGTTGAAGGTCTTCATGCTATTGTAGTCTCAGATAGAGATGGTGTGCCTGTTATCAAAGGTAACTTCAGCTTCTTGCTGTGCTCTGCAGCTGAAATCCTGATTGAACAGCAGGGGGTGGAGAAGTACAGAAAAGTCTTCTGTTATGCCAAATACCTGAATATCCCAAGTGGTAGAATTAAATTGGACTTCAAGTAGAAATTCATTAGTTGATTATGTACCTCTTTAAATATATCCTTTTGTTTGTTTGTAATTGCAGTCTGTGGAAGTTTCCCTCTGTGACAGGGGTTGGAGTGCTGTAAGGTCCTTGTATCTTCAAGTCCCTCACAGGCTGATTGATACTAAGTGGTAGACAGAGCTTGGCAGTGTTTTGTTGGCCTTTTTGGTACTGTCGTTTTTATGTTCTGCAGTACTTGTTTCAGATGTTTTTGGCTTGTGAGTACAATAGTTTAAGGATACAAAGTTTCAGGTATTGCAGATTTATTTTGTTCAGTGCCCCAGAGTATTCAAACACCCAGCAGAACTTGCACATCATCACCTGTTTGCTGTCAAGTGACTGTGTGCCAGTAATCTGTTCAAGGGCTGGAATGGGCACAATGGGACATTGAACCAAAGGGACATCAGCACAGGCATCCTAAAGGAAAAGGATTAAAAATTTCTTAGGTGTGCTAGGAAGGATGCTGCTATAAGGAGCTTTGATCATACAGAGAGCATTAAATGAGGTACAGCTTGTGAAAACTGTTGGGTGTTCCTGTGGGAGCACCTCAGAGGTCTTGCATGTTTCTCTGCTTTTGGCAGAGCACTGAGCTGGATGAGGGTTGGGGATGCAGTCAGAGACCTCATGTAAAGATAAGGATTTTCTTGTTTTGTTCCAGTTGCTAATGATAATGCTCCAGAACATGCACTGCGACCTGGCTTTTTGTCCACCTTTGCCCTTGCCACAGATCAGGGCAGTAAGTTAGGACTCTCCAAAAACAAAAGTATCATCTGCTATTACAATACCTACCAGGTGAGTGACCTCAGTGTGCCCTGTCCTCAGTGACATGAGCTGTTCTTGCATTACATTGAGCAAGAGAAAGAAGGTTATTTAAGCTCTGGTAGATTTTCACTAGGCTGCTATTGAAGTAATTTTGATTTATTTCTTACACAGCTTTAGTTAAGCCTAAATTTCACAGTATTTTTTAAACTTCTGTTACCTTTCTCAAAACTTGAGATTTACTTGTTGACAATGGGAAAGTGTAGTAGTTCTGAATTTGCAGATGTTGCTCATATGCTCTTCTGAATCTTTTATGAAGGGTTTATATTCTTTTTTATAAACAATGTTAATAACTAGTGACACCTAACATGAATTAAAGCACATGCAGCCTGCTTCATAGCTAATCCTGCTGCCAGTATGACTTTGAGGTAAGAACACTTTGAAATACCCCTCACATTTTTCACAAATAAATTGATTATTTGTGTCCAAAAGTCCATCATCTACTACATTTCTGCTCCTTCACAAGATCTGGTGGTCCTGACAGCTTTTAATTATGGCTGCAGTAAACTGGCCAGCTGTTTAGCCTGCAGTGTGTCAAGCTTTGTTTGGAAATTAAGTGGGTGAGTGAGTTAGTACATTGCTTTGACTCTTTTGATGCTGCTAGCTTACTGTTGTGCCCACGGTGCTGTTTCCCTGGTAATGGAGGAACAGATATTCCTGTACAGGGAACAGTATTTTAAAACAATAAACCTGTCTGCCCTCCTGTTTCCCGTGGAGGGTGTGGTCTCCACAGTGTAATCTGCAGGGTCTGCAGCTGAGGCAGGGTTCTGGTGGACAGCACTCTGTAGAACAGTGGAGGTGGAGGGAAATGCCAGGTTTTCCATCTGCAGCTCCCTGTACTATAGGGTAAGTTCTGTTGGTGTTTTTAGCCATGAATCTTGAGAAACAGGTACACTGAAAAGTCACCTCTGTGACTCTTGCTCCTGCTTGCCCTTTAAACTGAGGAGGCTGCTGGTTGCAGAAAGAATTTTTGTGTAAAGAATTCATCAGAGCCCTGGTGTGCATGATGTGTTAGCTGCTGGCTGAGCACTTCTCTCTCCTTGCAGGTGGTGCAGTTCAATCGCTTACCTTTGGTAGTGAGTTTCATTGCAAGCAGCAATGCCAATACAGGTATGTCTGCACATTTGTTTTAAAGATTGCAGTATTTTAATAATTGAAAATAAGTTCCCTGAATTCGCTGCAAGCTGTGTTAGCTTTGTTCCTGCTGTGAATTTTGTCAGTGTATTGTGAAAGGTGTGAGTAAAAATTGACAGATTTTAGGTGTCTTGCTGGCATTGTTATTCTTCTAGAAGCACATTTCTCCTGTGATTAACCTTGCCCATGCTGCGTGGGCAGTACTGTGCTGTACAAGCCAGCTGTTGGGTCTCAGAATTTCTGTCAGCCAAGTTAACATTCTGCAGGAATGTGTGCAGATTTGTCTTCAGTTCCGTGGGGTGGGGAAGTCCTTCAGCCAGGCCCTAGCCTTGCTGGTGAGGACATTGGCTAATGAATGTGAGCAGAAAGGATTTAGTTTTGATACAGCTTCTTGGGACACAGTTATGGAAGTGGCAAGGCAGTAGTGGGGGAGAGTTGTGCTGCACTGGGTGCCTCTTTCAGTGCCAGGGACTGCAGACACCCTGCCTGGGGGTGCTGCCCACTATTCACAGGAAAGTGAGTAGCTCACATGAAACATTTCATGCTTTGAAAATCACTGCCTGTGACTTGGGAGGGAGCTGTGGACTCTGCAGAGAGGCTTCTCAGTGATGTTGTTTGATGGAACATTCTGTCTCTTCTCTCTTTCCAGGGCTGATTGTAAGTTTAGAGAAGGAGCTCACGCCCCTGTTTGAAGAACTGAGGCAGGTTGTCGAAGTTTCTTAACCCGATGGTATAGCCAGAGTGCAGCATTCCTCTGCAGCCCAGTGGACAGAAAGATTCAATAATCATCAGTCAAATAACATGTCTTGGAAGAAATACCACAGCTCCTTAGTATACTAAGTAAGAGTAAATTGTACATAGTACTGAATCTGAAATGATCTACTAGTGTGTTGTAGGTGGATGTTACTTTAGGCCATGCTTCTTGTATTGTGCAGTACTGGAGAGCCCACCAAAATAGCTCCCATGGAGTTTAGCTCAGCCAGCTGAGCCAGGCCGGCACCATGCCCTTGGCTCCAAGGAGCGACCCCCAGATCTCCTGCTTCACAGGGCACATGGCACATGGCAGGGTGTCCTCAGGCCGGCCACCACTGCCTGTGGGAAGGCACATCAGGTGGAGGGAGTGAGCAGAGATGTGCTTGGAGGCATTGTGAGAGCAAGTGTGATAGCAGTGACTTGTCGGTACAATCAACGTCACACCTTCCTTACACGGGGGGCACTTTGGCAAGGGAGTGCTACTAATCTGGATGCTAGCTGCATCCTGCTTCCACTAGGAAGAAAGCTGTTTCTATGGAAGGTATTGCTGTAGGGATTTTCATGATGCCTAGCTAAAAGCACCCAAACAATGTCTCACTTCTTCATGGGGTTTTTTGTGTAATATGGTTGTGAAGATCTCATGTCTCATAGTCTTTGTGTGGGTTCATCACTGGTGACACTCTCAGCTTATTTACCCTTAGGTTTTCTTAAGTAAATAAATATAAATAAAATACAGTATTTTTAAATGACAGAGCCTGGTCCACTCTTCTGTTGCACTGTAATAACCCCACAGCACATCTGCTTGTCTCTAGAGAGAGCAGGTCTCTTAATTGTTTGTAAATGTCCAAACTCCATGAATTATACACTGAAAACTAACCAATGTGTCTCTCAGTTGGGCAGTAAGGATACCAAGTCCCAGGGCAGTGCAGAGATCCCGTTGCTGGGGATCAAGCCTGTGTTCTTAGCCCCATCCCTTGTTCCCTCCCATGTCCCCTTATGACACCTGCCAGGCACTGCAGATCTGGGGGACAGCTCTGGGCAGGTCTGTGTCCCAGGCTGGGAAAGGGGATGCCATGGCCCTGTGCTCACACCTCACTGACCTGTGGTGCATCAGGCAGCATGGGGGGAAACAATGGTGCTGGAAATGACAGCTGGGAGTTCTTGTCTCAAAAAGAGATTACAGCTTGTCAGTCAACCCTTTTCCATTTAAAATAAGCTGGAATAGGACTTTGGTTGCTGGTCATTACAGAAGCAGCTGGAAGGTGTGTGTATTTCTGGCAAAATGTGTTTGTGTTCCAGCAAAGGCCTCCCCTTGCTGTTTGCTTCTGCTCAACCCATCTGTCTGTGACGGCTTCCAAGGCCACCCAAGTGCTGTTTCTTTCACTGGCTTCAGTTTGTGACACCGTGTGCTGAACTTGTGCCCAGTGTTTTGTGAGGCAGCCTATTGCTGTGAAAAAGGGAAAGCAATGTTTGTGGTTTCCCCACAAGCTCTATTTCCAAGCCATGTTCACAGGACAGTGATGCTGTTGGAGAATATAAGCTCTCTCTTCCCTTTATGCTGCCTCTCTCTCACACAAACTCAGCAAAGGTTTTTAATTAAATGGGAGATGCCAGTTTGTTAAAGCTTCATTAAGGGAAAAAGGAGTACAAAGCTTTAACAATCCAGTGCAGGAATATAAAAGACCTGTGGTAGTTTTATAATGACATTTTATTCAGAAAAGTCTGTATAAAAATATTTACAAATACTTTAAATTTCTAAGTTGAAATAAAACGCTATTTATATGTCCTAATTTAGATTTTCTTTCTTCTTCCAATGTGCTTTTGCCTTCCTCTTCTGCACTCTTCTCCCAGCAAAGGCAATTATCAGACACCTTCTGCATGATCAATACCAAACACAGACTGCAATGTTGCATAGCAGGAGAGGTTTGCAGATGCTGTTTCAGCACAAATTTGATTGTTATGCAGGGAGAGAGGGTCCCCTCTCTTTGCCAGCCCTCAAGGAGGCACAGAATTGCTCAGGGGATCTTGCAGCTGGGTCAGTCTGGTCTTGAGCCTCTCCAGTGTGTCAAACTTTGCTCCCAAAATGTAACACCTATTTAGGGTACAGCACCAACATCATGGAGTTTCATTTCTTGTCTCTCTAGTGAGCCACAACGCTGTTAAATGTGTGTCCTGTGGTTTCTCAGAACCCTGGTTTGTATACAGGTGTGCTTACATGATGCTGTTCACCATTACCTACAGATGCTGTTTGAAACAAATATTCCCTTGTAGCCATCACTGTGGAATAAAGCTAAACCATATAGAAGTTTGACATCTGTCACTTTGAAAAGGCCCTTGAAATACTTCTCTCTGGATTGCAATATAGATACTATTTACAAAATGTAATTCTGTCATTTTTCTTTTGGTTCAAAGCCTAAACAGGTAATAAAAAGATATTTAATGTTTCCAGAAAGGACCTGTTTTAAATAAAAGGTTCAAGGTTACAGAATATGATACCAGTGCTTAGTTGTGATGCAGCTTGCAATAACTTAATGAGTGCTCTGAATAACCCCAAAAGTTTTGAATAGTGCCCACTTTTGTGATTAGGTGGCAGGAGTTTGAATTGAGTGCATTACAGGCATACACCACACGCATCAAACCCACACTCTGGTTCTGCAACCATCCCCACGCGTGACTCGGCAGCCTCAGAGCACCCAGAGCTGCAGGATCCCGTGTGTGCAGAGCTGGGTGACCTCTGTGAGGGGCTCAGAGAGCACTGGAGACCTGAGGCTGCCCTCTGGTAAGCAATGCCTTCCCCTGGAGAGAGGCAATTCCTGCCCGTGGAGCAGGAGCGCTGGCACACCGCTAGGAACTGAGGGTGGCGCTACGCTCCTCCAGCTGCTTCCGTATCCGTGACTGCAACAGAAAGACAGCCCATTACTGCTTGGCTGCATGCATGTGGCTGAGTACAACCCACCCAATTCCTCGTAGTTTTATAGGAAGTAGTGCTTTCAAGCCTTTACATTGTCTCCTCATTCCTGCCATCATGACCCAGGACACGCGGTCTGGGCTGATGATCAGTATTGTTTACCAAGCACATATAATGACATCCTTAGAGATGGAAGTAATTTTTTCTTACAAATGAGCGTGCCTGTAAAAGTGCATCCCAAAAACGCTGAAGTGGGTTTGCAGAGAGATACATTATGCCCCTGTGCATGGCACTGATGAGGCCACACCTTGACTGCTGTGTACAGTTTTGGGCCCCTCAGTTCAAGAAGGTGCCTGAAAATACTTTCCCTCCAGAAAAGGGCAGTGGAGGGGAAGGGGCTGGATCATGAGTCCTATGAGGAGCAGCTGATGGAGCTGGGGTTGTTTAGCCTGGGGAAGAGGAGGTTCTGGGGTGACCTTATTACTCCCTGAAAGGAGGGGGTAGCCAGCTGGGTGTTGGTCTCTTCTCCCAGGCAACCAGTGACAGGATGAGAGGACATAGCCTCAAGCTGTGCCAGGGGAGGTTTAGACTGGACATCAGGAGGAATTTCTTCACAGAAGGGGTTGTTAGACATTGGGAATGAGCTGCCCAGGGAGGTGGTGGAGTCACCATTCCTGGAGGTGCTTAAGAAAAGACAGGGTGTGGCTATGACACTCAGTGCTACAGTGTCTAGTTGACAAGGTTGTGACTGATCAAAGGTTGGACTTGATGACCTCAGAGGTCCTTTCCAACCTAATTGATTCTGTGATTATGTGAAAATGCGTATTCCAATCTAGCTGGCCTGGCAGCCAGAGCAAGTTCTCCCTTGTTGGAGGTGCTGAGAGCTGTAGCCCTTGGGTGCCCCAGTCCTGGGGGCTGTGCTGGCAGTAGCAGCACACATCACCTTACCAGTTTCCACCGCAGGATTTTAATCCACTCGTCAGCTTCTATCCCCGTTTTTGCACACAGGTAGTATGTCCTTAGTGGGAACACTAAACTGCAAGTAAACAAAGCTTTCTTAAGTTGCTAGAACAACTGGCAGCTCTCCACAAAACTGAGCCCAGCTGGCCTATGCCAGCAGTTGCTGAGACAGAGCAGGACAGGGAGGCTGAGCTCCCCTTCAGCCACCAGGAGGGAGATTAACCAAGAATGGGTGACAGCCTTTTACAGCCCAGGGTCCTTAAGGACAAGGACCCTTCTAAGGATAAAAGACCCACATTTGGGCACAGAAGAGGTTACCATGGGACCTGTATCAGTGTCTGACCCCAAGATCATGAGTCTAGGTGATGATTATAGATGTTCACAGAATTAGAAATGCCCACTACACATGGGCCCACCTTTTGCCAGGAGTAATTTGGCAAAGCCATGCAGGACTGACAGAGATTGTCTGACAGAAAGAGACTTGTGAGTTAGAGGATGAGCAGGGTCACAACCACCAAAGGACCTTTCAGAAACACACATTGTTTATATTTCAAAATTCCCTTTGAACTTCCCAGCAACATGGAGAAAATCCTGCAACCTACCAGAAACAATTGACTCTTTCCTGGGAATAGTCAAATTGCACAGCTGAGCATTCAGTTAAGTCAAGTGCTCGAATTGGTTCCGTAGCCTTGAAGAGAAAATGTTTTAAAATGTAGACACATGAAAACAGAAGATAAGGTTATCTCACTTCATCTTCAGTGCATCTAGACTTTTACAGGCACCTCCACAGGTTTTTCCAGGCATAGTTACAATGGCTGTAACACTATAAGCACAAACTAGCAAGCATAACATCAGTGGTATGACACAAAGTGAGCTTAATACAAAAAATGCAGGGCTGTTCACATCTGGACAAGCAACAGAGGAGATCTCAACTGCAGGAATATTTGAGCTACATGGAGGCTGCTGAGGGTTTGGCTGATGCCTTGTAATGTGACTGACACAGCAGCAAACCTGGCACCACTTTCAGCCAAGGTTTACAGAGACAAAGGCATGGGTATAGGGCCTATCAGACCAGCCAGCTGTTAGAGATTGAATTAATTCCTAAGTGCCTTAACAGGATGAAGCTGGGTCAGGACAAATGTAGAAGCAAAGCCAAAGTAGTGCTTGCAGCAGAAGTGATAGATTTGGCTGCCTGAGAAGCATGTGTGCACAAACACACACACGTATATACACGTGTAAAAGTTTCTTTGGACGAGCTCAGGTGCAGGGATTGTGTATAAGAGCAACCCATCTCCCTTAGGAGCTTCATTCTCCCTAAGTGTGAGAGCTCTTCCTCCATTTGTTTCAGCCTCACATTGTTAAGGCCTCAGAAGAGACAGCTTAATTGCTTTCCTCCCAAACAGCCTTAGCTGTTTCCATGGTCCTTCAGAAGGTGTATGGAGGTGTCTGTTGCTCTCTCATCTTCCCTTAATATTTTTGCTGACTCAGTGGCTGTTAGTAACACCCTACATCAGAAGAAAGCCCCTTGGGCTGAGGTGTGATACCAAATGCTATCCCAGGGTTAGCTGCAGGCTGCCCACCTGTAGGTCCCTGCAACCCCACAGCAACAACAGGAGTGCCAGGAGACACTGGAGCTGCTGCCTGGAAGGAGACTGTAGTCCTGACAAATACAGGAGTTCTTCTTGCCTGGTAAGTCACTAATGGAGTGCTGCTCTTTGAAATGCTATCCTGCAAACTTAACTCAAGCTGTCTTGAACTGAAATGAAAACTGGTGGAAAGCCCTGCAAAAACATAACTGTTTAGAAATGGTAATGTTTGGTGAGAGAAGGCTCTTGTGTCTGCTCTTGTGTAAAAATCTGTTAGAGGCTTGAAACAGGTCTTGGCAGAGGTGAACAGTTTGGATGTGTTTATGAAGGAACCTCAAACAGAGTAAGGGCATTGTAAGGGCAAAGAAACTCCAGCTGTGTTTCTTATCTTTACTCAGATCAAGATCGAAATGGAGCAGCAACTGTAAGGATGCTGCAGATTGATCTTTGTCAGAAGGAATTTTTAAATGAATAGTTTTTCATGTATCCTGTGAGACCACTTGAAATAAGAGGATGAAATCAAAGAATGCAAAGGATACTACCAGTATTTTCTGAACTATTTTAGCAGCATGCTCTCTGTCAGGTTGTGTCTGAGCTACAAATAAAGGTTGTGTTGTGCTGGTAGCTTAAAATCCACTTAACAAAGCAAAACAAAAATGTATTCTAGGCCAGGTTGGGCAGGGCTTGGAGCAGCCTGGTCTAGTGGAAGGTGTCTCTGCCTGTGGTGGAGAGCTTGGAAGAAGAAGATCTTTGACGTCCCTTCCAACCCAAACTATTCCATGATTCTTTGCAAAAAATCCCTGTAAACTCTATCCAGTAGCTAAGACTGGCAGAGGACAATAAACGTAAAACTTACTTTCTCTTGTTGAAGTCATCAGCAAAACTGACTTTACTTGACAGGTTTGACCCCTCTGACAGTTTGGGAAGCTTTAGCTTGGAAAGCTGTGATACAGATGTGAGAAGCCAGAGAGACAAGGAGGCTGCAGCTGCCTGTGTAGATGTTTAAAAGGTGGAATTGGTGTTTGCTACTTACTGTCTGGTCTTTGAAGTACTTCAGTTCATTCCTATGCAGTGTAAACCACCTTGTTTTCCAGCTCTGAAAGATCAAGAATGAATGGTAACTGTTTTGGGAGAGTTTAGTCTAAAACTTGGGAAAGAAAAACTTTCAAAGCTGCTGGCTTGCCCTGGTTTACAGCTGTGCTTTGCTGTTGCTCAAAACACAAATTGTTCCTCTCTGCAGGGAAATACAGGTGGAACAATTTCAGCTCCATGTTGTCTTTAGCTTCAGAGAGTGGAAGCAACAAGTAAGAGTTTTCCTTACCTTGACTATTTTGCCTTTTTTTATCAAATATCCTTCTTTGGTACCGAGCTGTGAAGTAAGAAAGAAAGAAAGAAAGGGATTGTGGTTAGAGGCTGAGCTCTGCTTCCATGTCCCACATCCCCCTCCTTGCCAACATTGGGAAGATGCATCAGTTCTTTGGGAAACTCCCCAGAGCCACTTGCCCTCACTTCAGTGCTCCCCCTGGGCTGATCCAGCTGTCTTAGGGTGAACATGGAGCAGTGCTGGCTCTGGAGCAGCCCCCAGGCTGTGCCTCCCCCAGGGAGCTCCTGCCCTGCCCCTTCTCAGCCAAACACACCCAAATAGCTGCAGTTCCACTTCATTTAGTGAAGCTGGATGGTTGTCCCTGTAGGTGTTGTGACCAGGAGCACATGGGGTTTAACTGACAGCGGAATTATCCTCAGAAAAGGCTCCTCAAATGCAACCAGGGGAAAGTGCTGTTTTACTGAGCTGCTCTCTTCTCTCAACCAGGCCCATGCTGGACAGGAAAAACCTGTTATGTTCAGTGTGCTTTTGGAAAAATTGGGGTTTGAACCGTTTCTCTGTCATCATGAGTGACACTTGGACCTTATCACTTCTTAGATACTGAAATTCTCTGCAGGGACCTGGCTGTGAGATCTCTGAAAATCAAAATCCTGACAAGTTACTGCTTGTTCTTGAAAAAAATGTTACCTTATTATTGGTGGTGTGTGGAACTCAAGCTTCTTTGGAGGTTAAAGTGTAACTTGGTGATGAAGGGTTGGTTGTGAGACACATCAGAAGTGGTTCTTCTTGCAACTTCATTGACCCATATTAACATAATTCTTCCTCTTCCCCCCCAAAAATACAGTATATAATTAAAATATTTTCCTCTCTGTTCAGAGCAAACTGTTTTGGAGAAACCACCTGTCTCACTTATACCTGAGTTACAAGGGATTTAGAGACTCCAACTGCTGTTCAAGTGAGTCTCAAATGTCAGAATAGGTGGCCCAAATGTATATGATTTTTTTTTTGTATGCATTTTTTAAAAATTCATGATAATTTTAATAATGATTATTCTAAATAAATTATTCTAAAAGATAACATGAGAATGAAAATCTTTCATATAGTCTTTGTTTGGATAGTCAGACTCACCCAGGTTTTTACCAGGGGACAGTATTGAAGTGACACAATTATAAAAGCCTTTATTTGCCATGGGCCTGTACTGAGCAAGTCTGTATTTGCTTTGCCTTGTTTGGCAGAGCCTTCCTGTATTTACGAACCCACAGAGGGATTAATAACCAGTCTTACTCCATAGCTCACTCCAACAATCATGCTAGGCTCAGGCCAGGAGCACCCCTCCCACCAGAACACAACTTACTGAGGGAGCATTTGGGACAAGGTCACTTTCTGTCCTTCCTGTCTGCATTGCAGTGTGAACTCGGACAGACTCATAAATGGAAGGTTCCTCCACTTGCCGTGGGTAGGGATGCTTCAACACAATTAAAGTTCCTGGACAGAAAAGAGCAGGAGTAATCCATCTGGCAAGTCCAGCTTAGAAAATAACTTGTCAGTAGCTACATCTCTGAGGAATGGTTAATTTCACCTTCTCCTATAATTAAAAAGGCAGCTGTGAAAACTGTAAATAGATGGTACCTTTTCAAAACCTTTACCCTTGCAAATGCTTGCATGAAATCTCTTGACATTTTAAATTGCTTTCCTGCCCCAGAGGCTGGCTTGGAGGGTGGGCAGGATGCTAAACTAGACAGGAGGCATAGGAGTCATGGGGTTTGCCAACATGCCACTAGCTGGTGCTTAAATCACCTAATCTGTCAGAGCTTGGGTACAGACTTCCTAACAGTAAACCCACGTTACCATCACCCTCAACTGTTTTTACCACAGCTCTTCCCAGTTAAACTTTTCATTGTAGACATTCTTCTTTTTCTCCAAGTAAGGTCATGTTTATTGCATGTTCCCTGAAAAAAAACCTGCATTCTCAATAGTGAATGTATTGTACTTTTCAAAATAGTATTTTTGTACTTTTAGTACAATAGTACTATTGTACTTCTCAAGAACATCCTTGAAATAGTAACTGCTCCACTGTCTAACTCCATTCTTTAAAAATAAAGTCAGAGCATACCAAATGCTGCTCCATTTGCATTTTATGCTGATATTGCAGCTCTTAAAGAGGAGGGATGCTAGAACTGGAAGCAACTTGAACTTGAAACCTACAGATGTATGAGTAATTTAAAAGTATTCTGTAATGGGAGGGGCTAAAAAGAAAAGTGGAAAAATTGTATTTGAAGTAACCAGCTGAAATCTGTTTGCAGGCACAGGGGGTGTATGCAAATGGGATCTATTCAACTTGCTGTAGGTGGAAAGTCAATATTGCTTTATTTCTGTCTGGCCTTGCAGAAAAATTATGCTTTACCATTTAAAATAAAATTGAGAACAGCTCCATCATCATTCCATAGAAACTACTCCTGAGCTGTTGCACAGAATCAGGGTATCATCATCTGTACACCATGGATAAAAAGCTCCATTGCAGAAATGGAAGGACTAATATAACACTTTATACAATATTTGTTTTCTCTGTGGATTTTGTTTTTGCCTCCACAAAGACAATTGTACAGAATAATCTGATACTTATACACAAGATCTAGCAAAAGCTGCACTGTAGCAAGATTATTCTGCCACATCTGCAACTGCTGATGCTTGGATTGGAGTTGACTCTGAGCCCCTACCTCATTTTTGACCAAACATGGTTATGACCCAGGAGAAATTTGACACCTGTATCTGAAGGAATATTGCCTGAGTGTTAATTCTCTCTTCCCCTCTACTGTTTTCCATGGTATGGTAAGGTGGAAGGTTTCTTGATATGATATCCAATTTTTTTTTTTAATTTTGTAGTACATCTGACTTAGAGGTTTCACAAAGCCAGTAGAATCTGATTAGGAAACCTTAAGGTGGCAAGTATTAATCTCATCCATAGAGATCAGATAAAACCAATGTCTTGCTTATTAGTGTCTAACACATGCAGTGAAGGAGTGAGGAATGGGGAAATACAAGTTTTATGTCATCTGAAATCTTTACAGGGCTAGGCCTGTGGGTGCATGCCTGATTTCTCAGGAAAAATAGCTCACTGGTACAGATCATACATGTGGGAGCTCTGTGTTTGAACCATTCTTGAAAGCAATTTAAAAAGAGTGTTTTGAAAGATACAAGTGCCATATTGAGTGTAGAACTGCATTTTTCTTGGGGGGAGAAATTGGCAAAGGAGCTCTTGAATTTAATGTTTGGGTTAGCAGAGTACTGGTGCAAATTTAGTGTGTGACAAGTTACAGTTATTGCATGTGCCAACTATCATTTAACTGGGCTCTTGCATACATAATTAGCACTGCTCTGAGTTATTTGCATACACTTGCCACAGAGGACACTGAAGTTTGGGCATTAACTTGTACTGACAGGTCTTCATCTCTTACGCTTGAAGCTAAACATAAAACTGACATTGCCATGATAATATCCACTCTGTCTCTCCAGGGATTCTAGCCTGATGGTGTTCAATTCTTGTAGGAATCAAGTTTAATATTTTGACCCTTTAATTCAGGCAGGACATTGGTTGTTAAAGATACTTGTGGTTTTCTCTCTCCTCTTAAAAGCAAGAAAAATCACTGTGATGGCAGATGGCATCAGCATGGTGATGGCATTGCAGGCAGGACAGGAGAGCTGGTCAAAAACATTCCCTACAGGAAGGAGGAGCATAACACCGTAGGCTCCTTCCTTGGACAAAGAATAGTGAGATAAAACCATTTCAAGTCACTTTTCTATTTAGTTTTACTGGGGGATTTCAAGTTCATAGATGACTATTTATTTCCTCACTAACACTGTGCTTTTTGCACAGTGGTTTTGCTGGTTTTGAGAATGTTCTAATCCTCCTGGTATTTTGAAATCCTTCTTCCTCTGAGAAACTGAAAGGAGCTCACAGCCCTGGCTAGTAGAAGCCCAATAAGCTTATGTGTGGTTTATCTTCAAAGAACTTGAAAGATTTTTTGAAGTGGAATTTATTTAGAGACAAATACAAATGTGAATTTATGAACACTTTAGCAGAAGATCTATTTGCTAGCACAACAGAAGCTCCTTTTAGTTAGATCTTTGTGAAGCATGGCTACAAATGTGTTCATACACACAATATGGCTCTCCTTACCTGTTTCACTTCCAATTAAAGGCTGGTTTGCAAAGTGCATGACCAATTCTTTCAAGCTAGAAAATTCATTAAATCCAAATTTGAATGAGGTTCCTGTGTGCTCAACATGGAAGTGTTTAACAGAGTCTTTACCCCTAAAATAAAAGAGGAAAATTTGTCAAGAAGTAAATGCCAAAGGCATTTTGCAGGTACAATCCTTAAATAGCATCTTTCAGTACAGGGCCCCAGGTCACAGGCTGCCTGCCCATCACTGTCTCAATAGTAATACTACTGCCATTACTGTCCCTCACTCAATACAGCTGAAAATCAGATTGTAGTTGCTGACTTACAGATATGAGATGATGACAGCCTAGAAAGGACAAGTTGGTTAATTTAACTCTTGCATCAACAAAAAGACCCACAAGAGAGATTTCAAGCCTTCTGCCTAAATCCTTTCACTTACTGGACTTCAGCCTTGAGGGTGCGCTCAGTATGTGTCTTGCTCTTCAAGTAGCATCCCAATCTCACTGCAAATGTCTTCTGTTTCCCTTTGAAAAATAGGCTGTCTCTGTTTTGCACCCAAACAGGTTTAATAACCTAATTTTAAAAACCTAGGGCTTTAGCAGTTGTTTGCTTTGTCTCTGTATTTGGATGATTGGTTCCACTAGGATGGGCACTGACAAACATGAACCTGGGTCCTTGTTCTGTAAGGGAAGTGATAGCTTTTGTTTATGAAACCTGATGGCATTTAGAGAAGTGTGCAATGTCTCACTTCCTGGGTACACAATTATTTTGACTTCAAAAGACAGTGAAGCACTTATTGCAAGTATTTCTCCATTGAAAAAGATACTTTTGTTAATGTTACTAGCACCCAAAACAAACTGTCTGAGCAAAAACTTACACAGCAAATATACTGGAAAAGTGTGGTGAAGAAAATTAATTATAGCATCTCTTTCATTGTTTATTCCCACTTCCAAAGAAGATTATGGTTTCAAACTGGTATTTAAAGATTTATCTTTGAACAGTATTTATGATACTGTAGAAAACAGAAGAAGAAGGCCTCTGTGGGCCTCCCACATGTTTTGTGCTACAGTAAGCTGAGGCACAACAAGCCAAGTGCAAATGCTCAATGCAAGGGAAGAGCTGCTGTGACTCTGCTGCAATTAAAGGCATTTCCATATTTTTGTTTAATTTCTCAAGACAATGTTGCAATGAGAGCAAATTCTGCTCTGCTTCCCACTTCCCTTTCAAACTGGCTAACGTAGCTGGGGGAGGGGATTTCAGGGAATAAGTGATCTCTCTTCCTACAGCTGTCAATAAAAACCTCAAGGGATGGCTAAGCAGTTTTTCCTTGAAAAACCCCAAACTATAATCATGACCGAAGTTCCTTGTGAGGCTGAGGCAGAAAATAAAGTAAAAGCTACAGAAGATATTTCAGGACAGAAGGAAAAGGACAGCTAGAATTGCTGAAGTTATCTTTTCTACAGAAATGTATCAGAACAAAACTGAATCACTTATTCTACTATTAACTTTTAATACTAGTCAAAAAACTGAAAGAAAACATAACATTAACCAGTAGAAAAATTGAAAAACATTTTAAAATCAAAATCAGTATTCAAAGGAGATGTAACAGCAGAAACTAGCAGAACAGAATAAAAGACCAAACTCAGACTGGGCTATTCAGTTCATATGGTAATGCAGTGAGTAATTCTCACTACAGGAAGAGCTGAACAAGAGATTGGAAGGGGCCTGAAACAGACTTTTGTAGATCTTCTAAGGCTAGAATCTAGAGAAGCAGCAAATTTATTTTCATTAATTAGCACTTCTATTTCCTATTAAAAGAACTATTTAAATTTTGGTTTATTACAATAAGTTGTTTCCTGAATGCCCTTTAAAACTACCTTCAAGATACATATATATATTTTTAATTGGCTGAAGTAGTTACCTCAAATAATGCTTAACATTTTAAAGTAAAAAAAAATATTAACCAGAAAAACAATGATTCACTTGAAATTACTTTTTTTTTTTAAGGAAAGCTATTGCTTATAAATGCCACTATTCTTTTTGGCAACACTTGCACTGAATTCAGTCATTGCTAGTCTGAATACTCATTTTGTAACATCACCTTCAGATCTGTAGGGTACCCTTTGTATAAATGGCTGCCTATAGTGGTAATAATTTCAACAGTGTGTGCATAGGCACACTTGCTCCTAGATCTTCTGTCAGAAGTGGGTCAAAGACCTCATTGTTGCCTTTCCTGGGGAACAGGGTATGTGCAAATCAGACTTTCCTCAGCTCCCAAGCAACTCTTTTTCCAGATTGTAACAGCTCCTGGTACTGAATATGCAGAAAGCCACAATCTCAAGGGCATATGCTGTGCCCCTGTCAGGAGTGGAAATAACCAGCAGCATTACAGATCAAAGTGACTTTAGAAAGTTACTGTGATTCAGCTGAGTTGTGGTCAAGAATTGTTCAGAGGCTCAGTTTGCAGCAGGAATCAGCTTGCATGCACCAGTTTAAAATTTTCGTCTAGAGGCTGCTTTTATCACACAGTTGCCAAAGATTACAAATATTTTTAGGGCTGGTTACCTCTAACCAGCCAATGTGCAGGGAGTACCTTGTGTGTAATGCATGTGTCCTTAGGTTTCCTCAATAAAATGTTGTGGCTTTTCTCCTTATGGGAGACTCTTTAAATGTGATTCCATAGTGAAGTAACCAGGCCAGGCTTCCTCTGCTCTGGTTGTATCCTGAACAGTTGTGTCCTAAATTGCTGTAATTGACTTCAAGGCACTGGCATTGATCACTCACAAGGTGCTATTCAATTTAGTCACCCAGACCTGGCTAAGGCTGAACCGTAGCACAGAACAGAGGAGTAAAACAGCCAAACACTGGATCATCCTTCAGAGGTGATGGTTCCTGTACAGGGATTCAGAAACTAGTAAGATTAGCACTTGCTAAATCTTTGCTGCTGTCCTCATCATAAAACTTTTCTACTCCCACCAGCTGTTTCTTAAGCTCTTTTGATTGACATAGAGATTTTTATCGTGCAGACTGAAAATTTACAGCCATTCTATAGAATTATGTTTTCTACCAATAAGATTAATTCATAATTTGGAAAAATGAGAGCAGTTGTCAAATCCAATCAATTTTTTTTTTACCTCTTGCAAAATGTCATTCAGTGGGATTACACCAATAGGAATATATTTCAAAATAGTTTTAACCCTAGGGAAAAAGAAAAACCTGTAATGCATGGGACATTCAAACATGGAAGTAAGGGCAGCATTAGATTAGTTCATTCTGTCCACAGCCTACCTTACAGAGAGGGAGTACAGATCTTCCCTTTCATTACTCTTCCTCAGAAGATAGCTCCCATCCTGCCCGTTGGAGAGCAACAGCGCTTCTGCTGCATGTCGGGTGAGATTGTCATGGTACCACCTGGGGAGACACAAGGGGTTAGAGCATCCTTCACCCTGGTGCTGCTTTTTGGAGCAGGGTTAGAAAAGGCAGTGTTAGTTGCAGTCCTTCCTCTACAATTTTGAGTTACCACCCTCCTCGCAGGCACTCACAGTTTACACAGATCTGTGCCTCTTGCAGTGGCCATCTTTTGACACAGTCAAAAAACTATTTTTCCTTAACACAAAGTTGCATACAAACAGCTGAGTGTTTTGCTGGATCTAAAAACCCTGCCAATTCTGCTTGCATGAGCAACAAATTACCCAGGTCTGTGCTGATAAGGTGAAAGCAGCTTGGGGGGGGGGGTATAGAGAATCCTTTGTCTATTTTCAGAAGCAGCACTTCCTGACATATGTATGTTCTTTGGTACACATCCTCTTCTGGGCAAACAGGCAGTGCTTAAACTCCTCATAAATTCTGTATTTCCTTCAACGCGTCTTCTCTGCCAAGAACTGCAATTAAACGTGCTTGCCTAAGCTTAGAATTAAAGGGAACAAAATTAACTGACAACATTTCAGTGAAAATTAAGATGTCTTGCCATTGTTGCCTCTTGGCCACCTGTGAGCTGAGCAACAAAAGAAAACATCTAAACACTGTTTCAATTTATCTTCAGTGAAAATTAACTTTATTTTTATATAAAAAGTTTCGAAAGGACTTCACAGGGAGAAAAACCTGCAAAGAAGTCCAGGAAGTGTATTTTATAGGTTTGTTTCCATTCAAAATGTTCCACAATGGAAACACTCAATTTTTTACAAGAGACAAGGATCTCACTAGAAATGAGCCTGAGACTGAACACAAAAAGCTGGAGCTGTAAAAGGCTGGAGCTGAAATCCTGCAAGGCACATGATAATAACCATAGCCATGCACACACACATGAGCCTCTGGAGCAGAAAGAGGGAGGGATAATACACCCAAGGCTCTGCTGGGAGCAAGCTTCCTTTGTCTATGAGTGGAGTGGTGCCAAGTCACCTTTCCCTTCCTTTCAAATGCAGCATTGGGGGCAAAGCCTGTCACTGCTTCAGCCAAAGAAACACAGTTCCACTGCAAGCAGAAGTGCCATGGCAGCACTTTCCACAGCTTGTAACGTGGCAGTCTTAGAAATGAAGCCAGGTGTAACTGTATCCTCTTTCTCCTTAGCTGTTCATCCCAAATTTCCACCAAACTTGGCACCTCACACAAAGCTTTAACTCTGGATTTGGATGGCTGCCTATTTGAAAGGCCAGCTGGCTGATGAATTGCTTTATGAGAGACTCCAGGCTGTTAACCCAGAGGAAGAGAAGATCCATGTGAAACTCAATACAGGCAGGGCATTGCTGCTTTGGCTCTAGACTGTGGTCCATCTACACAGTAGAATAAAATAATGAATATTTAAAGAGTCAAAGTGTCATCCTCTGGAACACCTGTTAGCCAAAATCCACTTTGGGATTAACTGCCCAAGTAAGGAACAGGCAAAGGTCAGATCATTCCTGGTGTGGGCAGGATGGTACCAGCGTGGCCAGACCTGCAGCTGAGAATGCAGCACTGTGTTTGGGGTGGGATTTCCTCACACTATTTGGCTAACTTCTGTGCAAAAGAAGCAGATGTTGAGAAAATCTGTGAGTGGTCATTGTCAGGAAGGAAGCAGATTTTTTTTGATGCTGCTCATAACTGTGCTGTTACCTTATTTCCAAAAAACACCCCTTTACTAAACTTTTGAAAGAGAAGTCACTTAAGTTTAAAAAATGCTGTGCTTAAATTCACACTCTCTTTACACATAAAAGACCAGTGACTAATGAAATGTTACTACTATGCAAAAAAAAATACATAAACCAACCAGAAACCAACAATAAACCCCTTAATTGGGAAAATAATGTTGTTTGAAAGCATGCTTTTAAAACTAGTACAAGGCTGTACTAGTTTCTTGCATAAATATGCTGTCTCAGACAAAAATCCCTCAAATGTTACTATGTTCCTCTTCAGCTCAAAAAATAGAAGTGGATGGGAGACAGTAATGCAGATCTTGGTGTCAAAGGGACTGCTACATGTAGTTTTGGGATTTTTCTCTTCCTGACTGTGACAGATAGTTTGATCGGGTTATTTTGATATTCCACTGGGAAAATGGTCACACAAACTTTGTTCCAATTGCATAAACACAGGTAAAATATTAAAATACTGAAGAAAATTTAGAATTTGCATGACAGACCACCGGGAAGGTAAACAAATGTACACCTATGCAGTCTACTCTCACAATTGAGCCTGAGCTGACAGTACAAGTAGAAATCACCAGGACTAAAACTAATCCCCAACAGTCCTGTGATTAGACACTACTAGGTATACTTCAGGTAAATGTAAGTATTTTTCACAGGGAGAATCCTTCTATTTATCTGTCCCAGAAAAAAAGACTTTTAAGCAGTTCTTTGAAATTAGTAAGCAAATCAAGATGGGATTTATGCCTCATTTGGCAAAACTGTAAAAGGCAGTCCACCTTCAGGTGAAGTTTAAGTTGTCTTCTGAGTTACACTGGGGCAGGAAACACAATACTGTATCTACCTTCGTGCTGTCTTAAAACGAGACATAAAGGAAATTAAAATGCTTTACAAACACCCATCTCTTTGAAGCCCCTAGAAAGTCCTTCATAAGGTAAATTGTCTTAAATCTTTGTTTTTGAACATGCTGGATAATGTTGGATAATTGGGATGCTTCTGAAGGTCCCTCCAAGGGTCACCTTTATAGAGTCTTGTATTCACTACAAAACAGTCCAGAAATCTGCTCTGTACTTTGACACCTTTCAGACTGAAAACCATCAGTAGTGTAAAAATTGCCTGAGGTTCTTAATTGAGATTTCTCGGAGAAACACAAGAAGAAAGATAGATTAAATTCTTTCCTTGCTTCAAACCCACTTCTTCTGGCTGCCCTTGGCCTTGTACACCCTCCTGATATGTATACCTATTTCTGGGAGGTTTCTCTTTTCTAATAGTTTCATTTCTTCTATTAAAAAAAAAGTGTGGTCAACTTTTTGGGGTTCCCTTTCTACAATTTGACTAGCAATCTCAGGCTCAGAGTTTATAGCTGCCGTCATTTATCTATTCTTGTTACTTTAACTTCATCCTAAATGACATTAAATCTCTTTATCCCATCCATGTAAGCATGCTTGTGTTGTCACTGTGTGTGTTTGAATGGCCATGCCATCCTTCCTGCTCTTTGGAATGGCCAGTGAAGGCATGTCTTAGGGTGGGCAAGCACAGCCAGTGAGCCCACTTTTGCTACCCTTTGAAAAAGAAACCATTTCCAGATATCATCCTATTGTTTATGCCACACTGCATTGGTGATGGCATAGAGGAAGGACTTCACTGACAGCTTTTACAGGAAGGAGAAGGAAATGAAACACCCAGTGCACCAGAATGCCCAAACTGATCAGAGCACTCAGACCTGCCCTGAAGATCTGTCCCTCCAGGCCCATGGGGTTCCCCATGGAATAAGCTGGTGGCTGCTGGAGTACAAGCCCTGACTGTGCTGGCCAGCTGTGCCTCTGCAGCTGTTCCAATCATCCCAGCTCCAGAACAGGATCCACTCATGCTAAAATCTCTTTTTAGGGAACATCTCTCTGTAGTTAATGCAGCAACTAGAGCTACCTACACCACAGTGAAGATCAGGAATACGTTACAGCAAAGTCTGGGGTGGGAAACTCTTTGTTCAGGTTAGAACATCATCCTCAAAATGTTCATTCATTCTTTAACAACCCAAGCTGTTCCAATGAAAAATGTTAATGAAACTTCATTTCTGTGTCCCCTGCAGACGAGTGCCCTTAGGTATGGCATCTGTCATTTCTGATAATGCTGTTTTCAAAGCAAGCACCTGCATATTTTGCAAAAAAAAAAAAAAATCTGCCTGTGTAAATAGGGGCTGCTGAATAAACTTGTAGCTGGCATTAGGTGGATAAACTTTTTAACAATAACAGAATACACAAGGAACACAAACACTCATCCATGAAAGGGTGAATGCTGACTTGCATAATTCTCTTCTGAGCCATTTTAATGTGCAAATTGTGTAACATCCAGGAGAAGCACTTGCTTTTCTTCCTCACAAAAATGAAAAATAGTAGCACCAAAAGAGAGCACAGCTGGAAGTTCTGGCTGCTATTTGGTGCAAATGTTTGGAGTGATAACTCGGCAGTATGCCCAGCTATCAGATAAATGCAGTAGGCAGAGGTCACACTTGGTTTTTGTGTCATTATCAAGTGTTCTCAGGCAGGTGTAGCCTGGATAGAATTAGAAACTCTGTGCATGTTTGGCTTGCTTTTGTGGAAAAGTCAAGCAATTCAAAGTTCTTTCTGTGAAGCAAGAAGGAGATTCTTGGTGGTCAGCTGGGTGAGCTGTGCTCTCTTGCAGAAGCTCCCTCCCCTGCAGCAGGGGCAATAGTGCTGGTGCCATGTGGTGGGCAAAAGCACTTTGGCTCTCTGAGCTGCAGGAGCCAAGCAGGAACACAGCAAGTCTAATTTATCTTTTGTCCACCTCTGGAAGGTAACAACGACCCAGATTACTGGGAAGATCAGCCAGTAGGCTGATGTGCTCCCAGTAGGACTTCACTCCCGTAGTGCTCACAGCAGTTCTTTACCCTCAGTTGCTTGACTGGATTTTTTGTTGTTTGTGGGGGTTTTCTGTGGTGGTAGATGTTGGCAAGTTTTATGTTTTGTTGTTTTGGGGTTTTTTTAATTAAATATGTCCTCTACCGCAAGGAGTTGAATTTGCTCACCCTTTGAAACTATATTCTAGCCTCAAAGATGTATTCCCACTCTTAGTTAAAGCAGTAGTCCCCAGCACTGCTCGATGGAGTGCATGGGAAAGCACTGACTTGTCTCCTCTGGCTGGAAGCAATGCTCTTCACACGCCTGTGCTCCAAAAATGACTGTAAAACTGACTCACTAGTTCTCTATTTTTGGCACTCTGTAATTCAGCAACTTCAGATCTTATCTGTCAAGTTTAGGAGTTTGGGATTTAAAATTTTTTCCTAATATCACACCCTAGAAGCATTGCCCATCATCTGAAAATTGCAAAAGGGTTCTCTGTACCTCACATCACTAAAAGTGAAGTTTTGGCCATGTTTTTAGTGGTGCATGAGTTGACAGAGCTCTAGAGAATCTCCAAAAGGGCAAGAATGCTAAGACAGAAGTTACAGATGTCAGGCAACCAAATGGGTATTTACTAGATATCCTTTCAATGTGCTACACTGAAATTCACAAAACTGTGTAAAGTACTTTGCTGGAATACAAGGAGGCCATTATATGGGGGAAAATAATTTAAAAATAGAAATAAGAGGAAATAACATCATTGTATCCAGTCTTAAGGTTTGTCTTCTAACTGTAGACTTTCACTAGTTCATCTTCTGCTTTCTACTTCCATTTTCGCTCACCCTTCTTTCAACTGCCTTCATTCTGATTTTCACCCATTATTTGGCCCACTTTCTAGTCACTTTAATTTTTATCTTCCTTAAATTAGAAAATAGAGATTAAATAATTCTTATGACCATTTACCCTGTTCCAGTCTAACATGTTCCTCAGTTTCACAATTTTATTATCACCTGATCTAGGCCTGTGGCTTAATTTATCTTCTGTTGCTAAAACTAAGCATGGAATGTATTGTCCAGCCTTAAAAATATCATCTGTCATGGTATTGTCAGACCTGAAAGGCCATAAAAGTTCTGCTGCAAGGGGTGACAAAGATTAAGTTTGGACCGTAGAAGGAAAAAAGGCTACAAAAATTTGTTTTCTCTCACCCTGTGGCTTTCACTTTTGATAAACAAAGTGTCACCCAGACTAAGCTGTATTGGGATGGGAACTGTGTTGCCAGAGCTGCCTGTAATTACCGGGATGACGGGCTACTCCACATTCTCGCCTCTTGCGCAAATAATGCTCAGCGGAATTCCCCGCAGTACGTGCTCAGCCACGGAGCTCCAGCTGCTGTTCCTGGCTGTGCTTCAGCTCTAACAGCAGCAAAGGCAACTGGAAAAGGGATTGACTCCAGCAATAACCAAAGAGGCCTTCAGAGGAGAGGCCCATGGTCAGTTTCCTTTTCCTTTTAAGCCAAGGGGCTTATGTCTCTTTTGGCAAACTTCAGTGTTTCCCTTTAAACATTTTGGTAGATTTAGGGACAAAGCTACTGGGTGAGGCAACAAGTTTTTAACAACGAGTTCTGCTTTTGATCTTCCTCTTCATTAAGCATTAGGTCCACCTATATACACATCAATACAATGAAGCTGACTGTAATCTGAATTTTCCCGACAAGTTTCCCTTCTGTTGAGCAGCTAGCCTGGTAAACTACGAGCATATCCTGGTACTCAGCTTCTTCTCTCAAGAGTAAAGTCCTTCCCATTTCACACTTCTTTAAACCTTATCCAACTTCTTTGATTTTTGTAGCAGAAAGCAGAAGCTTTAAAATAAACTGCTTCAAATTCCCCCCCAAAGATATGTCAGTGTTGAAGCTGCTTCTCATTTGAATGACCATTGTCTCTGTTGGACACACACTCCTCACCAGAACTGGGTCTCAGTTGTGCTGGACACTGCATCAGCTGTCAGGGGAGCTCTGCACTGTGAGAAGGGGGCTAAGTTTAGGATGGAAAACCCTTGTGATTACTGAAAATTTCATTGTATGGTCTGGAGAGTGATACACCTACTTGTCATGGCTGAGAAAGTATTTACATTAAGAGATCTTTCCGATTATGCTACAAGAATGTCTGCTGCATGAGGGCTTCTTTTTGCATCTTTAGGCAAAAAAAAAAAAAAAAAAAAAAAAGGGGGGGGAAGAAAAGTGGCTTCAATACTAGCAGAAAAGAAAGGGCCTTGTTTAATAATTTGAAGGGATTCTTTACCTGGCATTGCTTATTCAACTTTAATGCATTTAACTCAACACACTTCCCTGAAGGAGATGCTGAGTGTTCTGTGGAAGGGTGAAAAGTTTAGGTTTTCCATTGAAGTGGAAGTAAAATAAAGAAGGTACAGCTTTAGAAATGCATATTTGTAGCCTTCTAATTTGTACTCTTTCCTTCTTATGTATACCACATTAGGTACCACATCAAGCTCTATTTCTACGAGACTGTCTATGAGAATGAACTCCTTGCTGCTAATAG
Organism: Agelaius tricolor; assembly: GCF_023055355.1. NCBI lineage: Eukaryota > Metazoa > Chordata > Aves > Passeriformes > Icteridae > Agelaius > Agelaius tricolor. Next base: position 19,971,927 of record NW_027269268.1, read on the forward strand.
GCACATGTTTCTGGCATACATTAACTCAGACCACATTGTGGAAATCAGTAAAACTCTGGTAAGTGGGAGTCATGCTTCCTACAACAGCTGCAACTAATTTTTCTTTCCTTCTTCCCTGTAGACTCTGTTTTAGGATGAGCATAATCTTAGAGATGTAGAGAAAAAGTATAAAATGGCTACTCTGGGTACCACTGCAAAGTGACTTCAATGAATTTTGTACCTGTTAGGTGCTTCAGTTACCAGGCATTTCATTGAAAGGTTTTTTTAAATATGGGAAAGTAGCACCAGTGTGGAGATAGTGAACAAATCTGAGTGCAACAAAGTAGCATGGAATTACTAAGTGAATTAACTTCAAAAATAAGAAATGAATTGGTCCGAATCCACAAATACTCGGGAAGCAAAACACCTGTACTTTTTTCATCAGTTCTTTTTGAATGCAGAGCTGATACCAGAGCCTTTTTGCTTTGTCAGAATGACCACTGGCCTTTCTTCTGCTTTGCCTCCCCTCTGCATTGCTGCCACTGCTCCCACCCTGCCTGTGCCCACCCGTGCTGCTCCTCCAGCCCATGTTTCTCCTTGCCCACGGCACTGCTGCCGGTGACAAAGGGACCCAAGCCTTCCTCCTGCAAAAACCAAAACTAACTGGCAGAAGAAATGGGCGAGACACATCAGACAGGGAACAAGGTCTGTTGCAACCTTCAGCCTTCCTTTTTGCCCCCGGGCTTTTGCTTTTCGGTGAGCATGATGTTCTCCTTTCTCCTCGCAATGGCTGTGAATTGTCCGCTGCTGTCCCTCCCGATGCTCCAGGCACCTTTGGGAATCCTGCTGCCTCCCGGGGCCCAGCAAGGACAGCAGCTCTGCAGACCAGAGCCCAGGCCCAGCTACAAGGAAGCAGCGGAAGGGATGGCACAGAGAGGGCAGGGATCTGAGGGACGGTGCGGGTTTGGTGCTCCCTGGGAACTCAGGGAAGTGGCACGGTACTCCCTGGGCTCTATCCCATGGCGATGGCTTCGAGGCCACAGAGGTTCTCCGATGGGAAGGTGCACCCCTGCCACCAGCTCCCCAGTGCATTCGAACCGTGTGCCCCGCTCTCGGTTTTCTAACTATTCTTTATTTCTCCCGGTCCCCTGTGCCAGCCCCTCACCCCCATCCATCACCGGGACGAGGCGCTGGGCACAGCACCGGAGCGCCTGGGCGGCCTCGCTCAGACAGACGCGCCGTCCCCGCCCCATCCCTCCCTCCCCACGACACCCAGCAGCCGGAGCCAGCCGCTCCCACCCCGCCAGCCCCTCGGCTGCCCCGGGCTGTCCCCGCGGCGCCCTTACCCGAGCGCCAGCAGCTCCAGCGGCGCGGCGGGACGCGGCTCCCGGCGCTGGGCCATGCTCCGCCGCTGCTCCGCGGCCCTGAGGAAGTGCGGGCCGGCACCTCCCCGGGCGGGGCCCGGCCCATCCCATCCCATCCCGCCCCGGCCCCACGGTGAGACCCCGGCCCTCGGCAGGAGCTGCCGGAGCCCCCCGGCTCCCAGCGGTGCTAACACACCTCGGTTTATCGCCAGAACAATTCATACCTCCCGTTGCTTTAACCAGTCCCTCCCAGAAGTTCGTATTCCAAAGCGTTTCGCTGTCCGCTCGTTTTATTCCTGCAATCAATCCATGAACGCCCCTCTCCTCTTCTGTGTCCGCCGAAGTGCTCAGCGAGCAAATCTGTGGAGGTGAAACTTGTGGATTATTCTCTAAGTGTCAGGTGCCCAGTTCTGTCCCCAGCCAGCCCCCAGAGCCCGGGGGGGGCTGTGTTTTACAGCTTTCCATGGCCCTGCCGCTGGATTGCCTGGGAAGGGGAATGCTGCTTGCCCAGGGTCTGCCCCGGCACCCGGACCCGCCGATTTCCGTGGGGATCCTCTGTGCAGGCTTTGAAGAGGTCACGCTGTCTTTCTGAAACGGGAATAGGAACATAAACTGCTAGAAATTTACCGCTTCATTCCCTCTTTGGAAGTATCAAGAGGACTGAGCTTTGTGGACAAGAAATTTCTGAGCGTTATTTGGTGTCTGCTCTTTCTAATGCTTAAACAATCTCCTGCAATACTAGAGGTTATTGGTATTCCCTAATACTTCATGGACAGTAATTATAATAGGTGTGGCAGATTACTTACTGGTCTTTTTTGACAAAAGGACAGGACTCCACAAAAAAAAAAAAAAAAAGAAAAAAAAAGATAGAATGCTCCTTTGCAGTCATAGTGAAGTTTTCACCACGTATCCAGGACTAAAAATCACCTGTTTTCAGAAAAGCTGGTATTTAGAGAGGATGGAACAACTACTTATTTTCCCAAAAGCAGTCATATGAACTGCATGCTCAGTGTGGAGTTGAGAGTCATTTGGAACATTTGGATTTTTTAGCCTGCAGATCCTGCTGGTCTTGGGGAATCAGTTTTGAAAGAGCTTTTCTAGCCTCCTAAATGGGAAAATCTTCAGAGAGGTTCCCTGTGTCAGATCAGACTGTCCTTTGTTTGAGTTTCTAATTGTGGCTGCAAGGTGCTCTGCTTCTGTACTTACCTGTTCATGACGAGAGGCAGACATCCAGTTGTAGATAAAGATTTTGCAAATAAGCTGGGGGGTTGTTCCTTACTAGGAAAATGTAATTTTTTAGTGGGGAAAAGTACTTTTTTCCCTTTTCTGAGTTTTCCCCTTCCTCTATTGCTTGTTGAAAGCTTGTGATCTGATACTCTTTTTGGTAACCTGACTCTGAAATCCACAACATTTGTTAAATAGATGCTTTGATGTCTCCATGGTTTGCTTGTATTTGCTGGATAGATTTATTTATTATTGTTCTCCTGTTCTGTGTTTGATTTAACAGTGATGAACCCATTCTGTGTTGTCTTGTCTGTTCTACTGATAGAGGTAGAAAAGCACCTATGAAAATTTCTTGGTTACAGAGGAAAAGGCACAGAAGGAAAAATTAATTAAATTCCAAGCAACAAAGAGCCACAACTAGATTTTACTAAATTCTACTTGTATCACAAATGGTCTTAAAAGTTCAGCAATGCAGGCTCAAAGGTGGTTTCCAGCCCTTGTGTCCATCACTGTGTTTTGTGCACCACTGTGCTGCAGTGGGAGGGAGTTCCCATCTGGGAGCAGACACTTCCTCTTACTCTGCACCTGACAGTGCAATGTTTCCTCTTCATTTGTAGAAAAAAAAATCTAAAAATAAATTTTAAAAAAGGCAGAAATTATACTCTCATGCAACACAGACGGCCTTCCCCTTTAATAAAGTCCACTTGATTTTGGGTTTTTGGCACAGGTTAGCCACTGGACAGAGAGGCTGCAGATTGCCAGCTTGCACTTGCCCAAAGCCAGAACACTTCAGTGTCTGTGTTTTGGTCCTGTTCCCAAGCACGGGCATCCCTGTTGGAGGAGTGGTTCTGTGTGCAGGGTGGGTGCTGTGCAGAGTAGACCTGTAGATAGTAGCAGTGCTCTGGTGCCTGCAGCTCAGCCCGAGCCCTGCTGGCCACAGAGCACCCCCAAAGGACAGTTTGGCTCTCTACTCATCCCCCCACAGCTGTCAGCAAAAAATCAAAGTGGGATTCAATTAAAAAAAACAATCTCTTCAAGTCTTTCTTGAATAACTGCACCATCTCACAGGAAACAAATACCAAACCCCTATTGTTTTAAATTTCGGTCGTGAAAACCAGAAGAACTACGGCTGTCAAAATGGGGAGGGTCAATAAGGATCAATGCATGTGCAATTATTCCTTGTGTTGTGTCACACTAGGGTTATTCCAGAATGCCATATTTACCAGCAGACTTCAAAACCCAGTGAATCCTTTACAGTGCAGCCACCAGGTCTCTCAGTCCAGCAGATGCTTGCTTTTATGGTAGTGCTTTTGGAGACTGTGTGTTCTGTTTGGCAGAAATTGTGGGATTGCTAGGTGAGCTCATATCACGTGTCCTGCAAGTGGTCAGGTCCCAGCATCATGATGGTTCTTCCAGGTTTTTGAGTTATTATGCAGCAATTGTTTAAAACTGTTTCAAAGGCTTAATTTTTATTTTCAGGTAGCTCTAATTTTGTACTTTAAGATATACTAAATTAATAAAGGAGAATTTGGCTTAGATAGGCATGTGACTAATACATAGATATGATTGCTGCAAAAGCGTAATTAAATAACTCCAGTTACTTGACAGAACGTGGCAGGAAGTAATTGAAAATTTAATTTTTTTCCTTTAACTATTTCACCTTCTAATAGCCTGAATAGATTACAGATAGCTGTGAACCATCCAAGCAAAGATGGTCAGTCACAAAGACAGTGATTTCACCCAAATGAAAGAAAAAAACCCCCAGAAATATCACAAAGCCATTGTTAACATGATTGGGATGAGGGGCAGGTTGGGATGGAGCACAGTGGGCATCTGCAGAGCACAGGTTTCCTACACAACAGAGAGATGGCCATTGATTTATTCCTTTTAAGGTGACTGCATCTGATGATTTTGGAGTGCCCAAGACATCTAATCCCTATTACCCTCAGGTATGACCCCATGGGATTCTGTGAAACCCCCTAAAGCAGCTACAGAAATCTTTCCACTGTGTTCAAACACAGGATGCACACTAACATCATCTTCTGAAATTAACCTGATTCTTCCCTTCTGAATGTAGTATAGATTGTCTTGGAATGTTTATTGGAAGCAATTGTTATGCTGGAAAACACTTCAGATACTGGATATCAGCATAGTGATGAGTTTACTTTGTGGATTTTGAGGCACCTAGGGCATGTTTATTCAATATGTTTCTAATGTCCACAGTCAGCACATTTCCAGAACATGCCAGCTAGCCCTGTGTTGGCTGCAATCTATTCAGACAGGAAACACAGAACAGTGGTGAGAAAAGGAATTTGAAATTACCCAGGTTCCTAGGGGAAAATGGCTTGAAGACAGATTGTGCAAAAGGAAGGGTTGTTCTTGCCCCATTTTCTCCACAGTTTGGGTGGGGCAGGGCTTCTATAGCTAAAGATCACAGTAGTTGTGTTGCTGTCAGGGTTCATTCCCCAGACCTGGATTAGGAACACGTCTCCACCTAGGCACAGCAAGAGGTGCAACAGCCATGCCCTCCCAAGCCTTGTGGAGTTTCCTGCCAAGTAGGATAGGCCCAGCCATGTCCCAAAGGAATATAATTATGTATGGGATCCCAGAGATATTAATTTAATAATTCAGCTTTATAAGTCTCTTAACTCTGCCCCTAGTAAAAAAAAAATAGCATTCTTCATACTCTTCACAATGTGACTTTTGGGACCAAACATAGTTATAATTTCTAAAATCATGCACTTTCTCCTCTTGTTTGCTCTAGGAAATTCAGCTACTTCTCTAGGGCGAAGTGCAGGAGGATTTTTTTTTTCTGGTTTCTGAACTTAAACAGGGACACAGAAATAAGTACAGGAAGTTTCCCTTGATGCTTACTAATATTTTTCCTAGCCTTTGATTGCTGTGTGCATAACCAGGAGCTGGAGCATGTATATTTTGAGATGATGGTGGGAGATTAAATGCCTCTAGCTAGAACAGCTGTGTTATTGCACGTGGTTTGGTTTTCACAGTTTCAATAATGTGGATAATGATATGAAGGTTATGTGTTTCCACTTTGAGTCCTACAAGGAAAACTTTTTAGGAACTTTGTCAATCCACTCTTTAATGTGCATGTGTGCTTGAAGCCTTCAACACGTTTTTCGTGTCCTCTTACACACAGCCAAAGTCTCTTTAGAACATCCCACTTTAGAGCAGTGTCATGCTCTCTGAATAGATGTTTTGCAAATGTTTTTCCTGCCCAGCCCAACCCCAAGAAATAAACCCAAACACCTAGAAATTATCTTTAAATTAGAAAATGTGGGTGTCAGTACACGTGAGGAGGTGGGGGAGAGCAGCTGTTGCTGCCAAAGGCCAGGGTGAGGGGCAGGGTTGGAGACAGGCAGCTCCTCTTGTGGGCCATGTGGTGCCTTGAGCCAAGTGGCCTGCTGGTGGTTCAGCCTCTTTCCAAGAGGAATCAGACCTGGCTGGCAAGTCTGTGCTCCGAGATTACCCAGTAACTAAAGATGTAGAGAGGAGGAGCCTCTCCAGACTCCAGGTGGGGAGCACCTTCAGGGCTGGAGACCTGAATGTCCCCATAATGTGTCCTGCAGCAGAGTCCAGGGTGCCAGCTCCACCTCTGCCCTGGCTCCCAGCTCCTCACAGACAGCATTACAGTACCCATGGCCAAGGCAGAGACTGCACCCAGAGCAGGACTGACCCCACACACACGGTGTCCAACATACAGGAAAAGTGATGGAGAGGCACCATATGATTTTAGGCTTTGGTAAAAGTCTCATGAAAAGGTAGGCTTGGGTAAAAGTGTCATAAAATACAAAATGGAACTGTTTAAACTAAAGACAGGGTTAAGGGAAAAAAAGGCTGAGAACAGTCTTACTTGCTGTTTTGTAAATCTGTTTGTTGTGCACTTTTATTACAGCTCATAAATTTTTTTTTTTTTTTTTGCTTTTTGCAACTTTAAAGTTTATGTTCAAATAACATAAATAATAAATTATATGTATTATAAATAACATATATAATAAATACAATAGCATATAATAATAATATAATATAATACAAATATATCTGTGCACTATCAAACTTGATAGCCCTGTCACCTTATGGAACTGTTTATGGATACAGGGACAAGCTTTAGGAGTGATACCAAGACCTGAGTAGAAAGGAGCTCAGAAGAAAAAACCATTTTACCCAAGTAAAATTATGTTACGTCAGTAGCTCTGAAAACATTTGAATGTTGCATCATTTTGCATTTTATGGCACTGCTGATGCATAAAGCAGGATACTGCGAATCTGGGTGAAAATGGGGATGCAGCTTGCTTTCTGAGAGCAATGGTTGCAATTACAGTGCCTTTTCCTTTGAGAGGCAGCATGGGTTAATATGTTAACATTATGTGAGCATAACATGTTAGGGTTATCCCAGAAGACATCTTGCTGAAATTACAGATGCCAGGCATTTTTCAGTGCCTTGTCAAAAGCACAGTTCACGGCCAGTTGCTAATTTAAAGATGTATATACCTTGCAGCAAGTCTTTTTTTTCCTAAAATGAATAAGAGCCTAACCTTAGGAAGGGTGCAGGAGCTTTATAACTAATATTTTGTGGACCCTAATTGGTCTCATGGGTATTCAATGCACTGCAAATGCCTGGTATGGATGGCTGCTGCTCCTACCAGCACATGGCGTCAATGACCATTTGCAAGCCAGCAGCAGCTTCATATTCCATTCCATTCATGTTCAGGCACTTCAGTGACTTTAAAAACCAGCACTCTGTCACATTAACACCTAAGAGCAGCCTCCTGGCAGGGTCCAGGTTTTAGACAGAGATCCTCTCCAGAAGCCTGGTCTCTTACCTGAGATGTCTCTCTGGCCATGCTTGCAGGCATGATCTCTGCATGCCCATTTTGGGGTGATTGCAGTGGATCTCTCCTGCAATAGTGGGAGAGGTTGTGCATGTTGCTGTGTCCAGCACATTCTCCCTGCTCAAGGGGACGAGAGCATGTCCTCTGCTGGTTTTGGTGAGGGAAAAGCCGAGCTGGGGTCATCTGTGGAGGATTGTGAGAAAAGAGGAGAGAGCAGTAGATGCAGGCAACCATGCCATGCTTTCCTGCTGAGGAAAAGCACCAGGACTGTTGCCTTTTTTGTATTTTAACTGCAGATATTGTCTTCTCTTCTATTTTTTTTTCCCCAAGGCGAGTGCATTTGGCCAAGTAGCACAGTGGGGGGGGTATGAAAAAATCCTGCCTGACCACGCTGCTTCCCTTGCCTATAGCTATTTATTGTACCATGGAGCACAACAGCTGCACTGGGCAGCCACGTGACACACAGGTCTGGCCTGTGCCAGCATCTCAGCCCATCCAGCCCTCTTATTTATACTGTGACTTTCGTGGCAGCCATCTCACCCCACCTCACTGTTATAATTAGACCTTGAAAACCAGTTCAGATAAACATAACTCCAACATTAAAAATCTCCAAACTGATTGACATAAGCAGGTAGAGTAGTGAGGGGCTGGGGAGTTTGCTCAGATGTGTCCTTGTCACCATGATTTTGGCAGAGTAGGCGAGCTCTGGTTTGAATGAAATACAGCTCTCAGGTAGCGGTCTTTGGTTCTGTTACCTCAGAGCAGAGCAGGGTGCACTCCTGTTTAACTGCTGTAAAGTTGATACAGCTCAGGCCTTGTCAACACTGTGGGTGTGCTCCAAGTCAAGCCACTGATCTAATTTCACTGCAGATAGGCAAAACTAATCAAAGGACAGTTGTATCCTGCAGTACAGGTGCCTGAAATGCAAGCTGTAATTGAACAAAGAGAGAATTTTTGGATGACCCAAGAATGAACAAGTGAGGATTTTCCTGAGTTAAGATGAAGAATTAAGGAAATTGGGATTTGAGACACAAACTTGATACTGTAAAGAAAGTGGAGGAGGCTCTTAGAAATATGGGGCTTTTATTGTTATTATGGCCTGATTTGGTTTCAGGGGGTTAAGAATCTCCTCTTTGAACTCAGAAATTAAATTTGCATGTTCATTCAGTGTGTGAATCAGCTTTCCTTCTCAGTTCTGACAGATTGTAAGTTTTAATATCTGGAACCAGAATTTGGGACCTCTTGTAGGCCATATTTATTTCTTGACATTTCGCCAGTTTTTACATTTAGGGCATGCCATGGTTTGGAGGGGAACTGGGTTATGAGTGAACTCACAGGAAATCCTAAGTTTGAAACATGAAATTCATAAGGTGCTAGTTCTCTACATCATTATATTTATGAACATTAAAATTTAATTAACTTCTTTCTTTCTTTGAAAGGATTTGATAGTCCAGGAGTCTGTTTGCCAGAGCTGGAATAAACCAAAACTTCATGGTCTGTAATCTATTAGGAAGTGTAATTATGCACAAGGGTCAAAGCCCCCAACTTACATCCAGGAAATTTCAATTATTTAAACTACATTTCTTGTCTATAATAACCCAGATCTTAGCAGCCTTAAAAAAACATAGTGCTGGCCAAAGTATATATGCTATACCCACAGAAAGCATTTTACTAACTAGGGTAAAAATTAAATATTGCACAAACACCAAAAGCACAAGACCTTCATGTATAAATCAGGCTTCCCTGTCATATTTTTGCAGGGGTCAAAGGATTCCCCCTGGTAATCATCCTCACAGTCCTGAGGACCAGGTAAAATTCACACTCTAAACGTCCATCAAAGCAAAGAGGCTTCACTGCAGAGCTGCAGCACTTCACCACATGTATGCTGCTGTTTTACCTGGAACACACAGAACTGTGCCACCCGAGGGTTTCACAGCATGTGCCAGCGTCAGACAGAGATCTGTGAGCTTTTGTGCTCCTGGCATGGCTCCAAGCTGGTCACAGAATAGCACCAAGTATTGGAGATACTTAGCCAGAAGCCCAGGTGGGCTGCGTGGCTCAGTGAGGCCAAGCAAGCTGTACCACAGCCAGGAGCAGAGCACAGGTGCTTTTACAAGCAAATCCCTTTCTGTATCACCAATGAAAGCTTGAGAGTCATTGTCTTCTGGGATGGAAATGGCCTGGCAGGGGAAAGCAATTATGAGATTGAAAACTATTTTTAAGCTGCTAAAATGAAGTTCAGTTGTTTGGGAAATGCTGCTGAAATGCAAGGTTGGTTTAGGACAGGTTTAATTGCAGTCCTGAGCCTGACCAAAATAAACTGAAACTCTGTAAATGAAAAGTTCATTGAACAAAAGCACCTAGTATAAAAAATGCAGGTTCAACATAGAGATCTCAGAATATAACAAAGTGTTTATCTGCTTGAGTTAGTGAACATTATTTTAACTTCTGTATCAGTCCAAGTCATGTCAGAGTGTTTCTGGCAAAGCTGCAGACAATGATTTTATAGCAATTGATCTGGATGTAACAAAGCCACAAGAAGCTGAACAGCAGTTATTCTGTGGCATATTTTGCAAGTGATACAAATCCTTTTAAATAACAGGTGCACGTTCATAATCATGTTCATCAAAGGGGAGCTGCACACCCAGCATACCTTGGAGATGTCTCACCAATGCACAAATAGGGATCTTAATCAGCATCTCCAGAAAAAAAGGAAAGCAAACTGTGGAGTCAGGTGTGAGGGTGAAGGTGGGGGAAGTCTGGTTGATGCCAAGAAGTAAAATGTCACTTTGATTCTTCATCTGCTATCATGGTTACAAGAAATAACCTAGGCAGCAGCAGCTCCCATTAGCACTTTGAAAAATGAGCTTATGCTTGTTTGGGATTCAAGGTGAAAACTGCTTTTAGGATTTTGAAGTGGCAGGTTCTGCTCACATTTCTGGGCTGCTTCACATTGTGGGAAGGTTCAGCTGGCTGCTCTCTGACACCAGCATGTAGTTAGGTACTCTATGCTTCCTTTAGGATCTAAATACAGGGTGCGTAAACGATCCTCCTTGCAAGTTAAACAGCTTGCCACCAGAAAACCCCTTATTTTTCTGTCTTCCTATTTTGCTTTAACATTTGAAATCTATAGAAATACAATACATTGAAGCAGAGCTGTTTCAGGGATGTCCAAGCATAAACACACAATCACACTGGTGAGTAGCAGCAGCAGCAGGGGAGGAAAGAGGAAATCTTATCCAGGAGGAGCTGGCACATAACTGGTACTGTGGGTCTGTCAGGCCCTTCAGACTGACACAGGAGCAGATGGTTATCTACAGGAGCACACAGTGCAAGGAAATAAAGGCTGCAGCAGATCTTCCATGATCAAACCTCGTGGCTTCAGGGAGCCCTCATACTGTCAGGTTGATAAATAGATCTTTCTTATTACAGATATTTATCTTGCAAAAAAAGCAGTATCCACAGCAATGTCGCTGTGGAAATTGCCTCTGAAGCCTGCTTGCAAAACTGGGGAAAAGATGTCTAGGACTGAGATATTTTGGAAGGATATCCTGTGCTTGCAAAATATTATTGAGCATTAATTGCAATCAAGCCAAGGCAAAGCAAGCTGGTGCTGTGGCACCTTACTCAGAGAAGTGGGCTAAGAAGGTATCTGTCAGTGAGCTCTTCCCAAAAGCCCTCCCAGTGATTGCAAGGGTCTCACATAAAGCTGGGCTTGCTTTAGGCTACCTTGGTGATCTACTAAAGAGCTTGGAGTGTCAAATTACCAGGCAGAGAGAGTTCTTAGCCAGACTTTTAAGTGACTCAAGCCAGGACAGATGGAAAAATGCTGTTCACAAGAAGTAATGTGCATGTGCCCTTCTGAATGCAAAGAGGTGAGTAGTAATTTTAGTGTTTTCCAGCAACATCAAAGTAGAATATTTCTTTTGCAAGGGCAGAAATAGCTCAAATTAGTCAAATGGTAATAATTCCATAAGCCATAGGTAACTTTTGCACTGTCAGTGCAGTCCATGCACTCCCCCATTTCCACTGCTGCAGGGGGAAAGGGGCTCCCAAATCTGATCTCACTCACCCAATCTGATCTTACTCTCAAGAACAGCTCATTCCAGCCTTTCCATCAGTACAAGAGGCTCTGAAGGCATGACAAAAAGCAGTTGCAGCAGTAGTTGCAGATTAATCATTTAATCTGTGCACCAGGGTGCTGCTGACAAGTCCAGCTCCCTGCAGAGCAGCTGAGTCCAAAAAGAAACCCTTCTTGTGAGAATTGCAGCACGTAGGTAGGCTGCTGTGGCAGTCACAGTCCTTCAGAAGAAAATACAGTATCCTGAGTGAAAAAATAGAGAAAGTGCCCTTCCTTCTCTAGCAAGGAGGTGTACTCAAGTATTGCTAGACTGGATGGGTCCCCATATACCAGCTACATGCTTGCAAACACACCTGTGGCAAATCCCTTGTTTGTGTGAAGGATTCTTCCCCACCTATGTTTTATTTCAAAGGTTTCCTTTGAGAATAGAGAATTGTAATTTATTTACAGAGAAGAAAGAAATCAACATGCAAAGCTCGTATTTCAAATTCTCACTGATTTTACAGCAGAAAGTCAGCTGTTCAGACAGTTGAAAATACTTGTCTTTAATATGTGTTGGGAGGGAGCTAAACATGTGACAGAGAGATGCACATCCAGAAGTTCTTCTTGAACAACCATTTCCTTTTCCCCTGCATTTCAACCCATTTCTACCTGTTGTCTTAAAAGCCCTGTGACTGGATTTTTGAGTGAGAACATGAACCTCTTTCCTTTGAGCAGGTCTTCTGAGGGAAAGTGCTTTGTGTACTTTCCCTTTGCATGGATTTCCCCACCTGTAAGGCAGGGATGACAACTCTGACCTCATCTTCTGAGTGCTGCAGGCTGGCAGGCATGAGCCAAATCATCTCCTAAGAAGAAATAGTGACGTGTTTACTTTATGTAGTAACACAAAGCGCTGTAGTTGGAGACTCAAATGAAGAACCTTAGGGGCTGATGTAAAGAGTGAGAAAGAGCTGTTGAAGGGGAGGGGGAAAAAGAAAGATCAGTTGCTCAGGAAGAGCAATCTTCCCAATTTCTAATCCATGGCAACCTGGTGCTGAGGACAGCTGAGGGAGCTGCACGTCACCAGCACGTCTCTCAGCTGCCTTGGCCACTCACCCTCCTCACCACCCTTTGGGCTTCCCTGGCTATTGCTGGCTCTGCATTTATACCACACTCCCCAGATACTGCAGTGCTGGCTGGGGTATAAATACTGCCAGACAGCAATCTGTCACTCCTGTCACTGTCCTGACAGGCCCCAGGATGGCACTAATAGGGGATAGCAATGGGTTTCTGTGCTGGGAGAATTTTGAGCTGCTTTCTGACACCATGAATTCTCCCACTGCTGAGCTCCCACCTTGGGATTCAGTGCCTGCATGTACACTGAGGGAAGCTGGGACAAACCTCTTTTGTTGCTGACAGCATTGTTTTGAGCTGTGCCATGATAGACACGGGCTGTAAGGCTTGCTGCTCCTATTGCAGTGAAAGAGAGTACAAATCCTCATGGGCCTGCTACCATACTGTTTATTTTGGGCAGAACTGGCTCCTCTCCAAGTGGGACAGAGCACAGCTTTGAGGCAGTCATGATTCACCCCCACCTCTGCTTTTGCAAACAGGCACCTGAGCAGGGAAACCAATATCACAGACATCCCTGGAGAGTGGTCACAGGCTTCTGTAGGTGTGATGATGGTCAGGAGCTCTCAGAGATCCTTTTGGGGGAGCATTAATCAGAAAGGCAAATGCTGTCTGAATGAATAAAGGCACTTGCTATTTTGTGAGCAATCCTGAATATGATTTTAATATAGTCATATGAAATAAAGTGTAAAGGGAGTGGACAGAGAGTAGAGACAGCAATGACAGTTTGTAATTTCTGAGGAGTCTGAGCATCCTGAAACTCTTTGAGGCAAAACCTAAGGGTTCATCAATCACTACTAAGGGATTGCTCTGAATCCCTCCCCTTCCACTTGGGATAGAGTTACAGCTGTCCAGGTAAGCCATAAAGGTGGCTTGTCACCTAAATTTAAAGACCAGATTCAAATTTCTGCAGTGTGAAGTCTGAAGCCAGAGGAGTGGAAAAATGGAATTTCCCTTCTTGGCAGATTTGTCAGACTTTGTCTGACAGCTACAGAGTTGACTATCACCTAGTTAGGGTATTGTTTGTTTGTTTATGCTTTAATGAGGACACAAACACAGGATTTCAGGTAGATGTACTCTTTGTGTAGATGTCATATCGCACCATCCTTGCCTCATCCCAGCAGGAGCAGAAAATAAAGGATGCAAACTGCAGACCAAACAAATGTAACGTGGCTGATGCTGTTCTTACTTTGCACCTAGACCTCCAGGCTGCCTTGCTTTGGGCCCTGGGAGGTCAGAGGGAAGAATGAGAGGTTCAGAAGGTCACATCCATGACTTGGGGATTAGCCAGGGACTTCTGGTTTGCCTGGTTGTACCAAGCTGTACCCCTACCTGAAGACAGAATAAAAATTGCCTTTCAAGTCAAGCCACCATTAAGTCATTCATCAAAATCAAAGACTTTGAGCACTTCTGTGGCATTAGGAAAAGAATAATACCATGAGAGGATGTAAAGGAGTGCAGAAGTTATGAGGGCAGAAAACAGTCCTCTGAGCACACTCCTTTTTCCTACCATTTTAACTTCATAACCTACAAGCTCACGGTATTCTAAGTGCTTTTACCACTTGCACTAAAGCAGCAGTGAAGGAGAAAAAAATGTTACCAAAAGAAAAATGCCGGCAATCTCATATCTTTTATAAAACTAAGCATCAGAACGGTCTTTTGTTCCTAGTTACTTTAGAGTAGGTAAAATATAACTAATTCTGAACTGTTGGGTAAGAAAATTATGTGCATTTGATATATACTTCGAGATACCACTGGGGGGGGGGAATCCTTTGATATACCACATGGGGAAAGAGCCATTAAATCACTGAAGCTTTCTGCATTGAGGGATGGAAATGATGCTCTGGACAAGTGTTTCCATAATGCCAGCAGAGGAAAGATGGATGAGAGTAGCCCAGGCACTGAAGCAGCATAATAACACACTTGGAGGGCTTGGGTGCTGAAAGCAGTTTGTGAACTCTTGGGAAACATGAGAGCAAAGGAAAGCTCTGAGGTTTTCTTGCAGCACAGGACATGCACCACCAAACTTGCAGGCAAATGTTCAGGGAGCCAGAGAAGATGTAAAAGAGTAATGACAAGGCAGATAGGAACTATCTACAGGGTAGAAGTAATGAAGAAGGAAAGATGGAAGGAAGAAACAACCTGGAGTGGCGAAGTGAGAGGCAGGTAATAAAAGAGAAAGGCCAGAGCTTCACTGCTGGTTGTAGTTTTGATCCTAGCAATTACTTTTTGCAGACTGTATTTAAATAGCTTACAGTACCTGTGGGCCATGGCATAAACACCTGCTCCTCCTCAAAGCTAATATCATTGTGGAGAAATAAAAAAGGGAATTTGTAAACATGTGTCAGTCTCGGCGATCCTAATGCAATCTATAGGTTAAGGATATCTGATGGATACTCTCCTGGGTTTAAGTAGGGAGTTGTATTACTGTTTTAAGAATGGTGGTAGGGAATATAATTTTCATTAGAATGAGAATTAAAATATTAATATTTGGTTTGATTAAAATTATATCATTCTTTAACCTTAACACTAAGTGTCTCTGGATCATACACAATCTGTGATAGAGAAACTGAGGTTCCATTGCAATCTGTGGCTTCCAAAAGATGAAGTATAACAAAGAAGTATAACAAAGAAGTCCCTATGATGCATTAATGTGTGTGTGTACCCAGGAGGAGGGAAACACCAGCAAGCAGGAGCTGGAGAAAGCTGTCTGAGGAAAAAGCAGGTGTACCAGCCTACCTGTAAAGTGCTGCCTGGGTGCTGGCCAGGTGGTAATCTGGTGGATATTTGGCACGGGAGAATTTGTTGGTTTTATAGTTTTGTGTCCAAGATGGACTGTGCTTTGGAAAACACAGGAACTATAGATTGCTTGCACTGTTGGGAAGCAGGACAGGGATGGCATTTGCTGGACACAGTGCCACCATTCTCCATATCGTGCTGCAGAAGAGCCTGTTTGGGAGAACAGTCAGAGGGAAGGGAACTCTTGCTTTTCTCGGTGCCCAAGCACGAATGGTTTATCCCTGTGGTTTTATGGGCTGGACTGAAAGGACAAGGGATTCCAGAAATGTGAGACTCCATCAGAAGCAGGCTCAGGAGGCCACTGAGGGCTGTGAAGTGACAGAGACACAGGGAGAAGACAAGAGTTGTATGATAGCAGGGGGCAAACTGGGGAGATCCTGCTCAGCGCTCCTCATCCTGAGCATCCCCCAGGCCAGAGAATTTCCTCCCAGGGTGGAGGATGTGTGCTGGTGATGCACAGCAGCACCTCATCCCTGCCCTGCAAGGAGAGAGAAAGGCTTGATGTCTGGAGGAGCTGGCTCTCTCTGCAGGCCTTTTCATGCCAGTAGCTGCCAGGTCTGTGTGCCCATCCTCCCGGGTGCCACGGCTGCTGGGTCCCCAGGGATGTGGCCCCTGTGGGACTCAGAGAACAGCACAGTGCCTTCCTCAGAGCTTGGGCTGACAAGGGGAGTGCAGCAATGTCAGCCTCTAGTGCCTGTCTGCCCTTTATTTCTGTTTGGGTGAACTGATGTGCAGGTGCAGAAGGGTAATGTTGATAAATGTTGGCATATAAACAACCATATAAAATATTAGGGGGAAATTAAAGTCAGAACAACCTGTGGAGATCATCCAGTCCAACTTCCATCCATAAGTCTGTTGCCCACTCTCTGTGCACCTATCAAGGGCAGTTGTAGGAGTTTTTAAAAATAGTTTTTGTCAGTGCAGTAATTGCATCATAATTATTTCATTATGTAGCCATAAAAGTGAGGATGATTATAAGAATTCAGAAGAAAAAGAAGACAAAATGACACCAGAGCTCTTAACTTGTAGTCCCCCAGCATTAACATCAGAGTTAAACCACAACTATGAATCTGGAATGTTACCCACTGATATGTGTGGGTTTGCATCTGGTCTTTTGGTTAAGTATTCAAAATAGGTTATGTATTCAAAATTATTTATGTAGTCAGAAAACACATGGCCTTACTGAATTAAGTAGTGCCTGTTCACACTGGGTTTGCTGTCCTAATTTTCAAAAAAGTGAAGAGGATGTAGAAAAAGGCTAATTTTTTTGGTGACAATAGTGAAAGCATGATTTCTTGCACCATGAATGGTATGGTTATTTTCAGAAAGAACTGAGGGTCAAACAGCCTTTTAGGATTGGAAGTATGAGACAATGGATAACCATTGTACTGGTTCTGTCAGTACTGTCAATACCATCTGACACAAGAAGAAAAAGAAAATTTTAAGAAAGTCTTTCAGAAAGTTCCTTTTTCTGACATAACCCTTCTCATTTGTATACAAGTAGATTCACACATCCTTTTTTAAGACTCATGTGTCTGCTCTGTAGCACAAGCTTTGCTGATGATGTAGGAGTTGCTTGGGGGGTATTTATGATTTAAAGAAGTGTGGGATAATTTTATGATTAAAAAGACAGAAGTGTGGGATAGAAGGAGTAGAGGGCTGCAACCCTGCTCCTCATAGACTCTCTTCCCTGCCCAACACCTCCATCCCAGGGAGTATTTTACTTCCTGAAAAAGCAGGTTGTTTGAGATGTAAGTTAAAGTTTAGATACCTTGCTATGTGGCAAGGAAAACCATAATCTTGGATTTGGGTAGCTGGCCATTTAAAAAAGCACCATAGTGAACTCTGTGATGGTGTCAGCAGGTAGCTCTTACTGATGTGTGACATAACTGGTTGTGGTTTCTTCCTGGACGGATATCTGCACCTAAAAATAAATGTGACACAGTTTGTGTTTTTAGCAAGATGGCACAAATACTTTTCAAATTACTCTGTTGACTAGAAAACAATTGCACTTCACCCTCTGATGAGTGCTGGCACCTGCTGCCTCCTGAAGTTTATTTGCAGCATGAATCATCAGCGGGGCCTTGAAGTGCCATCAGTCCATTTTAGGCTCTGAAGACCTGGAAGACATGAAGACCTGGCCTTTTATGGACTCCACCTGGAAGCCCTTCTTCTGCTGAGGCATCTGAATCTTTCTTTTGCTCCTCGTCCTGCGTCCCTCCTGTGGGAAGGGCCTGTAACCTGCATATCCAAACGATGGAGTTTGTGCTGCTGTGGCTGCAGTTTCTGGTCACTCCAGGGCAGTGGCAGCTCCCTTTGGCTCCACCAGTCCAAGTGCTGAGGACCTCAGTTTCCACATTGTGATCTCACTGTGCAGAAGCCAGGCACCAAACAATCTTTGCCACCCTGTGGCCTGTAAAGGAAATGAATGAAATGCGATCACATCCATAAACTAAAGGAGCAGTGAAAAGGATATTTCTGTACAAAGACATACAGGCTTTTCTCATCAAAAATGGGGTCAAAGCTGGTCTGTTCTATTACTTTCAGAGAGAACTTTTATGTGTTATATTCTTCCTCAAACTGCTAGTGGCTTTATAGCCATAATCTCTTCAATTATTTCTGCACGCATTTTGCCATATTCAGAAATTATTTACAAACTAGAGGTACAAGGATCATAAATGTCTCTACCTCAGAGCTGCAGAAACTCAATACTTTTCAATGCCCTTGGATGCTAACAGTGCTGTGGGCACTGGGTGTTATTATAGTAGCATTTACTCAGCCACGCTGCCCTGCTGAACGCTGAGGGGCATGCTAAGAAATAGATTGGTCCCTTAGGAATGGGAGTGGAAGGCAAGTCAGGATGTGGCATGGTTTCCCAGGCCACAGGGAGGAAAGCTGCACGAGCTCCATGTCTCTGTGAGCCTGACTGAGGCTGTTTGCAGTGGCAGTAAATTCAGGGTTTCCAGTGAGTGAGGAGCACACGTGCAGGGCAGCAGGGTGTCGGGGTGCCAAAGTTAACATCAGGTGAGCTGGCTCTGGAGTCAGCAGCAATGCAGGCACCACACCAAGCCCTGTGCAGGAGGGAGCTGCCTTGGCTGAATGCACGTGGTCACAGTGGGATACAGCCCTTGTCCCTGGGGTCTGTGCTGCTGCACAGCAAGGTCAGGAGGTGCAGGAATGTGTAAGGATGGGGTACACACTCATCCTGAGCCGCCCTGCACGGAGTGGGCACGCTCCGGGTGTCCTTGGGTACCTCTTGCCATGCACACTGCTCCCGTGTGCCAGAGCCTCTCAAATAGCTCCTGAGAGCTGCACAGCCACCCCCACACTCCTGCACTAAGACAAGACAGCTGCAACTGATCTCTCTTCCCCTTTGCCACCTACTTCAGCCAGGCACGGCTGGCAAGGGCTTTGCTTTCCTTAAAATTCCCAAAGGTCTCCTGCCCTGAATGAACATGACCCATGCAGAGCTTGATTAGACCGTCTACCACCCACAGCATTTCAGTATGATTGACTTAGACCCTGAGGGCTTTGAACCTGCTCTTCCTGACCTGGATTAGAGCTGCTAAAATATGGGCACAACAGATGTCTCTTCTGTCCCACAGGTGCCAATCTGCCCCTTAGGTGCCCCTACATGCATCTCCCTTGTTGCTGCAAGGTCCCTGCAGACACTGGCCCCATCCAGGAGAATGCTAGGTGTTAGCTTGCTTAAAATATGGTAGCATCATGCAGTATTGCAATAATTTGGCTGTAAGAGGTGAACATCTAAACTGAACATAAGCCATAAATTACAGCTGGGAGGCAAGAAGATGTTGGAAAAATCCACAGCAACCTGAATTTTTCTGGGACTTTCCATGAGACTGTCAGATCAGCTTGAAAAAGTTGAAATAAATCAAGTTCCCATCCGCACCCTGCAAAAGCAAAAGCAGCTCAGCTTTGCCTCATTCTAGGCAAAAGCAGTCAAGCATTTTGGACAGAGGTCACTTCTAATGCCTCAGTGAGAAGCTGTGCCTTCTGTCTCTTTGTGCCATTTGGAATGTTTCAAGGCAACAAGGACTGTAATTTAGGCCCAGCACAGTGGAAGGATAGTGACCACCTGATGAAGGCTACTGAAGCCTCACTGGGACCTTCTGGACAGAAACTTTTCATTGCCTCTCCTCTGTGCCACTGCACAAGCAGACCACACAAAGGACCCAAGCACAGCCTTGTTCTGGGCTGCCTTCGAGTGCAGGAGGTGAATTTTAAATTTTATCAGGATGCTGGTGAAGTTGGCTGCTTCTGGCTCAGGGCTCTGTGAATGTCTAATGAAGGTCAGAGTATTCTCCCTGATGGTTATCCATGCTGCTGCTCAGATGTAACGAGAGATGTGTGAAAGCACAGGCTCTGTTCTGCTCAACAGGCTAAAGTGAGAGCAGGGAAGGGATTGTGGCAGATATTTCCTCCCATCTGGCAGCTCGGAGAGCGCTCTCTGTATGGAGAGCTCACTTTCCATATGGAAAGGTCAAACGAACTTCACACTTACTAAATTTTATTAGCCAATTTTTGATATCCTTCCTGATGGCTCTACCACATGGTTAGCTTGAGCTCTTCATCCTTCATTAACAGTGATAATGATGATCATTTTTACACTTAGCTCCCAGTCCCTGTAAAAGAGACCTTGACCATGGGGATGCCTGAGGGCTGCTCAGCCTGCACTGCCTATGCTTTTGTGCAGACATGGTGCATTTACTTACCCTGCAGATTAAATCTCTCTGAAGTAACTCACTGCTTAGACAGCTCACCCTGCAAATTTGGCAAGAGTCTTTAGCACTAAACAAATCTGGGTAAAATAAACCCAAAGAGAAAGAGGTTTTCCAAGAGAAAACCAATAATTATACATTTGTAGTGACTTGGTTGAAACTTGCCTTGGAAGCATACTGCAATCAGTCTGTCACCAAAATGTGCTGTATTTTGAAAGGGATCCTTTGTACTTACTGTATGATTTTAGCAAAAACCCCAAAGCTGCACTGCAACTTTGCCATGACGAGGTAGAATTGGTGTTGTGTTCTGGTATGTAGGTTGGTTTTCAGCATCAGCTCTCATTAAAAACTGTGATTTAATACTAGAATTTGACCATGACCAATGGATGCTCCATACCAGTACATCTATCTACACTGTTTTTAAAAAATATAATTTTCAATTTTAAATGTTTGGGATTGGCAAAAAAAAAACCTTCTAATCAAGAGCCAAGAATTTAACATGTACCTTGTCTGAGGTGTTGCTATGATATTGATAGCATCACAAACTTTGGATTGCTTTTTCCACACTTCCATATTGTTTTATGGAATCAAACTTTGGCCTGCTTTTCCACACTTTCCCCTTCAATATTATTTTAAACTAATATTGATCAAAATGGAAGTAGCCCCTAACAGTCAGACTACCACAACAATTAGCCTAACAACTGGTGGATCCTCTAGAAAACAACAACAATTCAGGGCTTTTATTGTGAATTTATGAATTATAATTCATTATAATTATGAATTTATAATGCCCTGTCTTTGCTAGTAACCTTTGAAGTACAGGGCTGTGCTGAAAACATCTGTTGATCTTTATACAGTGCCTCTATAAATAGCTAGTGCAGCTATTGCATCCCCGCCTCAACACTTGGGTGTCAAAACCACATCAATGTGACCAAAAAAAAAAATTGTCCATGGACAATACCAGGTTATTAAGGCAAAAAATTTCATATGTCTCACTTCTTCTTATTATTCCTGTCTTCTATTGAGATATATTTTGGTCAGCACAAAGGAGATAATGAGGATCCTTGCTATGGTACACTGCATTTAAAATTAGATTGAGTAGAGCTGCTCAAATGCTGCCTGATCAATACAAATCCAACACGGTACAATGCCATGCTCTTTTGTATAGAAACTTAGGTCAGGTAATGTCCAGCTGGGTGGAAATCTCCATCTGGTGCCTGGTGAAAGCGCTGGGACAGCCAGTGCTGCAGGTTATTCAGTAGGTGGAGCAAGCATTCAGTTGTGCTTTCATGCTGGTGTAAACCTGGAGATGTGCTGTAAAACCAACAGAACAGCTGTTCCCCTGGTCAAACTGGGAGAAAGTTCACTTTCAGGGGCACCTGATCAATGGAAAGTACCCAGATACAAGCCCAGGATATAGTTTTATATCTCTAGTTTGCAAATACAAAAAATGGGATAAACTTTTTTGTTAAAAGGACATTGCATTTCACTTCTGTAAATGATACTCATTTGCAGGGAAATGCTCTGCACAAAAAGAACAGCAAGGTTATAGAATTCCAGAAAACTTTGGACTCGATGATCCTGTGGGTTCCTTCCAACTCAGAATTCTCCATGAATTTGTGAATTAGAGCATTATAAGGAATACTAATAGCTCTGGTGACTTTTCTGATTGCTAATGGAAGAGTGGGATGGTGTCCTCCCAAAACAAAGCCACAGTTTTTGGCTTCAGTCACAGGTTTTATCATCTTCTGACAAGAGCAATAGGAAAAGCTATTATTTTAACTTTTAATGGTTTTCTTTTTGAGACATTTTTTTAACACAGGTGCATTTTTAATATGCTCTCACTAAGTACTTTTTTCACGACTTCTAGTACTTAACTTTATAAACATGACATCTGAAAATAAGATATGGGCAGAATGTGATAAAAGACAGGTATATCTTCACCTCTTGCAGCAGCATACTGTGACAGGACTGAATATTCAGCTCCCCAGCCATCTCCTGAGTAACCAAGCTTAGGAACCAAACTACTTTGCTAAAAACAAGAATGTCATTAATTTCTTCCACACTGGTACCCAGAGAGCTCTCTGTGAAAGCCCAGTGTGGCTCATTTTCAATGGGCATTAATGCAGGTGGGGGCAGAAAGGTTTTGTACGAGTGCCTGTGCCTTGTCTGTCTGTCTCTTGTGCCAGCTGCAAAAGTGTGTGCTGCGGGGTGGCAAAGCTGCCTAACAGACGAAGGCAGCTGCCAGCAGAGCTGCTGCTGATCTCCCAGCTACTTCTCCTGTAACCTTGGATGACCATCATTTCTGGGTAAAGGGAGAGAACATGAACCTGTGGATTAGGATCTGATAAATCGTGCCTTTGCCCCAAACCTACGTGATCAGTTCTATCACGCCTGGTAAGCAATGGCCTCAACCGCGTAACCTGAGAGCCTGGCCACGTACAGTAGAGATCAGCCTGGGTCTGCTGGGCTCAGTCTATGGCCTGTACTCTCTCCATGGCTGCACAGCTCTTCTCAGGTTGCCATCACATCCCTGTAACTGCTTTTGGCTCTGTCTGATGGCTAAAACAACTGTACGGCCGCAACAGGATACGTGTTAAGTAAAGCTTTGTTGTCAAGTGATGCTGGATTTTTGCCCAACCACTTTAAGTGCCCATCCTCTTCAACATATCACAGGAGGAGGTATGGAAGTTTCAGCAGAGAGCACTGATTTGTCCAAAAAGATCAGCATGTGCTTCCTTTCATCAGTCAGGGATAAAAAATCATTCCGCCGTGTTCTCTGCTTGCTTTATATATTCAGTTCATGTGACTTACTGCACGGAAAGTTAAGTGGCTTGAACTGCTGGTGCACCAGAATAAGACCTTAATGGACTCCTCTTTTTCCACCATGGAGAGGAACATGCCCTAGTTGAATGCATTTCAACCAGGGCTCAGGAGTTCATTCAAGCTAAAAATATCCCTGCAGTGCTGTCAAGGTATCAGGCACGAAGCTTATATATAACTCCATTTTTTCCACACAAACCCACTCATGTGGGTTTACACCATTCAATAAAACAGCACAAGGCACAAAGTAGATTTCATTTGCTTTCCCTTTAGCTACATTGGCTCAGCCAGATCACTGATCCCAGTTTGGACAGAGCAATCCATCTGGCAGATCTTTTTATTGAGACCCCACAGCACACATAATTATGGACACAATACATGCCTTTATGCACCAAAGTGACTCATCTGAAGTAAAAAGCTAATTACTGTCTGCTAATGACAGACCAGCTGGGACTTTAGGTGGGTTGAACTCTCCCTTTGCTTGTTGTTCTTAAAGTTTTGGTGAAAAGTTATACTCTAGATGCCTTTTCTCCTTTCTGAGCTTAGTCTTGGCAGGGTCAGGACATAGGAATGGAAATATGTAAAGGGATAAAACTAAAACTCAGCTAAAGTTGTAGTTTTTCTGTCTTCTAAAGTACAGAGTAGCAGATGTGAAATAGCTTTTGGGGAAAAAAATAAATCTAGAGTCGCTCTTCTTTTAAAATTATTTTTAATCTCTTTCTCACCACAAATGCTAAAACAAACAAAATCTCTCTGACAAGGAACACATTCTCAGCTTTGGCCCTTGAAGGGTCTTCCCTGTTAGAGAAAGGACTGTGTTGGGATGATGAGGGGGAAATGCTCACATAAATATGTGCAGAGATGAGATGCCCCAACTCAACTTTTGCTCTGCTTTTGCAGGTGAACAAGTGGCCAGCACCCCAGCTAGCCAATTTAAAGTTGTCTCGGGAATCTCTGTGCTGGCGCTGCCCTGCAGCCAGCAGCTAATACAGTTGCTACTTGTGTCACTGGCTAGCAACCTTTTGTGCCATCTAGGCTTGTACTGCTAGTAAAAGAAAACAATTACCAGAGTGTGGCCAAATGCAAGTTCCAGCTGGTCACTTCACTAACTGAACAATTCAGACCTATCTGTTCATTTGGGTTAAGCTCAGCAAATGGTTCATAAGAGGAGAAAGAGTTGTTAAGTGTTCAAATTTTCTGAAACAGAGAGGATTTTTTGCTTTCTTTTCCCAAACTTGATGCACAGAGAGGTTTGGAAACCATTCAGAGACAGGAAGGGGAAGGCTTTCTTTTTTATTTCCCTCATCCTTGAGAGCTATCCAAAGCAGAATATGATCCATGCTCAGTTCCATGACCCCCCAGCCATGATGTACTGGTGCAGGGGGAGGGATAAGAAGCCACTTGGCAACTGCAAGAGCCTCTGAGCAGAAGAGGCTTCTTTGGAAAAGGAATGCTGCCCCATGGGGGCTGGTTTGGCCCTGGGCTCTGGAGCTGAGGGAAGAGGAGTGACCTGCAGCATCCAGCTGGCCTCTATGGGGAGCCCATTGCCCCCGAGGGCTTGCACACCAGCCCTCATTGCTGAGCAGCTACAGACTTCAGTCACAAAGTGGACAAATACTTCAGTATTTTGGCAGAATGAACTCCACAGCAGCCAGTATTTGCCCAAAATTCACCCTGCCTCATTACCAGGATGATCAATTTATTAATGGAGAGCCTCCATAAAGGCGACACTTGAGGAGGAGGTTGGTGCATGCTGCAGAGAGGAGGATTCCCAGGAGGGTGTGGGGGAGATGTGCTCAGTGGCTGCCCAGCCTGGGGATGTAAGTCACAGGGATTTCAGAGGGCTCATCGCTTCCTGGGAAGCACTCATCACCTCCCAGGAGCAGCCTGCACACTCTGTGCAGAGCACCCTACTAAACCCCACACCCCTGGGTGCCGAGGCACCACCCTTGTTCTCAAGATGCTGTGGCCAAGGGAAGTAGCAGACCTGGAGAGAGAGCCTCAGCCTCCTTACAGAATAGAGAATACACCATTTTGTGCTCAAAGTATTCCTGTTTTTCCTATTTTTCACTGTTGATTAAAGGAGTTGAGGGAAACACTGAAGTGGATAAGCAAATCACCAGCATAGCCATAGATAAATATTGTATGTTTCATGTAACTATAGATAATATGCTGTAGCATATCTACAACTATGTTTTGATTGAGAGATATTATATGTGTTGAGGCAAAACTTGAAAGCACAGTTTAATGAAAATTGCATTAAGATTCAGCATGAGAAGAACTGCTCAGTTGATGAAAGATGTGTTCAGGTGCTCGCAGTGTTCTAGAGGGTGAATTAACTCGTTGCACAAGGTAAAAAAATAAGCCAACAAATCCAGACTTGGTGTTGATACTGCTTTTTGGAGAAACAGTATTAAGATGAGAGAGATTTTTATTGCAAATTAAAAAGCATTTTTGCTCTGGTTAGATACACAAAGGCTTACTCACTTACTCTAAGGGTGCACATGTACCTCTGTTAAATGTATATATTTGACTAAAAGCTCTTCTGGACAGGTTGTCCTCCTGTGAGAGAAATGCAGTTTCTCTAAGTTAAAACTGTGTTAAAGTTCCTGTAGAAATTCCTACTATTTCTATTTCTGAGGCTAGCTATTAAGAGTTGATGTTTGATGGGTTTTTTTGCAAAGCATAGGCATTAAAATTTGTATAACTTTCAATAACACATTCTGCAGAAAAATATGTAAAACCTTTGGAGGGTAGAATTACAGAATAATAAATAACCTTTTCTTACCTCAGTTGTCAGCTGAATTACACATTTTTCATCCATGTGAGATCTGGAAGGATCAAGGACAAAAAAAAAAAATTTAAAAAAAGTAGTCTAATTTAAATAAATCCCTAGCTCTAGTATTACTCAGCTTCTGCCAAGCTATCATTTTCCAGTCTCATAAAACTGTCATGTCATTAGCATTTTGGGATGGTCTCCTTATAAACCTGACCTTTACAATGGATTTTACACGTGGATTTAAAAATCTTATTCTTACTTTGCTCTGCAGTTGCCTCATGTACTGACTAAAAGGTTTTGTCAGATGGAAACTGGCTGGATTTCTAAGTTCCCATTAGGCAGCCAGCTCCTCACCTGCAGTTCTTTAATTTGTAAGCCAAGGGAGCTGGTGGAGAAGCACACACAAAAGCATGGATGTGACCTTAATTCCGGGCAGGCGCGCCGCATGCGGATCATAATGGTGTTTATTGAGCTGCCCTATATTTAGCCCCTCCATCCCGAGAGAGCTTTGCCCTGGGGGCTGCTTGATCCTCTCTGTCAGTGCCAGGGGTGGGAGGCACTTTAGCTGCCTTCTGCTGTGAGCCCAGTGAGAAATGCCTGGGCACGGCGGCCGCACGCACAAAGCCAGTGACCAAACATAGCCCCGTGGCAGGAGCTGTGTGAAACCAGCAGGGATCGCTTTCCACAGGGCCTCCCGACATTATTAATTGAACACTGGGAGCAAATTAATCCCGATCCCACGCTGGCTGCTCTCCAAAGCATGGCAATTTCATGGTACAGTCTCAGAGCAGGTTTGCAGTTGACTGCTGGAGCGCACATTCCTCGGTAGGAGCTCTTCTTTGTCAACAAATTGTTGCCAGAGTTCAGAACCCCTCTGCAAAGCAGTTGGTTGCATCAAGCAATGGTATTATCCCATATAAAATCCAGACTGACTGCTTGCATTTTTAACTCCAAAGTTAGTGGGGAAAAAAACTGATATCACTTTGTGTTTTTGTGTGATGGCCTCTGGCCAGTTAAAAGATGGACTTTTAAAATATTAAAATAATAAAACTAGATTTAACAAAATCTAGTGATAAAAATAAGAAATTAACAAACCATGAGAAAATTAAGAAAAATACCTAGAGTACAAATAAGTTGTGTTTTAAAATATAACACAAAACATCACAAAAATATAATCCACATTGCTTCAAGAGATAATGCCTTGTTTTTTCATGTCCAAATATCCTGAACTTTGCAGGCAGTTTTTTAGCCTGAACTTCTTAGCTGAAATCTATCTCTATAATCAGTTTTGTGTAGTTTTAATGAATGGTCATAAATCACCTCTCTTTCCCCCCACCAGCTTGGCTGATAACAACTCAAGGAAAGGTCACGGTTTCGGGTTTTTTGGCAATCATCTCCACAGTTCAAATAATCAGATACATCTGCAGTTCTCGAGTTACCCAATAATACTGTACAAAGAAAGAATAGGGTCACTGAGGAAAGTTCATTTCCAAAGCAGGTCCATGATTGGAGATTTGAGCAGACCCAGCCACCTGGCAAGGTTGCTCCTGTGGAAAGGGACTTTGAGGGACCTGGGGGAAGGAGCAGCAAAGTTGAAATCAGTCAGTGTAACTTCAGTTCCTGGAGAAAAGTGGGCTTAAACTTGCACTCCATAGGCAAAGAGAGAGAAACATAAAGAACAGATAAACAATGTGAGTTTGATGGGATTTGTTCTTGGTGAGTTCTTCTAAAATGGGTCAATGGGCTTTGCAGAGAGAGTAGAAATGGTGTTTGCCTTTCCCAGGGTGTGATTCTCTTCTGTTAGCCAGGTAGGAAAGCACTGTGATGGTGAAATTATGAGGTGAGAAAAGCCTGTTTGGATTGTTCCTGAAGGTCAATTACAAATACTGCATCATTTATGTTAGTAGTGAACTTATGGGAGTCAACACCATTGTTTGTTCAGTATTTTCATTGGTACCCGGCAGAAGAATGGAAAGCATGCTCAGGACAGCACCCAAGCTGAAAGACACAGTCATGCCAACATGAAAACAATGGATGTTACTCAGGGATGGAAGAGCAGGACACAAAATTATTCTTCTCACTGTGGGAGAGGCTCCACCTGGTATCTTGTAGGCACCACTTCTGACTGCCCTTACAGATGGGCTAAAGGACATGTGAAGAGCAGTGATGGGAGATGCAGCTGGTATGTCCCATGGGTAAAGATAAAGTAAACCTAGGCCTAGGGAAAGCTGGAGATTGAAAGAAGAACACTGTTCACCCTTAGTTATGAAAAACCCTGTAGCATAGAGCGGGAATCATCTTCTTCCTCCATCTGTGGCAGAAATAATGGATTGGCAGCAAGGAGAAGCCAGATAGACCTGAGGACCATCTTTCTGATGGTGTATGGACAATCAGGTACCAGGGAATTGGCCTGGGGAAGCCATGAAGCCTCTGCAAGCAGAACTTTGTCAGTGCGGGCTGGGCAGGCACCTGCCAGGATGTTTGTGAAAGCAATAAAGTGTTTATAATTAGTCTTCTTCAACAGATTCCCACAGTTTGCATGTGCTATTGCTGTCTACATGTAATAGCCACCAGAACATTCTCTTGTGTCACTGACATTGTAGACGCAGTTTAATCTGTCATGCACAAAATTCAGCAAGTATTTGATTTATTTTGTCTGAGGAGCAGACACCCCATATAAATACACGAACACATATTTAGACTGTATTTGCAGCACTACTGAAAAGTAGGGCTGAAATCTAAACTCGTTCTGGGATTATGTTCCTGCCTGTTTGTTTTGGCATGAGATTTTGGGGTCTGGAAGAGAAGGATGGGTAGCGAGGGGGAGGATCTGGTTTAAAAACATCCATATCTTCTGCAGCCCTTGTAAGGCACCCGGCAGGAGCGAGGGCCAGGGGGAGCTGCGGGCAGGGCGGGGGCTGCGGCTCCACCGGCACTGCCGGGGCTCAGTGACACGGGAATGCACGGCACAGGGCAGCGGCCAGAACCTGAGCCTGTCTCATCCTAGGAGGAAAAGCGGCCTCCCATTGGGAGAGCCACGCCAAGGTCTTTGCATCATGCAAGCTCAAGCACTCAGGGTTAGGGTCTTGAAATCCACCCAGCTCTGGAGTTTCTTTAGAAAGGACTGACACTCACTGAGAGGGAGAGGACTGCCAGGAGGGAGTGCACATTTGGTTTCCATTTGCAGGTTGAGTGTTAAGAAGAGCCCCTCAATTTCTTCTACAGGCTCGGATGGAAAAGGAAATAAAGAAAGATCCCCTTGACTAGCATAGTCTCTGTGAGAGAAAGGATTGAGCCATCCAGGTGTTGGTTTTCATTCAGTTTTTGCTTAGTACTTTTTCAGTCAGACCCTTGCTAAATGCTGTAAGAAACACCATTTTAGTGCAAGCTACAAAAATCTCATTTTATTTCCACTTGGTTTTACTAGAAAACTTCCATACCAATGCACATGTGTGGGTATTGTATTTCCTCTCAGTATATCTGGTAGCACTTGGAGATGTATAATGTATGGTCGGCTGCACTGTTTATTGCTAAGCCACAAATCCACCTCTTCCATTCCAAAGTGGAATTTGCTCCCTCCTTCTTGGGTACTTGAGATTTTTTTTTCTTGAGAGAAAATCAGGGTGCTGTTTTCAGTTTTCCCTTCTCCTTAACACACACACAGAGAAATACATCTAAATTCCACTAATGTATTTTTTCGCTTTGATTTCAAAGATTACCACAGAGCTCACCTTGACAATGTGCAATGTTACCAGAAAACTACTGAGAGAAAAAATTTAATCCAGCAGTATTCAAATACTACTCAAGAGAATAATCAGCCAAAAATGAAAGCTTTCTCCTATGACTGTACCATTCTTCACCTCTCTGAACCTATAGGGAGCATTTTTTGCTGTGTGCACAGAATTCAACAGAATCCTTGTGCTGTTTCCTTATTTTTTGTGAAAGACATCACTTTCCATGCAAGAAGCATAACCTTTCCTGCAGGCCATCTTAGTTACTGGAACAGTGTTTGTCTTCTCCATGAAAATAATATTTTGATTTTTCTTCTGTATGAGTCTGATTTTTATAACTCCTTTGTGATCACTTAACACTGTAATAACTCAAATATTTAAAGTGGTATTAACGTTTCCTAAGGTTAAATTAACAGATTAATATTTTACCTTTCCCTAGTCAGAGAAAGCTCAACTAATTACTTCCCCACCAACTGTTCACTTCCTTGTCTGTCTCATTTAAAGGGGAAAAAACCCTATGCCTTCCTCTGTATGGTCTCCTATGTAACTGTATAGTTACAGTCTTCCTCATTCTTCATCTCTTGATTCCACTTCTAAGTGCCTCTTCTCAAATCCCTTTTAAATCCCACTTCCCTGCTACTTCCATGAGTAATGTATTTTAAGGTGCAGAGCTAATCCAGCCTCTCTACATTTTCCCCATCACCTTTACCTGTCTGACCTAAGCTCTATGAGCAAAGGACAGAATGTGGTTAAAGAGTGCATGTTGTTATTTTTACCAGAAAAGAGTTTAAAAGTGGAGTACCTACTGTGTTACAAAAGGCATTAAACACACAGATTTTCTGTGATTCTGAGGACAGGTCCAGTAACACTTCATGACAGATTTGGATGCGGAAATCTTAGACTTCAGTACCTTTAGTGAGCAAGAGATATTTAAAGGTGGAAACCACAAGAGAGTAATTGATGCTGATGCATGCATCAGCTGAGTATTGCTAGAATCATCAGGATGACATGTTATTTACTGATATCCCACATTATTAACCAAATCACATTGATCTGATTATTAATCAGTGGAGATGTCATGCCAGCACAGAGCAAGAAATTGCTATTTGCAAGAAGATGTGATGAAGCTGCACTTTTCCTGTGTACTTTTGACTGTGACCAAACAGGTCTAACACTCTGCTTGCTGCAGAGCTTTTCTGGCAACTGTAATAGATACAAAAAACCCCATAAACCCAAAATCATCTACCCCTTTGCAAAGCTGTTGAAGCATTCTGATCCCTTGTGAGGCAGTGCCACAGGGGAGCAGTCCTGAGGAGCCAGCTCTGGGTCCAAGCTGTGCACCCAAGCTTTGGATGCAATGCATGGAGGCTATTAGACACCTCCAAAGCAGGCTTTACAAAAGCTGACACTCTGGTAGCTAAGAGGAAAGGCTGGGGAGAAGGCATTAAGCCTAAACCCCATGGAATTTTACGCTTTGCTCGAGGCCAGACTCGCAGCAAAGCGTCTCTGAGGAGCTGGCACCGCATCAGAGCAGAAATCTGTGACACAAAAAAGAGAGGAGGAAATCCTTCTCATTTTCCCCCACTCTTCTAACACCATACAGTGATTAGAGCACTTAAGCTGGGTGTCAGAGACTCACTTTTTACAAATGACATTAGGATTTGTGTGGCTCTGTACCCTGCAGCAATGTCTTAGTGCCATGGGAAATACCCTGATCTGACAGCCTAAGGCATGCAGGCCTCCAGGACTAGCCCTGACTGAAAGTGGAGAGGAACAGGTGTGGATTTTAAGTATGTATTTTTGTCACCAGGGGCATAAATTCCCTGTGCTGGAGACATCAGTGTGTTATAAACATACATGTATGAGTGCTCCATTGTGGTTTCTGCCTCAGTTGGGAGAATCACTGCCTGGGTTTGTAAGATTGAGTAGATTTAGTTCAAGATACCACCAAAGGAAAAGGGCAGAAAAAAACATCTCAGGACCATAGCTAGAAACTGGACTGTGAAAATAGATAAATAGAGTCAAGTTTCGATGCTCATTTTGGTGGGGATCTTGTCTGGGGATCTTGGCAGGAATACATGAACAACTGTTACTCAAAAAAACACCACCACTCTCAATTGTGCAGGTTTGGGGAGCAAAGATCTGATTCATTGTGTACCCTTAATGCAGGAAAACCAAACATTAGAGGGGAGAGTGAAGTGTGAGAGACTGACACCTGAGACCCTGGTTAGGGAGATCAGAGTGTGGGGCACTGAGAACCTGGGGTGGAGACCTTGCTTGAGAGGAGGCATCTGGAAGAAGGCAGAGCAGAAGGCCAGGCTGCTACAGCTGCCAGCAGTCACCCGAGTACAATGAATGATCAGGGTTTAAAATGCATTCCTTGGCATCCCAGGCATTTGGAAAGGACTGTATTTGAGGATCTACTCTTAGCCCATCATCAATTAAAACTAAGATATCTCATAATAATGTGCTAAAATATTGTCTTTCTCTAGTTATGTTGTGATTTTATTGTGCTGCTTGAGATTTTATTGTGCTGCTTGAGGGCCAAGCCTGTAATACATGTGGATGGGACACAAAACCCAGTGAAGTTGTTTGGGGATGAGGATGCCACTTACCACAGCTCTGTGGAGAACTGCAGTCACTGTGTGCACCAGGGGAGTTGAAGCTACATAAACCTGGGCTAAGATTGAGGCTGAGGAAGCCTAGTGCCCATAAAAGCTGGTGCTCAGCTTCTCATTGACAGCACACTGGGGGCAGGACAGACTCAGTAAGGATGGGAATCAGTTATCCCTGCTGCCTGGGGAGAGCCTTGCTGCACATGACCTGACTTGCTCCAAACCCTCCAGGTTTGGAAGATGTGTCTTTCTGTTAAAATATCGCATGGTGCTTCAGTAATATTTTCCATCCTGTCAACCTGCAGCCTAAGAGATGACCATGTATCTATGTAGAGTACTAAGAAATGACCATGTATCTATGTAGAGTACTAAAAGCTGGAGCCACCTCACTTGTTTTCCTCCAGGCAGCAGAGACCCTTATCTGGACCAGGCTATAAACCTGCCCTTGCTGCAGGGAGCCTCACAAGACTCCACTTGGGCTCAGTAAAGAAGGCAGGTCATTTTTCCTGGAGGCAGCAGGAAGAGTGGCAGCAGAGCCTCCTGGCTACAAGGTGAGATGAGGAGCTGGGAGCACTGGGAAACCCTTGTTTTGACATGGACAGTGCTGGGAAGACTTCTGGGATAGCATCGGCTTTGCATCTTGGCTCCTCTATTCCTGTGGCATCCCTGGCAGAGCTGCACACCATGCCACCCCATGCAGCTGGAAGGTCCTGGATCCTGGTAATCACTTGAGGGATTTCCACAGCTCTCCTGCACCTCAGTTCAGTGTTACCAGCACAATGCCAGCTTGCTCACCTTAGTGTTCAAGTACTTTAAATTTGGGATGTTGTTTTTTAAGCTGTGAATTTAAGTTATTATTTGCATTGTATACCTGTGGGCTGCTCCTCAACATTGCTGGCTTTCCTTTGTTTCTCCTCCTCAGTGTTTAACAGCTTGCCTTTTCAAAACTTCCATGGTGCTTGCACTGATTTTTGGTTTGTCATCTTGGGGACTGCTCAGTGAAGCTCTCAGCTGCCAAAGGTCAGGCATGCCACAGAAATGCCTATTTATAGGCCTTAGGTGCTGGTTGTGTCTAAACCGGCATTTGGAAAGAGAAAGATTTCTTGGAGACCGGTGGCTCTCTGGACTTCTGTAAAGGTGTAGGGCCAGACGGCCGTCCATAGGGTGTCCCTATGCAACGACGCCTCCTGCGACTGGGGACGCAGGGTGCAGGGGATAGTTTAGGGAAGAAAACAGCTGTTTAGCCACTGCTACATGTAGAACGAGGAGGGTGCACTTGCTGTTGCCACGCTGCGTGCTCAGCCAGTGCCCTGGGAGTTGTCTCCTGCAGCCGGTGCCGCCGGCTCCCCGGGGAGCTGGGCAGCATCTTTGTAGGCATGGGCAGCTCTCCCCTTCCAAGGGGTGTCCGGGCGCCTTTATTCCGGGGAAACACAGACGTTTAAAATAGGATTTCAGACGGCCTAAGTGACGCCGGCTCTATGTATAGTCCGCGTCTCGGAAAACCCGCGGGACCGGGGCCCGTGCCGGGATGTGCAGGGCCAGCTCCCCCGCGGTGTCCAGAGCGGCTGCCCTGTGCCGCGGGGGGCTGCGGGGGAAGCTGAGCCCGGCCCGACCCCTCCGCCCCCCGGCGGCGATGCCCGCCCGGGCCGGGAGCCGGTGCGTCGGGCGGAGGAGGGGACGAGAGAGGAGCGGAGGGGAGGGCAAGGAGGGGAGGGCAAGGAGGGGAGGGCAGGGCGTGGGCGGCCGCCGCCCCCCCGTCCCCGCCGGCACGTGCCTGCCCGCCCCCGCGGGCCACTGCCGCGCCCCGACGGCCCCGGCATGGACGCGCCCGGCCAGCGGCCCGCCAGCCCCCGAGCCGGCCCGGAGGGCGCGGCGGAGGAGCGGGACCCGAGCACAAACCCGAGCCCGAACCCCGGCCCGGAGGCGCCCATCCAGGAGGAGAGGGAGGCGGCGTACGTGGAGATCCGCGGCTCGCCGCAGGGGCCGGAGGAGAGTGGCCAGAAGCCCGAACTGGCCCCGGCCGGCGGCGCGGAGGGAGCGTCCGGTCCCGCACCGGACAGCGGAGCCGGTGGGACCGGGGATGGCGACTCGGCGAGCGGCGGACCCCCGGCGGAGGAAGCGGGGCCAGCATCCTTGGACCGCGGGCGGGATCGCCCTCCTTCCCCGGCGGCGGCGGAATGCGGCGCTGACACCGGCCCCGGCTCCGTGGAAGCGGCGGGGAGCGGCGGGACGCCGGAGGCAGGGGGCTGCCCGGAGTCCTCCTCCTCCTCCTGCCCTTCGCCTGTGACCAAGGCGGACGACTCTCCCGCAATGGGCGACCCGGTGTCGACGGAGGGCAAAACCTCCTCGTCGTCCTTCGGCTACGAAAGCGAAGTGGAGGATGAGGTCGCGGGGCGCAAGGCGACTCCCCCCGGCGCCCCCCCGGGCTCCCCTCCCGGCGGCGGCCGCGACGAGGCGCACTATATCAGCACGCAGGAGATCCAGCTCAGCGAGGTGGACCACGACATGGACTTCGACGCGGGGCTGGCCGCCCGCTGGGACTTCGAGGATAACAACGTGATCTATTCCTTCGTTGACTACGCCTCCTTCGGGAGCGACGAGACCCCGGGGGACACGCTGACGGAGGAGGAGGAGAATAGCTGCTACCTTAGCACGACCACCAGCGACCCCAACAACCAGACGGACAGCATCGACAACACCAGCAGCACCGAGATCGTCAGCCTTACCTCCGAACACGACACCCCCGGCGCGGACAAGCGCGCCAGCTCGGGGGAAAGCCGGTCCAAGCAGCCCGGCCGCCCCGGCGGGAGCCCGGGCGCCCAGCTTCTCCTATCAATCAAAGCCGCTTCCCGGGCTATAAATGAGTCTAGCAACGTGCACGGAAAGCAAAACACTGTTTACGCTGCCAAGCATGAAGGCGACATGAGTCTCCGTGTCGCCGCGGCTCCCGACCGCAGTGCGAGTTTAAAACAGGATGCGGTCCGCGACCACGCGAAAAAGTTCATCGCGGTGCCTGCGCGGCTGCAGACGCGCTGCGGGGCCGCCAGGGCAGGGGAGCACTCGAGCGGCGCCTCCAGCGCCGTCAGCGAGCTGGACGATGCCGACAAAGAGGTGCGAAACCTTACGGCCAGGGCTTTCCGCAGCCTGGCGTACCCCTATTTCGACACCCTGCGCCCCGGCTCCCGCGCCTCCTCCGCCTCCCTGTCCGACAATGCCCTGGGCATCAACCGCTGGTCCACCTACCTGGACCTCAAGTGCGGCACTCTGGGGCCGAGAGCCGAGCCCAGCCTGCTGCGCTCCGGCCGCTCGCAGACCAAAGCCCTCGAGTTCGTGGTCAGCAAGCTCGACGGGGAGATCGCCCACGTCGAAACGCCGCGGCGGCTGCGAGCGGGCTCCCGGGTGGTGACCCTGCTGGACCTCGGCGATGCCGCCGAGGCCGGGGAGCCGCCGGCGGCGGAGGGCGGCGGGAAGGGCTCCAGCAAGAAGTCCAGGTTCGCCTCCAGCCTCCTCAAAAACGTAATCTCCAAGAAGATGCAGCTGGAGCACGAGTTCAAGATGGAGCGGGGAGAGATCATCGACACCTCCTACACCGGGCCGGGCGCGGGCCGGGAACCCGAACCCACTGGCGGCAGCGCCGGCCGGGAGCGGCATCGGGAGGGCGGCGTGCAGCGGCAGAACTCCCGGCACTCGGAGGGCGGCTCGGACTGCGCCCCGGCCCCAGCGGAGGATGCGGGCGAGGGCGGCGGGGGCCGCTCCCCGGCCTCCAAGGCGTCGACGCCCCGCGAGGGGAACCGCAGCCTGGACCGGGCGCTGTCCGAGGAGCTGTGCGAGGTGAAGCGCAGCGCCTCGGAGGCCATCAAGGCCACCCTCCTCCGCAGCCAGAACAGCGCCTTCAGGTCCTGGAAGGAGCGGGAGGCGGAAAGGAAGGAGGAGAGGGCGCCCATCGGCAAGCTGAAACTTTCTTCCAAGAACGACTGGCGAGCCGACCTGGGTGAGATCTCTGCCGGCAAGTCCACCAAGATGTCCCGCCTATTCGTCCCCGCCATCCAGCACACCCCTCGGGAGAAGGATCCCGGCAAGAGGGCGACCAAGTGCTCCGCCGCGGCCGCCGCCGCCGCCGTGTCCTCGGCCGCCGCCACCTCGCCCCCCGCCGCCAAGCCCAAAGCGCCCGAGATCAAGATCAGCCTGGGCAGCGTGCAGCAGCCCCGGGACGCCGCTTTCAGCATCGCGCAGCTGCTGACGCCGCAGATCGCAGGCCGGCCGCCGGAGGAGGGCAGGGGGCAGCCGCTCAAGCCTCTCAAGGCCGGCGACGGCTCCGACAAAGTGCCGCAGTTCCTGGTGCGCGACGTGAGGGACAGCAAGTACAGAGCCCAGGGAATCCTCCACCAGGTGCGGGACGTGCGGAAGCTCATCAAAAGCTCCTACAGCGCCGACTCAGGAGATAACAGCAGCGACAAGGGCAGCGGCGCCTCCGAGCAAGGCGGCCCGGAGCAGAAGCCCCGGCAGCAGCTGGTCATCGCCGGGGTGCCCCGGTCGCTCTCCCCCGTGGTCATCACCTGCCAGGCGGTCGGCCACACCGGCACCAAGCCCACCGAGGGGGGGGCCAAGGCGGCGGGCAGGGCGCCCGCCTGCCCCCCGGAGGGCACCGTGCTGGTGCACCGCACCTCGGGCAGGCTGCCAGTGGCCACCATCGCCCCCAACAAGAGCGATGCTCGCCAGCCGGCTGTGCTCAAGATCGTTTCCAAATCCTCCGCGCCCTGGCGGCACCA
The DNA here is from genome assembly GCF_023055355.1 of Agelaius tricolor. NCBI lineage: Eukaryota > Metazoa > Chordata > Aves > Passeriformes > Icteridae > Agelaius > Agelaius tricolor. The sequence continues at coordinate 20,008,790 of NW_027269268.1, forward strand.
GCCGCCGCCGCCGCCGCCGCCCCCCGAGAGGGGCCGGGGACCGGAGGAGGACCCGCGGGAGGAGAGCAAGGCAGCGCCGGTGCAGAACGCGCTGGAGAAGCTGACGGCGGCGGTGCGGAGCATGGAGGAGCTCTACAGCTTCAACAAGCGCGAGTGGAAGCGCAAGAGCGACCCTCTGCCCATCACCGACAGCCACGTCCTCTCCCTTATCGCCAGCCAGGAGCGGGGCGCCGGCTCCCGACCCGCCGCCGCCGCCGCCGCTCCGCCCCCGCCGCCGCCGGCGGACAAGGCGGAGGAGCCGTCGGGCAAGGGCCCGAGCAGCGAGCGGCTGCCCCGCCGCCCCTCCAACAGCGCCGCCGACAAGGTCTCGGCCAAGGCGGCCGCCTTCGAGAGCCTGGCCCGGCAGCGGCAGCGCTGCCCGCCGCCGCCCCGCGCCGAGCCCCCCGCCGCCCCCCGCGCCCTCCTCACGCTCCGCGGGGCGGGCGGAGCCGCGGCCCCCGCGCCCGCCAAGCTCCCCCCCGAGGGCGGCCCGCGGGGCCCGGCACCGCCGCGCTCCCCTCGGCTGCCCGCGGGCGGCGGCGGCGGCGATGCGGAGCGCGGCCCCGACTGCGGGAACTATCTGTCGCTGCCGCTGAAGGCGGCCGCCGAGCCCGGCTCCCCCCCGTCCGCGGGGGCCACGGAGGGCGGCGGCATCCGCCCCAGCCCGGTGTCGGCCTCAGCGGCGGCGGCGGCGCTGTGCGGCCTGCAGCCCTTCGGCGCCGCCAAGCCCCCCGGCAGCCCCAGACCGCCGCCCGGACCCCCGCCCGCCGAGGAGCCCCCCGCCGCCGCCCCGCCGCCCCCCGAGGGTGCGCCCGCCGCCCTGTACCGCCCGCCGCTGCCCTTCGCCGCCCTGCCCGGCGCCGCGCCGCCGCCGCTGCTCTGCTTCTCGCCCTCCGTGCCCGCCGCGGCCACCGCGGCCGAGCCCTTCCCGCAGACGCAGCGCAAGGTGCTGCTGGACGTGAGCACCGGGCAGTACTACCTGGTGGACACGCCCGTGCAGCAGCCCCTCAAGCGGCGCCTCTTCGACCCCGAGACCGGGCAGTACGTGGAGGTGCCGGTGCCCCAGCAGCCGGCCGTGGCTCCCGTCCCGCTGCCTCTCTCGCCCCTCGCCCTCAGTGCCGGTGCCTACGGCGCCACGTACATGCTGTACCCCGGGCTCCTGCCCGCCGCCACCGTGCTGCCCGCCGGCGCCCTGCAGCGCCCGCTGTCTCACTCGGGCAGCGATGGCAGCGCCCCCGCAGAGCCCGGCAGCCCCGCCGCGCCAGAGGCGCCTTTCGCCGACAGCCCCTACTACGTGGCCACCAGCAAGGGCCCGCCGCCGCCGCGGCACGGGCCAGCCGAGGCGAAGCCGGTCATCAGCATCACAGCGCCGGCCACCGGGCCGCGGATCGTCGCGCCGCCCTCCTTCGACGGCACCACCATGCGCTTCGTGGTGGAGCACCGGTGAAGAGCGCGGGTGAGTGGGTGCTGCCGGCCGGGCACGGCTGTCCCAGGGGATGGGCAGCGCAGAGCGGGTTAATGGCCAAATGACAGCAGTGCCGCAGCTTCTGCTCAGGGGGAGAGGGTTCACAGAGGGGCCCTCACTAAGGTGTAAAATATAGAAAGGTTAGGCGCACCCCTTGGTGCAGTTTGGTATAACTTGGAGCTTCTTTTTTTGGCAGTTTCAGAGAAGCACACCATAGCCACTCATCACAGGACCTGTATTTGTGCAGCCCTATGGCCGGGGTACCTCCCATTGCTCCCAGGGATGGCAGTGTGGGTGGGTGTCTCTGGATCCATCATCTGAACCCACCTTGCAAGCCATGAAAGAGCCCCTTCACCTTGGCATCTCATCCTCCTCTTGTGTCACCTCTCACCTCTTCCTCCCAAGGGGAGGTGAGCACCTCTCTCTTTCCCCTGTACCTGTTTCTCCCCAACCTCAAGAGGAGTGGGAGAGGGGTCTAATGGAAGCAAACCCTTATTTTGGGTCCTTCTTTTTAGTGGGGTGAGGGAGCAGGATGCATGGAGCAGTCCCAGGTGAGCTCTCCTGGAGCCATGGGGCTGCTGGCAGGGGCAGAGGTGCCCACAGCTGCCTGTGCTGCAGGAGGGCTCCCCGGGGCACTGCTGCAAAGCACAGTTTTACACAGCAGCTCTGAGCTTGTAGTGCCAGAGTCCTGACAGTGCCCAGCTACCTGGGGCTGTAACCCAGGGCCAGCCTCCAAATTCAGGGATGTGGATGTCCACCTGTCCTGGAGCAAGGAGGAGGGCACAGGACTAGGCAGACAGCATGCACTGAAACCAGTGTGGTGCAGTATGTCCTGTGCAAATAACCAAGGAATGATGACATTTCATTTTAAAAGACCTGAAATTTTACAGAAGTGCCTTCAGGACTGGTGTCACTGCTCCTTCTGCCTCTTGCATTAGAATGCATGGCTCATCTTTATCACGTGCAGTATTAGGCAGAACTGCCAAATCTTCCGTGGCTTACCAAGAATTCACAGAGTTGGTTTTTTGGTGTATATGAAAAGGCAAAGAGAAAGAGTGGAAGAGTGGCAACCGCCAGAAGTTTGGGTTTGTCACCAGTTTGGGTTGAGCTTTGCCCAGTTGTATGCTTGAGGGTAAATTTTGTCTTCCAGCACTTGGGTTATCTATTTTGCTTTAAAATATATATTTTTTTAGTTTGCATCATCTACTAGATAGTATATTATTTGTTGAATGAAACCTTATTGATGTGATTTATACACTTGCTTCTCTGCTTGTAATTATTTTATCTTGAAAGCTCCATTCTTTTATCCTGGCTGTGGATGAAGTTGTTTTCATTGGCCCTTATGGATCCTGGTGCCTTTATTGGCCCCAGCACAGGCAACATGCCAGTTTAACTTGAGCTCTGCTGGGCTGCTTGAGTTCATCTTGCCAGTAAAGTCAGAGAACCTAGATGAAATGGCAAAAAGTAGTTCATTATTTTCCCTTTGGTCTGGAGGCTGAATTGAGATGGCTGGCAGAAGGAATTTGTTAAATTTCAGATTAGAGACGTGATGTTTTTGAAAAGATAGAGTGTATAGTAGATGCATTTGTAACAGTAACTAAACAAAACCCACCCACTTTTCTTGTGTCTTTTTCACTCTTTAAAAGTGAAAAACATCATATTTCCTGGTGTGCCCTGTCCCTCAGTTTGCAAAGGGTTATCCTGTTCTCATGTTTTTAGCTTGCCTTCAGTGCCTGGTGAGGCAGGTGATGCTCTCACCAAATTGCTCTTTCTCCCAGGTGAAGTTAAAACAGCAGCCCTGCTTTGTTGTGCTGTGCCAGAGCTCTACCACTGCAGAACTGTGTGAAAGCTGCCTCAAAACACTGGTGGTGCATGCTCAGTACAGAAGGTCATGCAGCAGTGTGCAGCCTTGAGTTTCATTTTACCATCCTGATCAATCTTTGATCATGCCAAGGCATTTGTTGTCTACTACAGACAGGGGTGCCCCTCATGGGCTGTCTCAGACCTGCTGAGGGAGGTGTCCTGCTGCTGGACAATGGATGCACTTTTTTCCCTTGACCTGTTCTGACAGTCTTAACAGAAATAATTTTAACTGCATGCTGCAGGATGTGTTTCACTTGCCATTAGACTTTGGTTATTTCTGTATCTTATCTCTCTGTGGAAAACTATGTATATGCTAGAGAGGCATCACATCTGTAGCTTTCTTCTTCCTGTTATTTTCATTCACCTACATAATTTTCATATCCCTGTGGATAATTTTTCCTCTTCTTCTCTCTTTTGAGGTCTACTTTTTCCCCATTATTTTCCTTTATCTTTTGTCATTCCATTCCTAACGAAAAGCCTTTGTTTGCTCAGTGTGGTGTTTTTCCCCTAACACTGTGGTGTTTTTCCCCAAGAACATCAGTATAATTTCATGTGAATCTAAGGGTGAACTGTTGTTAACTTTTTAAATTCCTATTAGTTGCTTTCACACCAGACCAGGGTCTTTTGATTGCAGCAATGCTGTGCAGATCCTAAAATGGATTTGAAAACAGCCAGATTTCATCCTTTGAGTGCAAGAGTTCAATAAAGTACTGTCCTTTCAGGTCCTTTTTGTTTACTAAGCTAAGTGAGCTGAATGAATGCTCTTTTTCTCCACTCCTGAATTCCTTTCTGCACTGCACATATTCTCTTCTTCCTTTCTTTGCTCTATTTCTTTCACATCTTCATTCACAAACTGTATCACTGTGTTAAGGACTGCTCTATCTTGGTCTCTGTCACCTGTGGGAGGTCAGTGGGACCTGAAGTTCTGCTAATGGTGTGATGCCTGTGGTGGATTGACACCAAATCCCCTGCACATCTGCTGCTCTTCCAGCACTTCCCTTTGTATCTGGTGCTTTTTCCTGCATAATCATTGGGATAAAATGGATCCCATCAGTTTGTGTTCTGACAAAATCCAAGCTGCCATTTCTGAACTATTCTTAAGTTTTTGATGTGCAGAAAATAGTGGAAAAGTGTGTGCATATTTCTGAGTGATATCTTATGGTTGCTTCTCTCCCTCCTCTTCTTCACTCATGGTAAATGGGGAGCTTTAGCAACATCATCCTTGCCTGCTGCACTTCTTCCTTGATGCTAATTTTCAGTTCAAATAAACTTGCATCCAAGCCTAGACAGAACCTCTAGAGGGTGAACTGCCTGACAGGAGCTCATTCCCAGCATGAGTGAATGAAAATGTGGTTTTAACTTTTGTATCTATTCCCATATTTTACTCTCTGGAGTTGCTGCCTCGTGTTAGGTAAATAAATGAGAAAAGAACAGGTAGCAAAGTAGAAAGCAACTGTAGTAAATAGTACTGCCAATATTAGAAGGGTATTTTTCATTGTTCTGTTTAAACCATGAGCATAAACACCTTACAGGTACAGGAATACATAAGCAAATATACTTATCAGTTGTATTTTCTTCCCAACTGCTATCACATAATCTATGCTTTCCTTTAAAAATTAATTTTGTGTGGATAGTATATAAAAATGATTTTAAGGCTCATTAATTGGTATTTTTACACTTTGTTTTAGTTGTTCCCTGTTCATCAGGATGTATGTTCTACATTACTAAGTCAAGAAGTCAACTTACAGTGTAATATGCAGTACATAGGACTTACTTATGCTGATGCCTTTGCTGAGAATTTAGTACAGAATTTATCCAGTTTTAGTGGGAAATACGGGAATATTCCAAGAACCAAACAGGCTCTAACATTTGATCTAGTAAATCAGTCTACAAATGGAAATAAGCGTGACCTTGTACTCAAAACTGTGGCTATTTAGGAAACATTTCAATAGTGCTGAGCCTTGGTACCAATACAAGTTCACAGTGGCCTTAATGACTCCTCCTGCCCAGGATGATTTCCTGAGTCAGTATTGAAGTGTTCACTCCACAAATCTTAGAGCACTGGGTGTGGGTTGTTTCCCTTTTCCTGATGTGTTCCATGCTGGAGGCTGTGCTGGTAAGGGAAGCTCCCAGGGTATGGTTGTTTCCCTTTTCCTGATGTGTTCCATGCTGTGCTGGTAAGGGAAGCTGCCAGGTCTTTAACTGAGCAGATGGATCACTGAAATCCCACACAGGTCACATTGGCCTCTTTCCACCTGTGTCCGTGGGGTTCCCCAGGACCTGTCTGCTGGGAGCTGTGGCTCTGGAAGGCACAGCATGTTCCACACCTTGAGCAGCAAGGATGGGTTCTGCTCAAAACACCAGGGCTGCCAAAAACTGACTCAGTTTGAAAACCTGGATGCCCTTGGCTGATCATTGGCAGTGGCTTAGGAAATGAGGAGCAAAAGTAGTGTGGGGACAAAGGAGGTATTTATGCACCTCTCTGGAGGAATAAAGATTGTTCAGATTGTTGTGGCAGCTCTCTAACAATCTGTATTAATGATGCTTTTCTGGTTTTGTTTGTTTGTTTTTTCCACAGGGATAAGGAAGAAGAATTATGCTTCTTTGATTTGAAATACACTTGGTAACTCTTCAACATTAATCCTAAAAACTGCTTCTACCGTTTTCTCAATTTTTTTGCTTCATCATACAAAACAAGCATGTAAGTTTCTTGTTTTCTCCTAAATGCCCCCCTGTTTTGGAGTATGCCTACATTTAATTATGTGAGCAGCACTAAATTACTGCATTATTTTGTGCAAAGTTCTTTTTGTACTGAAGCTGATCTGCAGGCTTTATTGCCTCTGTGCTGGTAGCTAATGGCAGTGATGCCACTGCAGCTGTTTGTAAAATGCAGGGTGTAAATGCAGCAGTGTTTCAGTGTGGATCACCACACAACTTCATTCAGGTCCCTGGAATGTGTTGTGATGATCCAGTGCAGCCCTGCAGCTCTTCACAAATGAAATAAAGCCCTCAGCTCTCTCCTATTGCATTAAATTAGGGTCTTCCATATAGATTTTAATCACAATTTGCAATCAGATGGTTTTTTGTACTCTCTACTTCTCACTTGGAATTGCAAAGGAAGAGAGCTGTAGTGTTGGAATTGCAAAGGAAGAGAGCTGTAGTGTTAAATTTATCCTTAGTGTTCATTTTTTGCCATAGTTCAAAACAAGCTGTGTAAATGTCAGAAAACACATTTGATTGCTTTCATTTTTTGTTTGCTCCTCTGTACTGTGTTGAATATCACAAGTTGCCTTAATTAGGACAGCGTTTGAATACTGGGAAACCAGAAATCGAATGCAATATTTTAAAATCCTGGTTCTAAAGGAGAGAACAGCATTTATTTTCCTTTAAGACTGCAGTCTATTCTTCCTTAAATTGCAACATTGTTGAAAACATAATCCTAGTCACTGCCCTGTGAGAATAATTTATAACTGTTAGAGCCTCAGTACTATGCAGTTGTTTCTTTAGTTAGCTGTTTGACAGGTTTATCTGAGGGCTACAATTACAATTTGCTAAGAAAATATTTACCTTTTGAACAAAAAATATACATAAGATTACTGACAGTGCAGTGATTTATATGTCCAACTCTGCTCAAACTGATTGTTTTTTGTTACCAGCAACTAGTTTGTCTCAGCAAAAAAGAATTGTTATTGTGACACCAAATCTAAAATTCAATAGTCTGTTCCCTGCCCAAAATTTTGGCTAAGTGAAGCACTTTGGGAATCAAATAAATGTAAGACAAAACCTAAATTATATAACATAAAGCTTTCTTGAAGTAACAGATTAGAATTTTAAAGTCTAAATGCAAATCCCAAAAGTCTTTATTTAAGCATTTGCCCACAGGCAGGATTTTTCTCCACCTGTTCTCAAGGCTTTCTGCCGCTAAGAAAGTTTCAGTGTTTCCTATTTTTAAAATAAGCCCTGGGTTTTTGTTTTCCTAAGTAACTCATGAGGTACAGAAAACTCAGGTAGAACTGTCTTCAGCCATGTGTGTGAGATTGTATTTCAATGCAATTTATTTGTTTACAGGCACAAGTTGTAATTGCCCTCAGGATGAAATGCACTACAAGTGTGCAGATAGTGATTTCTCATGTGCCTTCTCACTCATTTTCATCATTGTGGAAACCCAGTTAATATTCTGACCCTTTTTAAAGAGCACAGATTGTGTAAGGCTAATCCCTGTGCTCTTCAGCTGTACAGCCTGCATGAGAAGCTTTAACTTCCCTCTGGGATTGGGGCTGACTGCCTCTTAAAGGAGATGAATGCTTCTCCCCCTCTCTCATGATGATAGGTCCGTAGGTGTTGTGATTAGAGTATCAGTGTTAGACAGAGCAGTACTTGGGACTGCAGGACAGTGCAGGTACCAGAGTGGCTGGTTCCCTGTGACATACACATGTGCAGAATGTTCAGTATAATACTAGCATCCCTGTTCCACAATGGTCCTGTCCTACCTTTTCCTGTATCGGTGCTCGGAGCGGAGTTTCCTGTTGCAGTTTACAAGATATAGGTTTGCACACACAACCTCAGGTTTACAGTTTCACCCGGTGTACTTGAAAGGAAAAAAAAAAAAGCATAGAAAACAACTGCCCAGGATTTCAACATGTATTTGTTGGAGGTAAATTTTGCAGGGTTTTTTTTTTTCACTGCCTGTGGAGATGAAAGCAATGAAATGAGGGAATACCAACAGCTATTTATTTTCTCAGGGGAGTTTACTTTAATGGAATGTGTCAATCCTAATGTCAAATAGTGTTTACTTGACTTTGTCTATTTCTAAAAAGACTTCTTGTTTGCATCAAGGGGTCAGTTTTGCAAGGTGCTTCGCTAACCCAGCAAAGCCTTCACATGCATCTCCAACTTCAGATACTTAAGCAGATTCCTGGGGACTTCAGTGGAAGGATTTTTTCCTTCACCCATCTATGCAAAGCTTTGCTGAACTCATCCCAGAGTGCTGAATGCCTTGCAGACCTGAGCACCAGGTTCTTCCCTTTGCAGAACCTGATCTCTGGGCTTGAGTCAAGCCAGACCCAGCAGATAATGCCACAAAAGGTCACCAGAAAAAAACTCTGGTAATATGGTGCTCCTCCATGTATGCCCAGTGGTGAATTTCTCCAGTGGATGGGGTGATGTGTAACCACATATCTTGGATTAGATTCAAGCCCTCCATGTCAGGGCTCACAAGCTGCTAGTATTATATGTTTCACGGTGCAGTCATAGTATGTTACAGCTGAAATTCACCCCATGTGCAAAGCAGGGCAAAATCCTGTGCACCACTCAAGTTCCCTCCCAACCCTGCTGTCAGGGTTTTGAGGGCTGCACCAGCCAACTGTCCATGCATTTTAGGTCAGGATACAATTAAAAGTTTGAGCGGGACTGGAGTGATGCACCAGAATGTTGTTCTGGTCCTTTGCAACAGGGTTGGTTTCACTCAGTATCAAATTTAACCCTTGGTGAATCAACTGGTGAATGATTTGAAATGTATTTATGGGTTGTGTGGGGTGTTTCTGCCCCTTGTCTGTATTCAGTGCTACCTTTATTCTTTAGTGTTGATGGCCAAAGTGTCATTCCTTATGCTTACATATTGCCATTAACTTGTGGCTACCTGAGAACACATACTTCAAAATGCTTGTGCTTTTTTTCACCTATTTCTTTTTTTTTTAATTTCTTCTTTTTTTCCCTCCCTGCCCCTTTCTTTTTCCTCTCATTTTTAAAGGGGTGAGTTAGTTATTGGTGTAAAGATATTTAAAAGTGCAAATGTGAAGTCAGGATAATGATTGTTTAGAGGATGTGGGTGGTATGTCTGATGAGAGAGGGGTGGGCTGTAAGGCAAAAGGGAAAAGGCCGTGAACGCATCGTGTCGATGACTGTTGCCCGTGGAAGAAGAATTAAGAAACAGAAGATGTATAACTGGAGAGAAATGGACTCTTTGAGCTGCTCTCAGTGGAGACAACACTGTGGCAAGTGCATAGCTGAAACCCAAAGTGATCCCACTGCAGGGTGCCATGGGCCTGGGATTGAGGGACGGCGGTGTCGCTCTGGGACTTGCACGGCGGGAACTTCGGAGCGTCACAGCCACGTGAGAACAGAGTGTCTGAAACTGCCAAGTACCAAAGTTTGTAACTGAATGAGTTGGCATTTGTATTATGTTGGGGTTTGTTGTTTTTATTTTTGTTTTTTCTCTTGAATGTTATGATAAATAAAATGTATTTTTCAGTAAAAGACACACTGCAAGTAAGCCTGCAGTCCTGCTTGGTTGTATATTTGCAAAGTTACCTTGGTTGTTTTGCAGAACAAGTGAAAACAGAGTCATTGCTTGGTTCAACATGTAAACAGCAACAGAAGAAGGAATTACACCAGAGAGCTGATCAAAAACCCCACACTCAGAGTCTCCCTGAGTTTGTCCCAGTATTGAAAGTCTCTTTCTGACCTGATATCTCTTTATTCTTTCCTCTTATAACAAAGGGTAGTTGGCATTGCTTATTTTTTTACCCAAGTATAATTTAAGAAAAAAGTCCCCAGTTTCAGTGAACTAACTTTGACTGGTGAATGGGTTTGGGTATCCAAAGAACTGCATCTTTGTATGTTGTAATGTGTTCAGAGAGAGCAATTGGTGGAGTAAATAACTTTTTTCTGCTCATCCTCCATGTTATCTTCATTGCCTAATATTGCAATACAAGCAAACATAAGATGAGTTTATTAGTGGATAGCATTATTGCTTGCACTATTACTAGGAAATATCTTTTGCTGCTTAAGTGTTTTCTTTCTATCTTCATGGAGACTGAAAAGATTTCTATTGTTCAAATGTTTAAAAAAGAATGAGTCAAACACCAGAAAATCCCAAAATAGACTTGAAAACTGAAGTATTACTTTTGCAGTTTAAATGAACACTTTCACTTAAAGGAAAACTGAAGCAAGTTGGGCCACCAGGAGATAAAGGGTGACCAAAACAGACACAAAATAATAGTGGGTGTGTAGAGCAGAGAAAATGGCCTTGGATCACTTTATTAAAATCAGAGAAGTCCAAAATTGCAAGGAGACCTGGGGTTGTCAACTGGAAAATTTGGGAACTCTGCTTTTCTTGAAGGAGAGCTCCTGGAGCCTGATTTCAGTGGAGCTCTGTTACAAGATTTTCACAGCACTGCTGGTTTCTCACAATAGATGGAAAAATGAAGCTGAAACCTCCACAAAAGACAGGTCAAAAGTAAATAAACTGAGAGACATGAACTTTAACCTTTCCTTAAGAAGCCCAATAATGCAACCAGTGTTTGTCCAGACACAAAGTGCCTCCCACCACATGAATCTACTGAAATTAAAGTATGAGGATTTCTTACGATACCTTAAATAAACTTAAGGGTGGAATATGTGGGATTTTCAAGGATTGTTGGAGAAAATCTTATAAGTTTCTACATAGTTATTAAAATATCACTGGTAGGAATGATGGTAAAAGTGCAACTCTATTGTGAAAAGGAGTAGGAACAAAGTAAAATGAGAAGCAAATAATTCCCTGATGTCAGATCTAAACAAGTTATCCAAACATAGAACATAACACTAAAAAAACCCTAAAAATCCAAACAAAAAAAAAGGCACCAATATTAGATTGCTGACCCGTAGGCTTGTTGCTATTGAGAACATGTAATCTGCCTGCCAAACCCAAACTGTATCTCTATATATATGAATATTTTTTTTAAGAGTAGATGAAAAACACTGTTCAAAAATTAGTATTCCTGGAAGGAAACCTGAAGGGGAAAGTTTCCAAGTCTCTATTGCAAGTGGGTTGCTTTTTGGACTTACCTGGATTTTCATTGCACTATTCCTTCTATGGTTTCCAATTAGAAAAGACTGAGCATTTGTTTCCTTCTCTGAACTTCAGGTATGAATTATTGTTTAATTGCTACCACTGCTGATTACTTAAAAGTACATGTAATACCACTATTAAATACGTATTTTACATCTTGATTAACCCCCACTAATTGGATAAACAGAGCATTTGCTTTGTTTATAACCCTAAATGCATTTTCCCTTCAAATGCAGGCTGGAGCAATGTATTCATTTCACCTTATTTTTAGAAGTTTGTTACTTTTGTTGTTTCTGTAGCTATGGAGCCCCAGTAAGGAAGCCATGGCCTTCCATTACCCAGCTGCTGGACTAAACCTCTCCTGGAATCCCCATTATGTCCAGCTGTTGGGGTCAGATAGCTTCAGAAGCATCTGCTGCCATGCCAGGGGGTATCCACAAAGACATGTATTCCTTCTGAAGAAGCAGTGGGGTCTCAGGGGTTCTGTTTAAGTGTGAAAGCTGTGGGAGGTCCACAATGTCCCTTTACTGGCTGGTTCCTCAATTTGACACAATTGAGAAGGGGTAAGCCTTGCTGGTATGGTGTAAGGATTGCTGGTATCAGACGAAGATCTTACAGATATAAACTGCATTATCTAGAACCTTTTTATTCTGATTTTGGGTTGTAAATTGATAGGCAAGCCTGGCAGAGTGGGGCTGAGGTGTCATCTGTTGATATCTCAACTCTCTGCAAGTAAAAGAGTGATGGCAGCTATTTCATTGTCCACCTTCTGTATTTAGGGTGTCAGGTCTCTGCAGGAGGAGACTGCCTCTTGCCAGGTGAGTGAGTAAGTAGCTCTGCTCTTTTTGTTTTGTGTGACACAAAGAGCAAGTATTAATAACAAATACAAAGGTTTGTCTTCAGTTTGTTCCTGAAACAGCAGTGGAGGTATCAGAGTGTCTACAACAGGGAGCAGACTGTGAGTGGATGCTGAGGGCAGTATTGACACTGAGGAGGAGTGCCTGGCTCTTACCTCTCCTCTGGGCAGAGGGCTTGGGCAGGCACCTCCAGCCCATGGTGCATCCTCATCTAATCAGGAGGTCTCCTGATTAGAGAGGGAGCTCAGAACCTGAGTGCCAATTTAAGTTATTGCTTCATACTGTGAAGGTGAGTAAAATGGCTCCTCTTACCCCAATCAACAGCATTCCTTCCCTAATGAGAGGCTTTCTGTACCCAGAAAGTAACAGACAATAAGACTGGAAACAGTTTCTTCACACTGTATTTTTACCTGTTTTATTTAGGCTTTGACTAGAAATGTGCCAGCATTTTCAGGGAAGACAACAAGCAGACCACTTTTTCATCCCACTGACAGTTTGATTTTTGCAGATTTCTGCACTCTTGGCTTTTACAACACAAAAGAATTTGGATTTTTTTCTTATTCTTGTAATAATTTTTTTCATGACAATTTATGAGTTTTTCCCGGCTGCTTTTGGGTTTGGGATTTTAAAAAATAAACAATTGTGCTTGCCTTTTTATTTTACTTTTTTTTGTGAACAGCACTTGCCCACCTTGTCCTATAAAAATTAAATCAGATGGATCAGAGATCAGCTGAGCTAGAATGGGGTATATTCTCTTTTAATCTGCAATGCTGATGTAAAACTTTTTTTTAATTTTTTCACATATCCTATGAAGACACTGCTTGAAGTGTCTAAGTAATTTTAATCAGAGGACTTGTCTGAGTAGTGATTATTTTTTGCATTGAAATACAAGCCTAACTTACCTAGAAGAAAATGTTCTGGCTCAGCACAGGCTTTGCTAGACTGTGCATCCAGAATCTATTTCTTTCAAGATCCTTTCCTTCTCCATAGTTCAGAATTGCCTTAGTGCATGCTCATTTTTTGAAATGCACCTGCCTTGATTACACACAGGGAGACAAATTTTGATGAGCTGCCAGTATTGGCTTAACTCTGCTCCTGCTTCTGGTAACTACAGAAATTACACCATTGATTTCAATGAGAACAGAATTAAGGCAAATGTAAGTTCCTTCTGGAAACATAACCTCACACTGTTAATCAATTGTATTTAACTACAGCAGTTAATAAAAAAACTCCAAAAGATAAATAATAATAATCAAGTTCTGCCTGCTTAAAAAAACTCACAAAATCCTTTAAAATCATGTAAAATAAAACCTGCTTTTTTGTAAACAGGCAATACTGAGTAAGCAGGAATTCATGGTCCTATCTGGTTGTTAATTGTACTTGAATATTTGAACAGGGATCGGTCATAGGCCTAAAACACCTAAATACTTTAAAATACATTTATAAATAATCATTCTTTATACATCATAATTGTTCTTTCCACACATCAAAAACACAGACTTCTGTATTCCCCCAGAAAAAAAAAAAAAAGATTACTTTTGCTTTTGGCACAAAAAAGTAAAAATTAAGAACAAGCACCACCCTTATGGGAGTGCATGAAACGCTACCAAATTGGTCTTTATTTGCCTTAGGGCTTTTTTTTTTTACAAAAGTTTTAAATATAGGTTAATATGTAAACACTGTGCACACACTGAGAGTTTGATCCTGGCCCGTTGAAATCAATGGCAGATTTCCCATTAATGCAGCCGTGCAGGGTCAAGCTCCTCGCTGGAAAGGTGTGTGCAGGCCTAAGTCATTGAGGGATGCAGGAAAGCAGGAGCCCAGGCGCTGCTTTCAAAACCAGCTGCCAGCAGAGTCCGACTTGGCGCCGAACACCTTCTTGCACATGTTGGAGTTTTCCTGGTGCAGGGGGTATTCGTTCCCGGCCAGCGTGGCTGCCTTCCCCCTCCTGGCCGTGTAGCGCCTGCCGGAGGGCAGGCTCTCGTACTTGGTCATGTGAGTCCTGCAAAGACACAGCACCGGGCTCTGCCATCAGCAGGTCTGTGCACAGCTGGCACCCCGCTACCAACACCTTGCACACAGGCCAGGGGGCCCTTCCACAGTGAGCAGACATAATCAGCAGATGTTTCAGTAGCTGCAGAATAGCAGACACTGTTTTCTTAGGATTTCCTGAAGATTCTCAAAGTCTTAAAATACTCAGGTTTTTAACCATCTTTCAGATGAGAAAAACCTGAATGGAAATCTGGCACAGGCTCTACAAATGTTATCTTCCTTAGGTCTTAGCAAATAAGGATTAGGAGAGAGCAGTATACCCAATAAAGCCAATTTAATTACTATTTTTTGGCTACTGAAGAGCATCTTTTTAACCTTATTGCACAGTTGTTTAGTTTTCAGGAAAACTGGTGCCTTAATAAAGTGTGATAGAACACAATGGCTGCAGGAGTGCCAGACAGGTACTTTTGTTGACATGAGTAAATAGCAGATGATGAAGAGAACTTTCCACTTCAGCTCATGTCTGGCTTTGCACGAGGTCACCATCAGAACTGATTGCACACGAGGGCACTACTGTCCTGCCACTTAAGTTAGTTCACTTGCAAAATCAAATTAAAAAATTGGACTGAAGTGCACATTCAGAGCTGATCAGTTGTGATCTTCAGAAAGGTTATTTCTGAATCTCAGGGAGGAATGCGTTAGCAGAGAGGTCAGTGTGTGTAACAGCCTGCACTGCATCTAATCGTGTTAGGCTGAAATTTGGCCTCAGTGGATAATCTCGTGTCTGTGAAAACCAAAAGTTCCAGCAGCTGGCTGGAAAGACACTTCAGAAAGTGTGTGCTCTTAGTTCTTACCTGAATGGAGAGTCCACTCTATCCATCTGCATACAGACCAAAAATGGGTACTGTGAAAACTGCACTGTGGAGATGAAGTCCAAAGCTGTTTCTGTTTCCAAAGTGGTTTCCATACCAGTTTTTACAAAGAAGGAATCCACCTCAGTGTTACCAGCTACAAAAATGGCTACCCTACAAAAAAAAATTAGGCATCGCAATTGTTTCAAAACACATTAAAAAAGAGGAAATTGAATTACAAATAGTCCTACTGCACAAACAAAAACTGCCCTCAAAGGAGCCTGTTCTTCACGTAAAGGTACATAAATTCACAAGAGACTAGTGGGAACTGGTATTATCCAGGTGGAAAGGAATAAAGAAGTAAAGATACTCTCCTATGCACATAACTACTTAATTCTATTTATTTAGTTGCTTAATTCTAACTCATCTGCAAGGTTTTTTATATTTAAATTTGGTGCTACCTTGGCTCAGAAGCCTGAGCTGCCTACAGCTACAGTGTGTGTTGGGGGTATCTCACCGGTTCTTGACGTTGGTTTTGGATTCCCGGTACCACAGGCTGAACTCCATTCCTCCAGAGATGTCGATGGCCAGCCCACCCATGAACTCTGCACTGGCTGTGGGCCCAGACTGCAGCTGGATTTCCTGGAGCCATGGCAAAGCACAGGTTACTGACTGCTCACCTCTGAGGTTTCTTTATTCCCTTTGGTCCTGCACTCACACCACTTGCCATTTTGCAGAAACAAAAAGGAATAGAGGGATTTTCTGAAAGAATGGACAAAACATCCTGATGCACCTCCCTCCCCCAGAAATGGGATGAAGCTACAGCAAGGCACCTTGCATCCTTCCCCTCTCCCCTGGGTGCCAGCTGGCATCACTTCTGCACAGAGTGTCACTGCAGGGAATATCATGTCTCCAAGAGCTACCACACTAGCCCCACGGAGGCTGTGACAGCAGTCCAGCTAAATCAGATTGAACTCCTTGCTGGAAGCCCAGAACAAGTGCAGTGCAGTGTGACCAGCACCCCTGAGCAGACCTGTACTGGCAGTAGGATGCTGCCACTTGTGCACTGGCTCCAAACCCACCATATGACAGGAATTACATCTTCAGTGGCTCGGTGGCCAAACCCATCAGCTAATGCACCTTAATTTGCATTAAATGCATTTTCTATCAAATATCAAATGTGCTCATGGCTTCATGAAACCTGTAAGGCTGGACTGAAAGCACATCCATAAAGTCAATTTCGGAAGTGGTAATATAGCTCAGGGTCATGGCAGTTCATTCCTTTTAAGGTTTGACACACAGCCAAGATTTCAGGGTTCGCCCAGCTTGGCAATCTATCTCTCTTTATATATTTGTCCTGCTTCCCTAAGAACTAGTGGATTAATTCACCATTTTAGAAGAAATATTAATTTGGGAAAAGCTTCTTTTGATCGTGTGCTTCACATACAGGACACCTTCTTCAGTCTCACAGATGGTTTTTGCTCTCCTCTCAGCTTTCTGTGCCTGTGATATTCTCAGCACTTGTAATGTTGCAGGCCTTCATAGGACATGTGGGAATGTGAATTTCCTGCCCTTTTTTGATGTCCAGGCACACTAGAAATCTCTATTCTCTTCTTAGCTATTCACTTGTCCAGTGGCTCCAACTAATTCTGTCCCAAGATTTAAGACAGAAGCAAGCAGAGAGTCAGTCCAGCTTCCTAATCCCTATAGCAAGGAGCAACATCAGGGAAGGTTTTTGTTCAGAACATTAAAGTTATCTGGCTGTAATTGAAGACTCGGATAATCATGGTAGTTGTACATGGTTAGTTCACCATTTAGGGTAAGTTAATTATCCTTGAAATTATTTCCTTGACAGAACCAGCTTGGCAGAGCCATCTTGGCAGTCAGTTGCTGCTAAAGTGGGCTTGAGATTTAAAGAATGCAGTGGGCTGGCTGTGGCTTATAAATCCAGCGTGACCCCAGCAAGTGTGGTCATATGATGCTCTGATTTCTTATTTTCACCCAAGTTAAAATCATGGCTTGAAATTGAAACCTTTCTGAAATCAAAGGGAGTTTTTATACTGACTCCAATGAGACATAAAATACTTCCCTTGTTGGTCTGTTTAGGTGTAGACATAAAGCTTGTTTTACTTTATTTTACTTTGCTCTTAATTGGGACTGGATTGGTGGGTAGCTGCTAATGAGTGAGGAGGTAACAGTATACATGCTGGCAGAAATATGTACACACAACCAGAGGAGCAGATATTTTTAGATGTATTGTCAAATTGCACCCAAGAATATTAAAGTAGGCTGAGTTTACAAAGGCTGCATGGTTCAAGACTTAAATGCTACCTAGAATTAAGCTGTATTTGTCACTGAAACCAGCAGAGAAGTTAAGGAGCACTTGTCATGTGTTTTACTAGCTCATCTATTTCCTTATTTATAGCTCAGCCCTGTCCCTCGTCTCATGTGCAAATCCAATCCAGGCTGATGGGAGGTGTAAATCACAAGGACCCAGCCTCCTAAGGAGAAGTATTTTCCTTTGCTTTCCTATTTTAAGCTTTGTGTCTCATTTGCGGTGGAAAATGTGACCCAAAAGATCAGAATCAGTCATTTTTTACTGTTTAAAATGCTGAAATATGCCATGTTCTAATAAGAAAGTGTCTTTATGTACTGCACTGTAATGCAATCTTACTGTAATGCAATGCAGAGATGGCTTCAACAAGCACTTCTCTGGGAACTGGCTACCTTCCACTGGGGTCTGGCTTTCAAGTGGCTTCTCTGACCTATCAATACAGTATTTCATTTCTCTGGGCTTCTGGCAGGTGTGTTGCCTAGGAGAACTATTAACACTGCTGAACTTTAATGCAGGTGACTTAGGAGTCTCAAAAACAGTTTTTTGAGAGCTGTTTATTTTATAGCAGGAATATAACTTCTGGGTTATTCTTAGCCCTGAAACAACACTGTGGCCACATGGAAGTTCCAAAACCATGTTGATGTGCTGTTGAGTTGGAGTGTAGCTATAAGACCATTCTTAGAAAGATGGGCTGTGCTTAAAAGGCAGCTCAGCCTGAAGCTGTGTTCAACAGTGCTTTAAACCATTCCTGCCCTTGTGGGATGTGGAGGTAAGACACTGCTGCCAAGGCTTCCAAAAAGGCAGTGACTGACTGAAAACACTGCACCCTGATCTTGTTAAAAATGGCCCACAGTCCCAGCCCTGGCTGCCCCAGACTTTTGAGAGGCTCTCCAAAGGCAAGGAGTGGAGAATTTGCTGGCGGGCAGAGCTCTAGGGGTGCCCAGCCAGCTGATTCAGCCAGAATATGTCTGGAGCTTCGTGCATGCACAGCAGTTGGAAATATTTAGTTCTCTAAATGCTCCCTGTGCTCAGGACTAGACATGATTATCTTTCTCACCTCTGCGGTCTGTTTGTTAAATAGGTCACAGCAAAGTTTTTGCCCATAATCTGCATGTGAACTGTAAAGCACTGCTGGAATGAGATTTAGTTAGCCAATTTGGGCACTACTTGGGAAGCCCTCTGGACTTAAAATACCATTAGAAGGAGTTGAGCTGGGTTCTGGATGGGGAAACCTGTCATATGCAGAGGGTGTTTCTGTGTAATTTTGAGCAGAGTGGATTGTCTCATCATCTACTTCTGGCATTTTCTTTGGCCATGAATTAAATGGGAAAAGCCAAAAGTAAAGTTTGAGACTGCAGATGTTTTGTGAGCTGAGTACAGCTGTTAAATCCACAGGTTCTAAGGAGATCCCAGCTTGGGAAGACCAAAGGTATCAAACCAAGTGCTGACCCTGCACTTCGAGAGAGATGTCTAGATTCTTAGCCCTCCAATAACACATTATGCAGCCAGTTATATGTGAATCTATTTAAACACAAAATAAGAAAATCATTTGGGGTGCAGTTGCATAAAAATTGTGTAGTCCTCATTTTAATTGCTTGTTTTGCCTAGAATAAACAGTTGAAATTCGGACCTCTTAGCATTGCTCTTTGAAGGATAGTTCTCTGATTCATTCACCTGACAATTATTGCCTAACTGGACACAAGGTCCCTGGACAACTTGTGAAGAGGAAAACTTAGGTGGTCTCATGGGACAAGACTGTATTACAAGAAACTGTGGGAGGGGAGGTCATAGCTGAGAGCAATATGAATTTGCAACAGAAAACTCAGTTGCATTTGCTTTTGTTAAGTTTCTGGTATATTTTCTAGAATATCTGTTCTCACCTTTGTTCTAGGTTGCTTTTCATGTAATTTCATTCTGGTATTAATACCCATGACTTTTCTATTGCTCTCCTAGTAAAGGTAACCTGTATAACACTGGTCAAGTTTATCACATTGAGAATAAAGAAAATAAGGTGTCCTACAATAGCAGTGTGGGGGAGGAACCATCTGTGCTTAAGAGACAGAAAAAGAAGCAAACAGTGTGCTGTTAGTACCTGTAAGAAATCTGTGAGGAGGACAAGTCCTTTCACCACATTCATGGGATCTCCAGTTGCCGAGAGCATTTTAGACATTAAATCACCATACCCTTGGAAAAATGTCACTGGCCTGAGCTGGAAGTCAAACAGAATGGCTGACATGCCAGCAAAGGAGTCCAGGTTTTCCTCGCCTTCATCGGGAGTTGCAGCTATTATGGACTCCAGACCCTGAGCTTCGAGAACCACCTACGAAGGAACAGTGATACAGAATCAATGAGAAAATCCCGCCTGACTCAGACTATTAACAACACCACATATTTTCTTTATGTCTAAATGCCTGATTCTAATGTATGTAGTTGTAGTGGAAAAGGTATGAGGATAAGACTTAACTAGGAAGAGTACTTAGAAAAATGGAAAATAAAATAATCTCATGCCATGTTTTTGCCCTTTAGGTGCTGAGCAGGATTTACCCACATGCAGATCATAATCCTAAGACTAGTTTTCTTTCAAACACATTTTCCTTTATTCATATAACTATTTTTCAGGGACAGTTGGGAGAAAAGGCCAGAGGTGTTCCACTGCACAATTTTTGTCCTGCATAAATTTAGGAGAGTTATAATACTGAAGATTCTTGCCAATATCAAGAAAATTCTAAAACACAGACATTAAAATCTCTTTGATTTGTACACTTGAGCTACTCCTTGAATTTCCATTCTGCGACACAATCTGAACTGGGACCTGATTTTACAAACTCACAAAGCTTTTATTGATTACATCAGAGAAACAGCATAGGCTTTACACAGACACAGACCACAATGTATGATGAAGAACAAAACACTTGTTTTGTTTATGGCAAACATATGCCACTTCGTGGGGTTTTCCCCTGTTATTGGCTTGTTCTGTGCCCAGTGCAGCAACCCTTATGGTCTTAAGCATTAGCTGAATTGATTTAGAAGCTGTAAGAAAAGGACCACATACTGGCTAAGTTATTGTGCACAGTGTGGCAGTTACCTGGATGGCATGAAGGTCAGCGCTTCTGTCAAAAACACGGATGTTCATGTTACTTCTCCGTAAAATGCCAGAGCCGGAGTAGAGGATGTCGAGGCTGTATGTGGATGACACATCAGGACCACCTTAGTTAAAAAAGAAAGAAGGTACCTGTGACTACACTAGTGGATTAATGAAATGTTTGGGAATACAAAGAGGGTTCAAAGGCAGTTTCATGGTTACATACGTGTGATATATCCAGTGTAGGCAGAGGAAGAGCCCATCTTGGAGAAGCGATCGTAGTTATGGGCACGCATGTCCTTGAGAACTTGCCGAACTGTTTTGCTGTGGGATTTCAAAGCAAAAAAACAAAACCACTGAGATACAAAAATGTTACAGTACCATGCATTACTTTTTCATAGAAAGATCAAATTTGAGAGAGGGTGAATTTCCCAGCAGGAAAGAGGGTCTTCAAAACCCTTACCTTTTCCCACTGAAAATCTGCCCTAACCCAGAGTCTCTCTTTCAATTTCATGTACTCCCTGCAGTCATAGGAAGAAAGGCAAGGAAAGATCTTGCTTGAAAATTAATGTTTTTAAGAAGAAGATATATATTGATTATTTTCATTCTCACACTCTGATGTTTAAAATTTTTCCACATCACTGGTTTTGAAAATACAAAAGCAAGGGACCATTTGAGAGAACTAAGATCAACAGAAGACATTTTTTACAGTAATGCAAGTCAGATGCCCAATTATTTTTTCTACCTGTGAAAATGTGAATAGCTATTAAAATAATGACATTGAAATTAAGGGATTTATTCTGAAATAACAATACAAACGACATAAAAATAAGATATTCTTTTATACTCTCCTTAAGTTTTAGTAATTCATGAGAACCTGTGTGTTCTCTGTAAGGAAGGGCTGTATTTATTTACACTGAACTTAATGTACCTGGAAGGCATTTCAAAGCGCAGTATATCTTGGATCATGGAGAGCATGTACTTGTTCATTTCCATTGGCAGTTCCCCAATGGAGAGCAGGATGTTTTTCACTTCCATGTAGGATGGGTTACTGTTTAAGATGATGGCAGCTGCTGTGGTTCTCACTGTCTTTTCATGGATTTTGCGAGTCTGGTGGTATATCCTGTTCATTGTTTCCTTCACCTGGTCAGGAAACACATTATTCACTCAGTGCTCATGCAGATGACTGGGCAAAGTACAGGTTGGAATCTCGTTTATAATATCAGCTTAAGTTAGCTTAGTTAGCTCCATAGCTAAGGCTAATACATAAGGATATATTTTCAGCATCATGTTTTTCATGGTCCTTTTGGAATGTTGAGACATGTATAGCTCAGTGACCACAAGGACAAGCGGGACATCTGTTATGTTCTCTCAGCCACAGACCAAATACAGCCTTACACACTGGTTTTCAAAGCAGGGCTGTAAATAAGTAGCAGCACTAAGAAGAAATGTGACAGTGGTAAGACAGAAATTTTCTTGACTGTTAAGGAAACATGTACTTTAAAAACCAAGAATGTTGTTATTTTAATTTTCTAGATAGTGCTGTGGTAGCGTGTTCCTGAGAAGATTGTGACACATCCTTGTTACAGGGAGTCTGTGGAAAGCCATGTAGTCCCACTGAATGGCCTCCTATATGCTCATTGCAGAGCAGTATCCTGACAGCCTCAATCCTGATGGCCAGCTGCAGGTATGAAAGGGAATGCAAGGTAATGCAGCAGAGGCAAGACGTACCGCTGTTTTCTATGTTTTTTCCTATTCTTAGAGGCTGCAGGGTAAAATGAAGCTATTTTACCCTTCTCTTACTTTGCGTGCTCTCCCTGTGTGAAAGCACAAGGAAGGAGAGGGGCTGCAGAGATGCCCAAGGGCTCCCTCTGGCGAGCAGAGCCCGGTTTTCCCAGCAGACTGCGGGCTACCTTTGGTAGCTGTGTGTGACCCTGGAGCCAAGGGCTGACTAGCACTTGCCCACCAGTCCATTCCTTGCCTTCAGCATGTTGACTGCACCACACAGCTTGGTGCTATCAGCAAACTTACTGAGATTGGACTCAACCTCACTGTCCATGTCGGTGATGACAAGAAATGAATTCTGTGAATTTACCCTTTATTTTTAATACAGTCTCCTGCACTTCTTTTCTTGGGCAGTACATTTTCTTACCTCTTTGGTGAGAAAAGAAGGATCATATCTCTGCAAGGCAGTGGCAGCAAGGCTGCTGATGGGCCCTTCTCCTGACTCAGCATACTTCAGGAGCACTGGAATTGCTTCGGGAAGGAGAGCGTTCTTCAGTGCCAGCAGGTACATCTGCACGTTGTCGTCTTTGTTGGCCTTCTCCAGTCTATTCAGAATCAACCTTTTGGCTTCCACAACAGCCTAAGAAAATCAACAGCACATTAAATGATGATCATAAACCTCCCTTTTTCCCCTTGCAGGAGCAGAAGGGGCAGGGCTGGGTTCTGGCATGATTTTGTGGCACAGGGCTAGCAAAGGTTTCATTTGTACGTTGATGGCTTCCTTCAAGCATAACCAAAGTGACTGCAGCTACAGTGACACCTAATCCAAAGTTTTATCACTTGCCAGCTGCTCCTGACCTGATTCAGGGACTTCACAGGTCCTCCTTGTGGGGCCAACAAGTTCCCACAAAAAAAGGCAAGGGAAGTATTCTTCAGTGCCTCAGAACATGATGTTATAAAACTACTTGGCAATTAACAAGGGAGATTAAAAGGACCTGTTCAGGTAATTAAAAGGGCTCTGTATCTTTTCAGTGATGTGCTGCAGTGCTGAACAACACAGATCCAGCAGCCTTGTCTGATCATTCTCATCCTCTAAGACCAGCATCTACTCAGTTCATGCTCAGAGTAAAAGTCTTCCTCCTTCTATGCATGTTCAGGGCACAGTTGAATATTTGAATCAATGAATTTTCTTCACAGTGGTGAAATAACCTAAGGTGATTGCAAATAACAAACAGATCCTGAGTTGGCCAGTGTTTCTCTGAGGATATGCAAAGCTTTTGGACAAGGCAGCACAAGCACTGCTTCTGCTGACAGGTTCAGCCACAGAAATGGGAAGAGACAAGATTAAAGCCTAAATCTGACAAAGTAGAGGTCATTATTAAAAAAAAATACAATCCTCTATCAAACATAGGAGTTCATGGACTTATTTTAAGTGAGAGAATCTGCTTCTCATGTCTGTCATGCTCCCCCAGTAATGTCACCAGGGAGTCCTGTGTATTGCAGACCAGAATTTGGGCAGCAGTGACCATCAGATACTCACTGGCAGCTTGCAGCCATCCCTGTCACACAGCTTTCTAATGAGTGCTCCCATGACAATGACAAGAGTTTCTCTGATTTCTTGACTGGCGACATCCCCCTTGAACTTCTCCTATCATGCAAAAGCAAAGCTGTTTAGTGTCTCAGTGTAAACATGACAAGCCACACTGCTGTGGGTTCAACAGGTTCCCTCATTTTCTGTGAACAATAATGCAATGCAAAGGCAGTGATTACCACGATGGCCTGGGCTCAGGCTAAGTACAGCACAGCTCTATCATTACATATATATTACATATAATAACTCCATGCCATTTTCACCTTCAGTTACATTCAGTGTCTCAAGTAGATTCATTTGGAAAAAAAAAAAGGGGATTTACAGTTCTGATTACAGGACTTTCATAAGGCAACAATCAAACAATCCTCAAATTATTTTCTTAACATTCAGTATGATGTTTCTTTTTCAAGTAATGGATTTTGGTAATATTTTACAAAGTAATTAGACTTTCAGTCTGGACATAGGAATGTTTGTTGCTTGCAGGCTCTATGTTAATAGCACATTTATAGGAAACCCTGGAAGGCATAAAGAAAGGAAAATTAGAAACAGCAACAGTTGTTTCTTCTTCTCTTCCCTTTTGACTGGGACAAGGCATAAGAGTATTAGCTCTGTTGTATTTGTTTTGTCCTTGGACTTACAGTTAATGATTTCAGGAGCGTTTCACTGGGGTGAGAAGCAAATCCACAGGCGTACAGGAACCGTTCCTGCAGGAGAGAAGTGCTTGCATCCTTAAAGTCAAGAAACTCCAGCACGGCCTCCAGTGATTCTGGGGTCTGAGCCGAGGTTACAGCATCCACTACCTGTGGACTACAAAGAAGTGCAAATTAAATGAACATATCCTTGCAATGAGCCAGTCAATACTGAAAAGACTTGGTTGCATATTGAGAGAAAGAAGCTTATGTACTGAAACTGCTCTTCATTGCAAGTAAGAGAATCTTTCACTCTTGTTAGAAAAAGTGTCCCTGAACTTTCACCTCAAAATGGTACACAGATTTATATCCATGGATAGTATTTTAATTTATGCAAATAAGGGACCAAATAAAGTTTAACAACCCAACAATCACAAGTGTATTAAAGTTTACAGGAAAAGGCTGTAGTTATAAAGAAGTGTTTTAGTACTGCACGCACAATGAAACATAGAGAAAAGGCTTCTATGCTGCCTGAGTGACTCTCAGGTTTATCTCCATTGCTAACAACTGCTACAATTTATTTGAAAGATCCCGACCATATGACTCAGAAATGCTTCTCACTCTCAAGTTTCAGTGTGCATGCTGTTCACAACCAAAATCTAATACTAGGGCAATTCCCAGGCATCAACGTTGCCTGGGAATATTTCTTTGTTGTATTTCCTATTGAAGGAAACCAATGAGAAGTCAAGAACAAGTTATAGGGTGTTTCAGAACAACCATTTGGTTTGAGAACCTTTGGCTAAACTACAAACCATGTTGGCCTTGCACTGTAGATAAAACCCTGGTGGCTGAAGGGTGTGCTGAAAATTTATTATATTACAAGAACAAACATAACTTTAAAAAAATCCTTTTCCTGTAGACAGTACTGAACACTTGGCTTGCATTGCTAGGACATCACCAGCAGAACTCAATCTCTTTGTATGCAATTTGCCCTTCTGCATTTTTCAGTAACTTAAACCTTTTAAAAGGTTGTTCATGGTAACTTACAGAAGTTCTTTATTTTCACTTTTAATAATTTTCAGTATCTCCTCCTTCGTAGCTTTTCTGATGTTCTGAATGAAGGACAAAAAGCTTTTTGCTGCATCAGGTTTGGAAAGTTTGTCAGGATGCATTTGTTCTCTGATGTTCTTCCAGTGCTCAGAAAGCTGCAAAACAATTCATATTATGTCAAACCTTTCAGATTATAGCTTCAGTTCTCAAAATCAGACTAAATAAATGCTAATATGTAGGCCAGCTGTTGCTCAAAGTAGCTGAAATCCAACTGACCTATGGTCCTTTAGCTCAGTATTAGGTAATTTATGATATCCCAGCACAAGTATCTTAGAAATCTTTCTTTAGTTGTCTCTCTTCCAACTCTTTATTATTTTCCTGATGTTGTACATGACCTTCACTGCAATCTCTTTTGGAACAATGAAATTTATTTATACTGTAACTGGAATAAAGGGAATTCTCTTCTCTTGCAAATTTACCGTGCTTTCTCGTGAATATGGTGTTTGCCTTATGTTCCCATTTCTTCCTAAGTAGATTTTTTTTTTTAAAGAAAGGGAGATGCACAATTCCCAATTCACTAATTAATCATGTTTTTTTAGAAGATGGTAATTTTGGGTTAGTATAGAACAGGATTAGATGTCCAAGAAGTTATTCCCATTTTTTCCATAAACTTTCATACAAAGGGATTTGTAGCTATTGTACAAAATGAAAGGCAAGATTGTGGTTGCTGTATTTATTCTCACATCACATTTTTTACCTGAACAAGCCAATGTGGTAGCAAAGCACCCATATCTGTCCTTCCAGATACACTCCCATAAGAAACTGGTGCCAGTATTTTGACCTTTCTTCTCTCCCTTGCCTTTGCCTCTGTTATCTCAAGTTATCGAGAACATTCCTTGGTGAAAACTCAGCTGTTCTTTGCAGCAGTCTTTACTGCAGTTTTCCTGAGTGGGAAATAACAGTAGCACCCACCCATCTGACCTTCACTAAAATAGTTCCCCTCTGTGGATTTTGTGTTGAGCAATAGCACTTGAACCTGCTGGCAATTAGAAGAATCATTCATCAGTACAGAGTGCAACTTCTATTGACTGTAACAAACAATAATTAGGCAACAATGATTGAGACATAGGATATTTCCTGAGGATTAATGACCAGCTGGGAGGAGCTCATGTTCTGAGGCACAGATGGGTCTTTTAACCTGAACTGGTAATTAGTGCTTAGCACCAAGGTCAGTGTTGCTATTATTAACTGAAATTGGATAAATATATAGGTCACTTTTTATTCCCCCTGTTAAAGTTGCACCACAGTCCAGCAAAAAAAACCCTCTAACCTCATTACTCCTACATTTTCTCCTGTGCAGAGCCCAGCTGTATGGGCTGCTCTTAGTCAGTTTGGCCCATACTCTAGAGACAAGCAAGGTGGGAGATGCAAGCTGGAGCTATCTCAAGAAAAAGAGAATGGAGACCAAGCCTTCCTTTGGGCGGTGCTCAGGAGCAGCTGCCATCTCCTGCAGTGACCCAGGCATTAAAAACACCATTTTCATTCACAGTTGACTTTTCTGAGGGTCCTCATTCTTCTGATGTGAATGTCAGGCAGTTTGGATTAAAAAGCCCAAACATTCAGGCACAAGATGCACACACTTCCACATGGCAATTCAGCGTGGACACGGACCTGTGTTTCTCTGACAGAGAGATCAGAACAGAGGTCCTGTGGGCACTCTAGGAAAACTCCAGCCAAACCAACAGGTTCTAAACTGAGCAGGAGTTGGTTTTGAATGCCTGTGCATGACAGCTGTTTACCAATGTACAAAGGGTGGCTGCACAAGACAGAACAAACCCACCTTACCTTCAGACAGGGCAAAAATCCTTCCCCATAGGAACCATGAGCATAAGAGTGTAAGATACATGAGCTCTTCTGAAAAGAGCATGCTTTGTGTTGTCTTAACACAGAAATCTAGACCTGATTTTAAGTGCAAACTTTTGCCATAACCTCAGAGAAGCTAGTGCTGCCATATGGGAAATGAGGGTAGTAATGGTTATTTTATCAAATTCATAAAAGAGAGATAAGACCTGATACAATTTTAAAAGAGCTTTGAGAATGTAAAACTCTAAGGTATAGCATGTCAGCAGGGCATTAATGTATACCATGAAATATAAGTACCATATGATATGTTGCTGCTTTGGATACAGTGTTCTGTTTATAGAGCTCATCTTTTCATAGCAGTTACTGAAAAATACAGTGAGAAAGCAGAACTTCATTCTCCCCGTGCCATTAGGTTTATAATGACATAGCTCAGTCCCCAGGCAGTGCTCTGGAATTATACCCTGTGTTTGTTATCTTGGTCTGAAAATTGTAACTGTTATGACAAACTCAGTCCCAAGTGACAAATTGGTCAGCACAAACCCCGACAGGCAGAGTCAGGGAAAAACCACCTGTCCCTACTCTGTTTAAGATGCCTTGATATTCCCTGCTCAGAACTGCCCCAGCACACGGGCAGCATCATTTCTATATTCCCCAAATATGTGGTTTTGGTCTTCCCTGTGGCTCAACAAGCATTAGATAAGAAAAATTATTACAGTGTAATGCTACTTCCAAATAACTAGCAAAAGTTCCAATACAGGAACATGTTTGTGCTCATAAGGAGTATCTCTGGAGGACTAAAATTCTGTGTGCTGAATAGAACTATATCTTGCTTATCAGCACCGGAGAATAATGATCCTTAATGTTCCCATTCATTCCTCAATGGTAATAGCATTAATACTGTTTGCCAACAGTCACTGTAGTAATCTATTTAGTTTATGATGAACATCATTAGTAAAACAAAAGATTATGCATTTACACTGTCATGCTCTTAGCCTTCAGATGTCTTAAATAAAAAAAAACAAGGCAAAAATGAGAACATTATTGGACTCCCCAAGAATACTAAAGCCCCATTTTATACCTGTAAAATACCTATAAAATCCTTTAAACAATAGACTTCCTTGGGGTCAGGTAGTAAGAAGAGGTTAAATATACCACCAACAAATGCTTAGCCTGCCTGAGGAATGGCTAATGAACTTGAATCCTAGGAACAGTTCATGACAAAACTCCTCCATGACAAAACTGTTTACAAACACCAGTCAGCAATCCTAAAATTAATTTCCACCCAGAGGAAATAAGGTGAACCCAGCTCAAAGCTGACAAGGTGAGATAAAACAACAGGGTGCTGTATTTTCTAGTGATCTGGAGAAATATGGCAGTCTTTAAAAGAGAGCAAAAAGGTTGGAACTTTTGTTGGTAGATCTTACAACACTCTTGAGGGGTGAGCACCATTGCAACACTTCCATACTCCCTACTCCAGGGTGCATTTTATATTGCTATGCTGGACCTGTCCTAGTTCTGCTTGGACAGAAAATTTGCTTTCACACTTGTCCTGCTCAGCTAAGCAACCTTATGTCCAATGAACCTGTGTTTACTTACTGAAGGGCACTTTTTGCATTCGGATTTCACTGGCTCTGCTTCCAGAGGAATGGCAACATAATTGGGGTCCAAGGTCTTGATCACACCACTGACTTGCTTTGCAGCGATCAGTCCCGTCCCAGCTTGGACTGACTTCAGTTCCAGCCTCTGCCTGTACATCCACACAGTGAGGACACCATTAGAGCCCACCAAGGGGAAACAAAAAAACCCTCCACAGACAAAAAAATATAGAATACAGACTAACTGAAGTCTTATTTTAAAATGTTCAGGTAACAGAAGTATCTGATACCACCAAAATTATTGCTAGAGTTATGTGTAATAAAATACCTGTATGAGAGACTTTCTAAAGCACAGATTTGTAACACTTGATAAACAGCCTTCAGTATTCACATAGATTCTGAAATGTTTCATATATTTGTTCTTAAAAGATCTGGAAAGTGAAATTTTTGAATGTACTTTTTCCTTCAAATATCTATTTTTACTGAGATGCCTGAATCATTCATCTTGTATGAGTATCTCCACACTTTCAGTGCTTTGGAGCCTGGAGTCTAACACAGATCTAGGTTTCACAGTTGTTTCCTTTCTACGCAGTAGATTTTATTTTCTACACTTCCAAATTCTCATATGCTAGAAATGGAAATCCAACAGAAGTATTTCTTGAGAAATGAGAAGACGGAACACCTATAGCACTAATGGGTAGATTAAAAGGGTTTGGCCAATTCCTGCTGTTTCCCATTAACTTCTTATGAATGCCATTATTTATTATTTGCGGTGTGGTAGAACCCTTAATCAAAGCTGGACCTGGTACCTGACACAGTTGGACCTGTATATGGATAAAAAAGAGACCTAAACCCTTACCTGAAGAGTGCACAGCCTTAGATCTCAATTCTACAAAACCTACACATGTAACCTGACTTGAATCACTAGTCCTGCCACCATCAATGACAGTCTAATTGCCCAACTTACTTTGAAACTATTTTGGCACCTGTTTTTCGTCGGTAATTCAGAGCGAAAACGAAATTTTCTTCTGCCTTAATGGATTTAATGAAGCTGTCTTCTAGCACATAAACTGTAGCAGATGTGGCTTTTGTATTGACATCCAATATCTGAAAATAATTAAAAAATAAAACAGAGAGAGGGTTATTCAACAACAAAATAGGAAAAGAGCTCACTGTTCCAAATGAGGGCAAGACTTGTCATGAAGTAGAGCCATATGAAGAAGGTTCATATAGGCTGGCATCTCAAATTAAGCCTATGAACCAGGTTTTCAAGTATCCCCTTTGCAGTAAGTAGCCACTCATTTCTACACCACGTGCTTCAAATTCAGTATGTACCAGGGTACAAGATAGTAGGAGCAGGGTAGGAAGTTATGGAGCAGGCTGCAACTGAGAAAACATCCAGTACTACATTTTGTAAGATATGCTTTAAATAAGATAAGAATCTTTTCCAGAGAAATATCTTTTAAATGAGATTGTCATGTTCACAATCAAACAGATCAATGAACAGATTGTCATGTTCACAGATCAAACAAGATGGCTGGTTTTGCTTCTTGTTTTGTAAACAAGACGATGTCTTTGTGGTGTGAAAATGGGGAACCCAGTCAAGGTGTTAAGGCAGTTTATTAAGAGAGTGTGTGGTGTCTTTGTACTTCTCTGAGCTGAGAAAGGTCAGTTTCTGATGTGGAGAATCCCAGTGCCTTCAGCAGGTGTCCAGCCTGTCCTCAGCAGTGACTACTTAGAAAAACATTTACTAACAGTGGAGGACCACTAGGGCTGTAGTAGGGTTTCATTTACCTCTATAGCACATCTCCTGTATTACACCTGTGCATTAGGAAAGCCTTTGACCTTACAGGCAAGCCTGACCAGGCTCCATTCAGGAGTCAGCATCTTGCCTGGCATTTACAGCAGAAGGGGAAAAGGTTACTATTATCACTATGACTGCATCTGTATCAGCTGAGTCAAAGTGGTTTACACCACAGGAGAATCCATTACCTGATCTCTCCATGAGAACTACATATGACATTCGGGCTAGTAAAACTACAAAATTTACATATCGAATTTGCTTCCTCTAATGCCAGAAGGACTTCTGAGAAGATGAGTAGTAGCTGCTAAGAATATATTTTAAATAGGAAGAATAGATTTTATTTTGTTAAAGAAATCATACCCGATTGTGGCTGGTAAATCTTTTCTTTTCTGTTTCACAGGAGTCCAGGTCTTTTATTTTAGTCACTTGATCTTGCCGCACATGGTAAGTAGTATCACACTTCCCAGAAATGTCCACCTTGGAAAAGAGAGTTAGATTAGGACAATTTCTTGAATTTATCTTTGGGACATCCCAACACCTTCCAAAGATGAAGCATTTTCTCCACTGTTGGAATCCTGTACCTGAGATGCTGTACTGCTTGGGTTTGTTTAACAGTTTTGAGGATGTCAGTGGTTCTAACTATCTGCTTTGGATTGGCAGGGGTACTGTTCATTAGAAGGCTAGGAAGAAAAGTAACAATGGCTGTTTAAACAAAATAATTAGGAAATACCAGGCAGTTTACACTATACTCACAAATTGGAGTTAAATTTGAGCTTTGTTTAAGGGGACAGGCTTAGAAATTTAACAATGGAAGGCAACTTAAATGGATGCAGCTAAATCAGTGCTGACTTTGTGTGGGTACTTGGATTTAGAACGGGACTCCACTGAACTGAATTTAGGAATCAGCCAACTTTAAACAGCGGTATAATCAATTTTATAGTGACCTGGTTTAAGGTGGTTTATTACCAAATTTATAGTGCTAAATTTATAAAGGCATTTTAAATCAAATGGATTGCACTACTTCTTTATGATTTGATTTGTGTCACCAAATATGCAGAAGACTGTCTTTATGTCCCTAACCTCATGTTATCAAAGGACTGATTTCTATCACAGTTCACTCTTTCTGAAGTCAGCAGGAACCACAGGTTCCAGAGCAGATCAGGCTCTGCCTGTTCCTCATGTGATGATAATCTTGCCTGATAGAGCACCATACCTCACGGGAAGAACCAGAGTGCAGCTGTAGTTGGAAAAGGCTAGCCAGACCTCTCTTAATGTTCTGAGTAAAACCAGGTTCATTTTGATATGAGTAGAAGGTTTTGATCTGCAGGAATTAAAAAAAAAAACAAACAAACAAAAAAAACCAAACATAAAAAAAACATTCAAAAGTGTGTAACAAATCTGGTTAAATTAGAAAGGAATAGTGAGGATCCACTCTAGAAAAACCTTTACTTTGAATTTGGATCTGTTATTTGCTTATTTTGAGCAAACTGTTGAGGCTGCAGAGCCTGGCAATAACTGTACAAACACATTTTGGCCTTCAGCTGAACCTAAGTACAGTTTCAGTGCAGTGAGCATCTCTCCTCCTGGAATTAGAGAGAATTTCGATGGGAAATGGGAAACTTTTCATACTTTCACAGGCAACTCATTTTTCTGCATAATCCTCAGGTAATCGCTCCCCACAGGGGCATATCTGTTGCACTTTAATCACAGGTTACAAAAACTCAGGATGAATCATAGATAAATCACAGATAGAATGACTTCAATGACGTGTCAAACATATCACAACCTTTGCACTTCATGGGTCAACTATTGTGCTTGAGCCTCTCCTCTGGTAACAAGACTTTGCACCTCCACTCTGCATTCAAGGTGCTTTAAAAGTGCCCCTTTATCTGGAACTGTAAGTACAATCAGTGTGTTATCTTGGGGTAACCCTGAAAAGTGAAATTACTGTGCCAGGGATGAAATTGTCATACCACAAAGAAATCATAAAAGGAGCATATAGACCCTACCGCCTGAGAAAAAGCCCAAGTTTTTAGTCCTACATCTTCACCTTAGCATATGAAACTGTGCAATGTATGAGGAGTAGATGCATTCTGTGTTCTTCTGGTACCTCTGTTCTTATGTAGGGATGTGTGCAGTTCACAGCCAGCGCTGTCCTGTTTCTTTTTATGTTGTGTAAAACTGATGACAAGGCTGAGTCTGAAAGTTACTGAGCAGGTCTGATAGCAGCTGCAATTCAGCAGGCTGAGCTGGCAGCCAGGGTATGTGCTCAGTGCCTATTTACAGCAGGAGGTAAAGATCCTGCTGGGATAGAGTGTCACAGCTCTCACTGCGCTCTGCAGAGGGGAAAAGGGAGTGTGACCTTCAACCTTCCTCCTTTCTCACAGCCTCTCCTGCCCCACCTGCTGAGCATTGCTCAGGCTGCAGAGGGGAAAATGGGGCTCTTGGCCTCATGCCACAAGCAACAGGAGGGTGAAGGACCAGGGGCAGGAGCAGCCATGGCTTGAGCCCCACCACTCCCTGGCCACAAGAGTATGCTGAGTACAAGGGCAGCTCTCATAAGCAGCTCTGCAGGGGAAAAGAGAGTGGGATGGATGTACTTGAATCCCCTTCTCAGAGAAATAGGGACACTGAGAGCTACAAAGGACATGGGTGCTCCTGTGCTGGGACAGCACTTTGGTGCTCTCTCAGGGCAGGATAAAAAACCCAGGCACATGTTGAGACACATCTGCTTTCTGACCCTTCTCTTCTGATTTTCGGAGACTGTCTCCCAGTGGGGGAAAAACATGTAAGGCTGTAGCTCTTTCAGCATCAAGCTCATTAACTTGGCAGGTGACACAGAAGAAATTAAGAAATCCAGGGAGCTAGGAAAAGCAATCCTGGTAAAATACTTGATAAGGGTTTAAAGTGATTAACACTCTACTGAGTTCCTCACAGACTCAGTAGAACATCCCTCATGACAAATTGTATCTGCTTTTCTGCCTTCAGATCTTGGACAAAATCCTGCCCTGGCTGAAGTCAATAGCACAAATCCCACACAGCAATTGTGCATATATCCAATGTGTACCTGTCTTTGTGGACAATCTGCTCTTTACTTTCCCATTGTGTGGTGTTCTTCTAGGCTTGGGCTAGAAGGTAAATTACAGTCTGTTCTCAACTACTGTATTGCACACAGAATGATAGGACACAATGGCTTATTAAAAACACTGAGTGAATAGTGAACTGGTAAATTCTTCAAGTCTGTTACAAAAGATATGTGTCATGTTTCCTTAGGGACTGAATTTTAAAAGACAGGCTCTTACTTTTCCACGGACTAGCTCAACCATTATGGGCTTCTGTAAAGCCTCCAGATACTCCTTCCCGATGATCTTCTCTGTGCTTTTTCCTTTGAAGATGTTTTTATCAGCTGGACGCTCATTCACATTTTCAACCTGAACATCTTTCATCTAGCAAATCAAAAGTAGAGAAAATTAATGTAGAGAGCACTGTAGAATTGGCCTGGAGTAGAGCAGATAGACTAAATCACATAATAAATGTTCTTTATTGCTGGTGCTGATTATTAATCTTCCATGATTACTATGTCAGTTTACAAAAGAAGCCAGCACTCTCCACTGGGGAAATAAGTCTCAGAAAATGTCACCAGAAAGCTAAGTACCAAACCCAGTTTCTATTTAGAAATATTTGCAGTTACAACTGTGGACAACTATTGCCCCTCAGGTGAGGGCTTGCACACCAGTCGCTTGAAGCTATAGGTGCTGTATGAAGCAATTTCTAAATACAGGAGACATTCTGAAGTGCTGGCTTATGATATTAGATAGATACTTGTGAAATCTTATTCTATAGGAATTAGATCATCAAAGCAGCTGGGTTTAGTTGATGAGACTGGAGAATAAAAGGTTTAGCTCATGTTCCAAAAGTGAGTTCTCTGAGATTAGATCAGCAGCTAGATAAGTGCAGAAAAGATTGGGTATGTTTAAAGTTGTCTGATGGCAATAATTACCGTAATTTTGACCAGCTGGTCATCATCATTGTCAGGATTTCTCCATAAAAGGTTGACATCCACACCAGAAGAAATCCGATATCCTGCACTTTTCTGCAGGGATGCTTTCACCCGATCAACATAGACTTCAGCTGAGTAAGCAAACTTATATAGCTTGTCATTATTTAGGCTGGGCCCAGTAGTGTGCCCTGTTTGGAAAGCAAAAACAAACAGCATTTTAGAATTGACTAACACTCATAATCTACCATTTTCTCTAAGAAATCTTTAGAAAAATTAAAAATTTAATTACAAGCAAAATATTTATGGGACTGATCCTGCTACTCTTGATTGCAGAGGCTGTCTCACTGAAGCAGCTGGGGTTTTTTGTGATTAAGTTGACACTGATCATACATATTTAACATAAGAAAGGTGACAAAATCCTTTGTTCTAGCTCTTTAAGACTGTCAGATTCTTTTCTTCAGCTATGTTAGCATTACAAATTAATCCAAAATTATTTGCAACTCAAAATACTGTTAATAATCACACAATTTGTGTGCTTAGCAATGTGAAATGCACTGATGTGATTTGTTGGGGCCAACATAAATCATTCTCTGTATCTCTTGCACATTTATTGGGAATCCTTCCGTGGAGAGTCTTGCCCAAGGGTGACATGAATGTGATGAAAACATTAAGAATGTATTTTTTAGATAAAATAATTAAGCTCTTGTTCTTTCAACTAAATAATTGTTCCCATAGCTGTGTCTCTGTTGTTAATTTATATATTTTAAGGAATGTAAAAGGGAAGAGAAGGGAAAATAAGCTGGCTGTACACTAAGTGCTCTTAACATTCTCAAAGCAAACACACACAGAGTGACCTTAGGTGCTATCTCTAAGCAGCACAGCACCAGCCTCACACACCCAAATGCTGCACCACTAAATGCACTGGAGATTTCTTCATGGAGTTCAGGAGGTACAGAGCAGAAACAAGTTCACAACAGAGTTAATCTAAGAAACACAAAGTGCTGTCCTCAGGGAGATGCATCTCGGTCTTATGACAAGTGCAGGGAAGGGCAGAGGAAAGAAGAAAAATCTCTCACAACAGCTCAGAAAAATTCTTAAGCATGCTGTAATGGAATCAGTGTCTTCAAAGTCCCCTGCAGAGATTCATCAGGCTATCCTGATTTATGTTATATCCCTCTGTTTTTTTCTGACTCACTTAAATAAACTTCAAATCACTGCACTGATAGAAAGGAAAATCAGTCTTTTTTCACTTTAATATTTTAAAGCCCATTTAGGTGGGTGCCCAGGGTAGTTCCATCATGGCTGGATGGGTACATTCTACAGTTCTTAAAGAGTCCAAAACCCCTGCTTCATTAAGACTTTGCATCACATTGTTTCCCTGTTCACTCAGATACCATGACAGTGGATTAAGGTGAGCATCAAAGAACCTTTCCCTGAGCAAAACGGACACTCCAGCAAGTTTAATCTGCAAGTTGTGTAAACTGGCAAAGTTACAGAACCAAACAGACTTTATGCCAGCTGGGGATGTGGTTCAGCAAGTCTGGTGATCCCAGTGGGCTCAGCCTGCTCACATGTGAGAGGCCAAAGCTGTAACTATTGATTTTTTCCCAGGGAGGTTGAAGGATTCATGTTGGCACAATGGGGCTTGTCTGGTTTTGCGTGTCTTGTGTGTCTGTTTCAAAACAAAGTCACCAAGAGGCATGCAACCCTTCCTGGAGGTTTACTGTGAATTTCCTAGCCAATTTCTTTCCCCAATTCCCTGCTTTGAAGCTACCTTACCCTTGAGAGCAGAGGGTGCTCAGTGCCTGCTCAGAGGTGGCTATGCCTTTCAGGGACACCCCAGGTTCCCTGCAGTCCCTTGGAGCCAGTTGCTTCCTGGTTCAAAATGTCCTTGACTTGCAGCAGAAACTGCAGTGCAAAGGACTTAGTATTGGCTGAGATTTAAGGAATACCACCCACTAGGTGCATTATAAACACAGTCCCATCTAAAGGAAAAAGTAGGGGAATAGCACATCCAAGAGAAATTATCTGGGTGCTCAGAGACAAGTCTCCTATTAGTTAAGATGCATGTTATGGTTTTGCTCCCTCCCTATTCTCAGTTAAAAGCACATTTCACCTACCCTCTTCCTTTCCCCACAGCTGAACACATACATGGTTTTATTCTTCTTTTGTAAGAGTTCCTTCCCTCCTCCTCCCTTTTAGCATTTGCTTGTCCCCAAATACAATAGAGATGCTCCATCCTAAAGGAAACAGATGAGCAAATGATGCAGCAGCTTCTTGCAAGTGTCATGGAAGAAACTAATAATTGCAAAGTATCCCTGGGAGCTAGAAGAACATGAGGTTTTGAAAACTTTCACCAATTCACACATAGAAAACACTGCAGGAGCCAGGGAAGAAGACACCTTTAGTTGCCAGACTTGGAAAGGTTAGGCCAAGAGTGGATGATGATAAGAGAAGCAGCAGGGATGAGGCAGTATTGAAAGCAGTCCCAAAGAGTTAGCACTTATCCCTGTGGAAATGGGGAACCCAAGAGAGACAACTGAATAGTGTGGTCAGGCTGAGAGGCAGGAGGGATCTTGACACATGACAGACAGAGGCACAGGGTCACTGAGCAGAACCAGTACTCAAAACAACACAACTAAATTTTCATGCCAACTTCCACGAAGAAAACACCAGTACTTTTAAAAAGGAATATTGCAACATCTTTCTGATAGAAACTTTTCTTAATAGAAAGACACTCTTTTAGAAGCTCCTTCCTTTGTATTCAGCACTGCACTGGAATCCTTGCTGCCTGTGCAGCCATTGACATTTCAGCTGATGGCAAGTGTCCCACTGCCTGAGAAGGGAGGAGAGATGGACACACAGACTGCCACCAGCCCAGCCAAGCTCTCTGGGGGTCAGAAGTGCTGCTTCCAAGGTGGAGTGCATAACACATAGTTTGACTAGTAATGTTAAGTGTCTGTCATTAAGAGTAACATGCCAAGTCTATAATTAAATCATGATACTGTATAATACAGAAGGTTACACTGCATGAGTAGAAACAGCTGTCAAGTCCTGTGCCTTTTATTAATACATATGGCATGCACAGCATGTGTGTCTCTAACTACTTGCTAGCTCTACCTTCATAAATCATATTTGCCACTATCTCTGACACCAGATAGCTTTAAAAAGCAAACCCCATCCGCTTATTTGAAAACATTTTTGAAGTGGAACTGCAGTAGGAAAGTTTTACGTGTGCTGACCTACCTGAATTGAACAGAATAATGTTTTGATATTTCCAAAAGGCAGCGTGGCCTGATGAAAAGGTAAAACACCAATCCTAATCCCAGCTCTCACCCTGAGGCCCTAAGTGGCCTTTGGGCCAGTAATTTAGCTCTCAATCTTGCTGCACAAGAGAAGAAATGTGGCAGAGCTGAAGGGGTGACTAATTAAAGGGAAAATGCTTGCTCAGTATCCTGGGGAGTGTGACAAGCAAATACTACTTCACATCAAGAAGCTTTGCTTAATTGATATTAAGGGGAGGCTGGGAAGATCAGACACAGAAATGTGGCACATTGGTACCTAGCCATAAACTGATTGTGGCAGTCTCATGAAATAAACTCACAGGTAAAGGAATTGCTTGCAAATTTCTCTCCTTCATAATTCCTGTCATGAGGGTGTATAGAGGCAGGGAAGAAGGAAGGTTGCTGCTCTGTGCTTACAGGAAACAGGAGGTGGCACCCATCAGAGCATCTCTACAGCCTTTTCAACAGCTTTGCCCAGGATGGCGTGCTCCCCTTGTTTCCCCTTATGATGAAGACATCCTCATTAAACTAAAAACTCAGCTTATAAGGTTGCTGCTCCTCTAAATTTAATGTGAAGTTGTACATGAAGAGCCACTACTATAGACACCTTTCCTCGCTTCATACATTGCCACTGCTGAAGCAGACAGCCTCCAAGATTTCATACCCTTGACTCTGTCAGGACACCTGAGTAAAGCTCTGCTCACAGGGTTTCTGCAGACATCCAGATTTTCAAGACTTACTACAGAGCAACCTTTTCATGAAATTAACAGGATGCTTCTTACTGACTTCAGTGGTAGCTGAGTCAACTGCTCAGAAGCTGAAACCTGGGCAGCCCTGAGCACTTCCTGGCTCTGCTCCACAGAGCACTCCATGTGTTTAACGTCTGAGCGTGTGAAAAGTCCCTTTGAAGTCAGTGCCCCTACAGTATGTCCTGATTAAGCAAGTTCAAGATCTCTGATCTCCTGGTCACACCACTGGCCCTGTGCACTTGAAAACATCATCTCCTCCATCACCTCTGCTGAGAGGAATGCCACAAGCACTTAAACCTAGCTAGTAAATGCATCTTGTGTTATTCAAGCATGTCTGAGTAAAGCTGATAATTTTTGAGGCAAAACAGAGATCTGCATACACACACTGGCTTTGCCTCTGCTGAGGCAGAAGTTGAACCAAGCCCAGTACAGACCTACCTTTCACAGAGGCTGAGTAGGTGGAAATGATGCAAAGGAACAGCACGGTAAGAAGAATCATGCTGGACTCTGCCGAGCTCCTGACTGCAGCATGAAGTGTGAGAGCCTCCAAGAAGTGAGCTGAGAGTGGAGCTTGCAGAGAGAGCCACAGGCTTGGCCACACTGTTTATCTAGATGTAGTAAAGGTCAGATTCCAAATTCCACACTCAGGTACTAAGTTCATTAAAGGACTTCCAGTTAATTATTAAGAACTAAGGTAACTGGCAGTTTCTACCCCATTTTATCGATCACCCTGGCTTTCATTTTTGAGTGAAAAAATGAGTCCACACAGACCCATTACTGAGCAGCAGAGCCCACCTCCAGTGCTGGAAGAACCAGGAGATCCTGTTACCACTCCTCTCTCTGAACGAAAGGACCATCAGCTCTGTTTCTGCCAGGGGCCAGATCCTGACCACTGTTTCCACTGTCTTGCATCATCTGTCATCATCTCTGAGCAACCACAGAAGCAGAGGTTTTTTTAAGGGTCTTCCAGGAAGCAGAAGTACATGGGATTTATCAGTGCCATCCCAAAAACTGATCCTAGTTCATTACAGACTCAGATGTGATGTCAGTGCCTGCTACACTGTACCATACTAAATCAATGTTCTTTCTTTCAGCATCCCCAGCCTCTATCTTACATCATTGCAGTGGCAGAGGTTAGAGCCTGAAAGATGAGATAAAACAAGACATTTGTCCCATCTCTGTGAAGGGTACTTGCTTGGCAAGGTCTGGGAGCAGGGCAAACCAAGCCCTTCACCCTTTCCTTGTGCTTCCTTCACCACCTCCCTTGAAAAGGCCCTCGCTGACTAACCCACATGCTTCCCTTTTCCTCTGACAGTAAATCCCAGACCCTCTCACACTAACCTCATGGCCACAGGGCTGGTTAAAGGATGTCCTTCAGCTGTCCCTCAGGTGTCAGTGGGGCAGCAGGCCAACCCTCCGTGTTTCTTGGCATGCCCTGCGAGGCTGCATGCCTCTCCCCAGCACACAAAGCCTTCCCAGCTCTGTGAAGAGGCAGGATCTGCTCCTGCAAGTAAAGGAAACACACAAGTGAGCCATCAACACAGTCTTCCAATTCACTTCCACAGGTTTCTTTCATGTGACTGTGATCTACACACATCCCAACCCAGCAAGTGCCACCCCAGGCTGCAATTAGATGCTCCCAGAGGGCCCCATCCTCTGTAAGGGATGGTAAAGTGAGAGCAGCCTTCACCTTGAGTGGTATAAGTGCCTCCTCTGTTTTTTGTGGTAAAGAGAAGTTGAGCAAACACTGTGGATGTCAATCATTGCCCAGGAGTGGGAAACAACAGGTCCATGCCACTGCTTCTCCCCCATGCTCATCTGCACCTTGTGGAAGTTCCCCCTGGGCCTTTTCCTGTGTTTTGTTTGTGTGTGCGCACGTGGGAGGGAGGAGATTAGAAAACCCCAGGGGTCTGCTATTGCTTCTTCCCCATTTGTGGTTGGTTATGCTGCTTTCTCAGCACAGGTTGTGACATGCTCCCGAATTCAAGGGGCTGAGGCAGAGGACTCCTTTTGTTGCATTTAGTAAACAAAGAGCTTTCCAGGCTTTCTGTGCTGTTTTGAAAAAAATAAGGACACTATCTTAGTGCAAAACCAACTCCATCTAGAGAAAGACCAGAGATATGGATCCTGCTTCAGAAAAGCAGCATTGACATTTTACTCAGAAGGGGGGCGTGATGTTGGTCTGGAATCTGAAGATGAGCAATTGTCCTCTTTCTGTGCTCTTGAGACACAAGAAATTTATTTCTTCTTTGAAATAAAATATTTTTTTTAAAAGGCCTCTGTTACAATATCCCTGGACAGATCCCCTGCTGATGTAAATCCACATCTCTCTTTGGACACCACTGTATCTGAGCCAATTACAGAGCCAAGGGCATAACTGCCACGTAGAGAAATTCTGTCCATACATTTCCACGTACACACACATTTATACACCCATAGGCATACCGGTAACACAGAGCTGGGGCGCTCTTCAGACATCTTAGAAACAGGAGGCCTGAGCCTCACCTCAGTTATGGCCAGAGCTAATCAGCAGTGACTTCCTTTCAGGCAGATTACACCCGTGCAAACGGCGCTGTGCCCACCAAAGTCCACTCCACGTACAGGCTGTGGGCTCAGCCCCTCATGGATGCCTCACGCCATGCTGGCATACAGACCGGGGTCAAAGTATTCCTGCTGCTGCACATTTTCCAGAGTCCAAACTATAGGGCTCATATCTTTATACAACCTAATAAAACTAATGAGATTTCCTCCCATGTTCTGAGTCAACAAAATGTTTCTTTCTGCCTTCTCTTCTGAAGCAACAGCACAAAGATCTTGCTTTTCAACTCAAACCTTCAAGTGTAAGCACCAAAGTACCCCAGCGCATCTTTGCCCTTCAGCTGCTGCCCAGGTGCCCGCAGCTCCCAGGCTTTGGGTGAATAAGACCCCCTGTTTCTGCCACAGGGGTCAGGGGGTCAGAGATACCTGTCCAAGCCACTGGCCAAAGCCAGTTTGCACCCTGAGCCTTCCTCAAGAGCGCTGCAGTCAGGCCCAGCCCACAGGGAGCAATGGCATTGCCCACACCCGAGCCTCCCATGAGTATCTTTTTTCTTCTCCATAGTCTGCCTCTTGAGCTGCAGCTTTAAGCTCTGGAATATTTAGTTCTTTCTGTTGCTGGGAGAGAGGGTGACTCACCATTGGGATCAGCATCTTGAAAAGGTCATGTTAAGGCCCTATAAAATAATGAAATTTAGATAGACAGCTCTTTCTCAATATTTGCAACTGCTCAGTTTTCCATTTCACTTTGTCACCACTTGGCAGACGTTGGAAAACATTGCATGATGCTCTGTTGTTGTCTGAGGACACAGGGGGCTGGATGAGCAAGACTGACGCTTTGCAGAGAGCACTATGAGAAAAACAAACTGCGTAAGCAGCTTCTTCATTCTA
The DNA here is from genome assembly GCF_023055355.1 of Agelaius tricolor. Lineage (NCBI taxonomy): Eukaryota > Metazoa > Chordata > Aves > Passeriformes > Icteridae > Agelaius > Agelaius tricolor. Next base: position 20,050,821 of record NW_027269268.1, read on the forward strand.
GGAAAAAGCACATCTGAGTATTACATGACTTTGTCAGATGTATTTTGCTTTTTTCAAAAAAAAAAGGCCTTCTGTTGGTAAATCATCTGCTGCCTTTCTGTGACCAAAAAACAACAAAGAATTCTCCACAGGGAGACTGGAGCATTTGGGCTTTTATGAAGCTGGTGTGTCAAGCTAGGTATTAATAGTAACATCAGCGAGGTTTTAAATAGACCCCGGCAAATGCAAATCTAGCTATTTTTAAAGCAATGCACTGAACAGGAATCACAAATTAGATCAAATACTACAGCAAATACTAAATTCCAGCAGCAGTTGAAAGGTCAGTGTCTCACTATAGTGACACCACACAGTTTTGTGAGTGCAACACAGCTGTGGCGAACCCGAAACCAGCACTAAAACTGTCCGAGTGTGTATATGTGGCACCAATGAAACCTGAGCTAAACACTGATGCACACGGAAAGGGGATTATGGCAGCGCACGCTCGTGTGTTTGCTAACTTTGTGCGCCTCGTTAACCAGGGGCAAACAGACATCTACATACTCAGGCTGCCCAAAATACATTGTTCCCATAGAATATCATCCCAGTCTCCAGAAACGACAGGGCAGCATTCTTTCGTGAAGTTATCCGGCGGCGAAAGAACGCTGCCTTCGCTGGGCATTGACACCGGAGTTTAAACAGCTAATTGTCGGCGGCCTTCAAAAATAGGAAGCGCGAAGGCGCGGCCCTCTCCGGCGGGGGCGGAGGGAGCGCGGCACTGCCGGGGTCCTCTGCAGCTACAGATCTGCCCTGAGGAATGCCACCAGCCAAAAATACGTCGCTGGCCCCTGCCTGAACTCAGCGGGGCCATCAAACCATCAGATAAAAATAAGCTTTTCTCTTCCTTTTCGCTGCCCTTTACCCTCACGGAGCCCCCAAAGCCACGGCTGGGGGTGTGAGGGGGGTGGCGCGAGCCCTGACACCGCCCGCCGCTGGGGGGCGCGCTGCCCGGCGGCCTCACGCGACCGCCGCTCTGCTTCCCCCTCGCGCGCGCCTGCGCGTGCGCAGCTCCGCCCCTTCCCACGCCGGGCGCGCGCGGGGCGGCTCGCGGGTACGTTGAGGCCCCTCGGGGGCTGGGGGGAACATGGCGGCCCCCAGGGCCCTCAGCGCGGCCCCGCACCGCGCCCGGCCCGGCCTGGCCGCCGGGGCGGGACACGGCCCTCCGCGGGCTTGCGGCCGGCCCTCTGCAGTCATGAAGGGTGTATGGCGTGTCCGTGTATAGATACACGTGCGCTTGCGTGTGTGAGCGTGTGTGTGTGTGTGTGTACACGTGTGTGTGTGTCTGTGCGCCTGTATGCACGCACGCGGGCAGGCGTGCGCGTAGGGCTCAGGTGTGCGAACGCTCTCGGACAAGGAAATCGGGATGTGCCAGCAAAACCTCCGCTGGGTTTCTGCTGTGCTGTGTGTTTCCTGTCTCTGCTGCCGCTGCAGGAAGCAGGGGGTTGCTGTTTCCTGCCTGGTGGAGATGCAGCGTTCTCCACAGAGGAGCTGCTAGTGCGGAAAAATCGTGCTCGCCATGGGAAAGGAGTGGTTATAATTGTAATTGGTTTGAACCGAGAGTGTTTTGCTGAATAACATTTGTTCATCCTTTTACTTACTGTGTTTGTCTTCTGACAGTGGCCGGTGTCTGTTACTGTCCAGTGTCTTCTGTTTTCGGGAGAAATAAAAATTAATTTTGAAGGAGTACAGCTCGTTCACACTTCTTTCCCCCCCCCCCCCCCCCCCCCCCCCCCCAAATGGCTTTAGTCACTTTAAAATTACATACTTCTGTATTACATATTTCTCTAATATGCTGCTGTAGTTATATTGCAAGACACGTCTTTAATTCTTTGTGTTTGTGTACACATCCTGCTAATGCTTTTTTTTTCTATTACATTTGATTCAGTATGATTCCCTAATTTTATGCTTTTGTTCTTTTGCGAAGTTTTTAATCAGAAGCTATTCACTACCTGCAGATCTAGCAGGCAGAATTTTAGACTCTCAGAATATAGGTTATAATCTTTCTAGAATGTTCCATGTTATTATTTGCAGAGGCTTTAAACAACAAAAAAAGCCTTCTCTTATTCTTTATTCAGGCTTATAGTAGGTATTGAGTGGTGTTTATTCTAGTTGAGCATCTTATTAATGACACTTAATATCACTTTGTTTCCTAGAGAACTGGTGAGCAGAAGAATTGTTTTTAATGAAATATCCGGCATGTGCTGACAAGTCAGAAAACCCAGCCAAAAGCTAATGTCATCTGAGTCACCCACAGACAGTCCAGAGGTCCCAATGGAAAATACCCCATTCCCTGAAGTTCCTGATGTGGAAGGAAAGGGGAAGTCAAATGACAATCCAGTAGAGAGACTGGAGGCAGGCTCAGGCAAGGAAGAATGCCTTGAGTCCATGTCCAAGAGGCAAAGGAAGAAGCTGTTGAAGCAGAAGCAGTGGGAAGAACAGAAAGATCTACGGAGGTATGGTTTGCAAAGCAGCTTTCCATGGTTCCCGTGTAATATTTAGTGCTAATAATAACGACATGTCAGCAGCATGTGCTTGTGAATTGCTTCATCAAATCAAGGCAGTTGAACCAGTTTTCTCCCATACCAGGTTTAAAGCAGTAGCCCCAGGCTACTTGGTCTGCACTCGAAGAGGCTGTAGAGGTAAGCGTCCCCTCCTCATCCTATAATTGTTCCTCGGCTTCAGGAGGATGTCAGGAGGGATTCAAACGTGCATGTTGTTATTTGTCAGAAGGGAGACAGAACATGTGGTCTTGTTCTTATTTTCCTGGTGCTGTCAGACTTGAGATTCTTACAAAGATGCTGAATAAAAGCAGCCACATTTGACGCATGAAGTGCTGTGCTATAAGTTACACTGACATACAGAGCTTCTGTTTTGTTGTGTTGAAAGAAAGTGTATCTGCAAATGCACTGATGGTGGTTTATTCTTATCCCACTGACTGCCAGGTCCTCCTTCCCAAGACAGTGGTTGTTGCTGTCTCTGAAATTTGACCTCCCAACTGCCTGCTCCTGTCAGGAGGACAGGAGGATGGAACAATTTCTTCAGAAGCCTTTTGAAAAACTGTTCAGTGAAACAGGATGTAAATTGTCTTCCTTATTCTGATCCTGATACTGTGATCGCTGTTCATGTGTAAACTAACCACTTTTTGGCTAGTTCTGTTATGAGACTTAACTCAAGCACCTTCAAATCCACGAGACTCCCAGCATTGGGTTAATTGAGCAAATTGAATTTGTGTCGATGTCTGTCTTTGTAGGTATTTACAGAACTTCACAAAGGCGGGAGGGGGTGTGTTTTGTGCTGGTCTCAGTGTGGCACAAATGCAGGCAACAGGCTGAGTTTAAACTATCACAGTCACAGGACAACCACTTTGGTCCTAGAAGTCTGCATTTGTGTGCACAACACAGTACCTCAGCAGAGCTGGCAGCACTTTTTGAGGATTGATTTGTTTGTTTACTTAGGCAGAAACGAAAAGAAAAACGCCAGAAGAGAAAACTAGAACGTCAGTCAAAATTGGATTCCAGTAGTGAGGGGAATGACAGAAAGTGCATGCGCAGGGAAGTTGTTCCCAGCACGCTTCGCCTCATCGTGGACTGCAGCTTTGATGACCTGATGGTGTTAAAGGTAAAAGGAACTTCAGATGAATTAGGTATATTTAATTCTCTTAAATATAGACTGTATGTTCTCGGGATTTTCCCATGGGTTACAGACTGAGTGTCGTCACAGTGATAAACCTGTTTGATTCCTCAGATTAATTCTGTATGTTCATTAAATCCCTGTGATTTTTTTTCCCCCTAGAATAATGAAAATCCAGCACATGCATAGAGGTGTCTAAGTACACCTGTGTGGAAGATGTGTGTGTCTCCTTGTCGGCGTAATCCCCTCACAATGAGTGCTTTTTCTCTCAGAATCTGATGCCCATACTCTCTGAGTAGTCACTTTAGCCAGTTAAAAGCTTCCTTTTTCTCTCTTTAGCTTCTGAGTGGCTTATGATAAAGCATTTTGTGATGGTCTGTATGAAGGACTAAATAAAAACAAACTCTGTTGTGTACAGGATGTTAAGAAGCTTCATAAGCAGATTCAGAGATGTTACGCAGAAAACCGCAAGGCATTTCATCCTGTGCAGGTAAGTTTGAACAAACTGAACGCTGACTGTTGCCAAGTACCAAACATGAGAACTATAGTAGGAAGAGAAAATATTTAAGCTGCCTCTTTCATAAGAAAATTACTTCTGTTGTAACACCCACATGTTATAAGGATACACCTATATATGGAACAGTATGTGCATACAGATGAAAAGTGCCAGATCCAGGTGTGCCAGTAAGAGGCTGTTGATACTCTGGCTTTTAGCTGTGGCAGATTTTTTAAAAAGTCACTATAAGTCTGAATTTGTCTTTTAAACGTATCACTAACTGTATGAATATGGTCCTAGTACCACTTCCATCTAAAATATATTAAGAGTTTTAGCTAACAGTTAAGGGTAGAAAGAGAGGAAACAGATTGTGGCAAATTGACGTTTCTGTATTTTGTACCTCTTGTTTGTTCTGTTTGAAGTTTTACTTGACCAGCCATGGGGGACAGCTGAAGACCAATATGAATGAAAATGACAAAGGATGGGTGAATTGGAAGGTGAATAATTGAGTATTTCTCTAAAAAGTTGAAGTCTTGATTGTAGTTGTTAACTATATCGTTAGTTGTGAAGAACATGATTTTTTTCCACATGGGTTTTTGTAATACATGTGAGCAATACCATATTTGAAAAAGTGTAGTTTTTTGTCCTTTTAATTGATTTAACTTTAATAAGCCAAAGACTGCTTCTCTTGAATCTAGATTTGATTTTTGCTTGAAAAACTACACACAAAATCATTTTCACTTATTTTTTTGAACAAATTCCATTCTTGATAGTCTAAGCTGGACTCCTTGATTTAGGCAGTTCCAGCAGTTGTCTGTCTTGGCAGTGCTCTTTTATCCACGTCCAAAACAAGACTTGCCAGTTGGGATGTGATTCTCTGGTGTGCACTTTCACTTTCATCACGTTCCTCTCAGTGCTGAAGCGTTCTGGAGAGTAGTAGCTTCTCCTATGGTCAAGCTCGTGTTGGTTTTCATTGTGACTCCCTGTTAAGCCACTATTCCAACAACTGCAATGGGACAGCACATAGAACAAATAAAAGCAGTCCTGTTTCCAGCAGTTCTTGTGCAATAGCTGCTCCATGAGAGCTTAGCATAAACTTCTTTTACTGAACAATTAATGTTAACTAAGCATTTGCTTCTGGGTTCACTTTTCTTAATGGACTTGAAAACTACTTGGATCCATAGGAGAAATATGGCAACATTTGAAGGGAATCACAAGAACTTAAGGACTTGTAAAGTTCTTTTGGGTTTCAGGAAATTTCCTGTTGATTTTTACAACTCAGTGCTCTAGGGACTGGATTGTTTACACAGAAAATAATTTTGCACTGTGCTACGTATTTGAACGTGAAGGAGGAATGTGGAAAGACCACAAACTGTTGGATTTATTTTGCCAGTCCCATCTTGGGTCTGTAAAGCTTGGCCAGCACTTCATCAGTTGAATGTAACTTCTTTTAACTACCTTCTTTTGAGGATATCCAAATTAGAACAGAGCACTATAGTGAGCTAATAAAGAAAGAAGACCTAGTATATCTTACCTCAGATTCCCCAGACGTTCTCAGAGAGCTTGATGAGAAGAAAGCCTATGTGATTGGAGGACTGGTGGATCACAACCACCACAAGGTAAGCTGTGGGTCTGTTTCTTTGAAGCTTTTTTTTTGGCACCTTATTTGACATTATTGCTGTTCATATGTAAACTAACATAATTAATAATGAGAAATCTTCTTCAAAAAGGAATTCCAAAAAATGTTGAAGAAATGTGAAAAACACTTGTAGTGGTAGCAGTGGCTTGTGTTCCAGAGTTTTCTTATTCTTTACTCTTCCTCTGAAAAAATACTGAGTGACTACACCCTGAATAGCTTTGTACTTTACATAAGCTCACCTTTAAAACAGGCAACAGCTGATGGTTCTAGAGCTGCAGCTGCATGAACAGGTTTCATTTACAATCCTTTTGACCACAGGTCACAGTGTGACATGGATACAAAGTAGTGAGTTTTCCAGTGGTAGTAGCCCTTGAGGAAGGTGCTGTCCAATCCGGTTAAGTTTCTTTTGTAACCAACTTCTGAAGCAACAGCATGGCAGCGCAGGCAAAACTCTTGCCAGGAAATGATACTTGCAGTGAATCTGTGTGGGCTGATCTGAAACAGTTATTCTCAATCCACTTGTTTTGGTGTCTTTTCCCCAGGGAATTACTTACAGAAAAGCTATAGAGCAGGGAATTGGTCATGCACAGCTCCCACTTGGAAACTTTGTCAAAATGAACAGTCGGAAAGTGTTAGCTGTCAATCATGGTAAGTTCTAAATCACAAAATAATTACATTATTTTAGAATATACCTATAATAGTCACAGTTCAAACCCACTGCACTGTAGTGCAGATGCCTAAACCTTGTTTTATTATGTTGATGTTTCTTGAATTTAGTTGCCTTCAGAATACACTAATTGCCGTGACCTTTAAATATTATGGATATGGTTAAATGTAAATGATGGTGCTTAGCCATTTAGAAGTGAACATTGTATCCTGTTGGCTTGTCTGAGGATTACTTGTGGCTTTCTTACCATCCTGGTCTTGTTTCCAGGTTTACTCTATAAGTGGGTAAAATGTTGGAAACTATCCAACATTGTATTTTTTTGTAGGGTACACATTTCATGCCAAGGGAGGATGAATGTTTGTGATGTTTTCACCTCTTTCAACAGCTTTGTTCAGCAGTAACTGCCTCAGTACCTGTAGACTTTCCTCAGTTGGTATCAGCAGTACTCCAGCTACTGAACTTTCATAACTGTATTTTTACCTGATTTCTTGGTTCTGATTGAAGTATTAATGGCTTAACCAAGCCTTGAATCCTGCTTCTTTTAAACTTTCAGCTTTATTATTAGATTGTCTTTCAGTGTCATTAAACAAAAGTACATGCAAAATGCAGCCTACTCAGACCTTCATGGAAATTTTTGACATGGTGTGAAAGTCCTTATTGTGCCCCACTGCACATTCTTTAGCTTATTTTACCTTGCTTTATTTCAAGTTTATTTTTTTATGTAACACAGTGCTCAATAGTAACTTTATTTTCTGAAAGTGCCGTATTAATGAGGCTGGCATTTGCATTATAATAACGATTATTTAAGCATGGAGGAGGATATAGTATGCCACGGGACTTAAAAATTATCAAAAAAATTATCAAAAAAACTTATGTATTTGTAAGATTTGACATGTTTCTAAAATTGGATCTTTTACTGTTGCTTTATATAGAAAGGAAGAGCTAATTAGAGCTAATTATAGGAGGGGTCAAAATCTTTATTAAAGTGCATCCACAGCAGGATTCCTGTCAAACGTATGAAAGCACTGGTGCCTGTACAGAAGGCACTGGTGAGACTGAAGTATTTGTCTCAGTCCCTGAGAGAAATCCTGTCATGCAGCTGGAGACTTGGGGTCCTGCTTGGCTTCAGGCTGCAGTAGTAGCAGAATTGCAGTGTCTGTCCCTGCCTGCATTTCATCAGTTCTGCTCTGAAGAAGCCACAAGAGAATGCACCTAAACCTCTGTAAAGATGGATTTGGGGGTGTGTTGCTATCAGCAATTCGCTTACCTCCCTGTAAAAGAGCTGATGGGCTTTTCTAATGTTGCAGTGTTTGAGATCATCCTTGCATACCTGGAGAAGAGAGACTGGAAAGAGGCCTTTTTCAGTGTCCTGCCACAGAGGAAGGGGGCTGTTCCTTTGGGAGAAGCCAATGATTCATCCAGACATGCTCTGTGTGGAAAAGAAGATGAAGACAATGACTCAGACAGCAGCTAGGCTTCAGAATTGGATGATGGGAAAGACGAGACGTGCAGTTTGTGGAATAAAACTGGGACAGGAAGGAGTTTTACTTCAAAGACGATCTGCAGCCCTTGTAAAGCTGAATTGTCTCAGTGCTCGGTAGTCCCAGAGTTGTTTCTGTGCATGAAGGGTTAAGTTAAATGCAGGTTTTACCCTGAAACTTCAATATAATAGCTTTTTAAAAGAGAGGGGGAAAAAAAGAAATTAATGGAAAATGCTGCATTTTTTCCCAGGGAAGCTGTTTAATTTAATTTTTTTAATATTATTTTTTTTATACATACCAAGTTGGATGTAAATTCCAAGAGCATTAGTAGTTAATATTTTAATGTATGCATTCTTGTCTCTATTTCTGTTCAAAAGTTTTCTTAAAAGCAGTGAATGACAAGTGCTCCTTTGGTTCCAAAACCTGTACCACTAGTGCCTGCTGCAAAGTGTGCATGAACACTCAAAACAAAAATTCTGATTTTCCTGAGCATCTCAACAGAGAATCACAAGCAACTGAACTGCCTGATTTATATATTGTGTTTAGTTAGCTGGGGTCAGTAGGTGAAGTATGAATGTGGGGTTAAGCCAGTGCTTTATACTTGAGCCTGAGAGGGATGGGTGTTAGCACAGGTGCAAATCCTGTGCCTTGGGTAGGCACATGGTGCACACTGAGGTGACTCAATCACTTTTGATTATTCCTTCATATTCTCAGCAAAATTTATCACACAGCCTCAGAACAACACCAGGAGAGAGGAACTCTTCCTTACAGGTCACTCAGATTCAGTATTACTGTGTAATCACAGGATCCTGTATGTATTGTATTGTCTATCAAATATTTTTCCTTTAAAAAAAGTCATAATCTTAGTCTTGGATGGATGTTCTGATTCTGATTCTTTACCTGACTTCAGTGCTGTGGCAGAGTAGTGAAGTGGACATCTTGGAAGTGAGGCTTTGCTTCAGCCCTGTGAGCCTGCCTATCCCTCTCTTCTCCAGGGAGTAGCCAGGTAGCTGCAGTGCCTGAATAAGTGCACCTCTCACACAGGTTTCTCATGCCTGAAGAGCTTGAGGTCATGGCATCTTAAGTGTTCCTCTCTGCTGAGCTGCAGTCAGAGGGCTGATTCAACTATGATTTGCCTTGTGCCCGTTTTTCTTCTTCCCTTTGTTGTTCCTGCTTTCAAGTGGAGACTGCAGGTGGGATCCCTGTGGCTCCCTATGGTCTGTAAAGGCTTGGCACCCAGCTGGTTATGACTTACACTCTTGGTGCACTTCTCTCTACACTTTCTAAAAGGCCAATAGAAAAGTTTCTTCTGTTAAAAGGATGGATTGTGGTTGGTTGCTGAAGGTCCACAGGGCTTTTCTTAGGCTTTAAAAAAGTGTGATTGCTTTGTTGCAGAAACTAGATCAGCCTTTTCATAAAAGCATTGCTGGTTTTATTTCTGTAACAAAAAAGGCAGCATAAGTGTACCCAGCATGCATAACACTGATTTTCTAACTGATATGTGTAAAATTTCAAGGAATTACACCTTTACAGCTGAGAGAACCTTATGTTAATGCAAGTAGCACCTACTAAACCTGATCTAAGACTCCTCGGTCTGTCCAAGGTTTCCTTAAGATCATTTCATATATGTGCCTCATTTACTCAGGCTTGAGAGTATAGTAGCTCAGACAAACTGGGGACTTTTAGAGACAGGCTGAAAGGGTTCCAAAGCATCTTACAGAACTGTCGTGCAACCTTAAACACAGCCTTACAACATTACCAGTGAAATAAGATACACACACCTACACCCATCCAGGTGTTTTAAAGTCCAGCTGTTTAGATCTGAAGCTTACCTGGCTATGGAGAAATAGAAGGAAAACATGGTCTGGGGTACGTTGCTGTTCAAAGGCAGCTCATGCCAACTGTGTCACAGCAGCTCAGTGGCTGCTGCCTGTTCATACACGTTGCTTGTCTCGCCCACACAGTGGGGTCTTCCTGTCCCCCATCATAAGAAGCGTGGCCAGCAGCTCAAGGAAGGTGATCCTCCTGCTCTGCTCTGATGAGACCCCACCTGGATTGCTGTGGCTAGAGCTGGGGCTCACAGCATATGAAGCCCATGGACCTGTTTGAGCAAGTCCAGAGGAGGCCATGAAGATGCTCAGAGTGCTGGAGCACCTCTCCTGCAGACAGGCTGGGAGAGCTGGGGCTGTTCAGCCCAGGAGAAGAGAAGGCTCTGGGGAGACATTACAGCACCTTCCAGTACCTGGAAAGCTTCCAGTAGCTTTCCAGCCTACAGGAAAGCTGTAGAGGGACTTTTTACAGGGACAGGTAGTGATAGGACAAGGGAGTGGCTTTTAACTGACAGAGAGTGGGTTTAGGTTAGATATTAGGAAGAAATTCTTCACTATGAGGATGAGGACTTTTAATTGTTTTTCATTTTGGATTTACATATTGTGTACAAGTTATAGCACTGTTTGGCACTCTGGTGCTCTAGTTTGTGGCATGCTACTTAAGAAAGCACATTTATTCTTCATTTTCAATCTACAGACCTGGCTGCTCTCAATATTTTCAAGATGACCACTTGCATATTTCCGGCATGGCCTACAAATGCATTACACTGGAAGCAGAGATAAATCACTGTACTGTTTTATAATAAGAAATGACAAGGATTTTGTTTCTGATAACAGAAATAAATATTTACATGTAGTGCTTTAGGGCACTTCTTACAGAAAGATCTTTCTTTGAACCACCTTTAGCTGTACGAAGTTAATGCAACTGTAGGAAAACACACTGGGAAATTGTCTGCTTCACCCTGCTGTCCTCAGGGAAGATCAGCTCTGACAAGCTTATCTAACCAAGACTTAGAGACCTCCAGTGTGATTTGTTCCTGGGCCACAATGTTGAAGAACAGAACATTAAAAAAACAATCTGCACAGAAGCTCTAGAAGAACAGGATCCCTGTGTTTCACCACCAGGCGTCATTGCTGAGCTTAGGAAAGTTCTGACTGATGAAACTTTCATCACTAAGCTTTGTAAAGTTTCAGGTACTCCCAGAACTATTGCTCAGCAATGCTGGGCAGCAGAAAACATCCCGAGATCTTTAAATCTGTGTAGGAAAGCATTAAAAAGGCAATAAAGAGGTATGGCTCAAGGAACCTGAAAAGAAAGAAACAGAAAATAGGAAGGGGATATGGCAGAAAGTCAAACCTCACTGAAATGGGCAAATTTTCTTTTAGTTTCATGCAGTGGGGAGGTCACAGAAAGGTGCCATAAATAATCCTGTTGTTTTGTTCCCTTTCCACTGAGCCTCAATTTCCTTGGTTCAGATTTCTGAAGTCAGGAACCTCAGCAGTGTTTATCTGCATCCATGTTGTGACAATTTCCCAAACACTGTACTGCTGCAGGTTACTGTACTTTCCCCCCTTCTTGTCCATTTCCTGGATTCAGGTCAATTTGCCTTTGCTTTGGCTTCCACATGTCCCATATCCTAATTGTCCCATTGTCCCACATGTCCCATACTGCTCCATGTTTGCTTATGGAGCAGTAGTGTTTGATTCTAGACATGACTCTGCAGAAGAGCACCTGAGTAGGAAAGAGCCTCTCTGAACTGCCCCATCTCAGAGGCTTTTGGTCACAAAGTTGACAACGATGGTGAGTTTTGCATGCTGCTCAGGGGTGTAGCTGTCCAAGGGGATCCACACTCGTGGTTATTCCAAAATCCTGTGTGCATGACAAGGCACATGTGCTCAGGGCAGTCTTGGGGCAATGTGACTGCCAGCTGCAGGAGTGCAGGATGCGGTATTCCTAAAATCCTTAGAGCTTGAGGATAAGGTCAGGGAAGTTTGAAGAGTTCAGTGTTTCTCTGATTTAAACAGAACTTTTTATTGCTCACACTGTGCTGTAGATCATCCTGAAGATCACAGCTTCACTGCACCATTATTGGCTCAATTATTGTAAAGTATCCATTTATTCTGCAGGAGGGCTTTACAATAAGCTATCATTAAGCACACATTCTTCTTATCATAAATTATTGAAAAGCAGAGGTGGACTTCAGTGTGACTTCCAAATCTAAAGCTAAATAAACGTTGGCCCATCTTTGAAATGTGTACCTTGTCTCTCTTCCAAGAAGGTGGCTTTGTTAGCTGGAACAACAGCATCTACTACTGACAATCCTAAAGCCAAATAATCAAATGTTTGATTCATATTTATTCCCTTTTGCTGCATTTTTATGTCAAGTACTGTAAGATGTACTTTTTAATTTCTTGTTTGCCTTGTTTGGCTGTGGTAAGAGACCTAAAAGGAAGAAAAGGCATTATTTAAAAAAGGGGGGTTGATGCTTGATTGAGTACTCTCCTTGGATATTATTTTCCCCTTCAAATTCTTCTAGTACTTGCTCTAAACCCACAAGCCAATTTACACCTTTCACCTTTAGCATTTCTTCAGCTTATTGAAATGAATAAGGCATTGTCCTGTGAGCAGTTGATTTATTTCCTGTGTGTGTTTGGAAAGGTGTTTATTTCTGGATGTCTTTGTTCATGTTCTCACAAAACTGGATGTCATCCTGTACGTGCTTAATTCAGCTCCATTGCCTTGTCATGCACATGTATAATCTTCAGACACGATCCCTAAACTTTTTGAAGGGCATAACCTGCCCAGCCAGCTAGTTCTGCTCAGTCTCTGTGCTTCAATAATAATGAGCAGTTGCAGGGTTTAGTATTTTGTATACCTAATCTTTTGGACATTCTTAAATGTGCAGGTGGGAAAATATAAAGGGGTTGGAGCACTCACAGCTTCTATACTGTGTAGGGTGGGACTTCAGAAATGTTGCTCTTTTTTTCCTATCTTCTACCAACATGTGTGTCCCAGAGCTTTTGTGTTACCAAGTTCTTCAGAACTGATTCATAAGAGGGTAATTTGGAAAGTGCTGTCACACAGTAGGAAGAAATGCTGGATTTTCAATTTAAACACCCTCCAGAAGGTTTATGTTTCTTAACAGCCAAGTTCACTGTCTGAAAGAAAGAAAGGTACCTTGGTAAGCTTAAAAATCAACATGGTAAATAAGGAAGAAGTAACCTATTTTTAAAAATGCTAAAGTTTTAGCTAAAGCTAGTATGCATTTTATTATTTGTCAGTTAAATCTGTGATGCACAACTGCTCTTAAAAGCTTTTTTTGCTGTTGTTGTTCTCTAAAGAGCTATGTCACTTGAGCTGTGGTTAAAATAGTCTCCTGTTAAATAGAGCCGGGTTCAGTGCAGAACTAATTTTTCATGACAAGAAAGCTGTTTCAGAAAGCACTAGCTCTCTTCACCTGGAGTCAACATCATGCACTGCTTCAGGCAAGCAAGCAATGCAAGGTTGCTCAGCCCTGGCAGGAGTAAGGAGTGGGAAGCAAGCTGTGCTGCCTGGGAAGTGGCAGCAAAGAACCACTTTCCCCTACAAGTGCCTTGTAGGCAGAAACTGTAGCTATGGCTACAATCTGCTGAGCATGGTCAGTGTTTCATAACATTTGCCCAAGTTACAGTCCCCAAGTGAAGATAACCTGGAGTTGCAAGAACAGGCCTTTGCCCACTGCTTCTGTGTGCAGGCTCACCAGCCTTGAACACCTCAAGTATGCTCTTTGTCTTCAGCCTCTGACACACATTTCACTGTAATCTGCTGAGGTTAATAAATCACTGGAGAGGGGATATTACTGCATCATGTTTAGTTGGATAAAGTGAGATAAAAAAATGATAAAGGAATTATGCACCATATTTCCATAGAATTACAGGCTATCCTGAGTTGGAAGGGACCTACATCAAAGTCCAACTCCTGGCCCTGTGCAGGGCAGCCCCAAGAGTCACACCCTGTGCCTGAGAGCATTGTCCAAATCCTTCTTGAATTCTGTCAGTCTGGTGCTGTGACCACTGCCTTGGGGAGCCTGTTCAGGTGCCCAACCACCCTATAGGTGAAAAACCTTTTCCTAATATTCAACTTAAACCTCCCCTGACATAACTTCATGCTATCCCATTGGGTCATGTCGCTGCTCACCAGAAAGAAGAGATTTTAATTGCACAACATGTAGATAAACACAGAGAAAAATTCTCTTCATAGTGAACAGCCCTAAAAGTGGAGAGATCTAGGGATCAGCTAAGTATTTTCTGGCAAAGGGTTCAGCTGAGGGCCTGTACAAGCAAGTTGTAAAGGGGTAGTAGCACTGTGGTTTCCCTGCATTCCAGGGCCACTGTATGCCCTGAGCTGGAGCCTCACCCTCAGTTTTCTTTAGGAACTGGGCAGAGCAAGGCAAATAAAGCAACTTCTGCAACATGGTTATGCAAGTCTGCTCATGCTTCACTGGAACCCTGTGCAGTCTCTTTTCTTGTCACCTTTTGCCTAAAGACCATGATACCTACTCCTGCACAGGCTGCAGACAGGATCCACTGTCTGATCCAATGTTCTCAGTTGGAGAAAAAAAAAGTCATGGCCTTAATATGAATATAGCTAAAGATATGGGGAAAGTTTTCAGGGGAAAGTAAACATAAAGGAATATGAGAAATAAACCAATAAGGAAAAGGGATGGGAATAGTTGGAAAAGACCTCTAAAATCATCAAGTACAAAAGAAGGGAGGAAAGGAGAAAGATAAACATCAAGGAATAGAGTGGACTATAAATACTTCATTCTGATATAAGTTATTTTAGGAAGTGCAAATCACTAGGTTGTACCTTCTGAGAGGACTGGAGAGCTTTGGCTGGAACTCTGAACAAAAAAGGAGAGTTTATGTCCATTGGAAAAAAGGGCTGAGAGCTCAGGAGGATTACAAGGACGTTATGAGTTTTTGCAGGGAGAAAATTAGAAGGGCCAAAGCCCAAGTAGAACTTAATCTGGTCACTACCATTAAAGACAAGAAAAAATGTTTCTATAAATACATTAACAGGAGCAGGGCCCCATCATGTGTAACAGTGACTTGGGAAGACATATGCCATCACTCCAAATGTCCATGCCTTCCTCCTTCTTCCCCCACTTTATATACTGAGCATGATGTCATGTGGTCTGGTGCAGCCCTTTGGTCAGTTTGGGTCACCTCTCCGGGCTTTGTCTCCTCCCAGCCTCCCACACACCCCCAATTTCCTCACCAGTGTGGCCATATGAAACACAGAAAAGGTGTTGGCTCTATAAACCATGTTTAGCAATACCAAGAAATCCCTACATTATCAGCCCTATGCTCAGTACAAATCCAAAACCCAGTCCCAAACCAGCCACAGTGAAGAAAAACTAACTTTGCACCAGCCCAAACCAGCACAGAGGTTCAACTAGACCAAGTGCCAAGTCCAACCCTCAGTAACAACAGCCCCAGGCAGCACTAGAGGAAAAGCTGCCTGGAGGAAAAGGACCTGAGGTGCTGGTTGACAGCAGCTGAACATGACTCAGCATGTGCTCTGGTGGCCAAGAGGGCCAGTGGCATCCTGTCCTGGATCAGAAATAGAGCAGCCAGCATGACCAGGGAAGAGAAGAATCTCTTCTTGAATTAGTTAAAGTCATACAGGTAAACATGAGAGAGTGCTATACTTAGTAATTACTAGTCAGGTTATATGCAACATTTTATCTCTATTTTGTTTGTTTATGAAAGAAAAAATCTTGTTTTCAGGATGCTGGGCATAATTTAAATATAGATGAAGCTTGAAGTCCCCAGGAAGGCATGCAGCGCTGACTTCCACCCAATCCCTTGCACCAACGTGTAGTGCCAGGAGGGAAAGTGTGTGGGCGTGTGGGCATGTGAGCAGTGATGGGGGCTGTGCTTGTGGGTATTGGCAGAACCAACAGGTCAGGCACAAAACAAGCAGGGTGTTGCATGTGCTAAGAAACATTCTGTCACATCACTTCTGACTTACTGATTTTTGTTCTGCCCTCGGCATGATTGGCACATTGTCCTTGGACACAGTGAAGAGAAAGCCATTCCAACAGATTAATGAGTAGCCAGACTGTAACACTAAGAATTCAGGAGCACATGCAGCCACAGCCACACAGTCAGTGTATGCTTCTTAAGCAGCTTCACAACCCCATGTCTTAATGGATGAACTGGGCTCTTGTGTCACCAAAGTTCATCAGCAAAGCCTTCATATTCTCACTGTGTCCCTGCTGCTGTGAATTCAAGAGCCACTCTCTCCGTTTCTCTTTGCACCTATTGTGCCTCTGAGAGTAGTGGGTTGGGAGATCAGCTTCCAGGGAGGTGGAAAAAGGGAAATAGCTTCCAGCCAGGGCTGTTGCTTTTGTTCCATGACATTGAGGGCAACCACAGGTGAGCTGCAAAAAAGGGTAGGAAGAGCGTGACAATGGAGTCAGGAAGAGGGAAGCACTGAAAGACTGCGGTTTAATCAGAGGAGTGCTTCACTCTCATTCCAGCACTTCTTCTGATTAAGGGGTGGGACTCTGAGCTGGGAGGCTTGGCTAAAAGGTCAGAGCAGTCCACTCGTGGGAGCGCTTCACACAGCCAGGTTCCCGTGTGCTGGAGAGGACTTGTGGCACCAGCAACCCAGCTGCTCTGGGGGTGACTGCGTTCTTGGCGCAAGAAATCAGCGGTGGCAAGCTTTGAAACAGACACAGCGGTCAACATGAGCACGGCAGGCAAAGTAAGCAACAATTTGTATTAGGAAAATTTCTTTGCTACAGCTGAGTAATGCATTTTTAAATGTGAATTCTTTGCAGGGACACTGTAAGTCCTGGTGGTATAGCACAGATTAAAGTTAAGGATGAAGCTGGTACAGAAGAGCTGCTTTTATTTGCAGGCTACTGTAGTTTCTTAGGAAATGGTTGTTAACTCTTCAAGGCAATAGTTTATTTGAGGCAACATAAGGTAACAGCACCAGAATAAGTATAACATCCTGTCTGGGTTAGCAAACTTTTTAATCTCTGATTGGATAATTTAAAATATTGTAGAATGTACTAAGTGTTTAGATCAATGTATTTATCTACCAGTTTCCATTCTGAGATCCTACAGAAGTTTAAACTCTTTTTAGTTTATTTATAATTCTATCAGCTTGTTTTCTAAAAAGAAGATATAGCTAATATTGTGTTAAATTTCAGGGGGAATTGTGCTGCCATTAGGAGAGTCATTAAATTTGAACATGCTTATAACAAGTCTCAATCTTTAGTTAATGAACACCAGAAATAAATTTCACATGCAATGCAATACTGAGCTGTGACTGAAGTTATATCTTTGCTAGAAATTAGATAACAAGAGAGGTGGAGGTTGATACCAATACATGTTCCTTCTTGCACTGCTGGCAAGATGCTAACAGGCATCCAGGGACCTGCAAGAGGGATTAAGGGACAAGCAACTAGAAATGGAAAACAATTGAAAGCATGCACCTTGCTAGAATGTGCCTTAAGATAGTTCTAAGATCATTTGCTGTTACTGCCAGCTGTCTTCACTATTCTAAAATCAAAAGAGAAAGGAAAAAAAAAAAACTTTGAGTTACTGCAAATGCAAAATTAATTGTAGCTTACTGTAGGTAAATTCACCAAGTTCAGTCCCCTACTCAGCATTGGATGGAGCTCAGTAAATGAAGGGTTGTGATGTAGCTTAACTGCTTTGATTTCACTATGTTTATCTTGGAATAACACAGGAGTTACATTGCAATTTATGTAACCAAGCAGCATAATGTGTGTCCTGTAGAAGGGTGTGTTTCTACACCTGCCCTCCCCCACTGCAGTAACTCACAGGGCTGGTAGAACACACGAGCAGAAACAACTGTTAAGGCAGCTCTTGTCTTAGCAGATGAAGTGGGTGATAGCGTGCTGTTGCTGCATCTGTGGGATCCTGTTGCAATCCATAAAAGCTCACAGGGACTAAGCAGTCCGAAAAATACATAATTAATAATGTCTCATTATAGGAGAGATTTGTTTGTTCTCGGCAATCCACATTTCTTGACCTTCGTTCTTAGAAACACTACATGTGCTTTGTATGAGTCATGGGATCATCACTGTGTTATGTGGGATCAATACAAATATATATACTGCCATTTTTTTAAGTAACTTGGTGCCATTTGAAATGTGATCTTTGACCACACTTGTGAATTTTTCACTAATCACACTTGCATCTAAACATTAAATTTAAATTTAGTGCAAATATCTCTTGATGCTTTTTTTTTCAAAGCATTGTGCCCACCCCAATTCTGTGTCTAGCTGCTGGAAGTCTGCTATTTTATTTGTTTAGAATTTCCTAGTAATTATTTTCTTTGTTACCAGTTTTCAGTTTGTGGATAATCAGACATTATCTACTTCTAAAGCTTTGATACTAAAAACATCTTTGTTTGTTGTTTTCCCCTGTGACTTTTGCAGCACACTGGTGTTAAGTTGTCCTGGTCACACAGGATAAATACGCATGTGCTAAACTTCTTGCATCCTGGATTTGATTCCCCTCTGTTTCCTTTTCAAGATCATGCTACCTGAACACTTGCAGTCAGTAGACTTAACAGAAGGACTGAGGACTTTGTAGGGTGTCACCCAAGAAAATCATATTTCAGGGACTGGGGTTGTTTAAAGACCTGGGATGATATCTTTAAATACCTCCAAGGAGGAAGAGCAATTATGGGGACAGAGAGGTCCCACTGCTTTTGAATATACTAGGATTGAGCTTGCAGGGAGGAAACCTGTTTGAGGGCCTGGGATGAGGTGTGAACAGAGCTCTTCTCTTTTTTGAGAGGATTTTTCTCTCAGTGGCAGATGGTCAGAGAAGCCCTAAGGCCTGTCATTACCAGGACAAAGCCTGAAGAGTTAATGGACAAACTTCAGTCTAAGAGATGGAAAAAAACCTGTATTGGATAGTTGGGTAGTAAATCTACCTGAGCCAAATATCCCTTCTGAGAAGGGGGGTACCTTAGCATGGATAATACTGCACTTAAAGCGACTGTTCAAGATTACCTCTGTGTAGTGCTACATCACTTTGCACAGGTGTCCTTTCAGCCATCACCTCATGGCTGAACTTGAGCTCTACTAGAATGTTTATAAAGCTGTACTAGGCTCTGAATTCCATTTTTAGCAATTTTGTCAGTTCCCAACACAGACAGTTCTAGGCAATACAGACTTCATCACAGCCTGATAAGTGACATCATTTAGCGTGCCATCATCAGGAAGACAGAAATACAGACAAGTAATCCAACACAGCAAAAAAAATTGACCAAGGAAGTTAGCAAAGGAGCAATGAGAATGGGTAGGGTATCTCCTTACCTAGGAGACTATTACACATGCAGCTGAGAACCTGACAGAAGTGACAGAATGATGAGCAAAGTCAGATATGATCTTGGTGGGGGGAAAACAGGCTTACACTGACCTTTGGTGTTGACTTTTTTGTTGTTTGGTTTGGCTTTCTTCCCTGTAGTTTCCCTCTCGTCTACACAAATATGAGCAGGAGTTTCGTATGCAGAAAGGGAAGAATCTGTGTGGTGACTTGAAAATGCAAGTGCTGTTCCCATTTTCTTTGCTCTGTTTGCAGGTTATTAAATGCAAGGCAGCAGTGCTGTGGGAAGCCAACAAACCATTCAGTATTGAGGAAGTGGAAGTTGCCCCACCAAAAGAACATGAAGTGCGCGTAAAAGTACTGAAAATAAAATTTAAAACAACTCCTATGACTTGCATTCTATCTTGCTTTTAATCAGAATTAGTTCTATAAATGTTTAAGACCCAGTCAGAAAACATTCTACTAGAAAGTAGTTACTAATCAGTGAGCTCCTATGAAACATGTTTAAAGTCCTTAATTTGATAATGAGGTTCTTTTAAAAAATATATATATTTTCAGAGTTGTATTTTTTGTTTACTGACATCTGTTTTTCTAATAGGCTGAAAAAATTACAGTACAAGGCAAAAATCAGAATTTCCTGTAGTGTGGAGCAAGAAAATTTATTTTACTTTGTTTGAATCTGTGCTAGGAAATAGCTCATTAGGCCTGGGAGCTTCTTTTTTTACCTGGATATTGGCCTCAGTGGAATTTAGCAGCTGCCTTAATTTTTGAGCAGTTTCAAGTGGTACATACGTGAGGAAAACCCTGTCATGGGGTTGACAAATCCATTTGTCAGAATAAAAGTTGTAAACACATACCTGAATATTTCAAAAGAAATAGTGCTGTTCTAGCTGGAAGAAAAGGCAAAATGTCGTATAAAACACTATGTAGCCTAAATTTTTTAATGTAATATATACAAATATTTTAAATATATACGCAGCACAGTAATGTAATTATTGTGCAATTATCTATAATATAAAATCATTCTATAATACATCATTTATATAAAATATCTATTATACATTGTCATATAATCTAAATGTAATAAATACAAAATATGCACAATATTTATATGTTTAGAAATAATATGTGATGGTTAATTTGTATTTACATAATTTTATAATATTTATATAATATTTCACAATTTTCTTTTTAATATTTCACACTTTTCTTTTTAAGTATTTATATATAAATATTAGGAATAATTTAATTTACTCTGTTCTCCCTATACAATTGTATTGCTAGAACATTGGTTCTGCAGAAAAACCATCGGACTCCCTATAGAGCTCAGTACTGCACAGCAAAGATTCACAAAGGGGCTTTGCCCTGTAGATTAAAGACTAATAAACACCATGAAAATCTTAAATCAGACAACTAAATTTGTTTTACCTGTAGATTTATTGTGTGCAGATTGGATTTTGGGGAGAAGCATGTGGCTTCTCCAAGTGTAGAACATCATTTCACTTCCACATATGACATGACACAGTTAAAAGCAGAAATATTCTTCTCTTTCCTGTGAATCAGATCGTGGCCACTGGGATCTGCCGCTCTGATGACCATGTGACAACTGGTGCACTGGTTATGCCTTTTCCAATAATTCTTGGGCATGAAGCAGCTGGTGTTGTGGAGAGTGTTGGGCAGGGAGTGACTGCAGTCAAGCCAGGTATGAAACAGCACTGAAAATAAATCCTGTGCTAAGTTTCCAGACTCCTCAAGTCAAAGATTATTTCTTTCGTGAGTATTTTTACTGCACAGGAAAATATTCCAATTTCAATTTTTTCAAGGATACCTCAAAGGATATAAACCCGCTGCTTACGCCTTTCTGTGTCCCCAATTTACTTTCAGATTTTCTACTCAATTTCTTTTGGTTTTGGCAAAAAACATCTGCAGCTTGCCTTCCACCTACATAGTGCTTTTCCTGTTGTGGGACTAAGAACATTTACTAAGCAAAGACTAAGAGTCTTTGCTGTTGTTCATATGAAATCAGGTGCTAGCTGCAGGTTCTCTGAACAGTTTGTGTGGCTCACCTTTCTCAAGGATAAGGCAAAGCAAAGCACTAGATGACAAACAAGTCAAAGCACCTTTTAATTCTCTTAACAGCTAAAGAATCCATTGACTTAAGTTGACCAGAACTTAGGTCTTACCTCACTTTAAAAGCACCAGGGCACAGCTGGGGTGCCCACCCTGCTGCAGGCTTTGCATGTAGGCAGCACCAGTGCAGGCGAGGCAGCACTGCTCCCTGAGGGCTGGATTGCTCTGAGGACACTCATCTGGACCAGCTGCTCCTCTCCTTATCTTCCCTTTGAACCACAGTGCACAGATAGTGAGGGAGGGATGACAATTTTCAGCCAAGTGCTGCAAGATGAGATGGCATTCCTCTACACTTTTATTGGACCAAAAAAATTCTAACAAGGGCTAAATTATTAAGAGAAAATATGCAGTGAAAAAAATCTACACAGAATCAATGAATTTCCAGGCACTCTGAGTAGCCCACTTTTAACACCTCTGTACTTCCTGTGTCTTTGTCCATACTGACAAGTATGAAGTCTTTCCAAAGCAGGTTGGTATGTATAACAAAAAAATTTATTAGAGATTTCTGCTTTACCTCCAAACAAATACGTATATTGCAAATTTCAGTGACAGCTCTAGCTGCTTTTTCTGTTATGTCTGGGTTCATAAATCTCTGTGTTGTCTAATTCTAGCTGCCCTGTGTTTCCAGGTGAGCTGAAATAGCAGGCCTGAACACATACATGCACAAAATCACATTTCTCAGATGTTGCTTAAATTACACCTCCGAGTTCTGAAAAAGGGCTTCCACTTGTACAACCTTTCTTTAGCAATATGATTACTAAGACCATAACAGTTCTAAGTTAACTCAGAATCGAGGTAGTGGGGGCATTTAATGTTCTGTAAGTATTTTTAATTTTTTGGTGGAAATCAAAAATTTCCCTTGACTTTCAATATGTCAAGGATTAGCCACATTTTAAAACTGACAAATCATAAACTGATATGTATTAGGAAATACCTGTTTAGAGATTATTAGGCATTTACCATATATCATTGCTGTGGAAATTGCATAGGAGTAAAAAATTGCACTGGGAAGCTATGTGCTCCTTTGTTAATCACAGAATTTTGCTAGAGAATTAGAGATGCTGGCTTAGATTGTGTGTGCCACTGCTTCTCAGACAAGTATTTTACCTACTTGTACTCAACACAACATTAACAGGACTGCTATATAGTAAAGATGCTCAAAAGGACTGACAAATTAATGTTTAATCCCCCATTCTTTGTATGCACAGTTTACAGCCCTGTTATCTTGGCACTCCAATCTGCTGTCCTGGTGGATGTCAATTTTTATCTCAATTTCTTTACTGAAAGAAGGTGTATTATTACTTTATTTTTATGCAGGAGATGCAATAAACTGCTCAATAAGTACTTAAGATATGTTGGTAGATAACATGGTTTTATGACATAGGTCTCATTTCTGTGGAAGGGCACCAGAAATTTTGCATATCAAAATTAGTTGTCATAACTTTGCCCTAATTATGTCTTTTATATAAAACACAGAGAGATGGTTCATCTTAAAAATGTAGCAGAAGGAAATAAAACCATGGCTGCGTTCCTAGTGCATATTTGCCTGGCGATGAAATACAATTACTTCATGTTTTTACCTGCATGCTTCTTGTTTGCCTTTTTTAATCCTCAGTTGTTGTAGTGCGTTCTTATATTTTGTAATACCTTGAAGTAGTTGGTTTTGTATTCCCATGTTTTTCCCAAATGGTTTATCCCAGACTGCACCCCCCCCCCTCCTTTTGTGTTATCCCTTTCCTGGGATAAGATCTCCAAAACCCCCACCCTGGCTCTCTGCCAGTCACCTCGACATCCCAGCCCCCTACCTAGAAGTTTCGGTCCAAGTTGTCGAGTGATTAGCCAGGGGCCAAGGGTCAACCCCCCGAGTCCTGCCCCATACGCTGTTTTGTATGTCTGTCCCCCCAGCACCCATCCCCCAGAGATACCTATTGGTCAGTAGGATTTTATCTATGTTAGTTTCCTCCCCCCTTTAAATGTAAGCTCCAAACGTCCCCCAGCGCTCTCGGCAGGAACCCCCTGAGGTATAGGAGCTCGCTCGGGACTCCTTAATAAAACCTTGGAATATCCCCTGCTGGGAGTCGGCCCCTTTCCTCTTCCACCGACGTCTCGGTCGTCTCTGCTGCAACGAAGGCAACCAGCCTGAGTGCCCTCAGCACCCTCGGGGCACAGAGAGTGTCTCCCCGCAGTCGGCCGTGGTGGGGCTACCCCCCCCACTCTCTGCCGACCCGGGTAAGGCCCAGGGACTCGAGAGGCTTGCAGAGAGACTGGGACACTCAGTCATTACTGTTTTATTTCTAGGAGACAAGGTTATTCCACTCTTTGTTCCACAGTGTGGGGAGTGCCAGAACTGCTTAAACACCAAGGGTAATCTGTGCAGTAAAACTGAGTGAGTTTTCCTGGATTATTTACAACCCTAATTTGATTTGACTTTACCCAAAATTGATTACAATCAACAAGTTTCACTTGCCATTATTTCTGGTCATCTTTCAAACAGTCTTGGTACAAGTGGTGGATTAATGGCTGATGGCACCACCAGATTCACCTGTAAAGGAAAAGCAATTCACCACTTTCTTGGTACAAGTACCTTCACTGAATACACAGTACTGCATGAATCTGCTGTGGCAAAAATCGATTCTGCTGCTCCTCTGGAAAAAGTTTGTCTAATTGGCTGTGGATTTTCAACTGGTTATGGGGCTGCTCTGCAGACTGCCAAGGTAAATATTGTGCTGGGTGTTTCTGATATTTTATGGTGTCCATTCAAGATTGTGTAGCCTGCAAGTGGGTTGTCAGCATGGCAGCCAGAAGGTAAAGACTCTGTGTGGTTCAGTGTGGAAAGAAGATACTAGCTCTTTGCCTACTTCAGATTCCGTCTCTAGAGTACTCAGAAGTCTTCAATTCAAAATCCAGTAAAATTATGTATTACCATCTATAGTGTTTTCCCTCATAGCTTTATCACCCCTAGAAAAATGTTACAACAGAGTTCATTTTTTTATTATAACTGAAGTCTAGGAATGGATAGAAGCAACACATATAGGCAACACTCACAATTGCAGCAATATATGACTGTGAGTTTTAGAGCTGGCACTGTCAGGAGTTGAGTGACACTACAGATCTTAACACCACTGGAATATAAAGCTTCATAAAAAAAGGTGTGTGTAAACCCAAAGCTGAGACATATAATGAAAACCTGGTCTCAGAAGTGTATTTTAGGGAGAGTTTCTCTTAGTCACATGTAGCATTATAACAGTACAGCTGGCTACTGCACTAGCAGGTATCCATGTGCAAATTCCTTCTCAGCAGGTAATCTCTAAATTGCAAGAAGTGGCTTAAGCGAAATCCTGCTGACAATGAGGAAATGCATGGTACTTTCCCTAGCCTGTAACGATATACCATGTTTACATGGTTGTTATTACAGGTGGAACCAGGCTCCACCTGTGCCGTTTTTGGCCTTGGAGGAGTTGGCCTCTCCGTTATCATAGGTTGCAAGGTGGCCGGAGCTTCCCGCATCATTGCTGTGGACATCAATAGTGACAAGTTTGCCAAGGCCAAGGAGCTGGGAGCCACTGACTGCATCAACCCCAAAGATTTCAATAAGCCCATCCACGAAGTGTTGACGGAAATGACCGGCGGGGGTGTGGACTACTCCTTTGAGGTCATCGGCCGTACGGATACCATGGTATGCCACCAGAGGAGGGGGTGACACTCCTTAGCACTCCCTTCACCAAGCACCAAGGATGAAGAGGAGCTGGGAGCTGGCAGAATACCAAGGAGCTGGCAGAGTACCAAGCTCACTTCAAACCTGTTAAGTCCAGCTGTCGGCCACTGAGATGCAGGGACAGAAGCATACTCAGAAATTTAGGAAAGGGAACTTCACTGTAGTGCCCTGGCCACACCAGGGTGGCTACATGTCACATATTTCTCATGCTCTCCAAAAGTGACTTATCACTAATAATTGAGACAAAATGGGCAAGAAGAGCAAAGCTAGGATATACTTAACCAGTGAGAGCAGATACAATGGTGTGAGCAGATAAAATGGACAATTTTTTATGTGGTTTCAGTTACAAAAAATTAATTGCAAGCAGAGCCATGAGAGGAGGAGATGGAATTCAAACTTCTGTGCCCCAAGGACAAATCTTGCCTGACCCCGGGTGTCCCTCTCTTTCTAATGCAGACTGCAGCCTTGGCCTGTTGTCAGTATAACTACGGAGTCAGTGTGATTGTGGGAGTGCCCCCTGCAGCACAAAAGATCACCTTTGATCCCATGCTCCTCTTCACCGGTCGCAGCTGGAAAGGCTCCGTCTTTGGAGGTAAGAACTTGAAAAGATGTGATTTACCTGGCTTGAGAAACTTGTAAATCATCTTGAATGAAACAGGATACATGATGTTAATTGCTTAGGCTCTGTTATTGGAAGCAGTATTGGTGGTTGTTTTGCTGATAAAGAAGTTGAAATAGAATTAATTATGGGAACTATAATGTCAAGTGAAGGAAGGAAAAAAACAGAAGGGGAGGGAGGGGGAAGAAAGGGAAGAGAAGAAGAGACAAAGAGAGATATAAGAAGACAGAAAATAGAGCAAAAGAGGGAGGAAGAAGAAAGAGGGAAAATGAGAGAAAAGGGAGAGAAGCAAAAGAGAAAAGGAAAATGAGGGGGAAGGGAGGGAGGAGGATGGATAAAAATAAAGAGGAGGAAAAATAGAAGGAGAGAGATAAGAGGAGATAAAGAGTAGAAGATAAAGCAAAAAAAAGAGAAAATCAGAAAGAGGGAGAGAGGACAGAGGGAAGAGAGGAAAAGAGCAAGTGCAATAGAGGAATAGAAAGAGAGGGAGAGATAGCAGGATAGATGGAGAGTCAGGACTGTAAAGGACATCAGGGCTTATACTCAGCTGATTTCCACAGGGGTCAGACCCCAGCTTAGCCCTTGGCCAGCTGCCAACAGTCCCTTCCCATTCTTTCTCTTTTTGGAGCTCTCTCAGCAGTCCCACACTCAGCAAGTCCTAGATCACTGAACTCAAAGGCCACAGAAAACTTGTTTCCAACAACAGGTTTTCTCACTCATGACCTGTTCCTCTTATGTATTCAAAAAGACACCTGAATAAAATAGCAGAGACAAATCAGGTTCCTCTGGAAGGGCATTCTACTATTTACGCTATTTATGACACTTTATCTAGTGGTGCTTGTAAGAAAAGAGAGAAACATCCACCACCCACTCCCCAGTTTTGAGCAGACAATCAAGTTTCAACTTACCAACATGGATGTCAGCACTCTGGCTTTTGTATGACATGATTAAGTTGGAACAGTGTTTGATGTGGGGGGAAGTTTGGATTCTGTAAGGACTGACATTTGTACTGGTCTGCTGGGTTTGCCATATGTGGAATAGCTGCACTTTGTCCCATGTTTTCTGCCAGCATCCTGTGTTACAAAGGTAAAGCCATGCTGCCACATTTCATCCCATTACTCTGCCATAGAAAGTTTATCTAAAAATTTAAGCTGTCCTGGGTTTTATGAATTTTCAGAAGCATTTAATTTCATCATGCATTTTCTGTGGGGTTTTTTTCAGGCTGGAAGAGTAAAGATGTAGTTCCCAAACTGGTTGCTGACTACATGAAGAAAAAGTTTGTTCTGGATCCACTAATAACCCACACACTACCTTTCACAAAGATCAATGAAGGATTTGATCTTCTAAGGACAGGGAAGAGGTAAGCATCATTTCACTGGAAAGGTTCTGTATAAATAACTTAAAGGAGATCTATGGTAAGACAAAGTCTGACTTCATGGCAGAGAATGGGGAAGGCAGCCCAGCATGCCCCTTAATCCCTCCCAGTGTGTTCCCATGGGTTGCAGCTGGAGTCATAAAGTCAGCAAACCTTCAGCTTTTGAAATGCAGCGGGCCCTTACAGAGGAACTTTTGGATTCTAGTTTGAGCAGAGACACTGGGTGGCAGAGGGAGAAAAGACTGCACAATTGAGGAAGTCCCAGTACTCAATGGAAAAAAGCACAGAACCAAGGGAGCATGGGAGTGCCAAGCTGTAGAATGCCATAGGTTAGCTACATCATATTCCAAGAAACATTTCAGGATGAGGAGCAGGAACACAGAAATAGCCTATTTCTCTTGTGAGTTAGGGAACAGAATCCCAGTCCAACTGGTCCTAAAGTCACTGGGTACTTTACCTTGAGCATCAGAGCTTTTAAAAAATTAAAGTACTTGGGATATATATACATTGCAAACTCAGAATTTAGCTCTTGGGCATTCCTCAAATATTATGAAATTTCAGCTCAGACTGTTTTCACAGGGTAATGAAATTGGAAATATTTTTTGACAGAGACATTTAACAAGACTCACCATGAGAATTGAAAATTGTCCTTAGCAGAAGTAGGAAATACATTTGTAGATCTTAGTATGTGTGGGGACTACCCTCTTTGAAAGTTCTAGATGTTTATAACTTTCTGAAGAATTACATTAATGTTTTCTTTTCATTGTCATTTGCTAGCAGTTATTTTAGATGTTCCTCGCTCTGAATATAAAAAGCAAGTAACAGCAGAATTTCAGCCCCTGAGGTTTGTTCTCAGGTTCTAACAATGCAGCACACACTTCATTTTTTGACTGTCCTTATTTTACATAGGCTGTAAATGTTAGTTTTAGTCTTTAGTATAACAAATGGGAAAGTGGTGAGGACAGAGATGCCAGCAGCTTTGCTAAAATACTGATAGTCATCCTGAAGATGGAGGCGTGTTTGAGCTGATCATTTTACAGAGTATAATACTTCAGTGTTTCAGAGCAGAATAAGCTGTGCCAGTTACTCTGTAATTGGAAAGATGTGTCTAAGCCACTCTCTGAGGAACTCCTCTGGCTGTAGCTGGTAATTAATTACCAGGAGCCCTGGGCTTCATCAGTGAAGGCTTGGCAGTCTTCTGTGAATTCTGTTCTCTACATCTGCAGCAAAGTTTGCCCATCTGTTCTGTCATTTTGCTGCAAGCTGGGGCGGGGGCAGGCAGGAAGGGAGTACCTGTTTGACAGCAATAGCACTGATTATCAGAGAAAACAGCAGTGTTCTGCTGATGCCAGCCCAGGTGATTTTCTAGTCGCTAACTTGTCATTTTGTATTGCAGCATCCGCAGTGTCCTGACATTTTAGGATTCCCAGACATTAAGCAGCGGATGACTCAGCACCAGTACGAACTTCACCGTCCTCCAATACAATTTACATGAAATGCAAACCAAGGCTTTCCTGAAAGATCTACCACTACCCTTGAATAAAAGAATCAAGCTCAAACCCCACATTTCAAGCACAGAATTTATAAATGAAACCATCTTTTTCCTTCTATCTCTTTCTCCTCATTCTTGTTTTATATTCTTTATATTGTGCTGCAATTTTTTTTAATAGGCAGTTATGAATTACAGGACTTGCTCCTGGCACAGATGTTCTAAAAAAGTTTGGATTTTTACAAATTACTTATAATATGCAATCTTTTGATAAAATAAAAAGGAAAGACACTTTCCTGTTTGTTTAGGCTTCCATAACACTGCAAGCTAAAGAAATTTGTACATGCAGTTCAACATAGTGAAACGCTAGATTAGAACTGTGTATCTATCCTGGAGGACTGTATCATTCCAGTGCCTAATAAGCAAGGAATGATATAGCAGAAATTAAAATTTATGGTGACCATGTGTTTGAATTAATAATTTCAGTAAATCATAGACTTATGACGCTGTCGAGTCAGGGATGGAAAGAAAGACTCCAGTCTCCAGGTGGATCAGAAGGCTAACTTTAATGAAAGTAATAGGTCTCTTATAATGTAACTCAATAAAGTGATACTTGATTGGTCTCAAAGTAGAAACAACTCACACTACTGGTGACTACGAATAGCACACTGTGTGGGAGATTAGAGACCAGCCACAAGTTCTTGCGTTGTTACGGGCAGACAGAACCGCTCCCCTTTACCGTTACTTGGCCCCCCATTTTGTTGACCATTAACCCCTGTTATAAATGACGCTGCCTAACCGTTAATAAACTCCATTTCTCCGTCCACCACATTGGTGTGTGCGTGTGCTTGGCCCGTGTGGCAAAGGCGCTGCCACCGAGCCGTCCTCGACCCGGGACGCCACGCCCCAAGCAGTGGCAACACACACTGTGGAGAACCATAACTATTAACAATAGTTACAGAAAGAGAGATAATAATTGTTTTAATTCTTTCCTCTAAGATTCCCAGGCTCAGCCTGGGAGAAATTATCTCTATTCTTCAACTGAACTGAGAATCTCCACAGATTTAGGTACTGGCAAATGTCTCACCACTCAGTATTTTACCAGATTAACACTCCCAAATATTTTATGTAAAACTGGCATATTGTTGTTCTGTGTTATGGTTTGTATTTGGTGGTTTGGCATTTTTTTACCTTTATGCCTCTTTCTTGAGGCTGTTTTAGTTGTTGATCAGTGTGGTTTAACACCTTTGGCCAATTTATACAAATGCCTCTGAAGTTTGGGAAGCAGAGTGAAGAAATACGAATGTGCATCAAGTTTTTTGTTTCCATTATACAAAGGGGAGGCTCCTTAATTTCTAAAGTATGAATACAGAATAAATGGGAAGAGACAGGTGAGTGGTAACAGTTTGCAACAACCCAAACATAAAGCATCTTACAGTTTTCTGAATTTGCAATGTGGAAACAGAAACAAGGCTATTTCTATCTTGGCAAATATGGTCAACATTGACATATCTTTAGCATGGACTAATCAGAGCTTGCAGGCACTCACACACATGGCAGCTGGGTAGAAGAGGTGCCATGTGAAGCAAGGGGACTGTGCTACGGATGACTTACCTGTTTGTGTCAGCAGAAAGAGTCTTTGAGTGGCACAGCTAGTTTCATGATTTGAGGACAAGAGATCACAGTTTAATGATTTGAGAATCAACAGATTACAGTTTAACCTTAAACATGTCTATAAACTAAATTTACACAACAATTGAGAGCTGAACTTCAGTCGTCAGTGTAAAAGAGCTGAAGTACAACAAACCTCACTTCTGTCCTCCTCAGGATGATGCAAAGCCCATTTTTGTGGTTGTCGTCTGCCAAGCATAGTAAATTCCAGCTGTTAGTATCTTTAGTACAATAGCTGCTGGAGTCCAAAACAATAAACCCATTATATAATTTTTATTAGGGATATTTTATAAGGCAGCCATCTAGATCTGTCTTCACATGGAGGAATGAAGTGTATTCTGACTGAGAAACAACAAAAAGTTCATACTTTCCTAGAGTATTTTGCCCTGCAGACCCTCATCAACACTCAGCTGAAGATGAATTTGTTTGTGTGATGGTATAGCTTGGACAGAAGGTTTCTGACAGCCCTTCCTGATGACTCTCTGGCTCTGAGGTACTCCTGGAGGGCCAGGACAGCTCTTGCACAGCCCTGTGTAAGCCTCTATTTAGGAGCTTTCCTGGCAGCAAATAGAGACCACATGCCCCATCAGAGCACCAACTGTCCACTAGCACATAATGACACCACAAAAAATCCACCAAACACATGAAAAATCCAGTAATTTCCAGAGAAGCAATCTAACTACCAGACAAAGCACAAATGGTGTTTCCTCAGACCTTGAACTACAGCAGAGTTTAACTGAACATCACTTGGCTTTGCTTACAGCTGAGCACTCCCATGTTTCTGCTCTCCCACCACACCCCATCCACCCAGACACTCCCCCAGAAAATGGCACATGCTCCAGTGTGCAGCTCTATTTTCACATGCTTTTAAGATCACGCTCCCTGACAGTGCATCAAAGCCAAATTATCATTCCCACACAACATAATTCCCTCCAATGCTTCCAGGTTATCAGATGGAGACCACAGATCCCAGTAATAAGAACAGCTGTGCTACACAGATACCTGGGAGACAAGAAGCCCATGTTTTGTTCAGAGGTTATCACATTTTTGACAGTGAAAATAATTGCTCTGGACAAGTGACATTTTTTTTCTCTAACAAGATACAAGCATACTAGAAGTCATGATAGATTTTTTTCTTTTTAAATGCAACAGGTTGACCAGTCTGAAAACTGAAAATCTTTAAAACTTCATTCTAAAACTCCTTATTCCTGGGAAATTATACATCATCATCGTTCATGGTCTGATTGAGGCTACCAGAGGTGTGCAAACAAATGTATCAAAAAGTAGACATTTCTTGGGAAAAACTGTTAAACATCCCTGTTTACCTAAAATATAGATAAAAGTGATCCACAAGTGCCTGTCTGCTCTAGAGCCAGCTGCTCACCTCCAAGACAGGAGCATGACTTCACCTACAGGTCAAGTTGACCAGCAGGGCTGGAGAACTGAATGCCAAGCAGCACCTCCATGTGGCTGGGACCACTGTCCCACCACAGGGCTGCCATGCTCTGTGCAAGAGCTCAGACAGCTGCTGGGGCAGGACAGCGCAGCTGGGCTTCATCCCTGGAGCTGGAGATATGTTCAGGGTACTTGAGAGCTGGGGGCTTGGCCAGCCAACGCTGAGTCCTGCAGCTGCTACCAACCTCCCCCTCAGCCCATGAGAAAGGGCTGGGACATTCAAGAACAAGCACCAACACAAACCTCTGTGGGCACTGAACACGTGAACATGGGGCTGACCTCTTCCCAAACACAGAAACAGTTCCCAAACACGCACGGTGCTCATCTTAGCCTGGTCCTCCAATAAACTTTCACTCATCCTGTCTCTCCTACACATCACCTTTTCCAATGCCTCAGCAGAAAACAGCTCTGGGGGAACCTGAAGAGCCCAGGGGGTGTGAACCAACAAACCTGGCTACACAGGAGTGAAGCAAATGTGTCCTTGGAAAAAAAAATTCCTTTCTTGACAGACGTTCTGCTCTTAGTGCTGTGGTGAAAATAGCTCCAATACCACAGACAGTAAAAAGCTTCAACCCAGACAGTGACGTGTGTTTGTCATCCATGCCACGTCTTCACTGCCTTTATTTGGATTTTGTGAGTTTTTTTTAATTTTTAACTTCTTCGCAAATATTGTGGTGTGGATGGCCACCAGGTCAAATGCTCTAACCTGGCAAAAAGGAGATGCCAAGGAAGCCCCAGCAGTCATGCAGATCTCCTCCCTCCACACCTGCCAGAAGCATCTGGAACAAATAAACCAAATTTTTCTGAGCTCTCTGAGCCTTTCAGGCAGGGAGGGCAGGCAAGGGCAGAGTCACTGATAAAAGCCTGCCTGGAGGACTTCTTCTCCCATCCATCTCCCTGACGCTATCCAGCTCCTCCCCTCAGCACTCCCTGTGCCGCCCAGCATCCAGCACCCGGCACACATTAACCAGCGCTCTCCAGAGACGGTGCCGCACCGGGACTGCTCCCGCTCCACGCCTGGCGGATCCTGCAACACGCCCGGACAGCAGCTTCCCTCCAGCCTGCGACAGACACAGCTCTGCTAAGACCACATGGCCACTGCGGGAAAAGTAAGGACAAGGCATTTCCCATCCTCCTTTCCGAGGTGCCCTGCTCTCGGCCAAATCCGCTGCAGAAGGCTCAGCCTGCACACCACTCCGCCGCGTGCCCTCTTTGCTCCGGCCTTACTCCTCCACCTCTCCCAAACCCCTGAGAATTTCACCAGACTCTGCTCTCAGGCAACTGCATGTGTCCAGACCTGCATTCGGTAGTGCATTCCCCCTCCGTCCTGCCCGGCTGCTCAGGAGACAAAATATGCAATTGTGCTGCCCTGAAAAACACCCTCCTGCTCAATCCCACCCTGTGCTCCTGCTCTGGCAGCAAATGCAGCTCTTCAGTGGTGCCCTCCTCAGCCGCTCACCTCCTGCACTCAGCCTTGTCCATGGCAATACCCTTTTCAGGTTGCAAGCCCCATCTTGCTGATGCCAAACTGCTTTGAGTTGATCGGGGAAGGGTTTGCGCCATGTCACACATAAATCATCCTTTTGGCAAGGAGAGATATTATCCAGTTACCAGCCGGGCTGGGACTGTTTTGTAGCCTCTTTTTAGATACCTTCAGCTCACTGAAAGGAAAAGTTCTGTCTTGCTTGCCTTCACCTGCAGAAGCGCTCATGTTGCTGTCACATTTGCCCATACCCCAGATGAACCAGTCACTTCATTTTGTATTTCACACTTCGCACAAAGCCAGTGTTTACTGAACATTGTTTGGCTTCGCATACAGCTGAGCACTCCAATGCTTCTGCTCCCCCACCAAATCCCACTCAACCAGCAACCCTCAGAAAACAGCACAGGGCAGTTGTGTAGCTCTAGAAGTGAGTGCTGCAGTGTGCACAGACATGTGTTGTGCAGCCTTGGCTTTGGTGGTTGTAGGACAACTGTCCTGGGCTGTTGTCAAAGGTGAACCTTTCCCTGCAATGTATTCCTCTCGGTTGTTTCCAGGTTATCAGGTGCAGGGCTGCTGTTGCCTGGGCCCCAGGCAAACTCTCTGTTGAGGAGGTGGAAGTTGCACCCCCAAAGGCAGGGGAAGTCCGGATCAAGGTAAAAATACTTTTCAATAATTTTTTCTCCCTTGAGGTAGCTGCTCTTCTTGTGGCTGTAGCTTGGGTATAATCAAGTGATCAGTGTCCACTCATCACCTTAACTGCCCAGAGAAGTTCTGTGGAAAATCCTTCCACAAACTGAAATAAACAGTGGCTGGACTATTTCTAGAAATCACCATTTACTCTTTCCTCTCCAAACAGATTGTGGCCACAGGCATCTGTCACACAGATGATCATGGTTTGAAAGGTTCCTTGCCTAATGTGGAATTCCCAGTTATTCCTGGCCATGAAGGAGCTGGGATTGTGGAAAGCATTGGAGAAGGAGTGACCACTGTGAAACCAGGTAACCAACACACTCTCAAAATGCATGCCCAGGATTCAGGCCTCAAAGCTCTGCCAAGAGCTCAGAAACTTCTCCCTTCTCCTGAGTCACTGGTTAAAAAACTAAGTGCAGACTTAATGCACTGGACTCTCATGTCCAATTTTCCAATCTGTTCCCCATGTAGACAAATGAGGCCTGGAGCATTCATCCTCAAAGGGAAAGCAGAGGGTTTATTGTAGGTTTC
The DNA here is from genome assembly GCF_023055355.1 of Agelaius tricolor. Taxonomy (NCBI): domain Eukaryota; kingdom Metazoa; phylum Chordata; class Aves; order Passeriformes; family Icteridae; genus Agelaius; species Agelaius tricolor. Next base: position 20,085,120 of record NW_027269268.1, read on the forward strand.
TACCATCATAAAGTTCAGGAGAGGTGATTCAACAGGCAATGCCCTCAGGGACTGTGGAGCTAAAGGCACCTAACAGAGATCCACTTTGTTGTAGGAGACAAAGTGATCCCCCTTTGCCTCCCTCAGTGTGGGGAATGCATCTTCTGCCAGAATCCTGAATCCAACTTCTGCCAGAAGTCCCAGTAAGTTTACTTTGCCTTCCCCTACACCTACATGGGATGGACTTTATGACAAATCTGACACCCCCATCAGAGCTTCACTCAATCAAATACAAATACTTGCATCTCCTCCACAGTTTTTCTGAACCACAAAACCTGCTGCCGGACAAGACCAGCCGCTTCTCGTGCAAAGGGAAGCAGATCCATCATTTCCTGTGGGTCAGCACCTTTGCAGAATACACCGTGGTCCCAGAGTACGCCGTTGCCAAGATCGATGCTGCAGCACCTCTGGACAAAGTCTGCTTGTTTGGCTGTGGGTTTTCCACAGGCTATGGGGCTGCCATCAACACAGCCAAGGTTAGTAATCAGGCGTGTTTAGCACCCCAGGGTCACCCTCACAACCTCATCAATCCTGTACAAAAGAAACCTACTCCTCCTCCTCCTCCTCTTGCTGCTAGAGATTCACAGGCTCCCATCTGTGCAGGTAAAACCAGGCTCCACCTGTGCTGTTTTTGGCCTCGGAGGAGTTGGCCTCTCTGTTGTCATGGGCTGCAAGGCAGCTGGAGCTTCGCGCATCATTGCCGTGGACATCAACAAGGACAAGTTTGCCAAGGCCAAGGAGCTGGGAGCCACCGACTGCATCAACCCTCGAGACTTCCAGAAGCCCATCCAGGAGGTGCTCACTGAGATGACCGGGCAGGGCGTGGACTACTCCTTTGAGGCCATCGGCCACGCAGACACCATGGTAGGTGGAACGTCGGCACATGTCCTCCCTCCCAGATCATCACAGGCTCCTCTCAGGACTAGAATCACCTCCATGGGAAGTTCCTCACAGGCTGCTAGCACTGTTGGGCATATCTTTGTGAGAGAAAACACCATGAATCTTAAAAGAAGCCCCACCCTCTCCAGGTCTGCTCCACAAGGGGAGATGCATGTTTTCAGATTACCAGGGAGGAGCAGGAGATTGCACAAAAAGTGCACTCCCGTGACCAACTCATCATGGCTTTCTCTCATTCTCCTGCCTGTCCCACCAGATTGCTGCCTTGGCTTCCTGCAATATGAGCACTGGTGTCTGTGTGATGGTTGGAGTACTGGATTCTGGTTCAGAGATTTCCATCGATCCCACACTTCTGCTGATTGGGCGTACATGGAAGGGAACTGCACTCGGAGGTATTGTATTTAAGAAGGCAGTCTAAACAATTCAGTATTTCCTTTCTTGGTAGTTGACAATCCATAGTAAAAGAGGGTTTTCAAGTAAAAGACAACTAAAGAGAAGCACTGCATTGCCTGTATTGAACATTAGTATTAGACATGCAAATAATCCTCCATCTGTTTCACACAGTAACCCACTCATCCTGAAGAGCAGAAAACATCTCACAAGGGTGTGGCACCAGCACTGGTCACTGGGTCCTGACCCTGACAGTAACACTACCTTACCAAAAGAGCCTTTCTCCCATTATTCAGGCAGCTGCTCTCTCCTGTTTCTAGGTTGGAAGACGAGAGAATGTATCCCCAAATTAGTTTCCGGCTATTTGGAGAAGAAATTCAATTCGGACTTGCTGATCACGCACACGCTGCCATTCGCTAAAGTGAACGAGGGATTTGAGTTGTTACGTGCAGGAAAAAGGTGAGACCCTGACCAGCAGGAGGTTCAGCAAAGCTCAGCACCTTCTCCTAAAATTCCAACAGGCAGAGCACGCAACACTGGCTTCCCAAAGAGCACCTGAGCCTTCTGAGGAAGCAGGGCCTCCCAGCTGAGTGCTGGCAAGATCTGCCATAGCCCACAGGGAAGAGCCCATGTGAAGCACAGTGAACCCTCCTGCTCATGGTTCAGCTCAGCACAGATCCTGTGGCCTTATCCCGTGAGGGCCTCCCCTCAGCAGGGATTTGAAGGCTGCCCCGCTGCTGCACGCCTCATGCAGCTCAGTCAGGAAGAGGCTGCATGACAGAGAAGGTGGCCGGTCCCCAGGCACACCTGCCTGCCACACTGCCTGCTCCTGAGCTGCAGCCAACCCTCCCTTCCCTTCCACCTTTCAGTATCCGCACTGTCCTGCTCTTCTGAGGGACACGGCCAAGGAAGCCGAGCGGATGGACCAGCACAGCTGATGCTTTCCTGGCCCGGGCCCTTCTCACCCAGCACCTCTCCTTGTGGGGCACCAGGAGAAGAGAATGAGGAACTCACCTGTGCTGCTGTCACTGCTGGTCCTGCTGTGCCCAGACAGGACATAAAAGGATGTCTCTCCCAGGAAAATGCTTTTACTAATAAAGGTTTTCTGTCAAACTCGTCCCATGCAGTGCACTCAATCAAAAGTGTTTCCAGAGGACAGGGGGAACTCCCCCTCACATCACATCCCTTCCACCACACCCTTGTTCTCAGCAGTGAGCAAAGGCCTTTGCCCCTCCTCTGCTGCTGCCTCCCACCTTCATCTCCCTCAGTGAACTGGGCCCTCTCCTCTCTGCCCCTGTCCCAGTTGGGTGAATGCTGCAGCTTCCAGCAAAGCCCAGCAGGGAAACCAGTCCTGTTGCTGCTGCTGCTCTGAAGCATATTATATAAAGCAGTAGATAGCTTTCTTATAATGATGTAACACTCTTAGAGCTTCCATGGATGCTTTTTCATTTTTGGCAAATGTTCTTGTACTTTTAATATACTTTCCACACCAAGTCCCATGGTATATTACAGTACAACTCTGAAAAATATTCTCCAAAGAACAGGCTTATCACTTCAAATGGTCATTCTGCTAAACAGATCTTCTGTGAGTGCTGAACATTGGACCCATAACACTACTGTGCCTTTTGACCTCTTTTGTGCAACACATATCACATCCCACAGCCCTTTGAACTTCTGGAAACCCCTCAGCACAATCAGCAATTACACAGAATATCATGAACACACAAATGAGTTATGAAAGGTAAACAAATTCCATCCTGTCCACCAATTTTTAGTACATAATGCCGTGCATTTTCATGGCTTTGAATTTAGGGAAATTTGTTTTGTTTTTTTTTTTAAGCATCCATGCCATGTCCCTCATATCTTCCCCTCCAAGTTGTGTCTTCCTCCTTGACTTTTTCCCCTGCTTTGGCAACATCTGTGAGCTTTGTTTTTGCCCTGGTTTCCCTGATTGCACTGCAGTTCATTTCCTCACAGACCATTTTTTGAAGGCACTAAATCTCCCAATTTTCTGGTATTGTAGGTTTTTTTAAATTGTATTTCATTTGATCCTATCTTCATTCCAGAGTGTTTGCAAGCCTTTCTTTTCTGTTTCACAAGATACTGTTTCCCTTCCCGAAAGAAAATGAAGTTTCCTTTAGGAAAGGAAAAGAAATATTAGAATTTCAATGGGCAATTTTAGGTGCATGTCCCTGAATTGATAGCATACTGTGCCTTTTGATAGCTTTGACTTTAGATAAGATTTTTTTCTTTTTTCTTTTTTTTATAAGTACTCATGCCATGTCCCTCATATCTTCCCCTCCAAGCTGTGTCTTCCTGTCTTCCGCCTCAATCTCTTCCCCTGCTTTTGCAACATCTGTAAGTTTAGTTTCGGCATCTTTTGGCTCTTTACACAGCATCTCAATTCCTCAGAAACCATTTTGTGAAAGCACCAAATCTCCCGATTATCTGGATTTCTTGGGTTTATTTCAGTAGCATTCCATTTATTCCCATGTCCATCCTAGAGTGTTTGTAAGCCATTATTTCTGTCTCAAAAGATCCCGTTTCATTTCCTTTCGGGAAGGGAAACACTACCTTTCAAAAGAGAAAAGAAATGCATACAAACACTCTGGAATGGAGATGGGATCAAATGAAATGCAATTGAAACAAACCCACAAACCCCAAAAAAAAAAAGAGATTTAGTGCCTTCAAAAAATGGTCTGTCGGTAAATGAAGTGCAGTGCAACCAAGAAAACCAGGACAAAAATAACCTCACGGATGTTGCAAAAGCAGGGGAAAAAGTGAAGAAGAAAGACACAACTTGGAGAGGAAGATATGAGGGACACGGCATGGATACTAGAAAGAAAAAAAAACAAACAAAAAAACACTTTGCCAAAGTCAAGGCTATCAAAAGGCAAGCCATATGCCATCAACGCCATCAAGTGCCGGCAAATACAGCAAAGCTTGCCAAAATTGATCCCCGCTGAAGACCAAAACAGAAAAGAAGAACTTACAAACACACTGGAATGGAGCTACCATCAAGGGAATTGAAATTAAGGGAGAAAAAAAAAAAATTGGGAAAATCAGTGACTATACTGACTATGAGAAAATGGACTGGGATTATATCAGGAGAGTGCAAAGGACCAAAAGATGCCAAAACTAAGCTCACAGATGTTGCCAAAGCAGGCGAAAAAGGCAAGGAGGAAGACACAACGTGGAGGGGAAGATATGAGGGACATGGCCTGGATACTAGGAAAAAAAAAAAGAAAAAAATCTCTACAAAAGTCAAAGCCCTCAAAAGGCATGGCATGTCATCCAGTGCAGGGACATGCACCAATGATTCCCCTATTTGTCCCCAATGAAATCGCAAGATTCCGTTTCCCTACCCGAAAGGAAATGAAATTTCCTTTTGGGAAGGGAAACGGAATCTTGCGACCCCAAAACGAAAGGCTTACAAACACTCTGGAAAGGAGATAGGATCAAATGAAATGCAATTCAAAAAAACCCCAAAAAGAGCAGAAAATGGTGTGTTTCAGCCCGTTCAAGAAATGGCCTGTGAGCAAATGAGCTGCATTGAAAAGGAACAAAAGATGCCAAAAATAAGCTCACAGATGTTGCGAAAGCAGGGGAAATAGGCAAGAAGGAAGACACAACTTGGAGGGCAAGATATGAGGGACATGGCATGGATACTTAAAAACAATAAAAAAACAAAGAAAGCTCTCCCAAAATCAAAGCCATGAAAAGGCAGGCCATATGCCATCAAGTGCAGGCATATGCAGCAAAGCTTACCAAAATTGATCCCTGCTTAAGGCCAAAACAGAAAAGAAGGATTTAACAAAACACTGGAATGGAGATACCATCAAGGGAATTCAAATTAAGAGAGAAAAAAATGAAAATTTGGGAAATTTAGTAACAATAGTGACTGTGAGAATATGGACTGGGATTATATCAGGAGCAGTGCGAAGGACCAAAAGATGCCAAAACTAAACTCACAGATGTTGCCAAAGCAGGGGAAAAAGGCAAGGAGGAAGACACAACTTGGAGGGGAAGATGTGAGGAACGTGGCATGGACACTGAAAAACAAAAACAAAAAAATCTCTCCCAAAATAAAAGCCATCAAAGGGCAGATAATATGCCATCAAGTGCAGGCACATAAAAAATATTTCCCAAAATTGATCGCCGCTGAAGGTCAAAACAGAAAAGAAGGAATTACACACAGACTGGAATGGAGCTACCATCAAGGGAATTGAAATTAAGAGAGGAAAAAAATATTTGAAAAATTTAGTGACTATAAGAACATGACCTGGGAATATATCAGGAGTAGTGCAAAGGACCAAAACATGCCAAAACTAAGCTCACAGATGTTGCTAAAGCAAGGGAAAAAGTCAAGGAGGAAAACAAAACTAGGAGGAGAAGATAGAAGAGACATGGCATGGTTGCTTAAAATAAATAAAAAAAAAAAATGAAGAAATCGTCCCCATACGCTATGAAGTGCAGGCACATGCAGCAAAGCTTGCCAAAATTGATCCCCGCTGAAGGCCAAAAGATAAAAGAAGGACTTAAAAACATGCTGGAATGGAGATACCATCAAAGGAATTGCAATTGGAGGAGAAAAAAAAAAAAAATTGGGAAATTTGGGCAATTTAGTGACCATATGAAAATGGCCCGGGATTATATCAGAAGAGTGCAAAAAACCAAAACATGCCAAAACTAAGCTCAGAGACGTAGCAAAAGCAGAGGAAAAAGTCAAGGAGGAAGAAAACTCTTGGTGAGGAAGATATAAGAGACATGGCGTGGATGCTTAAAAACAAGAAAAAAAAAAAAGAAAAAAAATCTTTCCCAAAGTCCTAGCCATCAAAAGGCATGGCATGGCATCCAGGGCAGGGACATGCACCAATGATTCCTCTATTAGTCCCCATTAAAATCGCAAGATTCTGTTTCCCTTCCCGAAAGGAAATGAAATTTCCTTTCGGGAAGGGAAACGGAATCTTGCGAACCCAAAAAGAAAGGCTTACAAACGCTCTGGAAAGGAGATAGGAACAAATGAAAAAAAGTTGAAAACCACCCCAAAAAAACCTGAAAATGGGGTGTTTTAGTGTCTTCAAGAAATGGCCTGTGAGGCAATGAGCTGCATTGAAAAGGACCAAAACGTGCCAAAACAAAGCTCACAGATGTTGCTAAAGCAAGGGAAAAAGTCAAGGAGGAAGACACAACTTGGAGGAGAAGATAGAAGAGACATGGCATGGTTGCTTAAAATAAATAAAAAAAAAAAAATGAAGAAGTCTTTCCCATACGCTATGAAGTGCAGGCACATGCAGCAAAGCTTGCCAAAATTGATCCCCGCTGAAGGCCAAAAGAGAAAAGAAGGACTTAAAAACACGCTGGAATGGAGATACCATCAAAGGAATTGCAATTGGAGGAGAAAAAAAAAAAATTGGGAAATTTGGGCAATTTAGTGACCATATGAAAATGGCCCGGGATTATATCAGAACACTGCAAGAAACCAAAACATGCCAAAACTAAGCTCAGAGACGTAGCAAAAGCAGAGGAAAAAGTCAAGGAGGACAACATAACTATGAAGAGAAGATATAAGAGATATGGCATGGATACATGAAAAAAAAAAAAAAAATCTTTCCCATACGCTATGAAGTGCAGGCACATGCAGCAAAGCTTGCCAAAATTGATCCCCGCTGAAGGCCAAAAGAGAAAAGAAGGACTTAAAAACACGCTGGAATGGAGATACCATCAAAGGAATTGCAATTGGAGGAGAAAAAAAAAAAAATTGGGAAATTTGGGCAATTTAGCGACCATATGAAAATGGCCCGGGATTATATCAGAACACTGCAAGAAACCAAAACATGCCAAAACTAAGCTCAGAGACGTAGCAAAAGCAGAGGAAAAAGTCAAGGAGGAAGAAAACTCTTGGTGGGGAAGATATAAGAGACATGGCGTGGATGCTTAAAAACAAGAAAAAAAAAAAAGAAAAAAAATCTTTCCCAAAGTAATAGCCATCAAAAGGCATGGCATGGCATCCAGGGCAGGGACATGCACCAATGATTCCTCTATTAGTCCCCATTAAAATCGCAAGATTCCGTTTCCCTTCCCGAAAGGAAATGAAATTTCCTTTCGGGAAGGGAAACGGAATCTTGCAAACCCAAAAAGAAAGGCTTACAAACGCTCTGGAAAGGAGATAGGAACAAATGAAAAAAAGTTGAAAACCACCCCAAAAAAACCTGAAAATGGGGTGTTTTAGTGTCTTCAAGAAATGGCCTGTGAGGCAATGAGCTGCATTGAAAAGGACCAAAACGTGCCAAAACAAAGCTCACAGATGTTGCTAAAGCAAGGGAAAAAGTCAAGGAGGAAGACACAACTTGGAGGAGAAGATAGAAGAGACATGGCATGGTTGCTTAAAATAAATAAAAAAAAAAAATGAAGAAATCGTCCCCATACGCTATGAAGTGCAGGCACATGCAGCAAAGCTTGCCAAAATTGATCCCCGCTGAAGGCCAAAAGAGAAAAGAAGGACTTAAAAACACGCTGGAATGGAGATACCATCAAAGGAATTGCAATTGGAGGAAGAAAAAAAAAAAATTGGGAAATTTGGGCAATTTAGTGACCATATGAAAATGGCCCGGGATTATATCAGAAGACTGCAAGAAACCAAAACATGCCAAAACTAAGCTCAGAGACGTAGCAAAAGCAGAGGAAAAAGTCAAGGAGGACAACATAACTATGAAGAGAAGATATAAGAGATATGGCATGGATACATGAAAAAAAAAAAAAAAAATCGTTCCCATACGCTATGAAGTGCAGGCACATGCAGCAAAGCTTGCCAAAATTGATCCCCGCTGAAGGCCAAAAGAGAAAAAAAGGACTTAAAAACACGCTGGAATGGAGATACCATCAAAGGAATTGCAATTGGAGGAGAAAAAAAAAAAAATTGGGAAATTTGGGCAATTTAGTGACCATATGAAAATGGCCCGGGATTATATCAGAACACTGCAAGAAACCAAAACATGCCAAAACTAAGCTCAGAGACGTAGCAAAAGCAGAGGAAAAAGTCAAGGAGGACAACATAACTATGAAGAGAAGATATAAGAGATATGGCATGGATACATGAAAAAAAAAAAAAAAAATCGTTCCCATACGCTATGAAGTGCAGGCACATGCAGCAAAGCTTGCCAAAATTGATCCCCGCTGAAGGCCAAAAGATAAAAGAAGGACTTAAAAACACGCTGGAATGGAGATACCATCAAAGGAATTGCAATTGGAGGAGAAAAAAAAAAAAATTGGGAAATTTGGGCAATTTAGTGACCATATGAAAATGGCCCGGGATTATATCATAACACTGCAAGAAACCAAAACATGCCAAAACTAAGCTCAGAGACGTAGCAAAAGCAGAGGAAAAAGTCAAGGAGGATAACATAACTATGAAGAGAAGATATAAGAGATATGGCATGGATACATGAAAAAAAAAAAAAATAAATCTTTCCCATACGCTATGAAGTGCAGGCACATGCAGCAAAGCTTGCCAAAATTGATCCCCGCTGAAGGCCAAAAGATAAAAGAAGGACTTAAAAACACGCTGGAATGGAGATACCATCAAAGGAATTGCAATTGGAGGAGAAAAAAAAAAAAATTGGGAAATTTGGGCAATTTAGTGACCATATGAAAATGGCCCGGGATTATATCAGAAGAGTGCAAAAAACCAAAACATGCCAAAACTAAGCTCAGAGACGTAGCAAAAGCAGAGGAAAAAGTCAAGGAGGACAACATAACTATGAAGAGAAGATATAAGAGATATGGCATGGATACATGAAAAAAAAAAAAAAAATCTTTCCCATACGCTATGAAGTGCAGGCACATGCAGCAAAGCTTGCCAAAATTGATCCCCGCTGAAGGCCAAAAGATAAAAGAAGGACTTAAAAACACGCTGGAATGGAGATACCATCAAAGGAATTGCAATTGGAGGAGAAAAAAAAAAAAATTGGGAAATTTGGGCAATTTAGTGACCATATGAAAATGGCCCGGGATTATATCAGAAGAGTGCAAAAAACCAAAACATGCCAAAACTAAGCTCAGAGACGTAGCAAAAGCAGAGGAAAAAGTCAAGGAGGAAGAAAACTCTTGGTGGGGAAGATATAAGAGACATGGCGTGGATGCTTAAAAACAAGAAAAAAAAAAAAAGAAAAAAAATCTTTCCCAAAGTAATAGCCATCAAAAGGCATGGCATGGCATCCAGGGCAGGGACATGCACCAATGATTCCTCTATTAGTCCCCATTAAAATCGCAAGATTCCGTTTCCCTTCCCGAAAGGAAATGAAATTTCCTTTCGGGAAGGGAAACGGAATCTTGCGAACCCAAAAAGAAAGGCTTACAAACGCTCTGGAAAGGAGATAGGAACAAATGAAAAAAAGTTGAAAACCACCCCAAAAAAACCTGAAAATGGGGTGTTTTAGTGTCTTCAAGAAATGGCCTGTGAGGCAATGAGCTGCATTGCAAAGGACCAAAACGTGCCAAAACAAAGCTCACAGATGTTGCTAAAGCAAGGGAAAAAGTCAAGGAGGAAGACACAACTTGGAGGGGAAGATATGAGGGACATGGCATGGATACTTAAAAACAAAAACAAACAAACAAAAAAAAAATCTCTCCCAAAATCAAGGCCCTGAAAAGGCAGGCCATATGCCATCAAGTGCAGGCACATGCAGCAAAGCTTGCCAAAATTGATCCCCACTGAAGGCCAAAACAGAAAAAAAGGACTTACACACAGACTGGAATGGAGATACCATCAAGGGAATTGAAATTAAGAGAGAAAAAAAAAAATTTGGGAAATGTAGTGACTATAAAACATGACCCAGGATTATCAAGAGCAATGCAAAGGGCCAAAAAATGCCAAAACTAAGCTCACAGATGTTGCCAAAGCAGGGGGAAAAGTCAAGGAGGAAGACACAACTTGGAGGGGAAATATGAGGGATATGGCCTGGATACTTAAAAAAAACCAAAAAAAAACCAAAAAAAAAAAACCCACAAAATACAACACTTCCCAAGTCCAATCCATCATAAGTGAGGCCTTCACATGCAGGTAGATGCAGCGGAGCTTGCCAAAATTGATCCCAGCTGAAGGCCAAAACAGAAAATACATAAAAGTAGGACTTACAAACACACTGGAATGGAGGTATCATCAAAGGAAATGCAAATGAAAAAACCCAAAAAACCCAGAAAGTCGGTAAATTTAGTTCCTTTAAGAAATGGCCTGTGAGGAAATGAGCTGCAGTGCAAAGGACCAAAGCAGGCCAAAATAAATTCAGAAATACATCAAAGTCAGGGGAAATTATCAAGGAGGAAGACAGGAAGGCATAGCTTCGAGGGGAGGATGGGAGTGACATTGCTTGGATACTTAAAAAAATCTTCCTCCAAGTCTAAGGTGCTGCCATCTTATTGTGAATTTTCCCATACCCTCTCGGTCATTTCTCATGGGCAGCTCCGCACAGCACTGACTCCTTCTTCTTCACAGTACATCCAACAAACTCTGTCTCTCCTCACAGCACAACCAAAAACTCCAATTCTCTCCTCACCCACCTAGCCCACTCTTCTACAGCAGTCATCATTATTGGACACAGCTGTGGCTTGTTAAGGGCAGGCCTGTTCCTAATCTTTGGTGATTAGTACAGCTGCAGCTCCTCAGGTGTGACACTACCTTCTGCACTATCTTTATTTTCTTACATTCTATCCCTCCACAAGTCCCCCTTTTCTTTTAATTACAAAGTTGAAGCATCTCTAGAAAGATATGTTCATGTAAATTGATATTATAACATATGCGCATATCTCACTTCAGACTAACAGTATACAAATGTTCAGGCAACATGTCACAGCAAGAACATACCTGTCTAAGTTGTGATTTAGTTTTGCTTTTCACAGTCTAGAACATTAACCTAAGGCTTTTCATAAACTAATGTTGTGTTTACTGTCTTTTGCAGTGCCCTTTGCAAAAGACAGTAAACCCAGTACAATCATCTTTTGTGCAATTTCTATTTAACTCTGGAATGGGTCTGTGCACTGACCTTGGTTCATTACTCGAACTTACATTACATACTATCAGAAACTCTTGTACTTATACTTCAAGAATATTGACAATGTCAATAGCTGTACAACTTCATAAGGCAACTCACAAGCATAAGCTAAAGGCTATATATTAGGATAGTAACCATTCAACAGTTACATAATTTTATCAATAACTATACAACTTGAACAACATCAAGGCAGTATCTGTCAAGTGTACTTATGCTTACGGAATATAAACTTTTACACTTATGCCTAATCGAAGATAAATAGCTGCAATTCAAAAACAAAATGCACATGTTTCATCAGCAAACAAATACACCATACTGAATGACAGAGGTACTCTGTCCCCAGCTCACACTGCTGTTTTAATAAGTCTCTTCTTCCTTTTACAGTGTTTTGTTATATTAGTTGGTCACTGTAAGCCTCTGTTGCCCTGCTCTGTTTTCCATGTAGATTAAACAATATGTTCTTCACTTAATATGTTATTTCCCATTGTGTCCCCAGCGACTCACCTGTACTCCAGGTGTCAAAATCTGTCAGGTCCGGATCAGGCAGCATCCCCTGCTGCTCTCAGTGCTATGCTGGGCTCCATCTCCAGCTGCACCTCACCCTACAGCCCAATCCCGAATCACATCGGGTTACTGTGGAGATGGCCACTATACAATTTTAGAGGGCTTCTCTTACATATTGTCTGTGCAGCTCTGACTCTGCCTCTCAGAGCTCCATGTTGCCTTTGTTCCAGTGCTCATGTAGCAGCAACTTAGCAACCCATATGTTATTTCCCATTGTGTCCTGCTGCACACACTGCCATTCCGGGGCAGCCCGGCACCATCCTGTGTCCCCTCTGGACTGCAGCCATACCTTGGCAGGGGGCACGGGGCTTGCTCCAATGCACCAACTAAGCAAAGTGTATAGTGTCCACTCCTCATATCCAGCACTCTTCTTCTTGGGGCTGGTATCTCATACCTTGTCCTGACTTCTAGGCTCCCAGGTCTGCCTGGCTATAGCTCATCTGGATTTTTAGGCTCTCAGACTCCTGGTCTGCCTGACTCCACCGTCTAATTTCTCTTAGGTCTGCATTCATCTTCCTGAATCACCTTGGGATCACATTGCTTAATATTTAAGTCCTTTTTCCCAAACCACCACAGGATCATGCCAGATTCACATCAGGCTCACCAATTGTTGTCATCTTATTACAAAAGTCCCATACCCTCTGGGTGATTTCTCATGGGCATCTCCTCACAGCACTGACTCCTTCTGCTTCTTCATAGTACAGCCAACAAACTCCAGCTCTCCCTACACCACAACCAAAAAGCTCCAACTCTCTCCTCACGCAGGTAACCCAATCTTCTATAGCACTCATCATAATCAGACACAGCTGTGGCCTGTTAAGGGCAGGCCTGTTCCTAATCTTTGGTGATTAGTACAGCTGCAACTCCTCAGGTGTGAGACTGCCTTCTACACTATCCTTATTTTCTTACATTCTATCCCTCCACACAATGCGATCAAAAGGCAGGCCATATGCCATCAAGTGCAGGGACATGCAACAAAGCTTGCCAAAATTGATCCCCATTGAAATCGCAAGATTTCATTTCCTTTCCCAAAATAAAATAATTTCCGTTTGGGAAGGGTAATAAAATAATTTCCTTTTGGAAAGGGAAACCAGGTCTTGTGATTTCAAAGCACAGATTCTGTGGCCTTATCCCATGAGGGGCTCCCCTCAGCAGGGATTTGAAGGCTGCCCCGCTGCTGCATGCCTCATGCAGCTCAGCCAGGAAGAGGCTGCATGACAGAGAAGGTGGCCGGTCCCCAGGCACACCTGCCTGCCACACTGCCTGCTCCTGAGCTGCAGCCAACCCTCCCTTCCCTTCCACCTTTCAGTATCCGCACTGTCCTGCTCTTCTGAGGGACACGGCCAAGGAAGCCGAGCGGATGGACCAGCACAGCTGATGCTTTCCTGGCCCGGGCCCTTCTCACCCAGCACCTCTCCTTGTGGGGCACCAGGAGAAGAGAATGAGGAACTCACCTGTGCTGCTGTCACTGCTGGTCCTGCTGTGCCCAGACAGGACATAAAAGGATGTCTCTCCCAGGAAAATGCTTTTACTAATAAAGGTTTTCTGTCAAACTCGTCCCATGCAGTGCACTCAATCAAAAGTGTTTCCAGAGGACAGGGGGAACTCCCCCTCACATCACATCCCTTCCACCACACCCTTGTTCTCAGCAGTGAGCAAAGGCCTTTGCCCCTCCTCTGCTGCTGCCTCCCACCTTCATCTCCCTCAGTGAACTGGGCCCTCTCCTCTCTGCCCCTGTCCCAGTTGGGTGAATGCTGCAGCTTCCAGCAAAGCCCAGCAGGGAAACCAGTCCTGTTGCTGCTGCTGCTCTGAAGCATATTATATAAAGCAGTAGATAGCTTTCTTATAATGATGTAACACTCTTAGAGCTTCCATGGATGCTTTTTCATTTTTGGCAAATGTTCTTGTACTTTTAATATACTTTCCACACCAAGTCCCATGGTATATTACAGTACAACTCTGAAAAATATTCTCCAAAGAACAGGCTTATCACTTCAAATGGTCATTCTGCTAAACAGATCTTCTGTGAGTGCTGAACATTGGACCCATAACACTACTGTGCCTTTTGACCTCTTTTGTGCAACACATATCGCATCCCACAGCCCTTTGAACTTCTGGAAACCCCTCAGCACAATCAGCAATTACACAGAATATCATGAACACACAAATGAGTTATGAAAGGTAAACAAATTCCATCCTGTCCACCAATTTTTAGTACATAATGCAGTGCCTTTTGAGGGCTTTGACTTTGGGAAAGATTTTTTTTTTAAGCATCCATGCCATGTCCCTCATATCTTCCCCTCCAAGTTGTGTCTTCCTCCTTGATTTTTCCCATGCTTTTGCAACATCTGTGAGCTGAGTTTGGGCCTCTTTTGGTCCTTCGCACTGCACCTGATATAATTGTTGTCCATTTTCTTGTAGTCACAAAATTTCCCAAATTTCTTTTATTTTTCCTTCCATATTATATCCCTTGGTGGTATCACCGTTCCAGAGTGTTCCTAGGTCCTTCTTTTCTGTTTTGGCCTTCAGTGGGGATCAATTTTGGCAAGCTTTGCTGCATGTGCCTGCACTTGATGCAGGCATTTTTTGAAGACACTAAAAATAGGCTATTTTTTGAAGAGGCTAAAACTCACGATTTTCTGGGTTTTTTGGGGTTTTTTTCAATTGCATTTCATTTGATCCTATCTCCTTTCCAGAGTGTTTATAAGCCTTTCTTTTCAGGTTCGCAAGATTCCCTTTCCCTTCCTGAAAGGAAATGAAATTTCAATGGGGACCAATAGAGCAATCTTTGGTACATGTCCCTGCACTTCATGGCATGCCATGCCTTTTGATGGCTTTGACTTTGGAGAGATTTTTTTTTTTTTTTTTTTTTAAGTATCCAGGCCATGTCCCTCATATCTTCCCCTCCAAGTTGTGTCTTCCTCCTTGCCTTTTTCCCCTGCTTTGGCAACATCTGTGAGCTTAGTTTTGGCATCTTTTGTTCCTTTGCACTGCAGCTCATTTCATCAGAGGCCATTTTCTGGTTGTCGCTAAATTTCCCAATTTTCTGGGTTTTTTGGGTTTTTTTCTGTTGCATTTCATTAGATCCTATCTCCTTTCCAGAGTGTTTGTAAGCCTTTCCTTTTCGGGTTCGCAAGATTCCATTTCTCTTCCGGATATTTTGGTCTGTATTAGCAGCAGACTGTTTGCTGGAGCAGAATTGTGTTATGGTGCATTGTGCTGCAAATATTCAGTACCCATTGAAAAGAAACTCCATGGGAATTCTAAATATTCCTCTAATTTATATTTTCCCTTGTTTCATCTATTACCCATTATTTCTCTCCCCTTTGCACAAGATTTATACCATTATAGGACACCACCAAAAGAGAATTTAGAAGTCCCTATAAATATTATTCTTGCAATGATGCCTTTCTTCTTTCTCTAGGAGGACCATTTTTGCCATTTCTTTCTCCATCTCCAGTGGCAAAGGGCTGGAGACCTATCTTGATCTGTGACCCAAGAAAACAGTACTTTTTTATCCATTTTAAGGGTTCTGCAGCATTACCTAGATGCTGTTTTAGAAATCTTACCTCTTACTGGATTAGTGGCAGTGTTCTTCTCCAGGAGCTAATAGAGAAAAAACATACCAGATAATAAATGATGTCTAAATTTCTGGTGCAAAAATTAACCTTGAGGTCTGACATGTATGCTTTTCTGGGGAAGGATATGGATAAAAGAATTAATATCTGGGCAGTTTTACAACTGAAAAGGCATGAAAAAAATCAGCTTTAGAAATAGATAAATACACATCTAATTGATGTTGTGAAAGTAAAAGTGTGATTATATCAATTACACTTAAATTATACATCCAAGCCTAATGAAGCATGTATAGAAAACAATTTCTGCATTTGGTGAAGGGTTGCCTTAGTTTTCTTTGTGATCCACATATTACAATGTCTCAACAGTATAAATGTATACATTAATATTAATATTAATAATTTCCCTAAGGGCATTCATGTAATAGATGTGATAATTCTCTTAGAATTGCATGAATAATTCAATTTACTTTGTGGAAGTTTTGCTGCATTTTTTAGCATGTTATCTTGAACCACTACTTGCCCAAGTAGATTGTTGATTCTTGTGTACTTTGATTCAGGAGGCTGGAATGAGGCCTACTAATTTTGTCCTTAACACATTCAAACAGAGGGTTATTCTGACATTGAAGCAGGAGTTATGTGTCCATTATACATAGCACTAGTAACAAACAGGATAGCTGTCAATCCAGATTAGAATCCAAAGATGTTTCTACAGAGCTCTTCACTTTTGTGTGTGACCTCTGTCACACTTCCCTTTCTCATTTCTTCTTGATGTCAGGGAGAAGGAGTGAAAGGATGCTGCTTCATTTCTCACAGCAATGCTCCCCAACATACGTCTTCAGGGTTGTGTTTCTTAAGGTAACATTTGCCAAAGGTTCAGCAGATCTCTCTGTGTATTTGCAAGCTATTACACCACTTTTAGTGACATCTTTTCCTTCATGTTGGAAGTATAACAGAAAATATGTTATTTTAAATTATAGTGGAATATATCACTGGAAAGAAGTAGTTAGCAATGCCAGGACTGTGGGGGGGTTGGGGGGTAGTCATCCACCCTGGCAGTCCCTTCAGAAAATGACCAAATGAGGGAATAATGTGCTGATGGAACCAAAACTTCATTTCTAATTCTTCTTTTTGGTCTCAGGTTAAACCTATGTGTTTTTTAATACAGTCTTCTATTTCTTTTGATATAATCTTTAAGAAAAATTTATGGGAGGACATCAAGTTACTGTCCTGTCTTAGTTAAACAAATGTCTTGGTCTTGACCCTTTTGGAATTCATAAACCTGGAGGATTTGCTATTGCTTTTTTTCGCAACAGTTAGAAAAA
The DNA here is from genome assembly GCF_023055355.1 of Agelaius tricolor. Taxonomy (NCBI): domain Eukaryota; kingdom Metazoa; phylum Chordata; class Aves; order Passeriformes; family Icteridae; genus Agelaius; species Agelaius tricolor. The sequence continues at coordinate 20,101,959 of NW_027269268.1, forward strand.
AGATGTACTATTATGCTATTAGTAGAAAATTGATCCCAAATATGATAAATCATTATCATTTAAGAATCAAAATAAGTTTTATAGAAAATACATTCCCACATTCCCACTCTTTGGTACCTACTGGCTGAGAGGAGGGCCATGTTCTGGTTGGAAAGCCACCTGTCCTGTTAGGAATCTGATGATGGCCAGTCAGGAGGCTCCTGCTGGCTCAGGAGGTGCACATTCCTTTTTGCCTGCAGCAGGACAAGTAGCTGCTGTTGCCTCTGGGCTGCAGGCGAGCCAGAGAAGTTGCCTTGCAGGCTGCAGGGTGTGCTGCAGCTGAGAGATTGATTCTCCTGTTACAGGAGGATACCTTTCAGCAATATGTGAAGCCAGAGATTAATCCCAAGCTTTCAGACTTCTGCATCAGTCTGACAGGAATAACCCAGGTAATTTGCACTTTCCTTTCTTCAGGAAGAAATAGGAAACAAAAAAGGGATGTGTTGTTGATGTGTTCAGACTGGTAACCTTAAATGGTAGTCTTTCATGGTTATTTTTCTGTAAGGCCTATTATCTTGGTTTTTTCCCTCTCCCAATTATCATAGAGCGGGGAAAAATAGTCTCTTTAAAATTCATGTGGAGAAATGTAATCTTTAGTAGGGCAAAGGACCTTTTGAATTGTATCAGTTCCTCTCCTAATATTTTTGCTCTGAAGAGTTTAGAGTCTTGGGATGGCAATGGCTTGTGATAAGTGAATTAAGAAGAAGCCTGGGAAACAACCTCAAAGGTTTTAATCCAGGTTCAACTACAGACTAACCTTGTTACCTTTACAGAAGCTATTAGGAGGTGGGCTCTTCTAGCAGTGCTTTTGTGTTTAGAAAAACCTGCCCAGTCTTTTCAGTTTAGAAAAACCTGCCCAGTCATCTGTTAACGTGTTATCTGGTTTTGTAAAGGTTTTGATGAAGCCAAGTTTTTTATTGCCCATATACCAATACAGTTTATACACCTAATGCTGAGGGATTTTTTTCTGAAAAAATGTTCCTTACTTTGTTGGTTTTGTTGGTTGTTTTTTGTTTTTTGGGGTTTTTTTTGTTCCCTTAGGACATTGTTGACAAAGCTGATATTTTTCCTCAAGTTCTGCAGAATGTTGTAGAGTGGATGAGACAACGAGAACTGGGAACAAAGTACAGCTATTCCATGTTGTCTGATGGGTATGTCCTTATGCAGCCTTCAGCACAATCTAAAACTGCAAAACTACATTTAATATTTGTGAGAGCATTGCTAAAGATGGATCAGGACACTGCCATTTTGCTGGTTTTATTTAAATTGAAGCTTTTGTTAAAATTGGTAAAGCTGAACTGTTCAAAATGAAGCTTAAATCCATCAGATGGCGCCATTTCTTTCCTAGTGGTCTGTATGCAACAGAGTGCTGCTGAAGACTTTATGCTTTGTTGCTGCTGTAATTCTCTATTTATATCTAGCACATAATACCTGAAAATAACACTCTGCAATTTTTAGTTTTTAACCTATAACTACATTGCTATCTTTGGAAGCAACAGTGAATTAAAAAAAGAAAATGCTAAAGAAAAGCTGATGCAAGACTGGTTATGTTACTGGACCTAAATGTCTCTGGAATTACCCTCCAGAGGAATCCCCTCAGTAAAATTCCTTAAGGAAAACAGGTGCATTGAAATATCTGTTGTATAGGTGAGATTGCATAGACAACTGGAAGAGATGGGGGAAAAAAAGCTTTACTTTAGCTTGCAGCTTACAAACTTGTTGGGGTGGTTCCCTTCAGGAAGGCAGGCTGCTAAATAAACAGGAGTATAATTTCTTCATATTTTCATAGAAATCTGGTTTCTCATAAAACTTGGTGCAGTCTAGTTTCAATAACCTACCTGAAGTAGAGAGATAAATGCATACCCAAATAATCAGGAAGATTTAAGGTGTCGCTTGCTTCCCCGAGAGCTGTGTAAGCATCTAATTTATTGGCAGTTTTCAGTGTTGATGTGGTAGTTGGTGTGCTATTTTTTGTCCTAACCATTGTGGACCTGAAACCATCCTGGTGAAAGTCTTGCTCCTGTCATTATTTTTTCCCCCATGATTAACAAATTCGTATCAAAAAATTCTTTACCAGGATTACAGCAAATGAGCTTCTCCTAAACTGTTTTCATTCTGATCACCAGAGACAAGACAGCTTTTAGTTCTACACCAGTGCAATATACAGAACACAGGATTATATATGACTAATATTTTCCTCTTTTGACTTTCTAAGATCTTGGAATATGAGTAAATTTTTGAACATCCAGTGCCGTATTAGCTGTATCAAATACCCTTCTTTTGCCAAAAAGTGGATCAATATTCGCAAATCATATGGGAACGTCTACAAGGTCTGTACAAATTGCTGTTTCTCTTACGGGAAGTTTTGGTTTAAAAGTCTAGAATGACTTGTTGTGCTTGTCATCTCTACTTGTGTAGTATAAAATTATAGTACTTGAACTAGTTGCCTGGTGCCTGATTTTCAAATGTGTTTCATGTGCAGATCTCACTTCACTAATTGAAGGTCATATAATTACTGCATTTTGATTTTAATCTTGTTTTTAAGAATCATGTTGTGCTCCTTGAAGGATTGTCTAAAAATGTTACACCGGTCCTCTTAGATCAAATAGTTCAGCTGAAAAGACTGTTTTGATTTTTTTATTATTTTTTCCTGTTTTCATGCAATACACTATAAAACTAATTTCTACCTTTCCCCTCATAGAATCTTGACTTTTGACAGTGTAATGGAGGCAGAAAAAGATTAGGATGTATCTACAGTGGAATCAAATTGTCAAGAGAAAGGTAATATTGACTTTTAATACTGAATTCAGTGCTGGGCCTTATTCTGCTTTCTGTCAGACTACCATAAAATGAGTTATTGGAGATTCTAGCAAATTCCCAATCAGCCTACACTAAAGTACTTTTTTTGAAAAGGATTTCAGCCTAGCTAATGGTCTTTATTTGAAGGGCTTTTTCATACTAAATGTAACCTCTAGATAAAAGAGAGATTGACATTTAATTAGGGAAGAGCTTTACTTTGTGCTGGACAAATATTACAGGGTTGCTATAGGTGTTGCTGATCAGATCCTGTGAAGGTTGAAGGCACTCAGGAGCTTGGTGCTTCTTTAATCACTTTAATTTAAAAGGAAATTAGGAAGGAATTTAAAAGGAAAACCAAACTCAGATTCCCTCTGCAATGTCACTGTTTTTTGTTTTTTATAAAGATGGTTAAACTTATCTATGTCACAGCTTCCACCCTTGCCAGCACAAGTGTATCTTGAGCTGGTGCTGGTCAGAGGCTCTTGACCCAGGTCCCAGGTCTAGACAAACTCCTGTTGACTATTTCTGCTCTGTAAAAATGAGTCTCTGTCTCACCAAGGTGCTTTGAAGTTAAATGGTAAGTGATCTGACAGAAGGCAACATGAAAGTAATTTGTGACTTAAGGAGGCTTAAAATCTGCATGTGTTTCTACTGCCCCGTGTTAGATTAAAAAGGCTTGGTACCCAACCTAATCCTTGAATGTTACTCACTTTTTCCATCAGGTTCCTAGGAATCAGACCAAGCTGACAATCATGCTTGAAAATCTGGGCATGAGTTATGATGGGAGACCTCACAGTGGACTTGATGACTCTAAAAGCATTGCAAGGATCGCTGTAAGGATGCTGCAGGATGGCTGTGCCCTGCGGGTGAATGAGAGAATTCACGGTGGGCAGCTGATGACAGTCTCCTCCTCAGGCCCCTTAGAGGGAGCCCCTGCTCCACAGATGCCCCGCTACAGAAACTAGCAAGTCAGGGCTCTGCCCCGGGGCTGCCCTCGCATACCCGCTAAAGACTCCAGAGCTTATTGAATGGCCACCTCTGCCAGCTTGTCTGCCGTGCAGAACCCTAAAGCACCTTAACGAATCATCTCTGTCGAAATAAAGAGGAGCACGGAAGCTGTTTGTTCTTTGAAGCCTATTACAGCAATTTCTTTTTGTACTGATGACTTCTGTTGTTGTTTCCAACTTTGCTAGCAGTGAGGTTGATATCTGGAATCCAGACCAAGTGTTAAGCTTTTAAGAAGGTGTCATTTGAACACCTGCAAAGAGGGATTGGGCCTGTGTGCTGCTGTACTACCCCAGCCTGTGGGCACTATTTGTTCACTGTGATGTACTCCAATGATATCTAGCATCTGCTTATTCATTGCACACAAATAAGCCATTCCTGGAAGAACTGAAAGAGCAGTGGTTGGGCTGGCCCTTCCTGATGAGGCACTCTGCTAAGGGTTCCTACCAGTTTTTTGATTTTTTACAAAGTCTAGGAGAAATGGGTGTACATTCATCAGTTCTAAAGCAGTAGAGGAGTACTCTGTTGTTTGAGGTTCTTCTTTAAGGAATATCTTTGTCTGCTTCCCCATCAAATGGAAGAGCTGGGTGTTGAATAAAAATTTCATTAATGTAGAATGATGGTATTTTTCTATTGTTTCAATCAAGAAGGTTCTTTAGATTTCACTTTAAGGAACCCATCTCCTATTCCTGCAAAGCTGTCCTTCATTTAATGTTGTTTTTAGACACCATCGGCCATTTGCTCTTAAAAATGAGTGAAGTAAAAGTAAGTTCAAAACATGCCAAATTGTCAAAATTTCATGCTCTGTGATTATTACATAAAACAAAACAAGAAGCTTCTCATTCATGGCTAAAGATGTGTTCAGCTATTTTTGGTATCTTCTTGTGCTTCTGCCACCGTGGAACTATGCCTTTATTACAAAATCTAGCATTGGAAGATTATTATAATTTTATTGTTAAAGGCCGCAGTTAATTACTAGCAACTTCTGCTTACTCCCCAGGCCTCAGATAAGATGATATTCAAAAGAGGCCAAAGTACTAATTTGCTTTGTCTCCATGGGCTGTTACAAAGTGCACCATTAATGTCATCAACTTTGCATTAGAATGGTTGTTCTGAAAAGTGAAATAATGTATTTTGGTTGTTCTTGGTTTGAAAAAAAAAAGAAATTTGCTATCTCTGTATTACAATTCACCCTTTTACCACCTACGTTCAGGACACAAAATAACCAATTAATGAACTTTGTTAAGAATACTGACTGTTTGACTAATCCAACTCCTCCCAGCCCTGCTTTGCTCTTCTGACTGTTAAACTGCGTCAATGGAACTGTGAAAACTTTCATTTTAAATTCATGCAGGAGGGAGAAGTATTAGTGAATTCTCAGTTGCTTCATATGATTTCTTTCTTGAGTCACAGATTTGGACAGTCATAACTGCTTCAGAGTTATGGTTTTTGGTGGTTTTTTTGTTTTTTTTTTCCCTGAAAGTTTGGGTTTTTTGGGGTTTTTTTTGTCTTTTTTCCTGGAAGCGGATAGTTGCTATCTTGTAGAGAACTTTGTTGAACTCTATAGTTGTTTTTCCTTTTGTAGCCCTACTTGATTGATTTTCACAAGGTAAAATAGAAATCTCTGATATGCTTTCTCCTAAAATGCCATTTATCTGTCAGCCCATATTTTGTACAAATTCTTATATACACGCTATTTACTGTAGTGACTGTAGTATCCTCTTTTTCTGAAGTACCATGGTAATTTACTTTTTTTGTGTGTCTGAGTTACGGCTGTGCGAGTTTCTGTGACAAAATTGAGTCTAGTTCAGCAGATCTCTCCTGGGCATGGTGGCAGCCAGAGTCTTTATCACCAGTCTTTATTTACAGGTCTGGAACCAGGCTCACAGTCAAATGAGAAGCTTTTTTTTTTTACAGATTATACTACAGGTTGCATAAGAGCTGTTGTAATTGTACATCATTTATTTTAAGTATAGACGTGTTTATTTTTGCTAAGTAACTTCAAAAAGATATTTTGAGATAAGGGTTAAATCATAACTGTTTTCTGTTTACTGTTTGAGTAGGTTGGGATGTTTTCTATCAGTGAGCTGCAGAAATCAGTAGAATCATTCCAGATACTATTTTATCTGTTTGATTAATGTCAAACTGTAAGGTGTAAGTATTTTCACAGAATATTTGATTCTGTAATTTTGAGATGAAGTGAATTTTAACAATGTTTGCTGATTTGTTTAAAATGTAAACAAACTTATTAAAATAATTGTGTATTTTTAAACATGTCAGGTACTGAATTTGGTCTGTAAAACATGAGATGATTTCAACAGTCTTGGAGGTCTTGGCATCAGCTCAGCTCATGATTTGTCTTCTCTAGTGGACCAGCAACATTGCCATGGCTGGATGGCTTAAATCCATGCACTGAGTTCACAACACTCAGTATTGAAATAAATTTTCCTGGAGACTTCATACTACAGGGGGACCATACACATACCACCAAAAAATGGTTTGGTGATTTTACTAGTGATGCTCATATTCAGCCAAAGAGTGTTTTTTCTAGTTGATCTCATTTGTTCATCCAAAGAAGCTTGCTGAGAGCATCTGCTTTAATGAATATTTTAATTTATTAGAGGAGTCTTCCCATGCTGGAAAAAATAATTGACAACTATGTTAAAAAACAATCCAATCTCCTTTTTATGCAGAAAAAAACCCATGCAGACATTGATTGCCTTGTTCAAGTTAGAGGCTTTGTTCTATTGTTGCTTTTTATTTCACATTTCAGGAGCTGTACTTGAGCAATTCTACTACTATTGCAGACAGCGTTTGTGGAACAGTAGCAACTTTAAACAAAGGGATTGCAGACTAATTTCAACATGAGTGCTTTCAAGTAGATTTCTTAATATATATTTATATGAATGTGAGAGGGCTTCACAGAATCTTGGGGTTATGTTAGGGGAAAAGGTTTCTCAGACAGGTTAAAGAGCAGTAGCCTCTGTTTCAGTGAGCAAATGCCTGAGCAAATGGGAAAGAGAGGTTACAGCAGTTCATAGCTTCCCATTAACTCCTTGTTGGAGGTGTGGCTACATGGGCCACTCACAGCAGCTCTGTCCACAGAAACTGCTTTTGCCCGAGCTTGTCTGATAGTAAGGTAATTTAATAATTTGGTCTAACAGGGTATTTGTTTCCATACTTTGTTGGAAATTAACATTGCAATGAGGAGGGGGCTGTTCTCAGCAGTGGAAATAAGTAAAAAGCTCAGTTCACCGTTGTCATGCCCTTCGAGAGCTCTTGGCATTTCACTGCAGGCCTTGACTGCTCTTTAGTGACCTTGAGAAAGCAGTGTTTTTTCACTCATTTCTCTCACCCTCTCACACTTCCCATGGCTGTTTTTAATTCCTCCTTTTCCCTTTTTCTTCCACTAATAAACATTTGTCTCTTCTGGAGAGAAGCTTGTGCCAGGTAAGATCTGCGTATGTTCTTTCTAATAACAACTGACAGGCCCTTTATAAAGAAATTGGAAGTCTGTATGGAAGTATGGAGGGTAGAGGAGACCCAGTTACTGACTGCAGGCTTTTGAGATGGGCCAAATGTATAGAACATCATTCCTGCTGCCCCCAAGAGCATTCCAGCCTCTTTTCAAGGACTTCATGTTTGGCAGCCCCATGGGGTGGCAGTGACATCTCACCAGGAGGACTCCCCAGGTGGAGATCCATCCATGAGGTGGCCAGGTGTGGTCAGTACACGCTGCTTCTCTGCCTTGTACGGAGCTGTGGCCTCAGCTGCAGAGCCATGGTTGGGAGCAGGCTAACACTTTGTTCCAGAACACCTTCCTCCAACAGAAAACGGGGTGCTGATCTGCAAGTGTGGATGCTGACAAGGCTTTGGAGGTTGAGCAGTTGCTTCTCTCTTGGGTTCTTTCTAGTTCAGTCCTTTCACATTCACAGTCTCCAATGCTGACTGACTTTTGCCCTTTTTTAATTGGAGGACTTAGTGTTGTAGGAGGAAAACCTGAAACAGCTTAAGGGATGTGCTCTTTAAACTAAAAGATTGTGATTGCTTTGCACTAAAGTGGCTCCATATGGAAAAAAGTCTTTTTCGAGTAAATGGCAGGAGCCTTGAACACCTCTTTATGGCAGGGGTGACCTCTGGGTGTGTTCTGATGAGGGATGTGATTCCATGGGTCAGGCATCTGTCTCCTCTGTGGCCACTGACTTCAGGAGTGCCCATGGGGAGCACCATGTCCTGCTCCTGTGATCTTAACTTGGTGTGGTCATGACTGCACATCTTAATTGTAAAGCTTGTGGTGCTACTTGCAGATATATCATGGTGGAGTTTTTGCCTACTTTGCTGGCTAAATTAGTGCTAACTATGAGGTTTTGCTGTTTGAAGTGAATGGTCGTAGTGATCTTGCATTGGTAAAGTATTTGCAGGTGATTCTGACCTCCTTTGTTTATTTGCCCTGTTTCAGCAATGTTAATTTTTAAAGAGCACATGTAGCCAGATGGATCCTATGAGCCAGAGATGTCCCAATAAGCAGGAATTGCTTCATTGTGGTTGTGTTCAGGTTTGGAGTGGTATGCAGGACCTGGGCTGTGGAGCATGACACACCTTCTCAGAGAGTCTCATGCTGAGCAAAAATTATTTTATTCCTAGCTTGAATTCAAGCTAGATAAGTAGTTGAATACTTATGCTCTGTGCAGCATTAAAGTGTTTTATATATAATTTAGAGTCAGGTGTAGCAGCTTGCTGTGAGACTCAGTGTGCCCTCCTTTGCTCGCTTGAAAACACTCCTATGTTTGTGATTCATTTCCATTTGTGCATATAGGGACTGAGATGACAGAGGACTAAAAAGAAGGGAGAAGTGATATTTTAGTAGTTGATGTAGGCAGTCTAGGCCAGATATTACCTGTCCATATAGTCTGAGCATTTGATACAGCTGAACTATGACAACAGGCTCTTTGGGATGCCAAGCACCATGTCCAGAGAGGTGACATGCTACTGTGCTGAGCTTGGCTGTATTTAACCACAATCTGGGTCACACCACTCTAGGCAGACTTCAGTAAACAGGCAGACCTGAAGATAAGGAGCATTAATTTGAGCTGAGAAGCCTGGGAGGGGCATAGCTGAAACAGAAATTAGGCTTCCTGCATTGGAGGGAATTGTGGTGCTGCCTGCAAAGCCTATCTGCTGGTGTGCTGCAGATCTCTGCGAGCTGATTTCTTCAGCTATGCTGATGCTTTGTTTTTTTCCCTGCAGAGTCACGTGGGCATGTTTCTTCTTTGGACCCTTCTCAAAAACTTCACATTTGCTGTTTTTGGGGGCTGGTTTCTCTGAAATTTGCTCTTTTGCTCCTTTTTCTTGCTTGTTTTGCAAATATGAAATAGTCCTTCTCTGACCCTGCCTGTACTGATTTTCTAACTAGCCACGTCTGGAAGCAGCTGTACTCTCTGCTGCAATCCTGTCTGCACTGCTGGCCTCGCTGTTATGCACAGGTCTTACAGAAACCTTATCAGATCAGGGACTGCTGCCTTGTGGAGTGTGGTGCTGGGGTTCCTGAATGCTGCCACAGCCATTTAGCAGACACCAACAGTAGGGAAGACAGTATAACTAAATAGAGATTCTGTTGGCTTCCTTCACAAGTCATGGCAAACAGCTTGTGGCAAATTCTCATGGTTTAATGGCACTTTCATTCAAATATGCTACCACATGCACATCACTGGAGGGGCTGCCACCATTAGAGATTAAAAACCATGGGAAGGACATTTGGAAACTAAATGACAATTAAATTAGATATGTGATGGGTATTTGTGTGACTGGTATTTGTTTCTACACTACAGCTGCATTGGTAAATGTAGCATCATGTGCAGGAAGTAGCATGACACTTTACTAGATTCTGCAAGTAAACCTGTTCAAAAGCCTTTGATTTTTCTGATAGATTGTCATTAGTCTTCAAGCATGGAAAACTTTGTGTTGGCCTTGAAAAAGGAAAATAACATTTTTAAACTTAGAAAAATCTTCAAAATTTTGTATTTGAGGGATTGGGAAGATGAAGAGGTCTATGTATGATTTTAACATTGCAGGAGGTAGTTTTCTTCCACTCTAGTCTGGGAGATGGTATTGTCCCTGCAAGTGTTGGATCAAGGCTTCCAAAATGAGTGATCTTGAGACAGTCCTCTTTCACTATGAGAACATAATCATTGTAAAAGCCTTTGATTTAGCTCCCTTTCAGGCAGAAAAAAGAAATGCTGCCATGCTGTCCTCCCACCAAGAGAACCTGCCCCACCCTGGTGGATACTGACTGACACAGACAACGGGAGTTTTTGTTTTTTAGTGACTTGGTTTGGCAGAGAGTGAATGAGCTCCTCTGTGCTTGGCTCAGTCTGTGCGTGAAACATTTCTGTAGGTGGTGTAGCAGATGTGTCATACTGGATGAAACTTCTGTCTTGAACCAAGGTGGTCATGCTCAAGATTGTAGAGCTGCTTTTCTGACTCAAGAGGCCACTGACACTCTTGGTACCTGTGCTAGTGAGCAAAATGCTCTGAGGTGGAAACATCAGCTTTTGTGTCCAAGAGATGAAGAGCATGGATCTTGGCTGTGTGCTGCTGGGTATAAAGGAAACTTATCCCACCGTGTTTATACTGGATATGAAATGTCTTCACATCTTAACAACTGAGCTGGTGGCTGCAGCCACATGGCCATTGCTGTGGGGAGCTTTCCATCTGTTCCTCCTCTTCTGCCATCTGCAGAAAAATTTTTAATTGTGCAAAATCTCCTTGAGCACTGAATCCTGCAGTTCAGCCAGCTCCTTGTGCTCTAGGGCCATATAAGCAGTTGTAATCTTTAAAGTGCTCCCCCCACCCCTAATCTCTGAGTTTTGGAGCATGTGTAGAATGGACTGAATTGTCTTCATGCACTCTAGCTGACCTCTGTTCCTCTATCCACACCACCTAACTTTCAACCTGGCAGACAACCACTGCTCTGTTCACTTATGTTTTTTTTGGCAGGACAGAGTGTCTATAACATACATACCTTGAAGTACAACTGTCTCCTTTCTGTCCCACTTTTTGTTTTTCTGTCCCACTTTTGCTTTTCAAGCTTTCCACTCTATTCCTGCACCAGCTTTTCTCTGCATGTCTGGGATGCAGCTTCCCTTTTGTTTTACCTCTTTCTTCCTCTGCTTCCCTATGCTGTGGTCCTGACCATGGCATCCTGCCACAGTTAAGCAGCTCCTCACTGTCAGACACACAACCTCCAAAAGCGTGTGCTGAGCCCTGTGGTTGCTTTAAGGAAATGGACAAGTGTAGTGACTTTTTGACACCAACCGTGGTTTACAGGGAGGTTACTAGACCTGTTCTAAAGAGGAAATGCAGGCATAGAATTAAATTGATGTTCAAGTTTAAGCAATGACTAAGGAAAGTGCAAGAAATGGAAACCAGCTGCCTTGTGTACCCAGCTGCTGTCTTCCCTAAGCCCTCTACTGTTTCTTTTCAGTAGGCAACATTTTAGTGTAGGCTGCCACCAGAGGAAGAAGCCATGCTGCTGCTGTTGTAATTTTGGCTGAGCTTTTGAAGGCAGGCCCTTGCCTGGGGGAATTCCACACAAGCTTCTGGTCTCCAAAGCAGCTGGCTCTGCATGTCCTCTCTGGGCTTGCAGGATGTGTCTTCTGGGAATGCTTTCCTGAGCAATGGGGCATTGCAGTCTGCTCTGGCTCTAGCAGCGAGACTTCCAAGAGCTCTAAGTGCCTGCAGTCACTTCAGCTGGCAGCATAAAACCCTATGGACTATGTTTGTGATGACTGCAAAGAACATCAGCAATTGCTCTTCTGCTCTCTTATGCTGCCAGGAGTTGCAAAGATTAGTGGAAGACACACTGACATGAATGGAGAAGGAATGTCTAGAAGCATCAGAAAGAAATAATTAGAGGCATCTGAGAATGACGGTGCTGATGGCACATGTGTTAGCAGGTCGTCAAAATTAGCACACCTACAGCTCATAGAATCCTAGAATGGTCTGGACTGGAAGGGGCCTTAAAGATCATCTGGTTTCAGCTCTTCTGCCACGGGCAGGGACACCTTCCACTAGATCAGGTTGTTCAAAGGCCATCCAACCTGGCCTTGAACACTTCCAGGAATACCTACATGGAATGAACAACGGACAGACTAAACCCTGACAAGACAAATCTGAAATCTCAAGGCATAAAAATATGCTGGTTGGATAATAAAGGAATGGGATTGGCACTATTAGTTGTTGAGATAAAGAGACAAAAGACAGTGAGTTTACCCTAATGATTCACAGAGCTAGGACAAGACAATCCTAGGATTATAGTTATGCCAGGATCCTCTACCCATCCATGTTGTTTGATTTATTTTGGCTTCATGAGAGCACAGAAATTGTTCTTAGGAGTACATATGCAGACAAATCCTCAGGCTGTAGGGTGGCTGTGGGCCATTTAAGATGCTGTAAAGGCACTGATGATTTACAGAATCGTACACATCCCACACAAATACAGAGGGCAATGTGGCTGTGCTTGGAGCCATCCTTCCAGAATCTACCGACACAAGAGAAAACTCAAAAGATGGCAGGGGACTGTAGTGGCCTGCTACAAAACAATTTTGTTGATCTACTCTGAAGGGTACAACCTAAAATGACAGGCTTTGAAATGGAAAAGGAGTCTGTGAGTCTTTCCAGATATGGTGTACAGAAGTATGATGGAGCATGCATTTTCAGCAGAGTTTATTGGTAAATGGAAACCAACTAGGGAGTTGTTTTCTGAAGAAGAAAGAAGTATGCCTGTTGATTAGAAATGGTTGTCACTTGCTGGATTTGCCATAGAGTTGTAGCTTTCAAACTAGTCCTGTTCCAATTCCACTTTATTTCTTCCTGTCTCAGAACAGCTTAGCACAAACAACACGTAAGTCCCTCTATCTTAAGTTGTTTAAGAATTACACCTGTAGGGCCTGCTAGGGGAAAGATTTAGCTACCTAAACATAGATGTCTGGTGCCCTCTGGTATCTGAGCTGTCTGCACAAAGCATGTGGGACCTGCAGGACCTCCTGTCATCTGAAGCAGCAGCCTGGAGGCCTGAGACATTTCCAGTAGTGCTGCTGCTCATACCTGTGTGTGGGCACTGGAATGGTGTCCCTGGAGCAATCCCATGGCCCAGTCAGCTTAACAGGAAGAGGCAGGTACTGTCAGAGGATGAACTGTCCTGGTCTTTGCTGCCTCTTTATATGACTTAGCTGGGAGGTGGAAACTTGCTGCTGCTGGTGCTGTGCAGCATCCAAGCTTCCACAGAACTTTCACTAGAGAGATGGGGATTTCAGGGAGCCAGGAGAGGGAATGCACTTGTGAGGCCCAGACATGATTTCCCAGACGTCAAAGGCTTTGGGAAATGGGGTTGTGTTTCTCTTCAGCTCACTCACCAGCCTTCCCAAAAAGCATGGAAGGAAGATGGCTAGATCTGGATTTAGGTGTTTTGTTTCTGCACTTCAATGAAAATCAATAGTGACAACTGCTCTTCCATTGTGAAGGTTGGGATCATGTTCTGCTATACTTTGCACTTTGCACAGGTGGTGGAGGAGCTGATCTGGAAGTCAATTACTTGCCACAGTCCTCAACTGCAGGTCGGGGTGCTTAGCCTTTGGCCTTTAGAAAGTCTTGAACTGGTTCAAAGTTGGGGACAGTCTGAAGTGACAAAAGTGTGGTGCTTATTTTTTGATAATGGTTTGGTGCTATTGTTTAAGCTGGGATGAAGTGATTCCAGCTTTTCAGATTCTTAGATTGAAGATTGAAGGTTCTTCTTCAGTCCCATTTGGGATGCCTGGTCTTCATACTTTCTGGGTTAGGTGTCACTCCCTCTCAGGGCAACTTATGCCTGCCAAAGTACCTCTGTGGTTGTCTGCACAAACCACAAAGACTGAGACTATTGTCTCTCCTGGTGGAACATGAAAAGGTACATTCTGCATGGGCAGGACAGAGCTAATTTCTGTGCAACTGTGTGAAAACAAGTGAAGCAAGCCAGAGCACTGGGCAGTGAACCCAGTCTTGCAGGACACTGAGACACAGCTGATTACAGGTGAAGGGTTGCCAAGAGAACTGTCCCTCCCCTGCAAAATGAATGCCCCCAGAAAATGGAAGGAAAAATTAGTTCTTTATTATTTCATTATAAGATATTATTTATTTATTTTCGCCTTTGTAATTTTGGAGCAGCCAGTCTTTCTGGGCTCCCCTCAGCTCCATCCCTCCTTCTTCTCAAAAAGTAGTTTTTCTGCACTAGAGGCTGTTTCTGGTAACAGAGTCCTGCCTCTGGAAAAGGTAGTGCAAAGCCTCAAAGGGATGTGCATGTGACACTGGTGGCACAGCACTAGCCTCTTGCACAAGCATGGGAGTGCTTTGTTTTAATTATTTAGCCAGGAGAACTGGAAATTACTGTGAGACTGTTGAAGGCAGAAAGGGGCAGAGGGCTGGCTATAAATAGAGGGACAGTAAGAGAAGTGAATCTAAAATGGAATTTCCACTGTCTACAGCCTGGTCCTTCAGACAGGCAGAAATGCCTCACCAGAGAAAGAGGATGGTTGCACAGAGGAGAACAAGAAAGAATGCAAAGTGGATACAAGCAAACACATGCATCTGCAAAAATGGTGGTGAAACCTAGCCATGTGCTTTACAGGCAGAATCCTACTCCTCTCTATGGGCTGTGTCTCTCTTCTGCCCATACATAGGATTTACAGGTACTGGAGGGAGCAGGGATATCACCCTTGGCATATCCCGTGGGGCAGGGAGCTACAGAAGGGAAGACTGGCAGACAGCTCCCAGGCTGAAATGTGTTTGCATGAACAGTTTGTACTGTTCTGTGTAACAGACATCTGTAAACATCTGTGAACAGGTAGCAGGGCTAAGGTTTGCCAATGAATAATTCAACCAGTCCTGATACCCTTAAATTTAGATAATAGTGCTGCAGACAAAGGCTTTGCAAATTTGGCAGCTAATGCCATTATGAACTTGTCTCTATGTTTGGCCTGGGGCCTGCACTATTTCACAGGTGGCTTTCACCTTGTGTGACAGCATCACTGCAAACTGGTTCCCTTTTTTACCTGGCAAATCAGGCACAAATTCTTTCACCAGGGTGCTGATACCAAAGCAGTAAAGCAGCCAATGTTGTTTTAGAGGAGACTGGAGGTGAGGGGATGGATGCTGGCTGCAGGTGGGCCTCTGAAACACCTTCTGGAGTTCAGCAATTTTTCTTCCCAATGCCATATTGCCACTGGTGGTGGAATTCGCTCAGGGTCCCCCGAGATCTTAGCTGGCACCTACTTCTTGAACCATCTCAAGGTTTCTCCAGGTGGCACCTCCTTTCTCTTTGCCTTTTTCTGATGGCTGTAGGACACCCTCTGTATATAACACTATAGGATTCATTCCAGTTCAACTTAACCCCAAAACTGGCAGGCTCAATATAAAAAGGAGTCTTCAGTGAATGCTAAGGGACTCAGAAGAAAACAAAATTGCACAATATGGAAAAGAAAATGAATAAATAGTATGCAAATGTAATTGTAGCATAAACCTTAAACCCAGATGCATATTTGCCAGTGACTAAGCCTTTCCAGCAGTCCATGTTACCATGGATTCGGTGTCCACAAGTACACCCTTTCTCCCAGCTGTTGTCCTGTTTTCTGCAGAGCTTGTCACACCTCTAAGGACAATTCCTGCTGCTGCTTATCCAGCTTCACTCTTGTTTTTGGACGGGACAGAAAGTATCCTTGATGTTCTAGAGCTACAGCTACACGTTGTTTGCCCTCAGAGGTGATTTCTCCTGATGAGCCTCCACCCACTTGACCGGAGCAAAGGAGATGGTTGGTTTCCATCTGCTTGGTGTTTGTAGCTTTGTTTCAGAAGAACAGTGTCCAGTTTGAGGACCTCCAGAAAAAAAGATGTCAACAAACTGGAGTGATCTAAGCACTTATTATATGTAAACAGCCTCCAAAAATACAAGTTGGCAGAAAACCACAGTCCTTACTGGTAAGGCAGGAACAGTCCTTGGACAGGATGGTTTCTGTTATAAATGGTTCATGTGTAATGGAGAGACATGCCTTTCTTCTGAGCCATGGCTGCAGGGAGAGGCAGGGTGTGGGGAAATAATGCTGCTCTCACCTTTTACTCAATGTACTTCTGAGCTCTTGGCACTGGGGGAAGTGTCCTGTCAGGCAGGAAGGGTCTGACTGTGCTCAGAGAGAGGCAGGACTGAGGAAAGAGTCAAGGCAGGACACAGAACTTCATAGTTTTGTTCACTGCCTATATCTGGCCCTTTCCTAGGTGTCCAAGATGACTCCACGTACATTTCCAAGGTCAACCAACAAGGACTTGGAGGTGAGCAGGACCAATGGCTTCCAAGTAATGGAAGTGCTAGTAGTCAATTCTCCAGAAAGAACAGGAAGGTGCATTGTGTAGCCATAAGCATCACTCAAAATGCTCAGGCCAATTTCAAGTTTTAGCCTTTCCTGAAATTTTTTCCAAATTGCTGATCTTTTTCTTTTTTTTTTTCCAGCCCTAGCTTCTTTTTTAAACTTGTTAATGTTTGATACCACCGGTTCTTGCTTTGTCTGTGGATTACTGAAACATTCAACAAGCAAGAATTCTTGCAAGAATTCTTCATTAATATACAGAAAGTCTTTTCTCTACCAAAGAAAATATAAGAAAGTATTGAAATCATGTTTACCTTACACTTTATTTCCATTTTCCAGATATTTGCAGTCTCCAGTGATGTCACAATTTTGTAGCAGCATTGTGTTCTGGTTTGTTTAGTTTGTAAGAATCAGCTGAGGATAAATTCATGCATTTTGTGTTGCTCAAGATGTCAAATAACTGGAAATGTCACTGAGGCAATGAGGGTCTCACCTTGAGAAAGGTCATTGCTTATTCAGTTGCTCTTTTTTCCAGATCTAACTGGACCAATATGCTGGCCAAGTGAGTTCAGGCAATCTTTCACGGAGAGGCAAGCACAACTAGCAGTGGGAGATGAAAAGCACTGATATATCTGAGGTCAGTAACCTCCAGAAAATAGATCCCACTGGATCCTTATGCCACTGTAGGCATTTTTACCTGTGCTGGCAATAGCTTAAGCCAGCTGCAATAATTTCTGCTGGTACTGCTGAAAACTCTCTGTTTAAGGATTGAGCATAAGAGAAAACAACATCTGAGAAGGAAGCTTTGAGTTTCAGAGTTGTTAAGAAATTCAGGGCCAGTCCCTTGTCTGTGTTTGTCCAATAATAAATCTTCTCTTTGGAATTTCTTTTCTTGGTGTTGCCACACAAGGCTGTAGGGCTCTGGATGTTTTTGAATGCTTTTGAGAGCCTTTCTGCTTGAGAAGGCCTTCCAGTTTCTGGTAGGCTGTGCTCATACTGAATTCTGCTTTACATGGTCAGCTCACAGCCATGTGTTTGACTGCAAGGTGGTTGGTGTGTCCTTAGCTCACCCTCAGAGAACATAGAAAAGCTCTCTGAGGGGAGAAACACAGCGAGGTCTCCTTGCTCAAGGGCTCAGAGATGAGAGTGGAGAACATTTATTCTGCCAGAGGCAAGTAATTGGTTTTACAGCTTGGACATAGTGTCAGCTGCACAGTGACTCCTTCTCGGGGGTCTCCTGTGCAGCCCTGGTGCCTTGGGGAGCACAAGGGCCTGACCAGAGCAGCCCAGCTGTGTCCCACACTGCTATGTTGATGGCCTGTTCTCACCTCTGGTCACTATGGGGCTCTGGCACTTGGACATGTCACCTCAGGTTTGGCACTGAGACCTCCTGCCCTGCCCTCTTCCTGGGAGAGGGCTGAAAACTGTTGTAATGGGCCATGGGATTTGCCAAGTGTCAAGTGTTTGTGTTTGGAGCAACACAAACATCCTTGATCTCTGCACTTCCAGTCTGGCTTTTCTGCTCTCAGGAGCCAGAGCAACAGGGAATCTCTCACCACCAGTGGTCTTGCACCAAGTCTCATGGAGTGTGATGTCCCTGGAGGAGAATTCCCACTACTGGTATGCTCAGCCTTGATTTTTGCTTGGAAGAGAAGTTCCATGGGTGTTTTCTGCTGCAGCAGACTGACAGCCTACTGCAGCAGTTCTCACCTTCCTGCAGACTTCTGACCTCCTCAGGAGCAATGTTTGACCAAAGGCAGAGCTGACTGACAGAAAGACTACAGACAGCTCCAGGAGAGTTGAACAAACCATCTCACAGCATCATGGGCTAAAAAACGACCCAGACCCCATGTTCCTGTGCTGCTGGAGGGAGAAGGGAAGGAGAGCTCAGCACAAGTGACTGTGCTGTGTGCTTCTCTCTTCTCTTTGTTGGTTGTGAAAGGATCAGCTCATGGGAGGCAGCGCTTCTGCAGAAGCAGTGACTGTGGATTCTTTTCCTCATTAACTTTGCAAAAGCTGGCCCTGTTCCCATGTTTGCATACTTCTGTCAGTCTTCTAAAGTGCACACAAGCCAAACATAGAGGGACTCAATTAAACACAGACTGCTGGCTTTTGCTCTTTTGCACAGCAAAGATGTTTTTTGAAGGAAATGTAGTGTGGTTATTTAAAAACATATTTAAAAAAGCAGATATGTCAGACTTCAGCTAGCTTGGCATTAGTCTACTTAGCAGCTCTGAGGAATTAATAATTAAAAATCATTTGTCTTCTTTAGCAGGCACTAGTTAAGAAAGCAACAGAAATTAAGAGGGAGTAGTTTTGCAGCCATTTTTACCACTTCTGAGTGGCTTTCTGATTCCAGTTTTACAGTCTTTCAGTGTACTCAATTCAAACAAACTGTTTTGGATAGCAACAGTTCATATGGCTTTCACTAAGGGAGTCTGAACTCAGAAGCATCTTGTTTTTAAACAGGATTTAGAAACACAGCGGCAGGGGAGCAGGGAGTGACATGAGGTTTGATTCCCTATATGGAAGATGGTGAGATTCTCACTCCAGCACAGGCTCATTAGATGACTTCATGGAGACAATGCCAAATCTGAAAACGTTGCCAACAGGCTTAAAACGTGGTGATCATCACCAGAATGTCCACTACAGCCTTCATGTATTATGAATGCCTTTGCTTGGCAGCATTCCTCTGCGGTCACATTCAGCGTGAGCTGGGCTGGGAGGCTGTCACACAGCCCTGCTGCAAGAGCAAACCCAGAGAAGCAGTGCTGGGCCTTCCTTAGAGCTTTGTAGGGCTGATCTCTCCCAGTCAGACTGCTCCTCAGTTGTCCAGGCTTCCCTCTTGTCTGTCTCCTGTCTGACCTTCGTTCTGTCTGCATTAAACCATTTGTGCAAAGGCTGCTGGAGCCACACTGGCCCCTGATCCGCCTGCCACGAGTCATGGCGGGCAGCTGAAGGTGACTGGAAAAGGGGAACGTTGCACCCATCTTTAGAAAGGGTAGAAAGGATGACCCTGGGAATTACTGACCTGTCAGCCTCAGCCCTGTGCCTGGCAAGGTCATGGAACAGATCCTCCACACCAAGGCCCAGCACTGCGTGTCCTTGCCTGTCTTTGCAGGCTGCCAACTCAGCCTCACGACCTCACTGAAGAAAGATGCCATTTCTTCCTTGCCTCTTGGGAAACATCACCTCCCCTACCTTTCCAGGCTTCTCCCATCTCTGTGCCTCAGCACTGATCGCTGCCAGAATTCTCGGGATCAGTTCTCATAGTGAAGAGCTGGGAATCTCTGTTGGTTACTTCCATGCAAGACAGTGGCTTCAGTGCCTTACCAGCACCACTGATCTGACCCTGCTGGATCAGGAGAATGCTGGGATGGCTGGCTATATATCTGTGTCTGCAATGGGCTCTGTCCATCATTTATCTCACAGAGAGAGTAACAGTGGCACAGCTCACGTTCCCCTGTGCCATGAAGGAGTCAGAAGTAGGGCTGTCTCCTCCCCATCTCCCTCTGGGGGATTCACACCGAGGGAGAGGACAGGTATCCTGTGAGTCCACAGCTCTCTCTGGTGTGAGGGTTAACTGAGGAAAGGAAACTTGCAGCAGCTGGGGAAAATATGACTGTTCTCACCAGGGAAAAGGTTTGGAGCCAGCAGGCAGTAATAACCCTGCCCTGGGTAAGAAGCAGCAGGCTCAGAGCCTGGCACAGAGCATTTCCAGACAGCAGGGCCTGAGTTCTAATGGGATTTTAAAGACTCCAAGGCATGAGTCCAATTTTGATGTCCAGGGTTTGCTCTGCCAACACTATGAGTCAAGGAAGCCCCAGACTCCAATGCAGTACCCACAGAAATATTTTTTCCATGCTAATCCTTCTTTTTGGTTAAAAAACTCCCTGAAGAATGAATGAAAGTTCTAAGTTCAGGGCCTGGGTTTGTTTCAGTGGGAAGAAAGCCATAGCTGTGCCATAGGCAGACACTGCTCCCTACAAGCCTTCAGGCCTCTCTCGTGGTGAATTCAAGCACCCTTGTGGGGAGGGGTTTGCCTGTGCCACAAAAATGGCAATATTTTTATTCTTTCCTCACCCCAAACCAGGATGGAGGGTCAAAGAGACTGTGAATCAAGGCTCAGGGGATATTTTGGGTTGGATTTCTCCACATGTTTCATTACAGTTTTCAAACACTTAATGTTTGGCCTTTTAAATATCTTCATTTTCCTCTTAACCAACCCATTCCTTGGCCCAGACTTTTTCGTGAAAACCCTGCTCCTAAGTGACTTAATATTAGTTCATGAGGAGAATTGTTGCCCCCCAAAAAGGCAAAAGGTGGCTCCAGCAAAACCACAGCTGATCCTGCTACCCTGTGTTTAGAGGGCTATTCATGGACACCTGAGGAAAGGCTTCTTAACCCACCCTACAAGCAACTTTGGGGAAACTTTACATCTCTCACTGGGTGTTTCCCATGGACCTTCTGACTTAGAGTTGCATATGCCTTACTAAAACAATTTTGGTGCAAAAGGGTTTGGCTCAGCTGAGCCCCAGGGCTACTTTGCAGTTCTGTGACAGCTGGTGTGACTGAGAGCTGCTGGCTGCCCTCTGGTCAGGGTGTGACACACATTTTTTCTCCTCCTTTCCTTGGGGGAATCTGATGGACAGTGCTGCTTGCTGGTTAGGTGAGAAATGTGCAGCTTGCCTCACCTTGAGGCACCCTCGGGTCTATGGCTGCTGCTGTGTCTTGGGGAGAGGAGTGACCTCTCACTAGTTCCTCACTCTCCTCTGATGTGGGGAGCACTGTGGTGGAGGAGGATGGCCTTGGTGAGCCTGGGGAACTCTGCTGTTCTTCCTCAGACTTGTGAAGGCACACAGTGGAAACAGAAAAGGCCATTCTCTACGGCCTTAGTCTCCCATAACTCCCATTCCATGGTGCTGGGGCATCTCTACCTGCTTTCTTGGCCTTGGGCTCCTTCTCCAGGTCCCTCCCTCCTCCACCAGCCCACGAGAACACCCCCTCACCAACCCACCACTGCCCTCCTGGTGACTGTAGATTGGAAGTGGCACAAGGAGAGAGCAAAGCCACCAAGGAGAATCCTTTCCTTATCATCCTTCTCCAGCCTCTCCTAGGCTCTCTTTTCTGTCCTGCCAGTCCCTGCCTCTCTTTTCTCATGCCTGCCAGTCCCTCCCAGATCCCTGGCCCTTTCCATGTCCTCTCCATAAAGGAGTAGATGTTTGTTTAGCTGGGCCCCTGCACAGGGTATCTTGTCTCAGCAGGGTGGGCATGTGGATGGAGTCACCCCTGAGGCTGTCCTGGAAGATGATTTCCACATGGGCAGCTGGGCCTTCCCTGGGAGCTACCCCATGGAAAGTAAGAGGCTGTCAAACAAATCTAGGTAGATTTGTTTTCTGGCCACAGATATACCCTCTTCTTGTTTAACTGTGCCATGTTCTGCTCTTTAGCTGCATGCCAAACACTTCTTCAAGTAAATGAAACTAGAGTAGCATCTTCCTCCCCTTCCTGGTCATGGTGAAATCTGGGAAGAAGGGTAGTTTGCAAATACTGCGAAAAAAATTCACTTTTTAGTAACACAATGAAATTAAGAAATCTGTTTTCACTCCTGTAAAGTGGGAGCCAGCATAGTGCTGGCAGTAAAGGGAGACACTTGAACTCTGTGGGGGAATGATTTGTGAGGAATGCTGTAATATCACCAGATACATGTGAGGTGCAGATCCCATGGAAAGAAGGCTCTGGTCTGTGTGCAAAGGTGAGGGCTCTGTAAAGGGGAGTTTGAGATGGCATATCTCAATGGCAAGTGAGCACACTCACTTCAGGTAACTTTTTAGGGTTTTGAACATGGTGTGAAATAATAACCCAAGTTGCCCTGGAAAAATTCGGAAGTTGGCCAGAAAACAGGGAAAGGAAAATTCTTGAGGTGCCACAAATAAATGCGGTATATTCTGGGGAAAAAGCACCTGGATCTGCAGTCCTGAGGACAGAGGGACTTCCCTGACAGTTAGCAGATATGGGGGTCAGGCAGCCTAACAAGCTCCCAAAGCAGCAGGATATTTAGTGTAAAGGCTGAGTAGGTGCAGGTGCACAGGGGGGAGGGTTGGGTTTGCCTCTCCATGGAGGCACTTTGAGCTGCACATCCCACACGATGGCCTCACCACGCAGCCCTGTGACACGTGGCCTGCAGGTTCTGGCTTGCCTGTTATTAATAACCCCGTCCTGATGTCTCTCCATGATACTCTTGCAAACTACTTTTTCTCCTTCTTCAAGCCAATTATTGGGTGAGAAGCCAGGCCCTTGAGCAGCATGGCTGTCACGTTTCTCACGTCAGGGCATGGCTGGCTGCTCAGCCTGCAGGGAGCAGGAGCACCAGATGTTGGGTACCACTGTGCTGTGGACATCTCAGGAGCAACCTTGCCCCAGTAGAAGTGAGGGAGATATGATGTGCTCCTTTAGCAACAGTAGGTTGCCAGAGAGCAACCAAGGCAGGGAGAGGACCAGGAGCGTCTTATGGTATGAGAGAGGCAACCTGAGTTACTGTCTGGCCAGAAAAGGATTTGTGTTTACCTTGTAAACACATCCCTGCCTGAGTGTCCTTTAAATATTCCATTTCTTTTTAGGCGTGTGCATTTTCAGTGCAAACTATACCAATAAAAAATGGAGCTGTCCTCTCTGCCTCCCTTCCAGCCTGTTCACAGAGCAGTGACCTTCTTCCCCTCATTCTATTTTTCATGGAAGAGCAGTAAGCCACATCGTGCTTGAGAATTTCTAAGTGTAAGTAAGGCTAAGGTATTGGGGGTAATTATAAAATCTGGGTTAGGCAAAGCATATCAAACCTGCCCTTGGAAGTAAATTCTTCCAGCGTCCCGGTGATAAGGCATTGGGTGGAACTCTGTTAATAATTGACACGGTAGACATTAAATAGTGGTATCAGGTTACATTGGAAAGTCTGGGGTTTTTTGTTGCTAAACTAATGGACTTTGGCTCCAGTGCAAGCTAAGCATTGCCTTGTCAAATGCCTTGGAACAAAATGGTTGTGGCCATCCCTTCCTCCAACCCATGGTTGTCTTGGCAGAGAGAGGCTCTGCCTCTGCTGGTTAAATTATTGGCTGCTAATCAGCATGAGCTGGGTCAGAACCTGCACTGGCCTCTGAAACTCAGGCTTGGAATTTCTTTTTCACCCCTTGCACCCTTTGCATAAAGTTTCTCAGGCCCAGCCAAGCCATGTTCTACCAATGATGAACTCGTGGCTAGACACTCTGGTTTGCACGTGAACAGCTGATACAAGTAATTAAAAAACCACCAGAATAAAACACCTGCTCCCTTTGCTGGACTGGTTCTTCCTGGGTTCAGAGGAGTAACAGGCAATAAACCCCTGTGAGAGCCACTAACCTCAGCAGATCAGGCTTAGATCTCACACAGAGAACAAATTTAAAACGTAAGCAAATAGTTTCACAAAGTCATTTGTTAGAGCAGAGCTTTAACATTAAACTGCTTTAGCTTTAAACTGGTAGGACAGCAGTTTAAGATCAGGGAATAGAGAGAGAAGGGAAGGGGAGGCTATGGCATGAAGATAAACTTATTTCAAATGATTTGCATAGCTTTAAAGGATAAACAATAGATAAAATTCATGTTGACATTGCAGAAAATAGCACGGTTAACTCGCATTGGGTGGGTCAGAGTTTGTACTGCTGTGTGAAGGTATTGCAAAGAGGCAGGCACTCATTTCTGGTTCAGGTCACACATCAGCATGAGTCTCTGATGACAAGGCAGGAAGACTAAAGAGGCTCATCTCCAAAAGCTTTAGTTCTGGGTGCATTTCTATCCTCAAAGAGAGTGCTACTCAAAAATATGCTTTAATCTCGTTGGTTTGGCCTTGGGTGTTAAAGAAAACTCTCAGTCTGACCATTCAGGAGACTCTCAAGAGTCACACTCCCAAGGCCAGACTGCTGGGACAGAAGCCCTTTCATGGTGAGTGGCTCCAGTGACCCAACAGGTGCCCCCGTGACTCCCTGCACACCCCACTCACACACAGTCAGACCAGGTTTCCTTACCAGTCTGACCCCAGGTTTCCCACAGCAGTCTCAGATGTCCCATTCCATAAAGCCATTTACTCATGGCACAGTAACACAGAAACATCTGGAGCTGGTGGCTTCGAGGAGGACCCCCAACAATAGAACACCTGTGCTTTTATACCCTCAAAAATCGCAAGTGTCACTCCTCCTCCCAGTTCCTAGCCCCCTCTCTGCTGGCATCACCCCTCTTCATCTCCTTTGTTATCAAAAAGGTCAGCAGCAATTCTCAGCTCCGCTGTTTCTCTCAAGTGTCCATTCACCTGGCTGGCACCACCCCTCTTTGTGCCTTTTGTTATCCCAAAGGTTGGCAGTTCCTGGCCTCTTGTCTCCCTGGGCTCCCACCCAGAGCTCAATTTGCATCTCAGTCTGCAGTTTGCAAACCGAGCTACCTGGACCAGATGTATTGGGTTCAAAAGAGATAAAATCTTCCTTCCTCAGATACCCTCCCTCAGTACACAGGTCAGCCAAGATCTGGTGTGTGCATGTTTGCCTATGGCTTCCTAATCCCAGATGGGCTTCCAGCACCTCTGCCCCTGCCTGCCAGCTGCTGAGTGGGCAGTGCACTGAGAAGATACAGGAAGGATCTGGGAACATGGCAAAGAAAGACGCCCACCACAGGGTTGTGCTTAATGGTTGTCTCCAGCACACCAGCGCTGGGAGGGGAAACCACGAGCAGAGACACCCTTGGGTCTCGTTTGCCACATGAGCTGTTGATATCTCAACTCCAGCCCTTCATGCTATGCATCTTTCCCTTGGCTCTTCCTCCCCTGCTTTTCACAGAGTGGATGCTGAGGCTGTTTTCCAGCATTCCAAGAGAGGAGTAAGAATTTCCATGTAGGCCACCATTCCCTGAGTACGTGCTCAGTGCTGGCTTAGGGCACCTGTTCCTTTTGGGAATGCTCTAGGCTGGCTGCACAGAGCACGCTAAGAAAGTGATTCCAGGAGAATCAGAGTCATCACCAGAGGAAGGTACTCATAAAACTACATCTTGGCAAGCTAAGCGAAGCAGGGAGGGCTGCCTGGCCGGTTGGCCATGCAGTTCTAAGAAGAGAGCTGCAGTCAGGCCAACTCTACAACTCAAGGGACCAGGAGTGGTCAAACAATGGAGCTTTTGCTAATTCTGTGGCGTGGGGCTTGTGGCACCAAGTTGGGAGCGCTCTGTGAGCCACAATGGAGAAAACAGAAACAGTCCCAAATCTGCTGAATAGGGAAATGCCATCCCAACCATTCAGAAAAGAAACTGGAAGTCCTTTCAAAGTAGCACAATGCCAGAGAAAGCCGGTCCAAAAAGGTCCCAGAGATCTAATTATAGCCTGCAATCAATGCTGCTCTTATCCATGCTGCTAATGAACATACATGAAGTGAGCAGTTTTGCTGCTCCAGGGCTTCTTGCAGTAGAAATAGCAGCTTGGTAATAACTAGCTGCCTTGCCTTATTAGGGCTCACTTTGACTTCTCCCAGATTCCCAGCCATTGGTGCATGTCCTTTGGAAATGTGGGCGCTGTAGCCAAGGTTGTTCAGGGTGGGGTAACCAGGTCAAAGCACTGGGGAGGCTCTGGCACACACACATGTGGCTGCATTAATGGCACACAGAGAGCTGCATGATGAGGGACAGGCCTCCCAAGAGGGGCAAAATGCCACCTTTCAGAATGTGAAAGAACCCAAATTCCTAATTGCACAGTGAAAAAAACTCTTTGAGGTGCCAGGTTATATCCAACAGCTTCCTCATGGAAAGAAAAAGTAATGATCACCCTGCTTCTTCAGGGAATGATCACAGAGAACAGAGGCCAGCACCTCTGTGTCATTAGATCAGCTGCTGAAATACAAGGCTGTGCCAGGCAGCCACATCTCCTTTGCAAGCTCAACAGAAAATAGATCCTGTACCCATGGCTCTGGTCCAACAACACCTGCCAAGTGGAAGGAGAGGCTGCTGCTGCTGCTGTGGAGGAGTTGCCTTCATGCACAGATGGGAGATGCCAGAGGCAGTTCTCAGGCATTTGGTTTTTTTCTGGCATTAATTTTTTTCCAAACAAACAAAACACAAGCTATATCTTGGCCTTGAAGGACTTGCAGGCTTTCACTAGGTGGTGCAGAAAAAGACAGATACTGGCTGCAGTGAAAATAATGACCAGAGTCAGGAGAGAGTCCCTGCCACCAGAGGAGGAGGGACTGATCTGCTGGGGTCTGACCTGGGAACCAGCCTTGAGATCACTCAAATAGCTTTCTCAAGGATACTCCTTTCAAAAAGCATCCTAGAAGCATATGGTCTCAATTTTCACATGGTTAGTGACATTTCTTCCCTGTATTGCCTGAAGGAAGTTATTTGGATGATTCATCCCCACAGTTCAAAAACTGCACCAGTTTGGAGTGGTCTGGTTCCCTGGGGCTCTGTTTACAGCTTGGTCTGCTGGGCTGCAGAGCTGCTCCATGCCAAACAGAGAAGAGATCATTCTCTCCAATCAATGGAAAAGTTTGAGTTATGAAGATACCTCCAGGATTCAAAATTTTCTGTTCTCAGGGTCTATACTGCAACTGGGAACCTGCCTTGGTGACTGCTCACCCATTCCTCTTGCTGGGTCTCCTGCACCTTCAAAAAATCTGGCTACTGATTGAAGCTCAGATGAGTTTGATGATTCTAGCTGTTCTCAGTGCTCCTTTGGTGCAAGACGCTATAAACTGCATCTGATCTTTTCTTGTAAGACCATATCCAAATTTCTTCTTTCTCTGTTAAGGAAACAAACCCACCTCTGGAATTTGGAAAGGAGGAAGGAGCCAAGCACAAACACAAGCAGCAGAGCTGAAAAGCAACATCAGAGCTGAAAATACAGATTAGCTGCAGGTTAGCTCATGACCTCCTGCATATTTCAGAAAAAAAAGAGCCTTTGCTTTTGTTTGGCTGAAGATAGAGCTGGGAGGACCCTTAGTTAGACCAAGTTGTACAGAACTGGCTCACAAGTCTCTCTGCTTGTGGCTGATTCTAGGAGGGTATTCCCTCAAGCAGGCAGATTGAGTGTCAGAAACGCAGATTCCCTGAGGGTGGAGCTGCGAGATCCTGCCAGATGGGCGCTTTTTCCAGACTCTGGCAGATCTCTCATTTTGTTAATTGTCTTTCTCCCTTGCTCTTTCTACCCAGGACGGGGGAAGATGCTTGTCATCACTGGGGGGCTTTGCTGTAGGGAGCTGGCTGATGGCAAGAAGAGATGAGTAACTGGTGTGCTGCGCTGGAATGCCAGCATGACTCCACTCAGCTAAGAGACTACTGAGCCACAGAAGACCGAGGGGACCGGTCAGGAGTGACCTGCAGCCAATTCCCAGCTCCTTGGAAAGCATGGCTCAAGGTGACAGGTGGCTTAGAGGTGTTCAAAGAAGCTGTGCCTTCTCCAGTGTGGCCGTGCGGCTGCAAAGTCTGGGGATCCAAGCAGTGCTTTTAATGCTGAGCGTGACCTTAATTGTACACAGACAGAAGAAACCTGAGAGCCTCTGCTGGCTCAGCTTGGCATGATGCACAAGCATGCTGACACCTTTTCATCCCAGACATTCAAATGTGATGCAGGATTTTCCCAAGCTGTATCCAGCTGCAGCTTTGATAGATTTAGCCCTTCCAGCCCACAGAAAGCAAGAGCAGTGAGTGTTTCTGATGCCAGGTTGTGTAACCCAGCATGAGGGGCTTGTCCCTGGCCCTACATTGTGAGACCATCTTCTCCACTCCAGGAGAGGCCTGCAGCCTGGATCATTCACCTATGCATGTCTACCAGACCAGGCATTATTTCTGAGTGTTTGTTGTAACTTGCCTTGCTGCAGCATTGCTATCCTGTAAAAAAAAAGGAAAAATTACTAAAGTGCTCAGTCATGCTGCTATGAACCCCCAGGAGTGCATCCCTGCTGGCTTTATGGCTCAGTTTATCAGCACTGGGCTGCTATTGCAGGGCATTTAGAAGCATTGAAAGATTTGTGTGTAGATTCATTGGTTGTCTAAGAGATCTTGTTGACCACCAGCTTAAAAGTTAGTGTGTGTCTGCTATGATTGCTTGCATGGCTATAAAGCATTCAAGAGATAATTGTTGTGGCCTCTGAAGTGAAATTCTTCTCCTCCCGAAGCCACTGCCGAGAAGCACAGGGTTTGGTAGATTTATTTGGGTTTAGCTTGCCTCCTTTTGTGACTTGATCTGCTCAGAGACAGCTTCTTGGAGAAAATAAAGCTGGACTGTGACAGTCCTCAGCCCAAGAGGGAGACCTGTTCCAATGTCTCCTAGCCCAGTGACCAAGTGTGCTGTGGCACAAGGGGCAGAAGGTGCCACATCACCTATAGCTACCCTGAAGCCTGGCCTGCAACACCATCAAGGACCCATTCTGCCAAACTGATGGATAAAGAAACACTGCATTTCTGATGGCCACTCAGATACCAATAACTCACAGCAAGTAGGGAAATGCAGGAGAAGCAACACCTGCCAGGTGTCCAAGGGAACATCATGTGAAAGGGGAATGTCATAAATCCCTCAGTGGGCTGGAGAGAGCGATTGTATTTCTCCCTATGAAAGTGGCTGTCTCCATAGCACTGGAGTGTCACCACACAAACACTGAGGAGTTACACTCCTGCTGATAATGCTCCAGTTCTGTTCTGGCAGGAGCCATAATGATGGGAAGCAGGTGTAGGAGATCATGAGTTCCCAGTTGCTAAATATTGAGTGTTGGGAGGGAAACTGGGCTCTGTTTTGCTTAGATTGGAAGGTGGGTTGTAGGTCAGTTTAGGCCTTTGACTCTTGACAGAGGGGTTTTCCAGCAACTGTGCAGGGAATATGGCTCTACCTTTTACTGCAGGATGCCTTGGAGGATGGCAAGTACCTTGCTGTATGCACATAGCAGCTGCTCCCTTGCTCCAAACTACACATATGAGGACTTGCCAGCCCTGAAATATTTTTGTCCTGTGGCTGCTTATCTTGTACCCCCACATCTATATGTCCTGAATCTGGCCAGGAGCTGGAAGAAACCAGGTGTTTTGTCAAGACTACAACATTGTGCAGAGTCCTTCGATTCCTGAGGACCTAGGAGAAGTCTTTTCCCCTAGGAGGGCAGTGCAGCCCCGGGACAGGGCACAGAGATGTGGTGGCATCTCCATCATTGAGTTCATCCACATGGATGAGGCCTTGAGTGACCACGGTTAGCTGTGAGAGTGGTTTTGCTTGGAGCAGACATCTCAGAGACCTCCTCCCACTTGAGCTTCTCAAGGATTCACTAGGTAGAAGGCATCACCATGGTCTCAACAAGATTCCCACACCAGAAACAGTGGAAGCTATAAAAGTATTTATGCATGTTTCACCCTTTTCTTATGCCTTTTAAGCATATTTCTCCTGAGTTATGGAGTGGAGCCTTCCCTCCTCCTGAGACTGCATAGCAGCATCAGAGGGGAGAAGAGATCCGTGACTAATGCATCAGCTGGAAGGGCTTGCCCAAATCCCGTTCCAGGAGCCAAAGTACTTAAACTGGTGACTGGTCTGACTTATCTGTGCCAAAGGAACAGGCCAACTGCAGTTATTTTTCCACAAAGACACCCTTTTTCTTTCTTTAAGCCTTGTGTAAATGTCAATAACCAGTCTTTAGAAACAGCTAACTGTTTGGCAGGGCACCCCTCCAAGGGGGAGGATAAAGACAGGCTGGGCAGCTTCTCTGGCTGCAGAGCAGCAGAATCTTGCTGGGCCAGAGCAGCTGGTTTGGAGCTTAGTTCCATCAAAAAAACCCCAAGGACATATATATGGTTTATTGTAATAATTTAGAGCCAGCTGAACTGCCCAATAGGAACAAGTCTGTGGAAACACCAGGGGAGTTTGGGAGCATCACAATCCAGCCCCATGCTTCTGGCTTTTTGGCAAAGCTCTGTGCTGTTCCCAGGGGTACAGGGTGCTCTTGGTGCTGCTGAGAGCTGTGTCCTCAGCACAGCTTCCTCCCACTACACACAAGTGCCCTTCCTGCCCCCTGTGACCACACACGAGCTTGTGGAAGACATTGTGAAATCAAGCTGATGCTTCAGTCTGGTGATGGCTACACTGGAAACAGCATCATGGTGTGTAAGAGGGAAAAGGGCAGTGCCCACGCAAGGGAGATACTACAAAGCAGCAGGGAAGTCCATGGGCCATGCTGAAACATGTTTATCCCGTTTATCTCTTGCCTTCTGGTCAAGAGACTTTCCTCCGAAGACCCAGTCTCTTAGAGAGGCTCATTTGCTGATGCTTTGTGGAGAGAAAGCTGAAGAACAGCTGACTGCTGTTGGGAAATGACCTGCTCTAGTTTTCTCCCCTCTTATGCAGCCCACCAGTTGCAAGGCAGACACATCTTCCACACATCACTCTCCACTGCAAGTGCCTCTAAAGAGCTACATTTAAAACCAAGGAAAAGTTTGGTCCAGCAGCAAAGTACTACATGGACACATTCGCACTCCCATGATCTGGAAGAGACATGTCCCTCTGCATATTATCTCATTCTGGGCAGTTTTCCCCAGAGCATTCCCACATGGGTGCCCCTGGCAAATATCTGAAGCAAGAAGGTAGGGTGCTCATAAACTGACATTTACACAACATTAGGGACTCTGCTCTGCCAGGATGCACGTGCAGGGAGCCCACATCCTGCCTTTGTCACTGTAGCCAGTACCTGCAATCCAGTGTGCTCTAGAGGCTGCTGTGACAGCAGTGGCTCAGCAGAGCTGCCCCCCTGTACAACAGCATCTCCAGGCTAATGGGAGGTGGATGTGGAGCAGGGGAATATTTGCCCTCTTCTCCCTAACCAAACTGTCCCCAGAACACAAACTTTGGAAACCTGAACCTCCAAACACATCCAAGATCAACATGATACCACAGCTTAGTTATCTCTACCCAGAGGTGGCATCAAAATCCTTCAGGACACACAGAGAAAAGTGGTTGGGGGAGGGGGTGCAATGGCATGAGCATTCTAAGAAATCCTTGTATATTAACCAGCAAGTACACAATCACACCTGCCACCAAGGGCTTTATAAATGCAGCAATTGCAATATCTGTATTATCTAGCATATAACACACCTGGGCATTAGGGAGAAACCCCAGAGCTGAGCTCTCTTGGCCCTTCTAATGTTGCACCATCTCCTCAGCTCCCCTAGATGGCTTGGACTTCCCTTATATCCTAAACTGAAGCTGTCCTCAGATGGGGTTTTCAGCCACAAAGCTGTTACAGGAAATGTCTGGCTGCAGTTTTCTCATTCGTGAGCTTGGGCCAGCGTTCAGATGTGAAAACAGCCCTGTCCAAGCCACCCCAAGCACCTGAGGCAGGGACACAAGTACCTTTTAATTTTTTTTTCTTTTATGCTACCAGAAAAACAATCCAATTACCTTTTAAAAGAGCCCTGTGTTGTATGCTTGACTAAAAGAACCACAGTGGTTAAAAAAGTAATTTTATGACAGCAAGGGACTTGGGGAAAGCCACAGTCAGGAGGTGCTCAGTTTTATCACTGTATAGAGCAAAGGCCAAGCTCACTCTCTGCAAGGCTCTGCAGTAAGATGGGAAGCACAGCCTAGAGCTGCTCAAACCAGCACACACCAAGACAAACACATCTCCCTCCCCTTCCCTCACAGCTTTCCATCTTACCTTATCTGTAAGCAGCAAATCCCATCCAGCTCAGGAGCTGATTGAAATACAACCCCTTCAGAGCACCACCGAGGCTCAATCTTTGTGGTGAAAGCCAGGTCAAATGCCAAAGCTGGCCCTGGCTGGCATTTACACCAGCTGTTCCCTTTCTGCAAAGGGGCATGTTTCCTCCTCGTGCTTCTTATTGTAGTGACAACAGGGATAATGACTTGGACGTAAGGAAGGGTCTAACTTTTGCTTGATCCTGGTATTAGAAAAGAGCCTGCCCCCGCTTCTGCAACACCTCTCCCAGCATCCATCACAGCCCAGTACACAGAGTAAACCCCTGCTCCCAGATCAAGCCGAGGTGGGGGAAGGGGAGAAGAGGGAGATTGACTCAAAACAAAAGTAGAGAAACCCGAAAAGGCTGTCCCTGGCATTGCAAGCAGGGGAAGAGTGAAGAGCACTTCGGGAACACAGTGATTAGTAGGGAAACCTGGGAGCAGAGAAAAGGCTCGGGGCTCCTCCCATCCCAGGGCTGCAGAGGCAAGGGAAGCATTTGTATTGGCAGGAAGGCAGCAGGAATAGGCAGCTCTTTCCCGTTTCGGGCAGCAGAATTCAGGGTGGATGTGTGCTCCTCCCTGCCAATGGCCACTTGCAGGAAGCTGGACCCGTGTCCAAACTGCCTCCCCAGCCCCATGGGTGCTTAAATAAGGTACACAGCCAACATTTTGTTCCACCTTTATTTTAACAATCAGATAAAAACAGCCATATTTTTAAAAGAGTCATTACATGGCAATTATAAAGTGCATTTTCCACTTGAATGTTGTGTACAAAAATATCTTTTAAAAACAAACATGCAAAACATCCTACAAGGCACTTCCAGGCATAGAGCAAGGAGAGCAACCCCCTCACTTCTATGTTCACATTGGCAATGGAAAAAGGGAAAAGGGGAAAGGCCACAAGTAGTATTCTTAAACTGCTATTGATCAAATAGTCAGTTCCCAACCTAGCTTTTACTTATGGCGCTACTCTTCTAGCTTATCTTCCATGTTCCTCCCTAAGCACACCCAAGGCACAGCCTGAAAACAAGCCCATGAGGAGACACCACCATCCACAGCACCCCAGACCCACATGCCTTGTTCTGGCTCACAAACAGCTCTCCATGGGCACAAGAAGGTGCCAGGAGAACACGACTTTTCTACAGTCAGTGTCTTACAACATCAACACCATACACTAAATAAATAAAAAGTATCAGTGTCACACAAACTTGCCTCAAGTTTAAAACCAAGCCAAACTAGGCAACAGTCCCCTCCAGAGAGATCAGATGCAGGCTCTAAGGGCTGACTTGGGAAGCTGTTTGAACAGAGGAATCAAACCTGATGAGTTCTGGGCTAGCAAGGAGATTCACCACCTCAGCTAAGTGATCAGGCACACTGAGGACACATACTGATTCTGTATTTTGAAAAAAGCAGCAGTTGAAGGCCAGCTATTCTTCCTGCAAGCTCCTGTCCCTTTTGATATCCAACAGTGATCCCAGTATCCCTTCTAGGTTAGAGTAAAACAGCTTCTAAGTATTTGTACAGTAGTTTCCAGAATTAAAAGCTATGTTAACAAAGTTAAGTAGTCTAGCCTGTTGATTCTCTCCAGCACATCCACAGGCTACTATAGGCACCCAAAATTATGTAAAGCTTATGCACTAGAAAAAGCAGCATTCTTTTGACCTCTATTTCTACAGACTGTTCAGCACTCTCTCTCTGAGCTGAAGAATTAAGTTATTCTGCTAGGTTAGCACCCAAGAAGCTCTGTGAAGCTGCTTGGCACTGCTGATCTCACCAGTCCAGCACACAGCCTGAAGCCAAGCCACCTCTTTAATCACAGGGATGGCTCACCTCTGTGATTTGTCTCACATGCAGGGGTGCTGTCAGGATAACCATACATCTCACTCTCCTCGTGGCTAGTTCTTTGCATAGCCGGGGTGAGCCACTTTTTATGGCCAGAGATGCAAAGTCTGGGCATTTGCAGGTCAAACTGGCAGATACTGCTTCAGCAGAGAGGGAAGCCCAGCACGTTCATCCAGGACAGCCACAGCACCCTGACACATGAGCAGTGCTGTGCCTTTATCTGCCAAGCAGTCCATGGCACAGAGTAACAAACCATTACCGGATCTTAAAAGCAACATCAATTCCAAAGCCCGTTCATCCCAAAGCGTTGCTGGGATTGCACATACCACCCACCCCTTTCTCAACCAAGGCACTTCCATGACACAGTAGGTACACAACAGTCACCTTCCTGTACAGGACACAGCAGAGACAGCCATGGGGTCTGGTTGTGTTTGGCTCCTGTAGTACCTGAGCAGAGTCTCCTGCACAGGACCCTGGGCCCCAGCTGGACAAAACTCTGGTTTACAGTTCACAGGAGGATGAAACGCATTTTCAGGGTCCAGCACAGCCAACTTCAGATGTCCATCAAGGGGAAAAAGCATCATTGGTCACTTGTGATTAAACCAAAAGGAAGGTTTTGAAGAAGGCAGTGAAGGATGTCAACCCACAGCTGTGTTACAAGCACCACACAGCCACAGCTAATCTCTATTTTTGGTAACACCAGTGGTATGAGAGATTTTCAAGATCATCTGATATAACAACCAGTGACTAAGCACATCAGATCCTCCACCACAGGCACATCTCCTAATACGGCAGGCTGTAGGGCTACACTTCCTGCCATCACATGGAATTTTCACTTCCAAAACATGCTTTCAGCCTCCCATAGGAAGGGCCTCACTACAAGGATATGTGCAAAGAGAGGACTCCATTCCCAGCAATCCAACCACACTATTACCTGACAGGCACAGGCTGGCTTTGCAAGGAGAACCCTGCAGCTGTAGTAGAGCCCACTAACAATATAATACTAGGAAATATTTTGAAAGAGCCTTTTAATACTAGGCAGGCAGTACAAAGCAGCCACCACAACACAGCTTGAACAGGCAATATAAGCACTGTAGTGTTTCCCTGGACACTGGCATCTTTATTGAAGAGGAAGAAGAAGCGCTGAAGAGACATGAGCGGTCCTTGGTCCTCTGATCATCTGGAGAGCCAGATTTGCTTCTCTGACTATAAGCCCCCTGCCAGCAGAGACTGCACATCTGGTTTTGCTGGGAGGCTTGGGCTAAGCTACACAGAGCCATACTTCTTCCACCTATTCATACACCTGTGTTCAGACCAGCCTCAAGGCCTGCAGACACACCAGCAACAGTTAGTCAGCCTGGCCTTTGTCCTCGGGTCAGTAGTAGGGCCCGAGCTTCTCATAGCCTGAATAACTGGGCCACTCAGGAAAGAGGCCATAGGAGCACCGAGGGCTCCCAAAGCGGTCAAATGCACTGCCAAAGTCAGGAGCCTGAGGGGGACGGACAGCTTCCTGGGCAGACTTCAGTTCTGACCGTATGACCCTGTAATTTGTGCCCCTGTTGTTGTCCCAGTACACCTTCCCATTGCACTCAAAGGAAATGGCAAACTCAACTCTTTCATGTGATTGAATCCCCTCAGGCAAGCTGATGTCAAAGGAAAACGTGTCCTGGTCCGACCCTCCGTACGTATCCCTGACGTACTGGCACGGGTGATCTACAAAGCTTTTCCACGTGTCAAACGTCATCCGGATCTTCACCGTCTTTTCAAAAGCGAGGTTCTTCACCTTCACCGTTCCCACAATAGATTTCTCCTTTAGCATGCAGTTTTCCAGACAGACACAGTCTGTCTGGAGGCGGTTTCTGAAGTCCAGGTAGTCTACGGAGGGTTGAACAAAATCCAGGACGAAGCTGTCCTTCTCCACGGTTGTCAGGCCCACGATGTTGTCTATCAGCTCTGTGATGTTGAAAGGAATATCTAGCGGATCCTCAAACTCCGAGAACACCTTCACCATGGTCAGAGAAAAGCCTCTGCTATCTGCAAAGGACACCCTCTTCTTCGCCTTGCTGTGTGGGAATGAGTTTGCTGCCTCTCCTGGGCCCTTCAGGGCAGCCTTGCTGCTCAGCTGGATGCAGGGCCGCAGCGGCTTGCTGGCCTTTGGAGCAATATTGCAGGCGCACTTCTCTCTGCGCAAGGGTGAGGAGCACAGGTACAGCTGCATGGCCACGTCCACAGCCATTGCTTGCTTGTGAGGGAAATAGTCTAACACTCTGGAAGATGAGAAGAAGGGTCAGTTGATGCCAGAAAAGCACTTTAATACAAATTTTGTCAGACAGCTGATATATCACTTCCCTCCCATGCCATCCCAAATAAGCTTGCTTCTTAATTAAAGGCAGGTACCTGCATGGTTTGATTTACAGACACTGACAAAAACACTACAGAAGTGGCAGGACCAGAGCCTGTTGTGCCCTTGAACAGTTCTTCCAACTGCCACAGGGACAGAGTCACCCTTTGAAGGCACACACACAAGCACTGTCCTACTAGGCTAGCAACAGCAGGCTCCAGAGCATTTGCAACCCAAAGCAAAGCCCATGGCTCAATCCTGCCAATGCTCACAAAATCCCCAGATTATCAAATTTCAGCACTACTCCTGCTGTGCTTTCCTCCCTTCAGGAGAGATTCTCCCCAGGGTTTCACAAGCTTTTGTAGGAGTAGGAACTCAGTTTGTCACAAGCTGCCATACACAACTGACTTCACCTCTCATAAAACCCCAGATGTCAGCCAAAAAGCACTCATTCAGTTGAGCTACACACTCTGCTCATCACTGTCCCCCAGAACTGCTCCATCCAAAGTGCCTCCAAGTAGTGTTGCAAACATAGCAATAGTCTGACACAGCAGCAGGGCACAGGCTCAGCCAACATTGCTCTGGAGCTTTCTTCCCTCTATCCATTTTAAAATAATATCTGCTCAGAAGGCACATCAGCCAGTTTTACCTCCAGCACAGAGACTGCACCTCAAGCCTCCAGGGGGATTGTGCTAAACCCCTGGAAAACATCCATACAGCCACAGGGCTCTGCCAAACACAACTCACCTACTCGAGGTTCACTGAAGCTTTGGAAGCAATTCCTTCTCCCAGAAGGCACAGGCCATGTGCCTCTCCACTATAGCCTCCCCTCCAGCACCCAGCCCCTTCCTCCAGGGAGGCAGCACCATCTCTCTCTCTCCACGCACCCATAGAAGGGCACTTTGCCAGATGTACCCTGGAGATTCCTCTGCAGCCAGGCAGCTCCCAGAACACTGCACCCATCGCTCCTGGCCTTACACTGATGTTCCGATAGACGCTTTTGGCAGACTCTCTTTGGCCTGGCTCTGGGTAAACTGCTGGGTGGATTTATCACACACATCCCCCTTAAGTCAACTGTATTGTAGCTGACTTTAAACACAGTGTATTCCTTTAATAAAATTCCTGCTTGGCAGCAGGCCAGGCTCAAAAGCTGCTCCCACCACACAGAGAGGGATGAGGCAGCAACAGTAGCAGTGACCACTGGCCTTGTGATGCAGCAGTGTTCTGGCTGCCAAAGCCATGCACAGCCAGCTCTAGTACTTGATTGCTGCTCCCGTGCCAAGAAAAAGAAGAGCCACACTCTCCCAATTCAGTGCTTTAACTCCCCACCCTGTAACACCAACACAGCAGCTCTGAGCAGGCTTTCACAGCATCCACTCAGCAAGGGTATCTGTTTATTCAGAGCACATGTGCCAAGGCTTGCATCCCAACACACCCACCAGCCAACTCCTTCTGCAGTGCCTCCTTTCAGCTGCACAAAACAGACACCTCAGATCCACCTGTCTGCTAACACTACTCTGCTCATCTCTACCTGGTTTTGCCAAGTTTTTGTTCATACACACTTTATATAGGTCATTTCCTCCTTGAAATTAATGCAGCTCCCAATGCTTCTTCTCCTACTTGGGTCAGTTTCATCTGCATTGCATCTTTTCCCAGGGAAATTTATTCAGCTGAATTCCTGTAACTTCTGAGAAGCCAGGTTTCTCAGGAAGCCTTGGTTATTCACAGTTTAAGAATGAAGAGGCATCAAATGCCCAGCTGCATAACTTGGAGCTTTTTTCCAAGCTAAAAACTATAGCAAGAGTTTTTTATAACCAACTATGCTGAGCCCCATGCTTTTATGAACTGCCAGTTCATTTGATATCCCAGACAACTTTTTCTGCACTGGAGACTCTACTGATGCCCAGCTCTCAGCCAGAGGCAGGTTTCCCCTCTGGGGCTGAGGAAGGTTGTCTTGAACTCCATATGCTTTGGAGGTGGGAGCAGAAATATAGTTTTGAGAGCTCATTCAGGAAATAAAGCTCCAGGAAGCAGAAAGTGCAAGGCAGGGAGCCCTATACAGGGACAGGGGCCAACTCCTTCCCATAGCCCATCAAAAGGAGAGCAAACTTGAGTCTGTCCCGGACTTC
Source organism: Agelaius tricolor (assembly GCF_023055355.1). NCBI lineage: Eukaryota > Metazoa > Chordata > Aves > Passeriformes > Icteridae > Agelaius > Agelaius tricolor. The sequence goes on from NW_027269268.1 coordinate 20,140,227, forward strand.
TTCTTGTAGCTTTACCCCCTCCAGAGAAGGATATCTGTCGTCTATGAAGGAGAATTAAGGCAGAACCAAGGAATTACTTACACCTCCCTTATCGAGCCCCTCCGGTTGCCTCCCACCTGCTACCTGGGGACAGGTGAGCCCTTGCACACTTGCAGCAGCACTTGCAGAGCCAAAGTCCGCAGCCGTGGCGGGGCCGAAGCAGCGCTCGGTGGCTCCGCACCCCCTCCTCCTCCGCGATCCAGGGGGGCCGGGCCGTCCCCCGGGCACAGCCCGCTTCCCACAGGCGCCTGCCCGGCGGCGCCCCCTCGCTACAGTCCGCCCCCTCCGCGACAGCAGCCAAGCCGCGCCGCCCAGAGCCGGGAGAGGCGGCAGCAGCAGCAGCGGAGCCCCGCGGAGGGGCAGCCCCGGGGCTCCGCTCCCGCCTCAGCCGGGGGGCTGCAGGAGCCAAGCCGCAGGATACTGCCCCAAGAACAGCACCGCCGCAGCGGGGAGCGCCAGAGCCGCTCCCGCACACACGAGGAGGCTGAGAAGCCAAGCAGGCGGGGAAGGCAGAGGGGATGAAGAGGGGCTGAGGAGGGGCAGAGGAGGGAAGCAGCAGCGGCGGCGCGCCCGTACCTGGCGCAGTGCATGAAGCCGCTCCGGCAGCACCGCCTCACATCGCGCCCGGCCCCGCACCGGCCTCTTAAGGGCGCCCGGCCCCGTCCCACTGGGCGGCAGCCAATCAGCGCGCTCCGAGCGCGGGCACCGGCACGCGAGGGGGCAGGCCCGGCCCGGTGGGCGGGGCCGTGGCGGGCCCTGAGGGGCCGCGCGGGGAGGGCGGCCCGCCTGGCTGGGGAGCTCCCGGGGCTGCCGGGTGGGGGGAGCTCGCCGAGCAGCCCCGCCACACCCCCGCGGCACGGCAAGCTCCTTGTGGTAAAGTGACAAGCTCTGTGTCCGGCGTCGACTGCCCCCAGTCCCTCACCATCCGTCGGTTCCTGCGCCAGGTTGCTGTCCCTGCGTGCCCAGAATCACAGAATCAATTTGGCTGGAAAAGATCTCTGAGATCATTAAGTCCAACCTATGACCAAACACCACAATGTCGACTAAACCACAGCACTAAATACTAGGTCCAGTCTTTCCATAAACACCTCGGGAACGGTGACTCCACTAACTCCCGGGGCAGCCCATTCCAATGTCTAACCACCCTTTTTCTGTGAAGAAATTCCTTCTAATGTCCAACCTAAAGCTCTCCTGCTGCAGCTTAAGACGATGTGCTCTTGTCCTGTCACGGGTTAGCTGGGAGAAGAGGCTCCTTTCAGGTACTTGTAGACAGTGATTAAGATCTCTCCTGAGCCTTCTTTTCTCCGGACTAAACACTCCCAGCTCCCTCAGGTGCTCCTCTAAGAATTTGTGTTCCAGACCCATCAACTGTCGTGTTTCCCTTCTCTGGACCCACTCCAGCACCTCAGTGTCCTTCCTGAACTGAGGGGCCAAAACTGAGAAGGGCAGAGTAGGCTTTCCAGGTGCCACAAGTAAGCAGCTAAACCCTCGGGAATGTGCTCTTGAGACAGGAAAGCCTTTTTGGGGCACCAGTCTTCCTATCTGAGCTGGCCCAGGGTGTTTGGGTGCTCAGGGCCAGCTGGGCAGGAGGGTGACTCTCACACTCTCCTGTCTTGCGGCCACAGCACCAGAGCTGTGCTGGCTCTGGGTGGAAGTCTCCAGAGGATGCTCAAAAATCTGCTTTCCAGACAATATTTACAATGTACAGTGGAAAAAAAAAAAAGCTTTTTTCTTTTTGTAGAGGTGGCTTCCATCCATGAGGAAAAAAACATCAACAGGGCCTGGCTGGCAAAGAGATCAGCCCCATGGGAATCCCTATCCAGCCCATGTGCAGAGCTGGAAGCATCTGCCAGGTGAGTCAATGCTCTGGTATAGACAGGTTTGCAGGGCCAGCTGGGCCAAGGGGTCTTCCCAATTGTCCTCCCGCCTCCAGTTCGCATTTCTGCTCCTTTGGGCTGCTCCCAAGTCCATGTCAGCACAGAGCCCAGTGTGCTCAATAATTTGGAAAGCGTGCATGGATCTGGCCTCCCTGTGAGGGAGGGGAGTGGCTCTGTGGACAAATGCCACCCCCACTGGGAAGCAGCAGAGGCTGTAAAGCCTGCTGGAAGGTAGGGATGGTGCATTTGCCTTCTCCCCATGGTAGCAGTGAGGATACTTTTTGTGCCACATCTGGCCTCTAACTGCACAGCTGCAAGCAATGCTCTCTCCTTACAGAGCAAAAAGAAGGACTGAAGTGTCAACATTTGTTTTCCATTAACTTGTGGAAACACAAACAGCTATTGTTAAAGCTGGAGACTTCCTGCTGTAATTTGCCATTTAAAAACTTATTACTCTGCAAGGCAAAAGGGTTTTGTTGGGGAAAAAAAAGCCACGCTTTTTTGTTTCATAAATTCTTTTTTGATAAAACCAATGGTAGGATTTAAAGCTGGGGAGAGAGAGCTGAAAGATGTACCCGTTGCAGGAGTTCTGCACATTTACAGTAATATTTCATGTGCTGAGGGTATGGTGGGATTTTAGCATGTGTTACTTAATGACAGGGTTTACAACAGAGATTAAGGGACCCATGTTCAGATTTCCCCAGGAGATAGACATGGGATAAGGTGAACATGGCCTATGAACCCCCTGCAGTGCTGCCTCCCCTTCTCCAGGCAGAGCCACTACACCCTGGTTCACTGAGTGCATCACTGTATCACTGAGTGCAGTGAGGTTTGGCTGGAAGTGCTGGACTTAATGGAATGAGCCCCAAAACTGGTGGAAGCCCTGGCCTGACTGACACTTGTCACTCTGGTCCAGCACAAGTTTCTCCTGCACATTGCTGGCAGCTGGGCGCCATTGAGGTGATGAGGAAGATGCAGGATAGCTCTGGGCTGTGCGGGCTTTGCCCAGCCAGCCCACAGTGCCAGGCACAGAATGTGCATTTCTGCCCCTGTTTGCCATGATTGGGCAGGGTGTTGCACAACTGTGGCTGTGTTTGCCCCTGAAGCAAAGGTAGGTGGACGTCTGGGCAGGGCATTGTGGCAGACTGTGGACACAGAATCTTATCTCTGGGAAGCAAAGATAGTGGCTATATTTAGCTCGGTGCTATGGCCTTGGGCAGTGATCTTTGTGGTTTCCTCACAGCTTTCCCCATACCCCTCCTGCTTTGCAGGGGGATGAGACGAGCTTGTTCCCTGGCATGAGGAATTGGCTGCACGTTTCTTTTCTTTGGGGGAGTGTTGTAAGAACTAGTCCCATCCATGACAGACAGCTCTAGAAGGCGGGTCCCACTCTCCCATCATGTCTCACTTGGCTTTTCTTCCTCATTCAATGGGTATTTACCCCAGCACATCCTGGTACAGGACATGGTGGCTCCTGCACCTCTTGGATGCAGCCCTGCTGGTTTGCTGCCTGAGGGGAGGCTGAGCTTCTCCAACCCTCCAGAGGGGCCTTCCTTCCCTTGCCATCCTCCCTTAAGAGCTACTCTACCAGCTGGCTTGAATAGGTCCTCAGGGACCCTTCCTGGTCCTGCCACCTCCTTAGTGCCCTGCTGGAAACATGGGTGGATGGAGCATCTTCTCCTCCATGTTGGGAATCTGCAACAGCTCAATTTCCCAGCAGCCAGCCAGTGGGCAGCCCCAGCAGGAAAGGGGCTTTGCCACTCATTGCCAAGAGTGTTGTGCAATGTGTCCACACTACATCAGGCTGCAGGGCCAAGGCTCAAGGGCAAGGGCTGTAAACCAGTGGAGTGGCTGATGTAATAGGGAGCTGTGCAGGGGCTGCTGCCATGGGGCACCCCTTCCCATATCTCATGCTGTCTCCCAAATCAGCAGTCCCCTCCCACCCCTTTTAGGTTTCATGAGACTCAATAGCTGATGGGGAGAGACACAGTGAGCATCCTTGCTGACCAAAAGCAGAGCAGGGCTTGGCTGCAGAGGCCAGCTGGCCAGCAGCCACTGATCAATGTGTGTGCTTGCTGGCCAGCCAGCGCAGACAGACCCATGGCCGGCTATGGCTAACATGACAGAAAGCTGTAGGAAACATGGATTCCCTCACCATCAACTTGGTAACTGCAGTCAACTTGGTAACTCTCACCATCATCTGTAAGTGTGTGCTGAAGCCTGATGTGTTGCTTGGGAGCTCCTTGTGCTCCCAGGCCCCAGTCCACCTTCTCTAGTGTCATAGAAAACACAGCTTTACCAAAGGACAGACTTGAGAAGTCCTGTTGGGTGATGGGATTTCCTTCTTTTTTTTTTTCCCATAGGTCTCAAACTCCTGTGTCTGTCCCAGGCAATTAAGCAAAAAGCATTCAATGTGCCCCAGTATCAAAGGAAGTCCCAGTCTTGGCTAAGGCTCTTGACTGTGCTTTGGGGAGCTGTGCTCCAGGGCAGCAGGCCCACTTCTCCTGTCCAGAAATGAAGAGTTGCTTAAATATTCTGGCTGCAGGCCTGAGGTGGGGTATTTATCTTGGCATGACTCCCTTTGGATCTCGTGTGCACCCATGGTCAAACACTCTGAGGAATGTGTACTCTGCCCACTGAAGACCATGGCACTTGCCCTTCCAGGCCAACATGCACAGCAAAGATGGTTTGGGGCCAGATACAGAGCCTGGCCTGGTACCAGTGTGTGTGATGGAGAAAGACTGGGTATTACAAAACTGTGATTCTTAATATCAAAAATGCCCAAAAAAAGAGACCTTTAAAATTGTTGCAAATAAAGGAAAATTATAGGGGAATGAATGAAGGCAAATTAGCCACAACAAATGCTGCTACTTAGAGAGAAAAGGGGAATGGGCTTTCAGCAAAGGAAGAGCTCAAAGGACAGCACAAGGAGACAGATGACAGTACAGAAACCAAATGGCAGACAGACAGGAACAACAAAGAGAGGAGTCCTTGGCCTGACATAAAATGTGCTTGTTGAAAATGTATCAGTGCTAAGGTGGGGATGGGTACTAAGTTAAAAAAATCTTTTCTCTAGAGACTGAGACCCAAGAGGGGGTGAGTCCCTGCAGGAAGAGAACAGTACCTCCTGCTTTTTCAACATATATAATGTTCTTTTTAGAAAGCTGCTCAAGGACCTTGCCTCCCTGCAGTCTACAGAATTCATTTTCGTCAGCGTGGTTCTGGAAAATTCAGAGCAATAGAAAGGAGGTTGATTGTCTGTCCCAAGATTGCATAAAGCAGTGCAGCAACATCCTTACTTTTTTTTCTTGAGAGCCTCTCTTCCTCTATGACATGCACTGTGGAAATGTGTGGTTTGACCTCCCAGAAACTTTTCTTTGTTATGCTTCAGCTGTTGCAGAGAAACGTGGTGGTTTTCCATCCCTTCTGCTGTTTGTTTGAACCCAGGAGTACCTGGTTGTGCAGATACTATGTGTTAAAAAAAAAAAAAAAAAAAAAAAAAAAGCAGTAAACAGGAAGGAAGAAAGAAAGGAGCATAAAGACACAGCCACAGCTTGGACTAAACCTCAAATCCTCCAAATTCCCCATGTGCTCCTGCAGGAGATACACAGCAAGGGCTGGGCTGGAGCGGCAAGAGTATGAAAAGCAATTTGGGCTGTTTCAGTGGATACACTGGTATGATTGCAAATCCAGAGAGATGCTCAGCTCCTCTCAGGAATCAGCCCAGCTGCATTGACAGCTTGCCTTTTTTATACCATACAGGTATCCAAATGGCTGAATTTGAACCTGCCCTAGATGCATAACTTACAGTGAAGCAATATATATTTTAACTTTGGTGCCCTGCAAAGTTTGCAAACTTATTTGGTGGAGCAGTTGTCTTGGGAACTTGTATGTATCCAGGCTTGGGGACTCAGAGGGCTTATCTTTGTGCAAGAGGCTGAGCTTTGCCTGAAAGCCACTTGTATGCTGATGAAGGCTGGGGAGAAAAAGCCAGACTGACGAGTGCATGTAGTTCTTGATGATAAATATGATCCTAATCTCCTTTCAGGGGTTCATACCCTTCAGCTGAGCCTCTCTGAGGATCCAGGCTCTCTGCTGGTCCATCTCTCCATGAAGCATTTTGTCTCATCTGAAGATTAGTGTCAATGAAAGATGGGATCTGTTGCTTTCTGGACCTGCCTGTCTTTGTGCATTCACTATAGGGAGAATCTGAAAATCAACAGGGACAAGATGCCTGACTTTCAAACAGTATCCTGTGCAAGTGCCAAAGGCAATGTCTGTGATAAAAGCTTACAGTACTGGGGAAGGTCAGCTGAAGCTACTCCAGTTATCACCTTTTGCATTTCTTGAAAATGTTTTTCAAGTGTAACCTGGCCTTTTTATTTGGCAGTTTTAATTTAATCCCGTGTGGGCAAGAGTTATTCAAATGTTTTTACCCAATTAACCAGAATCTTGAAGTTTCCTTCTTGCAGAAACTAACTCCTAGCAAAAATTACCCCTATCTGGGGATCATGTACTTCTCAAGTTGCACAATAAATGCTACTGAGTAGGTCACTTGAGATCCCAGTTTTGGAGCATACAAATGCCTCCAGTGTCTGCAGGTGCCTTGGCATTGCCTTGTCTCCTGAGAACTTAGGATCCTGCAGAGACAGCTCTCTCCCTGCCTGATCTTACATGATCCAGCTAATCTCATCTGCACCTCACAGGATTATGCACAGTGACTTTGCACCACAGCCAGGGCTTCTAAACTTGGATTGGACAAAGCAGAATTTAGGAAATGTGCCTGCAGACAAGAGGCACACCCAGGGCAGGAATAACTCTAACGGGCTCTGGAAAGCAGGCTAGCTATTCATAGGAAGGCTGCCTCTGTCTCTGGCTGGGTAGGAGGGAGTCAGGCCATTGAATGGTACAGTAAGCAGTGTCCCAGTGCTGATGGCTGGGAATAGCTCATGTCCCAAGCCCACAGAGCCTGCGAGCATTTTTATCTGTCTCTTTCAGCTCTCCTCCTCCTCTAGTCTTTGCTCATCTCATGTTACTGATCTACTCAGCTTCCCTTCATCAGCAGCTACTGGGACCCTGCTGTGGCTGAAAACCAGAGTAAAGAAAGTGCAACCTCCTCCCAAAAGTAAGACAAACAGCGTGGTGTCCCTCAAGTTTCCCTGAATGCTACTGATTCCTGAGCAGAAGTTAAAGTGTTGGAAAGCAAGTCACGATGGTGCAGACACAGCAGGTGGTGAAAAAGAAGGTCTTTGGCTTGTAAATAGGAGACCAGCTTATAGTGATTTGAATCCAGTGGCACCAGCAAAACTGTAAAAAAAAGCAATAGCTGGGGGCTGCAGGAAAATCACCAAGTTGAAATAAATATAATGGTTCTGAAAGTCACCACAAATAGGCTAGGAATTGAATTTGCAGACTTATCTACTCCTAATGAAGGAGAAAGAAATCTAGAAGAGGTGAAACAGTGCATAGCAGCTAAACACTTTGGGGTTTGGTTTTTTTCACCTCCAGAACTAAAGTGATAACTTTAGGGTTTTTGCCCAAAAGCCAAGGGCCACAATAGGCCATTTTGAGCACTCCATCAAAACTCATAGTGCAGTGCTGGAAAACTGCAGACACTAACAAATACTCTGTTCTAATTATTTCCATTCATCTAAGGGTTACTTCAGAACACAAAGTCTTCTGTGATATTCAGGCTCCCAGTGAGGCAACAACCCAGAAAAGACCAAACACTGTTTTCTGAGGCTGGTTGCTGCAACCTTATCATCTGAGACTCACAGAGCACTTTGGATCTCCTCAAATGCACGTCCCAGAGACAGGAAGTTGCTGTCACATCCTGGAGATGGGCTGTATATCTAAGCTGGCTGACCCACAGAGCAATGACTCACCTCAAACCCTGCCAGCTTTCTCAGCTCTCTATGATTGCTTAGTCTTGAAATTACTCAAGTCCAGTCTTCTGACTTTGCCTCCTACAAGGTCTGGTTGGTTCCCCTCCCTCTGCTGGGTGGATTCTCCTTGGGAGCCTTTACAATGCCTAATGAACCTCAGGTTGTGGCTGACGTGAGCTGGTTTTGAGCTGTTTGACAGCTTTGGGACAACCTTTAAAGCCCTTGGTCCCACAGCTTCTAGTGTTGTGCCTGTGGTGGGGTTTGCTCCAGTAAGGAGTTTGCTTAGGTTCTCCAAGAGGTAGGCAGAGTCAGCTCAATCAAATTAAATAACCAAGTACTGTTTGATTAACAGCTTAACCCAAGCTGCTTGTGGCTTCCCTGGCAGCCAGGGCTGATCCAGCCTGTGCAACAGCACAAGTGGGGCTTTGCACCGTTCCTGTCCAGGGAACCATGTGCTGGACACAGTTACCCTGGCACTCAACCTGCCTCCAAGATTTTACAAGCCTCTGCTTAAACGTGAGCTAGAGCAGCTATAAATAGCAACCAGCGGCCCCTGGTTAACCCAGGGGCTTTGATGTGGAACTGGCTCAATGTGTGAGTCACTGGCTGCTCACAACCTCAACTCTCACGTCGACTGGGGGCCAAGTTCATCACTACTCCTGGTTTATTGCTGCCCTGTAGTCTGGGTAATGGAGGGGTGGGAATAGGTTCTATTTGACACCTCCAAATATGAAAATACTTATTTATCTATTATATGGCAATAAAAATGCTTGTACATAATTACAACGTACAATTCATAATTGAAAATATAAAGCATAAATTTCAAATTAGGACTTAAGTGCAAAGCAATCTGTAATATTGAAAGTTGAATAATATAATTACAACAAATCTCTTGATAAAGGGTTGGAAGCAGCTGCCGAGGGGAGGGGAGGACATTTGACACCAACATTGCAAAGGCAGCAATGTCCCCATCTGGTATGGATGCTGCAGTGCATAGTCTGTCACGGGTTTGACCACTGCCTACCACAGTGCTGCTGGCCCCCAGCATTTCTTATCTGCATGAGCACACATCCTATTTATTGAGTGGACTTCCTTTGTTTTGCAGCTCACTCTCCCTTAAGGGTGTGTTATTGTCTTATGATCAGACATCGTGGTTGCAATATGCACAGCACTCCTGGTTTAATTGCTTTCTCCATGTCATTCCAAAGTGTGAGTCTCTTAAATCATTGTCAGGGCTGTGTTCCTTGCTGCCAGGCACTGCCAAGGCTGTATGTGGAGCACTGTACCCAGTTTGTGTCCCCAGTGTGAGATAAATGGTGACAGGCTTCAGCCCAGGGGCTGCCTCCAGACAGGAGCATGTGGCATGTAAGGAGACACCAAGGGAGATGGGCTTCTTCAGCTCAGAGGAGAAACAACAAAGAGTACCCCACTCTGTGTGAGAGACAGACAGTGAATGCAGAGCCAAACCTTCTCAGAGGTGCCCAGTGAAAGGACAAGAGCCAACAGGCACTTCTGCAATACAGGGAACTCTGATGAGACAGGTGGAAACCACTGCTCCAGACTAGGATGGTAGTACATGGCCCAGAGAGGGGGTCACACCTGCATCCTTGGGAACCAATCTTGCCTTGGCCCAAACATCCTGAGTTGACTGTCCCTCACACAAGGAGTGAGGATGGGACAGACACCTCCAGAGCACCATTCTGCACAGATCCATCCATGAGTGTATGATTATATTTCCCCATTTGAAACTGTTGCCCCCCTGAAAGCATTGATGGCTGCTGAGGCCCCTGATGCCATCTGTGGTAGTTCACAGACCCCTCTCAGTGGACCAATGCTCTCACAGGAGCAGACAAACCCCCACACTGCTTAAAGTTAAGAGTATGTACTACAGTGAGCAAATACAGAATGATGAGAGGCAGACAAGACATGGAGAACTCATGTATCAGCGTGGCATTTAATGTAACTTTTAATATCCAGCAAGATGTCACATTTAATATCCGGCAAGATATCCTAGTCTAAGGTAAACACATGCATCCCTCACTAATACAGAGATATCTTATTCTGCATGAAGCAATTAAGCTTCTCTGCAGGCTGTGCACAAGTGAAGTGGCTCACAGACCTTTGCCCACAGTGTGACTCTTGCACCTCTAGAGATTCCTGCCTGCCTTAGCTCCTGCTGCAGAGCAGACGGGCTCCTGCTGGGCACCACTGTTCCCCACAACATGCTCATCTGCGATCTGCACAACAGTTTTAAGTAAGTTTGGCTGGTTAGTTTCACTACTCACTCTGAATGAAGTGAATTCTACATGAATGAAGATCATATCAGGGATCCTGTCAACCCATCAGCTGCTATCAAGAGACCACTCTTATTTTTTCTACTTGTAAAGGAGGTGTACATAAAATATGCCACTCCCTGTCACAGGACTTTGTGGATACTAAAAATTGATGTGAGTTCAAAAAGGGACCAGATATATTCACAAATTCAAAAATGCCACTGTTGCCTGCAAAGACACTCCCACCGTTCCCGGAAATCCTTGATCTGCAAATCAACCTGGCTGGGAAAGTAATCAGAAGGGAAACCACTACAGATACTTTTCAAGTATCTGCCATAGCTCTCTCCCAGACAGCGTGAGGGGAGAGATGGACAATAGGTGAGCTTAAGGTTTCACAAAAAAGCTTACTCAGTGTTACAGGTATATTCGAATTTCTCCCTAAAATCTTCACAGAAGGCAAAATTCTATGGGGAGAGAGGGTCAGATGCAGAGCAAAGAGCAAGACAGCCCAACTCCTCTCTACCTGAGGGCTCCTGTGTAGAATCACAGAATTGTTGAGGTTGGAAAAGATCTTTAAGATTGTCAAGTCCAACCCTTAAGCCAGCAGTGCCAAATCCAGCACTACACCATGTCCCTAAGCACCACATCCATGTGTCTTTTAATACCCTCTAGATGTTACACTCAGCAGATGAAAGCCATATTCTCTGATTTTGGTGGTCAGATAATCACAAACACCACCACTTGGTGTTAAAAGTACCAAGGCTGCTAGGGAGCCAAAAAATTAACAGCACCATTCTAGTAAGTTTGGCCATAAGCTGAACTGGCAGTTTTTTGGGGGTTTCCAAATAGCTTGAAATGACCTGTGGAGACAAGTAGTGACAGCCATCCTGATGCTTCCCCACCTCCATGCTTTAGTTGGGGAACCCAGGAAGCTCTGGTAACTGTACTGGAAGAACTGGGACCAGCAGCAAATGCACTGGTGATCAGCACTGGCATAAAGCTCAAAGATGCTTGCCCTGTGGCAGGTGAAATGAGTCTCTGCTTGATAATACACAGGACCACGAGAAGTAACAGCCTAAGAGTCTGTGATTTCTGTGATTCTCTGAGAAAAAAAAAAAAATCCAAAAGCTGCCCTTTTGTCAACACTGGCACCCCAGCTTCTGTGCAGCTGGCTCAGTGCCTGAACAGGGAAGGGCCCAGATGTGGGCTAGTGGCATTTGAGCTCAGGAGCTCACATGTCTAGAAAAAGCCTGATAAGAGCCAGGAATGCAAGTGGTCCTGAAATAGGAATAAGGGCAGCTGGGGAAAGCCTCATATGGATACATGGGCTGGGGCAGTGTGGCTCGGTATGCAAGGAGATGACACCTGCCCCACACAGTGTCACATTTCACTCCCAAGGAGACTCACATGGGGCAAGTGACATGTGCTGTGTCTCAAAGGCACTGTGGAGACTGCCCTTGGCCTGCCCTACACAGAGCTGCAGGAGCAGGGGGGTCATTTTCCCCAGCAGTTCCCAGAGCTTGAGCAGGCCTCCATGGAACTTTGAGTGATGAAGAGTGGCCCTGCCTGCCCAGCCATGCACACCACACAGCCCTTTGAATTGTGTGGCACATGCCCCATGTGTCAAACACAAACACATTGCTGTCACTGTCATCTAAGAGATCTCCAAGCCTGGCCACCATGGTAGGGCCCCAGAAGGTGCACAGCCCTCCCTGGCCTCCCTCTGGGATGCTCCAGGACTCTGATGAGGCACAGCCCACCCTGCTGCCCTTCCAAGTTCCCCAGCCTCAGTCTTTGCCTCCTTGGGTGAGGTTTTGGAGATACAGCCAGCCATAGCATTCTCATCATAATTTGCTATTCTGTTGGCCTAGTTTGGAGAGCATCACAGGGAGAGAGAAAAGATGTTTTTTCTACATTTCCATGTCTCACAGGTCTCTGTGGTGCTGTTTATAGTCATCCTGTCCACAAGCTATGTGGAATTTGGGCTGAAGCATCTGACCCAAAGCCAGTCCAGACATTGCCATCAGAGCAAGGTGTAAATTCGAGGGCAGATCAAAGTCAGATTTTAGCTCCAAAGCATGGAGTAGTGCCTGGAGGCTCCCTCATGGTTTGCCTTTCCTATGCTGGATGGGGTTTTGCTTTTACCAGAGGTTGTGACCCAATTTCTGTTTCAGTGCCCAGGTCTGACAGTGACCAAAGATCATCCAAAAGAAGCTCCTGAGCTTTCCTGAGTTCTTTTAATTGGTTGTCTGAGATATCCTAGCACAAGGTAAGGCAAACTCCTTTCTTGAGCACGCTAGAGACTGCAAGAGACAGGCATGGGCTGGCATCCGGGAGCAGCGTGTTAGATAAGCCCAGCACCAAGCAACGTGGCAGCCAGCCACTGTGTGCCATGTGAGTATTGGAGACTATTATTTAACCTATAAGTAAACATTGTCCTTATCTTGCTCTTCCTTTCATCTTATGAAAAAGGATATTCAAACTCTCACTTTTTTTTTTTTTTTTTTTTTAGTTGCTTAATGCTTTTCATTCTCAGCCTGGATTTGGCTTGGAGGAAAAAGCAAGTGGGTGCTCATGCTGAGCAGTTGTAGCCAACAAAGTTGTGCTCCATGGGCATTGTTGCCAAGTCCCCTGTACTGGTGGTGGGTGCTCTTTGGGGTGCACAGGGCTCATGTCTGATTAGTTCAGTCTTAGCTCCAGGCTTCAAACAAACACGGTGATCAGATGCCTTCCAGAAGGTGCCTCCAGCAAACAGCACGGTGGCTTGCCTGTCATCCCTCTGGGGACTGTAAGATTTCCTTTTCCTTGGCTGTCTGGACTTCCTCGGAGGTCTCTGCTGATCCACCTCAGGCACAAGCAGCTGTACCTTAAGCAAGTGCCTCTGTGCAGCCCTTTCCTCAGGCCCTCTGTCACTGCAGAGTTTAATCTAACCCAGACTTTTCCTCTAGGCAGGCCTGGAGGACGGCAGCAGAAACCCAAATTTCCCTTCATGCAAATGCAAGAGGAACGTGGGAGCCCCAGCTCAGCAGAGGCTGAAAGGCTGGCAAAGAGTCCAATTGAGTAAAGTGCCCGTTTCATATCCAGTGGAGATGCAATGTAAACATGCCAAAAATTCTCTGCCATCAATCCTATCCACAAACTCAAATTTTTGGGAAACCAACTGCAAACAGTATCCCAGCATATATATCTGTTCCTGGCCTGCTTTGCTTCCATTCTCTCTTCCCCATGTAGTGATGTCCAAGAGCAAAGTGAAACAAGGGCTGAATGAAGCAGTAGAAAGCTTCGCTACCTCCACAGAAGTGCAGGAAAGGAGTGTGGCCAAAAGCCAGAAATGAAGCATTCAGGAATTACAGACGAAATCACCTTAACTCTGCCCAGTGCTGAGCTGATGGGAGAAGTCCCTCTGCTTTGCCCAGTGTTAGGATTGAGACAGTGAAACAGGGGATCTACAGAAGGGTCTTGAGGCTCCCCTGTGGTAGGTGGTACAGGACCCAGTGGGGCCTTTCCCTGCCTGCTTTTGAGCATCCCCTTCCCTCATTGTATGGGGAGCAGGAAGTCTGTACTGGCTGCTGATTACATAGAGATGGTGAGTATGTGACTGTGCTCTTTAGCAGCTCTGGCCCTATGTGACTCGTATTTCTTTCCAGAACTTAGTATTTTCTTGTATTCTCTAATGTTCAATGATAATTTTCAGATTATTTTAAAGTACTGAATTGTTAGGCAGTGCATTAAACTTTTAATAAATGCCACTAATTCCAACACCCACAGAAATACCATATATTACAATGTTTTAATCCAGTCCATACTGCACTAATTAGTTATTTGCCACTGTTTTGAAGTCAGGCAGAGTGATTGGGAAGAACCTCTACACTTTCCAAATTTATATCTAGGCCTCAGATGGAAACAAGTACCAGATTTATGCTGAGCAGGGCTGCTGAAGAGTGTGGTGAGCTCTGTACCTGTGCAGCCCTGGAGCACAAAGTAAGCACAGACCCCTACCAGACCTTCAGCTGCAGCTGGAGAGAGGAGTCACCAGGATCCCATGTCCCTCTTGGGTGGCTGAGGTCAGACGCCCCTCTGTGAAGAAGGTTTTCCCTGGCATCCTGCTGGGATGGGGCCAGGCCTTCACAGGTGCTTGATTGTCTCTCAGGAGGTACCATCAGGATGAAATGTTTGTGCCCTGCTGGGCTGATATGGCTCAGCAGCAGCTATGTAACACCAAACCCCGAGTGTCTGCACTGAGACTGAGCATCTTGCTTCATCCCTTCCTCCAGAGGCAGGCAGATACACTCAAGGAAACATCTGGCAGCTGGTTTCATGGTAGTGCTGCAAGACCAAAGTCTCACTCCTGCTGCTTTACTCTTTGCTGCCAGGCTGGGGCTGTTTTAATAAGGCACAGTTATTTACCATGGCCTCTGGAATGCCTGCTGGGCTGGGCTGGGCTGTGCTCTGCTCTGCTCTGGAGGCTGCCTGGGTTTGGGGCTCTCACTGAGGCTGGGAGGTGCTGGCAGCCTCAGACAGACTGAGCTCCTGAGTGTGTAACCCCAGGGTTATCTCTGAAAGACCAAAGAGCCTGGCAGGTTTTATGCAAGTGCAGCTAATAGGGGGGAGGTTTTACAGCCCTTGAGCTTTTCCCAATTACTTTCTGCCTCCTTTATTGCTTTTATCATCTGCCCAAAGGCCTGGGAATGACTTAATTTGAGATGGGGGCCCTGATGGTGGGTGCAAAGTTAAATATGTGTTTTTTCTTCATGAATAAGGCAATTTATATCCTGGCATAGAATCACAGAGTCATAGAATATACTGAGTTGGATGGCAATGACAAAGGATTATCCAGTCTATCTCCTTGCCCTGCACAGGACAGAATCCCACCCTGTGCCTGAGAGTGTTGTCCAAATGCTTCCTGAACTCCATCAGGCTTGGTGCTGTGACCACTTCCCTGGGGAGCCCATTCCAGTGCCCAGCCACCCTGTGGGTGAAGAACATTTTCCTGATATCTAACCTAAACCTCTCCTCAGATGCTGTTCCCTCAGATTCTGTCCATTGGTCACCACAGAGAAAAGATCAGTGCCAGCTCTTCCTCTTCCCCATGTGAGAAGCTGTAGACTGGTGAGGCATACATTAGATGTGTGGACAGCTCACACATGCTGAAATTTTGGGTTGCCCTCTCTTTATCCTGGTATATCCAAACCACACAGCCTGCTCAGGACAGATTCTCACCCCAGCCATGAGGGATGCAATGACAATCACACCCAGCATCTCCTGTATGACAGCATCCCATGTGACATCTCCATCTCCCTCCCAACCAGCTCAGGCAGTACTGTTTGCTCGTGGTGGTGTCATCTGCCTCTTGGTACTTCCCAAAAAGCCACAAGGCCACAGGGAACATATTTGGCTGGATCAGCACAGCTACACCCCTAGGAAGCTAGAGCCTGATAGTAATAGTCCTAAGGCTCACACATCTTTGCTTCCCAGAAAAAAATTGTAGCTGGGCCGTGAATTTGTGCTAGGTGCTGCAATCTGTGGCTGTCCAGAGCTCTAGTTTGCAGTAGATATATTGCTGCAGCCAACCCCAGGGTTTTCCAAAGGGACTGGCAGCATCCACTCACTGCAGGAGAGGCATGCTGAAGGTCTCAATCCTACTGTTCCCTGCAAAGCTTTTGCTATGGCAAGAGCACATCCCAAGGGTGCTCAGGGCAAGAGAAAAGCAAGTGGTCCCCTGGAAAGCAGAGCCAGTAACTCATTGCCTTGATGCTCCAGGTCTTTGTTTGATAGCACTGCAGAGATGGGGTGAGGTCCTGCCAGGAGGTCTGCTGCCTCTGCTGGGCTTGATCTTCCTGGAACCAGGATATTTTGGAGACCCTGAGCTTGGGTCAAACTCTGGCTTGTGGCTGGCTGTTGACGTGTGGGTTTAAAAGGTTTTGAGAAAGGGACTCAGACTGAGTGGCCAGTATCAAACATCCTGTGCTTGTAGGAAAAGGGGTTAAACCAGAGTGAGCTGGGCAGAATGGAAGATGGTGCCGCCCTGAAAGGAGAAAATGAGCAAAGTGCTTTATGTGCCAGGATTTAGCAGCACAGTCCCTGCAAGGAACAACCAAATGTTCAATGCTGACATTCCTACATTGCTCTGAAGGAAAAATGCAGAGACAGACTGCTCCCAGAAAGGTGGCTGTGCCCTGGAGGGTGGATGTCAGCACTTCCCCATGCATTTGGGCACCTCCTGGGAGACTGCCAGTCTCTGAGAAAAGCCTTGCACACTTTAAAAATCAGGACCTTGGTAGCTTCTGGGCATCCCACTGGAAAAGACAGATTACAGGAGATTTAAAAATCTTCCCTCAGGTTTTCCAGGGAGATCTGGTGGGGCATCTTACCAACAGCCACCCGAGACAAGGTAAAGTTACAGTGAGCAGTAGTGTAGGCAAAATCTTTTGCATTTATTCATTAGAAGTTGATTAAATTAAAATTCTGGCAGTTAAATGAAAGAAAGACTACATCTTGGAAATTAAAACCCTGCCCTTGGATGGGGAATTAGCTTCTAAAGCAGAAAGCCCATTTGAATACTTCTTATGAGAAATTGAGGCAGTGTCAGAGTCATGGCTACAGGCCTCTCTCCTCCACTTGTTTTCCAGTCTCATCCCAGTGAGTTTGACATGGCAGTGGCAGAGTTGTCCCAGATGTTAAGCTCTGGAGACTTTAGGATTGTTTTAAATAATGTGGGCTGCTTGCTTAGCTGAACCAGTCTCTCTGCCAACATACTTGCTATGTATGGCAAACACACTGCATTTTTTGGCTTCAAAGACACTTTCCATGTCATCGATGCAAAAAATTAGGTGGGCACAGTATGTCATAAAGGTAAGAAGATAATCCAAACTTCCTACCTCACCAAAACACAAAAGAAGTCCCTTATTTATTTAACATTACAGGAAAGAAACAATTTAATCTACCAACCACAAAGATAATACTAATTTAACTTGGTTGCTGCGAGCACTAGGAACTTGATACAGCAAGCTCCTCTATGAGATGGCAATTGTTTCTATTTTTGTAGGGACTGGTATTCATGAGATTAAGCAAGATGCTCTGCATGCAGCCCCAGCTCCCTGGTGCCTGTTTTTGGGCAGTACTGCAGCAGCAGTGTTTTCCATGGGGCTAAAAGCCGAGTCAGTGTGGTGCAGTTTGATCTGGCAAAGAGCAAAGCTGCTGTGAATCAGGAAATAAAGCCAAAATGCCTGTCCTGCATGAGGCTTTTGGAATCTTGTTAGAAGGATTTATGCAGTGTTTTTCCAGGGAGGAATACAAACCCTGTCTATTTATGTTTCTCACTCCCATCAAATTTTCATGGAGTGCTCCTCCCCTTTGCTTGAACATTGGGATTTCTCTGCTGGTTCCAGGCTCAAGGCAGACACTCAACAATAAAGACTAAATGCAGCACATACCAAAGCCCATCACAAAATGTCAACCCTTCAGTAGCTAACAGCTGCAGTTGCCTGAGCTGGTGCCCTTCTTGCTCCAACTGCCCACCTTCCTGCCATCTGCTAGGTAAGGAACACACAGGTAGGGATGTAAGTACTCCTACACACAAAATCCTGCATCTGGGATTTGTACTGGGCTTGGGCTCAGACCCAGGCTGACCCAGGCTCCCACCACCAGGTGCAAGGTGGGAAGCACTGCTTCTGGCTGAAGAGTGAGGGTTGGCCACACCATGCCCCAGCAGGACGTCCAGAGGAAGCTGTGCAAGTATGTGCCAGCTGCAGCAGGGATGCCCTATTTCACAGGCACCTGGCTGCTGGCTGCAGCTCTCAGGATGTCAAGGCATGGAATAACCCCTGTCCTGTCTGAGATGGGACTTTGGAATGTCTAGGAAAGGGACAAAATAGAAATGCTGCGGTTTATCTGCAGTCAGTATTTGCCCATGTCTCAGATGCTCTGCACAATAATGGTCTCCCCAGAGCCAAAGAGCACCAAGGATTTTTAAAGGTCTGGGATGGCTTCTACACCGTGAACAGGGTAGGTATATTCAGCCTTGAGAGGGCAGATGTGAGAGGGCAAGGAGGAACTGTCTTTCATGCAGTTAAGCTCTTGGGTGTAGGAAGGAAGCAGGGGGAGTTGGTTTCTTTCCACAGTGCAGAACTGAGAGGAGGAAGTCTCCACTGCGGGATATTGAGGTTTGCAAGAGTTCAAAAAGGAATACCTTGAAGAAAAAGCCATCAAGGGCTATTAGATGGAGACACCATGTCTGGCTCAAGAAATGCTGATCACTGAAACTTGGGTGAGGTTTCAGAGAGAACTGCACCTTTTCCCAGTTCTCTCTTCCTTAAGCATAATTTCTTCTTCATTGTGGCTTTTTTTTTTCCTTATTTTTGTTCAAAGCTTCTCAGGAAACGAGAAAGGGAATAATATGCGGAGCACAGGCTGTCCCAGGGTTATAATGCTTTACTGCTCGCTGGCAGTAAGTAAGACCATCGGGATAGCCTGAGAGGAGGGCAGATTGGCCTGTTTTATAGCCTCCTTTGTCTCCCTGCAGCTCTCAGTACTGCTCAGTCATTAAGGAAGTGACCCTGAAAAGTGCTGGCTGAAGATGAGATTTGCTGTTGCTTCCTTCAAGAGTGGCTTCAGCATGTGCTTCACATCACAGTGGGCTGCACTGTCACCCCAGGCCTGGAGCAATCAAAGTAGGGGAGGCTTTAGTGCAAACACCTAGAGCAGGAATCAGTGGCTCCAGGGCAATGTTGTGAAACAAGGGGGACATCCTGGTCCAGGACACCAACTGGGAGTGAGAACCAATGCACCTAGATCCCAACCTGCACCATGATGTTCATGGAGGGAACACACATGGGTGGGTTGAAGAAGCCAAGATGTACCTGCTGCCAGCTCCAGCTGAGCCTCATGTTAGTGGCCAAGTGCAGATGCAGCCTTCATTATACAGAGAATGAGGAAATATCTGCAGGCAAGTGGAAATCAGAAAGCCAAACTCCCTTCTAAAAAAAAGTGAAATAATCTGATCAAAGGTGGGTGGGAAGGAACTGTTCTGGGGGCGTGTTAAAGCCAGGCTAGTTTTCCAAGCAATGATGAATCAGATGTTTTCTTGTGAAGTTATATTCATCTAGAGAGAGATGACAATGACAATTCTTTTTCTTGGTATTCCTTACTAAGCAGCTAAAAACAGTGATGTGATGCTAGCAGGGATGTGTGATGACAGAGCAATTTTGGGTTGGCTGCTTCTGGAAGAGGAAGGCCTTTTCTCATTATTTGAGTTTTTACTCTGCTGGATAATGAAGTCAGCCAGGGGATACAGTGAGAAAGCATCTTTACCTGGGCTGTTCACTCTTGTGTTGAAGGGATGTGTGCAGCACCAGAGACAGGGTATGGACAAGGAAGAACTTGGACTTGCGAAATAGAGGATGGAAAACAGAACAGGAATGAAAAGTGCTGCTTTTTGTTTTGTTTTGTTTTTCCTTTTGTTTCTGAAGAGTTTTACTTTCTTTCAAATAGCGCAAGATGTGTCCAGCTATTTGTTTCCTTGGAAAAAGGAAAAAACTGCCAGACCCTGGTCACAAAAGTTAGAAACACGTTGGTCCAAGGTGGCATCTTGCCTGAAAGCAGGACTGGCTGGAGGGGTGAGCAAGAAGAGTGTGTGTGACAGTGTGGCTGCTTTAAAGAGTGGAGGCACTGCCAGAAGGCAGGGTGGGACACAGAGGTGAGCCCAGAGGAGACAGTGAAGGGTCAGCCACTGCTCAGGATAGCTGACAAGGCTTCCATAATGATGACTTGAATCTCAGTCCTTATAAGCAGCAGTGAATGGCTGCCCTTTTTCCAGTCACAGGCTCAATCTTCGCAGCCAATCTCCCCCATCTGTGCAGGGGACACTCAGCTGCTCAGGGATGAGTTGCTCACCTTCCCACTCTCTTGGCCAAGCCCTGCAGCAATGGGTAACAGCAGCACTTCACACTGCTCTAAATATCATGTCCAGGATACACTGACCTCATGGACCTGCCTGGCAGGAGACACCTCAGTGAAGCAGGGTATCAAAGGACTGGAAACAGTCCTTCAACATCCATGTAAAATGTGTGAATCTGTATAGGCACCTGTCTAAATATGTATGTGTGCATACAAAGAGATGAATGTGTGTGTCACCAGGTGGCAGATCCCTCATGTCCTCCTAACACAGCTATCTCACAGAGCCCTGGATGCCTGCAGTCCTGGAGACATACTTCTGCCTTGTTGGTGCAGGCTGGCAGTGATTTTCCCTTCCTGCTCCTGGTGTGGAAGGATCAGAATCCCAGAGCCAGGCAAGGAGACTTGCTCCTCACCATCCTGTCCTCAGCTAAACCTGGGCTTGGCCTTCTTGCAGCAACCTTGTCCCACCTCCCCAGCAAGGGTGTCAGGAAGCTTTGAGCAGGGTTTGGTGACAAGCTGCGAGGCTGAAAGTTGGCATGTGCGACAGGGCTGCTGTCAGGCTGAGCATGGGCTATGGCATCTGCAGGTGGGGAGGTCCTGAATTCCTTCTCCGTTGCCTCCAGGACTCATGGACAACTCGCAGAGCCTGGGAGAGCAGAACAAGGCAGGACCTTCCTGCAGCCTTCTGCTGCTCCCCAGTGGCCGCGTGGAGAGGCACCACAGGCGGATCCTGAAGGGTGAAGCCCGGACGGGAGACGGGGAGGGAGCTGTGGCATCTCGAAGTGGAGGCCGTGATTTCTTTCTCCATCTTCCCCAGATCTCATAGTTGATTCTCAGCGGGCTGGGGAACAGTAGGGTGACAAGGATGTGGGGGAGATATAATCACAAGCCTAGAGTTTTTTGAAAAGAAGCAAACACTTTTGGAACCTTTCAGGGCAGTAGACAGTACTTTGTGCATTTATTTCCCCAAATCAATGAAAGCTCAAAACGGTCTCAATTTCCTTATCCTGATAATTCACTTGCTTCTTAAAAATATCTTCCTACCTGGTTGTGTTCTGAAATAAAAAGCATGATGGCAAACACATCAAATTTCTAACCTGCCTAGGGTGTTGAAAGCAGTGTAGTTCTTGTTACTGCAGAGAACAAGAAATTGTTTCCTCAGTGTATTCATAAAATTAGTCCTCCAAATTGCCTGAATGTTGTTCCTTTCAAACCCCTTGTAATTAAGGGAAATAATACTGTGGTAAACAACACTGTTTCTTAAGCATCTTGCCAGGCTGTATCACAGCAGGTGCTAATATTTCCCAGTTCTCCCCAGTGGTGCCTTAAGTTTGTAAACTTGAATTTTTCAAGGCTGTTTGGCCTTTGGGACATTGGAGCACTTACCCACACACAGATCTCAGTGTTGTGCTCCTCCTGCTTATGCTGAGGCTCTTGGAGGCTGGAGGTGCCACTTGTGAGACTACTCTGTTGCTCATTAAATGCCCCTGAGGCGGGTGCTGCCATCATCCCTGTTTGCTGTTGCTGGGCACTGAGCTGGCCATGAGGGTGTATGTTGGAGGGACATTTAAGCAAAAAAAAAAAAAAAAAAAGACAATGCTGCTAAGAGAGCAAAGTAGGAAAATGGCAAATACAAGGCAATGTCTCCAGCCATTTCCTACACCTCTAGCAGAGCACCTGTCACCCACTTTGCAAGGCTGTCCTGGGACAGAGTTACTGAGATTACCTGATTTGTCAGGGAGTCTGGGCACCAGACCAGGGCACCACTCTGCAAGTCTCATGGAAGTGTTGCTATCAGTGTGGCTGTGGACCAGACCCTGAAATAGGAGTTGTAGCTCTTGGAGGCACAGGGTTGAAAAAGGGGTTTTTTTTTTACCTGGAAAAAGCTTCAGTATTTGAAAAATAGTTTGTAATGCTCTCCAAATTTTTTTTTTAATTTAAGCACTTAATAAGTTGATTTCCTAGGAAGAAACAGGTATTTCATTAAATCCAGTTTTCCCACTGGCATAAATTTTAGTCAACAGACTGCAGGCAGTTTAATTTTGAGCAGAGTCAGGCCACACAGCACAGAGGCAAGTAGAGCTGTCCTTTCTTTATGGAAACAAGATTGCAGAAGCTTGATAACTGATATGAGGCAGAGTGTCCCACAGAATTTTTGTTGTCTATTTTTTTAACAGCATGGTGTCCCTTATCTTTAGGAAAAGAATGCTTTAAAGTGACTGGAAAGGAACAGGAATACAGCAATAACAGACAAGGATATGATCAATCATACAGCAGAAAAGATACATGCAATTTTCTATTAACAATATAAAATCAATAATACTATTTAATGTGAAACTGCCTTTGAATGTTTGGGGGAAAAAAAAGTTGCTGTGCTTGGAGTAGTTAAAGGTGTTATTGGGACATGGTGCTGGACTTTTTTATAGCATATTTCATCCTGCTGTTCATGTGAGCACAGATTTGCTCCTTCTCATTTTGGTCCCAGCCTTCTCCAAATCATCAACATCCCCTTAGATTTGGAAGCAAGGAAGGGAGAATCTAAATGTCAGTGAGAAAAGGAAACTTCCCTACTAATGCAACTGTAAAGAAAAAACAGAAAATATCCAAAAAATTTCTCCTGAAGTCCAGGAAAATAATAACCAGTACGTCTTAGAGAGAAGTCACTGTAGGTACATGTAAATATAATTATGTACAGTGGGCTATTGTCTATACATACATATAACCTGTATGCTCTTTTATCTATACACGTGTTTAAAATACTTGGACTTTAAATCATGCTTCTAAAAAAATCTCCTGCATTTCAAGAGGCTGGCCACACCATGTGTCCTTTCCCTCACTGCTGACCCAGCTCCCCAAGCTGATGCTCAGGTGCACTGGGCATTTCTACTGTACCCACTAACTTCTGGACCCTTTTTCACAGTCCCTCTGCTGCCACTTGCCCTTCCCAGCCATCCAGTGTGAGTTACTGCTTTGGTGGTGTGGGTACACTGTGGGGTGGCAGAGCTGGGGTACAGGGCAGATCCCCATGGTCCTAACACAAATCTCAGCATTGTCCTACAGGTGTGAGGAGGGCATGGGAGCTTTCTGGGTAGTCTTAGCATTGCCTGGATACTGCTCTGTCCTTTCTACTCTCTCCCCTGACCACTAGGAACCACTTTGCCTGGTGTTCCTGCCACAAGGATGCTTATGATCCCTGGGATGTGCACACTTGTGTTTCCTGGGGAAGTCAGTTGCCCAGAGCTACTGGGATGCTGCCCAGAGAGCTGGTGTGGGCACCACACCTTGGGACAAATGTCATGCCACTGGCCTGGGGTATGTGCCAGTGCACTGGGCCTCCTGACCCAGAGCTGTGCAACGCCCTGATCTTTCCATCTGCCTGAGGGTGTCTCTGCCCTGAGCTTCCAGCTGACTTGGCTGTGTCAGAGCCCCTCCTGGGCCAGCCCTGTGGCTGGTTCCATCCCTTCCCCAGCACAAAGGAGATCATCCTGGAGCTTTCCTTTTCTGAGCAAGCCAGAAAACGTGTACATGCCAGAAGGTCTCACAGAAAGACAGTGGTGTCAGTAAGTGTGCGCCTACTGCAGCAGCTTTCTAGGCTCAACTCTCATGCAGGGAGGTTTGATGGGAAGGCTGGAAAGGATGAGTGCACAGCACTCCAGGCCATGGATGTGCTTGGAGTACAGACCAGTCTTGAGGGTGGATGGACACTCATGCCACCACCCGCAGCTGGCAGGGAGACAAGCCAACAGGGCAGCACAGCGGCAATTTCCCCCGGGCGTGTAGCGAGAAGTCCGCAAACTCCCGTGTCCCGGGGCCATCTCCGCGGCTTGGGCGATCCCCCCGCTTTGCCTGGTGGATGGGACTCCTTTCCCAGGCAGTGGCAGGCGCCTTATCCTCTGGCCGGGCAGTTTTCCTCCCCCGGCCGCTGTTCTCGCTCTCCTTGTTGTGCTCCAGCGGCTCTTTCACAGCGCTCAAGGTCGAGGCCGGCGGGCTGGGGGGTGCGCGCAGCCCGCTGTTTTCGGGGGGTGCCCCCGCGTTCAAGGCTGTCGCTGCCTTCCCACGGCCGCCGCAGGTGCTGCGGGCCCGGTTCTCACGGCTGGCTCTCACAACAACCCCCGCCCGGCGGGACGAGGCGAGGCGGGGCGGGGGACAGGGGTCCCCCCGTGCCCCTCGGCTCTTGGCGGGCGGTGGGTCCCAAGAGTGCCCGGCCCGGGACCGCAGCTGCCCGGCCCGAGGCCGGCGACCCCCGTGTCCCGGCCGGGGCTCCCCGGGGCAGCGCGGCGCAGCCCCCGCGGCGGCGGGGCGGGCGGGGGTCTCGGCGGGCGGTACCCGCGGTGCCCAATGGCCGCCCGCGCCCGGACATAAAAGCGGCGGCCGCGGCTCTGCGCTCCCTCCGCCGGCCGGGCCCCCCGGAGCCGCCCCTCCCCACCTCCGCCGCAGCCATGGGCCGCCCCCCGCCGCCGCCGCTCCGCCGGGCGCTCATCTTCCTCAGCATCCTCCTGCCGCCGCTGCTGCCGCCGGCCGGGAGCGCCGCTGGCGCCGGGACACGCCGCGCCCGTGAGCCAGGACCGAGGGGGGCGGGCCGGTGGGGGGGAAATCCCTGCCTCATCCCCAGGGGCTGCGGTGGGCGCCCGCCGCACCAGGGAAGCTTGCTCATCCCTCCGCGATGGGCAGTGGGGGGTCCCCTGCCACTGAGGATGACCCCGTTTTACTCATCTCCCGCTGGTGTGTCCTTGACGCCTGTGCATACTTGTCACCCTGACAGCATGGGGACCCCTGCGTCCCGAGAGGCCCTGTACCGCTGCCTAAAAGGCTTGGGGAGGGGTCCCTGCCTTCCCTGAGTAGGGACGAGAGGTGCAGTTCTCCTTCCAGCCCCAGAGGAGATCCAGAGGTGCCCTGGATGGGACTGGTCCCTCCCCGTACTGGGCTATGCCGGGACCCCCAGGCGGGGAGCTGCAGGGGGCTGTGAAGGTGGATGCCCGCTGCGGCCGCCCCGCCTGATCCTGGGCCCGGCTCCTTCTTGCCCACAGCGGCTGCCAGCCCCACGTGTGCAGCCTCACGCCAGGCCGCCTGCGTTTCCGGCTGCATCCCCGTTCCCTGGCTCTGCGATGGCGAGCAGCAGTGTCCTGACGGCACGGACGAGCAGTGCGGTGAGTGGCACCCATCCGGTGTCATGGGGCGGCCTGAGGAGCTGTGCTGCACAGACATCATGGGGCCCTGGGGAATGGTGGGGCAGGACAGGACAGAGGCACCTCAGTCTCTGCCGGCTCTGCCTGTGTAGCATCCTGCAGGGACAAATGTGCTCCGGAGATCCTTAGGAATATCTGTGGCATGAGAACACATCCTGGAACTCTGTGCTCCTTGGGCACTGCCAGCACCTGTCCCGTGCCAGGATGAAGTGGACCCTTGTTGTTCTGCTGTAGCAGTAGGTCCCAGTGACTGCGTGTTGTCCCTGCAGATGTTGCCTGTGGCGGGGACCCCCATGTGTGGCAGTGTGACGATGGCCGGTGTGTTTCTAGCAGCTGGCGCTGCGATGGTGCTGCTGACTGCCTGGATGGCTCTGATGAGCAGGACTGTGGTATGTACTCTCTGCTGGGGCTGAGTGGGGGCGGCTGGGGGTGCAGGGCAGGCTGGCGAGCGCTGCGCTGTTTCCTCAGTGTGCGGGTCAAAGAAGGTACAGTGTCCCGGCACCCACCACTGCATCCCGCACTGGGAGCTGTGCGATCGGCACCAAGACTGTGAGGATGGCTGGGATGAGGAGGGGTGTCCCCAGCAGCCCTGCCTGCCTGGGCAGTGGCAGTGCAGGAACAGGGTGTGCATCATGGCTGAGTGGAAGTGCAATGGGATCGATGACTGTGGTGATTCCTCGGATGAAGATGTCTGCGGTAAGCAAGAACACTGGATGCTCCTCCATAGGGTGAGACCTGTCTGGGCCAGCTGATGCTTTGCAGGGCCTCCCCATGAGGCTGGGATCCAGGGTATTGGTCTGCCCTGCTGACATGAGCTGTGTGTGCCATAGCTCCCTGTACGCCTGGCATGGTGCGGTGCGATGAGGGCAAGTGTATCCTGGAGTCGCTGATGTGCGATGACAAGGATGACTGCCTGGATGGCACGGATGAGCCCAGCACATGTGGTAAGTTACACACAGCTGCTGGCTGATGCCCATCTGGGAGGGGAGCCACAGAGCTGTCCTGCCTCATGTCACCCTTTGCTGCATCCCCACAGGTCGGAGCTGCTTTGTACGCAACGGGGGCTGTGCAGAGACGTGTACTGACACGCACTGGGGAGTGCAGTGCTCCTGTGGGGCTGGCTGGGTGCTGCAGGCAGATGGGCAAAGCTGTGCTGGTAAGGGGAGGTCAGGGTGCATGTACTTCCATGACGTGTGGCCTTGGTCACTGACAGCAGTGTCTCCACAGAGCCCGTGCTTCTGGCGAGCGCTGCACCACAGGCAGGAAGCACCTGCCTCTACCCTGCTCCTGCCTGTGTGTCCCGTAAAGATTATATCTAGATAATGTCCCAGCAGCAGCTGGTGCATTTTGGGGCTGAGGCCCATGTTCTGGTATCTAGGCAGCTTGCCTGTAGTCCCAGGGAAGCAGTGGCAGTGCTGTCTGGGGCAGCTCTGTGGCAGACTGCTGATCTCACCTATCCGTGCAGATGTGGACGAGTGCTCCCTGGAGTATGGACCCTGCAGCCAGCTGTGCACCAACACCCCGGGCACTTTCAGCTGTGCCTGTCTCCCGGGCTACACCCTGCGGCATGGCACCGCCTGCGAAGTGACAGGTAGGGAGAGGAGGGGAGCCCAGGCTGCACTCCCCCCAGCCATGTCCCTGTCCCTGTCCCTGAGGGGAGTGCCCTCCCCAGCCATGTCCCTGGCCAATGAGTGACTTTCCTCTCACCCTGGCAGACAATTCAACACAGATCCTGGTGGCCGTGGGGCAGGACCTGGCCCTTCTGGATGTACGGACCCAAGCCTACAGGCCCCTGCTCTCCACTGAGACAGAACCCCGTGCCCTGGTGTATGACCTGCTCCGAGAAACCTACTACTGGCTGACAGAGGATGCAGAGCTCCGTGTCCACCACCCGGGGAAAGGCACACAGCCTCTCTATGCAAGTGAGCAGGACCAAGCGTGCTGGGTGCTGTAGCAGGGCTGAGAGCTGGCCTGCCACCCCATACTGCTTTTCCTGTATAGAGGAAGGGGCAGCCTGAGTTTGTCACACAGTCTGGAGCAGGTGTGCCTTAAAACTGCTCTGTTTCTACAGATGCCGGAGAGGTGAACAGCATCTCTGTGGACTGGTTCACAGGGCAGCTGTACTGGGCCAGCAGCCATCCTCCAGCCATCTGTGCAGGGCTGGGTGATGGCCGTGGTTACGTGACAGTGCTGGGGAAGGACATTGCACCAGAGCAGCTGACAGTACATCCAGCTGCAAGGTGAGCAGTGAATGAGCCAGGGTTGGCCCAGGCTTCTGGGATTGCAATGCTGGTGGTGCCTGCTGCGGGGCTATGGCAGCACTGGTGTTATCCTGTGAAGTGGGTGCTGAGTGCCTGCTCCCAGGTCCCTGTACTGGGTCAACCGTGGACAGAGGGGCCGGACAGTCATTGCTGCAGCTGGCATGGATGGCTCAAACCGGCGGGAGCTCACGGTTGTGTCCATGGAGGAGCCTGTGGGGCTGAGCCTGGACCATGTGGCTGGCAGGCTGTACTGGATCAGCGAGTACAAGGAGGTAGGGATGAGGGGCAGCAGGGCTCTCTCACACCCAGGGAGATGATGAGGTGGGAGTTGGGAGGGTGGCCCTTGTTCCTCTGTGTCCATGGCCAAAGCATGGGAGGGAGCAGGGAGCGGTGCCTAGGTCTAGCATACATCCCTGGGCTGGGAGGAGAAGGGCCAAGGTGTGGGGATGCTACATAGCTACCATGCCTTGCCTTGTCCCCAGTCCATCGAGACCCTGCGGGTGGATGGCAGCGGGCGCCACTCCTTCCACGCTGTTTTGCGGAGCCACACAGAGCCGCTGGGCCTGGCTGTGTTTGAGAGCCGGTTCTTCTGGACCGATGGCACAGAGCTGGTGTCAGCCACCTGGGCCTCTCCCCAGGAGCATGCAGTGCTGCTCCGTGCCTCTATCTCAGCTTTCACTGTGCTGCATGCCCTGCAGCAGCCTCCCAGTGAGTACCTGCATGTTGCTGCACTGCTGCAGGGCTGGCAGCATGGCAGCAACCCCCGCTGCATCCCTGGGTTCTAGGGAAGGCTCACTGAGTTCTGGAGCTCACCAGGTCCTGCCCAATGGTTTGCCTGGTGCTGTGATGAAGGGTTGTGGGGTTGGTACAGAGGGGACCTATAAAACTGTAGGAAAGGCCCATGGCTTTGGGTAGACCTGAGCCCCCTTAACTCACATGACACTGCTACCCTGCCTCCAGCCCTTATCCAGTCCCAGGACAGCCTGTGGTTTTTGGAAACTGGGAGAGATACTGGGGTCATGACTACCTGAGCTTTTAACATCCTCTTGCTCCCAGGGGACACTGCTGCATGTGCTCTGGGCCTGTGCAGTCACCTTTGCCTCCTGTCCCCTGTGCATCCTCGGGGCTACAAGTGTGCATGTCCAGAGGGCCTCTTCCTCCTGCCCTCGGGGAAGTGTGCAGGTGAGCAGGGTCTGGCTCTCTGGAGTGGTATACATCCATGTGAGAGTTGGAGAAGGGTCATAAAGGGCTGTGGCTTTGGTGGGATGAGGTTCCCAGCGCACACCAGTGCTGTGACATTTCTGTCTTAGTTCATTCTGGTGACCCGGCCCAGTATCCCTGGGGCTGTGCTCACACACCGCCCTTATGCTCTGCAGAGCTGTCCATCGTGTATGCATCAGGAAAGGCCATCTCCCTGGTGCATGTGGGCCCTGGAGCACACACCAAACTGGTGCAGGAGTGGCAGGAGCCCCTTCACTTGCAAGATGTGGACTGGCAGAGGTCAGTGCTCTATGGGACAGATGACCGTGGGACTCTCCTGCGTGTTGTGGGCTACCCTGGCTGGAGAGAGGCCATTGTGACTGGGATGCCAGGTGAGACTCTACAGATAGAGATAGAGGGCACATTCCCCTTCCTGATACTTCCTGATGCCTGAGGATCTCCTGGGTGCAGAGGATAGTGGTCTGAGCAGTCTGAGTGGTCTGTGCAGAGCACAGTGAGGCCACGTCGAGGCAGTGGGCAGCTGTACCCTGGGTTTAGGGTCTAGGGGCACCCAGGCAGAGGTGCAGGGTCATGGGACAGCCTCATAACTGCTTGCCTGCTCTTGCCAAGTCTGCTCTGCCCGTGTGGACATCCGCTCGGGGGACCTGTACTGGCTCGCATGTAACCGGAGGGACATCGGGGTGATCCGGACGTCTGACAAGGCCCCGCGCATCCTGCACCGGGCTCGCAGCAGCATCCAGCATCTCTTCTTGGACTGGCAGCGTGACACTCTGTACTGGCTGGCCCGCGGGCAACCCCTGCAGGCGCTGAGCCTGGCGGGGGGTGCTCCGTGGGATGCCTGGAATGAGACATGGCCTGGAGACCTGCCTGCAGCCATGGACAGCAGAGCCTTCAGCGTGCTCTGGAGCTCAGCCCTGGGTGAGCCCTGCTGGTGTCTGAAGCAGGGAGGGGAGGTGGTGGATGTAGAAGGGGTGATCAGCCATGTCCCACATGCAGCAGTTCCCTGCCTGGGCAGTGGGGTGCTCATGGGGCAGACTCGGGACCCTGGCCTCAGCCATGAGGTTCCTGCCATAGCTGTGTGTTGTGGGGTGCAGGGTGAGCCATGAGTGGTGTGGGCAGGCACAGGTCTTACCATGCCTCTGCCTCACAGGCCTGCAGGCACTGAGTCTGACCAAGCAGCAAGCAGTCACCCTGGCACCCAGCTGGTCCCATGGCCTCGTGGCCGCCTTTGAGCCATACCTGGTGTCAGCAAATGGGACAGCTCTGCTGCTATGGGACCGGAGGACGCTGGCCCTTGTGCTGTCCCTGCCGGCAGCGGGTGTGCAGGGAGTGGTGGCCTTCGTGGGTTCAGAGCTGCAGGCTGGTAAGAGTGGCCATGGCTTTGTGCCTGGTGCTGCTGCTGTACCTGACGGGGCTGGGTGGCCTGTGAAAGTCTGAGCTGTGGCAGGGTGCCTGGCTACTGCATGTGGGGTGCTCTGGGAGGTGCCTGAAGTGCGGGGAGGGTATGGTCCCAACAAATCCCAAATCCTCTGCCAGTGCCACCAAGCAAAGAGTCTGCTGTGCCACTCCTTCCACCTGTGACCACCACTGTGAGGACAACCACAAGCACCGCTGCTGCTCGGCTTACCACCCCCACCACAACACCACCGCCAAGCCAGACCACCACTGCACTCAGCACTACTCCTGCACCAACCAGCAAGGCTACTACATCACAAACTACCACCAGACAGTCCACCACCTCTGCACCAACAACTGCCCGGACCACACTGACCAAGACTACCACTGTGCAGCCAGTCACCAGCACCACTCGATCTTTTACAACTAAGATCACTGCCCCACAGCCAACCACAACCACCCCACGCTCAAACAGTTCTGCACGGGTGGTGACACCTACACCACCCCTCCAGTCCAGCACTGCACACCCCCTGACCCCCATTCTCCATCTGTCCTGTTCTCGCACGCATGTGCCCTGCCGTGATGGCACTGGGTGTGTGGCCCAGGAGTACCTGTGTGATGGGGAGAAGGACTGTGCAGATGGCTCTGATGAGGATGGGTGCGCCCAGCTCTGCAACACCCCAGGTAGGAGCCATTCTTCTGTCCCCTGTGCAAAAGGGGTCTGGGTCACCCTGTGCCAGGCCTTCTGCTGCTTCCTAGTGGGGTTTTTGGGACAGGGTCCTGGTAAAGTCCTGGTAAAGTCTGATGCTTGTGATGTGACATACTGGTTCTTTCTGAGCTTGGCACTGGGCTTGAGGTGCTGTTGGAAAAAGATAGAGTTGATCTCACTGCTCATAGTGACCTACATGTGGCTGAGTTGAGACTGCCACAATCACCTTGCTGGGGACCTAGGCTCCTGGAGATGCACTGTCTAGGAGGGACCAAGCCTTGTCCCTTGCGGGGCCTTTCTAGGTCACTGGAGGGCTAGAAGAGGGTCTGGGCACCTTGGCTGCCTTCTGCAGGCAGTGCAAAGCCCCTTGTCTCCCCAGGGGCCTTCCACTGTGCGAGCGGAGCCGTGTGCGTCAGGGCAGGAGAGCGCTGTGACGGGGTGCCACAGTGTCCCGACGGCTCGGATGAGACGGGCTGCTGGACCCCCACGCAGGAGTGTGCCCTGCGCTGCGACGCTGCCACCCGCTGCATCCCCAGGAGCTGGCTGTGTGACGGCCATGCCGACTGCCTGGACCACACGGATGAGCAGGGCTGTGGTAAGACCCTGCGGCTGAGTGGGATGGACTCTTGGGGCTGCCTGCCCCACAGGTGGATGCACTAGGTTTCTTGTGGGTCCTGAAGCAGGCATTGCCCAGGGCTGCCTGCTGAGAGGATGGGGCCAGTGTCCCTGCTCAGCCCTGGCCTTTGCCCACAGTGCTGAAGGAGTGTGGTCCGGCTGAGTTTTCCTGTCGGAGTGGGCAGTGTGTGGCCCTGGCCCTGCACTGCGATGGTGACCACGACTGCCAGGATGGCTCGGATGAGGAGGGCTGTGCTGTGCCCCGGCCGCTGCTCTGCCGTGAGGGTGAGGTGACGTGTTCCCACAGTGGGGAGTGTGTGCCAGAGGCCTGGCGCTGTGATGGTGCTGCTGACTGTAGGGATGGCTCAGATGAGCAGGTGAGTGGAGCAGTGGGGACACAGCCTGTCCCCACTCATGCCTGGGAGGGCAGGTAGCCTTTTTCACCCTCTGCCTTGCAGGGCTGCCCTTGGGAGGAAGAGCTGTGTGAGGACCAGCAGTGGAGCTGCTCCCGTAGCCGTGAGTGCATCCCTGATGTCTGGCGCTGTGATGGAGAGACTGACTGCACTGATGGCAGTGATGAGGCTGGCTGTGAGCAACACCTTTATTTTATTCCCTGTCTTGCCCAGGGGTGGCTGGTGGGTGCCTAGCATGGAGGGAGATGGGTATGTGTCTGTGCTGAGATTAAGGGCCCATGTGCTGGCTGCCTATTCCAAGCAGCTGTGGTGGCTCCAGGTCCTGGGTAGCTGTTCTCCCTGCAGGGAGCAGTGGCCTTTGGATTAATGTAGCCTGAAGCCAGGCTACTGGCGCAGCTCTGGATGTGGCTGCAAGTGAGCTCTAAGCAGCCTCTGGGAGCAGCTAAATCTGCCCCAAATGAGCAGAAGGAGCTAGTGGATGAGGCTCAGGGCAGCCTTCCCATGTCCCTGCAGGCCACCCTGCTCCTTGCCAGAGTAATGAGTACCCCTGTGGGCTGGGGTCCTGCCTGAATGCATCCCTGGTGTGCAACAGCCGGCAGGAGTGCGCGGATGGCTCAGACGAGGGCGGGAACTGCTCTGTGCCCTGCCAGCGGTCCTGTACTCATCTCTGCTACCCCTCACCCCAGGGCCCTGTGAGTGCCAGCAGCCCTGGGGCAGGGGCTTGTCATACCATGATGCCCTGCTCCAGCTGCAGAAGGGAGCCTCATGTCCCCAGGGTGGGCAGCTGATGGTTCCTTTCCCCCCAGCGGTGCTGGTGTGGCCCGGGCTATCGCCTTGCTGCGGATGGTCTGTCCTGCATGGACATAGATGAGTGCACGGAGTGGGGCAAGGGAGCCTGCAGCCAGACATGCCTCAATGCTCCAGGGTCCTACAGCTGTGGCTGTCTCCCTGGCTACCTGCTGGAGCCCGATGGCCACACCTGCAAACTCACTGGTAAGTCCTGGGGTGGCCAAGCAGCGCTGAGGCTGGCCCTGACCCTCTAAGATACACTGAGGGCTGGTGGATACTTGTCCTCCTGTGTCTGCTGCCCATGGGAAACCTCGTAGTCCTGTGAATGGGCTGAGTCCCAGCAAGCTCCAATGCCTGTGAGTGCTGTGTCCCTTGCCTGCATGTCCTGGGACCATGGGACCATTAGTGCTGAGCAGGGTCCGTGTGGCTCTGTGTTACCCCAGGACCAGAGCCCAAGCTGCTGGTGGCTGTGCAGTCCGAGGTGCTGTCCTATGGCCTGCGGAGTGGCCATGAGGAGGTGGTGCTGGCCACTGACAAGGATCGTGTTGTCTTCTCACTCGACTATGACTTGGTGGAGAGGAAAGTCTTCTGGATGGACCTGGCCACAGAGAGCATCCGCTGGCAGGACCTCAGCTCGGGAAAGAAAGGCACATTGGTGAAAGGTAGGCTGTGACAACATGGGGTTAGCAGGGCTGGCCTCCCCCACTGTGCAGTCTCCAGGTTGCAGAGGGGTGCCAAGCTGTGATCCCTTATGTGGAGAAGCACTAGTGGGAGCAAGGTTGGGAGGAGCCAGAGCTTCTGGGATGGAGGGATTTGGGCTGGGAGCATTATGCCAAAGGGCTGTGCAGTTGTCACCGTACGCAGTTGCTGCCTCTTGAATGCATTTCAGGTGTGAGATCAGACTGTATAGCAGTGGACTGGCTTGGGAGAAACCTGTACTGGACAGATGGGGTAGCAGGGCAGATTCTGGCTACTCGCTTGGGGGCTGCCTGGCAAGGGATACCAGAGTACACTGTGGTGATGGATGGAGACCTGGACCAGCCTCACTCCCTGGTGCTCCAGCCTCTGGCAGGGTAAGTCTGGGACAAGAGGACATGAGGACCTCCTTACCATCCCTGCCCTGCCCCATTTTCCTCTGTGGAGGCAGATGAGAGGCTGGGGAAGAGGGAGGATGGCCTCACCTTGTTGCTGTGGGGAGAGAAGAAAGAGCCCAGATACCTGCCCCTGCCCTGCATGGAGCTCTCAATGCACCCATGATGAGATGGGAAGCTCCAGGCTGCTTTTCTGGGCTGCCTTGGTGCTGGGTCGATGCTGTGTCAGGTCCATAGGCTCATTCCTGCCTTCCCACTAGGCTGATGTACTGGTCAGAGGTGGGGAGCCACTCACGGCTGATGGAGGCCAGCATGGATGGGAGTTGGCGGCACGTGCTGCTGGCCCAGGGACTGGGCTGGCCCACAGCACTGGCCCTCGACTTCCCCACCCAGAGGATCTTCTGGCTGGATGAGAAGCTGGGCAGTGTTGGTTCTGCGCGTCTGGATGGCAGCAGTGTGAAGGTGGGGTGGGGCACTGGTGGTGGGGCTCTGATGGGCACCGGGATGGGCACTGACAGGTGCCTCTCTGACAGGTCCTGAAGCTGCGCTGGGTCCGGAGCCCCTTTGCAGCAGCTGTGTGCGAGGGGCAGCTCTACTGGTCGGAGAGGAAGACATGGTCCGTGCAGCAGGTGGACAAGGCCAGCGGCAAGAACAGGACTGTGCTGCTCAAACGGCATGGGCAGCCCCATGGCCTCCAGGTACCTTCTTGGGGAAACCCAAGCCCTGCTGTGCCAGCTCTGCTGATCTCCCATCCTGCACAATACTGCTGTCCTCTGAGCGAAGAGGCACTGGAAGCTGTACCCCCATCCCAGTGATCTTTGAGCAGCAGTCTCTGTGGCCAAGGGTCTCTGGTCCCCTGGGACCATCTCTGCCTCACCATCCTGCCCTGAGCTGGGCTGTGTGTGGGCCCTGGGAGCATAGTGTGCTGTCAGTCATGCTCAGCTCTGCTGGCAGGTGCTGATGGAGCTGAGGCTGAGCCCACTGTCCCACAGGTGATGCACCCAGCCCTGCGCCCTGCGGCCCCCAACCCGTGTGAGGCGCGTGGCTGCTCCCACCTGTGCCTGCTGAGCGCCAGGCACACGGGGCAGTGCCGCTGCCCCACTGGGCTGATGCTGGCCGCCAATGAGACCACCTGCCTGCCCATCCGTGATTCGGCCTTTGCCCTCCTGGTCTCACCGGCAGCTGTGGCACAGGTACCGCCCTCTGGAGCCAGCCCTGGGGGCTGCTGTTCTTACCACTGTCAGGGAAGAGGGGTCCACATCCTAGTGCTGCCTCCTTCCTCTAGGTCTACCTGAAGGACCTGCCCACATCAGCTGGATCCCAAGGGCTTCCCCCACACCGGGCCCTGCCTTTGGCCAAGGTGAGCCGCCTGACAGCTGTTGACTATGCAGTGAAAGACAAGAGTTTGTACTTTGCAGAAGTGGGAGGCAATTCCATTGGACTGCTGCGCCTGAAGGACTGGGGACGGCTGTCCTGGAAGAAGGCAGTAGCTGTGGAGGGCGCGGTGACATCCCTGGCCTTGGACTGGCTGAGTGGAAACCTTTACTGGATTGGGGGGCAGCCACCCACCATCCACGTGGCAGCTCCCAGGGGGCGGTGGGTCCTGGCACTACTCAGCGAGGGGCTGCAGGGTGCTGCCTGGCTGGCACTGTGTCCTCGTGCTTCCACCATGTGCTTTGTCACAGCAGCTGGCAGCCATGGGCATGGCGCCGTGGTGGAGTGTGCAGCCATGGACGGCACTGGCCGCAGAGCGGTCTGGAGGAGAGCCCGGGCTCCCACTGGCCTTGCCTTTGGGGGTGCTGGCACCAGGCTGTACTGGGCAGACCACGGTGAGTGAGGACTGAGCCGGCGCACTGCGGGGCGGTAGCAGTGGTACAGGCACTCAGTCTGCAAAGCACAGCCTGGCACAGCCCTGAGGGGCAGCCCGGAGCCCTCTCTGTTGCCACACTGAAGCCTCTCCACCTGTGCCTTGCAGAGAGAGGAACCATCAGCAGTGTTGAGCTGGATGGATCCCGCTTCCGGCTGGTGCGGGAAGGGCTGCATGGTCTCTCACTCTTTGCTGTAGGAGAAGGCTTTCTGCTCTGGAGCACAACCTCAACCAATGGTAGGTCTGTCTGCTGTGCTTTGCCCAGCTCCTCCTACTGCACTAGGACACGGGTTCTGCCAGTCCCCATGGGGTACAGGCTTGCCCCTCTGTGGGGTCAAGGGGAAGCTAGGGGACCCCCCCACCTCCCAGCTCAGGCACCCTTGTGGGAGGAGGTGGAGCAGTGCTGACCCCATGTGTCCCCAGGCTCCAGCAAGATCTGGCACAGCCGGCTGGAGCAGGCTGAGAACTGGTGGTTCCCGATGGAGCAGGAGCTGGTAGCCATGAGGATTTACAGCCAGTTCTCACAGGAAGGTGGGTCTGGGACTGCCCTAGCCCAGGGCATCTGCGGGGTTCAGCTGTGCCTTGCGGTGGCCATGCTAACCAGCGCTGTTTTGGCAGGCACCAATGGCTGTGCAAAGAGCAATGGGGGCTGTGCCCAGCTCTGCCTGCCCAACCCTGCAGGGAGGCAGTGCCGCTGCTCTCCTGGGTACCACCTGGTGCACGGAGCAGCGTGTGCGCTGGCACCGCCTTGCCCCGCCCTGCTGCAGGCCTGCCCCGACCTCCAGAGCTGCATCTCCAGAGAGCAGGTCTGTGATGGGCACCCCGACTGTGCCGACGGCTCCGATGAGTCTGACTGTGAGTGCCCACCCACAGCCGGGCTGTGCCAAGGTCCTGGGCATGGGACAGCCTGCCCAGGCTCGCCCAGTTTGGCAAGGGGTCTTACCTGAGTCTCTGCTGATCCATGCCCATCCCTCCAGGCGCCTCAGTGAAGGTGGGGACGCAGGTCCCTTCAGTGGCACCATCAGGAATGTCCCACGTAGAACAGGAACCAGTCTCATCCATAGCTGCACCCCAGCCTCGGCAGCCCCGCCCCAGCCTATCTGCAGCCCCTGGCCCCCAGGAGCACGGAGAGCCCTTCGTGGTGCCCCCCAGCACGGAGGAGGTGCTGGGGGCTGTGCCCTGCAGCAGTGAGACGTGCAACCTGCGCGGGGACTGTGCCATCGAGGCTGGCCGCGTGACGTGCCACTGCGCCCTGGGCTATCGTGGCGACTACTGCGAGGAGGCCGAGGTGCAGCCCCTGGCAGGACCCATTGTGCTGGGGGTGGCCGTGCTCCTGCTGCTGGCTGCTGCTGCTGTGGGGGCCCTGGCCTACATGCGGAGGCGGGACAGGCGGAGGAGGTGAGCTCTGGGGCTGCACTGGGCCGGTGCAGCTGGGAATAGAGAGAGACAGGGTCTCTGCCCAGGGACAGTGTGGAGTCCTGATGCACTCCTGGGTTATATGGAAAGCTGCAATCACCCCAGCAGGCTGTTACCAGGGGTTGTGGTAGGACTTTGGGATCTGCCCCATCTCTAGGAGTTGGCCGTGCCATTCTTGGTGTACATTTTTCCCTCTCCAGGACCTCGAGCACTGCTTCCACTCGGGTGCTGACCCTGTACCACCGTGAAAGTGATCCAGAGGAAGAGGATGAGGAGGAGGAAGAGCTTCCCCCCAAGAGTGATACATTTGTGAATGAAGCTTATGAAGGGAAAGAGGTGAGTTGCATCTGGAGCAGGCCCTAAGGACCCCACTGCCACCCTGCAGTGCCCCAGGGCCCAGTGCTGGCATGATGCCCACTCCTGAAGCAAGCTCTGCCCTCCTGCTGAAGGAGAGGGGCAATACCAATAGTGCCTAGAGTCTGACAGGGCCGTCCCACTCTGCCTGTGGCTGGACCCCTGTGCTAAGGTGTGGGGTGGGCTTAGAGAGGTTGGGTCAGACCCTGATACACCTATCTGTGATTTCTGCAGGAGCTGCCAGCCCTGCTGAGGAAAGGACCATCTCACATCAACACCGTAATTTCATAAAGGAACGTTGTGCAGCGTCTCTTGTGCCATTGTGGTTTGTGTCTGGGCTGGGGAGGGGAGGTTGGTTTGCTCTTTGTAGATTTCTAAGACCTAGGGAACATAAGAATGCAGACAAAAACGTTTGGGAGGTTTATCGGGAAGTCTCCAAGTCCAACACACTCTCTGAGAATGTCCCTTGAGTACTGTCCCTCTGCAGCAAGGCTTACCTTGCTGACCAGGGTGCCTTGGGCTCACCTGGAGTAAGAATCTGGCCAAATAACTCTGCAGGAAGCTGGCTTGGCTCTTACCTTGTTATGCAGGGGGCTGAGAAGGATTTTATAGTGGAGTTCTGACCTCCTGAGTGTCCCTTACAAACCAGTGAGACCAGTTTTACCACCTCACACCAAGCTAATTTTGAAAGGGGAAATAAAATGCTATTTTTTTTCTGTGATCTTCCTTCCCCCACCCTCCCCACTCCACCCTGAAGTGGCTGTGCTCCAGGAAGGAGAAATCTCTTCAAGAGATGATTTTGACCATGGGGGGGAAAGTCCTTTGGGAAAGTGCTATAAAAGCTAGCTGTGCCCTTCTACAGACCTTTCCTCCCTGCTTCAGGCAAAACAGGGAAGCTGGGTGTGCCATGCCTGCTGGCTCTCAGCCCAACCTGCCTGGCAGAAAGCCCATAACCATCCCACAGTACAAACGCATTGCTTTGAATTTATTTTGCTTTTTGCACAGTCCAGAGCTGGGCAGAGATGTGAGACAGGTGCTCCCCTCCCCTACTGCCAGCTCTGAAGGTTACACACTTCTGACCTGTATGTTGCTTACATGGGAGCACCAACGCTGTCTCTGCCCAAGCTGTTGTGCATGGTACAGGAAGATGAGGTAAAAGCAGCACAGAAGGACTGGAGCCACCTCTGGTTCCAAATCCAGCATGGCTTTGGCACAGTTGTAGATCCTGGAGCACAGCAGGCTTTTGAGGAAGTTGCAAATATTCAGAACAGGTCCTTGGTCTTGTTTCCAGCAAGAGAGAACCCAGGGGGCTTCAGAGGGGCCCCAGGAGAAGGGCATGGCTTGGTAGGGGCAGGGGCCAGCACTGCTCTTGATGTCAGGGACGAGACTGCTGTTCCAGTGCTGGGGCTACAAGTCAGAATCACAAGGTGGGCTTCTCCCCCAGCGCTGTCCATCTTTCTCATCCTCCAGCACGTCCCAGGGATTGTTGTAAGCTCTACTGGAGCCCGACTCAGCCTCTGTCACAGTGGTGGGGGGCAATTTGGGAGCTCTGCGCTCCTTGCAGCAGTGATGGAAGCTGAGGGTGAGGGCCAGCCCCCCCAGGATTTCCAGACAGCTTCCCAGATAGCTCAGCACCAAGCTGTAGCCTACGGTCAGCGTGCTGCCAGGCGGGGCAGGCAGTGCCCACAGCTCCTGGGTGTACCAGGAGCTGGGCACGAGGCTCATCAGCCCGGAGAGGAGCAGCACCAGCCCTGCCACGCCGGCCACCAGGTGCCGGGGCTCCAGCTGCCAGCAGCGAACACCCAGCGCAGCCACCACCAAGCCCACCAGGGTGACCACCAGCGAGGAGGGCATCAGCCCTTGGGCCACCCGCACGGGCACCTGCTCAAAGTAGCCCAGCCCGTCAGCCTGCCCGCAGAGGCGGTCGTGGGTGCTCTGCCGCTCCCTGCATATGTCCCAGATGCCCTGCTCCCAAACGACGTCCATGGGCTGGTCAGGTACGAGGCTCACCTGCCTCCAGCTGGGTGCCAGCGTGCCCGTGAGTGTCAGCAGGAGCCCGCAGGGGCACAGCACCAGCCCCACGATCATCTCCGCCGGCGTCCGCATGCTGGGGACGTGGGTGAAGCGGGCTCCAGAGGGCTCCCGCTCGCCCGAGGTCCGCGGGAGCTCCGGGGCACGCAGGACAGGAGCTGTGGCACCGGTGCGGGCAGGGCGGGGGTCCCGCGGCCGTGCCGGAGCCCCTGAGGCCGTGCCGGAGCCCCTGAGGCGGGCAGCCCGCGGAGCCGTCCCAGC
Organism: Agelaius tricolor; assembly: GCF_023055355.1. NCBI lineage: Eukaryota > Metazoa > Chordata > Aves > Passeriformes > Icteridae > Agelaius > Agelaius tricolor. The sequence continues at coordinate 20,179,804 of NW_027269268.1, forward strand.
CCGGGCCGGGCTTGGAGAGGTGCGGACAGGAGGCGGTGCCGACGGGCGGGGCCCGGCCCGGGCTGGCCGGCACCTGCGGCGGGGACAGCGCCTTCCAGGGGGACAGCGCCTTCCAGGGGGACAGCGCCTTCCAGGACTGCCGGAGCCCGCGGGAACAGCGCCTTCCAGGGCTGCGGGAGCCCGCCGGGAGCGCCGCATCTCCGGCCCCCGCTGTCCCCTCGCAGGTGGCGGGATGGGGGCCGTGCCCGGGCTGCTGGGGCGGCGTAGGACCCTGTTACAGCTCCCTTCGTTAACTGCATGCCAGCTTATTTTGCTATCAAATTAGCTAACTAATCAATTAAAATAATTAGGATGAAATGCTGGCAGATCTCACATTTGGTAACTGGCCCAAGAAACCTCCCCATCTCCCTGTCCTTCAGGGAGAGCTGCTGGGCTCGGCCCTGCTCCTCCCGTCCCACGCTGCCCTCAGAGGGCACCCGCAGCAGCCTGGCTCTGGGCAGGAAGAGTCCCTGGGATGTCCACTGAGACAGGTACGGGAAATCACCACATTTGAGAACGCCAGTGTGGGATTTTGAGCCCCAAAAAGCACTCGTCCTGGGCCTCGCCAAATTTCCCTGAGTTTCTGCCAGTCACACTGAGCCCAGGAGAGGGCAGCATCCTCTGTGGATGGATTTGGGATGAGCAACGCCGGCTGAGCTGGAAGGCTGGCTCTGTGTGTGCCCCACGGCATCTTTGCGCTGCTGGTTCCTGGCCTTGGAGGGAGGGAGGAAGGAAGGCCTTCCGTCCAGAGGGCTGCGTGGGGCTGTGCTGGACCAGCTGCCCCCGGCTCCCTTCCCCACTCCTCCGTCCCACAGCTATTTCCCGAAGTCCTGAAGCCCTTCAGCTCTCTGGGTGCCAGATCATTTTGGGGAGGGATTTTGAAGTTGTTGAACACTGGATCTTAGTCCAGCTGGAAGGCAGGGGTGGGTTGGACTCAGCCAAAGGCTCATGTCTCCAGCCACATCTACAGAGCAGCCAGATGAGCATAGCTCCAGAACGGGAACACCTGGCTTTGTGGTATGTAGCCAGTAGCTTGCTAAAACTTGGCACTCCTCATCTGGGAAACTAAGCCAGGGGTTGCTGATTCCTTTCCTGTTCAATTAACTTCTGTAACTTTTACCCTACTCCAGCCACTGACTCTGTGCCAAGGCACTCACTACTGCCCTGGGAGCTGTGGGTCCAACCAACACACCAAATGCTGCTGGCCTGATGTGTTTCTTGAGTCTGCCTTCTGCCATGGGATCCCCACACAGGAACAGGTGCTGCAAGCCTGAAACCTTATAGTCCTGACTCCCTTGTGAGCTGTGTCTGGACACCTTTCCATCTGGACACCAAGTGGAGGTTGGCTGTGAAATGTAGTGCTCCTGGAGGAGAGGGGGGCAGAGGGAAAGGGCTGGAAGCAAGCTGGGTGGCACAGTGCCATGGATGAGTGCCTATCAGTGCCCTTTGCCTCCTGCCCGCTCAGGAGGCTTTTACCAAGGTGACAAATCACAGCTTGGTGGCAGTGCTGTCAGGTGTAGCAGTGGTTGCCCATGGACCATCCAAGCCAAGCTGTGAGCAGGTGATAGCAAGCCCTGAGTCCTGCATGGCTGGCCAGGACTTATCTGCCCATCCCAGAAGTGTGGGTAGGCGTGTGCCAACCCTGATGGAAAGGGAGGAGTTCTCCATTTTGTTGGATTTGCCCACATTTTACCCAGAAAGGCTAAGAAACCTAGAGGGTAATGCCCACCCTAAGCTTTGCAATGCCTGCCCTAGAATCCCTCTCTTGCAGCACCTTTCTTTTTCTCTTATCTGTTCCTCCAGCAGTGCTGTGCCCCTCTTTCCCTTGCTCATGCAGGCTTGAGTCTGGGAGGTGGCCAATCCTTGAATCTGCAGCTGCAGCAGAAGCTGGATCCCAGGAATATCACAATTATGCACCAGGGCAGGTTTAAAAACCTGGGCCTTTCCAATTTATTAATAATGCCCAGGAGGATGCATTCTGCCCTTTGGGCTGATGCCCAGGCTCCTGGCTGTGGGACAATGATAAGCAGATTAGGTGATGTGGCCCTGATGCTGGATGACCTGCCCTGAGTAAGCCTGGGGAAGGAAATGGGATTAACAGAGCTGTTTCCCGTTGCCATAAAGTTATAGATTGTTCATTTCTTCTCTTTTACTTTCTAATGAGGTGGTATGAAAAGAAATTCAAAGAAGAGCCTGGCCCTTTCCAAGCTCTGGGGAAGCATTTAAAGCCATCTGGCCTCAGAGATAAAATGGTCTGGCTGAAACTGCCTTCCTTCCCACATTGCCCTAGCTACTGAGTGGGAAAAGCCACCTTACTTGGTGTTTCCTACTTCTCCAAGGCTGTGACTTAGTTTTTTCCTACGCTGTCACAGTCATCTCTTTAAGAACATGATGGAAACTTTATCCAGGCCTGGTTGACTTAGCTTGCATTTTATTACTATTTTTTAATACCCGTTGTAAATTGGAAGAGCAGCAGAAGGCCTTGAGCTAATTGGACCTGGAAAAGTTCTAGGGCAGGATAGTCAGAACTTGATTCCAAGGAAGAATTTTTTTTTAAAATTCCATGATGAGGTATTTAGTGTTGAGTTGCTTCTTCCAGCCTCAGATAGCTGCATCACTGAAGGCTGGGAATGAATTCAGGGCAATATTCCTGTGTTCAATCTCTTCCCTGCCTCTCTAGCTGTCTGCTTCCAGCCACTAGTGGTGATGGCACCCCGACTGGACAAGTACTGGTGTCTCTTAGGTGACAGTGTGAGGTCAGTGTGGATAGGACCAGAAGCTTTTGGATTACCCCATTGTCACACCAGCTGAGCAGGGTTTGCCTGATGCCAGAAATGGCCAAAGAACACACACACACAACAATCTCCACAGCTTCCTATGTGATTCGTAGTCTGATCAGACTTCTAGGCCCAACTGAGCTTTCAAAATGTGGCTCTGGAGAGAAGAGCTTCCCTGAACAAAGTTAGCACTGCCCCTCCATTGTTGGCACTGAGACTTGGGGACAGGAGGGTCCTTTTCAAGGAGGTTATTCCAACTCCCTTCCTCAGCAGCAGCAGGATCTCTCACCATCCTGTTTGCTGTGTGAGGAACAGTTGGGGCCAGGGCTGTTTAGCAGGAGCCTGCAGCTGGTAATTCCTGTTTACATCCCACTGACCCTGGGGCTTTGCCTGTGTCACATATGGCAAGATGCCCCCATACCACCACAGTGCCTGCGTGTCCTGCAAGTTACACTGTACCTGATTCCTTCTTGGGCTCAAAGTGGGCTTGGCCCATGCTGGACACCAAGCCACAAGGCTGCCAGGTCTGTGGACATGCACTGTGCCACCCTGGGTTGCTCTGTGATGGCAGGTAGCCAGTAGGCACAATAGCTGACTCTGGCTGTGTATCATTTATCTTCTCTCTCACCTGAGGAGAATTCACTTTGCAGAGTGTGGCAGTCACCTGTGTCTTGCCTGATGTAGGAGATGGGAACTGGCTGAGAACAGTGCCTGTGCAGGCAGGACCTGCACTTAGGGGGCTGCAATTTCCTCTGGTCTAGACACTTGTATAGCTCCACTATCCATCTGTGTTTACCTTTCAGTTTAAACCCTAAATCCCTGCAGGCTGGGATCAAAGCACGATGGCTCAAACAGTCCATGCTGTGCTTTTTAGCATTAGACCTGGCTGTCTAAGCCTCTCCTCAGTCTCCATCCCAAAGGAAAATTTCCTTAGCCAGGTGTCCAGGTTGAATTATTTTGTTCTGACCATTCAATTTTGCTACTTTTTCCTCTAGCATTTCACATGGGGCCATTTCTAGGAGTGCAAACTAAAGATTCTCCTTGCTCTCAAGCCATGGCCCCTGCAGCATGTGATTGCAATTGGAACACGCTCTGCATTGTGCTAACAGCTGCAGTTGCAATGGGCTTCTCCCAGCCCATCTCCCAGCTTCCTCCCTGGACACACACACTGCTGTCTTTGTGCCTGCTGGGAGGCCAAGGATGAGCCCCAGGCAGGACAGGCTCTGTGATCCCCCTGGCTGGTTGAATGTGGAAGAGAGATCTGTGTGTGCTCCCCAGAGCTCCCAGCAGGCAGCTTCATGCCCCAGCACCCAGCAGGCAGCTCCATGCCCCAGCTATCCAGCCTTTGTGCTGGCACTTCCACAAGCAGATTTATCAGCTTTCCACTTGCCCGTTGACCTGCCCCCCTTCCAGGCTGGCCATAGTGGTAACAGCAGCCCTGAGGATGCACTCCAGAGGGGTTATCTGAGAGAGGGATGTGTTGGGCATTGAAGGGCTTGCAAGCACCCATACTGGCAGGTCTCACTCCAGGACTGTGACCCAGCAGTGGCTTAATATACCCAGGCCTGTGGCCATTGCAGTTTTGGCTGTTCCCCCTGCTCAAAATTCGGTGTGAGGGAGCTGCAGTTTGGGGTCAGCATCCTGTAACGCCTGCAGGGAACAGTAAATCCATCAGTGAGCACTGAGGCTGTTCCTGCTCTCTTTCTGCAGCCCAGCTGTGAGTCTGAGCACTATTCAGACTGGATCCTGGGAATGAGCTGTTGAAAGCCTTATTAGATGCCCCCCAGGTATTCACTCATCCGTTAACCTTGCTCACTTTCTAAACTGCTGCACTTGGACTTGCCAGATTGCCCAGTGCTGCTTTCAGTTCCGAGAATGATACAAAAAGCATTTTTGCAGCTGTATCTATTTTTGTCTGACTCAGTCCTGAAGTGGTTGGGAGTAGTTTAGACATGAAGCCCTTGTGCTAGGTTTTGGAGGTGCAGCCCTTTTCAGACAGGAGTAAGAGAGCAGTTAAAGCTGTGTCTGGCTGTGGAAACTGCATGTTTGTCCAGTTCCTGGGCTACAGATCTTGCAAGCTAAAGGGCAAAGCTAATGCTCGTGGGTGCGCAGCATGTTGCAACTGGCAAGGCAAAAGCAGTGCTCCATGATGGAGGTTCATCCCATTACACTGTAAATGTGACTCATCTGCAGGGACTTTGATCTCCCATTGGGCTGAAACACCTGAAACCAAAGTGCAGATGGCTTATACATGTGCCTTTACACATTTGCTGGGAGTTTGGTCAGCTTTGTGGGTCAAACCACTGGACATATGGCCAAGGCCACAGTGGAAAAGACCTGCTTAAACCTTTCCCCTTGAGAAAGCCCTGGGTAGGAGACAGCTGTGCCCTGTGCCTGTTCTGGAGGCTGAGAAATTGTGCAACTTCTAGTATATGGGAATGCGTTCTAATAATTCTGCATGGAGAGAGAGCTGCATCTTGCTCCTGTGTTATTTCATTGAGTTACGGAATGTTTTGGGTTGGAAGAAACCTTCAAGATCATCTACTTGCAACCTCCCCCACCATGGGCAGGGACAGCAGACCAGGTTGCCCAAAACCCCATCTAATCTAGCCTTCAACACTTTCAGGGATGAAGCATTCACAAATTCTCTGGGCAAACTGCTCCAATGACTCACCACCCTCACAGTATAGAATCATAGAATATCCTGAGTTGAAAGGCAACCACAAGGATTATCCAGTTCAGCTACTGCCCCTGCACAAGACAACCTCAAGAATCACACCATATGCCTGAGAGCATTGTCTAAACACTTCTTGAACTCTGGCAGGCTTGGTGCTGTGACCCCTTCCCTGTAAAGAATTTCTTCCTAATATCTAATCTAAACCTACACTCTTTCAGTGTAAAATCATTAACCCTTGTTCTACCACTACATTCTCCCGTAAAATATTCCTCTCCAGCTCTCCTGTAGGCCCCTTTAGATACTGGAAGCTGATGTAAGCTCTCCCCAGAATTTTCTCTTCTCCAGGCTGAGCAACCCCAGCTCTCTTAACCTGTCTTTGTAGGAGAGATGCTCCAGCCCTCCTCTGGACCTCCTCTGGACTTGCTCCAACAGGCCTATGTCCCTCTCATGCTGGAGGTCCCAGAGCAGGATGCAGCACTCCAGGTATGTTGGAACTCAGTACATCCCTGCAGATGTCCAGAGTTGCCAAGGACCCCACCAGGGGGCTCGGAGACCCTGGCATGCAGCCCAAAACACCTGGGGATTTGATTATGACCCCTGGAGCAAGTTACCAGCTTTGTATGAGGACCTGAAAGTCACAGAACTTTGAATAGTATAATAATAAAATTATCACAGGGTGAAAATGTAGATTTTAGGATTTTTGGTATGGAGGTTATGGGGACAAGGTGGAGGAACTTGGGCATGTCTAGCCTTTCTTCTTCTTCTTCTTCTTGATTTTCTGCAGTGATGTTGGCACTTTGGGATTGGTTTAGAGTAGAAGTACACTGTCTAACATAGGTGATAGGTATTGGGAATTAAATGTAAATATGTTATACGTAGTTTGTAGTATAAAAGGACAACACCGCCTCGGGGGCGGTCAGAGTGCCTGTGGCTGCCCTGCTGAGCAGACCTCCACTGGGCAGAAAGAAAATTTTATAGATAAGAATTAATAAACAACCTCAAGACCGAAAAGTGAAGAATCCAGACTCGTTCTTCAGCCACACAGGCCAAAACAGAGACATCCCACACATCTCGGGGCAGCAATTAACAACAGCAACCTGAGACAGGTAGGGTCTCACTAAAGTGGAGTAGAGGCACAGAATCCCCTCCCTTCCCCTGCTGCCCACGCTGCTTCGAATGCAGCCCAGGACAAGTTGGCTTTCTGAGCTGCAAGGGCACATTGAAGATCATGTTCAGCTTTTTGTCCACCAAAATCCCCAAGCTTTTCTCCTCTGTGCTGCTCTCAATCTATTCTCTACCCAGCCTGTATTTTTGGTTGGGATTGCTCCAACCCAACTGTAGGATCTTACACTTAGCCTTGTTGAACATCTCAAGCCTGCCCAGGTCTCTCTGGATGGCATCCCTGCCCTGCAGCATGTTGGTCACACCACACAGCTTGTTGTCATCTGTGAACTTGCTGAGAATGCACCCGATCCCCCTGTCCCTGTCACTGACAAAGACATTGAACAGCTCTGGTCCCAGCTGAGACCACCTAACACCACTTGTCACTGGCCTCCACTTGGACATTGAACAGATGACCACAGCTCTTTTAGTGCCACCACACAGCCAATTCCTTGTCCACTGAGTTGTCCATCTGCCAAATCCACATCTCTCCAGTTTAAAGACAATTATGTTTTGTGGGACAGTGTCAAATGCTTTGCACAAGTCTGAGTAGACTATGTCAGTTGCTCTTCCCTTAGCCACCAACACTGTAACGCTCTCACAGAAGGCCACCAAATTTGTCAGGCATAATTTGCCCTTACTGAAGCCATGCTGACTGTGACCAATTACCTTATTATTTTCTATGTCCTTTAGCATAGTTTCCAGGAGGATCTGCTTCATGAGCTTGCCAGGCACCAAGGTGGCACTGAGAGCTTGTAGTTACCTGTGTCTTTCTTATTTCCATTTTTAAAAAATGCTTCCCCATTCTCAGTCAGTGGGTGCTTCACCAGACTGCCATGACTTCTCAAATATGATGGATAGAGGCTTAGCCACTTCTTCTGCCATGTCCCTTTGCACCCACAGATGTATCTCATCAGGTCCCACAGATTTGTGCAAATTCAGGTTTCTGAGATGTTCTCAAACCGTTTCTCCTACAGCAAGTAGTTCCTCATTCTCCCAATCCCTGCCTTTGGCTTTTGCAAGTTGGCTGGTGTGGCTGGAGCACTTGGCAGTGAAGACTGAGGCAAAAAAATCATTGAGTACCTCAACCTTCTTTATGTCCTGGGTAATCAAGTCTCCCATTCTCCCTTTTATTACTGATGCACCTATACAAGCTCTTCTTGTTGCCCTTGACACCCTGGTCAGGTTTAATTCTGTCAGGGTGGGCAATTCCTAATCTGATCCCTGGCTGCAATTTATCTGTATTCCTCCCAGGCTGCTTGGCCTTGCTGCCACTCTCTGTAGCCTCCCTACAGGAGGGTTTGAGTTTGAGTTTGTCCAGGGGCTCCTTGCTCATTCACATGGGCCTCCTGGCATTTTTGCCAGTCTTCCTCTTCGTTGGGATGCATTGCTCTGGAGCTTGCAGGCGGTCATCCTTTAATACTAGTCATCTTTCTGCCCCTCTTCCCTTCAGGCCTCTACAAAGCAGATCCCTGAAGAGGCCAAAGTCTGTTGTGGCCAACATGTAGGACCCAGTATTTGGCCTTGTCATACCTCGGCCCCTCAACCCAGAGCCTTCCTACCAGCAGATCCCACGTCCCACTCTCTCCATGGGGTGGACTGATCCAATTTCAAAGTGTTTTATACCTGACTTGAATTGAATTTCATCTGGATCATGTCAAATCCTGTCTTTGCCAGGTCTTTAAGGTCATCTGATGGGTTTACTTTCTGGCATTGCTCTGGCTTTGTTTTCTTTAACATTTTCCACAATATTTCTAAGACAGTGTATTGTGATTTCTAACCCACAGTATGGAAGCAGTGAATAGTATAAAAGCCAGGACCATTTTCCTGCGGTTCCTTTTTGTATATTTCTTTCTAGTCTGACTGTAAGCCAGGAATAGCTCTTGTAAAGGTGCTTTATTTGCTCTAATTTTACATCCATCTTTCATCTAGATGGTATTTCCCTTTCTGACAAGAAGTCTGAATGGGATAACACAAAGTCCTTTATGGAGGTCAAAATTTTCACATCTGCTGCTTACCCTTTATCTGCCAGATCTTTGAGAGAGAAAATTTAAATGGTTTGGTATAAAATAGTTCTTAAGAAATTGCATTATTCCCTTCTCAGTCCTCATACTAGCCCCTTGGTGCCTCTGAACTAATCCTTTGTGTAGCTCAATTTTCTAGACACTGAATTATGGATCTATAACTTGACTTCAAGCCTTTTAAACAGGATGCTGTGCTCATTCTGTGCCATTTCCTTGTTTCCACTCCAGAAGGTCTTGGAGAGCATGGCTTGGGAACTGGAGACAGCTCCTCCTCTGATAATGAGTGTTGCTGTAGCTCATACACATTTCAACTGGCTGAAAATTCAGGAACCTCTTCTTTCACAATCTTGCCTCATTTCCCAACTCCTTTCTCTTCATCATTAAGGCTGAATGCTGGGGCAGGAGTTTGGCTGTAGGTGCCTAAGAGAGAGACTGCAGTCATCATTTTATCTTGGTGGTTTGTGGAGGGTAATGGATCTCTTCAGTGAGATAGTCACCTCTAGATTCAGCTTTTATGTGGAAGCTAAATGCACAAAAGGCAGAAGAGCCATCAGTTTCTTCCATGTGCTTTCCTCAAATGAATAAGAGTGACGTTCTCACCCACCTCTTGGTCCTTCCTCTTCACTTTCCCAGTGTTGTTTCTCATGTCCATCACATAAGCTGTCTCCTCACTGGAAGCCAACACAGAGCTAACTGGTTCAGTCTAAGGCCACCTGCAAATGTATGAGCTTTGCTAATTCTGAGATCTTTCCTCTGCTCTGTCTTCCCCCTCTCCCTCCCCTTTTATAAAAAGCTGGTTGCAAGTAATTACTACTGTGGCACTGGGATTTTAGGAAAAAAAAATCTCCCCTAAGAGGAGAGGCAGCCCTGGGACAACTCTTCAGAGCAGAGCTGGCCTGTCACCTTTGGGGGTTTGGTAGTGTTGGTTAGACAAAACCACCTGGATTGCTCCAGCATTGGGAACAGTCTTGCTCCTAGAGGCACGCTGGACCAGAAACTGGGGAGGGCTCTTCCAGACGGTGCTGCCATGGGTCTGCAAAAGAAAATATTCAATCCATACCAAAGCTGGGTTATTCTCTCACATCAGGAGCACATCTGCACTGCACTTGGACACCGCAGCCCTCTCTTTCTGCAAGGCAGCCCCATGTTACTCATAGGTACGATGGCAACGCAGCACATGCAGGAGAGCTGACCTTGCATTCCTCCCTCAGGCCTGTCACTGCATTTGGAATAGCCTTACTGAAATGTCTGAACTTGCAACCTTGTTGCTGAGCTTCCTGAGCACCACAATTTGGGATTTAGTAGTAGGGCTGGGAATACTTCCAACTTTTCCCATGGCCCGGACTGCCTGGATGCCCTGGGAGTTGGTGCCTGTTCCATTGCTCTATTGTCTTTGCTACTGCAGCAGTAATTAGGATAAGGTATAATTACAAAGTTTGCTCTGGGGCATATGCAAGGCCATTGAGCTGCATCGAAAAGTGTCCTCTGTGTTTTCTGCTCCTTTTATTTCTGTGACAAATGCAGACTCTTTGGTTTAAAGGGCGAAGCCAGTGGCAATGTAGGTATAAGCTTGCACTAAGTTCTTCTTCATCCTACAGACCCTTCATCTGTCCTCTCCAAAGTAGCCTGTGGGTACTCAAGATGTGAAATATGGCAATTGTGAATGCAAACAAATTATTGTAGTTTAGGTGCTTGGTGGAGAAATAATGGCCAAAAAATCTGGAGATGTGTCCTGGAGGTCAGCAAGAGACAAAAGAAAAGGTAGTCCCATCTTTTGGAGACACCCAGGATTATCCAGGCAGCACCAGTGCTACCTGGCACAGAGGACTCACTGGGCATGTTTTCTGAGGGTGGGCAGAAGGTATCATGCAAGTATGGCTCAGCGTGGCTCTTCTAGCTTTTAGTGCCTGCCTTTGGAGGATGGAGTAATGGGCTTGCTCCCAAGGCACACCCCAAGTCAGACAGCAAAGAAGACCCATTTTTTTCCAAGTTCACTGCAGACCTTGGAAAATATGGCAGTTTACAGCTTGGTCCCTGAATAAACTTGTGCATGTGTTTGCTAACTACCACCAGTATTCTTCCCTCAGCCCTCTGATTCACCCAGACCTACCTTGTTTTCACATACCAGCAATGCCTCCGGAACTGGGCAGTTATCAGAAGACAATGAATCACCTAAAACATCTGCTAACTCATTCTGTAGGAGCTCATCTTACTCATAGCACAAATTCCAACTCTCAGCTGCTCTGAAAATTTTTTACCCACAATATATGCAGCCACTCCCGGTCACATTTTTGCCATCTCAGTGAGGGACACAGGCCCACATAGCTAGAAGACAAGGTCAGCAGCTGCACATCTCACAGGGAGACCAAGGATTTCCTTTCCACTCAGGAAGAGACTGGTACTCATCCCTGATGCTTGTCTTTAGAATTTTTTTTTTCAATGGTAGAGGTTCCTTTTGGTTCTGAGTTTTTTTGCTATAACACCAGACAGAGAATTCCACTTGATGGCTGGTGCCTCTAGTGCAATAATGTGCCAGCAGGCTTGTCTTAGCAGGGCTGACCTTTCAGAGAGATGTTCAACTTGATGTCAGATACAGCTGCAAAGCCAAACAGGATCCAGTTCTGATGCTGCTTTTTCTTCTACCTTGGCTGGATTGGCTCCTAGACTGCTCCATAAATCATTGTCCAGTGATAAAATACCAAGGGGGGCTGGGTTTGTCTGATGCTACTCTTGAGAACTCAGATTTTATCTCAGTAAACACAGCCCCTGGGACTTGATGATCTTAAAGGTCTTTTTCAACCTAAACAATTCTATAATTCTATGGGCTTTATGCACCTTGGGTATTCTTGGGTAGGAATGTTATTCTGGGCCCTAGATGAGGCACAACAGTACTATCAAATGGTTCTGTTCCAAGAAATAGGAAGATTTCATCTTGGTTTGTAGCATAACCACTTAGGAATCCTGTCTGTGTTTCAGGGGGAAGATCTGTTCAGTATTGCTGTACCTTCTTGTATCTCTATGTTCCCTTGGACTGTATCCTTAGCAATCACACCCTCTGTGCCAGGAAGCCTGTAAGGCATTACAGACCTCAGGTCTCAAGTGGCTTTTTTGCAGGTGGGCAACATTTCAACCAGTTCACTCTGTCACCTCATGTGGGTATTGTCCCTCCCCTTTGTGGCTGTCAGCTGGCTTAGTCCTGTGGCATAAGTGTGTCCTCCTGTGAGGGGTTATTGCTTCACTCCATCACAGAATGGGTGGAGGTGGGAGGTACATCTGGAGGTCACCTAGTCCAATTGCCTTTGTCAAGCACAGGCACCTAGAGTAGGCTGTCCAGGGCAATGTCCAGTCAGCTTTGGAATACCTTCAAGGATGGAAATTCCACAGCCTCTCTCTGGACAACTGTGCCAGTGCTCAATCATCCTTATAACAAAGCTGCCTTCCAGATTGTCAGCCTCCATCTTGTATGAGAATTTAGATGGAGTCTGTGCAACTTCTCTGGGCAATCAGTGCTGGTGATTAGTCATTCTCACAATAAAAAAGTATTTCCTTGTGTTCAGACAGAACCTCCTCAGTTGTGCCCACTGTCTCCAGTCCTGTCACCAGGCACCACGGAAAGGAGCCTGGTTTCACCTTCTTTGTCCCCTCCCTTCGGGTATTTACATAGATGAATAAGATCCCAACTGAGTCTCCCCTTCTCCAGTCTGAACAACTCAATTTCTCACAATCTTTCCTGACAGGGAAAATGTTCCAGTCCCTTCATCATCTTCATGCCATGTCTCTCTTGTAATGTGGAGCCCAGATCAGAAACAATACACCCAGAGTGGCCTCACCAGTGCTGAGCAGAGGCAAGGATTACCTCCCTCCACCTGCTGGCAGCATTCCTCCCAGTGCAGTCCAGGCCACTGTTAGCCTTTGCTGTGAGGGTGCACTGCTGGCTCATGGTCAACTTGGTGTCCACCAGGTCCCTGAGGCCCTTTCTGACAAGCTGCCGTCCAAATGGGTGGTCCACGGGGTGTACTGATGCCTGGCATTGTTTCTTTCCAGATGCATTTACTTTCCACTTCTCTTCGTTGAACTTCATGAAGTCATTGAAGCTCATTTGCTGTCAATCCATTTCCCCAGCCTGTCCCTCTGAACGGCAGCCAATCCTCCCAGTTTCCTGTCACCAGTAAACTTGCAGGGGACACAGTCTGCCCCATCATCCGTATCATCAATGAGGATATTGGACAGGATCGGACCCAGTCTTGACACTGAATAGCATCCAACAAGACTTCCTACCCTCAGGTGACACCTTCTGGGTTAGGCCATTCACCCTGTTTTCAACCCACCTCACCATCTGGAGTTAGAAAGGCTAAAGTCCAACTGGAATTGAATTTGGACACAGATATTCAAACAATGTTCCCATATTCCTCCCAGGCTCCCTGTCCTCATCTGCCCATTCTGTCCTTCCTAAAAGCCTGTATCCCTCTGCTGCCACACTCTAGTCATGGGATTTATCCTCCCACAGAACTGCAGCCCTGCAGCAGCACACACATCTCAGATTCCCCATCCTGCACACATGAGTGTACAGGTGTGTTAGAGAGTTCCTGGAGAGGCTGTGGGGGATTTCTCCACAGTGGTGCCACAGCTCCTTGCTGAAGCCTGGTGGGTGATTTTGCGATCCCCTCCTGTCACACCACCCTTTGTTGAGCCACACCATGTGCCACTCCCTCCTAGGGCTGCTGACTGCTTTCTCTCCCTGTCGCTCCTGGTTCAGACGGTGGCTTTGAGCACACAGACGCGCTGACGTTTCCTTGCAGCCGTGCCCATGCTCCTGGGTGTGTCAGCCGACACTCAGTGTGTCCATTAGCTAATTGAGCTAATTGAGTTTCGCTGTTTGCTTAAACTGCACCGAAAACAGTTTGCATTCCATTGTCTCCATTTTCCTGTGAAGTACGACTGACTGCAAACTTTTAGGAGCAGCAGACTTCCAGAAAACAGACAGATCTCTGTCTTGCACCTTCCTGCAGCCATAAGAGCACAAACTGGGCATAAGAAGATTCATCCTCGGCCCAGGCACTTTGTTGATGTGTTTCTAGGGTTGGTCCAGTCTTGCTGAAGGCTAAGTGGTTGATGACTGCATTAATCTCACCTGCTGCAGGTGAGATGGTGCTTCTGTTCCCTCTCAGAGCAAACTCTGGTCAAAGGTTGATACGATTGATACACATGCCTTAGTCACTTCCCAGTTGACTTGGAGAGCTCCATTTTGAAAATGTCCTAGGAGACATGTCTGACAAATCTCTGCCAAATGAAGTTTAGCTCTGAAATCCACTGATTTTCCTCTAAAAAAGTCCCCTTTGGGGATTTCCCAGGCTAGGTGCAGCCTAGGGTGGGATATTCTCTGCACTTGTTCCCTGGCAGCCGGGCCAAGTGCTCCAGCTGCTCCTCTCTCAGTAACCACAAACACTCAGGATGTGTCAGCACAGATGCAACCCTGGGTGACATGTACTAGTGGGGCTCGTTTGTCATGTAAATGGGAATGGATGGTCTGGCAAGGAGCTGTGGGAGTTCTTCAGTGCCAACACAGATCCCCCCCTACCCTGGACAAAGTGGTTTTGGTTGATGTTCTGCTTGTGGTGTGGAGGCAGGGACAATTCAAGATCACCAGGAGCTGCCAGCTGGACACCAGCTGGCAGGACACCTGGAGATGGGGAGCTCAGCCTCTTGCTTTGGCCCTGGTGTCTCCAGGCTGAGTATGACAGTCTCCAGGGCCAGAGCATTTCCTTACAGGACAGCAGTACTTTGCTGTTTGCAGGTCTGGAGAAGCCCAGGAACCCAAGGAACACTGAACAGCAGGGAAGCTGAGAAATGTTTGCTTGCTCATGGAAGTTTCCAAAGCCTCTTCTGGGAATTACCCTCCTCTGCTGTTGCCTCGTGTTCACTCACCTCCTATTCCCACCTTCTGGCACACCGTTTTTGTTTTCCTTTTGTTTCCTGGCTGTAGAGACGTCCTTGGGTATTATCAGCATCTCTCTCTGTTTGGACTCATCCAACTGTTTTGCCTTATTTTCATACTTTTCCTATCATCACGCTTACCCAGGGGCATGGAGAAATCTCCCCTGCTTTCCAATCCTTGGAGTCACAGCTGGGGGCAGACCATTGGCCCCAGGGCTATTAGCATGCAAGAAAACCAGTGGTCAGGGAAATGTCTCCTGGGGCAGTCTGTGGAGATGGGGACATGGTCACAGTACCCGGTGGGTGTCCTATAGGTACACACAGCTCTGGTCCTCCCAGGCCTTCCCACATGGTCCAGCTGGGCCAACCCCCTGCAGGGAGGGATGGTGAGAGCCTGCACGTTCTTCTGCTGGTGCTCATCCTTTGAGGGAACTGTGTTAGAAGGCTTCCTGCCTTCTCTGAGTCATGTCAAAATCAGTCCCAAATATTCTCTTTGAAGCTCTTCACACAGCGCTGAAGCAATCTTGCCTTCAAAGCAGTTGCTGGAAACAGGCAGGCTGCTTAAAAGGCATTTGAACGCTCTCACATCATGTTCAGGCTGTATTAAAATTTTACCGTGCTGTTTCGCACCTCACATGAATCACAGTCGCTCCTGAAAAGCATCGGGGGCTAGAGGGGGAGGGTGGGATGTGTGCAAGGAAGGGGCTTTTGAAAGGGATTATTAATGCACAGAGATGTTTTGGTGTCTGAGAAAGGCCCTGAATGGCAGCTCTGTGCTTTCTTTCTCTGTGCTCATTATCAGTGAAGGGTGTAGCTGCTGAAGAGCTGAACAGAGCGAGGGGAGGACATGGCTGCTGCTCAGGCGGGGATGAGCAGGGGAGAGGACGTGGGAACAGAGGGAGGTGGGTGCTGGCTGTCTCCCTGAGAGGCAGTTTCAGGTTACGAGTTCAATGCCTGCCTGCCTCCCTTTGGGAGGCTGCAATACGGCAAGTCGGCAAGTCGTTTCTTGATGTGCAAACAATTAAAAAGAGGGTGTGTGAGTGTGGAAGATGGAGAAAGCAAACACCTCCTCTGGGATCTGGCTGTCTCTGCAGCTGCTCACCTAAGGCACCTCTTGCGGAGGGAGTTTCACACAAGAAAAATAGCTGGGGGCATCAGGTTACTTTCAGGATAGAGTTTGAAAGACTAAGAGGTCTGCCTAGAACCTCAGGGTATAAAGGGTATTCCTCACTCTTTTACACAGGTATAGAGTGGGTCTCTTGGGTCGTATCAGGGTTTACAGATGTCCTTTTGGTGTTCCCCAGGGTTGCCCTGTAATAGTGGAGAGAGGGCTGCGTGGGGAGGCAAGGGGTCAGGGTGCCTTTATTCCCCTCCCAGCAGCATCCCTGGGCACAGGGAGCATATTTCCTGCAGTGATGGCCTGCCCCGGGATGCAATCAGGCTTAGTTTTCTTCAGGTTTGACATGGTCTCCCGAGTTCTGCAGATGTCTGCTGGGTCCTTCAGCCTTGTTTTCTGGAGAAGGTGTGTTCCAGTCCCCAAGGCAAGGAAGTGCATGTCTTTGCCTCTTCCTCTCGCCTGAAAATTCCCTGACTCCCTGCACCATCCCAGCCTCGTTGCAAATAGGCTGCCCAAAGGCGCTTGCCCTCCTGCAGACTCACATAGCCAGGCCTCCTGGGCAGGTGGAGAGGCCAGGAGAGGAGTCAGACATTTGCTGGTGGGGTGGGAAGTGCCTCCTTCCAGCGCTCTGGAGGCTGGGGTACTGCAAGGAGTGAGCAGCTGGGCTAGTGTGTGTTTCCATGCCAGCCCTCTGGAGATGTGGGCACACAGGGCTGACAGCACTTGCTGCCTCTGTGGGTCAGGTGCTGGCACAGGGTCTGCCTTGACAGGGCAGATCCATCACATGGCAGATGGATCAAGGATGGACGAAACCTTGGTCCAGCTCCTGACAGGGGAGGATGCTTTTCTATTTCTGCTCACTACCTATTCACTCCAGATCTAGGAAGCAGAGGGGGAAGCCTCTGTTTTATTTTTTTCAAAGCTAAATTTCCATTCTTCTTTGCCTGTCTCAGTGAGCCAAGCATCAAACCAAGGGCTCTATATATCCCCTGGGAATAAAATGCCCCTCAAAATAAGTACTATTTCTTTCTGCTGAAGCTGAAATGTGCTGTCTGCCTTATCTAAAAATAGAGGCAGGGGAGCAGAAAGAAGATGCACACAGCCTGCTGCCACTCCCTCTGTCCTGCTTGATTTGCCACTGCCCCTCATCATACTGACGCCTGTCACTCTGCTGACAGCATGAGAGACAAACACCAGTTTGCCTTGGCCAGAAAACTTGCCTTGCAAAGAAAAAAAGCCAGCTCAGGGCTTTTCACTTGGAGAGAAAGAGAGTGAGAAGAATAGACTTGAAAGCAAATTCCCATGGTTTTTTTTTTTGCTTAGGGTGAGAGCTTTTCCCACGCTCCATTGGAAAGAGTGCAAGGAGCAAATGTTTCCCAGTGCCTGCAAACACCAAACACTGCTGAGGAGTAAGGAAAAAAGCCAGTCTCATTGGAGAGAGGCAGAAATCAGCGGTGTGCACTCCTGCAGTGCCTTGTGCCTGTGTGTCTGCTCATGCCAATGGCTATTCCAGACCTAGCTATGTTTTCTGGCTGTGATGGGAGTGTCAGACCCTGGAGTACTCTGACATGAGGGCAGGTGGTGTTTGCTGTCTCCCACAAAGCTGCTCCACAGTGCCAGGGCCTGCTGCTTCTTCTGTGAGAGTCCCAGATACTGAACTGAGAAGAGGCCGATGGGTTTATTTCCCAAGTTGACACCTGGGGAGCTGTTAGACATTTTTTTGTGTTTGCCTGGCACTGGTCAAGGACTATTGCCTTAGTCTGTGAAACATTTGCTACTCTCTCCAAGGAAGGCTGGGAAAACAAGCCTGTTTCACTCCATCCCCCGGGTCAGTTGCTTTGCCTGGCTCAAGCCCTGTCCCTCATCACCCTTCTTTGGTCTGATTCCTGACTCCTGTCTTCAGAGTCAAGAATTGACTGAAAACTGATCTGAAAAATCATTTAACATCTTGCCCTTTGCCAGTCATCAGCCCAGTCTTCAGGAGCAACCTTTCCCAGAGCACCAAGTGCTTTGGGGCCTCCCCCCATCCTTTCCAAGTCCATGTGCTTTCCACAGAAAGCCAGTGTTTAGCAGCCAGTCTCCAGCAGGGCTGTGCAAAACCCATCCATGCCTGGGAGAGCGTGCCCATGCAACTCGCACCCTGGGAACCGGTTCACCAGCTCTGCAAGCAGAGGCCTGTCTGGTGAGGGAGTCCATGTCTCAGCTCTTGAGGAGCCATGTGTCTTTAAAACACCCCGAGGATGACAGATTTGAGGGCAGCTTTTGGAAATGAGGAACCAGCTGAGGCTGGGGATGCTCAGCAGGCATCCATGAGGATTTGGTTCAGCTTTTCAAGGGGACTCATGCCAGGGGAAGTCTGCAAGCTGCTGCTCACTAAGCTGTTTAGAGGTGTGGGCCCTGCCTCATCCCAAGGTGCTTAGGGGTGCTTGGAAGTCTGTCCTGATAACTGCCCCAGCAGCCTAGTGAGCCTGCTGCTTCTCCCAGCAGCCCAAGTAAAGAGCATTTCCGACAACAAAAGCCCTGCCCAGGGGTCCCAGTTTTAAACACAGCGCTGGCATCCGATTGCTGGTGCATCTCGGCATCTTCTCATCAACGAGAAACGTCTCCTTTGCCCCCCTCCTCTTGTCTTTGGTCTTGCTCGCAGAAAGCCGTGACTGTATCCTGCAAGCGCCCCTATCTGCTCCTGCGATCTCCCTTTGTTTGGCTGCCAGCTCTCTGCACCTGCGTGCATGCCTGCTCTCCCTCCCCGCTGCGGTTAGTCCTTCCCTCTCCCAGCCCATGGGCAGGAAAGCGGGTTTTAGCCGGGTCCAAGGGCTAAGGGGGTGTTTGGCAATGGCAAGCATTCCCACTCCAACGGCAGCTCAGCCGTAAGTGGGATGGCACACGCAGGCAGCTTGGTTATTTGTGAATGAAGCACGAGCTGCTCTGTGATTAACCCTCTGGAGGGATCCTGCCCAGATCTGTCCCGATGGGAGCTGGAATCTCCATGTTTCCTTTGCTAATTGAGCCTGAATTGTATTAGCTAATCCCATCCCCAAATCCCCCAGCTGTCCAAAGCTTACTAAGAGCAACCACACACGCCGACTGGGAGTTTGTGTTTGTCTCCCATTGGGATAGGGATTACTGTGACAAAGTGTGTGTAGTTTTGGAGTTTCGGAGTGGGGTTTTTCTGCCTTTTTTTTGGGGGGGGGGGGGGTGGTGGGGGGCGGCTGGGGGAGGAGGGAGATTTTTTGCTTGGCAATCTGTAGCCAGCTGCCATAATCACTATCTCCCAATCCACAGAGAATATGCATCATAAGAAAGAAGACATTGTCATCAAGTGATGACAGGTGATGTAGGACCAGAGTAAACGGATGCTGTGTGCTCCCATGGTCCGCTCTCTGTCATGGTGCCCACCCCCAGGTTTGTTCCTTTTCTTGCAAGGATTGCTGGGACAGGATAAGTTGGAGGCAATGACCTGCCCAGCCCTTTTCCAAGAGTGTGCTCCAGATTACCACCAGACTCTACATCAGCATCACCAAGACCCTTTGAGTTATGGCAAGAAGCAGATGAAGCCCCTGGCCAGCATGGGCTCCAAGTATTCACCAGCTACACAGGGAAAGGAAACAAGCTGAACAGACCCACTTGAGGGCATTCCCTGTCCAGGAGGAACTGCAACAGACAGACCACCAGCCCAGAGAAGCCTCTAGAGACCTTGCTTGAATGGAAGGAGGAGGTGCTCTGCTACAGTTTCATCTCTTAAAGAGAAGCAGGGACTGAGTCATTAAAATCTTATCTATGTCATCCTCATTTGCTTGAACTTTTCTAGCTTCTTCTCCCACCCAAACTACCTCAAGAGAGAGCGGGGACTGGAGCAGCTGTGGGAGTCCCTGGCCACAGCATACAAAGCCCACTTGTTACCAGCACTGTCATATGCCTCTCTGCTCCCTCCCCCTTCCCAGCTCCACCACAACCGCTGCATCCCAACAGCACAAGCCGGGCATCCATCAAAAGGGCTATTATCCCATGATTTCTTAACAGCCACTGTAGCTCTTGGGTATGGAGAACCAAGCTCCCCCTTTGACACAGTGCCCCGAGCTAAGGAATAGCAGTGCCTGTCGCTGGCTGGCATTCTGATCTGCAGATTGTCACGGAAGCCAGGGTGGGATGGGGAGCTGCTGCCTGCACACGGGGTTGGGTTAGCAATTTAGGCCTTCCCTCCAGCCCTACAAGCTAGACAGGTCCAACAGAGTTCATGCTTTTGGCCTCCAGATGTTAGCAGTGAGGGTAACTCCCATGGAGGGCGGCTAAGAGACCACATCCTTCATTCTTTATGGCTGGTGCTTTTAATCTGCTCTTCCTGGACTGGGGGAGAAAAAGGGCACAGAAACAGTCACCAACCTCTGGAGTAGGCAAAGGGTCTGTGGTGCATGGAGAGGCAGCTTCCAGAGATGTGCACATGGACTCAGGCAACTTCTGACTGGCACCGGGCACTAACATCCCCAGAGCCTGCTGGAGGGTGCCCCTTGGCCCTTTCGCCCCACAGGCAGTAGGTGCTGGCACTGGTTGTCCCTGCCTCCATCACAGGTGCCTTTTTCTTGCTGCATATGAACAGGCAAACTGGTGGCAGCACAGACAGTGCCACCTCTTCCACACACACAAGATCTACCAGCTGTGACACCATGGGCAAGGCTGGAGTCCTGGCAGGGATGGGCAGACACCCCAGCACATCAGGGACCATGGCCAGGAAGAGATCTGTGCACCACAAGTGGAAACTCAGATTTGTTCAACCACACAGCGGAGACCATAACTGATAAAAGGTATCACCATTTTCCAGTTGCTGGGTATTTTTAAGTCTCTTGGAGTAAAAAACACTACTGGCACCAGCAATCTTGGTAACTGGGCAACTTTGCTGGTCATGAGTGATACTGAATCCATCTCCAGAGGGCTTTGCTTCTTTTGTCTCCCCACAGAGACACTCATTGTGGGTTTGTGCTCTTTGCCTGCCTGCTCCCAAGGGGTTACTCTTACAGATGACTCTTTGAAAGCAAGACTCAGTGATGGCCTGTCTCCCTTCTGCCAGTGAGGGATGGCACTTGAAGCTCCAGTCATCCTAAAGTTTCCCTTTGTGCTGTCAGGGCTGCTCTGAGCCATGTGCCTCGTTGTGTGACAGTGTTCTGGAAAACAATACATTGGGAGACATATGGCTGGCTAGGATATGTAGTCATGTCTTAGCAGGCATTGTGTACTGCTTTCCACTTGAAAGGGCTTCTTTTCTGCCAGTTCTCTTGGACATTGAGAAAATACCAAAACTGGACAATGATGAATACTGTACTGAGGAAACCACGTGGCCTTACAGACACGTAAAATCCATCACACTTGGTCTCAGACCTTACGGAATAATTGTTTTATAAAAACTAGAGGTTGTTCAATTTTCTACTGGAATCTCTGGGCATTAACAGGCTGACTTCATTAGAAAAAAGAACCTTTAATTATCCTATAATCCCAAGGCTTCTGGCATGGGAAAAGATTTCCTACTTGGGGTAAACATCTCAGGAGAATTCACTCACTTCAGTGCTGTTCCAGTGTGAACATAGCATGAATTTTAAATCTGGTTTTTCTTCTTAAAGCTGTCCTAGACTCTTCACTAAGAAGGCTGGTTGTGAAAATTATAGTGCTCTTTTGAAAAGAGTGGAGGCCTATTTTAAAGTTTCAGGTATGAAATTCAGATACTTGAATTTGAAGAAGTTTACCACCCTCCAGGATTACCCAGCCATGCAGCCACAACCTCATCTGTGCTAGTTAGAGCTGGGTTCTTTCCTCCAAACTTTCTAAAATAGAGAAAATGTCAGAAATTTGGGCCATTTGTTTTCCCAGCTCATTTCCCCCTCCCACAGATGAGCTGATCTGTGCTAGGAGAGGTTTCTGTCATGGTGAGGCATTTCTGAGAGATAATTTACTCAAACAACTAGGTGTGCTGGCACTGGGATCCCACACACAAAAAGATGCAGCAAATTGACTGTGAGTGGTTTGCTTGAAAGAAGAAGCGGGAGATTGTTAAGCAGATGTCTTCATGGCAATACAGCAAATTAAGTGGAGGAGTTCTGGGGTCTCTGGACTGTTTTAATAACTGATCAAAAAAGGAGAGAGAGAACATGAGCAGACAGCCACAACTGCAAAAGACCAGCCAGCCAGGATGTTTGCAAACTGTGCTACTGCCAAAATTCCCTGAAGGGGAAGAATTTACTGGGATGTTTGGTTCCTGAGAAAGATTTTTTTTTTCTATAAGTGCTGTGCATATCTCCAGTTTCTGTTTTGTTATTTGGGGCTGGGATTCTCCATTATGCAAGCCTATTTGCCTTTTTAATCCACTATTATGTATGAGACTAGGAATGCTTTGTTGCACTAAGGAGCGGTGACTTAAGCAAGGAACTGAACTAAGGCCCTGACTAGGGCAGGGGGAGAACTGTTTTGGTTTTCCCTAGTTTTGAAGAATTTAGATGCTCAAAACTACACACCACAGAACAAGTACCAGGGTAAGTGAAGACTACTCCTTTTCCAGCCTGCCCTAAAGCATAGCTCAGACACTACAGTGAACAAAATCTCATCCTGTTCCCTTTTAATGAAGCCCAGCCTCCCACACCAGCAGAGGTTCGATATTTTCCTGAGATGCTGTCTGCAGTTTTTGCACAGTGAGGTCAAATCCTGATTTCAGTTACGGCAAACTTCTCTCCCTTCCACGGCATCCCTTCGAGACGAACTTCACCATGTCGTTGTCTGGAAAGCTGATAGGTGAAGATGAGTGAACCCTCTGAACTCTCAGGCTCCCAGTGCCCTCCAGCTGGATCACTACCGTCTTCAAGGCTGGTGTCGGGGGTGCGAGGTGGGTTCGTGGTAGGACCCTATGGGATCGGCGCGGGGCTGCTGGGTGTGTGGGTGTCTGCATGGCCCGGGGGCGGATGCCCGCCGGGATGTCCCTGAGGCAGAGCCGGTCTGCGGGAGCGCTGCCGGGGCGGGGGTGCAGCGGGGATGCGGCTGCGAGCCGCGTACGCCTGCCGGGGCGCGGGCAGAGCGCTTTGTGCGGAGCGGGGAGGCGCGGGGGGCGCCGCTCCCGCCCGGGCCGTGCCCACGCCGTGCCCGAGGGGCGGGACCGGGGCGGGACGGGGCGGGGCGGCCGCTGCCCCCCGGCCCACGCGGGGCCCCGCTCGCCACTCTCCGGTGGCGGCGGCGGCCGTGGCGGGCGCGGCGCGGAGCCGAGCGGAGCGGAGCCGGCCGCCGCCGCGGGAGCCTGGTGAGCGGGGAGCTGCTGCCGGGGCGGGCACCGGGCCTCCGCCTCCCGGGACAAAGCCGGGCTGGGAGGGACCCCGGCGCCGCCACTCGGGGCCGGGGCGGGGCTGCCCGCGGCGGTGGGGCTGTGCCGCTGCCCACCGAGCATGCGAGCGGAGGGCCGGGGTGGGGGTCTGTAGCCGGCTCGGGGCGCGCTCCGGTCCCGACCGGCATCGCCGCCCACCCCGGGAGCCCCGGCGGGCTCTGCCCGGTAAACTTTTCCCGGTCCTGGTTGGCGCCCGGCTCCCGGAGGGTCCGTCTGGCAGCCAGAGCTCCTTGGGCTGGGGGCTTGGGGCTTTTCTTTGCGCCGGAGCATCCTTGCGCCGCAGCCCGGAACCTCTATCCTAGGGAACAGGTAGCCGGTACATCGGGTCCTCGCCGGTGCCCCGGGACGCGCGGGGGCTTCGGGAATGCCTCAGACCCTGGTCCTGGCTTTCGGCTTGCCCGGGGACAGACCCAGGTCCTGGCTTTCGGTCCCTTATCTCTCGCCGATCCCGGCCTGTTTCCCCGCGCGGCGCCGCGTGGGTTGGTGCGGGTGGATCCCTGGTGCCCAGCCGGCGTGCGGACACGGGCCCGCCCCGGGATCTGGGCAGCGAGAAATGACGGCTGGAGACAGGGAAACCCTGGTCTTTAACAGGCATTTGGCAGCGCCGAATATTAAACCAGAAGTGAAGAGTTTTTTCTGGCTTCGGTGCCTGCTTCCCTCCCTCTGATTTTTCTTTTTAATTTGCTGGCTCTCATCAGGACACTTGTTCAACTTCGGGTGATGCTGGACATTGCGTGCTAGATCTAAAAGGAAACAAAGGATAATATATTTTTAAAGCTGTTTTCCCTGCAAATACCATTAACCTCATTGAAGGTGATGGAATATGCCTGAGAGTGATTCGCTGCCCTTTGGTTAATTCAGACTCAATGAAGTCCATGAAAAAGCCTGTCTTAAACAGTGTCTTCCCTAAAAAGAGACACACGGCAATCTGATTGGTGAATCCCACTGATATTCCCTTTTTTCCCTGCTTTTTCAAGAAGCAGATCCTAATTTATTTGCCTGCCAGACAGAAGTCTGCAGGTGCTAATGGTTTAGCCGATCAAAGACACCCTTCCCATAGGTGCCACTTGAATTCGGAGATGCTTGTGGGTCAGTGGCTCTTTTCCCCTTCACTTTGTCCCACCCAGGCTCTTATTAGTTGTCTTTCTTTATGCCATGTAGTGTGGGTGGCTGTTAGAGGGGCTGGACAGGGCATCTCTGTGCCCAGAGGCAAGAATCTTTACTGCAGTGCAAGCTGGTTTAGGGGTGCATGCAATTGCAAAAGTGTCCATAGCTCTGGTGTTGTTCCACTATGCCTATGTGGAGGAAGTGCTTAAGGATCAGACTGGTAAATTTCGTTCATGTGCCTCCAGGATTGGAGTTTAAAAGTGCCTGTTCACTTGGAGACCCTCAGGAAAGGGACCTCAGTTTGCCTGGGGATCAGTTGGCCAGGGGATGATGACCTAAACTTGGTTAGATGAGGAAGGCTCTGTAGCCACGTGGAGAAATTGTGTGTCCTGACACCCTCAGCAGCCGGCTGCATTCTCTGTTTGATCTTCTTTCCCAATCCGCTGGGCTTTGCGGGAGTCCTCCTTGGAAGTATCTCCAAAGTTCTTAGTTCCAGGTTTAGTTCTACTGGCTAGAGTGCAATCAGACCTGGCCGGGAGGGGGGTGGCAGGGACAGGGACACAGGAATGCAGCAGGAATGTCTTGTTCCTGGGGCATTTCCCTCCTGGGGAAGGAAGATGGGAAGGAATCCTTGTCTGTAAGTAATCCAAGAGCAAAACGTTTCTCCCCTTGCAGACAATGAATCGTTTCAGCGAGCTGACACTGTTATTTGTGGCTCTTGGCAAACGAGATAAGAGCATTCTGCCAGACACTTGCTCAAATCAGTGCCAGCCCCAGCCCTGCTGATTGCCTTTCACTGGGTGGGAGAGGAGCCTTTGTGTACCACGGCAGTAATCACAGTGGTGCTTCTGGGTGAAGGAAGGTTGTTGCTGGTCCCCTTGGTTACACAGTCTCTGATTCTGGTCCTTGTGTCTCCAGGCCTTTTTATTTTCCAGAGGATGCCACTTTGGAGAAGAAATTTTTCCTGACTGGCTCTGCTTGTGGGGCTGTGAACAGCTATTTCCAAGACCCCTTTTCTTTACCCTTGATCTAAACCTTGCATGAGGCTGGTTTTACATGCTGATTAAGCAGGGAATTAAATCACATAGGAATGCTGCTCGCTTGATGTCTTCTCTATTACGGAGCTATGCTTAGAAGTTGAGACTTTTCAAGTGATTGTGTGGGCTTTAGCTAAGCTGTGAAAAAAGCCTTGTAAACAATATGCCTTTGTGATGAATGCAGAGTAAGTGTAATTATCACCCATCCTATTAAAAATCTTCCAGTCTGAGGGCATAATCAAGCTAATCAGACAGTGTTGTGCTTTTCCAGATGACTAGGTGATCCTTTCGAGTGGCTCGGGAGCAAATGCAAAATGAACAGTGGAGGGCAGTGCAGAAGACGCAGTGGGCTCTCAGTCTGACCCACGAGGATTTGAAGATGTCTGCGTGCAGTGACTTTGTGGAACACGTTTGGAAGCCTGGCTCCTGCAAAAACTGCTTCAACCCGAAGAGTTCCCATCGGCTGCAAACACCCCCAGACGTGGGAGCTTGTGGCGTGCTCCCGGATGGAGCTAGGACCAAGCCCGAGAGCCTCGTGTTGGAAGACGAAGGTATAACTACTTCCCCCTTCTCAAAGCCAACAATTGCTGTGAAGCCAACAATGATAAACTCGGATGTTTCTGACGCGTGGGCGGATGTGAATATGAATGCAGATCTGTCACAGGTAATGATTAATCCAGTCAAAGCATGACTTCCCGTTACTTACCTATCCTCAGAGTGCTAGGAATATCTGTTACAAACGCTTCCTTCCCTTTGTTTTTCCTTCTGGTCTTGACTCAGGATTTTAAGGCATATATTGGTTTCTCAGTGTATCTTTGGGTGAAGCTGAACGAGCTGTTGCTCACAAGCCATGTGCAGAGGAGCTTAAAAATACATTGTTTGTTTAGGAACTTCCGGTTTTAAAATGAGGATGCGGGTTGTTTTTGTGGGTAGTTTTACTGAAAAGATGTCTTGTCTGGTTGCAGTCAGTGCTGACTGGATCCGTGGTCTTTGTGGGTGAGGAAGAAAGTGCCCTGCCTTCCTACTCCTTCCTACCAATCTTTGCCAGAGCAGTAATGCCCTGTGGGTGCAGCTCCTCACCCTGACCAGTTGATACCAGCAGTGCCTCAGCAGAGTGACGCACAGGCTGCTGCCCCACTGCCTGTGGCATAGGTGTGCTCCTATTTCCCCATGCCCCAGAGCACAGTCAGGGCTCACCAGCTCTCTTAGCCTCTCACTGCTGTCCCTTTCTTTTCCCCTAAGGGGTGAAGGGCACACGAGTGGGACCTGCCATTGTTGGTGGTGTTTGATCTGTGCCCCCCCAATCCCTACTTCTGAGCATGGCTAGGCTGCTATCCCAGGATAACCCATGATAGTCTGTGTCTGTGTTCTTGAGTCACACACTCTAGAGCAGTGTGAAATGAAAATAAGCAGAGAGAGGTGCAAATATTCCTTCGCCCTCTGAATCTTTAATTGCACAGTGATTCACAGACAGGATGACAGGTTGGACATGTTTCTGGCAGCAAACCCATAGGAAGAGAAAGGAGAATGTCTTATTCCAGTGCATTGCCATTGTTGGTAATGCAAGGATTACAAATCGTCCACAAAATACGACAAGTGTAGTTTTACCTGGAAAGCTTTGTGGAAATTAGTGGTGAGGTGAGCACAGCAAAATTGATGGTGAATTCCAGAGTGCTGTTCTGCAGAGCTGGGCTTTTGTTTTTGCAGTTTTTACATTTTATTTGTCTTTCCTTTTGCATATGCATGTTCTGACAAGGAATTTGTCTCTTTGACCCACGCAGGCCAGTTGGGGTGTGATTTCCGGCAAGCAACTCCTGCTGAAATCAGGAGATGCACAGCGCATCTGCCTTGACAATTTTGGCAATGGTGGTGTGAGAAAACCTTTCCTTCACAACCAGCCCAGCGACTGCTTGTCTTGCTGTCCTCCCAGCTACTCCATGGTGGGTCTGCGTGGCCTGGAGAGTCGAGTGGAGAGAAACGTCTCCATCCACAGCCTGGTACTTGTGGGTGAGGTGGGCAAGCAGGAGGACAGAGCTAAAGACAAGTTTGCCCTGCCTCATCAGGTCCCCTGCCCTAATCCATCTGCCTTGGGGGACAGAAGCACCACTAATTCCAGCAGAAACACTTCTTCCCAAGCCAGAGAAGGAGCGGCACTCCCTTCAGGGCATGACTGTGGTCACATCTCCTCTGTCTTGGAAAGCGAAGGGGGCGAGTACTGTTCAATCACAAACTGTCACAAAGAGCACCCTGTCCCATGGGAGCCCTGTTGCACAGAGGAAAAGGCTGCACAGTGTGAGAAGGAGAGTCACACTCCCAGCGGGTGGAGGCAGCGGGATGCTCCCGAGATTCCAAGGCCAAGTGGCCGGGCAGTCAAGTTCAGGGAAGAGGAGCATAGAGCTGTGAACGTGGCCTTCTGCATCACAAAAGACCAGAGTGATCCTCTTCCCTATGCCCTGTGTTCAGACAGGAAAAACCTGGCTCTCCACACTGAGCCTGCCACCCTCCCTGAGGCTACGGGGAGCTGCAAGGCGGCTGCCCTTGCTTTGTCCCAGGAGGATGAGGAGTTACCTCTCCCTGGGGAGCCTTCTGTCACTGAGGGCTCAAGCATCCCTCAGCAGGCTCTGGTGGAGCCACAGCGCCCTCGCCTCACCGAGCCAGCCCATGGTGATCCCATCTATGCTGAGAGCACCAAGAGGAGGAAGGCACAGCTGAAGGCTGTTGGCAGCCAGGCAAAAGCAGAGAAGCTGGCCCACGGCACTGCCAAGGAGAAAGCTGATGGGTTGTGGAGGGATGGTGGCTGGGCTTTGGGAGGTGAGAAGGAGCACCAGGACTCCACTGGCCAGGTGGCAGCAAAGATAACTATAATGACAGCACACACTGAGGATGATCACAAGACAATATTCCTCAGCAGCCCTGACTCAGCGGTAGGAGTGCAGTGGCCATGTATCAGCCCCACTTCCCACCCTGATTTTGGGACTTCATCACCTGCTATTGAGTCTGGACAGATTTTTCAAGCATCTGGATGTGAAAACAGCACAAGATTTCATCTGGCAGCTCCTGTCAAGACCTCACTTACTGAGAGTCCAGCCATCCCCCCAAAGATGTCCAAAAACAGCCAGCCAGGCAGTGAGGGGAGCCGTGTGCCCCCAGTCAGCTCCCACGTGGGAAGGTTTGGTGATGACAACAGCCATGATGGAGCTGGTGCTCAGCTGCTGCCAAGGAGCTGTACTGATACAGGTGCCTTTGGGGTGACCCCTTCCCCCTGCACTCATGGGAATGGGGTCTCTGTAGAGGAGTCCAGTAGAGGCCTGGCAGGCTCATCCTATGACAGGAGGCAGAAATACTATAACCCAACGTGGACCAAGCAGGGCCGAATAGAGGAGGAGGAGGAGCAGGAGGAGGAGCAGGAGGTCTCAAACCACCCATGGACAGGAGGAGCTGAGAGTGGAAGAGCTGGTGCCGACTTTGTGGATGACTGCCCGATACTGGAGAGCCAGACTGGAATGATCAAATCTTCTTCTTTCTCCTTTGATTTCCCTAAAGACAAGAGCAATGGTGTGGAGTTTGCACCGCCGCCACCGCCGCCGAAAAAGCAGTCTAGGTACAGCCCCGTGAGTGTGTGCATGGTGGTCTGTTAACCCTTTGCAATTGGGAGCGTTGCTGCAGGAGTTCATTGACTGGGAGGTGCTTCCCATTCCTTTTTCCTCCTTTTCTGTCCAAAGGTGGGCTTTCAGGAGCATGGGGAGTGACTGCACAGCTGAAAAGCTATTTGTCTTTTTACTCTGAAAAGCTGTCTGATCTTTGCAAGTCTTGGTCTGAATGTCATGTGCACTTGTAAAAGCCCTCCAGGGCTGCAAGATATGGCCTTAAGTCCCAATATTCAAGTGAGAAAAAGGTCTGTGCTTGGGATGGCTGGTGTTTCCCAGGTCAGCTTCATTCTATCTTGGCAGTTCCTTGTATGTTGAATAGCATAGAAAACCTGGTTGCAATCTTCTCTTGTAGGTGGGACTGGGCAACTTTTCTTGATGCTAATAACAAGGACCTCCAAAATCAACATTTTCAGTTTGGCTCTAATGACTTTCTGCTTTCAAGGTGAACTCTCAAAGCTGCAGTTTCCCAGGGAGGGCTCCTTGCCTGCAAGCAGGTAATTGGAGCTTGCCCGATGTGGGCTTGTTATGTGTGGGAGCCACCTGGCTTCAGGCAACCTTCTCCTCTCCGCTTTCCTGCAAGTCAGGTTTGCAGGCAGGGCTACTGCAGGCCCCAAACAAAAGTGAGGGAGGGAGGGAGGGAGAGCTGTTCATCTGGGAAGGAAATAGCCCTACTAAGCAATTAAAAAAAACCTCGGGCTTACAATACTTAGTGTGCATTTAGTATCTGCAGCTGTGTGCATCACCAAACAAAAAAATAACCAAAAAAAAAAAAAAAGGGGAAAAAAGGGAAAAAATAAACAAAACAAAGGTCAAATGGGGGAAGAAAATGTGTTTTTCTCTCCATTAATTATGTTGTCTGAATATACCAGGGAAGGACTTTCTCCTGTTGCAGGTGTCCCATATTTGCTTTATTGTGTGTGGCAGTTTTGCTACCTGAAACTGTGCATTGCAGTTCAAACAGATTCAAATCGATTTGACTCCAGCTCCTTGATTTAAAAGTCAAGAGAAGAAGGGATGGGTGTTTGGAGGAGAACTTGGCCTTGGGGTCCATGGTCAAGCTTATGTGTAGGCATCACTGACCTACAGGTTGAGACTGTGAATTTTCCACGTGTTTTGGGATTGGCTAACCCAGGGAACTAGTGTTTTAAATTGGCCAAGAGGTGAACAAATGAGGTTTCTCAAGGGAAGGGAAGAGATGAACAAGTGGCTTTAGTTCTCCTTAATGCTGGGCTTCCTGCTGTGATGCCACATGCCTGCTGGAGTCAGAGGAAACAAAAGATCCACAAGCAAATGAGCACACAGATGTATTTGCTCTTGTCCTCTGTGTGGTGTTATGACACTAGAGGAGTGTGGAGCATTTTCTGCCCCTTTGAGGGGCTATTTCATGCTCCTGATGCAATTGGGCTGTGCCAGTTCTAACAATTGCTTTTGAGTCATCCTGATGAAAGCATCTGTGTGCTAGAAAGCCTGTGTGAAAGCAGGCAGGGAAACTGAGGTGAGGGAACACGTGGCATCCATGACTGGGATCTCTGGCAGAGCTGCAAACTCGCCAGGTGGTTGAGGTAGGTGTTGGTTACCCCCTGTGGCTGCAGGGCAGGTTGTGCTACAGGTATTTGTCTCCCCAGGGCCTTGATGCCTGTAGCTGAGCCCTGGGGCACCTTACTCAAAAGAGCTTAGTCCTGCCTCCAGCTATGGAAGCTGGAGCCCAGGGAGCCCAGCCAGCTGAGGAGCAGTAAGGAATGATCTGATCAGACTCAGGTTTTGCAAGCCCTGCTTTGTTTCTTTGCTTTGAGGGTGCTTGGTTTTAGTCTCAAGCAAAGCAGGGGCTGCTGTGAGCGTGTCAATGCAGGAGCCAGGGTGGTGGGAGGGATAGCTGCATGCACAGCTGCTAAAATCACCATGGTGGCATTGTGTCACCCTGGGTGTTGTTGCAGCTTCAGGCCATGGCCTGGTGCTAGAGGAACATCCCCTCTGTTCAGCCTGGGCTGCAGACTGAAGAGCCAGAATCACAAAGATGATTCTGAGGCACATCCAGGCTCTCCCAGTGCCGGGCAGCCTATGAACATTGTCCCTGATGGAAGAGCCACTGATTCTTCTGTTAGGCTTATGTACTCCCCACACAGAGAGAGCACCTCAGCCCAGGACATTCCCTGGTGGCTCAGCTGCAAAAACTCCTTTGGGGGATGGAGGTGAAGCCAGTGTAGACCTGGTTGTGGCACAGGCTTTGGACTGGGGGCTTAGCAGATCAGGGTTCATCTCAGCTGCAGGAAAGCCATGCAACTGTCCTTTTTCCTTCTAGATCTCAAGCTGCAGCAAGGCATTTGATTTCATGCTGAAAAATTAAGTTTGCCTGTTTGACTTTCCCAATGAAAATCAATGGCTTATTTTAAGGAAAACTTGCATGTGTGTTTGAATAGTTATAAAGCAGAGAAAGAAAAAGTGAGTCTGTAGATCTTGTTTTGTTCATCTTGGCTTTAACAATTAAAAGGGAAAATTTTTTTACAGGGTTCATTCCTTCCAGAGACTGAGGAAGCTCTGGTTTGGAAGTAAGTTGTCTCTTAGGATGGCAGAAGGAGCAATTTCAGGGGGGTTTAAAAGTTGTCACAAGAAAAGGAAAATAATTAATATGTGCCTGCTTTTGGTCCTATATAAAGCTATTCTGGATCTCTTGCAACTGTTTCTTCGTACAATCCTCTTTTTCTGCTTGTTTGAAAGATAATAGATATTTGATGTTTGCTTGGTCTAGAATAACAGATAAGAAATAAGAAAGATAAGAAACAGAATGATAAATAAGTATAATTACAAGGGGGAAAAGGCTGAAAAGGGAAGATGGTGGCTGATCTTCTTCCAAAAGCTGGGAAGGTAGTTGACTAGGGAAGGAGCTCACCAGGGAAAATAGGATCCTCAGGATATGTACGTGCAGTGATGATTTAAAGGCTCTTTGGTGTAAAATGCACTAGTATGGCCTTCGGTTTCTTGGCACAAGGAATGAATCTTTGCTGAAATTTATGTCTCTCTTATGCAGAGGATCAGGCTTAAATAATCCTCGTGGTTTCTTCTAGCCTCCAGAACCTTGACGGCTAATTTATTTCGTGTGCCTCTTAAAGAAAGAAAACAGTGATGCTGTTTTGCATCTTGAGCCGCTTTCATCACAATTAGTGCCACCTTCAAAAGGCAAAAGAAAGCTTCTGAAATTTGCTGAGTGCGCTGGCATGGGGTAGCAAAGGTGCAGCACAGCACTTCCCCACACCTGTCACTGCTGAACACAGCCAGGGAGAAAGAGCCTGAGGAGTGCCAGGATTGCCTGTTCCGGTGCTGCTGCCACCGCTTGCTGCCGGAGGGAGCAGAGCGCAGGAGTGTTACAGAAAAGCTGCAATGCTGGGAATTGGATCACAGGAGAGGAGCCAGGTGTTGGGAATGGGATCGCCAGGAAAAGAGCCAGGTTTGTTCCTTGCTGGGGAGGTGGTGCTGGCTGGTGGGGTTGTGCTGTATTTTCTTGCCAGGAATCAGTCTGTGACGGAGCAGCAGCTGTATCTGAGGCAGGATATTCCTCTTTTCTTACTGTTCCTGAGGCACCCATTTCTCCTTGGAGCTCAGTGTCAGGGTGTACCCCAGTGACAAAACACACTGGCTTAAAACGTTGTCATCTATCAGCTTATCTTTTAGGAGTTTGTTTCTTTTAAAATTAAAGTCATTCACTTTTCTGTGTGTTTCCTGTCTTACCACTTAAAGCACAGGGTTGAAAATGGAAATTAGATTCTTTACCTTCTTTACCACATTAGAGTATGCAGCGATTGAATTTTTGACTCACCTACCATCTTAATTCTGTATCCTATCTGAATTTTCCTGTGCATCTCCAGACTCCAAACCCTTGTTTCAACTTAATCTTGGCTACATAAAAACCCTCTAGTACAGGGAGGAGCAGCGTATCGCTCTGAACAAAGCTAGGAGTTCTTCAAAATCCTTTCTTTTCCTTACCTCAGTTTTGGTTTCTCAACATTTGCCAGCTGATAGCAGAAGGATAACTACAAATCTAAGCTTCAAATGTTGTAAGCTCCTGTATGCTGGGTTTTAATTTCCCTCTGCAACCAGGGGAAGATGCTGGAAGAAACAGCAAGTGGCAAGAGGAGGAAGATATAATTATTCACGTTTCATGATAGACAAGCATATGGTACAATGGTGCTTCCTCTTGTGTAATAATTATGCCTAGCCATATGTTGTGTTTGATGCTGTAATGCAAGTCTGGCTTTTCTCTCTTCTGTGCATTAGTTCCATTATTTTATACTGGGAGGGGGTGTCTTGTTGACATTATCACCAAACACCTCCTGGAGTGCAGTTTGCTGTGTGGTGATCTCTGTGTGTTCTCTGTTCTCCTCTCCTCGTTGCTCTGTCACATGATTTATAAAGCTCAGCTTCTCTGTTATCTGTTCACTCCTGTCATCTGTGCTGAGGAGGAGTGTCCTCCTCCTGCTGGCACAGCAAGGCTGGGAGACCCCTGTGATGGCACTGCAGAGTGACAGTGGCTCTGTGCAGGGCAGAGGTGCCTTGCACATCCTCCTGTGCTGCCAACAGGCTGCCCGTGGGATGGCTGTGGGAAGGGAGCCAGCGGGAGCCTGCGGGAGCCTGGCAGCTTTTCTGTCTGAGGGGCCTCCTGCTCTCAAAACCTGCCCGTTGCACTTGTGGGAAGTAACCAGATCTCCGTGTCAAATCTCAGTCAGGAAATTCAAGAGGAAGGTATGTCCAAAGTCCAGGGATTCCTGGGGCAATATCCCAAGGCATGTGGGTCTTCTGCAGTTAGGGGAGCCATGCTTTGGGGCCCATCTCCACTGTCTCTCTGAGAAGTGCAAAGCATGCAGTTGGTGATGCAGCAGCATTAGGTGGGACCCTGATCTGTGGAGAAATGTGAATTTATACACATGGCTACTGGTCAAACTGAGATACAGGAAAGATGAAGCAAACCCTGGCCAGAGGTGCAACCTGAGACAAGGGAAACGAGCCGGGTCCCTTTTCAGTGTTAAGGGAACTCCAGACTATGGGTTTGTTGTTTTGTTTTGGTGTGCTTTTTTTACAAGACCACTCTTTTCAATCTTGAATTGTTTTAGGCAGGACTGTGAGAATCATGTGGAAAGTCAGCTGGATGAAATTGTTCATGATGGGAAAGCTTGGAAATAGGGAATTGGAAGGGTTGCCTGAATATGCCAGGCTATTGCATAGAGGATGTTGAGTAATTGAAGTGTATTTTAAGCTACCAGAATAGTTGGAGAGCTGAAAATCTGTGAAATCCTGTGGGTTTAGGTTATTAGATTGGGAGAGCTGACTCTGGTGACCTGTTCTTTATGCACAGGCACACAATGACAGCTCTGGTGCTGCTCTTGAAGTTGCTGGTTATGTTTTAGGTGCTGAGCAGGCATTTTTAAATTGATGTAAATTAACTACTGTTACATTTTTCTGAAGAGGAGTGTAGCCCACAGATGTTTACAAGTCAGTGGTGCAGGGCACAAACCCAGTGTTTTCTTTGGGTTTAAGATGGGTTGTGCTCTTTATTTCCAACACCCTTTGATGATTTCCAATATCCTTTAGTGAAAAGGGCAAGACAGAAAATAGCCACCTGTGCCCTTGCGCTCAGGTGAGGTGGAAGGAATACTAGCAAAGCAGGGGATGTTTAGGGTAGCAGTAAATCAGGCTCCCACAGGCTGTTGCAGCAATGAGCTGTTCAGCTCTTGGGGTGGAATTTTACTGAAATGGGAGAGTTTGACCCTAGCAAGTTTTTGGTAGTAATTCTTCGGTGGAGTGGGCGGTATTTGATTGTGCAGGCTGCACCCTGCACAAGCTGCTCATAGGAAAAGAGGGAGATGTGGGGCAGAGGTAATTCCAGAGGTATTAGCTGGCCAGGCTGTAACATCTGAAACAAGAGCAGGATGTCGTTTAAGCGGCAAACAATTTCTATTTCGGTGCGCCTATTCAGGAACTGCGCTTTGCATCAGTCACGGCGGTGCGGGGAGGAAACGGGGCTCTCTCTGCATCTGCCTTCAGCCACGCTGAGCACAGCACAGCCAGGGCAGCAGCCAGCACGGCTCTGGCCGGCGCTGCGCCCAGGTTGCTTGGAGGAGGAATAGGTGTGGCTGGGCACGGCGGACCTTGGACCGCGCCGAGCAAAGTCTCCTCTCTCCCTGAGTGCGGGAATGGTAAGGCAGCTCCGTGAGTTTGTGTTTAGTGATGGGAAAGAAACAGAAATGCACCAAGGTTTCGGGGGGGCTGGGGGAAGGAATGTGTTAGAAAGCATCTCATCTATGTGAATCAAGACCAGATATTTTGCTAAATCTTTTTTCTGATGGATTCAAATGCCTCTTTGATTCTTGCTGGGTCAGACAGTGTACTGACATGGGTGTGCACCCTTGTGTTTTTTCCATCCAAATTACTTAATGTTAAACATCGGAGAAAGTTATAGGATAAAGCTGCATCTTTATAGTAAAAAAAAAAAAAAAATTTAAGTGCAGTTCGTTGCTTTCAACAGCATTAGCCATAACAGACCTAAACCCCTTAAACTCTCTGTCTGTCTCTCTTTCTCTCTTTCTCCCTCTCTCATTTTTTTAAACTGTGACCTGTGTGGTTCATTGTGAAGTTTTGTAAATTGTCCCCAAGAGACTTGCTGTGATAAATTCATCACTGGTGGAAGATCAATGTCTCTCCTGAAGCATACCTGAACTGGTTTTTACAGCCTTATTTTCATCAGCCCTTGAGTATTTTTAGACCAAGGCTGCTCAGGCAAATGAGGAAGTCTGGCAGAAGTTTCTTCCGGGCTTCTCATACACTCTGCTCTCCATGTGGTGGTGTGGACACAAGAGTAAGTGCTTTGTCTGGATTGGGAATGAAACATTTCTCAATCTTCAAATAAAAGTCTGTGTCTGCTGTGCTTGGGAGTTTTGGATGAGGAGGGGTCCCATGCATGTGACCAGGGTGCCACAAGAAAACGGTCGTGCATGTCTTTGTTTGTCTTTCTCAGCAGCCATTCAGCCGTCTGATTAGGAAACACCGGATACCTTCCAGCAAGATAGCTGGTGGAAGTCCTTTTACTTCTGTACAAGTCTGCTCCTAACCTTTTTACATTCTTAATCAATGTGTTGAATTTTATCAGCAGATTGGCAGTTTTGCTTAAAAAATGTGGGCTGATAACCTTTGTGTTCTGGCTGACAGAGTGGGAACTGTACTGATGCTAAGAGTGTTTATGTTCTTCTGTGCTGCCTGATTTCAACAGTTTCTGTTGTTTTCCAAGGCAGAAACATGAAGAAAATGCAGGGGAAATTGTTTATCTTAGCAAAAAATCCTGCTTGCCTAAACTGGTCACTGAAACCATGACCTAGCAGGTTATAAGCCCAGTTTATGGTTAGTTTATTTATTTTTTAGGTGGAAGCTGCATGGAAAACTGCAGGTCTTACATTAAAAACTGTTTGGTAGGTTCTGAGTTTGGCAAACTCATGTTTTCTGCAGAAATGGTTCTTCTTTTATAAGGTGTTGGCTGTTAACTGTGATGCATGGTTGGAGAGGATGGACTCTTCTGCTACCTCCTGCCTCTGTCATGCAGGAATGGGGTTCACACACCCAGCCTCAACTTGCCTTCTGTAAAATGGGAGCAGTGATGCTACTTCCTTCCCTTGAGAACTTTGTTGAAGGCAAACACTGGTGGGTCCCCACTTCTGAGCGGCAGTGGCCAAAATAGGATGTGGTCCAGGACCTCACATGTTCTAGGTGAAGGAGGTGCAGACTTCAGCTGAATGCTCTTGGCTCACTGGCTTTCCCTCTCTGATCAAGTACAGCTAGTTTGGCTTGGGGACTGCAAGCCTATAACCTGCTCAGAGTCTGTGGGATGCAATTCCCCAGGTACTGGAGAAAGAAGAAAAGTGCACAGGAATGAGGTAGTTTGGTGTGATAATACACTGTGCAGTGTGTGGATAGGCAGAGACCAAACTAAGGCTGCTCTCAGCTTGAATCTCCATGCAAAAGTGCAGGCAGGATATCCTTTTGCCATCTGTCTCCTGACTTCTCTTTCACTCTCTCTAGGCACGCTCTGAAAATGAACCCAAGTAACACTGAGTTGGAGAGAGTCAGCAACAGCTCTGCAGAGAGCCTCAGCCCACCCTTCAGGAGTGCCCACGTCAGCTTCACGGCCGGCTCCAGCGACAGCCTCGACTCGGACACGCAGACCGGCAGCGATGGCAGTAAGTGACCACTGCCTGTGGGAGAGGTGGCATTGTACCTGGGACCCACTGCCCATGGGACAGCATCCTCGGGGCAGGGGTCATGAGGGTCCAGCCCCCAGCTCCCCCAGTGACCCTTCATCTTCCCACTTCTCCTACCCTTCTGCCTCTTAATGCACTCTAGATGAATGTGGCAGAGTCAGACCAACATCACAGACTTTTTCATTCAGCACGTGCCAATATCATTCACCCTGTAGATCTCCTCTTGTCTAGATAAAATCTCCATATAGAAACAATCCTGATTGTGCTTCATGCATTTCACACTGTCACAAGAAGCCCTGCTATAGAAAGTCCTACGTAGATTTGAGGAGTACCAGAAGGAGTTTTGTGCTAGACATGATCTCTCCCTCTCATTGTGTTCCCAGTTATTTCTTAAGGGGAAAAATCTGCCTGCACTCGTTTAACTGAGATTAAAAAATACTTACTATGAAGTCACTTTTTTTCATCAGTGTGTAACTTAGACATGCACTAACGTGTTCAGCAGCTCAGAAAGTATTTCCTTAGCAAGAGCAGCCTTCATGTAGTGGAAGTTCTGTCTTTCCAAGAGCAACAATGTGCAGCAATAAAATTAAGAGCCAGAGCTCTGGAAACTCCGTTTTTCCACCACTAACTTGGGAGTCTGAGAGTGAGACCTTGCCAGGAAATTGTACAGGGGTAAGAAAAACTCACATGTGTTGGATCTTTACTTGCTAGGCACAGAAGCATTTTGCTGTCAAAAATGATAGGAACAAGAGGATTTCTCTGCCTTCACTAACAGAAGCAACTGTTTAAACTCATCATGGGGAAGATGAGTTTTTAAATGAACACTCAAATGCAGCTTGTCTTGCTGATGCAAGCAAGAAGCTGTGCAGTCAGTCACTGAGTGAGGTGAGCTCAAATTAATTGGCTATGTCAGATGTTAAAATATGAAGTGGAGGGGAGCTTTTAAGCCCTTGACACGCAGAAGGCCTCCATGCTGAAGGTGCAGAGCACTGTTAGGAGAGTTGTGAAAGAGGTTAATTCATTACCCTCTGCTTGGGGCAGAGCCCAGCAGCATATAAAAAAAACTTAAGAGCAGTTTGGCATTTGTGGCTAGGCATGTGCACCGGTTGCCAAAGATTCCAGTGCTGACGTTTGTTTCCTAAGACTCTCTCAAGTAAATCTTGTCTCTTGAAACAGGGATTCAGCTGCACATCCTGGCAGAGATGCCTCTGGTGAGGTACTCATGGACTGCACACTGAAGAATTTCTCTTGGCTCTATCCTCTGTTAAAGCCCTGTGGATGGAAGTGGCATGAGGTGTCATGCTGAATGATCCCTGCCTGTGGCTTTTGACAGGGTTTTAATAGAATCTTTCCTGTGGACCCATTAGAGTATGATGTGGGTTTTCACTAAAGCTTGGGACATGAATCTCAATTGTTAAGGCAGGTATTTCTTAGCTGAAACTGGAGACCAGTCACTTGCTGGGCAACTGGGTGTACAATGCAGGCACACACCTGGGGCAAGGGTCCAACAGGAGTCAGATAGCTTAGCACCCAGGCACTAGGGCAAAAGAGACGTGTGCTGATTCATGTTTTCTACAGAGCTGTTTCTGAGCACAGAAATGGGCTGTTGAAACAGCTTTGCATGGGAGACAAACCTGCAGAAGCTGAAATCAGTGCTGCTCATTCCTGAGGTATCTCTCAGTGATGTTGGTGTGATTGGATAGATTACGGGAGGTGCACACAGAGGGCCTTGGCACTGGAGGAGACAAATGGGAATTGACCAGTGCTACCACAGTCTGGTGAGGAGGGATAGGGCCAGGTGGTGCCAGCATCCACTGGTAGCTGAGAACCAGGGGATCTGCCCTCACCTCATGTGGTCTCAGGTGGTGGAGCAGCTAACAGGGATTGCTGCTCTAGCACAGCTGGTGCAAACCTGCAAGTGACGCGCCAGGACAGGCTGGGAGCTCAGGGACCTGAGCTCCTGCACTTGGAGCTTGTTCGTGATTGCTGGTGAGTCACTTGGGCTATGAGGAGACAAGTGCCTTCTGCGGGCTGACACGGAAAGTGCCCCAGGGCATTCCTCTGGAGCAGGCAGAAAGCTGCTGTGAGGAAGTGCCTGCTGGCAGCTGAACCCTCAGCAACAGCTTTGTGAGGAGGAAGGATTGGCTGCTACCACTCTGCAGCTTTGGAAGATGGATTTAAAGAAAGCAATAGATCCTGCTGTCTGCTAAACTATTTGCTATTGGCTTGGAGCAAAACCCCACCTTTCAAGGTTTACACTTGCATATGAGTTGTTAGCAGAGTCCCGTTTCTCATTCAAGTGGCATAGATAAATTCCCTTGAATTATTGTCTCTCTTCTTTTAATTTCCCCTCTACTCCTCATGTGTTCTTTCTCTATGACCTGAAATTATTGCTCTTTATTTCAATGTCAGATCACCTTTCTGTCCTTTTTTTAAATGTCCCACTTCTTTCATGGCATGTAAATGTATTACGCATCTCCATTCTGGCTCAGGTAGGAAAGCAGCTGCTATGGCTGCCCCAAATGAGCCAGCCATCCCAACCCAATCCATGTGCACTTGGCATGTGGAGCTGCTTGGGGTAGTGGGGCCAGCCTGCCCTCTGAGCAAAAAATAAGCTGGGAAACAGGCCATGGGGGGAAGGCCAGATTTTTTTCAGCAAAATGGAAATTGCTAAAATCCCAGGCTTGCTCAGCAACCCTTCGCCAGTGTGAAGCAGAGAGAAAGGTTCGATGTGCTTGGAGTGCTCCAGTACAGCCAGAGGGCTGGAGCTGTGTGCCATGAGTCACTCTCTCCTTGTCATGCCCTGCTGCTGAAGCACTGGGTGGCAGCTCCCAGGTGAGAGAGGCTGTGTTAAAAAATTGTCCTTGTATCAAGTGCTTCATTCTTACCTCCCAATGGATGACATCACGGCTTAAATATTTACCCTCTACTACCTTTTTACTACTGTATATGCAGTTCATAGGGGAGTGGTTTCAAGGGTGGGGAAGTGCATTTCTCTGGATGGCTGGTTGCAGCCTGCTTTGCAAACCTGCTCTATTAAACTGGATTAAATCCCTAACCCCTCCAGTGAAACTTTGCAGTTGTGAATAGCTGAAGACTGTGGACTGGATTCAGATGTAACTTGGCTTGCTGCTTTTCTTCCCAGCCAGGGCCCTGGGGGTGGCAGGGATATGGAGAAGAACCTGTGCTCTCAGCCTGCAAGGCCCACTCACGGCATCTTCTTGTGTGTTGCTATCTCCTAGGACACTCATCTGAGCCGAACCACTCGCCTCCTCCAGCTGAGAGCCAAGTGTTTCCCTCTGTCCCTTTCCTTTCTGTCTCCACTGAGGATGGTCCCTCCTCTGCCCCCAGCTGCCCACCCCCTCTGCCCCAGAAGAAGACAGTGATCAGAACTGTGTCTTCTCCCGATGGCTTTTTTGGGGGACAGGCATCTTCGGGCAAAGCAACTGGTGCTGCCAACCCCAGGCTGAATGTCAGCCATTCTGAGAGCAATATGTGCCTCCGAGAGGAGCCTCCCTTCATCCACCCAGCCCGCCTGTGGGGCTGCCCTGGTGCCTTCTCCTCCTCCGAGTCCCTGGAGAAGAGCTCCAAAGGAAACAGCTACTGGGGCTCCAGCACCGCCAAGAGCACAGGGGCTTGCAGGCCCAGCAGAACCCTCCAGTCCCTCTCCTCCTCACAGCTCAGCGTGTCCAGCCAGGTGTCCTCGGCCTCCAGCCTCCACAACCTCCTGAGCAACATGGACAGCAAGGAGGGGGTGTACAGCAAGCTGGGGGCGCTGTACGCTGAGTCCCTGCGCCGCCTGGTCGCCAAGTGCGAGGACTGCTTCATGCGGGAGCAGAAGAACGAGCTGCACTTCAGCGAGAACAACTGGTCCCTCTTCAAGCTGACGTGCAACAAGCCCTGCTGTGACTCGGGGGACGCCATTTATTACTGTGCCACTTGCTCCAAGGACCCTTCTACGACCTATGCTGTGAAGGTAAGTCCACAGCCAGGAGGTGTACAGGCCTATCTCCATCTTCTAGGTGGAGATGTGTGCACTAGCAGCACATGGCGTCTCATACAGTGACTTATTTTCTCTGCTTGTATTTCTCACAGGTGAAGTTAGGCAAGCAAAACCCCTTCCAAAATTGCCCCTTTCCCTTTACTGCTTGCAAAGGTTAATTTGGAGAAGGAGTTTTCATTGTAACAAATGCCAGTCAGATTTAGCTTATTGCTGAAGGGATCTGAAACCCAACCATTTTCTCTCTCTGGAAACATCTTTGTGCAAATACTCTGCTGTAAACTCAGAGGCATTCGCCTCTGATGACACAAACTGATGAAAGGCTGCTCAAAAGACAGCGTTTTTGCCTCTGCCTGCCTTTTAAGTGGAAGCTCTGACCCAGATACTGAGTGCTTATATGATCTTGAAACTACAGACAATAAGATATTGCAGATCCCAATTAAACAATGCGAGGCTGACCCAGACATGCTGTGTAAGGTCAGGTCTGAAATATTTTCCTGTAACTCCATGGAATACATGTTTTGAAATGGAAACTTGAGGTGCAATAGTTCAGCTCTTTGAAACCTGGATAAGTAAGCTTATCCAACCAGTTCCATGGACATCCTGTGGATTTTGGGTTCTTCATCAATGTTACTACTTGAATACAGAGATTTTAATTTCCCTTCTGACTTAACAGTGGGGACATCTCGCTGCTGCTTATTCCTCAGGTTGTTTTCAAAGCCTAAAGTAATTCCCAAAAAAGCACTGTCAGAGATGCATTAAGGAAGGAAAAAAAAATCTCTGCTGAATACTTCCCACCATTGTGAACTCTAAGGGTTGTTTTAGAATGTTTTAATACATCCCTAAGGGATGTTCTAGTTAAGTGGTAGCTTAAAAGCCAGTTCATATCCTAAAGGAAGTACAGCCAACCCAACCCGGGGGCTGTAAGTAACCAGAATCGAATTAGATGAGATCTTGCACCAATACCCTTAGTCCAGCACTCAGAGCCACAGCTTTTCTTGTGTGTTACACCTAAATCTATCACAACTTTCTTCCTGAAGCCTAAGAACTGTTGTGCTCCTTTTCAATCTGCAGTTCCCTGTGGCACACCCACAGCTTTGCTTTTGCCTACTGTGCTAGGTGGGGTTCAGTAACTCAGCTCTGTGGCTGCAGTGCATGAATTCCTGCCAAGGCAGAGACAGCACATTTCAGCCTCCTGACAGGACTGCACTTGTGTCCCTGTGTGTGAAGTGGGCTTACTCTGTGCCCTAGGTACACTGCAGAGCAGTTTAACAAAGTCAACGCCACTGCAACAAGGCCATGCTCTGTGCCAGCATAGTGATGTTGTGTGTGTGTTTATCCATGTGCATAGATACGATTCCTGTGTGCCACCATCCCTTTGGCAGCCAGAGTAGGGAACGAATAATTGTGAAACAATTCAATTGGCTGAGCCCCTCCTGGCTCCTGGTATAGATTTTTTGACATGAAAGAGATCATAGACCTGTAGTTAATATTAGACTTGGAGAGCTCAAAATGGGCAGAGGATCAGACTTGAGCCAAGGAGCCTATTGAGAAAAAAGCCAGAGTCTGAGCTGTGCACAGACAGACATGACTATGTATAAAACAGTTTGGAAATGGCTTTAGAGGAATTAAGCCAAGATCTGCTCCATGCCTTGGCTTCTTTCTCCACTAGAGGTGTGTGACTAAGCCAGTCCAGGCTCCTACTTGGAGCTTTCAGCAGGGAGGATGCCTCTGGTGCAGCCAAAATCAAGAAGAATGGCTGGATGGGGAAGATTTCCCTGTATTCGTCTGGCTGTAGTTATTCTTCCAGAGACTTCTCTCTTGCCAGGAATTCCCCCCCTTTTCCTATGCCTTACATGACTTTCCTTTGGGAGGAGGAACAAGCAGGTTTGTTAGCCAGAGGGCTGGAAGGCCTGCTCTGCATTTGGGGACCTCCTGCGTCACCCTGGGTCCCAGTGCATTCATCTGCATTCTGCCTGTCTCTCCATAGCTCGTCTTTCCACAAATAAGCCAGGGCAGGGTATTTTTGTTTAGAAAAGAGAGGACAACAGGGATTTGAAATGCCCCATCTCTACAGTTTGGTCTCATCTGAGTGAATTATCTGTAAATGCCTGGATTCAAACCCTTGCTAGAGGAATACAAAAGCAGCCCTTTTCTTCAGCTCTATTCTTGTGAATACTTTAACTCGGAGGCAAAATTGATTTCTCGTTGGGTTTTGCACACATGCTGTGACTGGCACTGGCACGCTCCAGGCTTTCAAACCTTTTATGCTGAGTTTCAGCCTGTTGCTTACTCCTGTGGATGACATATAAACACATCACTAAATAAAGGGGAAAAAAGTACAATAGAAATGCCAGAAGGCCCCATAAGCTAATGGATACTCTTATAATAAGCCTGGCTTTGAGTCTCTAATGCAGTATAAAGCTAAAATAGGGAAGAAAATGATGATAGAAGTCATGTGGGTTAAAGAGAATCCAGATTATAAAATGCATTTTTCTC
Organism: Agelaius tricolor; assembly: GCF_023055355.1. Taxonomy (NCBI): domain Eukaryota; kingdom Metazoa; phylum Chordata; class Aves; order Passeriformes; family Icteridae; genus Agelaius; species Agelaius tricolor. The sequence goes on from NW_027269268.1 coordinate 20,223,414, forward strand.
CCTAGAGTTTGCTGCACTTTGACTTCTTTCTAGGCCTGTTGTAAGCTCCCATTTTCTCTTTGGTGGGTTTTTTTGTTTGTGCTGAGGAGTACAGCTTATTGCTGTTTTCCCTCAGCCGTTGATCAGGGGCTTGAGAGCAGTTGCTGATACACAGAAGTGGAATGGTTGAGGAGGATGTGAAAGTGGCTCCAGGGCTTGGGACCAGAGAAGGATTAGGTGGGAAGAAAGTGCTGGAGGCTTCTGTCCCCCCCTCACCACGAACAGCACTATTGTTCACAGTCACCTCACATTGAATGGGGCCTCATCCAGGAGTGTTAACTATCTCCAGAGATGGAGACAGCATGTCTTCTGCCACAAGCTTTGCTTTTCTCCCTTCAGGAATGTCTCTTGGGTTGGAGGAGTTTATCTCAATGATATCTGTGATGTAAAAGATATGTTGCTTCTGTTGGCAGTGAAACAAAATCTTCAGAAGTTATTCATGGTAGGACTACTGTCCTCCTTTCCTCCAGTTCCTGGCAAAGGAAGCGTGCCCAGAAATGCAACCCACACAGCTGGTGGCTAAGGTTGGGCTGTTGCAGGACAAAAACAATCCTCAAATTAGGAGATAATTTAAAGTGCTTAAGGATTCAATGCACATCTTGCTTCTCCTGTTGTCTTCTGGAGCATCTGCAAATCACAGCTTAGCATCCCACCTCTCAGCTTCTGGTCTCTGCCCTGTCTCTGTCACTGGCTGATGAGACTTTTCTTTTGGTCTCTTTTCACAGATTTGTAAAACCCAGGAGTCCAAGGTAGCTGCTTCCTACTGCAGCCCTGCAGTGCCAGTTCACTTCAACATCCAGCAGGACTGTGGGCATTTTGTGGCCTCCGTCCCCTCCAGCATGCTGCTGGCCTCAGATGTGGGGAAAAGCATGGCTGGAGATGGCTTCCATCCCTCCCGCAGTGCCAGCGAGCACGACTGCGTGGTGGTCATCACCCGCGAGGTGCCGAGCCAGACCACCGCCGACTTCGTGAGGGACTCGGTGATGCTGCACCAAGCCAAGCCGGAGCTGTACGAACGCCGCGTTTGCTTCCTGCTCCTCCAGCTCTGCAACGGCTTGGAGCATCTCAAAGAGCATGGCATCATCCATCGTGACCTGTGCCTGGAGAACCTCCTGCTTGTGCCCTGCAAGCCCCCCATGAGCTGTGTGAAAGCCAAAGATGACAAACACTTGCCCCGCCTCATCATCAGCAATTTTTTGAAAGCTAAACAGAAGACTGGAACTGGAGACTCCAAGCTGAAGAAGAGCCAGGCCCGGCTGGCCCCGGAGATTGTGTCGGCTTCTCAGTACAAGAAGTTTGATGAGTTTCAGACTGGTATTCTCATCTATGAACTGCTGCACCAGCCCAACCCCTTTGAGGAGAAGGTGCACCTCAGAGAGCAGGAGTACAGCCCTGAGGACCTCCCTGCTCTGCCCAGCCTGTCCATCTACTCCCGGGGACTCCAGCAGCTGGCCCACCTACTACTGGAAGCAGATCCCATCAAGCGCGTGCGTATCACCGAGGCCAAGCGGATGCTGCAGTGTCTGCTTTGGGGGCCCCGAAAAGACCTCATGGAGCAGCCCCTGAGCCACGAGGAAGCTCTGCGCCAGGTGCTGCAGAACTGGGTGGACATGAAACGTGCCCTGCTCATGATGAAGTTTGCAGAGAGGGCCGTGGACACGGAGCGGAGCGTTGAACTGGAGGACTGGCTGTGCTGCCAGTACTTAGCATCTGCTGAGCCAGCCTCCCTCTTGCACACATTAAAACTGCTGCAGCTGCTCTGACCTTGGCTGTGTCTTGGAGGCAGCTGAGGGCTCCTGACTGCCTTGTGGCTAAAGGTAGACAGCCCTTTCATACGGGAGAGGTTTGAAGCTCAGCTGCGAATGCATGTTCAGCTCCTGGCCTGCACTGCAGTCAGAGTGCACACGGCATGTTTAGTATCCCCAGCACTGTTAGTTTGTGAGCAGGCAGAACTGGGAACCTGCCCCTATTTTGGGGGATTTTTGGTTTTTTGGTATGGTAAATGTGGACTAATAAACTCCTGCCTGCATGTGTGCATGTTTCTAATGAGTTCACTGTACTGAGTTGATTTCTGGGCCTATGGGACAGTCCTGTGATCCCCACCTCTCCCAAAGCATCAGAGCCTTTTTGCCTGGGAACAACACCACACTCTAGAGTGGGTAGCAGGGATGAGCGGGTGGCTGATTCTCTTCAGGAGCAAGGGTAGTTCACATAATGCTCCTTTGCAAGGGAGAGCCTGGAGTTTTCAAATTCACATCTTTTGGGAGTTTTGGCATCCATTTTGCTTTTCCCTTTCAAAACAAAAATTACTGCTTGTTTCTGTGTATCAGGTCTTTTTTTCTCTGTGGGCAGTTCAGGATCAGCTGCCTGTTACTAAATTAGATACTAATACAGCCTGGCTTTCCTGCGTAGTGGTGCAGCTGTAGTGGAGCACCACTGTTGGATGGGAAGGGGTGAGAGGGAGCTCAGGGTGGGGTCTGTTCATGAGAATGATGCTGGGAATTACCCCTTGTAAAGCTAATGAAATGGAAAATCCCCAATTCACCTCCAAGGCCTTGGGGGGAAAGCCAGGGCCAGGTTGCTTTGCTTTCCACATCCCTTCAGCTCCCTCCCTTTGCCTGGTAATTCACCTGTCCCTTCTGTCTAACATTTATTTAACTCCTTTATCGTGAGATGAGCTGGCATGTGAAAGGCTGGGCCACTGCAGGCCGGCAGGGTCTTATTGCTGCTGGTGTTTGAATTAGAAATGCATAGGGCTAGGTGCACTGCAAGCATGTTTCTCCAACAGATGGAGGCAGGAGCAGCACAATGAAAGGTGGAGAAACTGGCTTGGCTCCCTTCAGCCCCTTTCCCTCCATCCAGACATAGAGCAGGCACTCAGTTTGGGAGAGAGGCAGTGTTGCTGAGGAAAAAAAAAGATTTTTCACCAGTTGCAAGCTTCTTTTACTTTTCCACCCCAACATGAGGCAGAGATGAGTGCCCTGCTCCTGACATCAGTTCTGCAGCCCTTGGAGAAGCGGTAAATTTGGGACATTTGGAGAGAGCCCAGCATCAGCTTAACTGAGACAGGATGTCACTAGCTAAGCTTCCCAGCTCTAAGAGGGAGGCATTTATGAGCATCTTCCTCCAGCCTTGATTCACCTTCAGACACAGCCTGGTCTTCTGGGGAATTTTAATTCCCCAGGTTTTCTTGACACTTTGTGTACTTTCTGTGAATCCTTTCCAGGCTTCTCACCTGGATCTTTCTTTTTTTAAATCTGTTTGGCTGTGGTTGCTGCTGATGGGAGGGGATAGTTCCTTGGCTGGGCACCCATTTGCAATTAATTTCCCCTGATCCCCTTAGGGAGGAGGCTGTGCACGTCCCTGCCTGCTGGAAGAATGTGGGATGGCTCCAACTGTGACTGCTGGGAATTTTTTATACACTGGCTTTCTTGCATCTGACTTTTGGGTCCACTTCCCTCTGGTACAGGTAGCAGGAGCTTTCTGGCTTGGGAACCACTGTCCATCCCATGGATCATCCTGGGCACAACACACTGGCTGGTTCTGAAAGGTCTGGCTCTGACTTGCTGCATGTGGTCTCACATGGGCCAGCAGAGTGATGAAAGAGCTGGAGAACCTGTCTGAAGGAGCCCAGCATGTTTTTCTGAGATAAGATGAAGAGATGACTCAGTTTCTAAGCATGAATGTGGGGAAGAGGTTGGTGGCAGCTCTGCAGGAAAGCACTGAAAGAGACAGGGACTGGCCATGACAGATCCATGTTGTGCTGGCAAGGGGGAGATAATTTGTAAGGCAAGTGGCTTGCAAACCTTTAGCTGTGTACTCAGTGGGCTCAAGTGGTAGCCACACATTCAACCAGCCCACAAAACATGAGACTGGATCCATTTTGCATGCCGAGTTTCAATTTAGTGACAAGCAGTGTTACAGTATTGGCACAGGGCCTGCATGGTGTGGGATGTTAACTTGATCAAAACTCTTTACCTTGAGTTTGAGCACTTGAGTCTGGTTCTGGTGTTTGTCTTGGCACCTTGCAGCAGCATTCCCAGCAGACCAGAGGCCAAGAGGTCAACAACAGTATTTTTCAGCTATATTTTTTTTAGATTGGGTGGATGGCCTCTTGGTCGCATATGAACAGAAATTCTTAGCTCCTGGTTTTCCTGGTACTTTCCCTTTGTAGCTCATGCTTCTTCTCCAGCCTAGGTTTTAGGTCTTAGCACCAATGCTTGAACTGGAGAAGTGCATTAGGATTTCTGATGTGTAGCTGTTGTGGGGAAAGTGACACCTAAGTCTCAGCTGAGTGCCACAGCTGAGTTTGAGGACTTTGCTGGCTTATGCACTCCTTGTCTTTGCTGTCCCCACCATGCCATGAGCAGCAGCTCCCCTTTTCCTAGCAGGCATTCTTGTCCCCATGCCCAGGAACCTCTGCCAGGATGGTGGAGGGGATGGATCATTCCCTGTGTGGCAGGGGACACAGATGACCCTGCACCCTGGGTGCCAAGTGTGTCCCCCAGTCAGGGGGAAGGAGGATTGCAGGATGTGTCTGACTGGGAGCTCAGCTGGAGGTGCGTGTGCCAGAGGGACAGTGCTGAGGAGCAGCGACTGGAGGAGCAGCACGGACCCAGGATCTCAGAGGTACTGCTGGAGGGGGAAAGGGCTATTTTCTAGTCTTGTGCTGCCCCCAGGCAGCCTGGCAGCCCCTTTCCCAGTGGTCCAAGCACACAAGAAAGGTGAATGCGCCTCTCAGGAACTGTCTTGTATTTTTCTGTATTTGTGCAGGGTGTATTTTAAGAGGAAGCAATAGATACACTGGAAAGAAGCTTTTTCCATGTCAATTTTGGCATGCATGGCATGCAGCAACAGCCTGGGTTCACAGGACTCATTCTGCCCAACCCATGGAGCTGATACATGACTTTGCTGAGTAAATACTTCTGAAGGTCTTTGCAGTGCCTGCTTAAGCAATTCTCTGCTATGGTTCTGAAAAAAATGCCCTTGCTTTTCAAGGAGCAGGAACAAATTTCCACAGTAGCACTGGAAATATTGACACACTGCTCATGCCTCTCATCTTATATCATCAAAGGCTGGGCAGTGGAAGCTTGTGAGCCATAATGAAGTGAGTGATTCAGCATTATTTGTTTCATTTCCCTGTGCTAAACAAACAACAGCCAGTTTCTGGTGAAGGAATTAATTGTTTGACAATAGAGTGAGTGAGCAGAGCAGGCTGACCACTGTCAAAGCAAAGTCTGGGCATGAAAGTCAAGCAGATATGACTCAGAGACAAGTTTTAGGCATATAGTGCTGTTCTTGAAACATTTTTGGTCACATTTTTCGTCTTCAGAAAAAAAAAAGTATATAAATGGGAAGGGAGCTGTTAAATAGGGCTGAGGAGGTCTGAACTGACTTCCTCTCTCAGACTGGTCTGTGACCTTAGGAAAGTTGCTGAACTCCCACCCACAAAGCAGAGATGATCAGTTTCTGTGTTACAAAGCAGAATCAACCACAAACCTCACAACTTTATGTTTGACTGTGTTAGGCAGGACATGAAAGTACCTAAATGAGGAACTAATTAGGAAATGAATGCACTGATTTATTAAAACATAATATTGTAAAATTCCTTCCTTTATTTTCAGGCACCAGTCGCTCCCTGTTTTTTTGCTGCTTGCTGCTACTACAAATTTGCTGACCACTGCCTGTAAATGGCCCACTGCTGCTTGTGGCAAAGGCCACAACACCCTCTGGATATCCTGATTCCTTTGTGGCTATTTTTTCCCTTTAGCCTTCACAAAGAACATACACAAACATATGCTGAAGAAACACAGCTGCGTCTTAGGAGAAAACACAGCAGAGGAGTGAACCAACAGTGCAGTGATGGGATGGGATGTGCTGAAGTGGTGGAGCTGCCCTGCCATCAAATGGGAGATGCCAGGAATCATCCAGACTTTCCAGCAGACTCAGGTAGCTGCAGCATGCTGGGCATCCCAGAAATGGCATTGCTGATTTGGGACTGCAGCTCAGAGCTGTGTCCCCAGGATGGGTGCCACCTCTCCCATGCACTTCAGAGCCTGTAGTGCAAAGCTTGGGGGGGTAAATCTCAGTGATGATATTTTTCTCTATCACTGCCAGGATGATCTCAGCTACCAGAGAACAAGTGGAGAGGTGGAATCCTCCTCCGAATCCTGAAGAACCAAGGTAGCAAGAAGCAGAGATCAAACCCTTGTTCTTGCAGAGACCCTGGGTATTCCCTCCTGAGCCAGTCAGCTCCTCCCATGGCTAGGAGTGAGCAAGGTGGAGAAATGAGTCTGCTCTAAGTTGCTGGTCCAGAAATACTCTAAATACCTTTGAAATTCCTTCCCAGTGCACAGAGAAGGGCTCCCCTCACTGGTGGAGCTCACCAGTCCATGGATGGCCCTCAAAATGCCTTTCACCTGAATTTCAGGAAAGGAGCCCCTGAGTTTCTTGAGGCACATAAGCAAGAGGTATCTTGGGGAGAGAGGAAAAGGATTGGGAAGACCACCACTTCCTGCACTCCTTTTCCTCCACAGCAACACCTTCTGGATGTATTTGGGCTGACTTTTTGTAGCAGCACACCTCCTGGATGTCAGCAGTGCCATGGGACTTCTCAGGGCTCCCACAGCAACAGGACCAGAGCAAAGGGGTCCCCCAGCCTACTGGGCTGCATTAGGCAGAGTGATGCCAGCATGTGCAGGGAGGTGATCCTGCTCCTCTGCTCAGCACCACTGGGACACACCTGGAGTCCTGGATCCAGTGGTGGACTGAGTACATGAGAGCCAGGGACATAGTGGAGAGAGTACAGCAACGAATTGATGATGATGAAGGGACTGGAGCATGTCTGATCAGAGCAGAAGCAGGGAGAGAGCAGGGACTGTTCAGCCTGGAGAAGAGAAGGCTCAAACAGGGGGAGCTTTTAAGTACTGACAGGGAGAATGAAGGACAAGAGGTGATGAACACCAACTGAAATTGTGAAATCCCACTGACTCAGGGACACAACTTCTGTATGTGTGTCCTGTGTGTGCTAATGCAGTGTGCTGTGCTAGGAGCAGGGCTGTGAGTGTTGTATGCTTTGTGTTGCGAGTGTGGCTGCACACTGTGTGCCCAGTGCAGGTTTCGTGTGCATTGTGTGTGTGTGTGTTGTGTTCAGTGTGTGTGGGATGGTGGCTCAGGGCTCTGTGGCACCAGCTGGGGCTTGGTCCTGTGGGAACCCCCAGGGGGAGCAGCCTCAGCCCCAGAGAGGTCACAGGTGGGGTCAGAGGCGTGTGGGAGATGGGGCGTCTTATGGGACAGTTTATGGGGCAGACATGGGGAAATTTGGGGTACCCAGGGGGGTCGTAAGGCACGTGGGAGGTTGGGAAACTCTCTGAGAGTTATGGGCTATCCAGGAAAGCAATGTGACACCCAAAGGGTCACGACACTGGGGAGAGGACTAGGTGCACATCCAGGAGATTGATGGGCCTTGGGCTGGGAGGGTGGTGGTGGTTTTGGGGCACCTGTGGGAGTTGCGGGACACCCAAGAAAGGGGAGAGGGCACAGGAGAGGGTAGAGACACCCCAGGGGGCTATGGGACACCCAGGAGGCTGGGAAAACCCAGGGATTTATAAGGCACATGGGGGCCAAAGACAGCTTGGACAGGGTTCGTGTCACACAAGCGGTTCGGGGGGGGTACGATCACAGGGTCCCACCACAAGCTGATGCTGGAGCCCAGGCCTGTGACACCTCCTTTATTGGCAGCACAAACAGAGCCCCTGACAGGAGGGAGGATCCATGAGGGCCCCTGGGAGCGCCGTGCCGGGCCTCACTGCAGGGCAGCACTAACAGAGCCTCTGATGGGACGGAGGGCCCACGAGACCCCCATGCTGGGCCTCACTGCGGGGCCGTGTAGGTGCCGGCCAGGTGCACAGGCAGCCCGTCGCGGCAGGCCACGCGCACGTGCTGCTGGGCCTGGCGGGCGCGGTAGGCGCATGGCGGCCGCGTGTCCCCGCCGCGCAGGCGGCACATGGTCAGGCTCAGCGCCCTCGGCGTGCTCTGGAACCCCGTCTGGTCAGGCACCTGGGAGCAGGCGGCCACCAGCTCGGCGGTCGGGGCGTGCACAAAGGTGTTGGAGGGCTTGCAGGGCCTGCCCGGGGCCGTCACCTGGCGCCGCGCCAGCATGGTCTCGCAGTAGCGATGCGCCGCCAGCGTGGCCGTCCGCGGGCTGTCCACGTGCTGCCGCAGGAACTTCTCGTAGCGCGTCTCGCCCGCCGCCCCTGCCAGCGCTGCCAGCACCAGCGTCATGCACAGCACCCAGCCCGCCATGGACACCTGCGGAACGGGGGGTTAGGGCCATCTGCACCGCTGGGCCCCCGACTGGAAATCCCACCCTGGGCGCTTGGTTATTCTACAGATTCCCCCTCCCAGATCCCTGGGCCCCATACAAATCCCCTCTGGATACCTGGGGGCCCATGTCTGGACAGCTGGGCTATCTGTGGATTCACCTGGATGCACAGGTCCCCTAAAATGCATTTTAGGTCCCATAAAATTATGCACTCCCCAGAAGCCTCCATGGCCTCCAAGCCAAGCCCAGAAGTCCCCCATGGAACACCCCCTAGCTGCTCCTCAGACCCCTGGCTCCCCTACAGATCCACCCCGTGCCCCCACACCCGGATGCCATACACAGCCTCCCTTCCCCACTGGATGCTCGGGTTCCTCCCAGACCCCTCCCACAGACATTCTGGTCCCCGATGCACCCTTCACCCGCACCTGTATGCGCGCCTCAGTTTCCCTTATGGCCTCAGAATCTCCGGTATCCCTCCCACTCCTCTGCACCTCTTTTATACTGACCCCAGCTGTGCCCAATGGGCAAGGATCCAGGAGGAGGGGCAGGGTAAAGAGCAAGGTCTGGGGAGAGCCAGGTGTCCAGGAGGCCCTGCTCACCCTCATGGCCCCCAAGGTCATTAGGCAGTCATTAACGAGCCACGTGACTGTCTGTGTGCATCCCCTTGGGTGGCCCCTGCCCACTCTGGCCTTGGCCACCTGTCCCATGAAAGGCAGGCTACCTGGGTCCTTTTGGTGGCAGGGCAAGATCTGTGGTTTCCTGGTGGCAGGCAGGATGTCACCATCTGGGGGAACATCATCTCTAGGACAGCTGGCAGATGTTCCTACAACTCTTGAAAGATGTGGAACATCTATGGCTCTTCTGCAGTGCTAAGGGACCTATGTGGTCTTTTTCCCTGTGTCCCCTTGCTGCCAAATTCATACTCCTGGGAAGTGCCAGGATGCATTTTCCTCACTCCTACCTCCCATGTCCCAGATGCTCCACTGACGCAGAGACAAGCAAGGAGCCAGGAGCCAGCCTGAGCCCACCAAACATTCCTTTCCCTTGACCATCGTAATGGAGCCCCAAGGAAAGCGTGTCCCCTCCAGGGGGAGAGGCATGTAGTGCCCACGAGAGGCTGTCACCTGTCACAAGTGGTCTTCATCCTCCTCTCCCAAGAGATCAGAAAGTCTCTGATGGGAAGTGGCAAAAAGAGAATGAGGTCCTGGGCAGCACCTGTCCCAAAAGAGCTGTAACACTTCCAAGACTGGCCACAGTGAAGGTGCAGAGGGTCCTGCCCTGGGCTCTGGTGGCATTTCTACAGCCTCTGAAGAAATCCTCCTCAAAGGTACACAGTCCCTACAGTGGGAACAGTTCAGGCACCTGGCCAAAACCTCGCAGACATGAAAGGTCAGCACAGCCCCCTGCTGACTGTCAATACCCTGCTCCTGGGCGTGGAAGCAGGATGGGGATTCTCACCATGACCCCTCAGACACACTCTGCTTTCCACTGTCCTGGTGTGGGTGGAAAAGGGATGGTGCCCACAGAAGGAGGAACAAGCCTGGATGCTTGGCAGCAGGCATGGTGCAGGTACCTGTGCTGGATCCCATCCTACCCGGCACAGCCTCAGGCATGTCCTTGCCAGAGGCTGCTGTGAGGCTCATGGGTGAGCCACAGCCTGTGGTCACCCCTTGTCCAGGGGGGCCCCAGCTGCCTGGCACTATCCTGGGCATGGCTTCTCCATGTGCCATCCCTGCCCATTCCGGAGGGCTGAGCAGAGCCTCCTCCTGCCCTGTGCGGTGCAGAGAGGAGCCCTCGGCCGGGGCATTTGGGGCAGCCCAGACCAACAACTTCTGGTTGTCCCCTTGTGCCCCAAGGCCTGGGAAAGCTACCGGTTTTAGGAACAGAGTCTAGTTTAGAAAGGAGATATTATTTATTCTGCAGGGGGTGCAAGGTGGAGGTTTGACAGACCAAACACACCATGGGGTAAAAAGTAACATCTTTTATACAGTAAAGTTTACATGAGCCCTCCTCTCTAAAGCATATTTCTCGTCTATCGATGTATATTTATTTGTATGACGCATACTCTGTATGCGATACTTGAAATACAAAGTTCTTCATTAAGCAACTTCCACCGTAGAAAATACCGGACGACATCAGTTACGTTTACAAAAGGTGACGAGATTCAGCCTGGGGACAGATCATTCAGCTTGAGGACACCAGACTGGGCAGGAGGTGGCACCTGCCTTTCACCGGGGTACAGTCAGTGCAGCGAACCCCGTCCCTGTGGCTCTGCCCGTCCGCACAGCGGCCCCACTTTCGGGGAGCAGGGATCGGGAGTGCGGGGCCGGGCGCTCCGCGGGGACCGGGAGTGCCGGGCCGGGCGTTGCGCAGGGCTCCAGGCGGGGGCGCTCACGGGCACAGGCTGTGCCGAGGCTCCCCCCGCCCCCCCCGCGCCGTTGGTTCCGTCCCGCCGTGGTACGTCCCGCGCGGGCCACCCCCGGTGCTGGAGGCGGCCCCGTTCTCCCAGGTCTCGCGCGAGCGCCGCTCTCGTATAATCTCGCGGGAGCGCGCGCGCCCCGCCCTTTCCGCGGCGCGGGCCGGACCATGGCGGTCGGGAAGAACAAGCGCCTCACCAAGGGCGGCAAGAAGGGCGCCAAGAAGAAAGTGTGAGGGCCGCCGGGGCGAGGGCGGGCAGTGCCCAGGGGCGCCGGGCGGGGCGCCGCGGCGGCGGGATGGCGGGGATGCGGGGCGGATGGCGGCGGCGGCCCGGCCGGAGCCGGGCCGATGCTGTCATGGCGTCAGGCGGGCGGGCGTGGGCCCGGCGAGGCGGGAGCAGCGGCGGGCAGTCGGGGAGGAAGGTCTTACTGCAGCCCGGTGCGGCCTGAGAACATCGGCTAAAAAACCTTCTTCGTTTGATTTAAGGGTCGACCCTTTCTCCAAGAAGGACTGGTACGATGTCAAAGCACCGGCGATGTTCAATATCCGGAACATCGGGAAGACGCTTGTCACCAGGACTCAAGGAACTAGTGAGTATTTGGGGTTGGTGCAGTACAGGGGATTGTGCTTGCTCCATGTGCTGGCTCCGAGCGGTTAAAGAACTTCTTGGATAAAAGACTGATGAAAAATGGGTTTCGCTTGTATTGTTACGAGCTTGGAAGCTAAAATAGTTGGGTGATTTGAGTGGATTTTTTTTCGAGTTGACCGAATTGTTTGAATAAATGAGCTTAGCTGCAAGAAGTTCGTACACTGGGCTCTTGTTTGTACAAGAATGCCAGGACATGGAAGGAAGGGCCTGAGGTTTCTAATGAGCTCCTCATGTGGTAACCTGGAAAGTTGGGAAAAGTTCGAGAAGTAAGCACTAGTTCTGATTGTCACCGGGGACGATGTGGGACAGTGCCACAGGAGACTTTAGTCCTAATAGGATTTTAACGACCAGCACATGAAGATACTGAAATACCTGAATTTAAAGGTTTTGGGTAAAGATTAGAGCCAGAATTGCTGACTTATTGTGAGCACTGATGTATCACTGGGGGGTAAATTCGGTTTTATATCATCTGGCACACCTTAGGAAGACGAGGCCTCTGTTAGGAACGCAGAGGTGTCTGGATAGAGGTAACCCTGTTTTTGGAAGCTTAGCCTTGCAGAATGGCTAAATAGCTTTATGATACTCTGCTGGCTGCAGTCAAAGTTAGGATTTTGATTGTTACTTTGAGCTGTAAAGTGAAACAAATAAAATGAGGGTCACTGCCAAACGAAGTGTAAACCAGCCAGTGTTGTTAAAATGGTTCCTCGTTGGAAGAGGAGCTATGAAATTTTTGTACCGGGCTGTTCATTGCTGCTTCATCTCTGCTGAGCGCTTGTGGCTTTTTATGTTTGGTTTTCTCATTACTGTTCATAATTTCCAAATACTCTGTAGCCCCTTTATGCTTGAAACAAATCAAATTATTACACGTGGTGGGATCTGCTGTGTGCTGCTGTTCATATCCCACACCTGGTACTATTGCCTTGAAAAGATTCCTCCCAAAGGGAGAAATTACTAACCTTGCTGGCTCTGTGATCGCCATTAGAAAACATCAGAGAACAGGATTCCAGAGGGAATTCAGTGCCTGATTTGAAGGATGTACTTCTAATGTTAATCTAAGGTGCTTTATTCTGTTCCACCTCACAGAAATTGCCTCTGACGGGCTGAAGGGCCGCGTGTTTGAGGTGAGCCTGGCTGATCTGCAGAATGATGAGGTTGCCTTCCGCAAATTCAAACTGATCACTGAGGACGTTCAGGGCAAGAATTGTCTGACCAACTTCCATGGGATGGACCTCACAAGGGACAAAATGTGCTCCATGGTGAAAAAATGGCAGGTGTGTGAGAAACAAGGTCTGCATCGCTGCTGGTGCCCCAGGGAGGCAGGGAAGAGCGTGGGGTGTGTGGGGCTGGGCAGCCTGTGCTGCAGGGGTGCTAAACCTTCAGTGCTTCCTCTTCCAGACCATGATTGAAGCCCACGTGGACGTCAAGACTACGGATGGGTACCTGCTGCGCCTCTTCTGCGTGGGCTTCACCAAGAAGCGCAATAACCAAATCCGCAAGACCTCCTATGCCCAGCACCAGCAGGTCCGGCAGATCCGCAAGAAAATGATGGAGATCATGACCCGGGAGGTGCAGACCAATGACCTGAAGGAAGTTGTCAATAAGCTGTAAGCTTTGGTCCTGTTCTTTTTTCTCCCCTACAGTTTAAATCCTTGTTTGGGAGTTGGTTGTTGCTGAGTGCCTGGGGAGTGCTGGTGCATCCCAAGCTGTTGGTCAGGGACCAGGCAAGGAGCCCCTCATGTGGAAAAGCCAATCACCCTTTTCTGCAAATGGCTTCTGTCAGTCTCTGCATCCTGTCTGACCTGAATCCACTGTCACGTTTGCATAAATTAAAATCACTTTCCAGAAGATTTGTGGTTCACATTTCTACAGACTAAAGTTGTAATTCTGATCTACTGGGACTGTGAATGCTCTGAGCTCTTCTGATAGAAGAGTTTCTCAGTGTGTTGATTGCTTCCAGAAGTTTGCAGATTTGCTCTCAAATTGAGCACACTTGCACTATGTCCCTTCTAATGTTGCAAGGGAGGTGTCTTAGACTCTAAATGTACTTGAAGAAAATTGTCAAAGTGATGATACAGACTTGTAGAATATTTTGTATTAAGGATTTTTTTTAAGCCTGTGTTGCTGCTGCAGAAGCAGGCAGAGTTTTTAGCATTGTGGTGCTCTGTGATTCCTCAGGATCCCAGACAGCATTGGCAAGGACATCGAGAAGGCCTGTCAGTCCATTTACCCTCTGCACGATGTCTATGTGCGCAAGGTGAAGATGCTCAAGAAGCCCAAGTTTGAATGTAAGTCTGTTCCTGCAGACATTTGGGGGAGGGTGTGGAAAGGAGGGAATTTACATGTGTTTGCTTTTGAATAAAGATATTACTGCTTCAATGAGCTGTAGTAGTTGTAGAAGGGAGGGGGTGTCCTTGTCCCCATGTGTGGTTTCCAGGATAGAAAGCCAAGCAGTGAGCATCCAGTTTGGAGCTTCTTGCAGTCTCACCTGGAAGTGCTGCTGAATCTCTAGAAGCTTTGCTTTGGGAATGAATGATGACAAAATGTTTCGGTCCCAGATGATGTGGAATGATTCCATTTCCCCAATTTCTGACATTCCCGTGTAATGCAGCAGTAGGTGCTTGAGTCCAGATCCTTTTAGGAAAAGATGTCATTTGCAGTTTCATTACATAGCCTTATTTCACTGCTTGATGTGTCTGTCTGTCACTGCAGCAGCATCTCTGTGCATGAGCTGTCTGCAATGGACTTAGTCCTAGCGACAGAAAATGTTCTGGCGGTTTCATTTGTGTGTGTTGAGTAATGGAGTAATTTAGAACTGTTCAAACAGGTCCATCTCTCACTGTTTCTGTCACTGCTTCTTTTTAGTGGGCAAGCTGATGGAGCTGCATGGTGAAGGTGGTGGTGCTGGAAAGCCCTCTGGGGATGAGGCTGGCACCAAGGTAGAGCGAGCTGATGGATATGAGCCGCCCGTGCAAGAGTCTGTGTGAAACTAAAAATTGGTGGAAAATAAAAGGTTTTAATATACAGAACTAATGCTTGGTTGGTTGCCTGTATTGCTCCTGGACAATATTGGTACTGGATGTGTGGATGAGCTTTTAATGAGGTAAACCTATGGCCTTGGTTTAAAAAAAAATTAAAAGAAGTACTCATGTACTTCTCCAGTTGTGTTGTAGAGATGGGTGGAAGAAGGTGGGTTGTCCTTTCTGTGGATTCTTTATGTTGGTTTTAACCAGTAATTTTAGTCCTCACCAAAAAAACCTTGTGTATGTGTGAAGAGGTTGTATTGGTGAGAGGTGCTTTACAGAGTACAGGGAAGGCAGAAATTGCACTGGGAAACCTGTGTCAGAATTTGGTACTATTGGGAAGTCTTACAGTTTTATCCAGATTACTTGCTTCAGAGTAATGTGCATATGTTTAAATTTCTTGGTAATTTAATACAGCCACTCCTGGGATAGGTGTGGTCTGTGGTGGTCAGAAGGTGTTTGAAGGTGTTAAGGTTGTAACTATGATGATGGAAGCAGTGTTAATTGAGCATTACAGAAATCCAGTATGTGCTTGAGCAGTGAACTTGAGTGTTGGATTTTAACCTGTCAGAACTGAGGGATGACTGTAATGGAAAACCTGTGGAACTTCAGGGGAAAAGATTCTGTAAAGAGGCAATGGTGTGTGTTCTGAAAACAAAGCACTTAAATGTTTTGCTGAGTAATTTTGTTTTCCATTATCTAACAGCATTTTTGATTCTTGTTCAACTTATGTTGGCTTGTAAGTGAAAGACTGGTTTTTTCTGGCTACAAGGAGTTTTGTGCACTATCAATGTGTTTAGGCCAACAAACCTAAGCTTAGTCCTGTTAAATTGTTGGTAAGTTAGTGATTTAAAACCTGAGAGCAAAAGCTGGAATTCACTGAGATTAGTGGCTCTTGCAATTGGTTGTCACAGAGCTTAGGACAAGAAATAAAGGAAAATAGTGAAAATGTTACTGTTCCAGCAAAGCTACTGGAGAAAAGGAGAGGGGCTCTGCTACCCATGAAGGCTGCACTGTTCCCTGCCAGGGATTTTCACATTTTCCTAGGCAAAATAAGAATGCTTTTGAACTTACTTCAGAACGCTGCAGGTGATGTGACTTTGTCTTGTGGTTCCAAGTTACAGTTTTAATATGTTCTGGTTTTTCTACTTTGTGTACTGGAAGGAAGAGCAGTGAGTGCTCAACACTCAGAACCCTGGAACGGGGGAAGGAATCTTACTGCTTTGCTGTTTCCATCTGTACTGCTGAGGCAGGTAGGTGTCACCTGCCTCCAGAAATCCCAGACAGCCACGTTTTTGAAACCATAGCTTTTATTTGTTACTTGCATATCTAAGGACAGTTGCCAAAAGGTTAGTCCAAGAGTACTGGGGGAAAGAATAAGAACTTGGGATTTTTCATGCTTTTAAATGTATTGTTAGGAAGAGTGCATTGCCATGCAGGTATTCTGGGTAATGTAGGGTTTGTAATGTGATTTCACGTGGGGTAAAAGCAGGAAGGAAAATACTGTGAGTCATCCTCTGTATTCTCTCATCAAACACCAGCTGAAAAATCATGGAGTATGAAAGCAGCATTCAGCAGAGCACACCTAAATTATGTGCAGGATCAGCCTGTGTCATCTTCACAATGTTCTCACAGTGAGAAACACAGTATGTGTGATCCCCTGTGGTAGAAGGTAGAAGAATGTGATAGTTCTGTAGGTGGTGAGTGTGAGGCATACCCAAGTGCAAAGGCTTGGATAACCTGTTAAAATCATCCACATTCTCTGAGGGGTTTGGACTACTTGTCTGGGGGTGGGGTGTTACTTTGCAGAATGAGATCTCTCAAACTGTTAAGTGGAAAGCTCTGCTTTCCACAGCATAAGACAATTAAAATGCCATCAGGACTTAATTATAAAAATTTTATTGGTTAAATACATTCTTAATTTACAGAGGTACCATAACAAACTTACTGGACTTAACAAAGGTTTATTTAGGACACTGTTCATTGTACACAGAACAAAGATATCTTCCTGAAGATAATTCTAGAGGATGGGTCAAACAAAATATTTTGGTAAGTGAGGCTTTTATTCTGATGCCTGGAGATCTAGCTGGATTTCAAGGTTACAGCTGGAATTTGCTACTACATTGCAGTTAAGATTTGCACTCCACCTCAGTCTCGGCTTTTTTGTACACCTTAGGAATGAATCTTCTGTTGTGATCTGTATGCAGTCTTACAGTGGTGTTGGGCATTGTCTTGGGAGAATCCTGCCCTGTACAAGCCGAGCATCTCCCTTGCTTCAGCGTTCACACGGACGCCGTTTCAGCTGCCTGCAGCCACGCGAGCAGCCCTTAGATGGCACTCGGTGCTCTGAGTAAAAGGCCTTGCTGCTCCTCCCGCCCTGCCCCACGGGGAGGAGGAGATTACATACAGCAGAGTGGTCTTGGCAATGAACAGGCACTGACTTTAAACATTCAGTGAAGTTACAAAAACAACTGGTTAAGACACAGTTATAAAATGGGAAAAAGGAAATTAAAATATTAAAAAAATCAATTCTACTTTTGAGACTTGTATCAAAACCTTAGAAAACTGCCAGACAAACAGTAAGTAAACATCATACACTTCAGCCTCATCTGCCACCACAGTGGTGTGGTGTGTCTTTGAAGGACCTGGAAATTCCTTGGATTTCTTTAGGACATAACTGTTTTTTTGGAATAAACAAGAATCTTTAGAATCTCCTAACAGGAAAACTTGGGAGAGTGAGAAGGATTGTCCTTGGCTGTTGACTGCCACGTGATTATTCCAGAGGAGTTCTGGACAGGCTTGCTGGGGCTGCTGAGTAACAGCTCTAGCCATTGTTGCATTTCCAACCTTCTAGAACAGCACATAACAGTATTTTGCTTATGTTAGTCCCTATTGGAAGTAGAAGTCCAGCTCCTCAGCTCATTAAAACTTTGTGTGATTATCATCCCCCGGTTGTGTGAAGGGGTACTGGTGTAGTTTAAACAGAGCAGAACACAAAGAGGGGCTGTGTCTGTCCTGTGCAAGTTCTGTGGCCTGGCAGTGACTGCTGGGTGAATGGTGCTGAGGCCCTCAGGCTTGCTCCCGGTGAGCTCCAGTCTGCCACTGGGACTGGATGCCCATTCCTTGCTGTTACAAAAAGGAATTGACTACCAGAAGTTCCTATAATGTGAAACTACCTCAATCACATCCCTCTTAGTTGGTCAGTCCAGCTACACTGCTGCTCTGTACCAAGTGCCTTGGTGAGAGCTGTTTGGAGTAACCTCTTGCCAGACATGTTTTCCTTAAGGCCTCCACAGACCATTTGTAAGGATGCTCAGTGTATTTGGTATGTGGCAACAAACTGGAAACTAATCCCATGTCTGCTGAAAACTAAACCCAAGGCTCTATAATATCCTTCATGTTAAGGATAGGAATAGTGTTACTGAAGTATGTTCCAGTGCTTGAGTGACAAATAAAATGCAGACTGGGTGAACACTGGCTTTCCACTTCCATGAGGGGAGTGGAGGGGCAAATAGTTGGAATAGTGCAGCTCCTCCATGGCTGGGATCTGAGAGAGCTCCATAGACACTGTCTGTCGCTAACTTCAGCTGGGAAAGAAGGGTATGATGGTGCTCAAAGAACAGTGGGCAGTAGGAAAAAACTAAACCTGTACTTGCAAAGTATTTTAGGGAAAGCGAGGAAGTCTAAGATGATTCATACTGATTTAAACAGAATTCATTAA
This sequence comes from Agelaius tricolor, assembly GCF_023055355.1. NCBI lineage: Eukaryota > Metazoa > Chordata > Aves > Passeriformes > Icteridae > Agelaius > Agelaius tricolor. Next base: position 20,241,584 of record NW_027269268.1, read on the forward strand.
GAGGCAAAATACTTAAAAATTTTACTTTTGTGATTTTGCTGTATGAGCAGCCTGGGCTGAGAATAGAAGGATACTACACAAGGATTTATTTCTCCATTTCCCCTCTTACCAGAATTAGATTTGATACCTTTCTACTATGAAATACCAGTTATTTTTCTTATCCTCTAAGTCATAAAACAAGTGGATTCTACTGCTAATGTGGAACTCAAGCAGTAATGAAACCTGAATATCAAACTTCATCTACATACTGAGTGCTGTAATTATATATTAAAACAATTTTTAAATTTGGATCTTAAGAAGTTCAAAGAAGGCCAAAGCAGCTTATGTTATGCAGACTTTGTGCATGGTAAATATAATACCAGAGAGTAAACATACTAGAATGCTATATAAGTTAAAATGGTGTTGCACCACAGTATTTCCCTAGTTGGAAATGGCTAAAAAGCCTGCTTGTTTTGCTCTCTGAGCATTCATGAAACATGATAACATACACTGTCACAAAAGACTCAAATTTTCTTATCTGACTTCAAGATACTACTATGACTGTCTAGAAAAAGTAGTGCAAAACATTGATAATCAACACTCGTTGATGTCTTTGCTGTGCCTTTAGGGTAGAAAACATTCTCTCCCACATGCAGGGAGTAGTAGGAAGGCAACACTTCATGGTGTTTTTAAAATCTGAACAAAGTTCCTGGGAAATATCCCAGACTTTCCTAGTATCTCTCCACTCATCCAGTCCTCGTCTACAGATTCCAGCTCTGTTATCATGTCACCTGCCTGTAAGAGAAGGAGCACTGTGAGTCAGTACAGCTTACTGTGCAGCTTTACTGAGCAATGTTAATGCATGCAGAGCTGATCCTCTTTAGAAACAGTATCAATCAAAGAGAAGAGGGTAAGATGTGGCCAGTCTCTTCTGTTGGTTACATCTGCTGAAGCTTCTCTTAGGCTAAATACTTGTCCATGCTGAGAAATCACCACCTTTGGAGGGACAGAAGAGCACTGCTGGATAACTTCTCACTTTGCCTATCCAGGTATGTTAAGAGCTGGCTCATGGGGCCCCTGCTTTAGTGCTTATTTGTGTGTGTTTCTGGGCTTTGTTTTCTTAAAACACTGGAAAGATTTTTTTTTTTTTTCATTTAATCCCAGTATTTTCTAGTATTTGGAAACTTTCCCAAAAAAAAAAGGAAAAGCAATCTAAAAGCTCAGTATGGCCATTTAAATTGCAGGTCCTGTGTTTGGTCCTGGTTCTTGTTCTCAGTGTCCCATGCCACACCCTTCATCTGAAGTACTGGCCTTTCTTTCAGTACCTCTATTTCCCTTTTCTGCTTTAAAGGATCATCTATCCTTTCAGCATTGCAGGCTGCTAATGGTGAAACTATTTTGCTGGTTTTAGAAGAGAAAATACTGCGTTGCAGCTCCTGTGAAAGTCTACTGCTTCTCAGATATTTGCTTTTGAGAACATGGTTACCTAAATCATGACTTTGCATATCAAGGGCACTCTGTTTCTTGTTCATACTTAATATGATCTGGGCATCCAGCATGTATTTAATTTTTCCCCTTGTTCCCATGGCAACTCTGAATTGTGTTGCCAGTTCAAGATTCTGCTGTACTAGGTTTCCCTCAGAGGCCTGGCTGCTGTAGTATTGGCACTCTCACCATTACCTCCTACTCAGAGTTTTCTTTCTAGTCCAGAGAGAGGCTCCCCATCAACCAATCAGGAACTGAATGTACTGCAAAATAAGGTTTGTTTATCTTGTCATGGTAACTAAATCAGAGAAGTCGGGAATTCTGCACTGAGCTCCTTCCAGTGTTTTAATGAAGATTTTTGCTGATAGGTAACAGGAGTGATAAGGGAAAAAATATTTTTTAGAGAGACCACTTATCAACTGTGTTAATATCTATGCATATTAATATGTATGTTAATATCTATGTACTTCATCCTTCTTGTCTAAAGCCCACATTCACAGGGGATGAACCTTATTTTTTAGCACTCCTTAGGAGCATGAGACCTCTTGAAAATTGGTCGAAGAGAGTTACTTACTTTGAAGGAAAGCTCATCTTCATTTTCTCCATGAAAATCATAAAGAGCTTTGGCTTTTCCTTTCTTCCCTCCTCCAGGCTGTGACAGCTCTACCTTGGCTACAGAACATGGACAAAAGAAGTTACTTGCATGGGAGTGAAAGAAATCTCTGTTTCTGGAGAAGTTTCCTGTCATTCTCTTATTTCCTCCCCAGTATTGTGCTACAGGTTGTCCAAATGTTATTGCTACTGCTGTACTGAATTCATTGTCCTACTGCAATAAAAACTCTACTGCCACCAGTCCATTTTATGGTATTACACAGGCTCACAGTTCTGCTTCTAAGCAGACTAAATTTAAAACTCACTTAACTTGAACTTCCCAATGGTGATACATAATAAATGCTGACTTTGCCTCTTTTTGCTCTAAGATGAAGCAGCATCAATACTCCTGAATTACTCCTTAAAGGTGGCTCAGTGGCCCTGTTTTGCCTGTGCCCAAACCACACTGGAAAACATCCCAGAGTCTATGTCACTGACTAGAACATGAGATATTGCCATTATTGGAGTGGTTGGTTCAAAACTTGAGTTTAGCTTTAGAATACTGAAGACTCCTGTGGTGTGTGACTTGTTGATGTTGTTGTGTTCTCCCACAGCTGTCATGACTGGCACAACCCAGTGAATAATGAATTGCCATCTATAGGAGCACTGTACCTGAGCAGGTCTGAACAAAAACTGCTGGGAAAATCCCTTCCTTTCCATTCAATCTTCCTCTATACCACTCCAAATCGACTTGTTCCAGTATTTGGATGTAGTCTCCCTTTCTGAAGGACAGATCATCTTTGGTTTCTGCTGTAAAATCATGAAGCGCTTCACACCACTCCAGTGAGCGTCTGTTGCTCTGTTCAAGTTAACAGAAGAGCTGCATTAATTTTAGAAGTGTGAATGGAGCCCAAAAAACTGATGGATGCTGCTGAAAGCAGCTGTACAGCACATGGCTGTCCTGACACCCTCCCAATACAAAAGTGCTGCTGCAGATGTAGACCAGAATTCCATTTGAGCAATTAACACCACAGAATTTCATCTAGGCTCAGCCACATTCCTTTTTATCTCTGGTGGCAGGGGAAAGGATTAATACATTCAAAATTAGATCACTGCAGCAATACTTAAAATAGAGCTAACAAGAATTTCCTTCAGCACAAAGGATAAAAATTTACCAATGTTAATTTGTCAGAAGCTCTGAATTCAATCAGCTTAGGCCTTGTGTCAGAACTGAGGTGTGACAATGCAGCATTGTGTGTTGTGGGAGTGGTGTCACATTCTGCAGTTACTCCCACATTATAATAGAGTCTCTGTAAATCTATACATAAAGTCTGGCCCTCACCTATACAGTTTTATTACCTGAGGAAGGGAAGACAAAACCTCCACCTTATTCTTCAGTGCTGTTTCTGTACCTATGTAAGTAAAGCACAACTTAAGAACAGAAGCAGTGTCTATTCAGAATGTTACTAATGACAGAGATTTTAGTTATTTGAAGTAATTATTAAGAACAGCTTCTTAAGAAGTCCTACTGTTAATTTTGACGGGTTTTTTATCAGTCTTCCCTCTCTTTTTACCTCTTTTCTGCAATCACTGTCCTTTTGGAATTTTCTCCTATATGCTGCCTATTTGCATTAAGTATAAAACCATGCTCTTGAAGACTTTTGCAAACATATTCATACCTGTTCCAGGTAGGTCTTCAATTACTTCCACAAAGTTCAAGGGGAAAATTCCAGACGCGCCTCTGAGCTCTCCTTTGGCCCACTCTTCATTTACATATTCTTTCAGGATAATAGTTTCACCTTCTGAAAAACTGAGCTCATCTTTCTGATCTCCAATGTATTCAAATCGTGCTACACACCTTGGACCTCTGCACAAACAAAAGAGAAAATTATTTTGCTTCTTTATTATTACTGTCTACTTAATAAGACAGCATTGTGTGCAATATATGGATTGATATTTTAATTAAAATGATTAAAAATGCACTGAAGATAGGACAGGTGGAAAATTGGGGGCCTGCCCTGGTTCTAATCTCTGCTTTCTGAACAGAATGAGTACAGAGTCTGGAGAAGCCAGATGCAATTTCTGCATCCCAACTGCTGGCTGTTACAGTATTTTGCAAAAGACCCCATTTCCCTTCCAAGCAACAATAAACCCCCTTGTTTCTCAGTCACCTGTCCAATTTCATATCTTTGCCTATATCCAAGCAAGTGTCCTGATACACTTTTGTTAAGAGTTTGATTATTTTTTGAGCTAGCATCCCATTTAGATGCACTCAAACATGGGTGGGGGTGAGTGCTGTGTATTTGTCCCAAATACATGGAGGTTTCATAGGAAGAAGCTAGTTTTTATCTACTTTAAAATACTTTATTCTGTAAAATCCATCCCTTTAATCTTATAGGGAAAAAGCTTATCTATCAAAGAAAGAAACTTCAATGCATCTGATAAATTTTATATACTTTGGTACAGCACTGAAAAAAATCCTAATTCTTTTTCCCCCTGACTTAAATTGATTTCATTATTTAAGAACCTAATAAACTAAATTTATGAAATTAACCTAAGAAAATTTTTGGTTAATCAGAAATGCCATGCTGGAAAAAAGCAGTAAGAGGCTTTAATTCTTTCTATATATTCATAGCACACAAACAAAGTAAGCAGCTTGATTCCAACCCCTGTCCCCCACCAAGTATCTTTGCAAAGGTGTTTCTTTCAGGACACAGCTAGAACTTTCTGTTTCTTTCTTAGCTTCAGAAGCAACTTTTTAAAATAAAGTTTTGTTCCTGACAAACCAAACTTCATCTAAAGAACAACTGAATGATCCCACTGACACTAGTTGCTCCTGCCTCTGCATGAATTTGCTTTAATTCCTGGAATGAATGATTACGAAATCCAATAAACATCACTGAGAAATGAGTAACATGAAAAATCATTTCTTGCCCACAAATAGTACAAGTTGTTTTAAAATCAGAAATGAAAGTGCTGGCAATTCATTTGATAATTTGGGGGGAACTTTACCCATACATCCGCACACCTTAGGGACAGACAGATTCCTCTGCCTAAAGCACCTCTATGTTCTGTTCCTTTGTATCTTGTTCCTTCCCATGAGTAGGAGCCCTAGCATGTTCCATTTTGTGAGGACAATGGAAGAAAGCAGCAAGGTCAGGAGCAAAGAGAGGTGTACAGTGCTGCTGAAGTTAATTAGATTGGTTCATGGTTTCTGGAACCAGTTTTCGTGAAAGGATGGTTTTAGGCTTTTTAAAACTAAATATGAGTCTTTATAAAACATCATAAACATTCAGATTTTTAAAACATATAATCTAATTTTTACAATGTATTTTGGTGAATAAATTGTTAACCCTATTAACCTCAGTGCAGAGAGCCCCTGTTTCAAAGTTAATATTTCTTTTTCATTCCTTGTAAATCAACATGAGAAAGCAAATAAGATTCATCTGACTCACTTGATACATCGTGATGAAGAGGGTATTTTTTTCTTGTTGGCTTCTTCTGGAACATCAATCTAATAAGACAATAAAATAAATTATATCTTCCATTACAAGCTCATGGCAACTAACCACAATAAACTTGAAACTGGTTAAAATAATCTGTTTTTTAGATGTGTGACACTCTGTGATCCCTGGCAAGCTCTGATATATGATCACATTAATGTAAATTTATGCCTGTTTTCTCATTTTTTAATCTTATGCAAACAAGGAGCAATATTTAATGTTTTGTTTTATGAAGCTGGTTTATTGTTTCTACTTGTAGCATGACTGACAGAATATGTGACTAGATGCTACCACATGTTGTTGAATTTAGATCCCAATTCTCAACTGGTAATTGCTCTCAATTATTTACTAGCACAGTACAGCACAATAGACAAAACTACTGTTTACACTTATCCCTTCTGTGCTTTGGTAGCCAACTGCTCTCCAAACGAAACCACATCTCACAAATCTCACTTGAATTAGAGAAATACAGCTTTAAAATCAACACACCGGTATATCAAACACCCAACATTCAAGTCCTTTATCACAGGAGGATTTCAACTGTATTTTTGGTGTGACATGAAGGATGATCTGTGAGATGTACAGGACTAGGAGCTGAGAGGCCCTGGTGAGGACCTTTGGGTTACAGCTCACTATTATACAGGCAGCTCCCATTAAATCAAGCTATGTTCCATAGCTTGTGTGAAGCACTGGAGAAAATCTCAATGCCTTTTATGACAAATAATCTCTGCATTGCTCTTGCTGAAGGAGCTGATATCTGTGGTGCTCTGAAGGTTCTATTGCAAGCCTAACTATGTATTATTGTTAGGTGTCTAGATCCAAACTACTACCCAGCTCAATATTGTAAAACACATTGCAGTGTATTGTATGGAGACCTTGTATCAAGATGAAATCTGACATGAATTAACAGGAGAATTCACTCAAGTAAATTAGCCTCACGTACTGCACTCTTGAGAATTCACTCAAGTAAATTAGCTTCATGTACTGCACTCTTTTTTCTTTTATAAAAAAACCCGAATTCTCAAACAAAAGATTTTTGCCCTCAAAGGATAATCATCTTTTACAACTGAAATAGAAATGCATTTTCCCTAGCTTTTATGAAGTTGTATCTGTCTGTATCAATGCTGAATTTGACCTCAAATACTCACTCCACTGCTTTAACATAAAATCTTTTCTTCATTAGCTATCAGTAGAAGCAAGAGCTTTTAAATGGAACTGTTGGTCTGTGCAGAAGCAGCCAATCAATTTAGCTGACAAATCTGTCTTGTGAAAGTGAATCGAGCATGGTTCCATTACAACTATGAATTTAGTTTTTATTCTTCAGCACTTCTCAGATGTTAAAATTTTTCTCCAATACCATCATTACAAACTAAACAGACACCCTACCCTCTCTGATGTCCACCAAATCCTTGGTATTGGCCATGCAGCAGCAGGACTCACTATGCCAGCTGTGCTGGCCCAGGAAGGGCTGCCACAGACACCTCCTGTCTTTAGTGCCAAGCCATGCACCTTCCCAGCATCCTGGTGTCACTCTGGCATTCCTCCATGTCCACATGGCTGGTGTGGACAGCCCAATGCCCTTCCCACTGTCACAAAACGGACTTCAGTGTCAGACTCAGGCTTGCAATAGGTTTGACCCAGCATTTGACTGCAGGGAACCATACTGTATCCCTTTTAAATGAATTACCATTGGGCTCCAAAAGAACACCTGTCTCTTGCCTTCCACTCACTGTCAAGTGTCACATTGAGGAACAGGATTGCTTTGAGCTGCTCATTTGCAACAACACAATCTCCTGCACTGTGCCAGCACAACCATTTGTGCAGCCACTTAGAAAACCACTTAGGCAAATTGATCCTGTTGGAAAAAACAGTATTCTAGGAAGAAAAAAAAAACCCAAATGGTTTCAAATTGCTACTCTGACCTAGTTCATTACATGACTAAAAAAGTGGTGATTCCAGCAAAGTTCAAGGGATGAGAAAATGACAGAAGATAGGGAACTGCAGGGAGGCACAAAAATCAACCATCTTAATATCCAGTGTTGATTCTGACGTGCAGCTGTCAAAAAATAATCTGCTTTGAGGACCCTGAGAAACTATGCATGTTTCCAAAGAGAGTCTGGTAAGGGAAATGATTTTCTCACTTGGCTTTAAATTGACAGCAAATTATTCCCCATAACACAAGCTGGTTGTGCCAAATCAAGCATCTTTCTAATACCACACAAACAAGTTGATGAGTCTTCTGTGCTGCCAGTGGGATAAGAGATTATCTAAATGCATAATGGAGTTAAACACACAGGATCCTTAGCAAAATAGAACCAGCAAACAAATGCAACAGGATGTTATGTAGCAATGTATACAAAGCCTACATACAACCACTTTAACAAAGTTGGCAGGAAATATCCCTGTGCGATTCCCACATTTTCCTCTGTACCACTCGCTATCAATTTTCTCCAAAAGACAAACAGTGTCTCCAGAATGAAGGTCCAAGTCATCAGCATGCTCTGTAAGACAACATCATTTCAGTTAACAGTACTTGTCACACTCACTGATTTTCTCTGAGTAAAACCTTCTTAACACAAATACTACAGACAAAACCAGAATGAGTTTTAAAAGAGTCTTAATTTTACCTGATAAATTAATTAGCTTTAACTGAAAGACAGACCCATCCACAGCTAAACCCACTGATTTGAGCAACTCTATGTGCAGACCTTGCAGACTGAGCTTCCACACGATTTTTAAGCTCTAATTTCTAAGAAAAGATCCATTTGAAAGTCTTAAGAGTAAAACATGCTTCCAGAATATTCACATTTACTTACCTGCAGGAAAATCGTGCAGGACTACAGCATGTGGTGCACTTGTGTCAGAAACCTTTGGAGGGTGGTTTGAATCCTGACAACAACAAATAAATCCAAGTAGTTTATAAATCATGGAAGATACTAACAGATTCTCTGTTATGTACTCCTGAATTCATTTTCTGACTTTGGACATAGAGTTGTTCTGGTATTGCAGAAGGAAATGGCTATTAGTCTGAATTCTGTATACCTTTTGCCAGTGTAAACAAGAATACATTTCACCAAAATCTTCCTTTGAGCCAGTGAAAGGAAGGGAAGGCATACAACTTTTCCAAGTATAGAAGAAGCCTCAGCTATCTCTGTGGGTCAGAAATCAGCAGCACTGGTAGCAGCAACTCATTGCAAGGGCTGTGGACAAATTCTGCACTGGTGCTTCATATTTGGTGCCACCAGTCACTCTTCCTTGCTCAAGAGAACACCCAACCCAACTCTGCCCCAGCACACTCAGCAGGAACAGCAATATGCCAACAAACATTCCAAGAGGAGAAGGAAGCCACTATGCCTTTGCTTACACTAAGGTAACACTGAGAGGAGCTGATAGTTTTGTTGTGGCATCTTCGTAAAGAGAAATTATATTCAAAATGCTGAGCCACCTTCTCTGTCCCACCCACTAGGAATTTTTAGGCTGTACTGATGGCAATGACAGTGTGTGAATTACATTCAAAGTAATTCACTATGTACAAAAAAAACCCCCAAACAAACCAAAACAAAACAAAAAACAAAACAAAAAACCCCAAAAAACCAACCAACAAACAAACCACCAAAAAACCCACAGAAAACCCCCAAAAAACCCCACCAATAATCCCAAACATAGACAAAGATAAGACCTGAATTACAACAAACAACAACATACTGCATAGAAATCTATTTCAGCTACATAGGCTTTTGATAATAGTCAAAAAGGCTGCTCATTGCTCTAATTTCCATTAGCTATTTAATATTAATAGGGTCATGCCCTAAAACCAAGTCAGGATCTGTAGAAGCAGAGAGAAGAACATAGTTTGAAGTTCGTATGTCAAAGCCAATTTGCTGATGTATCCTGTACAGCACTTCATAAAGTACTCATTTATCTTTTGCTCAATTCTCAGATACTCAGCCAAGGGAGTGATTATTTTCCTATGAGATGGAGGAACTTCACCAGTTTCCTCTCCCTTCTGGCACTCCAAGTAATTACTCTTGCTCTGTTCCATAAGCTGAATATCCCTGTGCTATGAGGCAAATCACCATTATTGGGTTTTGTTTTGGCAGTTGTTTTGTTTTGATTACAGAAACACAAGGATTTAATAAATCACTATTACATGTCTCAGTGTAACCTCTGAAGACTAAAACATTTGATACTTCACTGCAACAGGAGTCTTGTTCATTGAATATTTAAGCCAGCAGGAAAGAAGCACCTTACCTTACAGGACAGCTCTCCAGTGCTCCTGGGAAGACAATCTTCCTTGGCAACTCCATGAGGCACAGGCAGCTTGAAGAGAAACAGAGGCAAATGGAAAAGTTTTTTTCACTTCTAAGCATCTCAGATTTTCACTTCAAGTGATAATAGTCAGATGATGGAACTATTTAAACCACCCACTACAGGTAATTAGGAGTCCAGTGGAAGAGGACAGGTTCCTTTGGAAGGCATTCAGAACAGACCGCTGATGATATGAACTGACACTCTGAAAAACTCAGGGGGTGTCACCCCCTTTAAAAGTGTCTTAGACACTTAACTGGTATCACACTGTACACTACAAGATATTCAGAAAGACTCTGATGCAGAAATATATTCATTTGTCATGGAGGGCACTAGAAAAACACCCTGGGAGGAAATTTTCCATTGACAGTAAAACTTCAGGGCAGGAAATTACTACTGATCGCCTACAGAAAAAAATTCATACACAAAACTCTAAATGCAAAAGTGAAAGATTAAAAAGGTGGCAACAGAAAGTTTCCACTTCATGCTGATGGAATTTTGATGCTGTTCATGCTATGGCTGCATGGCTGCTTTTTTTGACAACAGCACCAGTTCAATCAGCCATCAGCTCTATCACTGACCAGTTTCAAGTTTCTGGGGAAAGACCTTCTTTGTTTTTATTTGCAGTGTTGATCCATTTGTATTTAAAATTCCTTAATAACACATGCAATACCAAAACCATTTTTAGAATGAAAAGGGATGGCATCAATAGCATGAAAAATATAAGATTTGCAATGTTACATTCCTCACACTTTGCAAGCTTGATTAAACAAGGTCAACTACTTTATAAGTTCCAATGCTTCCCCAATTTCCCTAAGCATTTTGATATGTATGGCTGAACCAATATAAAAATGTAATTATTCAGCATAATCTCACTGAAAGAGAATTCAGAACTGGTGACTGGAAAAAGAACCCCCAAGCCCCAAGAGCTATGCATTAAAGATAATATAATTACATATATACACAGAAATACACCACACAGGTCTATACTTTACATGTATTTATTGCTTTCTCCAATATTGCCTCACAGGACTTATTACTATTTATCTACTAGCAATTTCTAGGGAAGATTATGCTGATAGATGCACTTTGAAAGCCACATAATAGTAACCTACTTTAGCAGGTTTAACTACCTTTTTTTCTACTATTTTAACCAGCACTGTTTTATAAAAACAATGTACTCAGACAGAATATCTCAACTCTCACCATGTATTTATTGTAGAGAGGATGACCTGGTTTAGGTCTAGGAGGTAATGCTGGATCTGGATTTTTAAAGACTGCACTTTTTGCTCTCTTGGGTCCCAACCTGAACTTGTTGTTTTTTTTATCAGAAGCGATGTCCGAACTAGATCGCGAAAGAACATCCTTCTGGGAGGAGGTCTTGGCTGCAGAGAATTTTGGTGGAGGTGGCCTTCCAGGAACACTTTTAGGTGGGGGAGGTCGAGCAGGTATAATTTTTCCATCCACAGGCCTAAAAATTGTGCAAACCATCAGAGAAATATACATATTAATAAGCCTGCCACTTCACCCTAGATACAGAGTGTGCAGTAAGGAAACAAGATTTGTGATGACCTGGGCTGTACAGTTTGTAGTGTCTGAAGCTTTCCAGGAATACATGAACTCTTCAGATCCTGACTGGGACCAGATGATCAAGCCCTGAGATAGATCCTTTGACGACCTATTTCCAAGTCTGCTCACCAGCAGCCTGCCAGCTTTCTGGGGAGCCCACTAAATAAGGAGGATTTGTTTCAGCAATCCACCTCCAAAAAGAGCTTTCTTTGTAGCTGCTGCAAGATGAAGTTCTGCTATTGGAGACCTTTTGTGAAAGCTGGTCTTCAGGAATCAACTAGCTCATTCCTTGGGATGTCACTTACCTGAAGTGACTCTGATGAAACTCATGACATATCACACCACTTTGCACACTGCCATCAACAGCAGAATTTACCATTTTTTATGCAACAGATGTCTACCACAGAAAGAAAACACTGGTGAAAACACTCAAGTTCTCTGGCAATGCTAAAGGCCCCACACTCCTATTAGCAGACAAGCAGTTTAGAAACCAAAATCAGAGACTAGCAAGTGACAGAAGTAATATTTACTAGCAATTAATATTAACAGTAATATTCCAAAATTACAGTATCATTTGATTGTTATTGGGATATCTTCAACCAGTTACTGCAAGTTTCTGCTACAACTGTTTTTTTGTTTCATATAATGTAATTCAGCGTAATTATTTGCTCATGTACAATCCTCATGGGTCTGCAAAAATTATCAACCCCAGAAAGTGTGCATTGATGGATCTTTGAAGTATCATTCTAACACATTTTGTGAGTGTCACCCATCACTTGAGAAGATACTAGTGCTCTGCTAATGCTCCTGATAAGAGTTCTCTGTTGCTATTTGAGTATGGAACAATTTTTAAATGTCAAAAAAATTTTTCCACTTCTCTTCATCATCCATCTCTTCCTTTTCTTGGCCTCATCTTAAACTAAACATTTTTAATATTGACAAAAGGGGATATTCCAAGTTAAACTACTTTAAATCTGTAAACAGACCAACTCACACATTTTTAAAGCAACTTAACTAAACAAGAAGACCCTAACAAGCAATTCAGTGAACAATTACTGCTTACTTAAAATAAATTAAAAATCCATTTGAGCAGAAGAGTGAAAGGACAAAATATTTACTGCAGTCCCAGAGACCCTCATAAGAAACAGGAATGTTATGCTAAACTGAATGTGGGGAAGGAACAAGCCAGTAAATGAGGTGTTTCCTTGTGCTGCATCCATGTTCTTTCCTGTTAATTAATCCTTATTATTTTTGATAGACTCATTTCAATAACAGAAAATATTCTCTTGCCCTAACACAACAGAGCAAACTCTTGTGTTTAAACTCACAGATTTAGAATGCAAACACTGAGATACCCACAGTGGGCTAGCTAGTCAATGCCAGATCTCCATCCACTGTGTCTCTGGCACTGATGGACATGGATTAAAGGCTGGTCCAGCAACCTTCGCCCTTGCACACATTCTTTCTTTTTGGCTCACAAGAATAAAAAACCCCCAGGTTATCATTGATCCTGCACCTGCATTTTAGGTCCAAAGTGTATAGACTAGCCAGTGCTTCTGGGAAGCTGCTGGTCCAGCATCTGCCCTTTTCAGGGTGGCATCATCTGCCACCTCCATTCCTTCACCACCCAAATCCCACCACAAGTGCAAGTGCTGTGGGTGAAAAGGTTAAAGATTCAGAAAGGAATGACTGTCAGCAGCCACTGTACATTAGCTGAAAAGTCAAACAGCTGCTCTCCTATAACCTCCCTGCTCATACCATACTGTACAAACAAGTATTAAACAGCTACCAACTTGGTCCTGCCTATTTATTAGTGAGCAGTGTGCCCAGCCAAGACTGTTGAGCTATGGCTGGAGTCAATAGTGTCTACACTGAGACTAACTATGCAAATTAATTTAGAAACAGCACTTTTAAGGGCTTTTGGAGAACCACACTCACCTTGGGGGTAGTAGAGGTTCTAGCTGAGGCACTCCACCTTGTTCTGAGTGATCCAACTCCTACAACCATTCAAAAGAAAAAAGACATTTCTTTAAGCCTAAGGAAAATAAAAATTCCTGTTTAAATGATATAATTCTTATATCAAATTATATCATATGGACATGAAAAACAAGAATTTCTGAAGGTCTGTGAGCAAAGTAGTAAGAATTATGGTGTGATTCTGCAATTTTAAAGTGTTGTTGAATATGGAGAAAAATATGGAGGGCAAATAAGCTGATTTACCACCTGAAACACAGCTTCAATTGTGCATTAAGTATGACCCAGCCCCTCCTTTCCTACTACATGCCAGTAAGGACTTAAGAGCCAATTCCAAGAGAGTCATACAACTGTACAATTACGCTGCCCACAGGGATTTGCTTTATCAACTTGGATTTAACTTTGACACATGGAACACTTTGAACAGGCTTAAAGCAGAAAACATGACATTAATGCAACTCGCACAGGACAGCATCTCTTGCAAACAACATTAGCTCCCATTAAAGAAGGCATCAAAATATGTTTGCTAGAGATCTAACACACAAATCCCAGTGAATCTTGCTTTGGCAGATTAAGGCATCACTCCTCCCAGCTGCCCATGCTGCCCTGCCAGAGATTACCCCCATACAGCAGTCAGAGAGGAGGACATGTGCCATGTCTGAAGGGCTTGGACCACAGCGATGGATTAACAAGTGACCATCCTTACTGCCTCCTGCTGTTCGTTTTCATCCCAGTGCCAGAGAGCTCTGCCAGCTCTGGGGAACAAGCACAGCTGCTTCTGGAACAGCATCATAAACCAGAGTGCTGAATCTGGGTTCAAAAGAGCCCTTTCTGAACCAGTACTTCTAGACAGGTCTGAACAGTCTTGTTTACTTAATTAGCTGCTTGAATATGCCTGAAACTCGAACAATTTCTGTGATTTTTCTCATCTAGAAAACACGCAGATATATTTTGTGATAAAATCTAAGCCTTGATTGAGTTCCCAAATTTCATGTTCTGATTAAATGACCCTATTAGAAAGAAAACAACCTGCCACTTTCAGATGAGTATGTCATCCTCATATCAAAAATTTTCCTCTTCTGTGTGAAAAGGAAGAAATCTGTGCCAACTGCCAATTGTTGCTTATGGGCAACAATTTTTGCTGTTGCCATTTAATCACTTCCACTGACAATACTGGTTTTAGAAGCACAGCTCTTACCTTTCCAAACATAGAATTTCAATGTTCCAGTGGATTCAATACAATCTTTTTTTAGAAGCTGAAGCTTACACGTCTGTCACAATAATCTGGATGACACTGTAAAAGTTTTGGAGTTCCACTGCATAAAATGTCATTTAATGTCTTGTTTCATAAATTATTTTTTTCAGCATTATTCAGAAAAGGTGGAACCTCTCTGCACATCCTTTTCAATGACAATATTTTAATATCCTTTATCTTAATAGCAGAGGTAGCTACAAAGGCATTTGTTGGCAGCATCCATCTTGTAAGGGCTCTTAATTTGATTTGATCTTTTACTGCCTGTGGCTTTCACAAGATTCTCTGCCATTCTTGTCATCAGAAAACTCAATATTTGTAAATTTTACTGTCATTTTCTAGTTTAACTCCCTTTTGAAAATCTGTGTCAAATGTCATTTAGCTACAATGCCTACCATTACTATGTATGTGCCCCAGAGCAAGGAGCAGAGCCTTACTTCCCAAAATAGGTAGTTCTACTCAGCAGAAAGAGCTGGATTCTTTTACATTCTTCTACAGAAAAATTTTCTCTGCCTGCAAATTAGTACAGACACCAAGAGAAATTGTGTGCAAGAAGGTAAAAAATACATTTCTAAAGCACAACACTGACAACATTTCACTATGTAAATCCCACTGGACTTTGAGCCACTTTGCAATGCTTTTGACACTCACTTGCAGAATCATGATTTCAGATGATGAATACAGAAAACTGAAGATAGATATGATCAAAGCTTAGTAAAATCACCAGAGTCTTTTTCAAAAACTGACAGCAGTCTAAATTACCTAATTAATTAGAGAACAGAATTAAAAGAAAAAAGCCGTATATTTTTGAGTAGTTGTTTTCATCTTCTGGTCCTTCCAACAACTTACTTTACCAATGCTTGAGGATCACAAGAGGTCTTTTAACCAAAGCAGACAATGCTGTAATACAGGAAAACAGTTCTAACTTACCCCTTTTTTCACTAGGTCACCACTGCTGAGTTTTCCCACTGTGATATTGGATGTGTTCCCAATAGGCTTTTCAGCAGGAAGTGGAGGAGGGCTATGTGGGTTGTCATTTAAAGCTGTAAAAAACAAACAAAAAATCCCAAATGAAAGTCTAATTAATACCCTCTTCATGTGGATCAACAATAGATAAAGGAATCCACTTTTGTTTGGGACATTTTTTGTGTGAATGCAACTTCCTTCCTCAAAGCTGGAGCAGCCAAAGGGAAGAACCACTTAAAGAGCAGTGAAGCTTTGGAAAAGGGATGCAAGGGGAACATCCTAACTCTGAGGCTGAATTCAGGAGTACTTCCCATGCTGCAAAATGGATCTTCACTTTAATCTAAGGACACCAGCAAGTCATTTCAGAGTTTCAGCTGCAATATTTGGTGATATAATATTAGATGAGTAGAAGAGTTTCTACCCCTTGGAATGTCAGATTCATTACTGGATACCCTGAAACGCCATCACCACATTTCTAAACTGGCTCACTTTTTTTTTTTCAGCTGTCAGCTCCTGGAATATCCTTCAGGCTGGAAAACAGCTGAGGGTTATTTCAAGCAACCCTGAAAGATCAGGAGACTTGGATGGAAGAATCTCGAGAAAGGTAAAGGCAAGAAAATAAATTATTGCCTGCTACAAAATTCAGGATGACAGAAAACAGAGATGGAAGTTGCCAGGTAGTCTTTAAGGAGAAAAGCAAGTTTAGACATGGAAGAGGAAACACTACAGATCTTACTAGGGAAGAGTGATGATGTCCTCATGCTCAATAAAGAATAGAAAACCCTTCTAAATATATGACATTTGTTTTCAGTGTCTCTGCCATTGAAACTTGGGAAGTACTTGGACAGGTTTTACCAGCATATTTACCAAACATTTTGTCTTTATATATTGGAACCATGTAATCTATTTTACAATCTGTTTGTCGAACAAGAAAATTAATTTCATACAAAAAAACACAGACACTTAAGCTATTCTGACTTCCAGTTGAACTTGGAGTTACATTAAAATATGTGTAGACAGCCTGGACATTAATAGACTAATGACAAAAAAAAAAGGAGGAGAGATGCTATTCAAAACAAAACAGTTGCTCATTTTACGAAAATTACTCTCAACGAAGAAACAACACATAGAAAAGAGCAGTGTTGTTTATTTTCAACACTTTTGTGGCATTACTGTTATGTAAAACACTGCTGTGATGTTTAAAAATGGGTCAGTTCAGTTCAATGGATCAGTTCAATTCTTAGGAGAAGCTCACAGTTACAGTGACCAGGCACGGGGCAGTTGGCAGTGACCAGGCACGGCGAAAAAAAGTTCATCACTTTTCTAAGGTACTACAGTGGATGAAAAGTAAAACCAATACCTGGCAGTAATTCCAAAAGAAATCTTTTTTTATCATGTCTTACTGATAAAAAAGCATAAAATATTTATTTACCAATTCCAATCCTGCTATATACACGGATAGCCAAATTTCCTCTCCCTTACTCATTTTAAGGTCAGAATTAAAGGAACTAGAAGAACAAAAAAAAAATCCCCAAGAACTAGAAGGCAGATGTTATTTTCAGTGATTTCTAAGTGTAATAACTGCAGTGGAACTTTAATGTTTCCTTTCTAACCACATCTCAACAAAAATGCTAGTCCTAATTGAAAACTTCACTGGAGATCAAATTCTTAAGCAGCTCTGTCCCCTTTTTGGTAGTGCTGGGTGGGCTGGTTTTGGAGGGTTTTAAAAATTTGTGTTATTTTGTTTTGTTTGTTATTGGGGCTTTTCAGTTTCTCCTGGTTCCTGACAGAATTTATCTCCTCAATAAACAAGATGGCACAAGACTCGCCTGTACTGAGATTATGTGGCCCCTTTACAATGTAAACTCTACTGTATCAATTTTTACTTTGGCCCAGTTGTACTGCTCTCCTCTTTAAACTTTTAACAGGTTACATTTCTGCAGCAGCTCCTGTTTGACAAAAGGCTACTCTGCTTTCTTGGAATATGCTTCTGTTCCCTCTATCCCATTAATCTTCCAACCACTGATTCCCATAAGGCAGCCAGTCCTTCACAACCTCCTGCTGTTTGTAGCTAAATACAGGACCGGCAGCCCTTTGTGGAAATTTCAATTACCACTAGAGAGCAGCAAGAGCCCAGTTATCTACAAGTTCAAAAGGGTATCCATCTCGGAAAAAAAAAGGAAAAAGAAAAAAAAGTCAGGTAGTTGGTTGGCTTTTTGTTTAACTTTAGTTTTAATTGTAATTAAAATTTCCTTTATAGAGAAGAATTATGTCATAGTTCCTTTTCAGTAGGTCATAAACATATTCTTCCAACTGAAAAAACTTTTCTTTTTAATCAGGTACTAACAGAAAGATTTTTCCTCACAGCTTTATCTCCAGTCTTCTCTGCATTTTTAATAATTTCCACTGCATTTCTTACACATGCAGGGGAAAAGAAAATTGAGTATTTTAACAGTGGGTTGATGACGGGGGAGATGGGAAATAATGAGTGAAACTACTATGAGAAATACCACCTGGCCATACAGTTTCCACAAGTTGACTGTACACCTACTAAATGTGGCAAAGCATGATTTTGAAACATGAGTTTTAAGAGCTATCTTTTGACATTTTTCCCTAAGCTCTGAGGATCAAAGATAAAGCCAAACAGAATTCTGCAAGTACACACTCCAGCATACAAAGACCAACACAAAGACCTTGTGGCTCATTGATAAATTTCCACTCTGAGATGCTGTCAGTGTCATTTGTAAAGCTGTAAAAGATTAGAGGTGGCAGGCTTTAGGAATGCAGTGACTCTCAGAAAACTACAGTCAGGACCCTGACGCAAAATTGAACACATAAGGTTTTTGCATCCCTATTCTCACATGCCTTTTTTTATTCCTTTAAACTGCTACCTAAACATTCTTGCTTAAATGGCCACAGATTTCAAAACTAGCAAGGATCAAAGGAACTTTTTGATTTAAATGATGAAAACTATGCTAAACATCCCAACCAAGTTGTATTTGAAGGAAAGTTTAATGCACCAATGTTTTTCTTTTGACAAGGAAGCTTGGGAGCAGCACTAAAGGTCAGTTAGGCCAAAGGTTCAGCTCTCGTAGCAGACAAAACAAGGTTGCTTCTGCTGCAAGGGTCTCCTCCAAGTCTTCCTTTCCAGCCTGTAGATCTGCCCCTTACATACAGTTTCACCTCTGATATGCATTAGCTCCATCAGGTTTGAGACATCAAACTCCAGGGAGGGAGCCCAGTGAGGCAGGAGGAAGAGTGGAACACTCATTTACCTCTGCCTCCCACCACAGCCCTCAGGGCTGGCTCCTCTGACTTGTCAAACCATGCCATGGAATTCCTCTGGCAGCTGCTATTAGCTACTAAACAGCAAATCACTTAAGCCCCAGTTGAAATGGTTTTCTAACACATTTCTCAGACATTTGGGAGAAGAACTCACATTTCCCGGGTTTAGCTGGGATTCGGATTACAGTGGGTTTCCGAGCCAAAGCTGGCTGAGCCGTCTGCTCCTTGGCAGGTTCACTTTTGGTAAGGAACTGAAACGGATCTAAAAGGAGAAAAAAAACCCCAGCATCTTTAATACTTATTTGTTGAACACAAATCTTACCAAATATTGCTTTCATTATTAAGGGTATTTAAATTTTACACTCAATACAGTAATAAAAATAGATAGATCAGGCTGATGCAACTAGCACAGCCAGCTCTTTGTAAGTAACAGCTCTTCTTTGTACATCTGCTTTCATAGCTGACTTAACATAAACATGCTCCAGATACCTTCTGGAATTATATGAGCCACTGAACAAGTGGAACTGCATTGCTTGGTAAAAGGGACCTGAAATCAGAATGGCTTTAGGGAAATGTTTACAAAGCACCTGATCTAATGCACTGACATAGATGTGAAAACATTCACTGAAAAGTTTTAATCAATGCAATCTTGTCAAAGCTAAACCATCAGCACTGCAGCAGATAAAATACCTACTGAAAACATACAACATTTAACTACTACTGATTACAATACGTCCTTGCTGTAGAACAACTCATTCTTCTGAAGATTCTGCATAATTTTGTTGGTTATAAACCAGTTCCCATGGTGGTTCACACCAAGGAGAGTTGTGCCTGAGCTCTGCCCCTGCCTGTATCACTCATTCCTCTACAAGCCTGCCCAAGCATTCCACTGGTAAGACAGGAGCAATGTTTCTCATGCTTCATTACCTTAAACACTGGTCTCTTATTAACAGGCATAGGAACATAGGTGCATGTAGAAGGCAGCTCTAAAAATACTAGTACATAAATAAAGACCAAATTACTGTGTTCTTTCTCAAGTAGACCTTCATGTCAAAGAGCAATACTTCTTTCTTCTTAACAACTGCTACTTATTTGTCTGACATTATCAAATTCTGCAGTAAAATGGCAATGCTTAACAGTATCATAAAAGTGTAGAGTAGAAACTGGAGAAGGACTCTAGGTGATAAATCTGACACATATTCATAGCCACAACAATCGAGTCTGATCTCTTCTGCTGGCCTTTTTAGATGTGTAGCTCAATGAAATGTTATTTATGGAGTGTCATAGTCCAAGAGAAGAAAGATGCAGGGCGTCTCTTTGAATTCATCATGACTTTAATAAAAGCATACCCTTTCCCAAAACTACTGCCATACTTCCTGATAAAGTTGGAAAAATTTGTGTTTGATAAAATTTTATCTTCAACACTTAGAAAAAACTGTTATGTCATATGAAGTCATGATTTCTTATGGAAAATTTTGAACAATACAATCCAATCTGAGCAAGACACTACATATCTGTGCCTGGCAATTCGCATAAGATTTAAGAAAGTCCAGAAATGCAATATTTATTTAAGAACAACCTCATGCCCTCCCACATGCACACCACTCATGGTGAGCTGGCCACAGCTCCCCCTTGCCAGTGCATCTGCCATCAGCCCCCCTGGCAGTGCCCCCAGCTCCTGCTGCCAGTGTGCAGCTGTCACAACAGCAGGGACAACATGCCACAGGGCCCATGCATGCCACATCACCCTGCTCAGATGTCCACCTCCCACCAGCCCCTTGCTTAGGGCTTTCTTCACAGGCAGATCCAGCCCGTATGGCTGTGCTGTGTGGATTTGTGCCACGGCCTCTCTTAAAGCCAACCTGCCTACAGGTTCCCCAGAAACCCACCCGGCTGCCTTCAGATCTCATTTTAATCAGGAATCAAGCAAATCAATTCCTTCTGTCAGGATGCTTGTACAAAAGCTGGGACTGTACACTCCAGGTACAAAGGATCATGGCGGGTCATCAATTTGTCTACAGGCTACAGTTAAAAATAAATTCTGTTACCATATAGACAAAAGATGGCTCCATCACACTGTGCCCAAAGATTTCCACTGCACCTGGAAATTAGGTATGGGCAACCCATAATGCTTTAGAATGTAAGGGTGAAACAACATTTTGTTCAAGTTATGGATTGGCACATGAGGGTAGAGGGTTTGGGTCTCTTCACTGAAAACTGCATCCCAGCAAGAGTTTTTGTAGAGGACTTGAAAACATAGACCACAAGTGGGGTAGAAGCATTCTGGAAGTACAGTCATTACAAGGAATCAAAATCCCACCACTGGAGCAAGCCTGCAATATTCTTTTACTATTTTAAATCTCCATCTGCTAGCTACAATGCTAACATTTGAATCACATTAAAAAAATCCTGAAGATTTATCAAATCTTGCTGGTGTTTAGAGTGACTTTAAGTGCAGCTGAAAAAAACCCCAAACCCTGAAATTGGGCTTTGTTCTCTTTCAGTTATCTGGCAACTCTACATCAGACTTGGGGAGTGACCCTGGGGAGGCAGCAAGGCCTCAAAACTGCATTTGCCTAAAGGGAAGCTGGAGACATGGGATGAGCAGAGGAAAGGTGAGCAGGGCTAAGTCATGGGCTCCTTGACACAGCATGACCATAAGGAACACTCTGGCACACAGAGCACCTCTCAGGGTAAGGTTCTGCAAAGGTGAAGGAAGTTCTGCATGAAAAACAAGGAAACAATTTTCCAAAGCCTCCATCTCATGAAAATATAGACACTGAGAGACCAAGTGGAAATGCTCCAAATATCTCAAACAATCAAAGTTCTGTAAATTTAAAGATTTAAAATTGTAAAAAATTGCTGTTTGTCAGCAGTTAATCACTGCATGCATAGAAAGTTTTCTTGACCATTCAGCAGTTGGCAGAGGTCTCTACATCAATACATCTGACAATTTTTAAGTCTGAGAAAAGCAATTTCTAAGGCTGAGAAAACCATTTGATGAACATTAGTTTTCCACTCATTATCTTATGTTCAATTATACTGTTGTCACCTCATAATTAGTTTAAAACTCATTACCTTGTTTGTGTTATTCCATTCCCCAGTGCTGGGCTTGCAGCAGAAATTGGCTGAGAAAATGACTGTGCTGCTTTGTGCAATGGGACTGACAACATATCAAATTTTTATGTTGTTTAACAACAATTGGGCATCATTTGAGCATAATTCATGGAGGTGTGAAAACAGAATTGTTAATGTACTCATTTAAAGCTTCTCAGCTCAAGGAAATTAATCTGCAAGTAATTTTTCATAAGACATATCAACAGACTTCTACTGATTTTTTTATTAAAGTTTTACAACAGTGCTTAAAATCTGTGGCTTCCTTAGTCTCATTTTTCTAGAGCTTCTGTTTCAAAGGGTTATGTGATAACATGTATTACTGTGCCTGTTGGAAGGAAAGACAAATGCAAGCTGTGTATTCTAATAAACCATACATAATCTCCTTTCTTTTAATTTTGGAGAAACCATCTTTTACCTCCCATTCATATACACCACCCTTGTTTAAAATGAAAAATGACGTTACAGAAGAAGCAGTAGATCTTGCCCATGCAAGAAGGATAGATGGGTATCTTCCTGAAATATTTATTGATAGTCTTTAAGTGAGAGGTAGTAAGATGGGGATACCTCAGTAGTAATAAGGGGAATCTCCAAACAAACAGTAAGTGGAAGGCTAAAAGCCCAGATAGTACAATCTGTTGTGAAGATGCTCAGTCCTGCAAGAAGTACTCAGTACACATGAGAACAATGGAGTACGAAGGTGTGGATGCTGATATTACACTTGCCAGTACAGAAGTATGCAACTGTGTCCACTTTCAAGGTTTAATTTAAAAACCTAAATCAGCTGTTAAAGGCAAAACTCCCACATTCCCTTCACACATAACAGCATTGTCACCAGAGTCTTCCAGGAACAGAGAACAGGAACAGACCTCATCAACAACTGGTTTTATTAAAACCAAGCCCTGTGAAAGCACTCTGGTGTTTATGGAAGCATAATCAACCCATTCTTGGGGGAAAATTCTCAACAACAGGCCCCTCATAGTAATACAGCCAGAGAGTCAATGGAAACCTGACAGGTAACACCTCAAAAAATGGGGCTTATGCCCAAGAAACACCGTGAAATGCCAAAAGTCTGATGTTCACTCAGACATTTTAAATCTCAACCTATTTACAACAACAGAGAGATGTATTAGACAGGTATGGAATCTACATTCCAGCATCAGTGATTTTACCAATCTGCTTTCCACAGTATTTTTCATCAAGAAAATTAACAGTTCACTGTTTTCAGAAATGGATTTCTGACACAGAGAATAATATGGACTACACCACCTTTCACAAAATATGTAATTTGCAGCTCCCTCTGCACGGAACATTGTCATGATCTGGCCATGACTGCAACTTTTAAGAGACTGGAAAATTAAAAAAAAAAAAAAAAAGAAAAAAAAGAGAGACAATGGGATGCATGTTCTTTCAGCATCTGATCTGTGCAGAACCTGAAAGTAAGCTCAGGTGACACTCAGGCTTCTTGGTATTCTCTCAACACTAGGAGACTAGACCAGCTCACTCAAACAGGAATGCAGTATCATTTGGGAGGAGACTTAGTATGCTTCAGACTTAAAACTGGAGGAGAGGCAAGCAAATCTGCAAATCTGCTAGAAAGAGCCTAGCCACCAGTGTGACAAAACTGCACAAAAACAAACTATATAGTTTTGTATTCTCTGTAAAGTATATAGTTTTGTATTCTCTGTACAGAAAAAATTTGCCAAGACATGCCACAGAAGATTTGACTTAAATGTACTTGCTGAAAATGCAAGCTGCCCTTAACTGAGCACTTAAATCTCATCCATGTAGTAAGAAAGCTGGAGAGCAGATAAAATCTACCATTAGAATAGCAAAACTTCTTGGACTTTTGTAATATTTAATGGTAATAAAAGCATTAATGGGGTAGAAAATGACACATTTTTTCAGAGCTTTTCTGAGCTTTTTCTCTCTGGAAGTGAGAGGGGGAATGCCCATACTTTACACCTGTGTGTATCTAAAAGTGTAACCATTTGGTTCATTGTTCATCTGTACTAGTAAAGGTGATGGAAATTACACTGCCTTTGGCACAAAACTACTGTGCACACCAGCACAAGCTATTATGGGAGAGTTGGGAGGCTACTCCTCTCTCACAGATCTAGTTTGCTAGCTGATCTAAGACTAGGATAGTTCAGATTGCAAGAGCCTTCAGGAGGTCTCTGATCAAACCTCCTGCCCAGAACAGGTCAGCTGTGAGGGCATGTTGCTAGAAATTGGTTGTGGAACTTGGTCTGACTTCAAAAATTAGACACCAGGAGGTATTTGGACATACAATGGGTGACCAAGAAAATATACCCCCAAATTGCCCTGAAGATTAAGAAACACAGCCTTGTCCATTCTTGCCAGGTAAATAAATGATTTTCTATTGACAAGAGATTGAAGTGCCCCAAAACAGGCAAGCTGGAAATTTCCAAAGCAGGTAATGGAAAGCAGTCAGACAGAAAAAATATATTTTTTTTAACTGAAAATGTGAAGGGCAAGGTAATTTATAATGTTGTTTAAAATATCTATCTACTCTCTTACAAGAACCTCACATGCTTTCAGCAAAAAAAAAGGGGCTTTTTAAAAAACATTTTCTTTTAAATAAGCATTTTGTTGTTCTTTGACAAACTTTGTGAACAAAGAATATCTGTATTTTAAATACTGTAAAATAAACAGATTTAATTATCAGAGAAGACAGATCTTATTAAGAACATTATTACTTGTGTGTTACTTCACAGTATCTATAGACCTGGAACTCAAACCAAATTAATTTGCCTTTGACAACCTAAAGGGCTACACATCTATTATGTAGCTATGATTTTAAAACCTTATTTGTTTCCTGAGCCTAGATATAAGGCCCTCTCCCATACCAACTTTCAAAGTCCTTGAAGGCTCCAATTTATGTCCACTAGGCAAGCATCTGTAGTGACTGAAGAGTTAATGGATGCTTCTTATCACTTTTCCTGGAGACTGTCAACCTTGCAGCAGAACAACAGGACACAGCACAGCCCCCAATCTCCAACAGCAGCATGTCCTCACGTAAAACTGTTTTTACAGGGTTTTATGCCAAAGAGCAGATTAAAATGGATGAGACAGCTCACTCTTTTCTGGGGTGATAATTTGTCAGTAAGTAAAAAAGGAGACAGGTGTCTTGAAAATAACCACAATAAGAGTCATCAGAAACACTGCTGAACCCTAAGAGAAGCTGCATTATTTTGATGATATGTCTGGACTAATCTACCAGTCAGAAGTATTTCCTTTTTTTTTCCCCTTTTTTTCTTTTCCGTCCTGAGGAAGCAATTAAAATCAAGCAGCTGGGCAATATCGCCACAGCAGAGAAATCTGGAGTTACTCAAGCAGCAGTTTTTCTGAATTGTCTATAATGTCACACAAGTGCCACCATTCATGCCACAGGAAGCAACAATACATATAAATGAATAGCAGCATTGCTTTAGTTGGATATTTTTTCTCAGGAGAGACAGAAATGAACCTTTATACTGTGATAAAGTAGTTATACAGATAAGACAATTAAGAAATGCAGTAGCCTCACTACTGTTGGACCTGAATGTAATGAAGATATCAAAATGAGGGCTGTCTCCTGCTGGCAAGGTAAGGCACTCTCTGAACTACTTTTCAAAGCATCTGGTTTAAATCGAGTTCTGCTATGTCAGGCACAGAGCAATCAGTGAATTATATGCTGCTCCAGAGAGAAGGGAGAACAGAGAAGAGCTCCCCACATGAGAAAAGGAACAAAAACATTGCAGCAATATCACCTCCAAGTTTTAATTTAAATGTGTGCTCTAAATGAACCATAATCTGATCTTCTTTGTCCAAAACATACTCTCATAACTTTTAGCAAGCAGGTCCACTACATGCTTTGACATAGCAACTAATACAAGTTACAGGTAAAAATCATGAGTCTTCTGAAGCCGTGAAATTTACAGAGCTAAACTTGCACTAGGATTTAATTTCCAAGCCTTGTAAAAATGGTAAGTGAGAATTGAGCCCACCTGATACATTACCAAAACTTTTAACCACCAGGAACTGCATAAGTTCCTGTTATCAGCCATAAAAGAAATGCAGAAGTAACCCAGATGATCCAAAATACCACAACTATCATCAAAGCATTAGAAACAAAAGGTGTAGAGTGTAGAGTCCCAAACAGATGCCTTCACATTCTAAATGACTGACTTAAATAGAAGTAATTTCATTAGGACATAAATGGCTTTCAACATTAGCCTTTGAGTCCAAAAGTATGGCACTTAAAACCGTTTTGGGTGATGACAAAGTAGTTCTACAGATCTGTCATTCCTGACTTCTCCCTCCTAGCACTTCCCTTGGGCAGCATCATGAGTTGGCTGCAAGATTCTGTCACAATTCCCCTCTGAATTTTGAAGCTTCCAAAGCTCCCACAGACTCCAAGTCTGAGTGGATGCTGAAAGCTTTAAAAGAAATCTCAGTATCCAGAATCTCTATTTGCACCAGAATGATTCCCCTCTTCATATAGGTAGGACAAGGAGAAAACTATTGATGTTTGGATAAGGGTAAACTCACTCAAGTAACAGCTGTGCTGCTGGAGATGCTGTCAAACACTGACAAATCTCACAGGATTGCTTGAGGTAAACTTGAATCATTCAGCTAGTTTTGGTGGTTGAACTACCAGTTAAACACTGACATTTAGACAGGTGAAACCAGAGTGGTTTGCTGCCAACACTGTTGATCTTAGCAGACACACAGTATTCAAATATCTTTCACTTGCTGTGGCGGTGTTAGCCTTCTGTTAGAGGAAGCTGATGTCTTACATCAGTCAACTAAACTGCTGCGAAGACTCTGAACTTTGCTTTGCTTATTTTACCTTCTCATTCATATGCTCACTTCAACTTCTGCCTTCTGCACCCTCCTCATCATCACTGAACACTTCCCCTTCCTCCTTTCACAGCAGGAGCCAGCAGCAGCAGGGATTGATCCCTGCAGTTCTGTTTACATTGGCCTAACGCAGCCGTGCTGCTCCAGACAAAATGAAGCTCTGGTAACACTGCAATATGCAATGTAATGCTGCTCTCTGACAAACAAGATGTTGGTGCTTGGCTTCCAATGCCACTGCATAAAAGCTGCCTTCCTTTCCTAGGGTTGCCATAACAACAAGCAGAGCACTGTCATTTTGCTAAGTAATGACAATGACAAATATCTAAGAAATGCAAAGGTCTGGGGAACTGGGAGCAAGATTAGAGCTTCTCTTCCTGCCTTCACAAAACATTTTACCATGGATTCATCTTGCAAATCCCTAAGCTGTTCCTATGGGAACATGAGAAATAGCTAGTGTTAGTGCTCTGTGTTGCCTCATTTTCAGAGAGCCAGTGTTGTTCTTGTGGATGCTCTATCAGGACACTGCAGAGTATTAGTTATCCAGGCTACAGGATATCATCTTGAGCTCAAAAATGCCAGCAAAAATCTGGAATCAGTCCTAATTTTGCAGTGTAATAAAGTGGTAATGCTGCTATATCTTTTTCTCCTTAGTGGACAAGAAGGGATTGCAACACAGATGACATTTTATTGAATGAATAAAATCACGGGCAGGTGACTTAAGAAGTAAGGAAACTATTCTATGAATAATTTCTTTGTTAGCCACAAGGATGGAAAGCATTTTCTTGTTAATTAAATGAAGAACAACACCTAGGACACCAAACAGAAAGAGTAAGAACAACACTCTTATCACTTCATCATGAAAGCTGTTTTTCTCAGGTGATTTTCCTTTGTGATCACTCAACCTCTGATTTAATGGAAGAATTAATGTTTTATATTTTTCTAGGTTGTGGGCAAGTCTGTCTTTTAATGTACATAGCTAAAACATGATTTTCCTTTTTATACATTTTCAAAATGTAAATAGTCTCTTTTCTTGCCTACTACATAGGACAGGTACATTTTCCTTCTATTAGCTACCTCTATTAATCAAAATAAAATGACTGAAACGACAAAAGTTTTACCCTAAATGGCATTTCCTCTAAAACCATCCACATGTACAGGGTGTATTCCATTACTCCAGTCTCCAGACACAATGATCATTTTCCCACCTAGACACCATCAGACATACATTTCCTTGACATAAGTACAAAACACCTCTCCAGTCACCCTGTACTGCTACCTCCTTTCAGTTTTGGGGACATTTTTGCCATGTTCCTGGAATCTATCAGCCGAAGAAAAAATGGACTTGTATCCATGTTGAAATAATCACCTCTCCTGCAGGATCTTTTGTTGCCTTATTTTCCTTGCTTACATAAGCTCTCCTGAGAACTGTATGTCTGTACATAACAATCTTAACAATTTAAAACTTTAAGGGAACGTTATACATCTGCCTTGAGGCTTTAATGACAATACAGAGGAGAAACAATAACAAATTGGAACTTCATCTGTCAATATAATTCACAAACTGTGAAGAGATTGCATTTGTTAATAATCATTAATACTGATTTACCGTGACAACTACACAGCACCTACACCTCTCTTTTGTGAAAGTAAAGATGATAAATGATGTGTGGTGGGTTAACCCTGGCTGGATGTCAGGTGCCCCCCCAAAGCTACTCTATCACTCCACTCCTCCAATGAACAGGGGGAGAATATGTAACAAAATGCTCTTGGATCAAGATACGAGCAGGGAGAGATCACCCACTAGCTGCCATCATGGCAAAACAGATTTGACTTGGGGAAACATTACTTCACTTTATTATCAGTCAAATCAGAGAAGGGTAATGAGAAATAAATCCAAATCTTAACAACACCTACTCCCACCCCTCCCTTCTTTCCAGTATCAGCTCCACTTGCAATTTTCTCACCTCCTCCCTGAAGCAGCACAGGGGGATGAAGACATGGGCTGTGGTCAGTTCATCACACCTTGTCTCTGCCACTCAGTCCTCTTCAGGGGAGGACTTCAACACTCTTCCCCTACTTCAGCTTGGGATCCTTCCCACCCTGTCAGACATGGGGGAAGCTTCTGGCAGCTCCTCAGAAAAAGCCACCCTGTAGCCCCCCAGTATCAAACTCTGGCCACGCAAACCTAATAGATGAGGCTAACAAAAAAAAAAAATTCAAGTCCTAGCCACTCCCTTAAACAAGCCTTTTGTATGACACACCCTCTGCTTTATAACAGAACTCTCCCTAGACTGGAATGGGGCTGGTGAACTAAACCAGACATATTGAATATTAAGAGGGCAAAACCTATTGCAATAAAATGTAATGACAGCCCAACACCCAGCTGTGTCTTAAACTACCTAAAAACAGAACTAAAAAAAATTGACCCCAAGTGTCTAATAGTATCAAACAAGGTTTATGGAAGGAATGTTGTTATAGTAATTGATCTGTCCACATGAATTAATTATTTTCATTTATTAAAAAAACCCTGAAGCTGAAACTATGTTACAAGAATGCTGTCACATGACAAGACAGAAAGATAGAACAGAGAAAATACGTAGGCATTGGTGAGATGGACAGACCACCCCAGTATGTTTGATCATGAGTGCTCCTATATGCCACAAACACTGCTCCTTCTTCAGATGACCAGGTTTCCACTACAGACCTTGAGGCACTCACATAAATGAATCACATCAGATGGTGAGAGATACACTGTCCCAAGTTCCCCAGAGAGAACTGTTACACATTCTGGAGGCGACATCTAGCATATAAGATCAAGTCTTTTATCATTATTTTAGTAATCACATAATATATCCAGCAGACAAGTTCTGAGATACATATAGCCTTGAAATCTCCTAAGTCTTAAAATCCATGTAATTTCATAGTGACCTTGGCATAACAGAAAACCAAAGATTTCTTACACACACATAAACCTCAACAAGACAGGTAGATGTAACTCACACAGGATGCACCTGCAAAGAATAACCATAGTGACAGTTTAAAAAAATTTTCTTCTTACCTGCTGCTGCTTCAGAACTGATGCTATCTTTAACTACACAGGCCGGACTTAGGGGCAAAACATCATCATCAAAACTGATCAGGTCTCCTTCCACATCTAGTTTATTTTGTAAAGCAGGTGCTGGGGAGCTGGCTGCAGGGGATAATTCCCCCAGAGACTTTAAAACCTTGTCTTGGGCAGATACAGAAGGCCGTGGAGGAGCAGTAACTGGTTTTAGCGAGGCCAAAGAAAGGGCAGGATTTTCTGAGTAACATGACTTCTTAGGAACAAGAGGCCTTGGAGCAGGAACAGGAAATCTCTTTTGTCCATCACTGTTTTCTGCAACTGATCCACTCCTTGCATCAAGAAAATCACTACTGCTACTTTTAACAAGGCTGGGTTTTGGCTTCTTTGGCAGTTCAGGTTTGGTTACAACACTGCTCCCAACTATCTCAGGCTGAGGCTGCAATTCCTTGGAAGGTGTTGATTTGCTTTCAGTCCATGCATCCCACTCTTCTGAAACTCTGCCTACCCCTGGCTTTGGAGCAATCACTGGCTTCTTAGTGGTAACAGATCTTGGAACAAATGAACGAGGGGCAATTTCTGGCTTTTTCGATAATCCTGAGGTATCATTAGTGCCTTGGGATTCAAAAACTTTGATCCTTGAAACAATACTATTTTGGCTCCTTTCTGTACTCATGCTGTCCATCACCAAGTGATTGTCTAGTAAGCTGTCTTCATCCAGAAGAGGTGACTGCTGAATTGGAGGTTGCTGCTGTTTTGCATTAGACTGGTTCACTTCTTCTCCACTGTCTATCTTACTTTCAGTACTTTTGACCACAGGTCTGAGATTGCTTCTTGATCTTGGCTTTGGCACAGGACATATCACAGCATTGGGATTTTCTTGGCACCTCTGACCTTCAGGATTTTCAAAGACTATTAAAGAATTCTCATTTTCTGCAGGAGACTTACTCAGAAGAGTTGCAGGAGGCCTAGGAGGTTTAAGAGGACTCTGCCCTGCTAACAGAAAATAAAAGGTTTTACTTATCTGTTCCAGAACATTTAATTTGTGTTATTTCTTGACTGCCATCAGGATGGTAAACATGACGGCTTTCATTGAGAACTCTACTAGTGCTTGTAAAAATACAGTTCTGTTCCTAAAAAGATGAATGGAAAAATATACAAAATTTAGGAATAAGCTGAAGATTGCTGAAATGCATGGTATCTACAAGTTGAGTTCAAAAGCTCCCGTTAACTTGCAGCATTGAGAGGCATTCAAACAAAATCCAGACCAAAGAAGAGTACAGTAGATTCCCTAACTTGGTTAGCACACTTTTCAGTCTAAATTTATGAAGTGCTGCTATTTTGATAAGATATTTGAGTTCCTATGGCCCCAAAGTTCTGACTGTCATTTTGATTCAATTGAACAAAACTTTCAAGATTTAATGATATTCTGGATGCAATAGTAGCTTTTCAGAAGAAAGGATTTTTACAGAAATTTACAATAGTAATAATTCACAGAAATTTAACTGTTATTCCTGTTACATGCTGCACAGACCAACAATAAAGTGCATCTTCAGAAGACAGAGCAAGTTTTTCATCACAGAGAAATCCAAAACAGTCTCACCTCGACTGCCTGCAGATTCCCAGTGTGTAGGCACACTAGTTTTTACATTACTTCCTGGCAAATGGCTGATTAGTTCCTCTGGAAAGTCAGTTTGTGTTGCAGAAGTAGTGGTATGTCTGGGAGCAGCAGCATTATTGTTATTTGTTGTATTGACTTGCACTTGATTGATTTCTTTTATCACCTGCTCGTACGATGGCGGAAGCTACAAAATAGAGAGATAAATATTATGCTACATTCAGATATGGTACTTTAAAAAAAAATTGGCATATGAATTAAAAAATACTAAATTAACATATACATAGGAAAAGAATATTGTCATAGTCTTCTATTCAATGTGATAAAAGTCTGAGCAAGCAAAAATTGTTCTTGTCTAACCTAACGAGCTTTTTACCTTTGTAAATCAAAAAATGTCTCATGTAAATTCACACTCACCTCAGCTGGAAGATGCTCATTTCTCCTCCACTGAGCATGAGATGAAGCAGAAGGGAATCCTAATCCTTGAGGAGTGACAGGACTTGCACCTGGAAACCAGGAGGATGGCCGGAGGGGTTCAGCAGCAACTATTGTAATTTCAGGACGCCTGGAAATGAAGGCAAAGGGGAATAATTACCTAAAACATTTACAAATAGTTCTTTTAAAGTATAACAGCCCAAGGTTTTCCCAGAATGGGAAATAAAAATAGCTCAGTTTTTTTTATTTACCTAAAGGTGTTTTTCCATGATTTCAAAGCAACTTACCTGACCTTTCTAACAAACACTTAGGCTTCCATTCAAAACCCCTAATTAAATGCCTTAGCCAAAAAGTAGGTTTACTGGCTTCAGTGAAATAATTTAGATGCTTAAAGTACTTAAATACAAGTGTAACTCAATTAGATGGCAGAAGTCTTAGTCTTCATGGGATAATGAGAACTAATCATGTGTTTGTCCTTAGCCAGTTACCATCTGAAAACAGCAGGGCAGTTAAAACTGCTCCTTGGCTGGATACCTAAAAACTTGTGTATCCTCAGACCCCAAGGGAAGCCTTCCAGGGTGCTGAAGTGGGGCAGAGCAAGCCTCACAAGGCCTTTGGGACAGGCCCCATCTGCTTCCGTCACCCAGTACTACAGAGCCTTCCATGAGAGTGAAGGACTCACAGGCAGCACCCCTGGTTTATCACAGGTAGCACCCCTGGTTTATCACTGTACCTGCTCTTTCAGAGCATCAGCTGCAGGAGTGGCCTGTGCTCCCAGGCCACGGTCCCTGCAGCACCACTGCTCCATCCAGAATCTCACAAAACTTCCACTTTGAAAAGGGACTTTTGTGAGTAGATAAAGCATCTGCTTACAGAAGCTTCGGTCTCCTGACAGAAAAAAAGCTGCAGAAGCATAACTTTTAAAACTATTTTAAAAACAATTTTAAAAAGAAGGGTACAGTTCCTTCACATCTAAAATAATGGCAGACTCAGTTCACCAGCCATCCAGGTTGGTGACCTCCTTTCTCAATACCCTTTGAGAACCTGAAAGGAGGCTTGAAAGTGTGCTTATTTTCGTTGTGAAGTGATCCCGTACATAGATGTCAGGAAAATAAAACAACTCTGCAGAGGTTTGATGGTTGGTTGCATTCTCCTTTTGAGGACACATACAAAAGTTGATGAGAGAATTCCTCAAACTCTTAACCTATCGTGCTTAAAAATCAAAGTAGTTCTATTTTTTTTCCAAGTCTACTCTAAACATACTAAGGATTGAGACAAGGAAAAAAATAAACTAGAGGAGAAAGCCATAAAAAGTAATACTGTGACACAATTTAACAAGGTTTACAGTAACACCTAATT
This sequence comes from Agelaius tricolor, assembly GCF_023055355.1. Taxonomy (NCBI): domain Eukaryota; kingdom Metazoa; phylum Chordata; class Aves; order Passeriformes; family Icteridae; genus Agelaius; species Agelaius tricolor. The sequence goes on from NW_027269268.1 coordinate 20,274,949, forward strand.
GCAATATAAATAAGAGCATCATACCTTCTATCTCTCTGTTGATCACTATGGCTAGAGGTCCGAGAAGCTATTTAAAGAAAGGAAACAAAAGTTTTGAAGAGGTTAAAATATACTGTCACAGCAATATGAGGATACTAGCAGAGCCCTTACCAATCCACTACCAATGAAATGCAGAACGTAAAGCATGTGATCCTAAATCCCAGATTTTAAGACTGGCCAAGGTTAAAAAAAATATTTGTATTAAATATGAGAAGTTTTTAAAATAGTCAGAGGGGAGTTTCATAATCATTTAAAGCCTCTCTATGTCCAAGTTACCACCAAGAGAGATGGTCCTTTCCCCTGTCTTCTTCATTTCCATACCTTCCTATATTCTGCATTGTGGGGAACCAAGAGTTGAAACTTCTTTTCCTTTCATTAAAATGATACATGGATTAAACAAAAGGAAGTGTTAAACACAGCAGGCTTTTCCTTTTAATGAATAATTTCTGAGATGTGCTCTTCAATCTCATTTAATGTCTCTTTCTGTTTGTTTTATGGAAGGGAAAGGTACTAAGGCACAGAACCTAAAAAGATATTTCACTCTCCTTCATGCAAAAAGAAAATACTAAATGTTCCCAGCTAGATATTTGCTAAAGTTTAAATCACTTGTGGATTTAGAGTCAGAAACTGGTTTTTTTCCAAACCACGTGTTTTAAGTTACATAAAATAAGCAAATCCTGACCTCTTAATTTTTCTGGTTTTGCCATATTTACATTCAAATATTTTTTTCCAATGGCCACATTGCATTTTCATTTGGATTTCTTTAGACAGAAAAACAAATTATCCAAAGGAAAAATTTTTTGCACAGCAAGTGCAATTTAAGGAAGTGGTAGGATCTGTTATTGTGCAACATGACAGCATCATTAGCCAAAATCAGCAAAGCATACTTGATTGGAGAGCTGCAGAGTGTTGTGTCAGACATACCTCTTCGACAGGGCATTTTGGATGTGCACTATTCATGAGTGCTAGAGGAAAAAAAGAAGGGGTTACAGAAGACAAAGAGGAGGTAAAGGACAACAAACCAAGGCTTCAGAGTGCCAGAAGCCATGATCAAAGGGATTAGTCATGCAAGGATAGTGCATGTGCCAGTGTTGTAAGGGGATAACTGTAATGTCTATTCACAACACTATTTCACTTTTTTATTTCCTAAAAAATGAAAATAAAAGTATATTTTATTTCTAGTCGCATGCCAGTTTTAACAGTGGCTGTTTAGAAGTTTTCCTTGCAATAAATTAACCATGAAGAATATAACTGAACATGGAAATGTCCACTGTATGGCTCAGCAAGTAAACACAGTGGGAACGAGGAGAGGGAAATCAAATCTCTTTGAATGTTTTTTCTAGTTTAAAATCTTTGTTTATTTGGGTCTGCCTTTTCTCCCCTCCAAAAATAATAATTTACACTGAGGACTTGGTACAGGTGCAAAGAAGTTGGGATCCCCTACCACAGAGGTATGGGCAGGCAGGTCGATCCCAGCAAGAGGCATACCTCAAATTATTTCACATCTAAATCAGTTCTGTAAAAATTGTCTGACTAAGTAAATAAACACTTCACCTTCATCTTCTTCTTCAGAAATTTCAACATAGCACTGATCTAACACATATGTTGGGAAAAAAAACCCAAACTGACTCAAACCAATCAAATCCAAGATCACTTTTGTGAAGATGACAGAAGAAAGTGTTCTTTTGGTAAATGTGGTCAATACATCTGCTTGGGTTATAGCCCAATTCCAATGATAAAGGCAGGAGAAATAAAAGCTAATTAAAGAGGAATGTAAAACTGAATCGATAAACCTGCCACCTTACTTCACTATTTCTTAATTTCTGGATAAATTCTACAAGCTCTTTCATCCTGTGAGACTCTAAATGTGCTTGTATTTATCAAAATGCTTCTATTTATTTAACAGGAAAAACCTAAAAAAGCCTGAAAGACCTTTTTCCTTTCTTAACATAGGCAAAAAAAAATCTAGTGAGGTATCTATGTAATCCATCAAGCTCCAAAATTCAAGTAAACAAACCCTCTGGAAAACAACACATTTAAAATATTTATATAAAAATAACTTTACTAGTTGATATATAAATATATAAACAAGTCTCCTTAAGACAACTATTTTCAGAATGTACTCATTTTTCTGGAAAAAAAATATCTCAAGCATTAATGGAATCAAGTTACTTCCATGTGTATATAAACATTTAATATAAGCATTTATTTTTTAATGACACTGACAAAGGTCTTCCCTTCTTCTGTCAACATCTCCTCTATTTTTGCTGTCACATTATTTTACAACCACACTTTTAGAACATGTTTTGTTTTGGAAGCTCTTGAGAGTATTTAAATCCACAGGAGAAACAGAGATGAAAACTACTGCATCTTCTGTTCTCAGGTATTCCACAAATGCCAGGGAAAAGAAAATACAAACTTTCTAAATAATCCTTGTCCCCAGACTTGCACAGCTTTTATTCCTTCACTGTTTCTAACAAATTAATTTAAATTAAAAAGTGCATGAAAGAAGACATGAACTGTTAAAATATAGTATATACCTGACTTAAAAAAACACAAGAAAAAACCTGCAGTCATTTTTCTAGCCTTGTGGTCTTTTGAGCCTTTAAGTCCATTCTTCTTTCCCTTTGTGGATTGTCTTGAAAAAGCATACTATTCATTTTTCCACCAGAAAAATACAGATTTCAAATTATGAGAGTTTTAAAATTTAAAAAACCTCTCTTCCATCAGGGGAGTCAATGGAAATGTATTTCAGCAATGCTTTATACACTGACAACTGAAAACAGTTGGTTTCTCAACTTCAACAATAAGAATTGCTCGGGGTAAGAATCACTAGCATTTCCAGAAGCTTATGCTTAGGGGTATGTAAATAAAACAAGCAAAGCAGCTTCAGAAGGGGAAGGAGAGGAAAATATCAGTGCATAAAACACTCACTTATTCATCTTAGAATTTTATTGGTCTTGTGGGGGGGAAAAAAAGTCAAATCAACTCATACCATTGTCAGTATTTATTTCTATTAGTGTCAATGAGGCACTTTATTAGCCAGTGTCAATGAGGCATCTAAATGTGTTTAACCTTGTACAGCATAAAAGACTAATGGTAATACTCTAAATAGAGGGCAGATCAGTGACTTATAGATTCCTCATTTGTACATATTTCTTAGAAGAACTATTTAGTGGGCTTTCCCAATTATTTTTAAACGTGTGGAGGTAAAGGGTATCCTATCTGTGCTGCATACTTATGTTTCAAATTTTTTCCTCTACTGTTTCTTCTCAGGGTCCTACTTTTCAAGTGCACTTAGTATGTCATTTGTATTTGAAATACATGCATATGGTGCAGGGAGCATTTTAAGCTTTGGGATCAAAGTGCCTGTGTAAGTACAACCACCATTATACCTCAAACCCATAAACTTCGATGCTACAGACAAGCTGGTGGCAACAAAAGTCTGACATGCAGATTTGAGCCTTTAGAAGACAGCTGGGCTAGAAATTACCATCTTTTGGGCAACCTTTTAAGGATCTGCTCAAAGATAAGGTTCTGTTGTGGGCACTGCATAACAATATCTGTGTGCTTCCATTAGCAAAACTGTATGAAATATTGAACAGTTTTGTCAGAGTGTTTTAAAAGCAAGTTTAATTTTAAAGATTAAAGATTGGAAAGATAGCCTCAAAGATTGAAAAGATAGCCTCAAAAAGGCCAAGCCTTTCTCCAACAAGGACATGTGCTAATATTTAAAAACACACCTTCTTTCAATGCTTTCTAAAACCAGGTTAGACATTTCTTCCAAACCTATGAAATATGGAGACTATTAGACTAAGAACTCATTTGTTTCATTATATAGATGATTAGGAATAAAGGTTATTCATTACAGTATTTCAAGAAAAGCCTCAAGAGTGGGCAAACACTCCCTCCCTTACCTACAAAGTAATGCAGTTTGAAAAACTGAAAGTTCTGAAGAGGCCATGCTTGTGGTCTTTGAAATATCAAAGGTGTTACATGACTGCAGAGATTCTTCTTGAGGGAACACTAAAATGATCAGATAATCCTCAAGCCAACACCAGAAAAAAGAGCCTTGATTTCACCCAATATCTGATTAGACTATTTCTGTATGAAATGGCTGTGAAGAAAAGATGAAGAGGTTCAAACTAATTGGAATTTTTCATGCATCTCTGCAACAAGAAAGTTTTCTCCCAAACTGTTTCTTAGCACAAGGGGGAGGTCTTGCTCCTTTTCTGGTTCTGTTTCCAGGCACCTCAGGGAAATATTAGATTGTCTGACATTGCAGCTGGGTTGATTTAATGCCTGAACGTAGCTAAAGAGATGGTGATGCCCAATTCCCCTTCCAAACATGGATTTTTGATTCCCTTTGAGTGAACACTAGCACTTATGTGACTCCACAGCGAGTTCACAGTGATAAAAACATAACCACTGTCTCTTAAGTTTTTGTCTCACTTTACCTCCCTGAACTTGCTTACCTTGGGCTCAGACCACCAGCAGCACAGGGGAAGGAAAATGCCACCCCCAACAGCAGTCTCTTTCCTGCCTCTGTTTCCTATCTCCAGTGCTTCTCTGTGCAACTTCAGGGAGGGAACTGATAAAATAATAACCCAGGGGGGTTACAGGGATTCCTCTTCCCACCCCCAGGTAGTCCTCTATATGTTTTTCACAGCCAATCTGACTGTTAGGCACCGTAGAGGCTGGCACTGCTGCTGAATTAAATCTTTGTAGCTACACCCTGTAGTTTTACTCAAATTTGACAATCATGATTTATGAAGGCACTTCACTCATTTCTACACCTTTCCTTGCCTTGTATGTTCCTGTCTCTGCACCATTCCCTGCATTATGCCAGCCCAAATGTTTGTGCAGATGGGGAAGAGAATGAGGTCATGGAATTGATCTGGTTGGGAAAAAGTAGGAGCCAAAAGAGCCTAGGAAGCCCCCAAGCAAAACAAATAAAATGAAAAACAAACAAAACCCACAGCCAAAAATGGCTGCAAAACTGCCAAATGGAAAGCCACAGCTTCAGAGTGCATACAAGCTGTTACACATCCTTCATTCAGCCACGTATTTATTTAGGACAGAATGAGAACAGAACAAGCCGACAGGTTCTTCCAACATTTTAGGATAAGAGACTTGCTTCTGTAGCCCTGCTTCCCAACAACAGCCTGGTCTGGAAGCATGGAGAAGTGAGTGAAAACACAGTTCCTCTTTGTCTCACTGCTGCAGCATTTGGCTTGCCTCTTTCCCCTTTCCTTGTCATTCTTGTGCACCTTGCTGTGCTGGCATCAATGGAAACAGTTTCACTGATTTCAGGGGGAGCTAGATAAGAGTGGTGTGTCCAGGCCTGAGACCATCATTAAAGATCCTGGGGTAACTTTTTACGAGTTGAGATCAAAAGATTACTCCTAAGCAAATCTCATGTTCACATGCTTGCTTCCTTCAGGTTACACTGGACTCACTTTTCTGAATCCTGTGGAGCAGTCAAAGAACTGAAAATGGCACCATGGTTCTATCTGGAGCTGTGGTCAGGGCGCCAAAGGAAAATAAACCCTCTTTCTCTCTGGCCACAAGAAATGGAGAGACTTATCAAAACAAAATGATATACAGCATTGTCCACAGGTGGGTAAGTTGAAACCCTGTACATACTTATCATGTTTCTTCCAAATCTGAGAGTAAGAGCTCAAAGAATCAGGGATTAAGAAAGACAGATTTCTAACTCTGTTAGGAAAATACACTTGTCCAGAGATTACCATACTTTTTCCAGATTATTGGCAAGGGGAGTTAGGAATTATTCAGTGTCCATTGTAATATAGGTCCATCCTAACAGCACTGGGTAATGGCATACAAAAAACTATAGCTTCATAAACAATGCCTTGCTACATACATGGATGTTATTTTGCTAGCTTATTATCTGAATAATTCACATGGTACTTATATTTCATCATAGTTATTCACATGTTAAATAAGTAGGTACCACGAGCCACAGCTTCTTGACTGGATTTTTATGTGATTATGCCTCAAAATAAAGAATCACTTGCTACTGCATTTTCAAAAACATAGATATCAAATGCTTAATGATCTCATAGATGATTTCTCAGTTTGGCAAGGTACTGGGGCTTAGGCAGTCTGAATCAATTTCTGACTCCACCGCAAAAGGCCCCCTGTGATCTGGTGCTCTCTGTTTTCCAGTTTCCATCCATGGCAGCAACAGCACAAATTAAGTGCTGCATTTTAAGGACAGCATCATGCAGACTAACTCTGAGTAAAGCTTTTATGATGCCCTTTCACTACCACCAATCTAATCCACACTAATGAGTCCCTGACTAATATGTGCAGGAGAAACAAATCAGTACTACATACACTAATTTATTTTTCCCCATAGCAGAGTCCTGAGGGTTGTTTCATTAATATGAAATTAAAAGTCATGGACTGAAAACAAATAAAACTGAAAAGAGGAAGAAAGTAACAGCATAAAATACTTTGAAAGGTGCATCTAAAGAAACTGTCTGCCGGGAAACATCATGAGTAGGGAAAGGGGAGAAGGACTTAAATGCTGAAATCAGGGAAGAAGAGTTTGGACTTTCATTCAAGATTTATAAACAATCTTTCCTTTTCCAAAACAAGCCCAGTATAGGAGTCTAATTCTGTCCCCAGTACAGTGAATAAGCAGTTGCTGCATATTTCTACAGTTCTGTAGAGAACTCTGCTATTCAAAATCTTCTATTTTGTCAAACAAACTAAAAATTTGGCACAGCTAACCCAAGCTTTTCAGAGAAGGATCACATCTGTGCACAGATGCATTAGTGCATAAATAAGAAAATGTTAGCAACTGGAAAGAAGGAACAAAAAGATGGTCTAGAAAGAAAGAGAGAAAGAAATTACAGCCCCTCAGCTTACTGCTGACTTATTTACAGCTACTTTGTTTTTGCATACCGAGTTAAACAGTTACTAAAAATAAAGATGTAGCAATCTTACAACATTACAGTTCTCAAAAAGGAAAAGTAAACTTACATCTCTTGATTGCCGCTCTTATGGATGACAAGGGTCCTTGGCTTATTGAAGAAAAAAGAATTATTAAAACATGGTTAATGTCTCAAAGAGAAAACAATTAAGTAACATCACACAAAAATTCCCCATATATTGTAAAGGGTTTTCCAAGCCTGTTTTTTCCCCTGCGCTGTTATCTTACAGAAATTTGTCCAAAACTCCTGGACTATACAACCATACCCAACCCCTTTTAATGAAAACCAGGTTACAGTTTGGCTTCAAAACTCTGCAAAGATAGAAAGCCAATTATTAAATCCATTATGTCTCTCAATTCTGTCTTGAAGTTCACATTCTGTCTCATGTGGGCGTGCATATTTACAGATTGCAAGTATTGAATGACTTATATTATCATAAATAAATAAAACTTACACAGTGAAGTAAAAACCCACAACCCTTTGCTAAATATTTTTAACAATTACTTAACAACTTGTCTTCCCTTCTAGTTGAGATAACATTTTTCAGTAATAACTTGGTGGGTGGGGTTAGGAAGACAACACGACCAAATATTTGTTGATACGCAGGGACAGAAAAATGTTTCCTTTTGCCAACTCATCTGTTTTCTTAGTAAGACTAGGGTTTCTGATGCCTCTCTTCTGAATGTTCTATTTAAGAGATACAGCAGTCCCTTCTATTTTTGCAGGTAAAAATCAAATCTAATTTGGGATTATCACTTTCAGAAATGCTGCAATTTGAAGAACACGGTATTAAAATTCTTCCACTATGTGCTAAGCTACAGAGGAATTAAATCAACACAAACAAACCAACCAACCAATCAGTTCAGAAGAGAAGGGTTTTTTCTCTTTTTTCTCTTTTAAACGCAAGAGATAAAGAATATTTATTGGTGAGAAGCTCAATGGACTTTTTAAAGGCTGAAAATAAATAGACTGTATCTGGTTTAAATTAATACAATATCTTAACAACAAAACAAAGGTATACTAATCAAGCCTTTTCCAGAAACATTCCAGCACCAGACTTCACCATTCTGAGCAAGAATGTTAGTACAGGGAGTGCATTAGCATTTTGAGTCTGCTCTCGTGCAGCACACCAACTCTGCTCAGTTTAGCTCCACATGCACGGGATGGCTGCAATTACTCCAGTGCGATGAAGAGTGGGGGGATTTGGAGGAGAGAAGAAGAGAGACAGTCAAAAAGGATGTGGATAAAAAACGTCCTCCCTCTACAGTCATTCTGGAAACTAATTAAGACTAGAAATGAATGTTGCTCTGACTGAACTGTTTTCTGAAACAGTCTGGCTAGTCTAGGATAAACAATGCCTATTTGTCTGGTTTCAGAAACAGTTCAAATGTGGCTTGGCCCCAATCCACACTGCTCGCAAAGCTGCTTTAGAAAACATTTCTATCAGTCATTTCACTGTGCATTTTTAGCAGAAAAGGGTTCTAGTTTTTCTTCAAAGTGTGCCATCAAAATACAGCCTTATCTTTAAGAAACACTTTTAGTTGTGTGTTCCTCACAGCTGTACCCTGGACTCTTTTCTTAGCTCCTTGTATCTCAAGTCTCTTTCTTTTGGATGTTCATTTTTGAAGCTTAAATTTTGCTTTCATTTTTCTGAATAACTACAATCTTTAGGGTTTTGATCATATTTATTATCAGACAGGAAGGAGACTGAAGTCTGGTAACATAAATCTAAAATCTCCTGGAGCAGCAGTAACTTTCTAAACTAAGAATTCAGGATTTACCTAAGTTTCATAGGCAGAAATTAGGAAATCTATGAAGTATGCACATTCAAGTATGAGTGAGAACAAAAAGGAACAAGTTCTTTCTTCCACTGGCAAAAGCCCTTTAACGCATTGCAATTTGCGTCAAAATCTGATAAACACTTTTATATGAAAGCAAGTACTTTTGGCTGGAAATCATAGGAGTCGTCACGTAGACACAATGTCAAGCTTTCCATACAGCTTGAGGACCAAAAGGATACATAGAAAACATTTTTAAAATCAAAATGCAAAGAACAAAGAAGTAAAACTTCTCATGAAACCAACCTACTGATGTTGAAGAATGGATATACAAAGGGCAGCAACGCAGCCCAAATATACAACTGTCTCTAATTTAGAACCCAGTATAACATGGTTGTATAAGAAAATTTATGAGCTCACAGACAAAACAAGCTATTAGAAGACAGTTTTTCTTTTCCACTTTCCATTAAGAAGTCACTCATCAACAACCTTTTGGCAAAGCACTACATTTCCTACCCCCAGGAGAGTTTGAGTAACATCTAGCTTACAATTATTTAAACCCTTTAAAAACATGGAAATGACAGTAGACACATTATTTTTTTTCCCCACGGAGCCCTGTAAAGGAATTGCAAACTTCATAACTTCCTTATATACTAAACCCCAGTAATTTAAATAAGATGCTGTTCTTGGGGCAGCTGGTGATTTTACCCATACCTTATGCTGAGCCTACCCATCCCTGCTCAATAGGAAGCAATTCCTGGTCTCTTATTCTGTGTTGCAAAGAGAGAAGTGATAAGGTTACTAATAACCTCCTCTGCCCCACGGTTAATGACATGTTTTCTCTCAAGCCATCCAAATAATTAACATAACCAAATCGAATTTCATTCTCCTATTTGATGAGGTAGGAGCTGCAGCAATTACTGTGCTGCATGGCTCTTGCCTCTTTCCCACCTCCTCCTCCTGTTTATAAGGCACAGCAATGAACCAGAAGGCAAAAAAAAAAAAATCCTCATAAATGCACATGGCAAGGAAATATTAATCCATCCAAAATGTGACTCCCCCCACAACTACATGAGAAGTCCTGAGGGGACAGTGTGACAGTAACTAGCTGTGGGGATGGGAGACAGCAGCTCCTGTGCCACCCTGCAATGTACACAAGCGAAGTTCAAATTCACATTGCTGGAAGAAAACCGTGCAGAGAGCAGGAAGTTCCAAAGTATTAAAGAATCACATAAACATCAGGAACAACACCAGAGTTATATCTAATATGGAATAAGTAAAGATGCAAACTAGCCATCCAACCCACGCCCCCCCATCTTCTAGCAGGAAGTACTGAACAACCAGAGCAACTCCTCTGACGTCTGCACACTTATCTTAGACCTTGTTAACTGTTAATTTAAATCACAAACGTGGTTTCATTTCCAGCTAAGGCAATAGCTTTGATAAACTTCCCCTGCCAGCTCCTCAAAACTCACATTGCACCCAGAAAAACCCACTCAGTAAGTTCAGAGGGGATCTGTAAGTTGCTGTGCCTGCTATGCTGAAAGCAGTTGGGTACTTCAAGTCGGCAGCAATATGAAAAGGGTCCTATGGGTCACCATTTCTGAAAGATAAAGAACCTGGAGTGGTGTGTTTCAAGTTGTTAAACACCTTCTCACTCTTTCTGGCAGGCTCTACTCTGGGTTTCAGGGACAGGTTTTCTAAATATAAATACTTGAGGAAAATGCTTCAAAAGTATATTTCACATCTGTGCATTAGGAAAATAAAATTGCCACAAGGTAGACTGGGCAAAGAGCTGTAAACTGTTCAGTGGAGTAAGTGCAATTACTGTGCACAAACCATGGTTTCTCCCTCATCTGGGGCTGTGCTTCAACACTTCCTTGACTGAGCACTGTCTCTCTTCAAACACAATTTCAGTATAGCTACCAGGTTTCTCAGAAGGCTGCTCCTGCAGGGTAACTCCTGACCCAACACAGCGTCTGTGTGAGCATCGCTCACCTCAGCAGTCTCCACAGAGCAGGGAAAGGGAGGTGCTGTTTAAGTGGGATAAAGCTCAAATCACACAGCCATCTCCAAGGGAGCAGGCAGGGAGCTGTGTCTGCCCAGAGCACGACAGCCACCTAAGCCAGGAAGCCTGGAGGTTCTGGGCCATGTTTTCACCCACCTGGTCCTTTAGCTGGTTCAGGAGTACCAGAGTCTGCAGTCCAGTGGAGGGCACCTCATGGGCACATTCCCACAAGCTGGCTGACAGTGAGGCAGCTTGGTTGTTGAGTACAAACAGGCAGAGGATTGATGGATTTCACTTGCCTCTGGAAATCACAGGCAGGACTGGCTTCTGACTGTCCCCTTCCTGCCTCTGAGCCTACCCATAGCCATCTCCCCCGGCTATCTACAGCCTTCTGCTCCACAGGTTGTGACACTGCTTGGGATACAAAAGACATCCCAAGCTACTAACCTGTCCCAGCATCTCTTTGTCATCTGCTTCCACACCCTCCTATTGGCTTGCATGGGATTCTCAGCAGGAATTGAGTGGCCCTTCACATTGCCTGCTCCCTTTATCAGAACCAGGACCTTTATTTTATTTATCTCAACTGACATAACAATGAATATTCTACAGGAAAACTGATTGCACTTTTTTCATACATCATTCTAGACATACAGAAAAGCCTAGACATATTAGAAAAGCCTAAAGGGGGAAAAAAGCCAACAAAAATAATGAAAAATGATCACTTGTTCTAAAAAATTAATATTCTCAAGCATTTATTCCAACATCTCAAAATTTATCCTTTATGTCAAGTTATATGAAGCTTTACATAAAGTATCAGTCCTTAGGTTCACATACCCGTGTAAAAGTTAAACATATGTCTAATTGTGATGGTTATTGACCCTGCTTTATACTCACACACAGGGTAAAAAGAATTAAAATGTTGCTATTTTTAATGTCTTGTGACTTCTTGGAATGTGAGCCAAGAATTTTAAAATAGCTCATGCTGAAATTACTGTAAGGCAAAACACTAGTTTAACAAAAAGCATCATATATTCCTCTCAGTTACTTTAGAAATCATGCCATCTTTATAACAGCCAGAGTACTACAGTACAACATTCTAAAAACTTATTAGAAGATAAGTTTTAAATGTTTTAAATTTCACCTAAATTATTTCACTGCAGACTGAATTACATAAAGATGGTAGTAACTTAATAGTTAAATTAGAGTTTGTGCAAAAAGATCAGATTTACCACCACCTGCAGGCCAAAGACAGACTTACTAGTTCTACCAAAAAGCTCTTAAAGCTATAACAGAAGACTCACAGCTATCCCAAATTCATGATGTGGGTGCAGTAGACAGAATTGTATTAATCCTGTGGAAGTCAATTTACACTGAAAATGCAGCCACAGTGGTCAGCTGCTTCAATGCCTCCATTGCTGAGGAGCCCCAGTCCTCTAGCTGAGAGTGTAAATTAGCTGACATGGCACATGGAGTCCAGGTGCACTTTCCCCATCAGTGTCAGAGAAGCAGACAGTGCACAGCCAGTACTCCTGCCTTCCCCATGCTCACCATTTCCACCAACTCTCTTGTGTTGGTGCTGGCATGGTCACAAGTCTGCTGGATCAGCCACATGGTTTTGTTAACAACAAAGAATCCCATCCCAAATATCCTGATTAATTTTCAGCCAGACAGGCCAACTGCTCCAGCTGGCTGCAGAGCCACATGAGCATCAGGGTAGCACCGGAGAAGTGATGGGAGTGGACAGGGAGACCAGCAGCAGTCCTTGGGGTAAGCAGCTCAGCCTCCACTGACAAAACAAACCTTAAGTCCATGACTCTGCCACTAATCTGACAGTAAATCACCAAATGTTGGCTATACCTCATGTCAGCTGCTCTTCTCATCCTTCATTATCAGCTGACTCTTAATATTTTTTTTTTGTGTTAGTGCTGATCATCCATATTGGCTGACTAGATCAGACAAGCACCAGAACAAACACAGTTGGCAGCAGCCTGTCCCTGCAGCCTTTCTGTAAAATGAACACTTGCATCTTCTCTGCTAGATCATGAGGTATTGTCCTGGCCCTGCAGGTACAGGAGGCTAGAAAAGATCTAGTCACCTAAGAAATCACATGCTCAATAGTACAGATAGGTCATCTAGAAATTAAGACTTACCCCCACACAACTTCACTTCTCTCTTGGGTTCAGCCTCAAAAGCAAGAAATCCTGAACCAGTAATTAAGTCCAGCAACAATTCAATCCTCATCAATATGCTGAGGATGTCTGCTTCTGCATCACTTAATGAATGCCACAACCGCGACTTCCCACTGTCTGGACAAGTGAGGATGTAGTTAAGCAGCAGCTAAAATCCAGCTGCTCAGCTAATTAAAACAGCTCACATTGATCAGCATAGGGAAATCCTTTCAGGAATTGCTCTCTAGCTGTTTCTTCAACTACTTATTACATATTCATGTGCTTGTCACTGTCATACTTTGGGATCGTGTTTTAGCAATGAAACCTTCAATTTTAAGGCAGAACACAGGCAGGAAGTCAAAGCAAATCATGGCAGCAGATGATAACATTTCACACTTCAATTCTCACAGCAGCCTACAAGTCATGAGGTTACAACGGCTTCCACATTTAATAATGTCCAGCTTAGACCCTGAAGCTGAAACACCTCCCAAATTTTTTGTGAATCTGAGTCATTTGGTTTGTGTGCACCCTGAACTCTTTCCTGACTGTGAGCTACAGACATTCTAGACAGATTTCCTACAGCATCTTCTTTCAGTCAACAATCTGAGCTGAACAGTCCCTAACCCCAAGATGATTGTATAAACACAGCCATTCCAGAAAGGCAAATAAATGCCTAGAGCATGATTCAAGTAATTCTCAGTCTTCACTGCATATTGACTGATTTCAGCTCCCAATAAAATGTATGCTACAAGAAGACTTTGGCCCTCCTGTAACAGCTAAAAAGGCTCCCCACTATGCCATCTATCAACATATCACACTCACTGTTATGATAAACCAGCTAGTATGTTTTGATTAAAATCAGTAAATAGTATTTACGATTAATGGCAATTTAATCTTGGTAGTAAATAATTCTAGGAGTAGAAAACACCTATAATTTTAATAATAGCATAATAGCAATGTAGCACTGTAAATGTAAATTGAAGTATCACTGAATTGTTATAGTGATAGGAACAGGATATTTGGGAAAGTAACAGTTAAAAAACAGAAGGGAAGAACCAGCGCTTTCAAACAGAACAATTTAGATGTAAAGTGCAGCTTCTGCTGATGGAAATATTTTACCATTAAAGTCTACAGAGCTTCTGCATTTGCACATGGGGAAGGATGACAGTGCCCTACTTTTACAGTTCAAGAGTACAAAACAAAGCCTATTTCTGAAGAATGGTTTTTTGATTCAACTATTTGCAGTTGCATTTCAGTCAGTAAATCAAAGCCTTCTCTAGCCACTGATGGGACATTCTGCTTGCTTCATACATCTCTGTACATCAAATATAACCTGGTGGCTAAATGAGCTCCAGAACCTTTGTAATTGACATCACAGATGAATAAAACCTGGTTTAATCATGAAGGATGAGCAGGACAAAGGCATAAAGAAAACCAGTAAATCTGGATCCACAGGATTCAAGATGTCTTTACAGGGCTTTAACTGTTATAAAGCATGAATATTAGATTTTCTTCAAATAGTTTCTATGTTTCATAGAACATACGAGTATAGTGGTAAGATTATCTTTAAAGTACCGTAAAGGGAAAAAGTGGTATGTCAATGTTCTCATCTGCCTAGAAACATTAATAATGACTGTAACAAAATAGGTAACACTACTTTTATAGCAGTGAGTATCTTAAATCCCTACTAAATCACTTATCTGCAGATCAGCAAAGAGAAAACAATAGAAACAATAGGGAATGGGTGGGGAAATCACCCAAAGAAATTAAAAGATGGGTATATTTCAGCTGGACTTTTGAAAACAGAGAAGCTTCAGAATAGAAACACAAAAGAACATTGCTCCAGAGAAGAACAAGCAAGAACAAAAGGATGTTGACTGCAAGGACAAGAACTCAGCAAGACCCAGATGATGCATATACTGGAGGTGAGGAATCCAGTGGAGAAAGCTCAGGTGCTTGCAAGTATACAGACTTCAAAGACATCACAGCAGTAATCAGACCAAAGCAACAAGGTACAGGCTGATTTTGCCTACGTATGTTTGTTTCCTGTGTAAAAATCTGTAAAAGATATACCCACTTGCTTCAATTGCTGTGCATCCTTTGAGAAGAAACTAGAGCAATAAGGAAGGAGTTCCTGGGGAATCCTGAGGCAACTGAGGCCTCCAACAGGTGAATCATTGAGTTTCACTTCCCAGAAACACTACTAAATAGGTTCTACACTCAGCATTGAAATAGTGTCTAGGTCTTGCCTAGTCAAACATCAGCAGCATGATTCCAGCACTGCAATACAAAAGACAGATGTTTGGGATCTAAAATGTAAAGTTCAACCTAACCCACAGAACTGGGATTATGAGAAGAGTTCAGCACTGGTGTGACCTCACTACCAAAAAATCAGTTGAACGCCTTTGAGAATTTCCAAGTACAACAATTGCCAATGCCAAGTTCTTTGACAAGTCCCATGCCATAGGATTTCTGTGCTCCTTCAGCCTAATTCAACTTCCTTATAGGCTAGTTGAGTCAAACAAGCAGCATGAAATTTGCTGGAGTTTAACCTTTAGCTGAGTGAGGAAACTAAGGGAATTTCCTCATTGTTTTAATTATAGATGTGTGTTGGCAGTAAAGGCATTTGTTGTGAAGGACAGCCTACATGACAGAAATATTAAAACATATGTACCAAAGTAAGGCTTTAACTGAGTGCTTAAAAATGAGAAACAAAGAAACCAAAACCCCTTGTACAACATAAATGTGAACCAACAGCCAAAAGATGTGTTTAAGAATACTACAAAGTCATCCATATAAAGAAACATACTGGTTTCAAATAGGCCATTTGTTCTTATAAACAAATAATTTAACAAGCAGCAGAAACACTAATTTTCAACCCTCTTACATTAAAATCTCACAAAAGTAAAACAATTTTCATGCATGATCACATCTTGTTGCAATATACTGCTGACTCACCCAGTTACACCCTACAGTGTACAGTGAGATCCATGAACTTGTAACAGTGAGCCTTACAGAATGCACAGTGCACAGCAATCGTCAAATAAAATCTCATAACCACACCCTTCATTGGACCTGTCTTTTGAGAAGGTACCCTGCATGCAGCTCAGTCAGAGAAATGGCATGTTTTCCTGAACACTTTGCCTGCCCTTCTTGAAATGCTTCCTTTTCTTCTATGACACAGATATTCATAAAGCTTTTGGTCACAAAATACAGAAAATTATTCACCAGAAATTTGCACTACACAACAACAAACCATACATTCACATATCTGTAGGAATGGAATGTTTACCTTTGAGTTTAAACATGACCTTAAACTTCAGTCCTTTTTATACATTCACAGTGATCCAGCAACTCTGAGTTTAAGGTCAACTCCAAAAACATATGCATCAAAGATTATTTTTTAAGTATTTTAATTTTGATTCTACAAGGAGGTTGGTAAGGTATAGTGTATAGTAAAAGTTAACACCTTCACTAGCCCAGGCTGGGGAAAAGCATTCAAGTTTACACATACTCAAATTATTTTCCAAGAGTGAAAGAGAAGCATCGATCCACAGAGCCAAGTAAATTTTTTAAATCATTCTGATGCCTACAAAACCTGCATTTATCCCACTGCAAAATCCTGATAGGTGGGAACAACACTGAATTTGCTGTAAGAACAAAACCTACCTCAGCAACTGAGAGAAGGCTTTTAACCTCCGGGGACATTTCTCCAGAGATCTCATCTTTCAGCAAGTCACCATGCAAACATACTACATGACAAAAGGAACTCCCTCCACCCTCAATCATATATCCTGGCTGTCTTACAACATCATGGACCTCAAATTATATGGCAAGACAGTAAATACTGCAGTCTCTAATGGATGATTACAACTTGGAAGAAATAATCACTATCATTTTTTGCCACCCAACTAAATTTAGCTTCAAAAACAAACACCTTGTAGAACAGATTGAACCGGCCCTTGTCAGAGCAACAGCCATAAGAAATACCTCCCCCAACATTTCACAGCCACAGATATCAATGCCCTTCCCTCACCTGTAAGTACCCCCCAAACACATAGCTCTATCACATGCTCCTCCATGCATTTCAATCAATGTGCCACATGTCACCAGGTGAATTAGGCAGAGGAAATTAAAAAGAGCCACAAGTATTAGCTTACCCCAGCAACTAAAAAAACCCCAGAAAAACCAGGGACCAGTGGGGTTACCTTTCTTTTATAACTACCTCTTCATCTCTGACCTCGAACCCTTGATCCATAATTTTTACAGGGACAGGTGTAGAAAATAAGCATTACTTTTTTTCAATCTCCATTTCAACTTAAAGGCCCTGAATTCAGATAACATAAGCAGGCAATTTCTCTAATCTCCACTCTTAGTGATGTCCTTAATTCCAAAGGCAGTAAATCATTCCCATCCTTTTTCTTGTATCAGTCAACCTTCTTGCCTATTGCTAAAATGCCTCTGGGCCTCCAAAAGTAATAGTAACCTTTTCCTTAAGACTACCTAATTGATTGACATGATCTATTTAAAAGCAAAACAACACCATTTTAACTTTCTCAAGAAGCAGCAAAGCTGTAGGGAATGACAGTTCAGTCTCTTGCTCTACAGAACATAGAATGCATTATAAAAAACTAGCAGACATCCAGCTCAAAAGAGCCAAAGAGACTTTTCAACATGCAATGTGAGGTTAAGCTTTGGCACTGCTTGCCACAACACACTGTAGGTGCTAAAAGTGTGAATGAATTCAAAAAAACCCTAATGAAAACCTACTGTTGGCTAATAAATACAAAGTACCACTTCTCTCAGAGAGCAATACCATCAGAGCAAGGGGGGTGATCCTGCCCCTCTGCTCAGCTCTGGTGAGGCACATCTGGAGTGCTGTGTCCAGTTCTGGGCTCCTCACCACAGGAGAGATGGAGCTCCTGGAGCAGGTTCAGAGGAGGGCAACAAAGATGATGATGAGACTGGAGCATCTCCCTTAAAATAACAGGCTAAGAGAGTTGAGCCTGTTCAGCCTTGAGAAAACTGAGAGGGGACCTCATCAATGTCTCGGTATCTGCAGGGAGGGTGACAAAAGGATGGAGCCAGGCTCTGCTCAGTGGTGCCAAGAAACAGGACAAGAGGGAAGGGACAGAAACTGATGCACAGGAAGTTCCACCAAACATGGGAAAGAACTTTTTTACTGCGCAGGTGACTGTGCCAAATTGCCCAGAGAGGTTCTGGATTCTCTCTCACTGGAGATTCTGAAGAACCATCTGGACACAATCGCTGCAATGTGCTCTAGCATTACCCTCCTTGAGCAGGGTCCTTCCCCTGGGTCACAACAACCCCAGGCATTGCTACAGGCCGAGGGAAGAATGGCTGGAAAACTGCCTGGTGGAAAAGGACCTGGGGATGCTGGTTGATAGTCTTTGTTCATGAGCCAGCATACACCCAGGTGGCCCTCCAGGCCTGTCTCAGAAACAGTGTGGCCAGCAGGACCAACACAGTGATTGCTGCTATGTACTTGGCCCTAGTGAGGCCATACCTTGAATTCTGTATTTAGTTTTGGGCTCCTCACTACAAGATGGACACTGAGGTGCTGGGAGTGTCCAAAGAAGGGCAACAAAACTGGTGAAGGGCAGTTGGAGATTTGTGCTCTCCTGGAGCACAAATCTTGTGACAAGCAGCTGAGGGAGTTGGGGGTGTTTATCCTGGAGAAAAGAGGCTCATGCGAAACGTTATTGCTCCCTAAAACCACATGAAAATAGGTTATATCAAGGTGAGGGTCTGTCTCTTCTGCCAAATAACAAGGAAAAGAACAAGAAAAAATGGCTTCAAGTTGCACCACAGAACTGTGTTGTCATTTCAGGTCCATCTTTGGTGAAAAATATAAATCGTGTTACTAACAGAAAGCATTTCTAGTCAGTTCACACTGTAAAAAGTTCATTTAACAGAACTCATTTCCTTGTCAACAACCGCAGAAGGAAGAAGATAGATTGACTAGTAAAGCAAATAATCTTTTGTCCTATACACCAGTAAGGTGTGGTGAGAAGGCCTCTCCTGCAGCTGTCATTAATGTACTTGTTCCATTATATTCTTCTCTTTCCTCCTACCTTCACCTGTGAGGAGCACTACATGCTTTTAGCTATTCATGGACCTATTATTTTAGAAGGGGCCATGGAAAAAAGGCAATAAAACAACACAGTGGTTTTAAAAACAGTTGTCCAAAGAAACTGTGAAACTTCCTGACCTGGTGCAATCACAAAATGATATCAGGATTGTTTGAACTATACTGTATTCATGGAATCATAAAATCATCAAGGTTGGAAGGGACCTTTAAGATCATCAAGTTCAACTGTCAACCAGGCACTACCACTGTAACCCCTGAACCACTAAACCACTAAGTTGTATCATCCAGCACCAGATCCAGATGTCTCTTGACCACCTCCAAGGATGGTGACTCCACTACCTCCCTGGGCAATCTACTCCAATGCCTGACTACTATAACAGTGATTTATTTTTTTTAATAATGTCTAATCTCAATCTCCTGTGTCTCAGTTTAAGGCCATTTCCTCTAGTCCTCTCACTTCTCCAACCTTCTTTCTGGATACTGGTGTGTGAGGGGATGGAGAAGCAGAAGTCCAATGACATGAAATAGAAGAATTATAATAGTAAAACCAAAGCTGTTTCTTTTTACTAAGCATTTATTCCAAGCAAAAGTATTGCTTAATAAAAACGTGATATCGCTGAGGTACTTCTTTTGCTTCAACCAGATTATTATGCTATAGATCAAAAGAGAGATTTAATACAGTAATTACTGCTTGTGGTTGGAACACCCTGATTAGATTTGGACCTCCTCTTTAATTAGAAGTCAACCTTTGCCTCAAGCCTCAGGAGAAGGCAGTGTCCACTGTAGTCAGATGACAAGCCTCTTGTAACAACAATGCTCCCAAGATTAAGATGCAGCTATGCATACTTATAAAGACCATACTTCTATGAATCTTTTCCATATTTAGGGTTGCATGGTCTAACTTTAGTCCTCAGTAGCAGGGGACCTCCCTGGGGCATGAGAGACCTGCTGGTGACCTGCCTTAGTTGTAAGCCTCCAAGGGAACAGGCAACACGACGTTTTGTATCACTGGATCTTAGTTCTCTTCTTGAAGCTGAAGCAGCTGGAACAGATGAAAAAGCAGTTCATCCTTGTCTATACTAGGGACTAATACTAGCTCAGTCGAGCCTGTGATTTGTCACAGATGGCCAAAACTAGGACAAATGCAGTATGCAAACATGGCTTAAATTCAAATGGTGATGCTTGCACTGAGCAAAATACCATTTTTGAACAGAGAAATTTTATAGAAAAATCAGAAATGCAATCTCTCACAAACGACAGAATCGGAGTCAAAAGTACAACTGTGCAAACTGCACATAATACCGTACATTATACTAAAATACATTTAAGAGGAAGAAATTATCAATGTGACAGGCCTCACTAGGAATACTTTGCCCCCATGATGTAGTAAGAATGCAACTGTTACAGGCTTTAAAAGAGTACTTGATCAATCATTTCAATGTTCAACCTGCCAAATCAGACGCTGGTACTTGAGGTAACTGATTCCCTATACTAGAATAAAGAACAAAGACACCAAAGAAATAACTTACAATGAAATTACAAAGTAGGTGAGTGGTACATTAAGAGAACAAAATAAAAAAGAATGAAATAACAATCTCTTCTCTTTTGTGCACATCAGAGTAAGAAGCCATAGAAACGAATACAATATAACTGCAAACAGAGCTCTCCCACTCAAATTCCAGAGGCAAAAGAAAATGTAGATACTGAGCCTAGACAGAAACCTACATAAATCCTTAGGGAAATAAACAAAAGCTCCAACACTCTTAAAATATCAACATGAAATTCTTTCAGAGACAACCTCACGATTAATATTTCTGCGTTCCAAGTCTACAACCTGCTGAGTCTGCCTCCTCAGCCCTGACACATATCCTACAGGCTTCTCTTAGCAGCTCCTCCTCCTTTTCTGTTTTCTTTGAGAACATTATAAATACCTTTGGAAAGAATTCTCTCCCAGCCCTCCTTCCCAGCTACCACAAACTTCATCTGCTGTTCATCATTGAAATGTCTTGGAGAGAAACAAAATTATAAAGAAGGAAAATTATAACCATGACTGATTAACTTGGCTTAAAAAATGTGCAATTGTGTCCTTCCTGAAACCACCTTTCTTAGAACTAATGTCTATCCTGGTTGTTCATGCCCCAGATAATTCTCCTAATGCACAAGGAGTGTGGCCATGTGTCTGGATGGTCCTCAGTACTTTCTATAGAAGTCTATTCTGAAAGATGATGGGATGGTGAAACTTGCTCATGTACACAAGATGCCCAAAGAAGCAGTGAAATTCTTTCAGCGAAGACAGAGGGTGAGCCTTTTTCTCTTTATTCTTTCAACAACCATCTCATTTGCAGCGTTATTTTCCATTATGAATTAGAATAAGCACTGGAGAGCAGCCCAGACAACGGAAAGAGTTGTTCAGGGCACCAGAGCAAACAGTCTTCCAGAATTCCCTTTGCAGAAACCAGGAATAGAGCACTCTTTTTATTAAAACAAATCTCTCTTCTCTGTTTAGGATCTAGGAGGCTGGCTAGGATACACCCTTCACAATAACTCTTTACTGCTATCTGTGAGATGAATAGGCAAAAATCCCCAACACAACAGTGACAAATGGCCAACATTAAAACAAACACCCCCAGGAACAGGCTCTAGATACTCTTCTGATCCCTAACTGCCAAAAACTACGCTGAACCCATCTGCCATTTATTCCTCAGCTCTACCTGTGATTTTTTTTTTCCTCATTTACAGATAAGTATAAACTGAGCAGAGTAAAAATTAACATTGCGAATTAAAAATTAAGTATAATGATTTATTGTGGCAAAGAAGCTACCAAAAAAACAAGCTGCACAAAATTGCTCCAGCTTATTCTACTTCCAGAAGCAACAGCTCCAAGGTGAAAACACGTGCTGATGAGAAACATGAGATAAACAAAAGAAAGACACATAAGTAGATTCCAATCTCAAACTGCACCAGTTTAAATCTATATTTAACCTGTGGGATTGCACTGAGTGAGTGAGTAAATCCAAAATTTATCTCTTAGACTGAAAATAAAGGAGTCACATGAGCCTACTTTTAAGATAACAAGAAAAGTCATAACTCAGAGCCCCTGTTTCCAGTTCTGCTATTGACCGATTGTGGAACTTGCAAGAAATCACTCTGCCCCCCTATGCTGAACCTGCTTCATCTGTGAATTGGAGACACAGCTATTTTTTTCCCTGGAGACCAGCCTTGTGATCCAACTAACCACATGAGCACTGACAGCAGCCCAAAGGAGAGAATGAGACCTTTCCTTCTTGGAGCAACACAGGCTTAGCTCAGCTCAGGGCAATTGTGAAACTGCACCCCAAGGATTTGGAAAGGAGACTAGATACTTTTTAGAACTACCCTGACTTCTGACCTACTGGGAGGGTACAAAAGCAGGACATTTCTATTTTCACAGCCTAAAAGCATGCTTAGAGCAAGAGTAACTTGATAGTCTCTAGCCTTAAAAATTGCAAAAGCTAAATATAATGAATAAGAGTATCACTGTAAAACATCCCCCAACATTCATTCTTTCTTCCACACATTACCCTTCCCATTCAGATGGAGTGCCAGCAAGGTTCAAAGTCTCAAACTTCAGATGTGTATTACAGTCTGTTACACTGGCTGGATGGGCAAAAGCCTGAAATTTTCCTGTGTAAAACAGAAGCACTGACAAGGCTGTTCACACATTGCTAGTAGACAACACAAGGGTTTTAAACAACAGTGATGAAAAACTGTACTACAGGATGTTTTTGTGAATGAATTCGGTCCTCCTGGATATGAAGTAGTCCAGATTTTAGACTGTTCCTTTTGGTAGTGTTTCCCACAGCACAATCGTTTGGAAATAAAGTTGGTAAATGACAGACAAGCAGCCTCAGAGTGGGCTGAAAGTAAGTAGGCTCAATCTCTCGTTCCTGGGAGATTTTCAAATCTTGGCTATAAAAAAACATCATGGGTCTGACCTAACATCAGCATCTTCCCACTATGAGCACCATGCTTGATTAAATGACCTGCATGACCTTCCCTCCATTCAGTGATTCTCAGTACAGAAGCAGCAGAAGTCTCTCCACACTGCCCCTTTGACTAAGACAGAGCATTCACCAACAATATAAAGTTTAACGAAGACAAATGCCAGATTCTATACCTCAGATAGGGTACATACTGAATGTACATACAGACTGGGGAACGAGAGGCTGGAGCAGCACTGCAGAAAGGGAGCTGGGGGTCCTGGTCCATGGCATTGAATGGGAGTCACTGAGCCCTGGCAGCCAGGAGGGCCAGCCCTGTCCTGGGGGGCAGCAGGCACAGCCAGGCGAGGGAGGGATTGTCCTGCTCTGCTCTGAGCTGGGGCAGCCTCAGCTCCAGTGCTGGGGGCAGCTCTGGGTGACACAAGATCAGAAAGACACTGAGCCTTTAGAGAGTGTCCAGAGGGCAACAAGGATGGCAAAGGGCTTGAGGGGAAGCTGTGTGAGGGGTGGCTGAGGTCACTGGGGCTGTTCAGCCTGGAGCAGAGGAGACTGAGGGGAGACCTCATTGCAGTCACGACTTCCTGCTGACAGGAAGAGCAGAAGCAGACACTGATCTCTTCTCTGTGGTGACCAGTGACAGGACCTGAGGGAATGGCCTGAATCTATGGTTAGGGGAGGTTTAGGTTGGATATTAGGAAAAGGTTCTTCACCCAGAGGATGTTTGGGCATTGGAACAGCTCCCCAGGAAAATGGTCACAGCACCAGCCTGACAGAGTTCAAGAAGCATTTGGACAATGCTCTCAGGCACAGGGTGTTACTCTTGGGGATGGTTCTGTCCAGGGCCAGGAGTTAGATTTCAATGACCCTTGTGGGTAATTTCCAACTCAGGATATTCTATGATCTGGTGAAACTATTAAATGACTGACTGTAATGGTTACAACATAGAAAAACCTGTTACTGTTTTCTCAAGACCTCAAAAGCATACTGATTTGCAAAACCACCTCATTTTAATTATAAAGAGGGGACAGTTCCACCACATTCTCAAGCCAGTGCCTTAGGATTTCCTTCATGCTCTGTTAAACACTTAAGATCTTCATTAAAGAGTGTCTTTTCAGGTTTCACAGATGATCTGGGAAAACACATTCTTAAGGGATAGTCTGACTGTTACTGCAGTATCTCTTAAACACAGAGATTAAAATCAACATTATGTAGCAGAGGAAATAGAAATGCAGAGAAGCTTTCATTAATGGAATTCTGCTAAAAAAACCCCCAAACAATTAAAACCAAAGTCAGATACAAAATACCATTCATAAAAATGATCACTTGATTTACCAGAGCTTCACTTAAGGGATCAGTAGCCCCTTTGATCAGCCACTACAAGTGCTTGTTTATAAAGGAACAAAAGATGACTTTTGTCTATTTGTATTGTTGACTTGATGCATTTTAAATTAAAAAAAAGCTCAATTTACTGCAATCAAATGAAGGCAACCAGCTGTAAAAGAACTTAAACATATTACAGTCACCAGGCAGACTATATGCAGTAAAACCTAGGATCTGTTTCTAGAAATGAACTAATTCTTTTTATCCCCCTTCCCATTTTTCACAGTAGAAACTGATATTTCTGACTTGAAGTCAAGTGATTGATACCCTACTAAATCTCTCAATAAATTGCTGCAGCTGTTAGCTACCTTCATCTGCTCATCTCCAAGGTCAAGGAAACTACAAAGAATTATACCAAATTATAGGACTGTGTTTCAGGATTTTTTGATCAATAATCCTTAACCAAAAGAAGAAAAAAAAATCCAGTTCCTTCTACAAGCTTTACTTACCTTCAGGGATTAACTGCAAATATGTAGATGCCTGAAATCTTCTTTTCTATTGCTATCATATTTTCAGTTTGAAAACATTTAGAGGAATAAAGACCTACTTCTTTTGACCTAATTGACTTGTGTTACAGCAGTGCATGACCTGAAGCTATCAGAGATAACAGTACAAGCATGACCTGACAGTAAAATCAAGAATTATAATTACAGACCACTGTTACCAGTAGAGATATATTTTCATACTGTCTGAAATGTAACAATTGAAGGGTGGCTATTAGGTCATGAAACTAAATGTCTCTTGATTAAAATTAACATAGCAATAGGTATTATCTGGATTGAGTGAACATTTGTTTTGATCTTACTAACGTGCTATATTTAACAAAAAATCAGTGCAGAGCAGTACATGAAATAGATACACAGGCCCTGTTCTGCTACTCCTTGCCTTACCTAAACTCTCCTGAGTGCCAGATGGTTGATAATCACCAAAAGAGGCAGAAGATAATGTAATAATGCACGTTTTGTAAAGGTTAGCTATTTCCCTCCCTTTCAATCATTATCTGTGGTCTTCAGTTTATCCACTCTCCAGGTTTCTTCCCCATGCCATGCTAGATCCCTGTATCGCTCTCAGAATGCTCTCTCTTTCTGTAGCATTTCTCCCATGCTAAACATTTGACAGGCTAATACCAAATCAGAATATTTGTCAGAGTTCCTGATACTGCTGTAAAAATTCTTCTAAATGGCATCACCCTATAATAAAGTACTATATTAAATGTATAAAGTACTATATTAATGACCATTTATATACTGTTCTACCTAGAACAGTTTTTTTAATGTCTTTCATTGCAAGTGAATTATGTCCAAAGGTATGTTTTAAAACTGATCCTGTCTCACTGTATATAAACTCTTCATCCCTAATACTACAAAGACTCAAGCACAAGCTTGAAATACATCTAGAAATACATAGGCAGAGACATATGTAAGAACAGGAGATTGGAAAGGGCAAGCTTTAGTACCTTGAAATCACAAGAAATATTGTTATGTGACCTTTTTGTTATGATGATCATGTTCCAGACCACAACCTAACGTTACAATACATGAGGAAGAGTTGGTGGTGGATATCTGGGCCTTCTTTTGGTCTCTTCTTATCCCAGTGTTCCACATTTATACTTAGACTTGACAGACTTCTGGGCAAGATCTTGTCAGAGTTTTGTATGAAACAATAAACTACTTCTCTGAATCTCTCTTGGAAACATCTATGTCTGCTATTTCAACTTAGGTTATCTACCTTTCTCAAGGCTCACTGCTTATTCCTTCATCTTGTCAGCTGATCTACCCATGTCCACGTCCAATACTTCATAGTAATTCTAGTGCAGAAACTCTTGTTTCCAGACCTTGAGTTCAGGACATGCAGTGTCATTTCTGTTCCACTTGAGACCATGAGAGGGGTAGTATCTTGTGTGTTTAAGCTATGCATCCCTAAACATGCAGTTTAAGGAATAAGTAGCCAAGATGCCTCTGAACCATTGTATTTTCTTCTTCCGTTGTCATGAACTGCTCCCAGAGAGGACAGTGTCCAAACTGAGGTAGGTCATCATAAAATGGAATAAAACTGTCCCCAGTAACATTCAAACAGCTTGGAAATGCTGCCTATGTTACAAGAGAAGAGTGCTTTACACTTCAGTTTTAGCTGTGCATACTTCATAATTTAGCTTTCCCTCAGGTCTTCTATCAAGGGGCTCTGGCCTTGATGCAACTGCAGCTCTTTTCCAGGGCATGACATGGCCAGACTTGGGATAAGAATCTCACCCAGCAATCTGTCACCACAGAACAGTGCTTCTAATTATAATGAGAGATGAACCACTGAGTGCAGCAATATCAATTAGCAGAGTACATCATTTAAGTAAGGCAGGCTGCTCCTGTTCCAGTCTAGAAACAGTAATGAGACATGCACAAAACAACACCACCCTTCAAATGGTGGCTTGTCTTCCTCACAGCCCATGACACAATGGCCAGTGAGACTAAGAAGGGGGTAGAAGATACATAGATATGGTCAGAAAGCACATGCACTACTTACAGGAATGAAAGACTACTGAAAGCTGCATTTCTCTCAACATTATGACCAATCTACATTATACTCTTAATTACTCTGTGCTTTCCACATGAGAATTTGGAGACTGTAGTCCAGGCAACTTAGGGCAGTGTTTTATTGCCAAAAAAAAAAAATGGTCTACATTTGACCTTCCAATTCCATGGAAAAAAATTTGAAGTTTTACTTTGCTTTTGGTCCAAAATCAAACTTATAAAACACACTCCAGAGCAAAAAGATACTGGTGAGAACAACTAGGGAGAAGAAAGAGGAAGAGATTGAAGCTATTTCAACCTTAAACTAAACATTTTGATAAAGTAAGTTTTCTTTTTTACAATGGTTTCGATTTGTTTGACATTATTGTAATATGACATGATCTAATGAAAGTTCTAACATTTAGACTGTAACCACAAATTTTTTAGAAAATAAAAGAAAAAAGTTCAGTATTTTTAAGTATTAAAGGAAATCAGCACATGCAGTGATTGAGCCTTTAAGCAGATAAAAGTATTCTAAGACAAAGGCAATACCCCCCTGCAACTTAAACACGCTGCTGGAATCAGCTACAGTGCTGAGGCAGATGGGGGAGGGAAGGGAAAATCCTCTCCCATCACATCACACAATAGATACAACACATCAAGTGTGCTGTAAGAAAACGCTACACTGTTCTTTCAGCTATAAATCCTAGCCCACTGTACTGTAAAACTGTACCAAAAAGGAAAAAATGTAGACTGTAAAAATCAAATGAAAAGGTCAGGTCATGTCAAAAGCCTGGACACCAGGGGAATTTTTTGGAAAGACTTTTCACAAAGGAATGGGAGAGCCAGTGTTCGCTGGTCTGCTCTATCACTTTGGTTCATTAAAATTCCACTATCTGCCACATGACATGGACAAAATCCTATTCCCCAGTGGAGAACTGAAAGACAGTTTGAAAATGAGGCAATAGAGAAAGAGATTATTTAAAAATCAGAGGATAAGAAGAACTACAGAATATTCAGAAGCTTAATGGAAAATATGGCCTTGCAAATCAATAGCCTAGAAGTTCATGACAAATCCTGATGGAAACTAAATAAACACAACGTGTTGGTGTATGTGTGTATGGGCTCTGTTTAAAACACTTTTGTTTATTTCTTGTGAAACCTTGGGTATGATGGGATCAGAGTCAATGGAATAAATAATAAAGTGTTGCTATTTTTGAACCAAGAATTACTTTCCTAGCTATAGAAGCAAAGAGTTCAAAGTAGTAAGTCATGAGGGGCTTCTTGTTTTAAACCACAGTTTTACCAAACAACCCTGTGCATGATACATAAACAAGCATTTGGAGTTTCAGTGTGTACAATTACAATCTAGCAAGTCCTATTAATTTCTTGAAAAAAGAACTTTGCCCATAAAGAATATAAAACAATTATTTTTAACACAAACTTATTTTGTTTAACACAAAACTTATTTTACATTACTGTTACCAAAACAGAGAAATAGAAGAATGACATTTTTATATTTCTGGCCAATTTCCTAGTTCACCCAATAAAAGGAAGAAATTAGGGTAAAAAAAAGAAAGAGAAGGGAAGAATAAATAGAGAAATACAGTTCTTACCCTGAAGAGCGGCAGTCTGGTTTATTTCTTTCTGAGCGATCTGTGAGAAAGGAGGCATAATATCAGCACAGAAGTTGGATGTTCTTTAGCAATACTAGTACAGAAGTCTTAAGAGAACTGTGAAACCATATGACTAGCAAAACCAAAAGGTGATTCTGTTCTAAAACTGTTTTCCCACACTGAACTAGACTGCCTAAGACCAAGTAAAATTACTGCAAGTTTAACATTTGTTACAATTCCTCCACTCAAAACACAGTGTATTTAATGTTTTGTATTAATGCTTTGGAAGCTTCTCCTCCCTTTAGCTGAAATGAATAGTGCTTTAGTTCAGGATAAAAATAAGGGAGAGGGAAGAGGAAAAAAGAAAAACCACAGATTACTCAGCTCAAAAAAATCATTCCATGAATCATGGCTGGCAGAGTTCCCTGACAGGATGGGAGAAAAATCAGCAGTTGGTTGCAGCAACATCTGCAAATACACTGAATCCAGTGCAACCCCACCATTAACTCTTCAGCTTCTGGGGGTTCAAAATACTGAATTTTTCTGTGTTTTTAGAAAAGGTTTTCTTTATCCTGTAAGTATTTCAAGTAGCTTATTTGGACTAATGAGATTGACCCACAAATATCTACATATAAAGCTCCAGCATGCACCAAAAGTATAAAATATTTCTCTCAAGAGTTATGATTATTGTACAAGCATTATAAAATAACTGCAGTGCTATGATATTAGAATTAATATATTATCTTTTATATTTTAAGTCCAGAATATCTTTTACTGCATGACTTTTGAACTACTTGAAAAGCTGAGGCTGTTGTCCACCTAAAATGCATATATTCTAAAATTAGAGGAGGGGGGTTTAATCTTTTAATGCAGAAAGATCCACTATACAAGCAGAAGTTAATTCCTACAGCTGCACATAATCTCCACTGACCATGGTGCTTTTGCTTCTAATTTGATCTCTGTGTATTTTAAACAGAAAGCTATTTTTCGTGTGTTAATAAACACTTTACTGAAAAGCTTGTCTATACAGAAGACTCTTCCTAAAAAAATTTTCACGCTCACAGATTGTATTTTCAATCTTAAAGCTCTGCATTTGAAATAAAATTTGCTCTGTTAACAGTACATATTTGTTTGTGCAGTTTTATTTCCTGTGTAAAAGAAATATTTTCCTCTCCAAGCTTTATGTGCTCATTTGATTAAGCTTTCATTAAAGTGGTAAAAAAATTATCTCATGTCAATTGTGCTTAAAAGTATGTAATGCTTTTTCCATCCATAGGTGCTCCTACTGAGCTGTCATAGCCACACAGTTATAATTTATTGTCTTCCTGACTCACGGCGATCTTCATTTCATCACACTGTGTGCAACTCTGCTAGCAGAAGCAGCATGGTATAGCTCTGGAATAGCTCAAACCAGAGCTGCAGCAGCAGCAGCTCTTCAAACACACACTCCTTCCATCCTTACCATGTAACCTCCTTACCTGGGAGCACTGAACAAAATGAGACTGGACCTCCTACTGAAATCTGTTTGCCATCTGTTGCTTGTTCTCAGCATCTCCTGCTCTGTGAGCAGCCACAATCTAACAGCATTCAGACAAAGCCCCCCCACTGCTGAAACAATCGTGTGAATGAGCGAGTGAAAAGGAAGAAACCGAGTCGGAGCACATGTAAGCACAGCCTCTGGGAGCTCTCCCACACAGCCCATGGCCAGTCAGCAGATCCTCCACTGCCCGCCCACACTGCTGCAACCTGCTCTTTCAGGAAATCAATGTGATTCCCTTCTCCCTTTTATTTTCATTCCCGTTTCAGCATTTCAATGCTATATTTGGTTTTGCACATTTTATTTTCTGATAAACTTAATGAGAGCACACCATCCACACACACAATGATCTTCTTGAAAAGAACAAATTGTAATCCTACAAGCAAAGAGCCAACATTTTAAAACAGAACTAAAACCTCCACTACATTAGGTTTGCTGTGACCTTAACCTTTAAAATTTGTTTTAGTTTCAAGTGTAATGAGAGACTCAAGGAGTTCAATCTTTCAGCTATGTGCTTGGAGTCAATTAGGGGGTGAAGTCACTGTACCAGGAGGTGTTTAAGGAAAGACTGGACATGGCACTTGGTGCCATGGTCTGATTGACAAGGTGGTGTGGTCAAAGGTTGGACTCAATCTCAGAAGTCTTTTCCAACCAAATTGATCCTGTGATTCTGTATATTTTGCATTTCTAAATGCTATTTTGGCATTAGGTACAAGCATCAATTCAAATAATGACACACCTCTACAAACACTAGAATATGAAAGCCTAGAAAAAACAGGCAATTTTTTTTGCAATACACACACACACACACAGATCTAATCTTTCCATTCTGTAGGCAAATCCTTGACTTAAAAAAAGCTGAGTCTCAAAAGTGCATGCCCACAACTGATTTTCTTTTCTCTATACATGTTACCTCAACAGTAGAGAGATGTCTTTGTAATCTTTTCTAACAGAAATAAGCAAGAAGACTGTATAGTTAGAAAGATCTGAAAATGAAATCCTGCACTACATATTTTCCTCAATATCAAAGATACAAATTGCTATAAAACATTACAGGACATTATGTCCTGCTAGCAGAAAACTGTATATTCTTCAATCCTAAACTCTGGAAACCAAACACTCTGTGTGTCGAATCAGAGCAAACACTGAATGCTGCTGGACTAGCACTTAAAATGAACAAACAAGCCTGTCTGCACTCTGGCATAGGAAATGCACACGAAAAAATGCCACTTCTAGTGACAGATACTACCTTCCAGACACAAGACACCAGTACTATCCTCCCTATCCTTCTGTTGCTAAAAGCAATAAAATTCTTTACTGTGTATGCAGCTGTAGTATAATATGTTAGGAATTTACAAGCAGCTAGTACTCACAAGCTACAAAACCGGACTGTACAATCCTAAGTTTATTTTAGTTAATGAAGTTCTTTCTGCCTGTCCTCCAATCCATAATTTGCATAGCCAAAGATCTGCAGTCTCTCAATCCGTGAGAACTGACCATGCTCCAACTTCCGGCAGACCATACTTGAGATTTTCTCCACTTCATACTCACATCTACTATTTACAAAATCTTTGCTGCCCTCATAACATTACAGCCATACAGGAGAAATGTATTAGCCTTGTTCAGAAGCAGGATATAGTGCAAGGAGCAGTTAGTAGGTGCAGCAGACGAGGTTGAAGAAGTCAGAGACTCCTGGCTGAAGTTGGGAAGATTGTTGTCCAGTTC
The DNA here is from genome assembly GCF_023055355.1 of Agelaius tricolor. NCBI lineage: Eukaryota > Metazoa > Chordata > Aves > Passeriformes > Icteridae > Agelaius > Agelaius tricolor. The sequence goes on from NW_027269268.1 coordinate 20,306,758, forward strand.
TAAGCACAGCAGAGGAATCAAGGAAAACATTAAGGCACAAAAATCTGCTCTTCATACCACAATAATATGGCAAATCTAGCATTTCTTTACAAAATCATGCTCTGCGTATTTCAGCGGCAGCATGGATACCTTATGCCTTTTTTCAGTATGCAAAAGCTGAGTGGCAGACAGAAATGCCATGCACCAGTTGCTTTCAGAAAAAAAGGTGATTCTCTTACACTCTAAGTTTGGGAAAATTAGTTCCTTTTGTTGTTTGTTTTTAAAACGGCATAAAAGTTTTTCTTCTCAAGGAAAATATAAGTATAATCATCAGGAGAAAAATAACTGGGTCAACATCATTTCAGTTGCTCCACAAACCTGAAATAGCTTAAGTTTTTGCCAAAAAGACCACCAATGCAGAAAACAGTATCTTTTAAGGCAATCACTCTTGTTTCTGGAAGACAAGCAAAGCAAAGGAAAAAGGCAACCCACACTCAGTAGAGCCATTATTTTCCTCTGTTTATTTTGCAAGCTTCTTCAAAGCATCTTGTTGCTAAGAGTGACTTCAACTGAAAAATTTGCTCTCACTAGAAAAAAATTCAAGTATAAACATAAAATGTTGAAAAATGAGTGGAAAGTTAACAGACATTCTGCTGCATCAAACTGCAAAGCTACTGGGGAACCTTCAATGCAATTACCTCCTGAGGCTGGTAACTTCCCACTTTTAACCCCATTCCACAGCTTGATCTCTTAAAAGCTGAAGGGAGGAAAGGGGGGCACATGCCATTCCCATTTCTGGGAAATAGAGTTTAACTATGCCTGCTGAATTGACCAGCCAGCAAAAGAGGCAGGGCACTAACACTCTCCAGGAAGACATGTAGTTAGAGCAACCAGCAGTCTCCATGTCAGCAGTTTTTAGCCCCCAATGGCCCAGCAGTGGTTTCACAGAGAAAGCAAGCATGATGTGCTACTGTAACAATGACAAACCTCCAAATAAACCAAGCAATGGAAACCATGGGCTTTTAAGCAGCGCTGTCAAACATCAAAATATAGAGAGAAATCATGTTTTCAGGATAAGCAAATTATTGGAAGAGGCTGTACAACTTTCATCCTGATGATGCATCTGAATGCATCAATTCCCAGTGAGTTTTGAAGGCCATCAGGCCTTGACAAAGCCAGACACTAAGACCAATACAGCAGCTTTACAAAGCATCGTGCTGAAAATGTGATGCCACTGTTTCAGTCATATACATCTAGACCACAGCTAAATGGTGCACCAGTCCCTGCCAGACAACTGAATCAAAAACTCCAAATTTTCATTTCTAATTGCCAGTGTAGATGGGGCCCTCACTCAAAGGAATTGCACATTTTCTGGAAAGAAGATCTGCATTTATGGGGGATTTTCAATGCTAGTTGCTTTATTTTAACTGGAACAAGCAGTAACTGCCACTGATACTGCCACCTTTCTGCCTGTTTGTTAAGGCATATTGTGGCTCAAAGCCACTCTTCCTTCCCTTCAGCACTTCCCTCAGGTATGGAACCAGAACAATGCAAATTGATTCCACTGTGTAGAATCTACTATAAATTTTGGTCAATTTTGTTAGGAACAGTCATACAGCAAAACTCATAAAACTGAACATTTGTTTAATATTTTAATATTTTAACAGCAGAGTCCCTTATCAGTTGTTTAAAAGACTGAAGGCTCAAGCAGAGATTAATGAGAGGCTTGGAAGGAACTTTAAAAATTTACTTTATGTATAGCTTTCCCTTTACTGCAAAAGGCTACAAAATCAGGACATGCTCGGAGTTTTTAATTGTAAAGGTGGACAGTTTTTATACTTACTTTAAATTCTACAGTATGCTGTTGACTTCCAGAGCAGTACACTGCCAGGAAGAAAACAATATTATAACATCCCCCACAATGAAATTATAGTAGTCTGTCAGTTTTAGTGTTAAACAGTAACTGAGTCTGTAAGCACAAAGCATTGCTGCAGTTTTTTATACTTGGAGTAATGCTTTTTTTCCCCCACTCTTAAACACAACTGATAGATGGCTGGGGGTGGACCCCAACACACAGCTGAGAACACAATGAACCTCTGCAGTCGAGTATTTAATTTTGAAACCTACTGATCACCATAAAGCATGTAATTATCCCAAAACTTTAAGTTATAGTATCTTTACCTTGCTAAAAAGGTTAAAAATAAACTATAATCATCTTTAAAGCCTTTAGTGCACTTTTAAGCGCACAACATATAAGTGAAAAAGGATTTTACTGGACAGCAGAGGCCACATTTGCCAATGCTACATTTGCTGTTGATTAGTTTTTGTGACTCTGAAGTTCTACCCCCTCATTCTTGCTCCTACATTTCTCCTGCACTGCAACAGCAAAAGTGTGTGTGCATCAGTGTGAGCACATGTGCCAGCAAAAGAGGGGGCAGATGCAGAAAACAAAAGAGAAAGGAAACAGACTGCGTAAGCTATCACCATTTCTCTAAAAGGTTTGTGCTGTAAGAACCTAGACTAAACTCAGCACTGGGAACTGGGCTTGTTCTTAAGCCAAAAATGATAAACAAAGTATATAAGCAATCAAATACACCTACTACATACATATGTTACCACACTTTTGCCTTCTACCACAGTTGTTTAAAGAGGAAACTTAGGACACAGCTGCTTCTAAAGCTCTTTTAAAAAAAAATTAGCAACTCCTGGAAGTACAAATCCCCACATCTTCATTAAAAACATCCCAGCTGATCAGTGCAATGTAATTCTTAGATTATGTACTTCAAGTATAACTAGACACAGGTATCAGTTCACCACCAGTATCACAGTGGGAGCTACTCTAGATGAGCCCTACTACTGATTTTTTTATACTTTCCTAAGGAAAGTATTAATTGACTCAACATTTTGATGAACAGAAGACTTATAACCACAAAATACGTTTCTCTCTAGGCATTTCTAAAATGTTAAATCTACATTTCTGAAAAATAATTCTCTGATGTTGCTAGCATTGCCATTAAAAGCAAATTATCTTTTATCTTTTTATAAGAGTACCTTTTTCTTCCTGAATCAGAGATTTAGCATGCCTGCAGAGATTCTGCATATTCCTCAGCTAGATCACAGAGCTCACTCGGTCCTACCTATGTCTGCCTGTCAAAGGGTGCTGATACACATACAAAAAATGCAATAGTTAGATGTGTGAATAAACTTGTCCTTCTGACACTGTATTTAACAGACTATCATATAAGCATTCATACACAATATGCAAGATCCAAATTTATTCCATTGTTCTCCTCCTCAGGCGTCTGCCTTACTTGAGAACCAGAACATCCAGCACCAAAAGTGCCTCCAGCTTTGAACACTTCTGTGTAGGTTCACCTGTCACAACATACTGCTGAGGTGGAAAACCTCAACAACAAAAGTCCCCAGTGTAATCTTATGGATTAAGCACTTGGAAGCCAAGTCATATTCAATGTGGGCAAGACATGGATTCACAATAAAGTGCTGAATAGCAATTCACAAGATATTCCCCCTTCTGTATATCAGGAAACAAATTTGGCTTTAAAACAAACAAGAAAATTTCCTTCTTGACTATTTCATCCTGTGAAGCCACTGACAGAATAAAGGTGACATTGCTTTCAATTCAGGTATCAGACATGACAGTGAGTGCAAGTAAGTGCAGAGGTCTGCACTGTGGGAGGAATCTGGAGACTAGGGAGATGAAATGACACAGAGAGAAAGAAAATAATGTATGAAAAGAAAGGATTGTAATATACTCAACCACAAAAAAAAAAAAAAAAAAAAGCAGTATCTCTAAAAATAGAAGAAATGTACCAGGCAAGGAAAGTATTTATTTCTCTTAAGATACTGCTGAAATACTCAGTAGCTTGTTCTTGGAGTATTTTATGGTCCTTTGTCACTATTTATGATTAAAGAATCCCCAGGCTGTTTACCCAGTCCACCTAACGAGAACAGTCTTAAATATCACTGATTTTTTTACAAGTACTAATTTTCTAGGGAAGTGCATTCGACATAAGCCTATTAACAACATATTTTCCCTCCAGTGACATTGGTAATTCTGCCCAACACAGAAATAAAAAAATTCTAGGAAAATGAATGTAACAATTGCTTCTCATGTGCATAGGATACTTCTGAAGTACCATAAAATGGATTATTCCCAAAAAGGACTCTTGCACTTCATCATCAAACAAAAACTACAAGACCTAGACACATCATAAAAGGGATTAATGTGAAAGCACAAAAAATGGATTTATTTAATGATGGTGGCATATATGAATAAATTGTTGTACCCTGAGATAACCCTCCTCCATCAGCTTTGAGCACATGCCTAAAAGTTGTGCAACTCTCTGCCACTATTCCACAGAACAGGAAGCCCAGCACTTTGCTGTTATTAAAGCAAGTAATGTTTGAAGGGGTATTATTTAATTATATAGTGATCGGCATCCAGTTTTTAAAGAAGTGAATCACCTAGCATTCTGAAGACATTTTACTGAGGTGTGCACTGAATTTATCCACATCTACTCCAAGGTGTTAAACATCTACTAAATCCCCTTTAAGGTACCTCAGAGTCCTCCATTACTGGCCTAACGTGTGCATGGAAATCTGCGTACATGTGCCCTTTGGTCCTGGAAGAACATCCTGACCAGTAGTCACTATGTACAGCTGGATTCCTGGCACCATGATGTCACCTTGTGCAGCTGTTAGAAAAGTAATTCTTTGCCTGTTTCTACCCTCAACATGAGGTTACTGCATTTTGTTCTCAGTCTTCTAAATGCAAATTTCATCCATTCAGGTGCTACTCATGGTAACACAAAGCAGTTTCACCTACTGTCACCTACTTCAAAAACTGCTTTGACCAAGAAAAAGGATGGCAAAGTTATTAAGCATTCGAAAGCACTCAAAACAAAGAATCCTGTGCTTACCACAGATAAACACAGCTTTTCTCAACCCTCGGTAATGCTGGCAGAGACAGTTCCAATTGTTTGGTACTTTGGAGGAAATAACTACCCTCCCATGTATTACTAGACCTCTCCCCAGTTCTGTGCACTCACCAAAAAGGCCTACAGATCCTGTCAGAGGCATTCAGCCTCTGTAAATATACTAATAAGTACCTCTACATTGCTATAGTGCCAAAATACCATAATGACACACTTCAAATAGTTCTTGGTAATGGATCCACAAACATCAAGCTAGAGGACAGCAATTACAGAAATGAAATGTCCCTAATGTCATGGCAGCTGCTACCATGTATTTCCCAGAGATGATATTGGTCATCTGCAGCAAGCTTTGCACACTAGAACAGAAAAACTAATTTTTTCCCTGAAGTTAGGCTGATAAGAGCTGAATACATGAGGTCTGCAGCATTATCCCGTTTCATCATTCAGTGATACTTGTTCCATGCTCCAGTGATGCTCATCCAAGCATGGACTTGACCTGCTTAAACAATGGATGTGGTAAACTGTCCAGGCAGGACATGGCAGGTACCCAGCCTCAGGAACTCCATTCTCAGGTGTATTTCGTCATGTCAGTTTGGAGTTCACTGGATGTTGCAAAGAATGGCAAGCTTAAGACAAATGACAAAATGTTCAGCATTTGGCATCAGTTGAACTGTGGCACCTGACAATGCTGTTCTTCAAGTACCAGGTAGGAGACAGACTTCTTAAAAAGCTTCTTCTTTGATCCTAAGTCCCACATTTCTAATAGATTTGTACCCTAAACTTAAAGTGCAGCTATAAAATGGATACAGCATAGCAATGGAGTAATTTAATATGAGAACGTTATTGAAATGCTGAGCTTGTTTCTGGAAATTTATGTCCCATCTCTCTAACAGGATGAACGAACAGTATTTTAATAATAAATAAGATCACAACACACTGCACACTCAAAAATTCTTTTAAATGATTTAGCACAGATGTGCACAATCTGAATCAATTTTCATATATAGATCTGTGATATTGAGAACTCAGTTTTTAATGCAAGAAGGAATTCATGATGAATACAAAATTATCAACTTGAGAAAACAAATTATATTCATTTTAGTTTATCTCTTATAAACAGAATCTAAATGCTATAACTGAAGAAAAACATCAAACAGTTTCTTTTATACATACAATATTCTGTCTAGAAGGAGAATGGACCTGAACCCTTTTGTAGTAAACACAGTGCTTGAAAATTTACTTAAGCTTTTAAGGAAGTAAATCACCATGATCAAGACCACATTAAAAAGCAGAATACAGATAAGAAATTTATCATTATAATTCAAGAACCAGTGATTATCCAGCAGAAATACCAACAGGTATGCAAAAGGCTGTAACTGATTTCATATAATGAATGACTGTGCTCCTTACTACCATGCAAGATTTGAAGACAAAGTCTAAGTGGATTCAAAAAAGGAATTGAATTAGTGAAAGATAAATCCATTGGCAGCAATTTAGCAGGGCCTTTCATATGAGGCCTCCCAGAAGTTGCTAAGAAATTGACTGCAAAGGGGAAGGAATTTCTCTTGGAAGTAAAAACTGAATCCTGGGAGGTGTTTCTTGCATACTTTCCTGAAGACATTTGTTTTTTCAGTTTGTGTGCTGTGACACATGAGCTACTAGCACAGCTCTGAAAGGCTGACAGTGTGCCCTCTATTAACCACAGGAGTAATGATGTCAATCATTTGAAATCTTTAGCATGTTCTGATCCAATCATATTTTCTTCAAAAGCCTGAACAAGCTGACTGAGGTCGCAACACATACACACAAAATAAATGCTATGATCTCTTTAAAAGCTTAGGGAAAAAAAAAAAAGAATAGTAAAATTTGTTGCATTCAGCTTCTACTCCAGTGTGAACCCTTTCAGCCTTGCTGTCATCCAGCCTTTCATGCTGGACCCAAATACAGCCATTGAAAGCAGAAAAGCAAGAACATATTTGTTTTGTAACATATGCAAGAGTTTCTAAACCAATTAGGTTAATCTTTGAAGCATCTTATTTCGCATTCCATTAAATTTTGTCAGAAGATTCTAAATTCTTAAGTCAGAATGTCAAATTGATGTTTTTAGAATAAAACATGAAATCCATACAAATCTCTACAGATGTAAAACACCTGAAGCAATTAGTGTAACAGCACTACATCAAGTGGTCAATTTAAAAATATTGATATACATAAGATCCTGTGTCTGTCAAAATTTATACAACGTTGAGGGGGAAACCAGGAATTTTTCTTGGTCCGTGCCATGAGCCACTAAATCTATGCTTTCCCACAAAACATATTTTCATCCTTCACTAAAGGGAAGGATGCTTGCCAAGCATAAACCACAGATCAACAGATGATATACTGTGTTCCCAAATCTGCTGCTGGAATGCTTCAGTGCCTTTTGTGCATACTGTTTTTCAAGAGCAGAGTAAAAATTCTTGGCCAGCATTGAAAACAACACTTCCACTACATTTTTTCTATACAGTCAGAGGACCTGAATAAGGAAGGCAGGACTGTGCAATACGAAGGCTGAAGGGGCCAGACTCCTCTATCCTAGAAAAGAGAAGGCAAAGAAACTACTTAACCACAGCACACTGCTACTTGCAGGGTAGTAACAAAGATCACAAATGCAAACTATTCCTGGTGTTAGTGGACAGTATTGAATAGGGCAATGGTCACAAATGTAGCTTCGGAGGCCCAGGTTGTAGGTGAGCGAAAGTTCTTCCTTTAGGAAGAAGCACTGAAACAGGTTGAAAGTAAAGCACTGAAACAGGTTGCCTGCCGGGGCTGTAAATCCCTCTCTTTCAGGAGACTTTTCAAGACCTTGCTAGACAAAGCCTTGGCAACAGGCCTGCTTCAAGAAGGAGGCTGGACTAGGTGACCCCAGAGCTCCCTTCCAGACAACACTTCCATGGCCACAAACACAAAGTAGGCAAAGCAAAGAAATGAAGAATGCAAAAGCATTGTATTTCACTATAGATAATAATCATCAAGAAAAGAAGTTCATGGAAAATTATTTTAGTGCTATCAAAATAAAATTTCATATGGCATATATTGTGTGAGATGCTATTGAAACAAAACACACAGAACTACACTAACTTTTAATGAAGAGCGGAAACACCACTACCCTGTTGTTTCCAGATTTTAAATCAAGGTGATGCATGGCTTCCAAATAGATAAATTACATTTAACATCTCAGTAATTGCAGCTGAACATGCCTCAGTGACTTCAGCTATAGAGAAAGAAAAAACAAGAGAGAACTTCAGAGTACAAAATTTCAGAAACAGAATCACAACAGAATGCTGAACTGATAGACTGCAAGGACACTGGGCAGAATGTCCAAGATAAGGCCAGCAGGAACAAGATTAGGAGGAATAAACAAAGCCAACTCATCAAACTAATGTGCTAACTAGGTAAAAGGCAACTCTGGCAGGGGAAGACCACAGCCACCAACTCAAGAAACCCACATACTCAAAAGAGTGAGCATGTGGGCTGAGTAGCAGAAGAATAAAGAAAGCAACTTAACTAACAGAAATAAAATACTAATTAATAAGGGAACTGTATAAATTATAGCAAATAAACATTAATGCCTCTGCTTGTCAAAATGTATAAATAATGAAAAGCTTTGATAATTGGTGTACTGGCTTTATGAATTTGCCAGCTAGGACCCCTTTCTGAGCTGAACTAAATAAATCAAACACCTCAGCTCTGTGTGGATTGGCCTCTTGCACACTGGGTGAAGGAACTCATTTTGGGACAACAAAGGCTATACTCTCAAAAGCAAATATTAACAAATTTATTTACAAATATTACTTTATTTTCCATCAGTAAACATCAACCACTTTGGTAAAAGCTTCTTGCAATGAGGTTATGACTCATTTTATGCTTTGCTGTCTCTCCCCATTCTTTATGCAACATCCCAGACTTATCATTTGTTGCCCTGACAGGAAATGATTGCTTACAACACAGGTAACAGCAAGGTCTTTGTGCAATCACAGTTCTGTGGGTTATTCTCTGGCTACAAACTCATCTCTCCTTAAGCAATTATAAACTTGTGCCTTGCTTTGGCTCTAACCTGAACGAAGTAGGTCCATTTAATCACTTAATAATGATACTTATTATTATTTGTCCTTCTACAGTTTACTTGGCTAAGAAATCACCCCACTGGCTACCAGAAGTTTAATTATTTTTGTAAGACCAGCCTTCATTTTTAGAAGCATTGTTTCTTCAGAGGGCACAACATTCTTTGGGGTTCAGTTTATACTCTGGGCCAAGTAACTGCATGCGGGTTTTTTTCTTGCCACTAACTTGAATCTCAAGATATGCTGGAGAATTTCCATGTATAGGCTATATTATTTAACTTCCAGAAAAGCTTTAGTTAGTATTTATATTTACTTCAAACAAGCTACAGTCAAAGACTATGAAATATAGTAGAAATTTCAATGGGCTATAAAAAATGCTTAATCATATAATCTTCTTAATACTTCCAAGATACAACATACCAGCATCAGTCAGAGATTATTACAGGAGAATTACATTATTTGTGCTCTTTGGATCTTAAGTGTTTTACTGTGGTGGTGCCTGAAGCAGTTATTAAACCTGAAGCTCTAAATCTGCATCGGGACTATCAAAACAAAACAGGGAATCCCAGGGAAAATCCCAGGGAAAAGAGGGAAGCAACGGTCAGCTGGCCATCCTGCTGAATCCATTCCCTGAATCCCAGGGAAAAGAGGGAAGCAATGTTCAGCTGGCCATCCACTCCACCACTTCTAGAATTTGTGAGCTGACTAAACAAAGAAATAATTAAAATTGTGGCACCCACTCCCCTATTCTGAATGCTCCTCTTAGTCCTCTTTTTAAGGGCTTCCTGTGTACACACGGGCAGACTAGCAGATCATAGGTAGATGTATGAATTTATTTAAAACAAATTATCTACTTGATGGAGAGTCTTTTCTCTTCTCTTAATAAAAGAGGATAAATGGTTACACTTGGTATGGACAAGCAGAACAATTTCCAGATCAGCACTTAAGGACACAGGCATGCAGACATGCAACAAATTCAGTTTCAGCTGAACAATGCTGACTTCTCTTCTGCAAGATGCCGATCCTTCCACTTCTTAAATAAAAGAGTCAGTTAACCAACTAAGTCTTCGAATTACCCTTTTCCTAATCATGATTCCTCCAAGCTCCAGGATCATTGGCACCTCTTGGGAAGGACTTAAGCTTGAGCTGTCCTTGTTATGATCCAGCGAACCCTAAAGGACATCACCACCAAAACAGCCTCAGACCCAAGAATTTAATGAAGAATTTCAGACCATCTTATTCTTTACTTCTTAAAGCCAAATATGTAGTTTTGCATTAACATGGGAACAACTGCTGAGCGTTGTTGTATTAAATTCTTCATTTATCTGTAAAAAGTCCATGATGCCTGCAAAGTAGTGTTCACTGAACTTTGTCAGACACACTACAAATACATACCCCCACAACCTCTCAGTATGTTGAGCAGTGAAATATTCAACCTTAATTTGTTATACTGGATACAGCTCATTGTTCTCAGCTTCGAAAACAAGTCAGTGCCGGTTTGATGTGGGAATTGTGGGAGCGTAATGAATTGATCCAACTCTGAACTAAATCTTGTTTTGGCACAAAAAAACCCAAAGCACTCAGTCAATCAACCAACCAAAACCAGATGATTTCACCCATAATCTAAAACTGCTCAGTAGAGTTAAAAAAGTTCCAGGAAACATCTGAACTACTATGGCAAAACAGAAATAGGGGAAGGGAAAAAACCCCAACAAAACTCAACCCAGAGATGTTTCAATCAGCACAGCTAAACTCATGTGCAAAATTTACAGCCATTGCATGAGAGCAAACCACAGACAAGTGTTTGTGATAAGTAAAACAGAGTAATAGTAAATTAAACCAAAGCCTTGACCACCTGTACTTTTACCCATGCATTAAAGTAAAAATCACATAGGTCTTCATTATCAACTCAAATAAATTTCATTATTGGCTTCCATATTTGGTAATTTCATTTTATTTTTAAGTAAGGAGATTTCTGCCACATCCATAATGGGCTATTCTTTCTCAGGGAACACTGGCCAGAATTCAAAGTGAAATAATGCAGATACTGAATGTGTTAAGAATTTCTTGTGTGCTTTAGATAATATTGGAATATTGTGATGCTCACCTCTGATGTGACAGTAAGGACAAATAATCAACCAATGTAGTTCATTACTAAAATTTACTACTTTCACTATAAACTTTCCTGCAAGTCCACGTTAGTCAGTAGTTACAGAATAAAAAGGCAGTGAAAATAGGAAAGCACACCAGATCAAGGTTTAGAGTTAGACTGGAGAGAACCTATAAGTCTATGGAGAAATAGCATTTTAGTGAGGTTGTTCTGGTTTGTCTGGAATTTTTTAATGTTTATTTATTTAGCAAAAAGGTTTATTTATTAAAAAAATCAGTTTGTTTATTGAAAACAAACAACATTCTAAACAAAACATTCTAAACAAAAAAAAAATCTAGTAAATATCCTGTGGTCTCTGTAACTTCCCAGAACAATAATGCATGTGACAGAAATAAGCAACAAGGGAGGTAGAAATCGATCACATTATTTATATTGCAGTTAAAACCCCTAAAACTTTCCAACAAAAGTGGTTTCCTTTTCCAGAGCAGGTGACCAGATGATTCAGTTTTAATGAACCTATGCTGCTACTTTCATTGTTCTCAATTTTTAGAGAATATGTTCTCCTCCCTATAACCTAAAAAACCTATATATATATATATATACACACACACATAAAATTCAATCAGCACTTTCTCAAAGGAAAAATAGTTTCTTTAGAAGAGTTTTCCAATCGTTCTATTTAATAGATCTTCTCACAGGTTTTCCATAACATGCCAAATAAAAACTTCCTTGAATTCAGAGAAAATAATGCCATGGCATGCAGTGTGGTAGACACAGGCAATCAGACACATCACCTGAGCTATCTACAACTACCCCATGGAAACAAATGGTTCTGCCTATCTCATTCCTCCAAGTTTCCATTCTCCAAGATCTGCTCTGGGAGTCTACTGCTTAAGCAAGCATCTTCAGCTCATTAAACCACCAAAAAAGCCCCCAACCCAACACAGCAAAAAACCAAACAAATCAACCCTCCAGTGAATCAAATTAAAAAACCCAAAAAACCAAACCATGAGCAGGTCTCTAACAGCTGTCAGGCTGCAGTTTCACAGCAATCTAAGCCAAACTAACTTCTGACTGGCATAGGCTCTTACCTCCCTCTGGCTGCATGTTCCTACTCTTTCCCTTGTGCCAGCTTCAACATTCACCCAAAACCATTACAGTGAGCTGAATCAGAAGACTCGCAACCACTGAAGAGAACTAGAAAAATATCCCTCTGCTTGGACAATGCACCAGAACAGGTTGGTGCAGGTTCTAGCAAGCAGAGGGGCTCTGCGCGAGGCAGCTACCCAGTCCATCAGCCCAGGCTACCACCAAACCACAACTCCAGTGACTTCACTCACCAACAGGTTGGACGAGAAGCAGAGCTGACACACAAGAGAGCACATCCCCAAAGGAGATCACACCTCTAGAGCAGCAGCAAGCTGATAGTTTAGTCTAGCTGGCTTCATCCCACAGTACATGGTGCAGCACAACTGTAGAGTGTCTTCAAGGGAAAATACAATTTCTTCACTGCAGAGCCTCCTGTGCTTTGCCTCTCCAATAAACCACTGCTAACCACTGAGCATTCAGGAAGTCAGAAGTACTTGCGAACTTTCACCTTTCAGCTCCCACTTTGCACACATGCCTTGCACCAGCAGGACAAAGGTGATGAACTGCCCTTATACACTTCCATGCACAGGCTGAACACAGCAGAGATTCAAGCTGCTTGCATTCACAACTAGTTTAACAGACTGAAATACTTAAATTGACAGCCTGCTAAGATGCCACTACATTTTTTTAAACCCTACAACAAAATATCTCGCAGGCTTATTTAACACCTATTTGTATTACCATTTTGGCAGCTTAACCGCACATGACATGCAAAAAAGCCCCACTAATTTTCAAAACGTTTGTAAATAAAATTAGGTAAATGAAGGTCAAGTAAGGGAAGAGCAGCAAACTCATCTACTTTGGATGATATTCTTCAATGATGCCTTAAGAAAACTCCGCTGGGAGCCTCAGTGGTGTTTTCCAGCTAGAGATGTGCAAACAGATGGAAAGAAGGCGAGACAGCTCAAGCAGAATGCTATTCATTCACACATACTTTACACCAGTAAGGTAAACAAACAGTGCTGGTCCCATTTCAAGGCGTGGCTGTCAGGAAAAAATACTAGTAAAAATTGAAAAAAACCCTTACATTACTGGTTAATAGCACAGTGCCAAAGAAAAATTCTAGGAACAAGCTTTGTTCCACAAAAAGGTGGCAAAGGTTATATAGATTTATAAACTGTAGTACCAATTCTATGTTTTCCACTAATAAAAACTTCTAGAAGAAACACCTTTAGAAAAGAGACATCCTAACCAGCAGCATGAACACTTTGCTGTGGAGGAAACCATACAGGAACACTGATTTTCTGCACTCTACCCCAGACAAGGCGAAACCCTGCAGACATGCCAAACCACAGTGGTTTCAATAGGGTCCTGCTAATCCTGCACCTGCACAGACAGGCATTGACATAATTTGAGCCACTGAAGGCCACAGGGCCTGCCTGTTGAAAGTTGTCCTCTAGGATCCCTCATGTTGCTGTGTTTTTGTCAACTACAAAAGGGACACTCAATTTCTTGTTCAAATGGATGCAAACTGACATGAATTGCAAAGGGTGCTATATTGTTACAGTTGTACCATAATTATTAAAAATCAGAATATTTGGAATTCAGCTATATAGCATGGGTGAGATTCTACCTGGGAACAGACCTTATAAAAATGATTTATCCTGGAAGGGATTTTACACTGACAGAAGAAATGCTGTATTCACACCGCAGTGACTACAGGACAGTGACGTGCATGTTGACCCTCAATTAACAATGATGTCCAAATAAAATAATATCAGCTGCTGCCAGGGTCCACTTGAGTTAATAATTTCAAACAAAAGCTTGTTGTTGTCCAGGTCTCTATGCAATGACAATCTGCTCATTCAGCGCCATTCCTTCTCACATGCAGCGGTTCTTGCCTTTTTGCAGGGGCCTGCTGTCCAAACCTACACAGAAATGGCTAAACATGAACAACAACTTTGCTGTCTAGATGTTCCTCTACCTTGGTACTTTAAAACAATGGGCAGTTAATTTCCTGATGAAGCACCCTGTGCACCTGGACATGTCTGTGCTAGTCAGCACATGCCCATGTTAGCTTCAGGGTGGTAAACAGTGGAACAGGTTGCCCAGAGAAGTGCTGGATGCCCTATCCCCGGACGTGTTCAAGGACAGGTTGGATGGGAATCTGAGCAACCTGGTCTAGCTGAAGGCGTCCTTGCCCACGGCACGGGAGCTGGAGCCAGGTGATCATTAGGTCCCCTTCTAACTTAAGCCACTGTATGACTGTGCTGAGGTCGGAGCAGGAGCAGGCTCTGGGGGCGGCCCGCGGGCACACTCCTGCGGCTCGGATGCACCTGAGCTGAACCCAGCTGCCCTGGGGCGAGGCCGCCGGGGCCGGCACACCTCGGGGCGGCACCGCCAATGCCGCCCTGCCCCCGACAGGAATCCAGGCACGGGGAGCGGGCCAGGGCCAGCCCAAAGAAAGCGCCGCCGCGGCCCGCCGCGCCCTCGCCGCTCACCTGCTGCCGAGCTCAGCGCGACCCTCCGGTGCCTCCTGCCGAGCTCCCGCAGCTCCTCCTCGTCCTCCTCCAGCCTCCAGGCTTCGGCCATCGGCGGCGGAGGGGCGGCTGGCAGCATTCAAGAAGCGGGGGCTGCCATGACCGGCGCCCTCTCTTCGGCGCGGCCGCCCGGCCCTCGCGGCCGCCGGGCCCGCCCCGCACCTGCGCCCTCTCCGCCGCGCTTCTCCCGGACACCGCTCCGCGCTGCTGCCGGCGGGGCGAGGCGGGAGGAGAGGCGGCCTTTCCTGCCCATCCGCGGCTCTCCGGCGTCAGCAGGAAACCCGGCGGCCGCCTGGCACCGCCACAAAAGGGGGCGGAGGAGGCGGCGGCGGGGGGAGGTACCTGGCTGCCGCCGCTGGGCAGCCGCGCTCCGCCGGGCGGCTCCGGCGGGCACCGCGTGGCGATGGCCGGTGAGCCAGGCCCGGCAGCGAGCGGGGGGTGCGAGCCAGGGCGGCCTCCTGCTAAAGGGGAGAAGGGACTTGCGCCGAGAGGGTGCGAGGTCTGCCTCGCTTCGTCATGAGAGCAAGAAGATGCCAAGAGGAGGATGGTGCCAGACTTTTTCAGTGGTACCCAGTGACAGCACAAGGAGCAGTGGCCACAAACTAAAACACATGAAGTTCCATCTCCACACGAGGAAGAACTTCTTTACGTCGAGGGTGGCAGAGCACTGGAACAGGCTGCCCAGGGAGGTCGTGGAGTCTCCCTCTCCGGAGACACTCAAAACCCACCTGGACACGTTCCTGTGTCACCTGCTCTAGGTGACCCTGCCTTGGCAGGGGGGTTGAACTTGAGGAGCTCCTGACAATTCTGTCATCCTGTGAGGTGACAAGGGCAGTTGCTGTGCGTGGCCAGAAAGTCGGGAGCCCCGGGATCTGTGGGAATTGTGGGTGCAGCAGACTGTGGCCCCGATATTGGCTGAGGGCAGGCAGGTCTTTGAGCGGCAGCAGTTATGGCTCGCGGCTAGGAGGCTGTGTGTCTTGGCCCGAGTTCATTACCGTGGTTTGAACTACTTAAGAAGTTATCTTAGGACCTACTTGAAACCAGTGAGGTACCCACTTAACAGCGCTGAAGTGATACGAAAAATATGGCCACGTTTCAAGTTAGACACCTGTGTGGTTTTACATCTAATTTCTCCCCCACCCGCCCAAGTCCTCAGCTGCCTATATCTAAATAGAAATTATATTGCTTCTTCACTTCATAAGGTAGCTTTAAAACCTAATCATAAATATTTTTACATATTATTCCATTGTAGATACTACTAAAACAGGATATAAGGAAGATAAATTCAACTTCAGAGCAAGTGAATAAGGGACAGTAAACCAATAAAGTATATGACCGCAAATTAGAGCAGGGAGGTACAACTGAACAGTGAGTAATCCTACTGTTGAGCAATATCTGTGCTGACACACTGAGCACCTTCTCTGCTCACAGTGAATAAAGCATATTGTACAGGTTGAAAAAAAAGTCATTACAAAACTGAAAAATATATAATGCATGAATACAAATGATTGTCTGTGCATTTTTTAGTGTTTCAGTGCTTGATTTTACAATCATTGTTCCTTAACAGAGGCTTTCTTCCTCTGCAGCTCTTAGTGTTCAAGTGGTATAATAGATATTCTTTGAAGGACATAAGGCTTTATACTGTAAAAAGATGTAAGGCCAGGAATAAAACTGAATGTACAGCAGGAGTATATAACAGACAAATGAAACCTTCCAATACAGGTATGTGTTCTCAAAAGCCTCATGCTTTGGATGACCTCTGCATGGATAGATTGCATGGTAGTCCAAGGAAATCACCTTACAAATTTCAGTGCAAGATCAACATGCCTTGTACATGATCTAGAGTGGACACAAAACTCTTCAGTGGAACTCTGCTGTCACAGGTACATGCTGTTGGTATGTGCATGTGTGAAAGACAGACTCCCATGAAAAACAAACTGTGTGTTGTTTGTATTCTGGTTCTCTACTGTGGAACCAAAATGCAGCACCTGCATTCAACTCCCAAACTCCACTAACAAAGAACAAGGACCATCCACTTTTCACTTCTTAAATATCTTCTTTTTTATACTCTATGTTTCACTGCTGTTTGGCAGAAAGGAAACTTGGTATAATGTAAAATTACTAAGGAAGGAAAAGCCAGAAATAAACCATTTGTTTCTGTTGATGGAATTGACACAGAGGCTTCCATGCACATGAAATTGAAAAATACATTTGGACAAAATTTAGGCCTAAGAAAATCATGCTGAATAGAGTAGCTGCAGCTATTACTAAGAAAACATTCCCAAAAATATCACATAATACAGTATAGAGTGATCAACATTGACAGTCATCAAGAGATCCTTAGTGACCACTGTGAAAGTCCGATTTAAAAATGGAATTGCAACAACCAAATTTTAGAAAGTGATAAACTCCCTGAAATAACCACTTGGCCACATATCAAGCTCTGCCAGCTGAAAATGTACATGGGACAGTTACTGTGTTTAGGGCTAGAGGAACCATTAAAAAAATGCCTGTAACTGTTTGAAGGTAGATTTCACCAGAAAGGAAGAGATCAAACTAAGATACAATTCATATGTGGATATAACAGTCAGGTAGCAATAACCAACATATTACTGTAAAGAGTACTGGAAACAATTCCCAATCAGTACTCCTGGAAACAAGAAAATTTCACAACATTTAAACAAAATTAAAATGCAAAGCAGCATTCAATGAAGCGCTTGAATCATATTTCTGAAATTTTTGCAAAAAATATTCAATAATGCTCAATCCCCCTAAAAGGAGGTTGCTTACTAGTAGGTAGAATTCTTCAGGGTAATTATCTGTCAGCATGCTCACACTGCCAGTGTACCAGTAATGGAACAAAATAACAGTTTGGGTTAGAAGTGAGCTTAAAAGTCATCCAGTTCCAACCCAGCTGCCATGGGCAAGGACATATTTGCTTCCCCAGACCAGGTTATTCAGAACCCCATCCAGCCTGGCCTTGTACACTTCCAGAGATGGATTCACAGCCTCGCTGGACAGCCTTTTGTGGTACCTCACCACTCTCTCATTAAAGAATTTCTTTCTAGTATCTAATTGAAACCCACCCTCTTTCAGCTTAAAGCCATCCCCCCTTGTCCTGTCACTATCTGCCCATGTAAAAAGTCCTTCTTCCTTTCTTTAAGCCTCTTTAAAGTACTGGAAGGCCACAGTGAGGTCCTCCCAAAGTCTGCTCTTTGTCAGGATGAACAACCCCAGCTCTTTCAGCTGTCTTCACAGGAGAGGAGTTTCAGCCTTCAGGTTATCTTTGTGACCCTCCTCTGGATGCTCTCTTAACAGCTCTGCGTCTTTCTTGTGCTGAGGACCCCAGAACCAGATGCAGCACTCCAGGTGGGGTCTCACCTGAGCATGGTACTGGGGGAGAATCCCCTTCCTCAACCTGTTGGCCATTTGTCTTGTGATGCATCCCAGGAGATGGTTGGGTTTCTGGGCTGCAAGCACACATTGCTGAGACATGTCAGGCTTCTCATCCACTAGCACTCCCACATCCTGTTCCCAAGGGGCAGTCTTGATCCATTCTCTTATATTGCTTCTTCACTTGTGCTTGCACTTGAGATTGTCCCAACCTAGGTGTGGGATCTCTCACTTGGCCTTGTTGAACTTGAGTAGGTTGCACAGGCCCACCTCCCAAGTTTGTCCAGGTCCATCTGGCTGGCATCCCTGCCCTCCAGCTTGTCAACAGCACCACAGAGCTTGGTGTCTTTGCTAAACTCACTGGGTGCCACTGTCCATATCAGTGATGTTAAACAGCATGAGTCCCAGTACAGACCCCTGTAGAATGCCACAAGCATTCAATCTTGGAGGTGGTTTTTAGGTTTTAAATGCCTCCATTTCTTGTAATTCTTTCCTAGTGAGTGCTTGCCGGATGCATTCATCCATGCTCTGTCTGTGAGCTTTGACTCACTTCTAGTTTATGTTCGTATTTTCAAGTGATAAACAGCTTTAGTTTTTTTTTTTTTTTTGTCAAATGACACACATCACTGGCTTGATACCTGATAAAGGTGTGTAAATAATAGAAGTACCTAGGAAGGGAGGTAGGCTTTAACAAGTCTGCAGGAGGTAGATTGAGCAGCAATGGCAGATCTACCTTAGCAGTCCTGGAGCAGATCCTGACACAGCCCTTTATCTGGGTAAGCAGCTTCTGCGGAGAGGAGAGAGCTGCGCTTTTGCATCTTTAGACAAGCTACAAAACCAGCTGTTGAAATAATCAAAAGAGCCACAGTTGCTGGCAAGTCTAATAATAGCTTAGGCCAGGCAGTAATTTGTGATCATTTGGCTCAGATCAGAATACACACACACACACACAAAGGCTTCTGCTGCTTGCTTGATGGGCCCAAGGGAAGTAGGAAACAAACAGGAGGGGAGAATGAATTGGACCAAATGATTTGAAGTGCAGAAGGAATTAAATATGGGAAATTCTCTTCAGAAAGTCAAGGAACCAAGATCCTCTTTTACTTTTCAGCAAATAAACCTGTGGTTGAGAGGAAACCAACAACAAGGTGGTTGAGAGGAAAGCATCAGCATATATGTTGCTCTAAGGCATTTCATGAAGTGCTATGTATTTGTGTCTTACAAGTAGGATGAAGGAAAAAATAATTGCATTCTTCTACTTCAGTGAGAATCTGCTGCATACATGTGCGTAGGAATAAAAGGCTTTTGTATATTTTCATAGCTACACTTCTCCAAGGAAAAGAACTTTACTGTCTCAAAAAGTCTGCAACTTGGTTATTAAAATCTGGAAATTTCTCACTGAAATTTTACTTTATCATATGTATCTTTGCTGTAATGTACATATTTGTAATTTCACAATGGTAGAATAAAAGAAGGAAATAACTGGGTAAATGGATTTTTGTACTCTCTGCTGAATGCTTACAATTACTTGCCCTGGTGGTTATTATTTTATAAATATTTTGTTCTGATTTGCATCTTTGGAAGTGGCACTTTGTTTGGCCCTGCAAAAAGACACTGTTTTTCAACAAAAAATGTCAGTTCTATAGAACTACTTAATTGAAGTCGCCCTTGTACCCTCAATGTCTGTTTAGGCTCTGCAAAGCAGCTGAAGCCTGCAATGAATGTATCAGTGTTTGGCTGAGATACAGGAGCCTCAGACCACAAAAGAATGCAGACAAAAGATTTTTTTAAAATGCAAAGGGTGAAAAAGAGTATTTTCAAAGGGGAAAATGTAGCCTTGGACATGACAACATTATTTTTGTTCTGAGTAAAAATAGCAAGGGTCTCGTTGAATGGACGAATGGCGTTAGCGATACAGCCAGTGTAGGAAGCTGACATTGGTGAGGGCCAAGATCTGATAATTTGATCTCCATTTGTGTTCAGCTGATCCAATGAGTTCTAGTGTAGCTGGAGAATGACATATCAGGAGCCTGCAGGCTTCCTGAAATGTCTCCAGCTAAATGCAGGTTCTCCTTGCATTTTTTACAACTACTTGTGGCTCCTAGCATATCAGCATGATGACAGTCTAAAGTGGTTTTGTGATGAATGAAGATAATTAATATAGAAGAGTACTTGTTTCCATGAATAAGGACCTTTCTTACTGAAACCCTGGAAAATCACCTTGATGCAGAACTAGGAATTTTGAGACTGCTTTTAAAAAATGAGTAGGAATTCTCTGCATGAAAGCAGCAAATCAAATAATTTCAAAAGACCAAAAACTGGCAGTCAAGGGGGAAGAATTATTCAGAGAAAGATTCTTACAGTTTTCAGTTTTAAATATTACTTTGAATTTTTGTTACTTTTGCTGTTTTCCAAATTTTGTGGGCTAAAGGATCCTTCCCTTCCCTTCCCTTCCCTTCCCTTCCCTTCCCTTCCCTTCCCTTCCCTTCCCTTCCCTTCCCTTCCCTTCCCTTCCCTTCCCTTCCCTTCCCTTCCCTTCCCTTCCCTTCCCTTCCCTTCCCTTCCCTTCCCTTCCCTTCCCTCCCCTCCCCTCCCCTCCCCTCCCCTTCCCTTCCCTTAACATATTTCTAAAGTATAATTCTCCTTTATTAATTTACCCCATTGGTGGGACAATAAATAAATTTATTTCTACTGCCTTCATGATTAGGGAGACTAGGAAAAAGAAGTAGAAAAAAGTGAGAAAATATGGAAGGGAAAAGAGCTGGTTCAGAGGTCAATACTTCTTAGAATGAGAGGCTGTCAAAGCCAAATTGATTCACAGCTTGAGTGCTGAAATATGCTCATGTTTGCTCCATAATCACAGAGTTATCAGAGGACAAAGTTGATGTAGTGCTAAGCGAGCTGGCAGCAGCATGATGTAAGAAGTATTACCACACTGGACACACATGAGTCTAATACCTAAGGATATACAATGCCAGCCACAGGAGAGAGTCCAGCAGCTTTCCTGCTGCAGTTTGCACTTCAGTGCAAAGAGCTGACGAAGGAAAAACTTATGAAAGAGAGCAAACAGAGTCCTAAAAAAATTTTCAAAAGGTGAAATGGGGTCATAAATTTGTTGTTTGCAGTAAATTTAGGAGCTTCTTGCAGTAATTTGTCAATTGAGGTAAATTTAGGAGTTTCTCACAGTCCTGAAATAGGCTAAATGTATAACTAGCTCTGATTTTGTTTTCTTCTGTTCTCCTGTCATTAAATGCATCTAAACTGCCTTTCACTGAAAACATATATGACATAGAGAATCTTTACAGTTCAATACTAAAATTTACAGTCTCCTGGTGTTGGTTATTATTCTTTTTTTTGGAGGTCTATGTGTTTAGTTGGTTGGGTTGGGGTTTTTCCCCCTCCACAGTACCACCTGTGAGCACTTAGGCATTCTCTCATGTTTTTCTTGTGCTGAACACTGACAGAATTCAAACTTAATGGAAGTGTTCACCAAGCAACATTAATATACAGCAACAGAATAAATTTGCAATTAAATATTTGTATGATAATTACTAATTCAGTGCTCAGAAGTTTAATATTAATGAGGTTGTAACAGTCTAGATGCATTAATGTGTGTTTACTAATGGAAAAACACTTTTCTAATGTAGAAGTTTTAAAACAATTCAAAATACACTATGACAAATAGAATATTATGTTTCCAACTTTAAAAATGAATTACTTTGATCTGTTCCAGATATTATGTTTTAGTGATACATTCAACAACACACAGCTTCTTAGAACAATTTTGTTTTATTAAAAGTTGAGTGAAAAAACAGTTTGATGGTTTTGATTGAGGACTTGGCTAGGACCCCTGACAAACTGTGGATGACACCTGCTTATTTTAGGCCAGACAGCTAAACATCATGTAAGATATAACAGTGTTTATTTTTTGATTTCTTTGGTAAGAAGGAAGGACCTGCATATCTCAGTAGCAATTAAAGGGAAAAGGAAAATAATCCTACAAGATAGTGTCACTCCTGTCTTTTTCAATTTTACACCCCAACCCTGACTCTAATCACCAAATGTCAGTAGAGGAATAGATGATGACAAGTATCCTCATCATCAGGGCCTCCATAGTATCTTTAAAGAGGCTTAAGACTTGACATCAACTAAAGGGTTTATGTATTTCACACTCATGCTTGCAGGGATCTGTTTAGGTAGGCTTTTAGGGGTCCTTCTCTCCAGTTAAAAATACTTATTTAAACAACTGTAGTTTCTGAGCTGACAACACCCAAAGGCATATCCATACTATTTAGATAGATGAAAAATGAATTCCAGAACAATTCCTTTTTCTGACTCTTAGAAGCAGTTTCATATTATTCATCCATTGCTACTACAAAACAATCTGGTGGTTTTGGTATCAATGACCGCTTACTAAATTCTTCAATGTTGAGTTTTCTTAGCAGTATAGCAAGAAAGGAGGCCTTAGCATGTTTTTTCTATCTCCCAATTACTTTGCATTTACATGTACACAATTCACTGGGTTCAGCATTTTTTCCGTGTTCACCAAGTGTGATCTTAGAATTCCATCATTCAAAAGAAAAGGGTTCATATGATTAAAAAAATACAAAGCTAAAGTTGATAATGTGATGGTAGAACAGTAACCAGATTTCCTGGTTTAGTCATAGAAGTGGCCAGACTCTTTTCAGTGGTACCCAGTGACAGAACAAGGAGCAATGGCCATAAACCAAACCACGAGATGTTCCTCCACCTCCACATGAAGAAGAACGTCTTCATGTTGAGGGTGGCAGAGCAGTGGAACAGGGGAGGCCGTGGAATCTCCCTCTCTGGAGACATTCCAAACCCACCTGGAAATGTTCCTGTGTCATCTGTTCTAGGTGACCCTGCCTTGGCAGGGGTGATGGACTAGATGATGTCCAGAGCTCTCTTCTAACCCTTCTGTGATTCAGTGAAATCCTAATATCTGCCAAATTTATGGAGCTCCCAGTAGGTCTGGATTGATGAAGCAGTATTTTTGCAAGATGTAGTTCGCAAAATCCTGACAAGGATGGAAAACTCACAGCAAACTCACACCTTGAATCAGTAGCTGGTTTCTGGGTGAGCTCTTTATACAACAGTTCTCAACTGAAAACTGTAGCAACTTGGATTTTCCCTAAGGCATAATTTTCAAACCTTTTTAGACTTCCCTCACATTTTCTTTTTCGTGGCACTTTATGCCTTTCCTACTCTTCCCCAATGTGCATATATCATAACTCCTCTAGCCTATCCCAAACTTCTGTCTTCCTCAGCTGCAGCTACTCATACTCTTTATTCCTCACAATCTTTATTCCTTTATCCATAAAGAAAATGCACTCTTTTCTCACAGAAAAACAGGTTATATTGTCCAAATCTTACAGCTGCTTGTTGTAATTTCATTAGCTCAAAGGAAAGGCCACATTCTTCAAGGGGCTGCTGAGCAGAAAGCTTTAGGACTATGACATTTTCTCTGCATGACAAGCAGAGAAAAGTCTGGGCAGAATTTCTTGGGGTTTTACGCTGTGGAAAGAGGTATTGGCTATTCCTCTCTCCAGAAAAGGCCTCACTCCAATTTACGTGGGCTTTTCTTGTTTCTAAGGAGAGGAAGTGGTATCCAGGAATTAGCAGGGCAAAAAAGAATTCCAGACACACTCACTTGTGCTTTCTGCATTCTTTTTGGTTGTTCCCATTGACTAACTAAACTGTCTTTATTAACAAAATTCCCTAAATGATTATTTCAGGATAACTTTATCAGTTCAGGAGCTGCTTCACAGAAAAAAAAAAAATCTTTTATGTCTACTGTGAACTCCCCTCCTCCCAATGCTGTCTAAACGCCAGAAGTTCTTTAAAGGATCTCTACAGTGTTCAATTCCCGATCAGTAAGTGTTCAGTGGTCTGGAAAATAAGGAAGAGAGTGTCAGAGGGAGTTTCTGGGATGCTTTTACAAAAGCCATGTGTTCAGCACCGTGCTGGAGCCAGGAACAACCTATCAGTCCTGAAGCAGCTTTCTCAGACACAACTTTATTCCACAAAACTTTCAGGATTCTAACAAAGCTTTAGTATTCTGAAAGTCAATGATGTGGTCATGCACCAAATTTGTACCTGGACAAACAATTTCAGACTCCCTTCAAGATGGGAGAAAACAAGTGAGATGTTCTGATTGAACTGAACATATAATTTAAGCACAGTTTTTCATCTAGAATTTAACTATGAAATCTACATAGACCACCCTCTCTTTTGCTCAGGTTGAAGGGGTGCATATAAAGAAGGTAGGTTTGAGTTATTCTCGTGCCTGTATTTTATCTGTGCAGCAACATATGGAATTTTCTACTGTTGATAGCTCCGGCATACACAATTACTATTGGCAAAGCAATGATTTAAAACTGAGAAAGGAATGCAAGAATTTGCAAAAGGATAATATAAAATATGCAGATAAGACCTTGGTCCATCTCACACAATTAGAGTAAATACAGTCTTCCAAGGGGATTAAGATGGGTTTATCATCTAGTCCCAGGGCAAAACATAGGAAATGTTCAAAGCAAAAAGAAAAAAAAATATATTGAGAACTTCTGGAGTAAACAGTTGTCTTGTTTTACTCTGGTATTTACACTGGCTGAATGTTGATATACGGCTGCAGCACTAGGGCTCATCCATCTTTGGATTAGCACTAAAGAAAATGCTTTAGTTTGACACTTGTAAGTGAGCCTTGTGCTTTTCCTGTTTTATTCACAGCTGGTTGGGTGTACAGGTCACATTCCAGCCTCATTAGCGAACGGTGGCAACTGAAGTCTAGTTATTAATTCTCCAGCTTGCAAGTTGTAAGCAACTGAAGCCAAATAATATTGACATAATGTTGGCTGAACCAGAGATTGCTGAATCTAGTAGGATCTTTATTTTTGTTTCTTGGTGAAAAATTTCTTGTCGGGAAAAAGAAGTGACTGCTTAGTTCTATACAGGTTCACATTTGCCAACATTACAACTGGTATGTTAAAACCAGGAAAAGTTATATGCCTGAATGTTTCTATTCTGGGTCTTTTTTTGGAATTTGTTCAAGGCTTCTGAAAATTTACTGGCCTGATTACACTTCCTGTTCTCCCTGGGAAGTGAATTTTTTCAAGAGTGCAAAGGTTCTTGTTAGCTTGAAATACGAGAATATCTTACTTTTGCAAGACATCATCTTAGATATTCTGAAATACTTCAACATTCTTAGTCTTCTACCGACAGAAGTACTGTGTTCATTCTGCATCATTACTTGGTCAAGATTTTCAGGGAACAACTATGAATTTTCATATTTCCCTAATGTATGATAAAATATATATTTGAAGAGGGCATGAGAGATGGAAAATCATCACTGTTAAGATGTCTCTAATGTGCTCATGATCACAATACCCTGGCATGTTAATTAAATTAACTGAAGCCTAATTCAATTAATACACGTTTTTCATCCTTCTAATTACAATAGCATGACTTTTATTTGTGTCTTTTGCATCTGTTTGTGTACACATAATCATTACTGTTTCTGTCAGTAATGAAGACATAATTTACAGAAATAAGCTAAGATTGACTTTTGTCCCTAGTAATGCAATTAAAGCCCAGAACTAAATGAAATAAAACATTATGTTGCATGACAGGACAGCATCTGTTTTCTCCTGTAGTTGCTACTAAAATGTAAAGGGAATTTTTATGCTATCTTCCCAATCTCTTCATTATCTTATGAATGCTATTCAAATGTATTTTCTTTTTTTAATCCTAAAATTTCACCTCTCCTTATCAAAAGTCTGTAAAATTAGCATTGTGGCTTACCTTTCAATACTTGGAAAATCCAGTGAAATTAATCTTTGGCTATTTGTGGGTACACATGTTGCTTTTCTTGCTATGATTGTACTCTCAACTGTTGAGCTGAAGGAATATTGAAATGTCAGCATGCTTCTTGCCTATAAATAAAGAACATGCATGTAGAATGAGTGGTGTCAAGAAGGGAATAACAAATCATGTCCAGATATAGCCCTATATTTCTTGTGTATAGCCCCCTCACAGCTCCATCCAATACTGATATACAATTTCTGCAGTGTAATCCAAATCACATTCAAAGGATGAACAATTTTTATTACCATTCATCTTTGTCAGGATCACTTGAACAGCACATGTAACTGAAATCTGCAAGAGGCAATCTTTTTCTGTGCAAAGTGATACCAGAATACAAACAGTAAGCCAAGAAGAAACAGGAAAAACAGAAGTTCACAGCACTCCTAAGAAAGAAAAACAAAGAGATTCTATCAAACTAAGTAAAAACTGTTAAAAATTATGTCTATTGGATTTAATTTTTGATTTGCCAATGTCTTGTTTCCAGAGTCCTGTAAAATGAATAATTTTATATTGAAAATATTCATTTAAAGGCCTCCCAGTTGTCATAGTTCCTCTGTCTTCACTCAGCCTGGCTAATACCCACATGCTACTTGAGAGTTTATTTCAAGCAGAAAATCCTGAGGCTAGCAGAAATATCACTTTCATTAAAGGCTAGTGAGAAATCAGGAGAAATGGTAGAATCAGAAATGGGGATTCAGGAAAAATGATAGAATCAGAAACCAGAGGAACTGTCTTGTATAATCAGTGAAGGACTATGACATGATCACAATAAGGAAAAGCAGCTTTAA
The DNA here is from genome assembly GCF_023055355.1 of Agelaius tricolor. Classification (NCBI taxonomy): domain Eukaryota; kingdom Metazoa; phylum Chordata; class Aves; order Passeriformes; family Icteridae; genus Agelaius; species Agelaius tricolor. The sequence goes on from NW_027269268.1 coordinate 20,333,593, forward strand.
GGAACAATGAATTGGAAGCAAGAGAGACAGAAAGCAAGGGGTGGCAGTAGGAAAGTGAGGATCAGAACAAACTGCTACACATTTTAGTTTATTTCTGGCTTCTAAATGCCCTAAGCATCTCCTGATCATTCACATGTTAATCCAGAAAATTAAAATAATGAAAAGACACACTGAGATGTTACTTCACAGAAATTCTGGCCTTACATTTGATATCATAGTTCTCTGAGCCATCAACTGTACAGTTGAATAATTCCTTACTTTTCTCCTGATTACGTTACATTTTTTGTTGGCTACAATAAAAGGTTGTGTTTGTGTATTTGCTCTTTGTATAATGAATATTCTTACACATTTATGATGAACCCACTTGGTCCACAGTAACCCAGACGCTGATCACAAGAAGCTCTGTGTAGGTTTCACCACAGCCTGCAGTGTCATGTTTTCTCCATTTCTCATATTACTCTTGGGAGCAAGTTCAGTGATGAACAGGCACAGTGACAACAGAGATGTATCAGCACAGTGCCTCCAGGTGAGTGAGCCTCACTGAAATACCTTAGGGCATTGAAGTAGTTCTGCTGCACTTTAAATGTCTTCGACTGTTCTCTACTCACTTTATGCTCATTAAGATAGCTTGAGTGTTCTGCAATGGGAGAAGTCCTTTCTGGGGGTGGTATAAGGAATATAAAGGCTGTTTGTCCAAAGGCCTCTTGCAGAGCATGGCAAACAAGAGCTGTCAGAGCCAGAATCTCAGCACCAGTCAGAAGTCAGTTCAGACTGCTGAGCAATCCAGAATCAGAGGAGTACAAAGATAGTTTAAATGCAGTCTTGCTTATCCTCCCCTAAGGCTGTGAATTCATTTCTCCTTCTTCTATATAGGCAGTGTAAAATTTCTCCTGTAGCCCTGCTGCATTGTTTACTTAATTTGTCAGGCTCCTTTCTACATCAGAATTGGTTTTCCACTCTTAAAAAACAGTACAAATAGGAATGCTTTTCCTGTATTGTAAACAGGCACAGGAGCCTGGCACAGGTACTTCTTTACATCTATTTTAATCTCTGTCAGCAGAAGAGGACACATACTCCAAAGAGTTACAATCAGTCTTTCTACAAACTTCAGCTGGTTTTGGGTCAGGCATGTAAATCCTCACATTATCCACAAAATATGTACAATGCTGAAGTAACTCAATGGAAAACTACATATTTTCCAAACCTGCAGATTGATTTTATGTGATCACAGTTGGGGGGCAATAAGGCCATTCCATTTCAGTCCTCTCTTCTAGCAAACAACAGGGCTGCCAATTTCTGCCAGCTGTGGGAAATTCTGAGATATGAATATTTATCCACTGGGATGGGAAATTAGAATAATAAAGGTTGATGTTTCAAAAAGCTGTATTTTGAAGGGAAAGAAAAGAACACCCACATAATTTTGTGGCAATTTGTTAAATATAAGACTGAAGAAAAATCAAGCCAGCTTCTTGAAGCTGGCACTGTGAAAGTGGCTAGCTTTTTGAGCCTTATATTTAATATACTGCTCACAGAATTTATCACATCCAATTCTTTTATGACAGTCAGTATAACTTCATGTTTGTGTGTGATTGAGAGCTATATCAAAATGTGTTCCTGAAGTGTTGCATTGTATTGAGCCATTTTTCTCTTTACACTTCAATAAATTTACTACTGTGTGTACAGTGTCCCCAGAATATCTTTTATAAATAACAGTACTGGAGATTCACCACTGCCTGAAGGTTGTGCTAGATTCCATCCATGTTCAGGATAGACTTTTGCAGTCAAGTCAACAGGAAAAGAAACGCTGGCCTTATAGACAGAACATGAAAAGAAATAGTACAAACAGTATACATAATTAAACAAAGCAGGAGAATCAGGACAGAAGATTATTTCAATGCAAAACTTGATCTGAGGTGAGAGAGAGCAGAGCACTGGGCAGCTCAAGGGGATACTACTCTCAGTATCTCTTAGGGTTGTGTTCTTGATTGGATGGGACAATGACTTCCACTGTTTTGCAAGTGTGGTAGCAGGTGTCCAGCACACTCATTTTAATCCACTCATGCCCACTAAAACAGAGTATTAGTGAGGAGGAAGTGCTGTGAGGAGCTATGTCTAGTGAAATAAAGTGAGCTAGAGTAGCTGAGCTGAAGAATTTATTAGTGTGATTATACTGACACAAAGAGCTTCCAACTCATATTGGATAGTTTAGATGCTCTGTTCCTACACTGAATAGCTTATTATCCAAACAAATATGTAAAAAAGACCAACAAAAACCTAAGCAACAGCACCAAAAAGCAAACAAGCAAGCAAACAAGTGACAAAAAATACAAGAGGAAGGAAATATAATGGATGAGGAAACTGAAATACAGAAAAGTGAAACAGCATTTCACAAGGAATGGGAGAAGCAGGTAATTAACTCAGCCTCTCTAAGGCTGTACCCCTTGCTGGTTCAATGATGCTACCCGACATCTTTACTGGCAAAGGTCAGGAAGACTGGGAAATCTACTTTTGGGTCCTCTAGGCACTTTCTGTGTTGCCTCAACAGGATTCTGGATATAACAAAATCACCTGGACACTATGATAAGATAAATACACTGAATATGTTTAACTGACTAATTTCTAGTAAACAGAACAAGAGAAAAGAAATGTAAGGTAGAAGCTGTTATTTATATTTTCATGTCTTGACAATAACATTTATTTGGTTATATAGGCCCTTTCTCCTTTTGATTAATTTAGATGCACAGGGAAGAAAAGGTCTCTTTCTAAGACATTTTTACATTTCCAAAATATTGAGGGCATATTATTTTGTTTTAAAAAACATATCAGTTTGGGCCACCTGTGATCTCAGAAGCAGAGCCAAACCAGACAGGTGTAAAGTATGCAATTAAATACAAGTTTGTTATGTGATGCCATTGTAAAACCAAAGAAAAAGTGGCATTCTAAGAATAGCCATGGCTCATATTTGGAATTCAGCAGAATAAATAATCTCCTGTTGCAGCCCTATTGCAGCCATATCTGGAATACAGTGCACTGGCATTTCCAACCATTTAGGAATACTGCTGGAAAAAAAATTATGATAGATGGTGATAAAGTTTTCCAAAAGTTTCAGGGGAAAATACAACACTTTGTACAAAATGGACATTTTAGGAGCTCCATGTGCAGGAAATAGTTCAGTTAATTACAGCAGCTCAAAACCAGTGTTAACTGTTACAGTACCAGGTTTGGTTTGCAGTTCAATTCATCTTCATGAACCAAGAGTTACATTAATTATTGCAAATGACAGCTGACCTGGCTTTTGCTAGCTCTGTGTCTCTGCATATGTATTTTAATGTGCATCTGCCTGACACAGTGCCATGCAACAGAAAGTGTGTTGAAATTTTTTCACTGCCTACTGCTCTAATTCTCACTCTAGCCTGGCTGGTAGATTTGAGCCTTTCAGCTGCATGTGTTAAGTGTCAAAGGCTGCAGCACTGCAGCACTTTGTAGATTTTTACGTGGCACCAATGGTAGCTGGGGACCTTGGTGCTTCTGCTGCAACAAATAAACTACAGAGAGAGATCTTGCGCTGCCTGAATCGTGCTTCAGGCAAACTCACTCTCTTCTGCATCCCAGCCTCTGGCTATTTGGTCAGCATCCCTGTTCTTTGAAAATCCTTTAATTATCTTTCAATATTGTCACTTGGAACTTCCGTATGGTTTTAAGTCACACCACTTATGTTGCTCTTGCGTGCACTGACTGCTGTAGAAATACTTTATAAAATGAGGTAATCTTATATCTCCTTTTATACTGGTTTATTTCCTATACCCAAGATGTTTCTTGTCCAACTTCTTTCTGAAAACCTAATTTATATTTTTTTATAATCTCCCCTTCTTTCTTAACCTCCTGTTCATAATAAAATTTTCTTGTAATATTCCTAAATGGGAGGATATAACTATAGCATTGAGAACCTCCTAATATATATAACAGTTTGGATTATTAGGACATAGGCACTATTACCTTCTGGCAGAACTAATTAGCACTTTTAACAGCTGGCTCTGTTTAGAAACCAAAATTGCCTTATGGTTGAAGATCCTGGAAAATACCATTCTAAGAAGATTTGTCCCTTCTTATAATATTAACCTACATTAACAAAATATATTAAAATGCTGAAGAGAGTGTCTGGATCAATGTTACTAACATGGCCAAAGGTCAGCGCCTGTTTCAGTTTAATGAAACTGAATCAATAAAAACTGTACAATAGATTTTTATTTCAGTAAGAGCAAGCTGTTTAATTTTTAATAATCCTTCTTCTTTTCTGCCCTCCAGCACATCTAGGAGTGCATGCAGGAGAATATTCAAAGCAAAACACCGATTAAAACTTCTGAGCTTTTTTTCCATCTACTGGGCTTCTCTGGCAAATAAGACCTCTTTTATTCACTCAGATGAATGAATTTGCTTTGGACTCAGACTTTCAGATCACTTTCAAACATTATTTATACAGAAAATAGTATAATAGTATAATAAAAAATAGTATAATTTTGAAGCCTTACAATATTTTAGGTAGTAACTGATCGTCACTTACAAGTCATAACCTGGGACTGTGTTCTTCAGAAGTTAACATCTCCAAGAAATTAGATCTCCATCAACTTTGGAGTTTTCCTCTTAACTTGGGTGTGCTAAAAATGAAGGCAGGAACACATCTCAAGTTTGCTTTTGCTCCACTTTCTGAACGGAACAACATGCAAAATTGTCCAAGGCTGAGGAATAATAGTACACACATATGGAGTGCCACTCCCACACTTTTGAACCTGACTTTTGGCTATGAAAGGTCTTGATACTGGGAGGACTCGAGTAAAAGTGCTTACAGGCAGACAAATCTACAACTTCTTCACAGTACTCTACTCACAGGCACATCTGTTAAATTGCAATCCTCTCCATTTTCAGGTGCAGCCATGAAAACAGTGACTTATATAACTTACAGGCAGCAGTGTAAGTGAAACTATTGTTAAGAGAAGTTTAATACCCCTTTAACCTGTTTATAAACCACTGTGTATGGCTACATATAAATGTCTACTCTTAAAATACTTGATTCACTTCTATGACTTAGTTATTGCACAGATTCAAAATCATCAAAACTTCATACTTATGAAGGATACCAGGCATGGGTCAGTCTAAGTGTTTAGTTGTTTTCCTGGCCAGAGTATTTTGAAAGCATTATCCTTTTGCTTTTCTTTGAAAATCTAACACAAATTGGCATTATTTGAGACAGCCAGGACAAGCAGGGTCTATGTTAGGGCACTACAGGACGCACATTATTACTGATCAAAAAATTCTCTGTAATGTATTTAAGATATCAGTCTGGTAAATGCCTACACATGATATGGTAGATTTTTCCTTTGTCCTTTTTTAAAGTATTCATACTCTCATTGTAGGACAGGAAGCCCAGATGTTCTCTCACTCATTCCCATAAACTCCTCCAGTACAACTTAATCCAATAGAACTAAAGCTGTAGTTTATGTGCACGGCCATAGAGTGGCAGCCTAGTAACAAAAAAAAATTGCACTAGATGTTACAAGAAGTGGGTGTTTCCTAAGGTTTTAACATTTCAGAGGGGTTTCTAAACACTAGAGAGAAAAATGCAGGAGTCATGACTACTCCCTGGAGGGGGGAGTAGTGGGGAAGGGGAGGGGGAAATCTGGCCTTGATAAAAGCTCAATGCTAAGGGGAGTGAGGGGAAAGAGGTTGAAAATTGGATGGCAAAGGGGGTCAGATTACATGCCTGTATAAGCAAAGCTGATCAAAGAGTAAGAAATGAAGTATTCGATTTATGTCTTAAAAATCAAATGCTGTTTCTTCCCTTTGATACAGGCAGTTAAGCACTTCCATCATCTGTGGAAACTAGTGGACAAGCTAACATTACAGCAAGCTAATTTTTAGTTAAGCAGTTCCTTCCACAGACTTTTCATTGGTAAAAATACAGCTCAAAATGCCTCTGAATGTTCACCGAGCCTTGCAAATCTAAAATGTCAAAGAACAGAATTTCATTGTTCTGTTGTTTGCCAGAGAGTTTTGTGTGTGACATAAGAACTATTAGATCTCTCTGCATTAAGCTTTATTTTTATGTGGAATAAAGCGGGTTTAGCAATTTCAAGCACCCATGAAACAGTATGTAAAAAAATCACTGAGGCTGAGCTTTCTTTGAATTTATGTAAATGAAAATTAGGATTAACTCCATTAATGCTGGTGGAGTTTCAACAGCATGAAATTAGTGTGAGAAAAGCATTAGCCACAGCAACTTTTAAAGAAGTTAGTTCCCAGTGCTACTAAATTATACAGCTCATTATCCTTAAAACCAAAATTATTTTATATGAACCATTTATAATTTTACTTCAAATAGCTGCAATTATCAAATTGAGTTGTTACACAACAAATATCTTCATGCTGCAATTCCTGATATTTGTATCTGTGATGTCCACACATTTCACTACTACTGGAAAGCAGAAGTAATACAAAATTGAGAAAAGTGGAGAGATAAATGCCAACCAATTAGTAATCAAATAGTGGCTGCGCTATACTTTAAAGTTAACAACTTTGACTTCAGCAAGACTGAAGATTATGTAGCAGACTGAGATACAAATTGGAAACTAAAGAGTACCCTCACACAAAGTTGAGGAAGCCTTTGCTGGCAAACTCATGTTCCTTCAAATTACCACATATCCCTTTTACCCACACACATCCATCTGACTTACTTGGCTGAACATTCAATGATTAAAGTTCAGAGAACTGGTAAATACAGTACTTCCCAGAGCTGTAACACTTATTTGCAATAAATTGATGTCTAAAGAATTAAAAAGATAGTGGGATCCTCCAACCTTCTCAATATTCTCCTGCTTATCAAAACAAAGGCAACATCTTCTTTTCTCCAACTTCTACATCACTTCCTCTTAGCCTGTTGATACTTTCATGTTTTTAATGTGAAAAGAGATGAAAGTCAAGTAAGCAATAATGGCTCACGAAGTGAGCCACAGATGGGTTTGTCCAGCCCGATATCCCATCTTCTGCAATAGCAAATAGTCCATACTTCCAGGAAAAGTATGAAAATAGCTTGAATAACCTCTCTCTTCAGCAGCAAGGTGTTCAGAAACTTTCTGAGCCAAGGAAGTGCCAGAAGTACTTTTCTACCATATCAATTTTAATCAGTGAGCCTTGTCTTCCATTTTATTTACTCCCCTTTGATCCTGAGACCTCCTCCTAGGCTTCATTTACTGTCCCTCACACTACCAGTACCTGCTGCTAACTCACTTGCTTTAAACCTGTAACCAGATCTTTTCATTGGCAGCACTCCAGTGCTTATGTTATGGTAATAATTGTGCCACAGACTTTACTGACTGAAAATAAGGGAATAAACATCAAAAGGCCTCAGGAAACTATCTAGGATCAATGGTACAAAATCCAGCTAGCTATCATTTACTAGCAGGGTCAATACTGTATAACATCTTTATTAAAGATCCAGATGATGGGATGGATTGTATGTATAGCATGTTTCTAAGTGATACCAAACTGGAGGGCATGGCTAGAGAGCAGGGCTGCTGTTCAGAAGGACCTCTGTATCCTGGATGAATGGGCTGATGGTCACCTCATAAAGTTTAACTAGGGCAAATGCAAAGTTCTGTGTCAGGGATGGAATAACTTCATGCAATAGGACAGGCTAGAAGCCAGATGGGTAAAGAGCAGCTCCACATAAAAGGATTTGGAGATACTGGTGGAGTTTGTTTGAAATTGAGTTGAATGTGAGCTGGCAGCATGCCCTTATCTTTTACTGAAGGGGCAGAGCAATAGGACAAGAGGCAATGGGAGTAAGTTAGAAAACAGAAATTACCACGAGGTACCAGAAACAACTTTATTACCATGAAGGCAGTCCAATACTAGAAAAATGGCCCAGAGAGGTTGTGGAATCTCCATTCTTAGAAAATTTTAAAGCATTTGAATCTGAGCTGGAAAAAGCCCTGAGCAACCAGGTTTAATTGGTCCTGCTCTGAGCAAGGTCTTGACCAAGGTGGCTTCCAGAGATCTCTTCCAACATGAATGATTCTGTTTCTATGAGTCCCTGGTTGTTACAATTGAACCAGAAGAAGGTGAGGAATAAGGTGGGGAACACAAGAAGGCTGTGGGTGGACCTGTTGGAGCGAGTCCAGTGGAGTGCCATGGAATGATCAGATGACTGGAGCACTACTCCTAGGAAGAAAGGCTGAGAGAGAGCTTGGGTTCTTTGACCTGGAGAAGAGAAGGCCTTATAGCAGCCTAGCAGTACCTAAGGAAGGCCTGCAAGAAAGCTGGAGAGGAACTTTTAATATGGGCATTTATAGGACAAGACAAAAAGGCTTTAAACTGAGAGAAGGTAGATCAAGATTAGATTAGATTAGATTAGATTAGAAATGAGGAAGAAATTCCTTACTGTGAGGTGGTGAGGCACTGGCACAGGTTGCCCAGAGCAGCTGTGGCTGCCCCCTCCCTGAAAGTGTTCAAGACCATTGGATAGGGTTTGAGCAACCTGGTCTAGTGGAAGGTGTTGCTGCCCATGGCAGAGGGGTTGGAACTGGATGACTTTTAAGGTCCCTTTGAACACAAACTATTCTATGTTCCATGATTCCCAGAAGAGAGCAATTTCTATCAAAAGAAACCAATTTGTGAGTTCCTGCTAGGAGCAGATTAACTACCAGAAATTATTTTCTGAAGTGCTCAGGATTCAGTACAGAACTAGTTTCAAAGAAATCTGGTTTTGCCATTTGAAATAACCATGCACTATACAACTATAGCCCTTCAGTAGTGCAATCATCTTCAGAAGAAGTCTATAAACTTCAATTCTGTTTTCCTTCTATTTTATTATTTATTATTATTGTGTATTCCTGGATAGAGTTGCAAACCCAGTAGCAACTTCAATTTGACCTTGCAGATTACAATCAAAAAGTGAAACATACTAGCTCATTCTGCCACTTTTTTCCCCACGGCTACATACAACTTTCCCATGTTATTTTAATGAAATTAGCACGTTATATGTGTCCAGCTGATGAAGAATTTATTTTGCATCTTTTTGAAAATTGTACCAAAACTTTGATCAATTTATCCTGTAGGAATACCAGCATAGGAATACTTGCAGAGGGATACCTATTTTGTCTGCTCTCTCAGGTTTATGGATATATTAATGGAATTGGAATTCTGAGGCATTATTAGGTTGCCTTTTCTTGCATTCTGTGCATGACAACTATCCAGTGCACTCACACACAAAAAATTATGTGTATAGTCATATATATTATATATGCACACACACTCACACATTTATACTCTTCTTATATATATATGGAGTAAGGTATCCTGGATCCAATAATAATGAATGAAAAGAAAAATCTTACAGGCTTAGGTTCTCAACTAAGCCACAGATTTTCCTTTTAATAAGATACAGACTGAGACTCTGCTAGCACTTGGAATATAATGGGATTTCTACTTGTGTGAATAATGCAGAATAGATACTAGAGGACTTCAAACTTTAACACTAGTTAGCATCATCATTTGGCAGATGAGATATTTCCCACAGGTCACACAATTCTACATATTTATTCCTACTGATTTCACTAATCTCTGCTCTGGAAAGCCAAGCTCCTCTACTAGAGCGTCTCCTCCCATCTGATGCAGATAACTCCAGCAATAAGCCTCTAGTGACTGGAACAGATGTTTCTGTTTATTTAATTTATTTATTTTACTAATACACAGCTGCCAGGGCCAACAAATAAAAAATGTTGAATTCCATCAGGATTGCCATTTCCAATGACTACATCTTAAAGGACAGAGTCTCTAAAATTGTTGTTTTTCAAAAGCAAGGGTGTCAAGCTTGAACTTAAATAATTATTTTGATAAAGAATCTCAAGACACTAGTATCTGGCAGCTTACATTCTAAATATATAAGTTCTTGGTCGTGCAAACTGATTTCTCAGAGGCATACAACTAATGCTCTACATTTAGGGCATATTACTTGAACTGTAAGGGTCCAAATGCAAAATTAACAACATCTTAATATATCATCCAAATTATTTCAGATAGTAACTATGTATTATTCACATTTGTATTGGTAAATGGCAACAATATGCAAGTTTCCCTTAATGCAAGTAAATACTACAGAATCTCTTTCTGGGGAGAGAAATATAAGGAAGAACAGCAGAAGGAAAAAAAAAAATAGATGTACCCAAAAAGGCAGCTGAAAGACAAAATCCCTTGAATTCTGAGTATTTCTGGTTCTCTATTCTGCCTTCAGCAGGACAGTTAATGGCCAGATTTCCAACAGTAGTGGCAGTGCTTGACTTTCAGGTGCTGGAGTAAGATTCAGCCTGAGCTATGTGTCCCTCATGGAGTGTAGCCCCTACACAGGCAATCCAAGAAGTGCCACTGAGCAGGGAGCTGCTCTGGGCCAGCTAAAGGACTGTGTCATACAGGGCATGTAACTGCAGTTCTGTACTCCCTGGACATTAAGGGTACAAATTAGGGCTGCAAATGAATTTTTTTTTTTTTTATTTAGAGAGCACCCAGAATCTAGAAACTGCTCTCAGAAAGAATAGGAGGGAGCTTCCTTCAGAACATATCTGCTGAGGGGCTGCTGTTGGCTCTAGATATAGTAGATTAATAGATCATTTGTCTGCAATATAAAAGATCAGGACTCAATTTTAACTTGGCCAAAAAATTTCAAACTCAACTTCCCTTCCTTGCATCAATATTTCTTACCCATCAATTTATGCAAAATGGGAAATTAGGGAGTCTTTTGGAGCTGGAGTACTATGCTGCAAAGAGCACAATCCTGGAAAAGCAAACAAGAGGAGGATGATTTTATCAGCTGGCAGCTAGGAACTAACTCTCAGAGGGTGAGAAAGAGACTTGGAACTTGGTCTTTGTGTTTTTTCCAATAATTTTAAAATGCAAAGGGTTATGAGTGCTTCTCACCTGCTAGATGCTTTTGAAAAAATCCCAACAGGATTTTATTTAAAATAATTTAGGCACCTACCAATGAAGATATTTGACCCCCAAATCTCCCACAGCTATTGACCTCTAATTCAGCAAATTTATGATAATTTCAGTAAACTTCCTATTGAATACCTTGCAGAACAAGGAGGGACCTTAAAATATGGGGTTTTACATGTGTGATTTGGCTGGTAGTCATTCTGCAGGTTTTGTCTCTCTCCAGCTGTCTACTCTGAGAGTTTGAAGTGTTTAATTGCACATAACGATGGGTGCTCAGCTTTTCTCTTGAACTAAGTATTTATTTGGCATAAATCAAATTATTGGCAAAAAAGTTAAAATGAATTTTTCAAAAGATTTCGCAAAAGCTTCTATCAATTAAGTATTTTATACTTAAGATTCTTAACTCTTGTCACCCACAAATTCTGAAAAGAAAATAACCTACAATGCAAAACATTAAAACGAACTCAGTTTCCAGAAAATAAACTTTTATTTTCTGTATGTCCTTGCATTTGCAAGAAATGCAAAGCAAAGCTTTCTTCCCTGGCAAGTCTTACTTCTGCCTCTTATTTTCTCTGTAGAAAGTAACAGCTACTGGCCATGCAAAGTATCTGAAAATGGGGAAGAATCACTTTACTCCAGACCAAAGCAAGGAACAAAAAAGTCTTTGCAGAGAAACAAAACGTTACTAACAACTACTCTCTGATTTTTAGATTTTTTTGCCTTGCAGCTGAATGGTTCATCTCCTGTCTAGCATTAGCCTATTCACAGAGAAAATCAGCATTCATATACTCACACAAGAATGCTTCTTAATAATATTTCATTGTATTTCAAGTAATATAAGAGAGACATGCCAGCTTATATGAACTTCCATTGCCTGTTTATCTCTGCATCTTCCCAGGCATGCAGCTGCACAGCCATTGTATTCAGAGAGCAGGGGGCTAGTACAGTATAATTTATTTTTCCTTCCCTCAGTTTCCAGCAGATGAAAATTTATATCAGGAAAAGATAAAAAAATTAAATATAATTTTTTAAAAATTGCAAAATTCCAGTATGACTGATTTCACATTTGGTAGATAGGCTTTGTGTAACTCAGACTGTGGGATTTGGGATTTTCTCATATCACAGGTAACCTATTCCCCATTGTCAGTAGCTCAGTGATTAGAGTCCACCAAAAGGTCTATCAGGAGGATAAAGTAGAAGGCTTTATGAAAGCAGAGAGAGGTGTGACTTTGGAAGGGCAGTATAATGGTGAATACTAAGGGAGATGTTATGGAAACAGAGAACACTGTGTAGGTATTAATAAGCAAGGGCTTCTCTAGGGAATCTCCACAGACTGCATCATAATTAGCTAGGAAGAGGCCTTGTATTTGACCCAGTGTGCAGCACTGCTGTTGTGGCCTGCTAAAATTTTCCCTGCTGGTGAACTGTCAACATTATTTTTTTTACAAGTCTGAAACAGTTAAATTATTAAATTCAGGGTTTCAGACACGACTTTTGAGGGAGTAGTGTTAGAAAACATGGATGTTTTTCACTATTGATTATGATGTGACACAGATAGTTATGGAGAAGTAGCTTTGGCTCTATTTGCACAAATACCATGTTTGCTATAATCACAGTTTTTATCACCAGAACAGCAGAGTAATGCTGATAACCTAATTTGCACTAAAAAATGTGTTCTGTAGTTCTTGGACAAATCTCCCCCTGGACCTTGGAGTACAACTTGTAATTAGAAAAGGAGGACTGAGCCTTTATATGTCTACTGCTACTCAGCCTCTAGGGATATATTTTTGTTAAATATCCTCCAGCTGTATTCTTAAGGTAAGGGATTTGCTATGGTCCAGACATAAATCTTTTCTGGCAAAGATGGTTTAGCAAATCTGAAAGAAATCTATAAGAGACAGAAAAAATTTCTATCCTGCAAATCTAGCAGCCTGTGGAGAAGGAAGGAGGTCTTGTCTTGTTTCTGTCAGAAGAAAAGATTTTTTCCTAAGTTGTCAGTTGCTTTCCTCCTCCCCAAAGACACAGTTTGAAGGATTTACAGCACAAGTCCGGGGTTCAGCTCTGTGTCTTTAAAGCACAAAGAGAAAAGATGAGCACCTGAAGAGGACATAGGCAAGATCTCAGATAATGGAGTGGCAATATTGTATCATATGCTTTGGGCACATAATCTCAAAAAAACCCAAAAAACCACCCTCACAAGCAAAGGAATAGAGTACAATTGTTTATAGATTCCTATCTGTTAAAAGCCATTTTTTTTAATCGTACTTTCTGCTTCATATATTCTCTGTGCTAATTTATGGCGCCCCAGTTGATTCTTGCCCTCATGCTGCTCCCTCTTCTGTGCCAGAGTAAGGATTTATGTGGTGGCAGGTGAAGCAGATCAAAAACCTGATCCATGTTAAATTTAAGCACAAAAAAAAGGGGGGGGGGGGTTAATTTTAATCTGGATCATGGAACTGATCTCATTTATTAAACAGCTGTATAGATCAGGGAAGATGGAAATGTAGGGAGGAACAGAATGGGTGGAGGAAGGGAAGATTACTTCTTTTGCTAGCAGTGCTGACCTGTGACATTTTACAGTGCATGAGAAATTACAGACTGTGAGTGGACTGACTTTTGGAGCACAGTGAATTAACGTATTCTCAAAATTACTGTCAGGCCCTTACAATGTATCATAGATAACCAAATCTGGTTTTAAAGAGGAAAAATAATTTTATTAAAGGGGCAGTGAACTTATTTTGGTTTGTCTCATAAATCACTAACTTGTAATAGTCATAGGTAAATCCCTTCAACTAAATCCTGTTATATAACTTTTCAAACAAATTTTCCTTCATTTGAAGTGTTCTCTTGAAACAGGTAAATCAATACATACCAATTAAGATAGATTATGAAATCTTTAACTTTTTTTTGTTCATCAAGGTACAAACATTTAAAGGTAGTGTAGTAATTTCCAATCTATATACATATTTGCATTAGTTACCAGTCCAGCCAAGTGTCTGGATTCTATCCATGTAAATGCAACATTTATCTGTCCTGTACTAATGATTTTAGGATGGTACTACATTAAAAAGAGTGTGTTGCAGCAAAATATCTGCAAAACTGTATCTCAAAAAAAGCTTGAGGACATCTTTTAACATTAAGGGATGAATGTGCTTTATACCATTCAGATGAAATACGATTTAGGTAGAAGTAACCAAAGGTTTTTCATAGGCATTTAGAGCGCTTTCCTTTTTTAGTATGAAAGTTTTAAGGTATGTGTAGAGAAAATTCAGAATTTTTTTCTGTTGCTCAGAGAAGATAAAGAACAATGGCTGTAGTAAGGCATATAACATGACTTGGAAAATGCCTTATTTCTCTTCTTTCTAAAATGGGAAATGTTTATTTTCTAACACCTTTCCTGGAAATCAGATCTCTTGCTAAGAAACAAATGTGGTATAGGCTTGTTTTACTGAGGTGGTATCTAGATCAAATCTAAGAAAAATTTGTGTTAAATGGGACAATTCAGAGGTCACTTAATTTACAGCGAGCATTCTGGTTTGTTGCCAGTAACTTGGGTTTCTTTAAATGAAACTATTTCTATCTTAGGGATTTTCTCTATGTAGTGCACCTGTGACTAATAATTGGAGAGTGTAATTCAATACTTTGCATAATGTACACTTCTTTATGGACAAAGGATAAAATACGTAACATGAAAAAATGGCATAGAAATCTACTGTAAGAGAGCTCTTCTAAAAGCTGTCTGGTTTGCCTTTGTACATACACTTGGTCATTTTTTGTCTGCAACAGAAAATATCTTTCTGATGCTGAAGGCATGCCCTGGGTCACAGAAAGCAGAAACTTTCTGGAATTTCATTAGAAAGCCTGATTTTTTTGTGGAGTAAAACTTGTGACCAAAAGTATAAGCATAAACGTTGTTGTGTTCTCTAACTACTGTAACTACAAAGTTAGTAGTAATTATTAGTTACTTCACTAGAGGTACTGCAGAACGGTATCAATGGCACAACATTCAAGACCAGCAAGTGCTGGTAGTGAAATCTCATGCCACCTTTACTACTTGCAATTATGCTGTCAGTCAGTTGTGTTTGTGTTCACGTGTTATGCCTCTAAATCTTACATTTGGGTGAAGTATTTCTCAGTAGCTAAGAATGCCTCCAGAACAAAGAGGGTGAGTAGCAGGATTAGTGTGAGCTTGTGATAAGCCATCTTTACACTTCCATCTCTTCTAACTCTGTGTGATAGAACAGCTTATCAAATCGTTAAGAGATAGGGATGTAAAAGGATGGCTATCTTGGATTCAACCTAATTATCACAGCAAAAATAATTATGGACTACTTTTAAAATGCTTAGAGCAGCAACAGAAAGAAGCAAACTAGATTCTATCAGCATCTGCAAGAGGCAGTGCTTCAGAGGCCCACTCCTTAATGATCTGTTTATAAGGAGAGTTTCACACAAAGGGCATCTTTGCTCCGTGTGCTGGCTGATGCTTCCCCTGCTTCTGAGACTAAACAATTTAAACAGAAGTATCCTCTCAGTTTCTCCTAAAGTCCTCTAGACAAGTCTACCGAATTCCTAAGCTGGCTTCTTCTCTGCTGTCCTAGACAAAAGCCATCCATCTCTGCACCCAGGTTCAATAGCAGCACTTGGAAGCCGCTTCCTGAATCTATGTAAAGAAATACCAGATCTAACGTTGGAAAACAGCTCTGCAAAGAGAGACATGATGCTCAGACATCTAGGCAATAGATTCTGGATTCAGACTGTGAGGGGATGGTGTTACTAGCTCTGCTGAGCACCAAGCACCTCTGCCATAGCATTTTCAATAAAGAATTATACGGCCTTACTATTTCATCTTGCAGTTCCAAAGCCAATAAACAACAGCATGTGAGGGAGGAATTATAGTCCCTAGAAATGGCAGTACTCCCTGCTCCTTAAAGTTTAGATTTAGTTTCAATGCGTGCCAAAATATAGTACAAGAACCAATGATTCTTCCAGTCTTCCTAAGTGGAGGAGTGGAGGAACCTCAGTTATGTTACATCAGTTATATTTCTTGGTGGATTTTTGGATGATGGTTTTATCCTGGGTTGGGAAACCTTAACTCTGGCATACCTAGGTGTGAGTTAGTTTGTGTGAGTCTAGTTAGTTAGAAATCTCAGTAAATTATCCTTTAATTACATAGAGCATTGGAAAGAATGCTTCCTGCACTTAGAGACAACACCATTACACTTGGTAGATTATACTATACATTTATTTAAATGAGCTACCCTAATAGGCCAGCGTCTATTCCTATTTTGAGTCTTTAGTGAAACCATAATAAGGACACTTACAGTCTAATTAATTTATCTGAAGCCTTAAAAAAGAAAAAAAAAGAAGAAAACATAGTCGCATATTGAACTATGCTTAACTATTCACCACAGCAGTCTATCACAGTTACGGTGAGGTATTTAAAAATAAGAACTATATAGTGTTACAGAATCACAGAAAGGCGTGAGTCAGAAGAGATCTTAAAGATTATCCAGTTCCAACCTCTTGCCATGGGTGGGGATGCCACCCACTAGACCAGGTTGATCAAAGCCACGTACAACTTAGCCTTGAACACTTCCATGGAAGGAACTTTCAGAGCTGAGAGGAACCTGCTGCAATGCCTTACCCACCCTCTGAATATGGGATTTTTTCCTAACATCTCATCTAAAGCTCTCTTCTTTTAGTTTTAAAGCCTTAGCACTTGTGCTATCATTAAGTGCCCATAATGGGACAAAAGGTCTCTCTCACTCTTTTTTATGAGCCTACTTCAAGTATCACAGAATTGATACGGTTGGAAGGGGCCTCTGGAGATCATCTAGTCCAACTCTCCTGCCCAGGCAGGTTCACCTCCAGCAGATGACTCAGGAACTCCTCCAGATGGGTTTTGAAGGTCTCCAGAGACATAGACTCCATGACCTCTGTTCCAGTGCTCTGCCACCTTCTTCCTCATGCTGAGGTGAAACTTTTTGTGTTCAGTTTATGCCCATTGCTCCTTGTCCTGTGGCTGTGGACCACTGAAAAGAGTCTGGCACCTGCCTTTAACATATTAGTATGTATTAATGAGATTTTTTCCCAGTCTTTTCTTCTCTGGACTAAAAAGGCCCAGCTACTGCAGTTCCTGCTCATGAGAGATGCTCCCAAGTACTGGAAGGCCACAACAAGGTCTCCCACCCAGAGCCTTCTCCAGGCTGAACAACCTCAGCTATCTCAGCTTCTCTTCAGAGAAGTGCTCCAGGCCACTGATCACCTTGCAGCTTGTATCATTAGGGAACTACCTCTAATTTTCATTTGTAAGATCGGGATAGATTTAAAATGGTACTTCTGGCTTGCGGGTTTTCCAAGTAGGCAAGCAGAGATGGCAAGAAGCTTTCTTAATTGCAGGGTAATCGTTTCTCAAGTCGGGCTCTATTCCGCGACTCGTCTCTCGGCGGGCCCCCGCCCGGCAAGGGCCGTCTTGGGCCGGGCCTCCCCCGGCAGGTCGCGGCTCCTCCCCGCCGCTCTGACTCACGGCCCGGCCGCACTTACACAAACTCGGCGGCCGGTGCCGAGCGGGGCCGCCCGCCGTGAGGGAGCGGGAGGTGGGGGAGCGCGGGGTAAGATGCCCGCCTGAGGGGACGGAGCCTTCGAGGCGGGCGGGAGTGAGGGCGCTCCCGTCCGAAGGATTAACGACGGCCCCGCTGTCCCGTCGTGGACGGCGATTTACCTGGGTGGCCACCTCCCTCCCTCCCTCTTTCCTTTCTTCCTTCCTTCCCGGAGCCGGTGATTTCGGCGGAGAGGGAGTGGAGCCCGACTGGCCCCTCCCCGGAGAAACTTTCTGCCGCCACCCGCGCCAGGTAGGGGCTGGTCCCGCTGGGGCGGGAGCCGTGAGGGGGCGGCGGCGGCTGGGACGGGCCCCTCACCGAGTTTCGGGGGTGTCGCGCCGCCGCTCGGCCTCGTCGGCAGGCGGGGCGGGCTGTCAGGCCGGTGTCACCCCGGCCGAGCAGCTGCTGTCTGCCGCAGGGCCGCCGCGGGCTGAGGGCAGTATATAGGTCAGTGGAAGTAATGCCCGCCTAATCCCCTTTATCTTTTTGGCTCGGCTTTTCCGCTGTTGGTTTGTAGGGCGACCCTTGGGCTGCGTTGGTCGCAAACTTCTGGGAGAGAGAGGAGCCAGGCTTCGCGCAGGGCTGTGTGAGCGTTCAAGTGCCGAGGTGAGAGCATGGGCTACGCGCTTTTGTTTTCCGGAAGGCTTTTCTTCCCAAGCGTGACGCCTAACGGAGTGCCAGGTATTCCTGCGTGGCGCTGTCACCCCCGTGACCCTGTGTCTGGGTGCTGAGTTTGGGTTCGGACTTCTGTTTTAACAGGTTAATTAATTAACACTGATTATTTCTTTCTCCTTGCGTCACTCAACGAATCACCGAAGGCTATGTTGGCGTTTGCTTTGGATGCCAAAGGAAGGCAGGGGTCTCTGCAACTTCGGGGCCCGGGTAACGGGAGAAGGCAGTGTGCCCTGGCAGAGTGATTACTGTGTTGCTTTCTCTGATCTTTGAGGAACTATTAGCAACGTCATGTGAACCTTTCTGTTGCACAAGGGTGCTGGTGGCAACTCAACATGATTGAATTGCTCCACGTGGACAAATACATAGGTGCTGGCAGGTGCCCATTGTCTGCTGGGACGTGGTGTGTAAGGCCAGCCTGCCAGTATAGGAGTTTGCCGGGTTGGGATATGTGGTTTCTTGTAACTGAGAAAGGCTAAGGCATACTTGATGGTATTTGGAGATTTTTATTTCAGTCTGACTTTTCTCTTCCCTGGGCTGTTTGATTGGTTTTGTGATTAGCATTAACATATCTCATACAATGACAGTAAGAAGAAAAAAAATGCATAAAACTGCTTGTGTAATTTTGTATGCCACCATGTTACTTGTGATTGAACTGAATGTGACTTCAGAATCTGCCAGTGCCCTCTCTGCCCAGGTTATTTTCTGTTGATCAACGTGAAACTGATGCTGTGCAAGCATTTATAGTTACATTTTCCTTTAGTACATCAGTGTTTTTATTCTCCCGTATAGCAGTAAGAAGAATCTAGGGCCTCATCTTAATGGGGAAGCATGAGGTCTTAGTTTTGTTTTCATTTTCAGAGAGAAGAGGCAGTGATAATAAATTATCCATTCATAGAGATCTCCCATACACCAGTAAGATAGTATTGTTAGGTCATGCAGTGTAGACCCATGTCTCTGCCCTGTGCTAATTTTATATCATAATTTCTAGAAGTAAACCTTTTAGAAAAAATGTTGATTGGAAGGGTTTGTAATACCTGAAGGAGTCATGTCAAATGACGGTTTTCACATTATCTGTGGTACTTTACTTCTGCTGGAGTATGTGTATACAAGAGTCCACCTGATCTGAAACTAATCTAAGAATTAGGATCTAATGCTGTAATTTGTTTCTTTCTCTCTGGCTCTGCTTTAATGAACATGGAAGGTCAAAGGGAGAAAGGAAAGACAGAAAAACTTACAATCCAAAAGGTGAAGTATAAATAATTGTAGAGGGCAAGATTGTACCAGTGAGATATTGATGTGAGGATGGCAGTGGTGAAACTTGTGGAACATCCAGATCCCTTTTCCTCTTATCTGTCTCAATCAAAACAAATGTTTTCAATTGACTTCCACTAACAGCTGTTTTAGTCTGTTTATTGACCCATGGTGATTAACAGTATGTGCTTTGAAAAAGAAGTGAATCCTATTAGATTGATGAAAAATGTGTGGACAAAGCCTGTGGAAGAAACTTAGCTTTATGTACATAGTTTCCTTTTTTCCTTCTTTAAACTGTACAGTGTCTAAATTATATGGTGGTGCTGGTAAAAACTGGATTGTACTCAAACAAAGGGTTTTGGCTTTGAGTTGTTTTTCTTGTTTTATTTTTGGGGTTTCATTCCTCTAAATAAGGGATACAAACCTTCATAGAATCTGAAGCCAAGAGAAGCAAAATTGGAGAAACTGCCGCTAATGTGGTTTTATTTGATCCTGGCTTGAAACTGAGTTTTGGAAATCTATAGCTATGTTTTCTCTTCAAAAAGATTATAATGATGCATGGATGCCTGTCAAGCTTAAGTCTTCAGATTTACAGACTCTCAGTACCATCTGAAGCATCAGTTTCTCTCTGTTAAACTGTACATTGAAGGATTATTAAGATTACTTTGATATACATCGCTTTAAGATTTCTTTTTTAACAAAGAATTTATCCACAAGTGCTGCTGTTCCTCCCTTGCATATCTTTATTTATTATATATAGATGCTGCCTTTTGATGCCTGCAGAGGGTTTCATTGAAAAAGATCTCCAAATTTTAATTAGCCTGATGGGAATCTTGTTTAGCTCTATAATATTTGAGTAGCATACTTGACTTTTTAAAGATGCAGTTCTCCACATCCTGATCTGATGTTACTGTAAGCAGTAGTTTCCCTCAGACATAAGAGAGATGTGTTCTCTCTCCCTCTCTCTTTTTCTCCAATGGCATATTTAGTGTACTTGGTATGTTTGTGGTGTTTGTTACGTGCTGCTGAGAACAAGGCTTTTTTGACCTCTTTTTCCAGTAATCCTTTTTGGTAACAATTTTATAGCTATATTTTGGTTTACAGACAAGCTCTCAGACTCTTTTACTCAGACAAGCCGGCTTGGCATTGTTACCTTACTTGTGGTCTCTTCTCAGCCTAATGGGATTGGTCAGTTTTATACTAAATAGCTGCCACCTCAACAAAATGGTCATGTGCTGTGTCTGCATCAGAATAAGCACCAGGAAAGAGGGCATCAAGGAAGGCTCCTAGCAGAGTAGTGCTTTTGGTTGTTTTTCAGGTACTGCAGTGCACAACAGCAGATAGCTATACTTTTGGTATGTTATGGTTGCATTTCTAATGTTCTTACTGTACTGAGTAAAGACAAACAACCTTGGGGTGCTTCCAGAAGAGACTACAAAGGTCTGCACTAGTCAAAAATTGGGGTATGAGTGACCTAGAAATTCTGAAATTTTTTTCAGTCCTTTTGGCAATATAGTGGCCAAATAAAGACTTGTAGTAGATGCTGGTATGGGTGCTCTGTAAGAATGTCTGTATTTTTAAAACCTCATGCAAACAGCTTACAAGAAACAGTGCCTTTTCCTAATCTTATTAATTTATTTGGAAAGTAGAGCTAGGACTTCATTGTGTCATGGGTAGCAGGTCAATTAGACCTGGGTCAAGTTGCTGAGGTTGCACCTCAGGTCCTCAGTCCAGTTCTGGGCCCCTCACAAAAAGGATGTTGAGGTTCTGGAACATGTCCAGAGAAGGACAGTGAAGCTAGTGAAGAGTTTAGAGAGTGGCTCCTGTGAGGGGTGGCTGAGGGATGTGGAGGTGTGTAGCCTGGAGAAAGGGAGGCTCAAGGGAGACCTTATCACTCTCTACAAATGCTTGAAAACCTGGTGGGTGTTGGTCTCTTCTTCCAGGCAAGCAACAACAGAGGATGGCCTCAAGCTGTGCCAGGGGAGATTCAGGCTGGACATTAGGAATAATTTCCTCACTGAAGAGGTTGTTAAGCATTGGCAGGGGCTGCCCAGGGAAGGGGTGGAGTCACCCTCCCTGGGAGTGTTCCAGAAATGACTGGATGTGGCTTGGTGCTATGGTTTAATTGACACGGTGGTGTTCAGTCACAGGTTGGACTTACTGATCTTGAAGGTCTTTGCCAGCCTTAATAATTCTGTGGTTCTAGTGAATTAAAAGAACAGTTTTGAATGCACTTGTGAATGTGTACAGTAAGTGCCTCTGGCTTAGTATCACTCCATTGTAACACATGTGTACACACACCAGTACATCTTAAGGAGTCAGCTTTAACTGTGGAAGTGCTGTGGTGGTAAGGAAGCATGCACCAGCTGAAGTTAGCATTATGAACACTGAGGAGCTTTGGGACTCAATCTTTCCTTACTTTTTGTTGTAGGCATTGATCATGACTTCTATTAGTAAGGTAGGTGTCTCTCAGTCAAGGGCTCAGTGATAGTATGATAAGAATGCTTTGCATGTTAAACCATCTGGTGAAAAAATTCTTGTCTAAGGTGATCCTGAAGGGCATGTCCAGGTGTGGCAATTCCATGTGGAATTGAAACAGAGCAGGTGAGATAAGAGCTTCTGACAGTGGTGATACATGCTCAAGGCATGTGAAGACATAATCTAAGAATGTGTTACCTATGCTATCAATTGAGATTACATTTAATTTGCAGAGGAAAGTTTGGAAACATGACACAGTCATAGCTATCTGTATGCAGGAGGCTCAGTAGGTAGTTGGGACTTTGACTCAGATTATCTCTGAACTAAATGTAGCAACTTCTCCTAGCAGTTGGAAAATTTGTCCTGAAATTTATTCTGTTTGAAACTGTGGTGGCTTGCCATGGGTGGTGAGTTATTGGGAAATCAATGACTTGTTTATCTTTTTCCTTTCCTTAAAAAAAAGTTCAAATTTTGATGCAATACTGAATTGCCTATGCATACAGTAATGTTAGACCATGACAGTTAATTCTGATCTAAACATAATGAGCATGGTGTTATCTACTTTTTGTATGAGAGCATACGTAGCACAGCTAGATTAGTGCTAAAAGTATGAGGCAAATTCTTATAATGTAATTTTTGCCATTTAGCTTTAGAAGCATAGTAAAATGTTTTCTCCCTTTCTACCTCTACTGTAGTCTCCAAGCATATGACAGACACGGTTTTGTTTATTTAAACATTTGCATGCCTTAGAAGAACTTGTATTTTTCTTTTCTTTTTCTTTCTTTTAAAGACAGGAAAGCTGTGGGGTGATGAAAACACTCTAGATTCTTTGTGTCAGTAACTAATACTGAAAGACAATTGTGCTCATTATCCTTCTGATTCTAGCTCATTTTTGCAAGTTGCCTGGATTATATATTGGTGTAGGATTTATTTCTGTGATAGTTTTTATATAAAAAGACTATTCTAGCAAGACAAGTGGAGTTTGCCTGCGGAACTGATCAAATGACGGCCTTGAACAAGCTCACAATTGGAAGGATTTCCTAGAGCATGTGAAACAAATAAAAGTTTTAAAGTATTGACAGTCTTTATATTCCAGTAAACCTTTGGATTGTAACTTAAATTTAGCTGTTGGCTAACAGTTGGAGAGTTAAACTGCTGAACAATCAATCCCACTTGCATTCACAAAATCTTTTGTAAAACCTCAGATACCCCTGAGCAGGAGAGAAGAGAATATTATACTTTTGAGTTAGTTTATTAACAATTAGCAGTTACTATAATTGTAATAACGAAATAATTTTCAGATGTTTAGGTTTTTTACACACTAATCAGAGACCTGTGGTTAAAAAGTTGCTGTTGTGTAGCCAAGTCCAAGAAGTAGCATAGGTTGTTATTGAATTAACTCATTTTGCTGTGGCAGGCTCCTGCCATAACACAGCAAACCTGAGAGGGAGAGATAACTTGGTTTTCTGCTTCATCACTGCACTGGCATGATCCTGAGTAGTGCTTCTGTAAACATGTGTACCTTAAACATACAAGGGAAGAAGGAAGCCTGAGTAGGGAGGTATGCCTTTCATAATTATAGGTTGAAGGTGGAACATCAGTAAGTTGCTGCACTAGACCCATGGTTCTTAGTAAACAGAACTGTGCTGCTTCCTCTTGGCAAGTTTTGGCATTTTTACACTTCACTCGTGCCATTAATGTGTTTTAGTTCAGTGTTATAAATTCCATATTCCTGTAAGAAAACCTGTGGAGGTCAAAAGTTTATCTCCACTTTTGAGGAACTTATTGATTCCCAGTGCTGGACTTTGCAAGAAGTGCATGCCCCCAGCCACAACATATAATGTGGATTTGTTTTGGAAGTGAGGGTTCTGTTCCTCTCTGTGAGTGGAATTAGAATTTACCAAGGTAAAGTGACAACAGGTGCCAAGCAGCCAAAAATTTTGCTGCAAACCATAAAAATCTTCAGAAAAGTGTGTGTTGTTCCTTTTTATTTTGGCTCTGATGTTGTTCTCAAATCACCTAATGTCCTTGGAATGCCTTTGGTATGGATTGTGAATTTTTTCTTCTTTTTTATTTTCTTTTTTCCTTTTAATTGGCCATTTTTCCATTCAGTACACGGAAGCAGAGAACACATAAGAACACATAGTCAGCAATAGGTGTAACAGGATAATTTCCTTTCTGAATTGCTGACTTGCATTAAGATTAATTATGCTTGCCTGCTTGGAGTGGTTTCAGGTAAACAATTAGAAAGTTCTTCATCAGCTTCTTGAAACATATTCATAGGATGAGAAGCCTGTGTAAGTGAGAGTAAATTTTGAGTGGAGGAAAAGCATGGAGGACAGAAACTGATTTGCCTTTGCAATCATTCTATTCTTAATATTTTGGTCCCAGTAGTGTGAACAACACTAAAAGATATTTCCTTGAACTTGCTGCCAGGTAACACAGAGATTTTTATGACTGTCAGTGGTTGCATCTGCTTTCAGCATATTGTGCTGGCATGATTTTTACAGGGATGGTGTTTGCCAGCCCAGTGCCTATGGGTTCCTGACTTGCTGGTGTTGATAAAGCAGAACACACAATAGTATTGAGATTCTTCTGAAAAATTTCCTTCAGCTAGTTAGGGGCTAGGTTTGTTTTGCTTTGATGCCAGTGGAATCCTTGAACTTGGAGAACTTTTTTTTCTTCTCACAAGAACCTTTATTGTTTGAAAAAAATAAAATGTTCGGAGAGCAACAACTAAGGCAGTTTAGCAAAGACTGCATTTATAATGCATGCTTATTTGCAAATTGTATCTTTTGCTAGCAGTGTTTTTAGCAACTTACATTCATTAGCTGAAACATTACTGTTTGATTTTAAATTAGTAGCAAGTGAGTGGGATAAAATTTTGTTGTATTGGCAGCAAGGCATATCCTCTTACTAGTGTGCATTTGTTTTGCAAACATTTAAAGTAACAACAGTTCAGATTTAAAAGAGGCATCAAGTCAACAGCAACATTTCAGGAGCACTTGGCACTGGGCTTGGTGTCAGGAGACAATGTGGTCTAATCAGTTATAATTCAAATTACATTTAAATATTCTGAGATAAAAATCTGATTTATTCAGAAGCAGGAATATTGGAGTCTGTGACATATGCTAATGCAGAAATTGAAACTATTCTTTCACAGAGGAAAATACGAAAAGTAGGGAAAGGCTGGCTTCGCTACTAGTGAGCCCTTCAACATGAAATGAAGGAGGGAAAGGAATTCCCTGATGGATTGCCAAGGACAAGTGTAAAAATAAAGCACACATACATATAATTAAAAATTCAGAATGGCCAACTTGAAAAGAATAATGAGAAATCGACATAGAAATAGTTAGTAAAAAGGAAGTCAGAGGAGGTTTGCTCCTGTTTGACTAGTGGAGCTGTGGACTGATAATGCAAAGCAGGCTGAGGTCCTTTTTTGTTTGTTTCTTCACCTCAGGTCCAATAAAAGATACTAGGATTTGGAGGGGAACATGATGTCCAAGGCAAGTGCTAAAACCCTAAGGTGGTGTGAGGAAAGAGTGAGTTTTAGAGCAGTTAGGGAAGTTTAAGTTTGAAGTGTTTACAAAAACACTGTTGAAAGAGTAAGGGCTGGCTGATGTAATCCTTGAGCTGCTGCAGTTACTTAACTCATGGAGGGTATGTGTAATGCTGTGCCACTGAGAAGGGGGATTGTAGTGTCTGTCTGTACAGGTGTCAGGGGCAAGGGGCAAGTGGAAATGAACAACTGTAGACTCAGTTGTTTATCTGTTCTAGTATTTTTCTTGGGAATTAAACCCTCCCAAAGCAGTAGAAGATTACAAAGAAATAAGTGGTAGCCCATATGATTTTATTTTTAAGATTAAACCATTAGATTAATAGAATTTCTCTTTCCAAAACGCTAACAGAAGAGAAGCAGTAGGTCTCTGGTAGCTTGACTCTATTATAGAAACTGTCAAAATTTCATTCTTATTAAAGAATTGACTGTGCTAAACTGCTTGAAAAACATTGTTTTCCCCAGAAATGGATTAATGAGATAGTGTTCTTGTTTAGGGGTGAGAGGTTTATTTTAGATATATACAGGAAGGATTTATATATTTTAGTAGAAAAAAAGAATAACAGGAATCAACATTGTTATAGAATTGTAAAATTAAAGAATATCTTCAATCAAAAAGATTGAATTCTGCTCTTAGAAGGTTTTCTTAAATAAAGCTGGTTCTTAGGTTGGGACTGAAGTTTGTATTGCAAACCCCTGTAACACAGTTCCTTATTTCAAACACAGCAAGGCTTCTTTAAAGTAATTTCTGCCTCCTGTTTGATGGGAGCAGTCGGAGAAGGCGAGAAGGACCAAATGCTTCTCTCTGAGGCTTGTTTCAGTTTACCTTAAGGACCTTTCCAGTTCTTGCTGTGGGATCCTGTGTCTGCACCACATATGTGTAAATAGAAATATGTTCTACAAGTTAAATGAACTAATCTTTCCAGCCAATATTGATGTAGTGTCATGTTTTGAAGATGGAATAAATTAAAAAATAATTTAAAAGGAAAAAAAGAAGGGAATATGAACCCATTGGAGGGAGTCTGGAGAAGAGCAGTAAGGATACCTGAATGTCTGGAGGAATGACTGAATAAACTGGGAGCTGTTATTTTAGCTTCAAAGAAGTGAAGAAGACAGTGGAGAAATGTGAAAGTGAGGGTTTGTCTAAGTGTATGAGATAAATTTGTTTTTCACAGTGATCTGTTTTCTTTCCTTGCTTGGTAAGATGGAATTGCATTGGAATATATTATCAGAAAAAGTTGTGTATGATTTTAAGAACAGGTAATGAAAGCAGCTGTGAGTTGTGACAGAAACATGATGTGTGTTACCATGGCACAGGGGGAAGGATGAGATGACTTTGAGGTGATTTTTTTTTATCCTTTGAGTAAAAAACGGAGATGGTTACTGTGGTGCATCATGATGTGTAAAATCCAGGGAGAGCACAGTACTGAGAATTCACTGCAGTACCTCTACTCTTATATTTCAACTGACAGGGAGGATCTAGAAGATATCAAAACATTATGCCTCTTTTCTCTGTTGTTTTTCTTTTTCCTTTTCACCTGCATGGAGTAGATGAGGGAGACTTCACAGTGCTGTGGCTGTTGAAAAGTAGCTAAAACTCCCTGTTAGAGATAACAACACGAAAAAATGACTGTGGGCATGGCTACCAGCAGGTACCCACATGGCTGCCAGCATGTACCCACACTGGCTCTGCAGGAGCAAATCCTAGAACAGGGAGTGCAAGGAAATGTGGTGTGAAGATGCCCGGATTAGCTTTGAAAACAATTTTTCATATTTGTGTGGTGTTGCATCCAAGCCACTAGGGTTTTACTGCTTCCAGACCTCTGTGAGTCTGCTCTCTGCCACGCAGACTTAATCAGCTTATGCTAGTGAAAATTTGGAAAACTCTTTCATGTAATCTGCTGTATGCTGTTAACAACCCTCTATTGTGCTGCCCTTGTAGCCTGTGTTTATTTGAATACACGAATTCTTTTTCTTTAATTATTTGCCCAGTAACAGTCCAAAGCAGAAAGGGTTCTTCACTGCATGATATTTCTTGTCCAAATGATAGGGATAACAACAATGACATTAAACAAGGGGTTTAATTTCAGCTGCATGTTATTCGGCAAAACTGTGAATAGCAGAAGGAAAACAAAGATTTGAGGAAGCCCTGCAGTGTCAACTGATCTTTAAATCAAAAGCAAATAGGCCCATTTTTATGTAAAATTGACAGTTTAGAAGATTTCTGGTTTGTTACTCACAGAGGGAGATTTCCCAGGAGATATCACCTCTATGATGTGTTTGTTATCTTAATTCATGCATGTATGAAACCAGAACATGCTTCCCTCTTAATATTTTAAAGTCCATCTGCTGTTTTGAATGGTATCTGTTGGTACTGGGAGTATTTGTATTGATTCATATATCTGTGGACTGTGGTTTCTAGGATTATTTTCTTGGGCTTTCACATGAAGGGGAAAGATAAGGAAGCAATTTGAATTTCCCAAACCACAAAGCTATGCATCTTTCATAGTATCCAGCTTGGGTAGTGGTGTAGGTTAAGATGCATGGGATGCAATACAGTCTCTAAGGACAACTTTCCTCTCAAATAAAATGCAGTATAACCCTGAGCTCAAAATTAATTGTGTTAAAAAAACCCCAACAAAACAGAGGGAGACAGAGAGAATGTATAAATCCTTGAAAAGGGTTTTGCCATTCTGAGAGTGTCCTGGTAATCTGCCTGTTAAAAGAAAGTTTGACAGGCTGCTCTGCTGTGGACTGAGGAAACATTGAAAACTGCTGTCTGTTATGATTTGGTGATCTCAAAATACAAAGTAGACCATCCTAATTCACAAAGGGTACTACTAAGAATTGATTATGTTCTAAAGCTTTTTAATATGCATGCCTCACCACTCTCATTTTAGGACAGAATTTCAGGCTATCGAAACAATGTGAGCTGAGATGTATATTTTTTCGTATATTCCTATAATTATGAGTCATATGGTTTATATGAATACTGTGATCCAGAAAATATATAAAATTCATATAAATCGCATGAGATAGAAAATATTAGATAAAATATAACATTTTTGTGTCTGGTCCAAAGTTTTTGAGCAGTTCTTCTACCATGTTATGTTTTCCTCACCTGTCTCAGTTTTCAGAAATGAGAAGGCAGAACCTTTTTAATCTCCCCTCTCTCTGTTCCCCCTCCTTACCATCCAGGATACAGAATGCAGATGTGTATTATTTTTTACCTGGTTGCCTGCTTTTAAAAAGCTGTGTATTTGATGCAAAAGAAAAATATTTGCTCTTCCAAGAATGTTACATAAGGCAAGACTGTGCTTGGCAGGAGTGGTTTGTCAGTCCCTGCAAAGAGATCACAGTGTCAGTGCTCTCTGGAGATAAGGATGTATGATTTCCTATCTGGCAATTCTAAACTGGTGATACTGTGTGATTAATATGACTCTCCTGGGCCACAACTACAGGAAGCTCTCAGTTCAATTATCACCATGCTTCTTTAATTTAATTACAGCTTTTAAAAATAATATTAAAAAAGGATGATTCAAAATTGGAACTTCCTGAATTATTCAAATTTTTGTTCTTTCATACACTAGACTGGGTCTTCTTTTGCACTTCAAGCTAAGGGGTGTCTGTGTGGGTTTGGTTTTATGTGGGTTTTTGGTTTTTTTTTTCTCCAAATTATTTGGGAAGCTGAAGGTACTTAGGTTCTGGACATCTTCCATAGCTTGGTTTCAGATTCAGATTTTTTTATATATGTTGGTTCAGGGTAATCGTTCTATGTTCTGAATGCCTTCTCTCTAAAACCTGCACATTAACTGCATGTCATAGAGAAATTTTTGTAGACTACAAAAGAACTTTTGTAGCCTATAAAAGAACACACCTTTGTGATTTTCTTTACTGCCTCGGTAGTAGTAACAAAGATTCATTGAGTCAGTCTTGCAGGACTTTGAAGCTGAAACACTGAATAAGTTTGGATAATATTGCACCACTGTGTAATTTTTTATTAAGCATATATTTGAAATCATGCACTTGCCATGTCAGAAATGGGATTGTCCCTCATGTGTCTGTTCTTCATTGGCTCTGGTTTCAGTCTCTTGTACCAATTTTCAATTTCAGGCCTGAGGTTCTAGATAAAAGATGATGTTTAGATGGAAGCCTGCTGGAATCTTTAAAACAAATATGCTGAGAGGTTTTGCCCTCCCCCAATGCCCTCTTAATTCTGTTTGCTTCAAGCCCCTCCACAGATGATTATTGCATACTCCTTTCCCACATAGGCTGGAAAGAGTTATTTCTATAGAGGCTGTGGGTTACCTTTAGGACTTCAGTTTGGACTCTGGGTAGGGGCAATTTCTCTTTTAATTTTTCCCCCCTTTTCTTCTTTTCTGTTCCCTCTGATGGATTATTTCATGTGTAGTAAAAGGAAATAAAAATACCAGGCTGATCAACTTGAAAACCTCAAGCATGAGGTTGTCATTTAGACTATACCTATTTTGTTATGTGTATGTCAATAGTTCTTAAACTATGCTGTAAATTAAAGAAGATAATCCAAGGGAAAAATAATTGTTTAATCTAAAAGACAATCTGGTCAAGAACATAATTATAGGCTCCACTTGGAAATTTACCCAGATAAATGATACAGCAAAACAAAAATAGGGAGAATGTGTTTAACAAATAAACTTGGAACCTTGTTTTTATGACCAGATGCGATGAATGTATGAAGCAAACAGGAGAGAAGTTAGTATTAATTAAAAATTATGGAGAAATGTCCTTCCTTTAGAGCCCTCACTTGTAAAGATTTTGAGTAATAAGAAAATATATTAAAAATAGCAGGGTTAGCGAGGTAGAATTTCATGAACAGTACTTTACTACAGGAAACGTTTTAGAGATGATCTGGAGGATAGAGAGATTGACCCTGTTACCATTTCACTTGGAAATTGCTAATTTTTAGGACTACTCTTTGTTGTAATTGAGGGGGAAAATGATGCTAAAAGTCTCCTCATGAAATTTCTGATTACATCTGTGGAGGAACCTGATATAATCATCCCTGAAATTCAGGAGCATGAAATGGCTAGGGGTCAGTAGTCTCGTATGTACTAAAACCGTGTTACATTTGCAGTATAAAAACAGAGTCTTCCCATAAGGCCTTAATTTTTGGCTGTTTTGTTCATGCTCCCCTGATGGGAAAGCTGTTTAAGAACCTGTTTTAAACTATGAGTTCTTGGTTAAAAATTACGTTTATAAAAAAAATATTTTTACCTTGATGTATATACTTTCTAAATTTTTGCAGGATTCCTTTCAGCATACTGAGAACTTTCAGAGTTTTACGTCCCTGCTTATAAGACACAGAAAAATGACAGTCTCCTTATTTTGAATTAATTTGTGTAGTCTGGAGGAATTTCTGTCAGGCAGGTTAGCAGCATGTCTGTAAAATCAATTTTGAATGCTAAGCACTGTGCAAATGAATAGACACGCTTTTCATACTTGCATTTTTCTGTATGTGTGCAGCCTTGTTACATGTCAAATATAAATTTAATATGAATTACTTCAGTGTTGACAGAAAGGTGTGGGTTTCTCTTTCTCCCTTGCATGTGTTTAACTTGTTTAACAAGATGCTGTTATGATGCATTTCTTGTCTGAAAAGTGAGTTCTGTAATCGGTTTTTTGGCAGTGTAGTCAGCTTTACTATTCAGTGTAATACCACTTCTTTCTGCTTCTGTGTTTTTTGGGTTTTTTTTCCCCAGTGGTTACTTTTTAGCTAGAACAGTTTCTTAATTGCTTCAGATTTATTCAGTGTGTTATGCATGATTGTTTTTGGGTTGCAGCATGGATTTTAGAAATGTTTTTAAGTTGCAGCAGTGAACAGAAGGCATCAAGGAAGGCAAATATGGATTGCTTCTGCACTGGTGTGGGCTCTTAGCTGATGATGCCCTTGGTGTTTTCAAGGGCTTCTCACTAGATATTGGTGAAAAGCCTGGAAGCTCTGACCTTGTCTGTGTGGACATGTCTTATGATGTGAAATATGCTCTGTTACTACTACTCCTGTGTATTTAAGAGTTTATTATCTTGTTTTCTTTAAGATGGAGTTTTTTTCCTTCTCAGTTTTTACACTGCCAGATTTTTGTTAATAGAGTGATAATTTTTACTTTTCTACTTTCTCTGCCTTTCCTTGTGTGTAGTGGAAAGTTGAATGCTGCTGAAATCTGAAGAAACTTTAAGTCTAGATTCTTCACCAAATGGAGGAACTGCCAGAGCCAATTTTTCCTTGCTTACCTGTTGACATGCTTTAATTGCAGGTAAGATAAGTGTGTGCGTGTGTGTAATAAGTAGCTCAGAACAGAACTCTGTTTGCTGAGCCATGAGCTTGCTGTTTGGAGTGCTGGGTGTCACAATCAGTTTTCCATGGTATCCTATGGAAAGTGAGCTTGAGACTTCAATCTGATTTCAGATGCCTGGTGGAGTCTCCAGTAGCACTCAGCAGCTGCTTTTAGGCACCCTGGGCTCTGGAGCATCCTGTCAATGTTTTGTGTTTCAATTCTGTTTGTGTTCACACCTGTACAGTGTAACTATTGTGCAATATTCCTGTGGCAATCACAGTAATTGCTTACATGTGAAGTGAATATACAGCAATCATCAAAGGTGCTTTAGCTGTCTTTTAGTGCCCTGTAACTTCTGGAGAACAGTAAATATATTGTGACCGACGTACCCTGTAAGTCGGAGGTAGGTTACCTGTGGCACTTTGATGAGAACCCAACAGCCTGTACACTGGGATTTTCTTGAGTTGGCAAGACTCCTCTTTTTTTTTTTTTTGTTTGTTTGTTTCAGAATATCTCCACATTATTTGGCTTACAGGATATGAAATAATTGAAATGCTTGTCATCTGAAGAATGAATATTTTTTTTTTTTCTCCTGACTCTAACACATGCAATGTAGGATACAAAAGGAGTTGAAGGATGAAAGACTAGTATTCTCTATCCGGGCTTAAAAATTGAGCACAGAACCTTTAGAAAAGCTTTTGCAACAAAAGCTGAATAAGGGACAGAGGTCCTAGACTTTGACTTGTCATTGGATCATCTTTATCTTACTCTGCAGTGAAACTAGTTAGCTGACAGATGAAAATTCAGATAAGTCTTTTCCCCAACCTGATCTACAAGCATGAATATTGTTTGGTTCAACATTGTACATGTGCTGTGTTTTATTAGATAAGCTGTTTTACAAAGTGAAAAGGGCTGAACACTTATGAGTCACCTCCTCAAAAGATGCTTATTCTCAGTTGGCAAAAGGGCCAGATGAAAGGGCATGAAAGAGGGGTGTGGTTTTCATAGACTGAATGTTTCATAGAAGAGTTGGCATCATTTAGGGAGGAGATGTGGGTGTTAATTGCAAGATTGTCATAAGGAAGCTGTGTACAGAGGAGAAGCCCAAGCTAGCTAGGGAGGGAGCCTGATGTGTGGGTGTGAAATGAGACTGGGATTAGTACAGACAAGCTTGAAATCACAGGAAACCTGACAGTGTGTTTCGTTTCCCAAGTTGTGTTTGTTGTATCAGGTGGAACATTTATACCAGTCAAACAACATTAGAAAGAAGAAATATGAAATGATACTTCATAATAACCACTAGTTCCTGGTTTTTATATACCCAGGTTTTCTTTCAAATTGATTAGAAAAAATACAAATAGCTGTTAGATTATAATTCAGTATTAACTTTCTGGTAAGGTCTTGTGCCATGTTTGTTATTTCTGAACCACCAAACACTTGCTTTATGAAAATGAACATCATCTCTTAGCAGCCTTTCATGTAGCATGTGTCTGGTTTTTTCCTCTCCTGTAGTGCTTCCAACTCTTTTTTGGTGCTGTTTGTTGCAATTCTTGGTGCTGATAGGAGACCGTTTTGTCAAGTGAGAAACAAGGATCTTGTTCTTCTCATCTTAACCTGTGCTGCTCTGTAAGGATTAAGGAGGTGTCTGGTTTCTCTGTAATAGCTTAGAAAAGGTTTCAGAATATCATATCAAAGTATCTTTAGGAAACTGAGGGGTTGTAGAAAGTCTGATGCTTGCCAAATATTCAGTATGTTATTGTTTCCTCTCTCGGAATAAATTGGCAAATCTGACACCTGTTTTATTAAACCCAGATCATTAGAATGCTTTGGAATATCAAGCCTTGTCTAAAAGCTCATCTAGCAGGATGTTTGGAAGGACTAAATATTCCCAAGACTAGTGGCACCTTATCCAAAATGTATTGAGTATAAGCTTTTACATGTACTGACCTGCAGCTAATCCATGATTCTGTGGCTGTATGGAAGCAGCTTTGGTTGCCAAAGTGACTATTTGTCAATCAGTTGCTGTAGGTAAGAGTTCTTCAGATGGTTTGTAGCATTAGAATTTAATATCTTGCTTAATAAAGACAAGTCTCTTTCCTTCTCCAGAGAGAAAACTAAGTAACAACAATTGTTAATTTAAACTAGAGTCTGGCCTTACTCTGTAACTTTATTTCTAGCAGTGTAAAGCTTTCCTTTGTCTGTTTCTTCTTTCCCTGACTTAAAATCTAGTTATGCTAATAGAAAGGCAATAACAGTAACCAGTGGCAGGAAGTGACATGAACCAATGAACAATGATGTGGAGTCTTTCTCTCATTTCTTCCTATTCTGTGTTTGTGTAACTCCTCAATTTTACTGGTATGTTCGGATTCCTGTTGCTTTAGCTAAGAGCAGTAATGAAAGAAACCCCTAATTCCTTAACAGAAGAGCTTTAGTATCCAGTCTAAGATTATTAAATATCTGTGATTACCAATTCTAGTCCCAGCTATATTAAACATGTAGTGTTTTTTGTTGGAAAATATTAATCTGGAACAAATATGTACCCATATGTTTTTGTTTTCAATTAAACTTTTCTAAGTAAGACTTTATTAGATTCAAGTTGGAATTTCAGAATGACAAAAGACACAAAGTGAAAAAATTCCATTAGTTTATATGGAGTACCTTAGGATCATGCTTCCGTTGAGCTGCATTCTTCCTCAGTTGTGGTGTGGGGGTTGATTGTTTGTTTGTTTGTAATTTTTTATTGCTTTTTTTTCTCCTGGTGTCAGTTTGTAGAGTTTTGGGTTTGTTCTCAATTTATAAAAATTGTGAAGACTCAGACTTGTGGGGAGGAAAACATCTTTTTCATTCAGCAGTGAGTTTCATCTTAGGAGTAAGCCAGTAAAAACTTGGTTACTGAAAGAAATTACTGTTATAGAGGAAGATCCTGTTTTTACTGATGTAGGTAATTTTTAGACTGCCTTGAATTTCACAAAATGTTAATATTAATAGAAAATAGCTATTGCATGACTTCACTCTTTCATAGATAGGATTCCTTGGGCCAGTTGCAGGCTACTTCACATGGCCTTCTTGAGGAATCAGTGATGTTCTGTAAATAATTTGAATGGTTCTGATTTCTAATCTTTCATCACTGTACTCTAGCATACAAATTTGCTTTCCCTGTGATACTGAGGGAGAGGTCTGTAAAGGACACATCCACCTGGTAATTCACAGAATATAAAGATGTATACATGGCTTTCATAATGCATGAAGTGTTTTTTCTTTCTCAGCTCAAGATAAACAAGGAAAAAACTTATATATATAGCACACAATGTGAGTAAAGTTCCTGGGTATGTCATAAAGAATGTTTTGTCCAACCATCTTGATTTACTTGTCATTGCTTGTGTCTCGAGTTCAATTAGGTAAGTGTGTATTTTGCCCTGAAGAACTAAGCACAGTGCAGGGAAGTGAGCAGGGTGTAATGGTGGATAGAGGCCAGTGGCACGAGGAAATGGGAAGGTATCACTGGTTTTCTGATCATAGTCTGACAACTCTTTTTCTTAACTTTGGGCTCATGGAAATAAACATGGTAAGGAGGTATTGTTCCAAAATTGGCTACACCTTAGTACTAAATCGGGGTAAATTGTCCTTGGTAGTGTCCCTATAAAACCTAGGGGAATATGTAACCATTCTGAATAAAGGAGATTTGGTTAATGTGAGATTAGAATTTTGGAGATTTTATGATATACATAAAGAAACCACATAAAGAATACATACATACACATACATAAAGAAAAAAGCAAAGCAGGAAAAAAGTGATCATGTTTTACATAATAAAACTGATTATTATCAACATAGTGGTTTTACATTTAATTTAGAGTAGAAGCCCACCTTAGCTATAGAAGCTATCTTAGAAGGAAAAAGATTAATACAAAATAAGATTGTAGAACAAAATCTTGAAGGATCAAATTCTCAGTTGACACATGTTTTCCTGTGCATCATTGTTCTTTAGTTCCCAATATTTTTTAAGACAAAGAGGATTTTCAGGTAAAGCTAGTGTGGATTAGTTAAATTGTTTTAAAGTACCCACTATTATTTCAAAATATAAACTTGGACTAAATGAGAGAGGAGTAAGATACACTGTTAATATATGGGCCTGCAAGAATGGATTGAATTGAAAGGCTAAATGTTGATTAGATTCTGATTTGGCTTTGCAGTGCTAGAATCTGTTGGTGTGAACAGAAACATATCTTAGAAACCTCTCTGTAGCTGTTGTCAGACAAGCTGCTTGCTCATGAGCCAGCAATGGAAATGTTTGATATATTTGTTGTATATGGAGCAGTGGGGATCACTGAGGGTTTTGAAGTTAGGCTGTCCTCAGAGTAGGAATTGGTGGGAGAGAAGGGGGCAGGAGAACATGTTCATTGTCCAAGCATATGGCAGTGTCCCTGCCCATGTGCAGTCCATGATCTTACTTAGTAAGGTGAGTATAAGTATTATATTATAATATAATAAGACCAGTCCATGTTCTTATTTAGTAGTCTTTCCATTCTATAAGTTCTGTGGGTTTTGTCTTTTTCTTTCAAAATAGTTTTAAAATTGTCGGTGCTTTTGGTAACTCTTATGGCCTGCAACAATGAGTTCCATAATTTGTCACAAATTATCACTTGTGCAGGAACAGAGATGGCAAGAGCTATACAATGGGAGGAGAATGCAAGATCCAAGTTCTGGGTGTCTAAATTGTGTATCACACAGTAATTTTAATTTTTTAAGGGCTCTGCATATTGTGTATTTCAGAGCTACAGAAGTATATTGTCATTCAACTTTCTGGATTCACAGGAATTTTTTAAAACTCTGGTTTACTTCAAATAGAATTGGATTAATGAAAAACTAATCTGTCAGCTACTGCAAGTGTACTGTTGGGCTTTTTAAAGCAGTGTTTGTGGCCTTTGTTTCATATTAAGTTCAATGTTGTGAAGTGCACATTGAGTATTTCTGTTGTATTTTAAAACAATGATTTGTACACTGTAAGTATAACATTATTGAAAAGGAAATTTGAATAAACCTTTTTGCTATCCAGATTAGATTAATGAGATTTTCTGGCAGTGCTTGAGATCTAAAATGAAGGAATTGGGTGGGAGTAAAGTAATTGATTCCATTGCCATATGCATGCTCCAGTTTGCAAAATGCAAGCTAAGCAGAATACTTGTTTCATCCTACTTTGTAGCTCTAACTAAAATAAACTGTAGCTTATCTTAACCAACAAAAGGTGGAAGTGAATTTTAAATTACAATGCATTCCTGAAGGACATTGCTTATTGAAGCTAGCCTGTAGTTTGCAATATGATTTATTGTAGTATTCTTTTTATGTCCATTCAATTTGAGAGCTTCCCCTTTTTTCCAGTGAAGTGCTACAGTGCATTTTATACACAGGCTGTTCTGTTGAAGGCTGTTTCATGTATTGCAAAGATGTGCAGCTGACCACTAGTCTCATTTGAAGATTTTATTTTTGCAGCTTGCACGGAAACTGCTTTATGAAACACATGGGTTTTTTGCCTCTCTCCTAATAGGAGTATAATATTCAAGGGGAAGTGTCACAGACATCTTTTCACT
Source organism: Agelaius tricolor (assembly GCF_023055355.1). Classification (NCBI taxonomy): domain Eukaryota; kingdom Metazoa; phylum Chordata; class Aves; order Passeriformes; family Icteridae; genus Agelaius; species Agelaius tricolor. The sequence goes on from NW_027269268.1 coordinate 20,371,034, forward strand.
AAAAATCCTTTCTTGGGATTTTTTCCCTTCTGAGAAGCTGAGGCCTCAGAAACAAAATGTAAAACAATGGTTATCTGCTGCTGTGGAATGCATCAGGTAGATTTTTTGATTGGCCCATCTTAGATGTTTATAATTAATGGCTAATCTAGGCTGAGCTATCTCGAACATAGTCTGAGAGAGCTGCCTTTTGTTATCATTCTTTTAGATTCTATTCTTAGCTAGCCTTCTGAGATGAACCTTTTCCTTCTATTCTTTTTAATATAGTTATAATGTAATATATCAAATAATATAGTTATAATGTAATAAATCAAGCCTTCTGAACATTCTCATCTCTTCCCTCACCTGAAGACCTCTGTGACCACTGTTACAGGGACGGGAAAGTCTCTCACTGTATTGTAGGTGTGGCACAGAGTCAGTGTGTGACAATATGTGAATGCCTTTGCTTGAATCTTTTGCTAAGGGGAAATTTTGGTGAGTACCCTACCACAGAAGGAGGCAAATCTGAAATGATATTGAAACTTTGACCAAAGATGTTCTTCTAGATAAAATTCCTCTTACTTTTTAACTCGATTGGCACTACTCTGTGACTTACTTTACCAACATCAGTAATTTGTTTCACTGAAGAGCTGTTGGTGTTAGTTAGTTTAATCACTATATCAATTTATATCTGAGTGCTATATCTGAAGGATCACAAACTGAAGCAGTTTCTGATCCTTCAGATATAAAAAGGGATACTACAAACTAACTTGGCGTAAGTACCACTTAATATTGATTTTGTTCAACCGCATTTTTTTCACTTTGTAACTGTTGTTCACACTTAATGGCTACTCACTTATACTGAGAAGACATGTAACAACATAATTTAAAAAGTCCCTACCCCTCAACCTAATCTCAAGATGTTGATATTTAATCAGTTTTGCTGATTGTTTTTTCATTCTAATGAGCTTTGCTTGAGTTGAGAGTTTGTTCTCTCTGTTTGTTGAAATTACATCACTGATCTGTAAAATGTTGTGGATTCTCAAGTGACTTATGTAAAATATACTTTCTACACACCAACAGCTGAGTATTACTGTTGTAGGAAGTGCTGGAGAGAGGAACCTTCATTTCAGCCTCATGATATAATCGTTCAGGTACACCCTTGAGCGACCAGTTGGAACTGAAAAGGTGAATCTTTTAAAGAGGCTTTGGTAGTGAAGTTTTTACATGTGATTTCAGTAACTTTAACATTTAGGTTGCAGTGCAGTCATTAAGGATCTAATTACTTACCTTCTAATTTAAAAATGCTCTCAAACCACTCTGGCCTATGGGTGATTCTAGTGAGTAAGTAGGCTTTGATGTGATACTGGGCAAAAAATTTGTGGACTAATAGGTCCCTGCTTTGGAAATGTTATAGTGTCTTTAGTGAATGAAAGAGAGTATTAAAAAGCTGGAGCCTCATCAATTTATGAAGGATTATAAATTATGGTAACAGGTGTGGGGGCTTGATAATCAAGGAAATCTTTCAGTTCCAAGTCCTAAGGAAGGTCGTGATGCCAGGGAAAATCTTTCAAAAGCCAAAGTAGTTGAAGTACTTCTCTTCTGAAAGCACCTCAGAAACTTCAGCATAAATTTTTGCTATTTATGAATGGCAAGACTGAAACTTCTTTTTACTGGGATTAAGGAAGTAATGCTAGGCATCATTCCAGGAGCAAGTCAGAAAAGTATTATGCCTTAGAGAAACAGCTTACTTTCCTGCTCCTTCTCTTATTTTAGGGCTGCAACATTATCAGTCTGTTTTCCTTTTCAAAACTGTCAGCTGTACACCAAAGAGCATTTTAAGGTGGGAGCTAGTCTATTTACTGGTGCCATAGTAGATGCATTTTGGAATTGGTTCCCTCTGTGCCAAGGACCTTTGAGGCTGGGATAGAATAGATGGGGAGTTGCTTTCTCCATGATTATTCTTCTTTTTGGCCAGGTAGGGAGAGGCACAGTCCTACTTTTAGCTGCTGGGGGGGATGAGGTGCAAGAAGATCTACTGGCCTCCAAGGGTCATGTTTAGCTTGGAACGGGCTCAATGCAGAGTTGAACGTTTAATTTTGGAGAAATAAAACAGGAAAGCAGTCTTTGAGAAACCAGAACACTTTCAATTCCAGAGGAAAGGATGTGAAAAGTTTACTCTAGAAAAATCAGGAATTTTTATTGATTTATTTACAAAAAGAGATTAATCTAGGAATGTTTTCCTTAGTAGTCATATTCAGTATATCTAATGAATTTTTGTCCAGTTCATACGATGTTTCCTTATATCTCCTTTATTAATTTGTGTCCCTTACCCAGGGGTACATTGGCTACTAGGGCAGAGAATATTGCTCTTGCTTTAGTCAGTTCAGAATTAGATGAGACCTGGAGTCTGGTAGTTCTGGTGACATATTGACCATGTTTGCTGCTAGTAAGTTTGAATTATTCTAATATTATTGCAGAAGAGCTAGCACGGCATTAATTACTGTCTCTAAGTCTTCAGAATCTGACTTGCTGACTCTAAATATGCAGTTATGGTAATAAAAACCATGGAATGATACTAGAAGCAGAAGAGCTGATGGAGTCTCTGTCCAGGGTGGCAGTTGCACAGCATCCCCAGCCTCTGTTCCCAGTTTGCAGTGATGTGGCCTTACTCCTTTCTGTTTTACTCTCCCTGAAGCTGTTGCTGAGCTGACTTGTTTGTGAACTGAGGAGCTACAGCATGAGTGTGCCAGGGACATGGGACATGGGATAGGGCATCTTTGTTGTGTGAGCCATGAACTGCTCTGCTGCTTCACCACAGCTTTTGGAGCAATGCTTTTAGTAAGAAACCTGTCAGGGATTCTCTAGATAACTCTGCTGTCCTAGAAGGATACAACTGAAACTAAGATGAATTGCTAATCTCTGAGTATTAAAATTCATAGCCTAGAAAGCTTTGTTGCCTCTTAAAGTTTAAGACCATGCAACTACATTCTGTTTTCCTCTCATTGGTGTAAATCTACCTTCATTTCACTGAAAGCCTAGCATGCAACTGGAAGAAAAAATCAGGCTGTTTAATGAGATGCAGTTGAAGAAATCCAGTGAGACAAACTAAGATGAATGAACATGTGGGAAGCAACTACAGTCAAAGTGAGTAATATGCTGCATTTTGAGAAATACAAACAAGTAGGAGGGTAGGAATAAAGTGCTTGCACAGAGTAAGCCAATTGCCTAGAGCTGGGTATCCAACAATAGTTAATTTGGGAGATGAAGTTACTGTCCCATTGCATTGCTTTCCTGAAAGAAATGAGGTAAAACTGGTCCAGCACTTTTGAACGGTAAGTCAGCAGCTGCATCATTATCATGAATGACCCTGCTCAGAACTTGTGGCTTTTCCTGAAACACTTCCTGAGTGTGGAGGGGAGAACAAAACAAAAAAAGCTCAACCAAACAGTAAAAAAACCACCTCAAACAAGCAGAAAGCAAAACCAAAACCAACAAATCAGGAGCAGAATTACTCATTCTCTTTTATGAATGCTTTGATTTTTTCTATTATTATGGAAATTTTTTTAGTGTTTGCATGATTATCTTACAAATATATACTCCAGAAAAGCATCTGAACTGGCATAGGGCAGTGTATCTTACATCTGTGTCTTCTAAAATGCAAAGTGGGGAGGTTGTGTAGGTGCAGTTTTTAAAGTATGTGTTGTTCTTTTTGTATTGCCTGTCATGTTACTAATAATAGGACAATGTGCTCTGTCAGCATGTTTCATTTACCATGTCACTATTAGCTTCCACAGAAGTCCTTAAGTGTTCTGAAACAATATGGGTTTGAATTTAATTGAGACAAGCCTAGTGCTGGATACTTCTGGAGGACATAGATCCCATTCCCCTTCTCTTGACAAGTTAGAGAATTTGTGTTGGGTGATATTTTTTACATCTTACTTTTTAAACCTGTATGGTATATCATCTTAGTTGATTCTCTTAATAAAAATTGCTGTAGTAGCATACAAAAGCAGCAAGCATCTCATGATGTAGAATAATTGTCTTTATATTGTCTGTAGGGGAGTGGTTGGATCCCTGCAAGTGGATCCTTGCAGGTGGGGTTCCCACTTATGTTCGTCAGGTAAAAGCATGTCTCTTGTGGTTAAATATTTTTTAGTTGCCACAAGTTGACTCTGCATCCTTTCCAGACCCTGACTCCTGCACAGTTATTAGCATGAGGGTGTTCACAGAAAAGGAATCTGTCCCCAGGGCTGTGTTGTGTTTGTCTGTAGAATATAGGTAATTATTTTCTTGCTCATACACTTATGTTTATACTCAAAGTACTCTTTAAGCTGCTTGTACTCCTGTGTCACTGTTTTTCATCTATCACCATTCTGTTTCCATTCACTAATCATCATTTATCTTCATGATGCATAGCATGGATAGATGACAAAAAGATTGAAAGTGTATCTTGGGTTTACAGAAAGAAGAAAAATATTTTTTCATTTTGATAAAAATACCACTGGCTTATTATGCTTATACTAGTATCTTTATATTTCAATTTTTATTTTGGTTTCTTGCTTATTAGGTTTGGAGAGAATCACTCACAGCTCATCCTATCTGTATGTGGTATTCAAGGACTTATGCACTTTTCATTAAACTGCATACATGATTTTGACTTGTGGATGATAGAGAATGAAAGGTGAAATGAAATGGCTACAGAGTTCTTAGAACTGAATAATTCCCCAACCAAGTTATGCAGTTACTTCAAGTGAAAAATTAACAACCTACTGTGCTTGGCATTTTAATAATGTGTAGTAAGCTGGTCCCATGTCTGGGGTTTTGTTTGTTTATTTGCTTTTTATTCTGTGGGGGATTTGTTGGATTTATTTTTTCATGTTTTGGCACATAAAGAATCGAGGACATTTATGGTGTAAGGTTTATTTAATGCATATATAATTGTTCAATTTTTTTTTTTAATAGAAAGATGTCTGCATATCAAACTGCAGTTTTTATGTTCAAGTTGTAGATATGGAGGACCTGATACACTTTTTAGGTATGGCACTTATGGGGTTTGAACATGAATTTAGAAATACCTGTTCAGTAAATCTGCCTCCATATCAAGTATGCAGCAGCTCAACTCCTGACAGCAGTGTGCATTGTTTTGGGTGTGTGTTGCTCTGTGTGCAGGGTGGTGGTGGGGATTTTAGCCCTGCTGTACAGTACAGAAGAGGCTGATTAGTGTTCTAATCACTGTAAGTCATATAAATCTATCTTTTGGTTTCCATTTTTGTCTTTCTTTACTTCATCTCATCGCCTTTTTCCTGGGGAAAAAAAAAGAAAGGTTGGTTTTGTTTTCTACATTAGTCCTGTATGCTGAGTCTGGGTGGGAGGTTTCTGTCAGAGGACACAGCAATGATAGTTCTTCATTGTGGAGGCTGGAGGGAAGGGGAAAAGGACATAGTTCATTGCACTAGGGAGTTGTTTGAGTTGTTTTGGTATGCAAAGTGGGAAAAGACTCTATTCCTTGTAAAGTCCTGGGCTTGAGGGAGTAATACTAAGCTTTGCTCTACCTCTTCAGTCTTCCGGCTGTGTATAAAAGCAGTTGCCAGGGTGAGAGAGGCCACTGGCTGAGCTAACCCTGGCAAAGGTTTCCATTCCCATCCTGGCTGACAAGGAGGGGAGAATGTGGAAGTAGGTTTTTTGGGTTTCTAGTAAAAATAAAAAAAGGTCTCAGTCCCTAGCTATAGTTAGAGTCTTCACTGTGGTTGTTTCCTGTGGATTTTGAGGAATCATTTGAACACATGGGATATTCTTGCAAATTGTATTTACCCAGATACTGCAACACCTCAAAAACAAACAAAACCTCGGTATCAGCTCTTAACTGATTTGTGTGAAGTTACTTGGTTCTTTGACAAAGTGCCCTGCAGGTCTAGGATTTTCATAGCGCGCTGGTTTGAGCCCAGGTAGAGTTAGTTTTCTCAATGTCGAGTATGAGGCTGTGTTTTGGATTTGTGCTGGACACACTGATGATAATAGAGATGTTTCTGTTATTGCTGAGCAGGATTTAGAGCCAAGGTCTTTTCTGCTTTTTGTACTGCCCTGCTGGTGAGGGGACATAATCTAGCCTCATGCAGAAACGTAGACTTAGTTTGTGAATGGTATCACATCTGTCTGATACATGAAGGACTCCTGTGGAGCTGAGTACTTTGTGTTGCTGCTACTTGAATTGCTCTGTAGAAAACAATTTGGATTCTGTTGTAGTGATGCTGAGCCAAACCTAATGAAATTCAGCCACAATTTTTGTGTTCTGTTGCTTTTTGGGTTCATCTACTCACTGTTGGCTTGAAAACAAAGCACAGGGTTTGTGTTCAGAATTAGTTGTGGTTTATGTAGCAGGACTGACTTTCCTAGTGTTCTCAGTTAAAAGCTTTAAAGATACAAGTTAGGAGAGAAAATTCAGCCTAAGTGGATTTAAAGGTTAGTGTTTGGATACCTCTATTAATTGCTTAGCGTTTCTTATCTAGAATTGTCAAGGCTTATCTCAGCCACTTTAGCTGAATACTCAATTGTCATGGAATCATTTCAAGTATTAGTGCACATTTTAAATTATTCCAACAACTAAGCAGATATCCCCTCAGGCTCCATTACAAATGTGCTTTAAGGTGCTGAATACTTGAAGGTGACTTCCTATTTCCAGCTTGCACTTCATCAGCAAGGTGATTTGTAACATGTAAATGTAATTGATAGCTCTGCCTGGAATCTGGAGGCTTTGCATAATTCTATTCCTTACTGCTAATTAGTCCACTAGTCAGTTGCTTCTCATACGATCCTTTATATTTTGACAGTCCTAGGAGCGGTATTCATCCTTCACAGACCTTTCTCTAAAACCAGCAGACATTCTGTTAAACTCACAATCTCAAATGGGATACATAGTGAAGACTCCAAACAGAGGTTCACAATCTAGATACTTCTGGCAGATGACCTGACTTCTGTGAGCAGTGAACCTTTAGGTGTTCTTCATCACACCTGTGCTCTCCAGCACCAATATTTGAGGTACCCTCACTGGTCTGGCTATTGTGTTCCATGAGGCTGCTTTCTAAAACTGCTTTTGGAACAGGGTCTCTGTACTTTCCAGACATTCTGTGGAGGATCAAGTCAGTTCTTGAACAATTCTTAATTAAAGTAACTTCCTTAAGAAAATCAGACTCTCGTTATGTAAGCAGTATTCTCTCTGGAGAAGAGCATGTTCCAAACACTTCCTTGTTTTGAAAATTCTGTCTCTGAAGATCAAATTCCACATCAGTCTCTGTTACAGTAATCTATTGGTTTGAGATTTGATTTGATTATTGCTAGTGCCATGAAAATATCTTTTAATATCTTAAAATGACTTTGTGGCATTTTAGTCCAAATGAAAAATAAGAGATGGGCGTATGCCAGACTTCCATAAAAATGTAGTAGAAGAAATTATTTAAAGCTTTCTCTTGCATTGACATACGTTGACAATCGGAGAGAACAGGAATTGGTTGGAGCTGGGCTGGGTTAATTTTGTGCCTGGATCTTCATGCTATGCTTCTTAGGGGATTTCTTTGCTATTTTGAATTCAAAGACAAATGTGAAAAAACATTATTTGTGTCCAACAAAAGAAGGGGCTCTAGCTGATAAAAATTAGGGAGAAATCCATCTGGTTGCAAGAGTTGACCTGAGCTGTCCTTTGTTTTCTCCACCTGTCATTGATTCTGCCATTGAATGTGATGAGGGGAAAATATCCATAGTGCAGGAAGTGCTTGAGGTTTCCAAGAACTTTAACTCAGGATGAGAACAGTGGCTTACACAAACCACTCAGATCCCTGCCATCATCTACGGCTTGAGGAAGTGGCAGACCATTATTCAAAGTATTGCAACCCTCTCCTCACCATAAATCTGTTGAAGAATAGCTGTGGTTCTGAGGGTGTGTCATAGTTATTTCTATTTTCTGTGCACTGGCTCTTGCAACTCCACAACATAGAATAATATTTTGACAATAAAAAATGCAAATTAAGCAAGTTTAATGACTATCCCAAAAATGTAATTTGGAATATAACTCAAATCTCAATTTGTTCTGGTCACAGTGGGTCTTCCTTATGTCCCATAAGTGAGATTATTGTTTGTGCTGCTTTGCACAGGGATGCAGATTTTAGATGAAGAATTTAAAGGTGTGTTGTTCTGTTTCAGGCTGGAGCCTTCCTCTATACCTCTCTGCTTTTCTTTTCTGAATACTGGTGCTGTTGTTTTTTTCCTAGCAATAAATACAGCTGTCTAACATTCGGTTTTTCAGCACATACTCTGCTCTTAATGAATGTGATCATTTACACAGTGTCACTGTAGTATTGGCATGCTAAATAATTTAGAGAGCTGTGGCAGGTAGATAGCTCTGTGGTGTCTATGTTACTATGGCAATACATTTGCTTAATGTAAATATTAGTCATTCTGACCGTATGAATCTCAGAGCTTCTGACATTATTAGCTGTGTCTGGGAGGTGGGAGTCTGCATATCTGAAAGAAAAGTTGTTCTGGCAACATTAATAGTTTAAAGATTACTTTCTTTTTCATAATTCCTTCTGCTTTGTGACTGAGCTGCATAATCTATTGATTGTAATGAACAGAGCAGAACATTTCTCCCATTTCTTTATCATGGTTGTAATGCAGCTCTGTTATAAAGAAATATATAACTATATTCTGATCCTCCAAAAATTCAGCTGACTGAAATGATAGGAAATAGATCTTGTGGTCCATGAACTTTGCTCCTGATTGCACAGTCAAGGCAGTTTAGGAGCACAAGAAATAAAATCAAACTTGGAAGAAACATTTCAGGGGTATCAGACTGAGTTCCCTGACTTGAAGTTAAGCCTGAGGCTTTTCTATTCCCTCTCTGGGTACCAACAGCTCTGGAATTACTTAAGAAACACCCAGTTTGTTTGAAAATTAATGCAGAAATGATATGTTAATTAAGTTTGTTTCTTAAATAGTTTTTTAGATTTTTAGTCCATTTTTATGAATCATTTACAGGGAAAATGAACTACCTTCTGCAAAATCTTCTCTTTATTGCCAACTTATTCCTGGTTCTATGAACTGTTCTTTGTTGTGATCTGCTAGCACCTTTGAGGCATCAAATAGAAGTGCAGAAAGAATTAGATCACAATTGATAATCTAGGTAAAAGCTCAGTCACTTCAAGCCATGAATACTGAATATAAACTGGTAGTATTTCTAACATTTTATGAACTTTTTGAAACCTCGCTGTGTTAAACTGCTAAGCTTAAGATCAGTTTTAAAAAGATTTGTCAGGAATGTGCTGCCCTTTCCCTGTGTTTAGAATAGTCCCCACCCTTCCTGCCAAACATCTGTAATGCACTAAAAGAAAGCATGGTAAGCAGTGAATGATGTCTTTAATTATTTGTAGGGTGGATTATACTGGAGGTTTCTGTGTGCTGCAGTCTGACACCAGAGCTCAGCCTCTATCTGTGTTTGGCCCATTATCTGTCAAAGAAGGAAATAATTAAAAAAATAATAGCCGCCAAGCAAAGTCTTCTAGTTTCTTTGAATTTTGCAGAAGAGATTTTACTGGACTTGTAAAAGTGTTCTTTACTTTTTCTGTCCCTGAGATGATAAAACTTTCACTGTCAGTGCTTGCACATAAGCAAAACTCCTTACTGGACAAGAATACAAGCTAGAGTTATTACTTGCCTTTCTATGGCACTGATGCTCACAAATACTAGTCTGGAGCTGAAGTTAACCTAGGAAAATTAATTATTTACCACGTATCTTTTCCTGACAAGCCTGCCTGTGGGAATACTGTGCTGTTGGCTGTCCCTTCTTTAAAAATATAGTATGCTTTAGGTGTATCTGTTGATTGTAGATGCAGAGAAGTATTGAAACATTCAGAATGCCTACCAAGTATTAGCATAGTTGCAATAGTAATTGGAGGAGCTTCTCTGATTATGCTTTTAGTAAACAAACCATACTCATAAAATGGTTTGGGAAAAGCCACATCCAGTACAATGTACTGGAGGAAAAAGACTGCAGAAGCACTTTCTGCTCTCTGGGAAGAACCTGTGTAGAATGAGTTGCTCCTGTGGCATCAGGCTGGCAGGGTTTTCCCTTAGGGAAAGAGACTTGATGGTTCTGTGTTTTAAAAGTCACAAGTATCCATTTTCAGGACACATTTCTGTGAGGGATACTTTGAGCCCTCAACAAGCAATCTTTTCTAGGTTTGGCTTCAGGGGTGTGCAGTAGGACCCACGAGAAAAGCATGGCAGAGTGGGAGGGAGGGGACAGGGTGTCTGTTCCCTTGGCATAACTCATACTGAAGGGCTCTGGTGGAGGCTCATGTGGCTTGGTGAGCTTGTGGCATCTCGAATCTACCATTAAAGGAGACTGCTCCTTTTTTTGTTTGTTTGTTTGTTTTTTCCAGCTGCAGCACAGGCTTGGGGTGCTGGGCAGTACTCTCTGCTTCCTGCAAGCAGGGATGCAGTGGAATGCTCCACAGAAAGCTGTATACTAAATCTTTTCTTTCTGACCTCCATAGCATTTCTTTGCTTCTACTGCTGAAATATAGCATACCTGTATTTTAAAGCTGGGCTGAGGAAAGTGGAATGGATTGTGTTACAAGCTAAATGTTTAAATCGGGTGATAAATTGAAAGGAACAAAAGTGTGTTCAGAAAAGCAGTTGCATTTAATGTTTCACACATGATTTGCTCAGCCAGTTCCTTTTACTGTCACAGTGCAAGTGCCTTTTCACTTTTCCCCACAGAAGAGGAAAATCTAATTGTTCTGCAGTGCCATTTTTACGTGTGTAATGGATGCCTGCTTTTGAGTATTACCTTACAAATAAAAAGTGGAGATTTTATCTGTAGTGTTTTTATGCTTTTTGTTGTCATTCTTTATATTCTACTTTGAAAAGGTAATGATGGCTGTTGTGCAGTCCTGCATATGACTCTCCTAGAGGAAGGAGAGCTGGCACCACTCTTGTGTTGGGATGGGGAGATCCCAGAGGATCTGTGTATCTCAAGCTTGTGCTGACTGTAAATTGTTATTGGACTGGCACATGTGAGTCCCCACACTGGATACTGTTGATCCATGGATATCTGGCACTTAATTATCTCATCTCATCTTCTTTCCATTGCTGTCACAGGACAAATACATGGTGGAGATTAAAAGGTAAAGAATATTGTGGTCCTTGTCCTCTTACGTTATCCTTAAAAATAATTGTTGTCCATTTAAGTGCTTAAATAGATGTGGCATAAAAATACATAGGCTAGTGTAAGGTCTAAAGTGTATTTCCAGTATCCTTTCCAGTAAATGGATGTGTTTTTATAGTTATATTTGTAGTTTTAACAGAAGATGGTGGAAAAGGGGGAGAAAAAACCAACAGGTATGGTTTCCAGAGTTTTGTTGTTAATTTTGTTAATATCTCAGTGCTTTCTTTTTGTGTTAAGGATTAGAGAGTATATGTCCAGTGTAACTTAATATATTGTAAATACAAAAATAAAAAAAATTTGTCACTTAATCCTTGCTGTTACTGCAGTAAGACAGACAGACACTGTTGAAATCATAGTAATCGGTGATGTTTATGTTGATGTTGCTTCTTCTAACATATATTGTTAGAAGAACAGGACTTTGGGTTCTCAGAAGGATCAGGAAAAAGGCACAGAAGGTGTGTGCTTTCTCTCAGCATGACCTCAACAGGTGCTTATTTCCAGGTGCAGAACGCTTACTGCAGGGCTACAGTAATACTAAAGGATGTGATTCTAACATCCTGCTTGGTTATTATAGTTTAATGCCACTCAGCATTATAATTAGCTTTACTAGACATTAATAAGTGGGTTTAATATTCAAACCATGGTGTTGGAGTTAAGTGTGCCAATGAACCTTATCAGTGGAGCAAAATGTAAATTTTAACTCATTTATCTCATTAGCCTTTAATAAGGCTGTGCTTCACAAATCAGGGCTGCATCATCTGCCGATTATACCCTCTGATCTGCTAAGCAAAATAGCAATCTAATAATAGCCATACATTGCATGAAATTCTCCCACTGGTGTTCTGAAACACTTCATTTATTTTTTTCTTTTCATTTAGGGGGCCTTGATTGTGTCTTATCTCTTCTGCACAATGCCAAAATATAGAAATGAATGTAAGATGAGAATTCATTACTTGTAGGCTCTGGATTTAGAAGTGTTTTGCAAAATAGGAATTTGTGATGGGCCCTAAGTCTAAATGTGTAGTCTGTAACTCTAAGAGTGTGGTGCATAGGGATTCTGAGAGTTTCTGGGACAGGTAAATGGCCAGACAGTCAACTGAATAATATTGACTTGCTGCTTTAATAATAATCAGAGCTCTCCAAAAGTCTGTGGCCCTTGTATTAAGAGAGAAACTGAGCTGAGTAATTTGCCTCAGGTCCATGTAAAAGGAAAGAGAATTGGAGGAGAAAAGTAAAGGAGTAAAGTCTCGCGGCTTGAGCTCTTGTATGCAAGCAGATTTGCAGCTCATGATGATTGTTGTGTGCCCTGCATATTATTCAGAGCAAGTAAAAAAAACTTGAACACATTTGGAGTAATTATTCTAGCAAGTCCAGTTTTGATGCTTTTCCCCAGCAAGTTGATCATATAGCATTGTCTAAGTCTAAAGAAACTTGTTCAATTATTCTAAAAACTTTTCAGCTTTGAAGGTTTCTCAATAAATGTTGGTAAGATTCACTGACTGGGAGTGAGCAGGGGTGATTCTGGTGTCTGAGGCAACAAAACTCAGTCATTCCACATGTAAGCTGATTTGGTTCAGGTTTGCTTCCATGTGACCTTTTATTTCAAAAAATTTATACTAGCATTCTCAGGTTGAATTTTTTAATGTTTGCATCTCTTTCTAGAGCAACATAAAGCAGTATTTCAGATACATATGGTCTGTCATGACAGAATCTGTTTAAATGGTTGCTAGGGTGCAAGGGGAGTCTCTTTTCTTACCATAGTGTGTTAAACTGATATTTAAATCTCTTTGTAGTGTGCTGAGGGATGCTAGCAGTGTATTTTAATAGCAACAGCTGCTGCCCTCACAGGGGCACAGAGCCTGTTGACTACTTTTGGGCGTAGATGGAGTATGCTAGCAGTCATCCTTCACAGTGCTGTGTTGTAATTCTGTGTTGATCTTAGTGATGGTCAGGTGATAGGTACATACATTGTCACACAGAAAACTCAGCTTTTCCCCCTATCTAGAGAAAACCACGGATTTGTCTCCCAGTCCTACTGAGTTAGAGAATGGAGGGGCATTGCCACAACCTCACTTGTACACATGGAATCCAGTGGTTTTAATTTTTAAGTGTTGGCAACTTTGAGGACTGATTCTTTCCAATTAGGCTGATTGTTGCAGTATCCATAATTGCAGCTGTATGTGCCTTTGGTACTCCTGAAGAGAGGCTTTCATAGGATCATAGAATGGCTTAGGTTGGAAGGAACATGAAAGATTATCCGGTTTCAGTCCTGCCACCATGGGCAGGGACACTTTTCAGTAGACAAGGCTGCTCAGGGCCCCATCTAACTTGGCCATGAATACTTCAGGGACTGGGCATCCACCACTTCTCTGGGCAGCCTGTTCCACTGTCTCACTACCCTCTGAGTAAAGAACTTCTTCCTATCACCTAATCTAAACCTCCTCCTCTTGTAGTTCAACAACATTTCCTCTTGTCCTATCACTGTCTGTCCATGTTAAAAATTGCTCTCCCTCCTTTTTGTAAGGCTCCTTAAAGTACTGGAAAGCTTTAGTGAGGTCTCCATGGAGCCTTCTCTTTGCTGAAAAACCCGAGCTGTCTTGGGCTGTCTTTGTAGGAGAGGTACTCCAGCCTTCAGGTCATCTTTGTGGCCCTCCTGTGGACTTGCCCTAACCGGTCCACGTCTCTTGTGCTGAGGTCTGCAGACCTGGGAGCAGTATTCCAGGTGTGGTCTCACAAGGGTAGGGTTTTCTTCTATCCTTCATTAATTTGTCATTAGTCATATATATTTGGTTTTGTGCTGACTTACTAGGAACACCATTTATTTTCAGTTAGTTTTCTCAGCACTTGGTTGTATGCAAATGCTTCATAAAGTGACCGGAGGCCTTCCTGGGATATTCTGTTACTCTCAGGACTGAGGGTAATGTCTTTCAGAGTGAAAGTCTGCTTGAGAACAGCAGGGATGTCTGAAGTTCCTGACAGTTCTGAAACAGCAGGGATGGGCTTTATTAATGCAGTGGTTGTGGCATGAATCACTGTGCAGGTGTAATGTTACCTGTGGGGCAAGGTGAAGATAAAACAGAACAGAGATGGCAGTGTGTGTGGTGACAGTAGAAATACTGTGAGTTTTGTTTTAGCAGAGGGATAGCTGGTGAATGATGTAACAGCTTTGCATATTCTAAAGTATTTCATAACTGATGCATCAAAACAAAAATTTGGTTTGACATATGCTTTCTACAATTCAGAGATTGGAAAAATAATCATAAATTTTTTAATTCAGTGTCAAGAACCATGTCCTCAGGAAAAAAATCGGAGGTCTCACTTCCAAATGTGCTGTGGTTACAGCTGACAGCTGTTCAAGGTCTGTGAATACAAACAGACTTTCTCCTGCCTCTTTGAACTGCTTCTGTCTTCAGCTTGGGAGCTCTCTGAGGACTGGTATGTCAGATCTGACAGGATACTGTAGCTTCTGCAGCTCTGACAGCCTTACGCAGAAGGACAGAAGTGCAGGTGAGAAGCTGCAGGGTTCCCCAGGACACACACAGACACTCCCCACTTTCCGAACTGTGCAGGCAGGAATGAACAGCCTGGTGATGGGTGGAACCTCTGCTTTCCCACGCCAGTGGAAGCCTCCATAGGTGTTACCAAATTAGATGGGAGAGGCTGTGGTTTGACTTTTGGTTATCTGTGCTGAGAAGCATTCCTGCTGGGGCTGACATCCAACTCTCTTATTTACTAGGCTTTCAGTATTGATCATTCCAAGTGTTAAAAAGTTTAAATGGTAATTAGATTGTATTTTTACTTGAATCTGATACTTGCTTCACCTTTTAGTAGATACATTTGTGAGGTTCTGTGTTTTTCTGAGCACTCCTTTTATAAGATGAATAGTTTTCATTTGCAATTTGTTAGGTTATTTGCCTTCTTGTACTCTCCAGGGTGTGACAGTTGCTAGTTTATCTGCATTCCTTCCTGGACTAGAAAGACACCTGTATTTCTGTTTGTGTTTTCTCAAAGGTTCAAAGGCAAGACTGAAAAAAAAATTATACAGAATTGTTATCTAAGTGTCACATTGCCTCAACAATTTTTTTTATTGTTCTCTGATTGTTTATCAGTTTCTTTTTTTTTTTTGCATGCTGGCAACATGTCTGAGACAGGTGTTGTATGGACTGTATATGTTTAATTTTTGGCCGATGCATTTATATGTTTCATTATCCAGGGAAGGGCATTCACGGGAATGGGACATGCTGTAATGATTCAGTTTTCAGTTGCAGAAGACTAGGTGGTGTAAGAGTGTAAAATATTTTCATAGTAGAGTAGCCTTATGTGAGGAGATCAGAGACGGAGAATTAATTTGCACTCTGTGTAATGAAAAACTAAACATTGTTTACATGACACAAATAATTTTGTTCCTAGGAAAGTTGGAGAAGCTTCAAGGGAAAAACATCTACCACCTGTATAAAATGCAATGTAACTAAATGGAAATAAAAATATAAATAACATGTAGATTTTTCTTTGATCTAGCTTGTTATGCACTAAACATCATAAAAATGCCAACACTCAATTTTGGATTTTCTTGTTTACTACCCTATATATTAAAAGCAAAAAATTTAACCTACATACAGGAATCTATAGTCTGCCAAAGTCCACCCACCATGCAAATCTGTACTAATACTTTTAAATAAGAGTGTCACTGCAGGGGGAGAGGCTGTTTTTCCATGGAACTGTGCTTACAGATGTTTTATTTTATTGAAGTTCTTGACTTTGTTATAGGAATTAATATAACATGAATCTTCAATTTCTGCTTGTCTGCTCTGAGTTGGAATGGAAAGGAAGAGGGAGAGCTGTGTTTCTGTGCAGTTTCCTATGACATGAATACCTGGAGTTTTGTGCATTGAGAATGGGGAGCTGGAGAGGTAGGATAGGGTTTTGTAAGGAAATGTTCATTTTGCAATTTTTTACCCCCTTTTATTCTTCCACCCCTTTGTTCTTCAGTGTACAGTGAGATACAATGATTTGTGTGTCTTATCTTAAACACTAATGTTTATTCAGTGGTTTTGCCCAAGTTTGAAAATTGCAAATCAAAAAGAATTTTGCAGGGGGCTTTCTCTGTGTCAGAGTTGAACATAATTTAGGACAAAGGAAGTTCACTAGCTTTTAAAGCTTTCTTCAAGCTAAATTGGAAATGTCTGATGCAAACAATACTGATTCAAGAGTTCTTTAGTTTCTATCTTTCTTTTAATTCTTTTAAAGAAGGAAAGAAAGCTGACAAAAATACATTTATGTTTAAAAGTATCAATCCACTAAATGTAACATTTTGCCACAAGGCCTACCTAGAATGAGGAGATAGATGTACATAGAGCGAGATAAGAAAATAACCTTTCAGTCATTAAGTTGACTAAGTTTGAGGGGTAATTTGTGTTGGGCTTCTGCCATCCTACAGTGCACTGAAACAGCTGTCCTGAAGCTCTGTAACAAGACACTTTTGCTCATTCTCTTTGTTCATTAGTTCATCATGTCACTAACATACTATCATTTCAGAGTGTAGGAAGTAATGTTGACTTGGGGGATAAGTAGCTTGGGGTGGTAATTATCTCTAAAATGAGTGTTTTCAGTAACTGTGTACAGAAGATAAATGACAGATTCAAGTTATCTAGTCAATTATTATAGTCCATGTACTATAATGAACATATTGAGAGGTATAGAAGGGTTTTACTATGTTATAGCTACTTAAATTTACCTAGAGGTATAAACTGATTTTTTCCAGGAAAAAGAGAACTTTGTATTGTGAATGAAGTTTTGGGAGGAGAAATAAATATGCTTATAGATTATGTCAACAACTATGCAATAACCATTCTATACCTAGCAGCTTTGATTTTATGGAATATTCTGTCCTTTTCTGGTGCTTTTAGTTTGAAAGAGAAACATGAAGAGAAGTGTCATGTGCATGAGAGCAAGAGAGCAATTCTGTCTGCAGAGTGGAAGTTCTTTTCTCACTGCAAACTTGGCAACAATCCTTTTGGGAAGCATGTTGTTTGGTTTCTTTGGTCAAATAATCATGGTACTCTTAATGGTGTTTTACTGCTGATTCTTGTGTTATGACTATATTTAGAACTTGCAGGACCAACCCAGAGTGTGGAAATGAAAAAAAATAAATTGTGGCTTCTTTATCACAAAACACAGAATGTTTAGAATATATGTGTATTTGCATTTTATTGTGATTAATGCTGAAAGCACACACGTCTTCTTTAATGCCACTCTGTACACTTGAGAACATTATTCTTGGACTTCTTATGCTTATTATAATGAGTAATTTGACATGTTGTACAAATCACTTGAAAAATCGTCTTACATATTATTGCTATAGTCATAAAATATATAGCTTAATCTTGTTTTCTGTAATCTACATATGATAATTACAGGTATATTGATAACATTTTTCTAGACCATCTTTCTCTTGGGAAGGTAGTAATTCCTGTTCTGTATGCTACTGTTCTGAAAATAGTTTTAAATCTTCAGAGTATAGAGTCTTCTACTGCTTTGCTGGTCTCATTCATCTTTCTGTCAGGAAGGCTTTCTAGAAAGGCAACTTAATAATTTCCTATGAATTTATTTTATACTTTTAGCTACAGAAACTGTTTTAACTTTCTCAAAAACAATCTAAACAACAAAAAATGTTTCATCACTTCAGCAAACACATGGTTTCTCTAAATTATGAGCATGTTGGAGCTGGGTTTGTCTGTCACACAGGTGTCAGAATTATCTTGGAAAGCAAAATTGATGTGCAGAGTGCATGGGCCACTTTGATTTCTTCCTTCCACTAGCATAATCAGAACATAAAGTAGGTTTTGTCAAATATCTGCTTTCTGATGTGTCGCTACCTCCCATTCCTGGATAGTGATGAATTTTGAAATAAACCCTGTACATATTCTCAGTAAAGATGAAGACTTTGGCAACAACTTTTTAGCAATAATTCATTTCAATTATAACAAAAAGTTACTAGTCTAGACATAGCATGGGATATTTGTAATTCACTATATGTGAAATAATGGAAAGTAGATTCTTTCACTCAGTGACGTGTGCTGTGCCCTCTGGAGTTGTGTTGTTTCTCTTCGAAACTTCGTATGGAAACATTTGCAGTACAAAGTTTTAAACTGAGGTTTGTTTTGCTTCTAATGGCTGTCTCACACAGTACAACACCAAACACTTTGGTCTGTGGGCTTTGGACGTTTTTATGACTTGGTTTTGTGTGGAAGCAGTCTTTTCTGGGGTCATCAATTTTGTTGGTGATGTGGGAATGAACCAGCAAAGCTAAAGCCTTTGAACTGATTTCAGTTCAATGACATCTGCATTCTTTAGTGTGTAGGTAGAAAAGAGCTTTTCTGAACTGCTATTTTAAAGGCCTTTTTTTAAAGTTCAGTTTTGATATCCTTTTGTTTAGTAGCAGACTATACACCTCAGTCATACTGTGCCATAATGCTATTGGGAATAGAGAGGTATCTATTTTGGATTTTAAGAACCCTAGCTGCTATTTTATTATTATGTTTCTAACCAATGTAATCTGTGTTTTGAACCACTAATTGTTACTGAATTGTTGCCTTTCTGTAGTAGGCTAAATGTGAGGACATAAAATACAACAGAGAAACAGGTTTATTATATTCTTTATCTCTTATAAAAAGGATCAAGTCATACCATTAGAATAACAACCATATTTTTTTCTTTCTCTAGCTTCAGAATTATGACCTAGGGATATGAATATGTAGTTCATTCCTCCTGGGACTTTGCAAACATAGCTTCAGTAATTGTATGCTCTCAAGTTCCAGTGAAATTGCCTATGTGCAAATGAGTGTGGTAGATGAACATACCCTGTGGTGTAACAGGTAAATCAGGCCTTTCCTGAGCAGGTCAAGGTCTCTGTCAAGTATTCTATGTTGCTTAATTCCTGTTTTCCTGAGTAGTCAGTGCCATTTCTCTGCTTTGGTAACATGACCTTTGATGAACCATCTTTGCGGGTACACTGTGTGTAATTTCAGCCTAACCCATCAATGCATTTTGGACCATACTGCCTAACTGGCATCTCTCTTCTTTCATTTTGGCTGCCCCATGCAGTGCAGGAGTCTCTGAGGGCCCAGCTGTGTCCCAGGGCATAGGCTGCCAGCAGGAACTGATCCTGTTGCTTGCCCTTGAAGCAAGTCTGTTTATGCCACTGCTGGGCTGGGGCTGTCAGCTGGGCCTTGGGGTGTCACTGCTGCTTGCTTG
This sequence comes from Agelaius tricolor, assembly GCF_023055355.1. Classification (NCBI taxonomy): domain Eukaryota; kingdom Metazoa; phylum Chordata; class Aves; order Passeriformes; family Icteridae; genus Agelaius; species Agelaius tricolor. Next base: position 20,390,484 of record NW_027269268.1, read on the forward strand.
CTTGCTGTGTAGCTCCCCAGACATTTGATAAAAGATGAATTGTGGTTTTTAACAGAAGCAGGCTGACTGTAGAGGGGACAGGAAGATTTTTTGTCTCATTATAAAACACACTGTGTGTAGTTTCTCTCATGAGGGAGATCGTTAGGCAGTCTCTGTGGGGACAAGGCAGAAGACATTCTTACTTTCATGTTAGCAGGTTGGCTTAAATTGTGCTTGATGAGAACAGATTGATACTTTGATTAACTACATTGCTTTAAAATTTGTGGTGTCTTGTTCTCTGTTAGGCTTTTAAGCAGATAGCTTTATCAGTGTAAAACATCTTGTCCCACCTACTCATGGAAGGCTTAGCATGTTTGCAAATACTGGGTAGAAAAGCTGGATTGAAGAAGGCTGCCTAGATGTGAAATGCTTGCTTGAGGTACACAAACGACATGAGAAATTGGGGCTGCAGCACTGAAATATGAAAGGACAAGGCAGATAATTGTTCACATAGTTTAAATGATTCCTCTAGTAATCTGCTTCATCTTTCTTGCTAGTAGAGCTTCTGAAGGTGAGTAGGACTTCATGAAAATGAGGATTCCTTGATGCAGTGACTTTTAACCAGTGACAGTTTTGCAGTTGCCTATGTCAGACCTACTGTTCTCCAGTGAACAACCTGTAATCCTTCTGCACTCTTGTGGTGATTGTACAGGGTCATTAAGGGTGGGATGTGACTGTTCTTCACAGGCTTTGCTTCTGTAGCAAAACTTTTGTCATAACACTATGAAGAATCCTTTTCTGTAAAACGATTGATGTCTTCTGTTGTTTGTTAATAAGATTTAAACTCTCTCCCTGATTATAGTCCCTAAAGAAAATCTGACTAATTTGTGCAGAAGGCTTTCTTTTCAGTCAAAAGTAAACAAATCCTGAACCAGGTCCCTTTTAAATTGAAACTAAGTTGAGGCATGCTAAAATTTTTCTCCCAACCTTCCCTCATCTCTTAGCAGAGACTGCAGAGGTGTGATTGCATAGCTATGAGCAAGAGCGTGTAAATTCCCTCTGCTTTTTTGAAGTGGTCTAATTTCAAGCCCCTTTATGCTATACTGATCCATGAAAAGGTTTTGATATGTGCTGTTTCTTTCACTGCCACCAAGGCTTCTCTGTTGCCTCTTGTGCACCTGGACTGACAGGGCAGAAAGCTTTGGCCTGTAGAGAACAAAAGTGCAGTATCTGATAAGAGAGGTTCACTTGTGTTTGTGAATTGTTGAGCATGGCATCTTAATGTCTCAACAGAAGACAACCATGATAAATTGCATAGCCTTGCAGCATATTTTATACTTTCTTTACTGTGTTACTGTATTAGGCTTTGTATCTTTTTTCTTTGTTATGCATTGCCTGGGAAACCCCAATCCTGCAAACTTTTGGTTTTTTTTTTTTGTTGTTTTTGTTTTTGTTTTTTTTTTGTGGTTTTTTTTTGTTGTTGTTTGTTTGTTTTGTTTTTTTTTTAATGCAAAAGTGAAGTTTTTGAAGAGAGACACTGCACTGTGAGAAGACTTCACAAGGGATTCTCTGCTAGGCTGTTCCTCCTAGTGTAGTTTGCAGTAAAATATGTACTTGTTTTGATTGAGGTGTTGAGCCCTGTAATCAGCTGTGTGAAAAGAGCTGATGGCTTCCAGGCTTCTGAAGGAAAACAGCATAGATATTCTCCCATGAGCCCAATGACTGAATCTTGTGCACTGTTGCCTTTCTTCAACTGTAAATAGGCTGAGCTGTACTAAAGCTTTTTGAAATAGCTCTAGAAGGCATATGTAAGTGGGCTTGATCTTGTGATAGGGTTAAACAACTGCTAGATAAGATATGAAAGATTTGCCTGCTAGGAAGGTTCTGTTAATGTATGGCCGAGTCCAAGTATTAAACTGAGCAGAGGCTTTTGGAAGTAGAATTTTGACTGGACTGCATGAGAGGTATATTCACACTTGTCAGGGTTATCAAATGGTAGAGTAATAACTTGATCAGGATTTGGCAGAGACAAAAAGCTAAATTATTGTAAAATTTTAATAATGAGCTGAATAAAATAAATGGATACTTTTGTTCTTAGTTCACTTCTTTTGTCCCTGAGTTCACTTCTGCTTTTTCTTCCCATGAATTGGTGTTTTTTAAATTAATTTACTTCCTCACCTTTGGACTCATTCTGCTCAGGTTATTTGTCATATTTAATTGAAGCGGGATTTAATTCACAGGGAACTATGGGATGTTACATTTAGTGCTGCACATTTGGTCTTGCAATATAATCAAGAAAACCTAATACAGTAACAAGATCTGCTTACAATGAATGTAGTCTGTCTGCTTCTGGTGTAACTACAGCATGTTGTTAGATTGAAATGTATCTTACAAGATACTCTCTCATCCAATTCAATTACCTTTTAAAAATAGGGATGCTGTTTTAGGACCTATTCTGTGACCACTTAAGTTGTCAAAAGCTTTTTGAAACACTATTACAGAGTTTGAAGTCTTTAAAGCCTACACAATATATTGGTGTTTTGTATTACTAAGGAAATCCCAGCATCCCAAGACACTTTTGAAACTGGAAATATTTTCTTCCTTATGGGAATTGAATTGAACATAGAAATATTATTGCACATTTCAGTCTGCAATGCTGTCTTGTTATTTTTAGGTTTGTGGTTTTCTGAACCCTAACCCTAGGTGTGACCTAAACCAAACCATAGGCACAGCAGTAACACCAGCCTTGGGCAGAGCTGGTGGCCAGCAGAAAGATGTGGAGGGAGCCATGTTGTAGTAGTCCTGTGTTTCCCCTTGACATGCCATTTTTGTCTGCTATCTGCTTGAACTGTCTGCATCTGGAAAGTCTTACAGCACTGATTTTTGTCAGAATTTGTGAAGATAGCCATAATCTCCTTTGTTATTGTTTTTATCACAAATACTGAAGACTGATGTGAAGTTTCTGATCCTGTGCTGCTAATGGAATTTGTAATGTGTAGATGTGTAATATTAGTTTCAGTTAAATTCTTAAACAACATGTGATGGCTACATTGAAACAACTTCGAAGTTGTCAAATGAAGGAACTCATAAATTGCCTCTGCTTTGTTAATTAACTTCTCTTACTTCACCTTCTGATACCATCTTTAATTACATTGTCATATTAGTTTTTCCAAAGCTGCTTGCTTCATGCACGGTAGAGATCTGCTAAAAGGTTGTAAACTGAAGGACACTTTTGCCTGGAGGAGTCTGCTGGACTTCTACAGACGTGGAAAGATTTCTGTTTGCAGGAGATGCTGGCAAAGAGGAACTGGCAGGAAGTGGGCAGGTGATCTAAAGTATATGTCAGTTAAATATTCCTTGGATTAGGCATTAGGTATTAGGCAAAGTACTTAGAGCAGACTTTTTCTAAATGGTGTGTAAGTATGCATTGTGTTTTCCCAGTGTTTCTTGTTAGAAATGTTGAGTGCTCAGAGTTGCAAACACATTGCCAGAAGGTGTGCATTTAAGGTATAGTGGTATCATTACTTAAGGAAGTCATGATAAAAGCACCCAGATCCTGGGTCTTGGGTTCTCAAATCCACTTGCTGCTTTGATCTCTGATTATTTTTGTGTGTGAGTTGTAGTTTTTTGTTTTGTCTTGCTTTGTTTTGTTTTCTCTCTGCAGGAGCATCAGTAATGTAGAAATAGTACTACAATTCATTTTCACAGGACTGTTTTACAAGTAGCAGTGTACTGGCAGGTGCCTTTAAGTAAATGAGTACATGAGCTAGTTCTTACTGGTTGTGCACAGTCCTCTCCACTGCATCTGGTTCCAGGTGGTTTATAATCTGGAGAGTAGCTTGTGCCATTTCATTCTGGAAGTGGTGTCACCCAAACAGATAAGGTGTGCAGGATTTATGCTGGTTGTGCTGACTTCTCCACACATGGAACATGTTATCTGCAAAAAAGATGGGCTAGATTGTGTTACTTGTATTGTGTGAGAGTGCGTAGCAAATGCACAGGAAATAAATACATTGTAAATGCTGAAAGAAGCAAGGTTAAGATGGAGATTGAATCTTGAATATATGAAAATATGTGTATATATATACACAGTGAAGTGCATAACCTACTTGCTTGCTTCAGAAATCTTAACAGTTGTACCCTTTATATTTTTGAACTCTTTTAAAATGGCAAAAGTCACTGCTACTTTTGGGACAGGCTGGATGTTTTCCTGTGCTAGCAGTTTCAAGAATATAAATAGAGCACATGTACAGGGAGCAGACATGTCCACTACAGAGAAAATATTTTCATCTTTTAAAATATGAACAGAGAAATCCCTTCTATGCTGGCAAAGAATTGCTGTGTGGGATTTGGCAGCTTGTGCTACAAAAAAATTCTGTTTGTTGTTGGGCGCTTCGGGTTGGGCTTTTTTTTGCTATGGTCCCAAAGTGAAATAAATTAAATGCCTAGTTGGTTTGCAAAAAAGAGAATAAAGATGTAAAGTTTATTAAAAAAAAGGAAGTGTGTGTGGTGGGGGGGGAGCTCTGTGGCTTAGATACTGGTGTGTAAGGGAATAGTACTGTGTTCTCTTAAGTCTCTCAAATATCTGCAAGATATCAATCTTTGTTTCATTTTAACTTTCCCCTGCAGGTGTGCAACTGCTTTGATACTCATATATCTAGGATATTAAATAATGGATGAATTGAATGTTTCAATGTTTTATCCTATTCTCATAGTCCTTTAATATGACATCTCAATTTATTTGGCTTTGAATACATTAAGGTTTTATCTTTCATGTTGTTTGGTTTTGTTTACTTTGGTATTGATAGAGATACACCCTTCTATGTGAATATGGTGCTCTGCAGATGTTTTTTCAACTGTTTATGATATGGTTTCTGGCAGAATGCTTCTAAGAATTTGTAGTTCTATTACTGGAAGTTATTTTAAAAAATAGAGAAATAACATCTACTTTTTTTACCTGTGCAGTTTATTCAACATTAGTTACTAAGTAACTCTGAACAGACATGGTCAGATTGCAAAAGCGCCATAATGAGAAACTAAAAATGCAGTGATCTGCATAAAGTGATTATTGCATAAACTTCTGTTGGGCTTATTTATTTCAGTAGCACCTTATTACAGTCACTGATCTCAAAAGTTTGAGCATTATAAGCTATTATCATGAGAAAAAGTATGATCCCATATAACATACTTTAAAAAATTCTATCTTCAAACTGAATTAAAAGAAGAAAAGTTTGTATTCTCTTAAAGACTATTCTTTTCTGTTAGAAACTATGATTTGATGTGCACTGGTATATGTGTGGTCCATTTCTTTCTGGTTTTGTTTTCTTTTTAACAGATTTCTGTGGGTACCAGAGCTCAGGACGCAGTATCAGTCTCATCACAATGCTTGAACATCTGTAGCTCGCTGGAGGATTTTAAAAAGAAATTCAGCATGACCTAGTTGGCTTGACCTGTGGAAATTTTATAATGTCCTCTGGAACAAGTATCAGCAGAAACAGGCAGGCTCCCAGCCTGCAGGGTGTTGACCCAGAAACATGCATGATAGTGTTTAGAACACATTGGGCACAGGTAATGTTAATTAGTTTTATTGATTGAAGTAAGCTGCATTAATACAAATTTGCTTCATTCTTTCTTTTGGGATAATCCTGAATTGCTCAGGAACAAATGTCTTTTCATGCAAAATGTAGTAGATGACATTGAACTATTTTTCAAATGCAAAGATAATTGACCTTTCAAGGTATGGTTAGCCTTTAGTAATCACACTTGGAACTCTGGATTTGCATCTAAATGGGAAGTGGTAGGACATGGTAATATCTTATTGAAGGCCTAGATCTTCTTACTGGCTTTCCTATTGATTCATTGTGACTTGCACCCTATTGCAGACTTCTGTGCTTCTTTTCCTTGTGCTGGGTAAGTCTTGCTTACCCTTTTTAAAGTGAATTAGATGGACAGTGCAAAGATGTATGCACTCTTGTTTATTATGGATAGATGTAGATTATACACTTCAGCATATTCTAAAAATTGTTTGCATGTCATCAGGATTGTAATTGCTTTTAAGCAAAGATGTTTTGCTGTGAGCATCATAATATAAGTTCTTGTTTGCTGCAGTAATATTAATAACCTAACAATTTAGATAAAATTAATTTCTGTGCTGCTGTTCTTGTTGTTCTTTGGCTCTCCCAAGAAACCAGCCAGACAAGTGGTGGTGTTTCTGAGGTGTTCCAGAGTCAGAGGAGCTGTTGTTCAAGAATCACCTTTTCTCACCTAACTAGTGATGTGTCATATTAGGGGAACCACTGTTCCTTTAGCGTTTTGTGGGAAAAAGGCTAAAGACAATGGGGTTTTTTTGCAGACAATAAGCTTTATTGTTTGCATGCACAACAGAATGTAATTCATTGTTAGAAGTGCTGGTATGACTATTATTACTATATTGAAAGTTGCAAGAGTATGTGGGTGTCAATGGCCACTTGGTATCATATAAAAGGTGTCAAGCAAAGAACAGCACTGTGGGCTGCTGCTACTTTTATTACTGCAAATCATCCCATGATATTGATATTCCTGAGCACAGTTACTCTGGCTGGAGAACAGGCCCTTTGATTTCAGTCTTCCATGACAAACTTGTTTCAAACATCATGGAAGCTCAATTTCTGAACACTAAGGAAACCTAATTTATCCCTATTTGAGAGAACCCCTGGTTTTCAGGAATAGGGTAAATGACAAATTTAGGTGCTTATTAAAAAAGGTAAACAACAGCAGTCTATTTTTGCCTCGTACATACCAAATGTGAAACTTTCGGGTCTTGTCTGTCAAACTTCCTAAATTTGAAAACATAAAAAGACTTAATGCTTTTCGTGTTAAAGAATTTTTATTTTTTTTTCCTTGTAGTGATAGGTCCATGCTTTTTATGATGCATTCCAGTGCATTAAAACTGATCTGTCTTTGTTTCTCTTTAGGTTCTGAAAATCTTAGAAAAGCATGATCCTTTGAAAAATACTCAGGCAAAATATGGGGCAATCTCACCTGATGAGGCCAGCACTGTCCAGAATTACGTGGAGCACATGCTTTTCTTATTAATTGAGGAGCAAGCAAAGGATGCCTCAATGGGGCCTATTCTGGAGTTTGTGGTCTCAGAAAACATCATGGAGAAGCTTTTCCTTTGGAGCCTACGGCGAGAGTTCACTGATGAGACAAAAATTGAGCAACTCAAAATGTATGAAATGCTCGTAACCCAGTCTCACCAGCCTTTGCTGCATCACAAGCCCATTTTGAAGCCTTTGATGATGTTGCTGAGCTCCTGCTCAGGAACAACCACTCCAACAGTGGAAACAGAGTTGGTTGTCCTCTTGAACCAGCTCTGCTCTATAATAGCCAAAGATCCCTCCATTTTAGAACTGTTTTTCCACACTAGTGAGGACCAAGGAGCTGCCAATTTCCTCATTTTTTCCCTGCTGATCCCCTTCATCCATCGAGAAGGAACAGTAGGCCAACAGGCCCGGGATGCCCTGCTTTTTATTATGTCTCTGTCTGCAGAAAACAACCTTGTTGCAAGTCACATAGCAGAAAACACCTATTTTTGCCCAGTAAGTTGGTTTTATTTTACATGGTCTTCAGCGCTAAACTAACTGTCTTTCCTGCATTCTTTCCTCCTTTTCTGTCATTTTTGGTAAAGAAGTGTTGTAACACATTTGTTTGTGCTAACACCTATTTATTTCATAAATGGTAATGCTGTTTAAACCATCCCCAATGCCAAACATAGTCTTGCTTCTTGTTTCCATACTTTTGTGCTTTTGGGTCAGCACAAATGTTTTTGCATTCACACAGTGAATTGAGTTGGAAAACTGATGAAAGTCATAGCAGAACGTAGTGGGAGGGAAATCTGTTCTATCTTACTGTGAGGCACCTTTGAGATTCTGGGGCTGAAGGGAGTGAGGAGTAAGGTGTCCTGAGAGTGGTTGTTTCAGGTGGCAGCACAAGCTTAAGCTGGCTGTGCTTCCCACACTGACATCAGTTCAACAGTTCAAAAAACAAGTATGAGAATAGTGAGAGTGTTACAGAAATATTACATTTTTTTCAAGATAAAAGGGGTATTTCCTCGTTGTCACAAAATTGGAGGTTTCTATGGCTGTCTCAGTCTAACCACCATCTTGCTATGTTGTTCTCTGTTACAAAACTTGGTAGCACTGTTGCATTGTTACACCTGGCAAATTGATCTTACTACATGAATAGAAAACCTTTACTTACCTTGCTGTTAAGTAAGTAATCTGATTTAACTAAGAAAGCTGTGCTACTGCAGTTTTAAAGCTGAAGCAGCCTGGAATAACAACACCTGCTTCTTCATGCCTTATCACAGTCTGAGATCTGCAGTGGGTGTGTTCAAACCCAAGTATCACTCTGTACAGAAGTTGCTCTCATGGGTCAGTTTTTGGATGGATTCTTTTATATTCTACCTGGCTTGCATTTTGATTTAAAATCCTGGAGGAATGAAGTGGAGGAGAGTCTTACATGGCTACTAAAGCAGAGAGCTGTAGAAGAGAGAGCACTGGAATCCCTGCCACTGCTTGACAGCTGCTCCAGCCTTAGGTTTTCATTTATTCTGGGATTGCTTTGAGCAGTAGGGCAGAGCCACATTTGTAGGGTAGGTGAAACCTATAAAATCCACAACAAAACTTCTAAATGGTTTCTTTTGTCAGTTGTAAATATTGCATCAATTTGAGGCTCCAGTTGACCTGGTTTAATAGATACTGCCAAAGAATATGGTGTTGATTCTCAAACTGTCCCCAAGACACATGCCGTTATTGGATCCATGCTATAACTTCCATAATTACATTTTCCAATTAGTTAAAAAAAAAAAAAAAAAAAAAACAAACCAAAAAACCAGCCTTATTACACTGAAGATAAAAGCCAGCTTTCAACAGCAGGGAGCCATGACTGATGATCATTCCAATTAGGAAGGCTTCTTGTCAAAATGTGCTAAAATCAGACTTCACTGAACAGTAATGAGGTTGGCCTAAGTCTATAATAAGACTTTAATGTAATGCCATATATTTAGCTTACCAGCACAATATCTTTTTTGAATTTGAGTTGTGATGATCTGAAAAACAGATTTTGTTCTGATGGAGGATTTTGTAGGTGTCAGTGACATTGCTGTATATCACTGAAATCAGTGCAAATATTGCCTCAGGTACCCTGCAAAACAGTTAATGCAGTCCTGTGTTGATAGCAGAGACATTTTGGGTGGCACTGTGTTGATGTTATCTTTGTTTCTGGGGATGGGTTGGCATGTAGGGTTTTCTTTACCATGCCATGCCTTATTGCATAATATAGGTATCCCCATGGGGCGGGATCAGGCCATAAATCTCTGCTGCCTCATGTACCCAGATCAGTGTTAGATCTGTGCCAATGTGACCCTTCCTGGTTTTTGGCATAAATTTGGTTAACAGATTTTTAAAAACTGGGCTGTCCATAGATCCACAGTATTCAAACCTGTCACTGACAAAACTCTAAGATAGGAAGGAAGGAGACAGTTTGCAGTGGGTTACATCATTAACAAATGTTTTTAACATGGAATGTGTGGGAAAACTATTTGACAAGGTTTTCTGATTTTACACCAAATAGCTTTTATCATGTTTTGACGTGAAAGTTTTCTGGATATGATTGAAGATACTATCTGTTCAGCATTATAATAATAAAAAAAATGTGTCTCAAGAATTTTGAGCAGGGTCATATCGCAAAGTCCCTCACAAAACTTTGGAAATACCTTGCAGCTTAGGAAAGCTACTGTTACAGCAGAGGAGGGATGGCTCTGCAGTGTCCTTGAAAAGTTGTGGCTGCAAAGAGAAAGACTATGGATGTGGGAGGAGAGAGAATTATTAAAAGGAAATAATTGCCCAGATAGCAATTGTTTATGCATTAACAACACATTATACTCACATAATAGGCCTGGGATTACAAATCATGTAGTCAGTGTCTTCTGTGAGTCAAGAGAAAGTAAATAAATCAAAGAAACTGGTTTGTAGAGGGACTCATGACTCAATGTTGAGAAAGAAAATGCTGAGGATGCTTGTAAAAGTAGATGAGCATGTAGGCTGAAATGACAAATGCTAGAAGAAGCTTAAAAGGACACTGCTTGCATAAAACAAAAAATAAAACCAATCTTGCTTTTTCAGGATGTGAATGCATTCATTTCCTTCCCTTTCAGATTATTTTTTTCATTAATGTTTCATTACTGATTAGAACTCTCTTCTCTTGGTAATTTCAGATGGTAACCTTATTTATACCATACACTTCATGAACATTTTAAAATATTTTTTATCTGAAGAGATGAAGTTGCTTCCTGTGGCTACTCTATCTCAGTGCTTAAGAAACATAATTCCACAGAGCCACTTGTGTTGTACTTCATAGCAAAAATAAGAGCTTCGTAAACTTTACAGATTTTAGCAGCTGCATCTGTAACTTCTTACTTAGTAAGTCTGACAGACTAAAGAATGCAAGACTTTGATTGTGAGTTCACTGCTCCTTTTAGTGGAGAGTAGTATGTTTTGTTCAAGGTCGGCTTCTTGTGCTTAAGGGCTAATACCCACATGAAGGAGAACCATGGATGGGACACAGCTCTGAGAATCAGATTGCATACTGAGAGGGTGTTTGCGTTTATGAATAGCAATTAAACTTTAAGCAGACAATGGAAAATCAAGTGTGCATTAATTAAAAGTTCACAAGACAAACAAATGTCAAATTCTCTCATTGTCGGAAGCCTGGGTTTGTGAGAGTAAGTGTTTATGTGGGTTATGTATAGGTAGTTCTGTATGAGCTTTTTTCTGAGCTCTTCTACTATGAGAAAGAAAAAACCTCAAAGACATTCTGGTTGTAGAAGAATGAGATTGTACAAATAAAGCTTTGCTCAATAGCTTTAGCTTCTCAGTTTTTTAACATATGTCCAGCTTTGTCCTTCATCTAGCTGTGTATATAAGACTGTGACTACTAAAGTAGTCAATTTCCACAGTATTCTCCCCTCCCTTTTAATATTTGGCTTACTTACCTATGCCAGAATAAATCCATCTTCAAGATTATGTGCATTAAGAATAAAAAGTATTCAGAAAGACAGACTTTGTCTGACTGTATGGATTAACAGTTACAGTTGCTTGTGCTTGTGTATGACCAAAACCTGATCACTGTCTGTGAACCCTTGGTCTTTGATCTGGACATTGCCAACTGTTTGCTTTCCAGTGTTTTAGTAGATAAGATCTGTGTTTCATCTGAGCTTTGACAGTCTAGCCCTGTAGATGCCAAGTAGCCATTTGTAAGAGGAAATAGAGTCTGTTGAATGAAAATTAAAAAGATTTCCATTGGGCTGAATTATAATGTTCCCATTAAAATAAGAATAATTTTAAAAATTATCATGAAGTTCTGTGAAGTGATCTCTGAAGGATAAGAGTCCTAAGTAATATTTAGAAAGTTTCTGGCTTCAAATAACTTTAATAATTAAAGAGTGCATTTGAAAATACTGTACTCTAGATACATTCAGCAAAATTTAAAAACCTTTTTGGAAATATGCTTTCTAAATTGTAACTAAAAATGCTCTCTTGTTCTTTGGTGATAAATTCTACATAAATCACCTGTAAGGCTTAACATTACTGAAAACATTGATTAAATAATAACCGATTTCAGACTCTTTTATTTTTCAGCATCCCTTCTTCAAATAAATAAGTAAGGAAAAAGGGAAATTATGAGCAGTTAAATTTACTTCTTTAAAAATAGATTCAGCTGACTCTTAAGCGCCTGACAGTCAAAGTCACTATGTATCTGTGGTCTGAACTTCATTTTTGTTGATGGGGCACTTTCCCCCTCCATTTCTGATGTTTCATGTTTCTGAGTGACATGACTTCATACATGTTTGAGCAGTGACATTTGAGTCACCAACAAAAGACAAGCTGTAGATAATTAATGGCACTGATGGCTGTTTCTAAAAGGTACTAAAGGAAAGCACAAAATAAGTTTAGAAAAATTTAAAAAGAAATTATAACTTTGGATTAATAAAAAAAGACAAGATAACCTGATTTTATCCATCACTTTCTCCTAAATACCAGATCTTGAAAGAAGCATATTATATGGAAGGCTCTTTAAAATATTTATGTCTTCTGCCACAGGACTTTTTTGAAAGGAAATTAATTTAATCTTAACACTTTCTTATGTTACTAAAAGTAATAGGAGAAACCATTTGTGGTACTGCCATTCAAGCAGATGAAAAGTTAACTTATTTCCTCTTCTGTTTCTGAAATACAGGTGCTAGCAACAGGACTAAGTGGCCTCTATTCATCTTTGCCTACAAAGCTGGAAGAAAAAGGAGAAGAATGGCACTGTCTGATGAAAGATGACTGGCTTTTGTCACCAGCCCTTGTACAATTCATGAATTCCCTTGAATTTTGCAATGCTGTGATACAGGTAACTGAATGGAGTTAGCCTATTCTTTAGAAGTAGTAGTAAGATACAGCTCCTGCAGAAGCTTGTAAGTCATAGAGTTTGTTTATTTTTGTTAATGGCATGAACTATTAAAGTTAGACTAAAATAGGCTGTGTATATAATGAATGCCCTGTGCTGTCTGTCCTGGTTATAAGGATGAACTAATATATTTGTGGTTTTCAGGTGCCAGATGTTTCAAATGAAAGCTTGATATTGGGAGCATTTTCTTTTAAAAGAAAAAACAAATGTTTATTGCATTTTAATACCACTGTTGATCCTAGAAGTAAATGTAATGCCTTTAAAAAGGAAATGTGGGGAAAAATAGGGTTTGTATCTGTATTTGTTTAAGCTCTCATAACAGCATACAGAAGATAACTAGTGAAAATAGTCTGTTTTGCCTGTTGGTGAGTACAACATAAAGAAAGCCTTCCAAGCAGAATTATTTAGGTCTCCTCCTAGAAGTATAAATTAATTTTAGATTGGCCTATTTTGAATCTATTTTGTTCTTATTTTCAGTGTTTTGCTCCCTTACTATTTTTTTCTGATTTAAATGTAAAATAAAATTCATGTCTTTATATATTGTTTTTTAAGGCTTGAATGCTTGGTAGAACCCAAATCCAGTATTTCGTTAAAACAGGATCTAAATTCTACAAAAACTGTGGATTTGTGTTATTTGAAGGAATGTGCTGGATAGGATTGAAAATTTAGTCACATTTACTGTTAAATAAAAGATATGTTTCGGTGCAATGCGTGCAATGTACAGTAAAGGAACTGATTGACTATTAAAGCCTTGAACAAGCAAAAATAATAGTAGCTGTCATTGTTCAAATGCACTATACAAGATTTTTAGCATGCATGTTTAAACATGAAAAGGAGACAATATTAATTTTGGTGTCTAACCAGAGTTATTCTACATATCTACGTTTGCAGGAGATCATAATTGATACCTTTGTCATAAAAAATTACATAAAGGGCTCTGCAGAAAAGTTAAAGAATGAATTTTTTAAAAAAACACTGTTCAAATAGATTCAAAATGGCTAAGAATATCAGCTGACATGCAGAAAGAGCAGTTTCTGACTGCTGCTTGATTGTGTCTGTATAGTCTTCAGCTGACTTGAAAGCTCAATTACAGTAGGAATTTTTGCTTTGCACATGGAATGGTCTATGTTCACCCAAAAACTTTGGCCAGAGATTAAAAAGGAATAGGGTAGCCAAGACCTCTTGCCATTTACTGCTTTGTCCCTGGACCACAGCATAGGAAGGGCCACTCTTTTTCTTCCTCTTACCAAATTTAGAGTTACAAGTTAAAGGAAGTCTGGTAAGAATTGCAGGTTGGAGAATCTATTTGAGGCCATATGTAGGCTGTGACACTCCAGTCTCTGTGAACTTCAAACATAATATATTGGTTTTGAAAGCTTTTGAATGGAATTTCATTTTGCTTTTATATACATAAATTGATGTGTTTTCATTGCAAAGACGAAAGGAATGTTTAATTATAAAAGTAAATTTTTGGCCTCTAATAATACTTTGGGGGAGTTTGTTTCTTTGTTTTAAAATTCTTAACCATCCCATTGAATGAACTATTCAGGTTTTGTTGTAATTTCTGTTTGTTTTACAGTGGCTGGGAGAAGGGCATGTGAACAGTGTATTCTTACCCCATAGCTGGAGAGTGCTTTGATTTACCTACTCTTGAACTATACGAAAGCAGCTGTTCTGCTTTTCTTTATTGTAGAAGGACAAATTAACAATGGCAAATCCACCTTCAAGTGACCCCAGCAAGGTTGCAGGAGCTGAATTTAGAATTTCAGATCTTGCTTTGATGCATGACTGTATACACTTCTCTGTCCATCCATTCATCTTTGTCAGCATGCAGGAAGATTGAAAACCCATGTCTCTGAGTTTGGCAGACTTACTGTAATTAAAGGTGGTGTGTGTATTTCTTTGTAGAACAAACAGTTGTTAAGAACTAGAATCATATCAAATGCTGGTGAGAAGGACAAACGAATGTCTAATTAAATGGGAAAGGGTTTTGGTAGTGAATAATAGCATTCTGTGCCCTGTCTTTTAAATCTCACTGGAGCTGTTTTGTGTCTTTCTCTCCCGCACCCTCTTAGGTGGCACATCCCTTGATACGCAGCCAGCTTGTGAATTACATTTACAATGGATTTTTGGTGCCAGTAATGGCTCCTGCACTCCATAAGGTCAGTGATGTCTGCAAGCATGGCACAAAAGAATAATGGGAAAAAGTATTATGGAAGATCTCTGTATAAAGATACTATCAGATGTAATAATAAATAATAATAATAATATCAGATAGTAATAATAATAAAATAATATCAACTGTATTGTCACTAGTGATTTCCATGCAATTCATTATGTTTCTAGACTAACTTTCCATCTTTTCATTCCATATACTTTCTTAAGCAACATATTAGTATTTCTGGAAATGTTTAAAATTCTTAAGTGTAATGAAGAACCAAAATGTTTGTGTTGTTCTAGACTCACATATGATCAAAAAAGCAGTGACATATTAGACATTTCATCACGGCAGACATGTTTCCATGAGCATTCTTTTTCCTAAATGAATATTTTTCTAAGGGAAGATGCTCACAAGGAAAATGTTTAGTCAAGAAATATTATGCTAGTCTTAGCAAGGTTGCTGTAGTTTTGTAGTTCCTTATCATATCGGGTAGAGTTATTTTCCTAAGTAGAGTTTGGTATCAGTTTTCTAATGCATTAGAGTGCAATTTATGTTACTTCGAAGAAAAATAATTCATTTTTTCTTTGAATTTTAGGGTTTATCCTTTGCAAAATATGTCACCAATGTTAGTGAATTATGTATTTACTTTTTTTTGGTTAGGCTGCAAAAAGCTACTTTTGTAGCAAAAAGCTACATTTCCAGCTTTTGCACACTGTGTCAATTATGTCAGTTCCCATCCCTGAAAATGTTAAAGGTCAGGTTGGATGGGACATTGAGCAACCTGGTGTAGTGGAAAGTGTCCCTTGGAAGGGGGGTTGGAACTCGATGATCTTTAAGGTCTCTTCCAACCCAGGTCACCATATGGTTCTGTGATTTTATGAATCAAGTCTTCATTGCCCTGTAAAAGAACACTCCTTTTGAGGAGAAAATGTAGAAACAGCTGGGAGTAAAAATCCACAAAAAACTTTCAGAAGCAAACAAAAAAATTAGTTTTGTAAGGTCTCCTTACTCTCACAAAGCCTACTAAGCACAAAGCATTGCAGCTGTTCCATTTTCTGGAGGACAGTGAAACACTGTACGCTGCTTTCTTGTTCACAGCTTGTTTCAGTAGCACACACAATTCTTCGTGGTAAATAGTCACCAAGAAAGTCATAAGCAATGCAGAGTCTTTCCCAACAATTTGGCAGACCTCAAACACTTGGGAATTGGGTGAGGGTTGATGTAAAATTTGGCTGTGATCCAGATCAAAGCTTTAGTCTGTCCTGAGGTGGTTCACCTCCTTACCTGGCAGTAATTTTTTCTATTCCTGTATCTGGACTTAATCCCTTACCAAGACTGGGAATTAGAAGTGAAAAGCCTAACCAGTTTCAGGTCAAGGTTATGGATAATGAGGGACATATCAGAATGGATTCTAGTCTTAGTGAGTACTACTTTATCTCTGAAGTATTTGAGATTAACCTTAGATTGTTTTGAAAACAACATACCTCTGAAAGCCATTCTTACCAGTCAGTAAATCTCCTGACCTCTTATTGGGTTGATTACTTCCCTGTTGATGTTAAATAATTTAGAGATGGCTGTTGTGATTCCTTTTTTCCTTTGATGAAAATTTTGTTTATATACTCTGAAAGTGGGTGAAATCATATTTCTCTTGAAAATGGGGATGTTGGCTGCTAACATAGGTGACTTTCATAGCCTTGATCTTTCTTGAATCCTGATATTCTGGTTGGTGCCTTGTTCTTCCAATAATAAACCTTTCCTTGATTAGCATTAAAATTGACTTCTTCCTAGTTAAAAATTAACTTCTTCTGTATAAACTTCAAATGATTTTAATGGAGAAGATGGATTGCACCATCTAGTGGATCTGATACAAGGCTCTCACGTTGGTGAGACCAAAACTCTGTAGCAAAAGGAATTAAGTAAGTTGAGGCACATTTGACCTTTTCAGTCTTTCTGTCCTGTGCTCCACATTAAAAACAGGAAATAATTATTTTGCCTTCTTGCTTTTGAGGCATATGTCTATGCACTATGATAATTATGCTGCAACAGCTCTTTCATACATTAAAATTATTTCTAGTTGCCATTGAAAACATTAATACTGAGGGGAAGAGTGGACTTTGAAAACTGTATCTCCCTTTTGAGGACCTAATGTTGTAATTAACCTTGAGGTTAATAAAAAATTGGAAGGGACTAAAATGAGAGTCCAGATGTTTCATGACAGTTTTTAAAACAGAAGTTCTTTCATTTAGCACAATACTAAGTGTATCTTGATTTTTTTTCTTTTGAACCGACTGAAGTTTGTTTGGTGTCATAAAGTCTAATTGTGGCTGAAGGTTTTAGTTTTAATTCAGTCATTCAGCTTGGGTTGTTCTGATTCATTCTGGCTTGAGTTCAAATATAGTGTGTAATGGAGCATGGTATAAATACCTGATGAGGAAGACAGATCAATGCAAGGTTAAAGGGTGGTAGGAAGAGATGATGATAATTACTGGCACATCTTCCTAAGGTGTTTCTATAAATCTTATTTCTAGAATTTAACTGGTGTGGAACAGCTACTTCTGATAATTCTTGGTGATAGGATGGAAGGAAGTCAGTCAGGCTGTCAGCCTGTCTAGACCTCATGTAGCACACTGGTCTTAACTGGCTCTGCTTTAGAATGGCTTGGGCAGGCAGACTACTACAAACCTGGTCTTTCTGTACTATATTCTAATTTTTCTACAAGAAGTATGTTCTGAGGGAAAAAAATTGCTCTGCAGCAAGACGCAGACTAGCATTGTTTATGCAAAGACAGTTCCAGTCAAGAATGGGATTGGACTAGGTATCTCCAGAGGTTCCTTCCAACTCTAGTTATTCTATGATTAAGTACTGTGATGTCTTTAATGTATTTTGTCATCAGGTCCCCATTCCCATTTAGCAGTGAGCATGCATTGTCATGATCTTTCTTTTGCTGTTGAAGCTCTTCAGCTTCAACTGGCCTTTGGCTTTTCTTATCCTTTCTCTGCATATTCAGGCACTTTTTCCATATTCCTCTTGGGTCACCTTTCCATGCTTCTGTCTCTTCATGTTTCAGACTTTTTAGGAGCTCTTAATTCATCCAGGCCTCTTAACCTCCTTTGCTCGATTTCCTTCTCTTCTCCCAACTTAAAACATCTGACTATCAAACAAGACTTTTGGTAAAAGTATCATTAAAATTTCAGTAAGTAAAATTTTATTAAAAATTGTTTAAAATTTCACTATGTGGTTCAAAACTTTAAGATATGCTAATGTGTGATCTTGAAATGTTTGTGACATTTATGGAACCATGTAGTAAGCTATGCCTTTTAAAAAGTTTTGCGTATTGTCTACCTATAAATATTTACTATGTACACAGTTCACTGTGTGAATGAAACAGTATGAGACTGTTGAGGATGGAGATGTTTCTATGAAAAAGTCTGGGGGCGGGAAGACCACTATATTTTTCTTGGTGTGATTTTTCTGGTTTTATCTTGGGAAGCTAGTATGGAGTTGAAAAAAAGAGTACTGTAGTTCAGGTTTTTTCCCATTAAGGAAGTTTCAAATTGATCAGGCAGCTAGCTAGCTTGAAATAACCTGTTTTTCACAGTGAGCTCTGTGCAGGTTATTTTTGTAGCAGATTAACTGTGATGTGCTTAAATAACCCAAACATTCTCAAGCTTATGACTCCCTAACTTCATTTCTCAAAGATAAGTATCCTAAATATAGCATGTTCCTGTAGCCTAATTTATACCTTGTCTGTCCTAGTCTTGTCACTTTGTGTGGGTTATCCCACCTACATGTGTAGTGAGCAATTGACAAGCATGTTCCTATCTCCAAAGCTGCACATTGCTGAATGGCTAGTCAGAGCCCAGATTTGTATTATGTAGCTGGGCATGTGCATTAGCTGCCTGTGCTGGAAAGCCCTGCCTTGTCCTTTGGTTATCTGGATGTTATTGTACTTTTTACAGAAGTGTTACCTCACTTATTTCTGACACAGGAGTTGCTTGAGACATCAAAAAAGTGGTTCAATGAAACTGTTAGCAAAGCAGGGCGGAATGCGTGTCTTTCTTCAAGGTCAGAAATTCATTTGAAAACAGATGAATAAATGGTTTGTCTGTAAAGATACAGAGCTAAAGAAAATGTTAATTTAGTAGTTTTTTTTTCCATTGCTTAATTTTTTACCCAAAAAAAATTCTTTTATTCTTTCTGGTGTAAGTGTCTGGGATTTAGAAAAAATTATGACTATCTTACAGAAATTGTTCTTAAATTATGACTGGCAACTTCTGATGGCATGTCAGTTACAACTTGAAATTATGCAGCTCTGTATGTTCTTCCTTGTATTTTGATACGTAGGGAAAAAAATGCTCGGGTGAAGGTATGGTTCTGTTCAGAGAATGGTACAGAGCCATAGCATTGGATTCTGTGACATACTTCACTGGCTATTTCCTGCTGCATTTCAAAACTAACATTGAGCTCTATCAATAAAATACAAGATCTTTTGGGGCCAGATTATATAAGGGTCTAAGTAATTGAATAAGACTAATTTTCCCCTCAGTTGAAACCTCATTGAAAATCCCAGAATGAATCCAGAATAACCCTGTTGAAGTCATTTTTACTGGTTCTGTTAGAGGATGTATTGCCTTATTTTGATCTCTATGTAGTTGTTAGTAGACTGTGTTTATTTACCTTATTCTTTTAGGTAGTTACAGCACTTCTGTAGAAATGTAAGTGAAATAGTTTTCAGAAGATCTTGAATATGTATATATTTTGCAGTCAAGACCATGTTCTAGATAATTAGGAGCCACACTTTGGCATTTATAAATATTTTGTTTCCTTTGGTACAATTAAAATTGGTTGTATACATCCTTTCACTGTAAACACATGTGATTTCCTTTTAGTTTGGTGTTCAAAGAATTTGGTTGACACAGGCAGCTATTCAGACTATCTTGGATGTTTATGTAATTTGTGGTACTTCAATTTATTGAAGAAAGCACTAAAATCTGACAAATTATATGATAAAAGCAAAATTTTAATGTCAGCATTTACTCCTCTACTACATAGCATTTAATTGCTAACTATGATCTAATTATTTTTATACTTGGAAGGCTTGTTTTAATCTGAATATGCTTGGTTTAGTCTGAATAATGGAAAATTGTACCAGCTTTTTGACATAAAACGTTGCTGTTGGCCAAGTGAACAGAATTGCTCTACAGAGGTGCTGGCACAGTCCTGTCAAATAAGCTCTGTCAAATGGACCTCAAGTCTGCTGCACACTAACCCATCTAAAAAAGAGCCTCTGACATGGTGTGCTACTGTGATAATTCAATAATGCTTGATGATTACACAGCTCAGCTAGGGGGAAATGACCTGTAAATTATACTTTACAGATTAGAAGGAGCATCTTTATAAATATCCTACAAGACTGTCAGTTCCCATTTAGGAATAATACCATCCTTCACCTTACTGAAAAGCGTTTGGACAGCTGCTGTAAAAACATGTAAGCCAAGTGTCACTGGAAAACTTTGAATAGCCTTGTGCTTTGCAGAAGCCCATTAATAGCTACAAAACTTAATTTTACCAGGTATGGTGTGGATATATGTAAATATCCCTCTCACTGCTTGCTTCAGCCATGCAGTTCAATTGAATTTTAACCTGGTATGAACTGAAGCATTTTATAAAAGTAAGCCGAAAGAAGCTGAAACATTTGGGTTTTCTGGTTCTCTCAGAGGGCAAATATCCTCTGTTCCTGACCCTGTTGTCCCTCTCTTTTGCCAGGACAGCTGTTTGTACTTGAAACTGATTGAGGTTAAAACTCACCTTTATTTCTGAATATTTTTAATCTGAATCAATTTCCTGATCCAATTCATTGTGCAGCATGAACCCTTCTGCCTGTATAAGTAGGGGGCAAGAAGTTGAAAATTAATAGAAGACTCTGGAAATGGTTGGATTTTTTTTATCAGTGAGGTGAACTTACGCAGTTTGACACTGCTTGTGGATGGATCTAGAGGATAAGTTCAAATAAGAACAGTTGTGGTCTTTTCATGGGCAATATGAAGTCCTTGTAAGAAGGGATATGTGGTGTAAAGGAGGAATCATGTAGGCATATTCATGTAAGTGGGCATGAAGCTGTAAATTAGAAAATATATGTGTGATTCCCAAGGGAAAATGGCCAGTAGTAAAGAATCCATGTGATTGGTCTAACACAGTGAGTGCAATATATTAAACTGAGCTTGTAGTGACAGTAATTTCTAGCTCTTTGCTATTACTTGGCAGAGTGACTTGTAAAAGCTGGATCCCTTTACAGTGTTCTGCCTCACCATCTAATCAGTCATCAGAGGAGGCGAGGAAAGATTTGCTGAAAATTATGACATAATTATAGAAGGGTATTACATGGCTAAAAGTGGCCTTGTCTTTTCAATAATCTCCAGTCAAGTATCTCTCTGGCCATGAAGACTCTCAGCTAGTCCTTTTTGTTGCAGTTTACATCTCAAAAAGAGATCTGTAACAGCTGATTTTGTATAGAAAAACATATGGATGAGGCTTTTAAAATGGTATTTTTAGACAGACACTTTATATTTATATTGAAAAAAAATCCAGCAACTTTTAGTTGTTGTGTTTGTGGGTAATCAAAATTAAAATGGTAGAGTAGTGGTCTGATTAATGCAATGGAAATTAATTTATTTTGTTGTTTGTTTTTTTTTTTTAATCCTGTAGTTTTATTTTAAGAGCAGAGATATCCCTGGTCTCTGCCATTAGCAGAAAGGATCTAATTGCTACTGGTGGGTAGCAATTAGATCCTTTTCTTTTTTTGCTGTTGAGGAAGTGGTGGATTTTATTATTGCTGAAATACCTTTATGAAAAAGGTATTATCAGAACATAGCTTGAAATTTAATAAAAAATTAATAAAAATTTTATCAAAACCAAACTTGAAATTTAATTACTTAACAAAGGGTTTTTCTAGAAACCCATGTCTTGATTTTATTAGTCTCCCTTTGTTACAGTATTTTTCTTGACATTTGAATTAGCAAAGGTGAAGAATTTTCAAATTAAATATAAGATTTTTGTAAGTTTTGGGTTGCCATTTATCATCTTTTCAAAGATGTTCATTTCCGAGGGCTAATAACTAAAAGCTTACTTGGGAGAATGATACTGTAATCAATGTTTACAATAACAGGTTTTGTAGAACTGCCTCAGGATTTGATTGTAGTGGACATACTTGACATGAGTAGCACCTCTTTAGTTCTCTGGGAAGGTTTCTTCTTTTGCTGTTTATCTGAGTACTGATTTGAATTTATTAGAGATGATTTCCCTCTTCCCTCAAATCTGTCTCACGAGACATTTGTTTAAGAAGAGACAGCCAGCAGGTAGACTGAATGAAGCTTAATAGCGTGGCTTTGGTATCGTAGAAAACAGAAATCTTCAATAATAACTGCACAAATTGAACCAGTTTCACTTTCAACACTCCATGTTTTATGTATGATGCAGTCTGTAGAGAAGGTGTGCAGAGTTAAAAGGATTTTTGCCAGGGCTGGGTTTAGCCTTATCTAACTGATTTCTCCAGCATCCTTCTCTAGTTAATTGCAAAAAGAGTCAGCTCTCCAGAGGCTCAATCAGAGCAGACTAATGTATTCTACAGAGTAAAAGGAAAATTAGCCTTGTGGAGATAAAATTGGCTTGCTTGAATACTTCTCTAGGTGCTTTGAATCTTCAGATGTTACACTCACCATCAGATATGCTAAAAGGGAGAAGCAAACGCAGAGTGCAAGATGGCAAAATAAGATACAGTAATTGTAAAAGCACAGACATCTGCTTGCCAGGTTAATCAATGTTTTTCCTAAGCTGCATACCTGGCTTGCATTTGAGTGCCCAGCAGCAGTATTTTTGTTTGATTTGCAAGGAAGCAGAAGCTTGGTCTTCTAGCTGGTTTGTAGGGACAAGTTGCACACAAAGGCACACTTAGAGAACACTAGAGCTTCTAGAACACAATAGCATAAAAATTACTTATGCAACTTTCATGTGCCAACTTTGAGTGTGGCACAGTGACCCTGCAAAATAGACCCTAGCTTCATTTTTTGAGGAAATATGAAGGAGTGTTGTAGATAAGGCAGTGTGTTTTCACTGAAAATTGAAGAAGATTCTGACAAATCCATTTAAATCTTGACAAGACTTAGTCATCGTGTCTCTTTCTTGGAAAATGGTTTATCAGATTCACCAACGTTTTTCCCAAGAAGAAATAAAAATTAAATGTAATGTGGTACCCTTCAAAAAACCCCCTCATTAAAAAAAACATTAGGATTTAACAAGATTACAAGTAACACCTTTATGAACTATTAGGGCTTCATTAATCATTAGTTGGTTCTTCTAGCTCTGCTTAGTGGTATCAGTAAGGTGTTGGCTAATAAACATGATTTCATTTTTTGTCTACTGCCCAAGCTGTTAGGAGCACTGAACACACTCTCAGAATCTACCATTTCTTTTCTAAGCTCCTCTCCAGCTGGCTTTCTTCTGCTGCTGCTCTTTGTTTCATTCATGATACTCACTTTGAAAAGCATGTGGGTTTCTCTCACTGATAGAAATTGTAGGATGTTGTCCAAAGAGTGTGGGTTTTAGAAAAAAGGTTATTGCCCTTGTGAATCTGCTGGCTTTTCTTGCTTTCATGTACAGCTGCAGTATTTGATACATATACATTCTGTCAGCAAACATTGGTGAAACTGACAGCCAAGAAAGTGCTTCCTTTTCTCCATAAAGGATGAAGAAGTGACATGGAGATGTAAGGATGCATTGCTTCTGTCTGGCCTTTCCTTGGCAGAGAGTTTAAACTTGTCCATGAACTGTATGGTGTCATAATGATGTCACATGATGGATTTCTTTGGCTTTGCTTTTTACCACTCACTGCAATAAAAAAAGGCAAAAAAAAAAAAAGAAAAAAAGGCAAGAAAAGATAGTTCTTGGGACAACAGACACTAACTTTCACCAGAAGGCTATTCCTTTTTACACAGCAACTCCCTAAACCTATTCCAAGAAAAACAAGTTTCTGATTGGAGCTGGGCTGCTTCTATTTCCTGATGAAAAATTTGACTGTTGCTACTTCACTGGGGCTTTGTTTCTAATGCCAGAATGAGCTAGTATCCCACTGTATTAATGATGGTGTAGCTGAGTATTAGAATAAAGCCTCAGACTGAGAGTGATTCAATGACCTTAGCTTTAGAGCTTCTCTTTCCATAAGGTCTGCAGGCTGCATACTCCATTCCTATGTTCTGTGTAACCACCCAGAAGCAGCTTGTGATCTTAAATGCTTTAAAGAGAATGTTTGCATCATGACATTACTGTGTACATGGCTAACATGCAGCATAATGGACAGGGATTTTAATATTTACAGCATGTTACGTAAACGTTGCCCTTCTGAGTATTTTCTAAATCCTCTTAGGTCTTAAGTGACAGCTTTGATTTTTTTTTAATAAAATCAGTCTTTTCATTTATCCAGCTAAGTTTGGTAAACAAAAGATGTTTAATACTTCCTTTCATATAGGCAGATTCTTGTATTTAAGGGTTTATCTTTGTGCCCTTAAGCTTATTAGATTCCTGGGTAACCATTTAAAAAATGCTGACTTTGCAAGAGCAGTACATGGTGCAGAGGTGGGCTTTGGAATTTTCTGTGCTTTGCCAGTGTGTTCTGTGAATAGATAATCTCCAAGGGATTGCAGTAAGCAGAGCAGCGTGGGTTATGGTATGCAAATGTCACATGGACCATGAATTCTATTTTGATCTACTAATAGTCAGTAGTGAAGATTTTGGGTTGGGCTTTATGTGTGAATATATTTGTATATATACTCCTTTTAAAAATTGAGTAAAATGAGAAATTGTGCTGTGGCAAAATAAAAAGAAGGAAAATCATGACAAAATTCTGGATATCTATGGGAGTTTTCTCTTTAAGGCTGCATGACCATTACTTTGTACTGTGTTTTGATTCTGCTCTGACATTTATTTTTAATTAAGTGGTAGATGCAGGCATTCACAACATCTGAAAATTCTTCTGAGGGATAACAGAAGTGTGAGGCAAAGGAGATGACATGAGCAGAAAGTTGTTGGGGATCTTCTAGCATGATTTGGTCCTTTGATTTTCACTCTGTGTGGGATCTGGGGTGTCATGAAGGAGGACGTTTTTCCTGGGGATGCAAGACAGGTAGGAAATGTGTTCAAAATGCTTGCAAGGCCAGTTTAAGCGTGAAGACAGTGTTTTTGTGGCAGTGTTATGGATGGAGAGCTTTGCTGGATGTACTGTGGCAGAGGATGGATGGGGGGATATTTTGTGTGTGCAGTATGTTTGTGTTTGCAGTATTTGCATTACTTTTGCTTACAGGTGACTGTGGAGGAAGTGATGACTACGACTGCGTACCTGGATCTCTTCTTGCGCAGCGTTTCAGAGCCAGCCCTCCTCAAGATTTTCCTCCGCTTTATCTTGCTGCACCGACATGAGAATGTTCATATCCTGGATACACTTACCAGCAGAATCAACACACCATTCCGGGTAAGACAAGCAGAAAGGAAGTTCAGGAACTCAGCATGGATGTAGGTTCAATGTTCAAGGGGGAGATTTCATATATTACAGTTGGGTACTTCTTTAGCTAGGAATTTTCTGCCCTCCACCCAATGGTATGATTTCTGCACCCTCTCAATTTTGTGCGCATGTTTTGACATTTAGCAACCACTATACAAAGCTAATACACCTGTGAGGTGGTTTCACATATGTAGGAAATGGGATAGAGGTAAAGAGAGCTTCTGGAAGTCTGAATCCTGTTGGAAGATAAAAGGTAAATTTGGAAGCATTTTTATTCTGACCAGTGCTGGATTAGTGCTATCATAGATAACTCTCCCTGGGACTTAAATATACTTGTAAGGAGCATTTCTGATCTTTGGATCAGAAATTGCCAAGCAACAAGCTTTTTCAAATAGTCTGTCTGGGGAAACAATGGGAGCTCTCTAAGGAAGTCTCCAAATGGATCCCAGTTGTTAACTGTGATCTCACTGATGTAATTCTCAGGAATCCACAGTCTGTATTTCTGTAGCATGTTTACTGAACTATAATGTTGCCTGCTTTATTTGATTAAAAGAACACACTTTCTTGCTCAAGTGATGAGGTTGCTCCTTCCTTCTCTTTGCCTTCATTCCCTTGTGCAGTAGGGTTTATCTCAGTTTTGTGCTGAGCCCCTTCTCAGCCTAGGCACAGAGCAGCACAGTGGCTGGAGGGCTGCCTGCCAGAGAGAGTAGTTACCTTTGCCAACAGTTGGATCTTCTGGATGAGAAAATGACTACTTATTGCACTGGACTACTTGAGTGAGCCTGGGTTGACTGGCAACCTTGGCTGACTCTTGGGTGATGCAGAGCTTCATGGATGAAGCTGAGAATACTGTTTTAGTGCAAATGAATGCTTAGAATGTGCAGTAATGTTTTAGAGAAGCCAGAACACCAGCATGTGCATTAAATTTGTGTATTAGGAACAGTAGCTTCATCTGAAAATTGTTTTGAAATGTAAGTGCATGCAAATATCGATATATATGCTGCTGTTAGTGCATCTCTGAGATGGATTAACTCTGAAAACTGAAACAGTTCTGTCAACAAAAATGCAAATTCTGTTGTCTCTGCTGATCATTAATTACTATTCCATAGGCAAGCAAGATGGGAATTGTAAAGAATTCTGCAGCCCTGAGCAGCTCAGGATCTCAGCCAAAGTGGTGCTGTGATGCTAAAGGAGTTTTCTGCAGTATAGCTCAGCCAAGTGCAATCATAGCACAAAAGCTGTGTACATTACTATTGATGAAAATACTAATTAATAATTCACAGAGTTAAACTTATTTAGAGACAGGTGCCTGAAAGGACTTGTAGAAATACTATCCTCTTTTTTTCTTGAGCATATTTTAAATCTTATCTTTTTACACAGTACAAAAATATACTTGGATTTAGTTATTCAGAAGATTCCAGATTTGCAAAGACTAATGATTACTATTTCCCTGTAAACTTAAATTTCTTAAATACAGGATAATTTGAGGCAGCAGCAGGTGTTTTTGAAGTTTCATGCCATGAAGAAAAGTTATACTTGACTCCTTGTAAATTTCATAGGAGAAAAACAGGAAATCTGCTTTCCTCTTATGTCCCTCCCCCAGTTAAAACAGACATTTATGCAAGAATCTGACTTCTTCCAAAGGCTTGTTGTGAAGCTCTTCAATCATTCAGCTTCTTAATGTGCAGAACACTAATAATTCCTTATACCTAAAGCAACAGAAACTGAAGTGATTTATAACTTTTCTTTCAGAAAAGACCTTAAATTGCTTCAAATTCTGTGTCACAGGTAAAAACTAAAACTCTGTATTGGAAGTTACATGGTTCAGTTCATGCTAAGTCAACTTAAATTAATAAATTTGAATAATGTTTAAGACTGATTTTTTAAATAGCTTATTTGAAGGAAAGTTCTGTTTAGGATTGTATTTTGTTAAAATGTAACATAATACATGTATAGCCCTTGACAACTTGAAAAAAAATCTCATGGGGTGCTCACTAAATGAAGTGTCATTCTAAGAGTGTCTTATAAATCATGATGTTCTGGCAGAGCCATTTTGTAATGTAGTATGCAGGGAAGATTGGAAAGATAAAATTTCCAGATCAAAAGCTGACAATGTTTATCATTTTCCAGCTCTGTGTGGTCTCCTTGGCATTGTTCAGAACGCTCATTGGCTTGCATTGTGAAGATGTGATGTTACAGCTAGTTTTAAGGTAAAGCCCAAACTCTTTTTCTTATTTTTAATGCTAACTCTGGGACATATGGTCTCTCTCTGTGGATGCAGAGCTGGGTGGGAGTTCTCCAAGAGAGCAGAAATCAAAGTAACTACAGGGATAAGAATATTTATGGTTCCAACAAAAGTCTACCAGACCTGACGAAGTTTGATTTACGTCCTGAGATCTCCAGAGCAAGAGATTTTTCTTGTGATTTATCTCTATACAAGTGAGAGAAGCTAAGAATATATTTATCACCTCCAAAGTCCTTATTCCCTGCTTTTAAATGCATAATTCTTCCCTCCTGCATGTTTTCTCTACTATATTATGCACTGTGATACAGACCTGTATACTGTTTGCAGCTCCTACCCTTTGTGTTGTTTTCCACCTCTTTGATTCCTTGCTCAATGAGAATTCTTCATGTTCCTGCACTGTTGTAGGTAGATTAAGTGATGTACTAAATGAAGCGATAATTTTTGGTTTTAATTTGTGATTTTATACATTGCTTCAAAATACTCATAATTTGGGTATGTTTATTAGATGAGGACTGTTTATTTATTTGGAAATATTGGTGTAACTGATTTGGGCTTTTAGCATTGCAGATCACATGAATATTCCAGGTACTGTCTGTCCCTCCACACACAGGCATAAAGGTGAAATTCCCTATAGATCTGGCAGTGGTGCCTGGAAATACTGGTAGATCTCTGTGAGCACAAGTACATCACCACTCTAGCATTAGAGTGCTGTGGTTGATCCTTTTGTTTATTTAGGGAATCCTTTAGAATTTATTTGCATTTTAAATGGCAGATCATTGGTGCAGTTAACACTGAGGCTCTTATGTACGTGCCGTTAAAAAGTAAAACCAAAGTTCTCTAAAGAAGTTCAACATGAGACTGTGCTTTCTCTGTTCCTTACCTTCCTCTAGTTTCTTCCCTCCTCTGCCTAAGAGCTCAGCCTTGATCTATTGCAGTAAAATGCTTGGATGACCCTTCCCTCCTTTTTTTTTCTGGCTACTTCCCTGGCAAACTGACTCTCTCTGGATTTCCCAGGAAAACAAATAAATTGAGAATTCTGAGACAGAATGCATTCATAGCCAGACCAAACAATTCTGCCGGCCTTTGACATCTGCCTGTCCCACACTTCCTCCATACTTACTTAAAACAGGTTTGCTCTGACCTCCAAAGGATTCCCTGTTCTGATGCAACTGTCTCCTTATTATTGCTGTTTTTTGAGAAGGCAGGAAGGTGGGAAGGGAATTCTGTGTGTTGCTGCTTTCTCTAACATGAAAGGATAAGTGATGCTGGGCACTGCTGTTTCAGGTATCTGATCCCCTGCAACCACATGATGCTGAGCCAGCGGCGGGCTGTGAAAGAGAGAGACTGTTACTCTGTATCTGCTGCAAAACTGCTGGCCCTGACACCTCTCTGCTGCTCCACTGGAATCACTTTGACACTTGAAAGCCAAGGAAAAGACTGTATTCTCTGGACAAAACCAGCACAAACTAAAGGTAATTGGTGCTCAGGGGAAGATGAAATAATTAGTGTTTGATTTGGTAGCACCTTATGGGAGGAATTGTGAAGGAATAGAAGGGAAAGGAAATGTGGGCAAGCCTGGAGTAGAAAGTTTGTTTAATTCCTTCCATATGTCCAGATCTATCGAAACCTTGTTTTAACACCTATCCAGCTTGAATATGCATTCATGACAATAGTGTACTGATACATGGCAGCAACTCAGGCTGCTTCAGTGTCCTTGCTGCATTAAGGTTTGAATGCAGGCTGCTCTCATAGAAATCTTGAGTTACAGCTCTGTCTTTGTGATAGGAAAAAGTTGTGTGTTTATGAGCACATCTCACTTGTTGTTCTTTGGTCTTCCTGCCTTATTGGATTGTTAGGGTTAAAGACTCTTCCTGCAATGTCTTAGTGGATGCCTTGCTGGAGAAAATTTGATGCACTACTCTTGATACGAGTCATCTTCTTTACTTCCAGATCCTGATAGACGCTCTTCTGAATCTGTTTGCATCGTGGAATATGGAAGAGCTGTGGATATCAGCTACTTGCAGTACCTGGGGGAAGCTCAAGAAGCCATCATCCAGTGCATGAAAGATTGTAAGGTTTGGTCTGCCTTGTATGATGGAGTAAATCCTGATCCAGACACCTTTATCCAGACGCTTGCAGAGGAGAACAGTGCGGATGTGGAGTACCCCATGTTTCGGCTCCAGCAAAGGACACCTAGCACGTGCAGCTCTGCTCAAGCAACCCCATTTAGTGAGAAGATGCAGCTGGAGCTAGAATGGGATGATAGCTATGACACAGGGATTTCTCCTGGTTCTAACGTGAGCTCACCCCGACCGTATGATGATCTGGGAAGCACAGAAATGCAGCCACCTGCAGAGCCACCAAAACACATTCAGGAAATGAAAAAAAATGCCATTATGCTCATCAAAGGCTCTTACATAGAGGAGTCAGACTTTCAGGATGATGTTATGGTTTACAGGTTATGTGCCCAGAAGGATACTCAAGATGATGACAGCTCCAAGGAGAAAGCTTTAAATGTAGCCAGAGAACACAAGGTGCAGAGCCAGACCGTAGTCAATGGGTCTCTTGCAAAGACCCAGCTGGAAATGGACTTGGATGAGCACAGTAAGAGAAATTCAAGCTCAACTAAAGGTGTAATGAGAGAACAAATAAACCAGAAAATGACTGAGATTGATCCACAGCCAGACTTAGAGTTAAAGATTTCTTCTCAGGAGGCAGATTGTAACTTAAGTGTAAAACTGCTGAGCACAGATGGTGAGGATTTCATTGCACAGTATGACAGAATTATTAAGGAACTGGTTCCAAACAGTGCAAGCATGGAGGAGCAGAAGTTGGATGCTCCTGATCCTGTCTCTCCAGCAGAAGAAGAGGAGGACTTTGAGAATTTCTCAGCAGATACCCCTTCTGCAGAGAGCATATCATCTCCCTTTGGACCAAAGGATGATGTCTCTCCCAAGCACTCTCCAAGGAGCCAGAGTGCTCCATTTACAGGTGGAATGTCCTGTTAATTACATACATAACAAATATAAGAAGGCATGGTGATTAAAGGGGGCCAAATGAGATCACACTGTGTGGCACACAATACAAGCATAGAGGAAGGAAGAGTCTTGGCACTATACAGGGTATAGCCTACATAGCTGAAACCACTCCCAGGAGAGTGAGAGATCCAGAGTGAAAATACAGCAGAGTCATCAGTGTGGTGAAAGAAAATGGTAGTGTTTCAGAGTTTTTCCCTTGGTAATTGTTCAGAACATTGAGCAGGGGTTATGTTGTTTGTATGTGAGAGTTCTGTCACACTAGAGGAAGCTTTTTCAGTTGAAAGGTGTTCAGAGTAGCTATTTTAATATACAGAGCCCAGGTAAATAATTTCTTTTTCTGGCAACTTTCACCTCTGATGGGATGGATGCAATATCATAGTGCCATTTTTCCTCTCTCTGCTATTCCACGTTGTAGCAGAAGGTGTCAGCACTGGTGCCATGTCTGTACGTGCCTGTCTCCCTGCTCTGCCCTGACATCCTGTTCTCCAGTGTCAGGTCTGCCCTCGCTGTTGGCATGCTTTTCTCTCTAGTGCCAGGCAGCAATTTAAGATTGCTCTCTGCTGACTGTCCAAGCTATTCAGGAATGGCATTACTACTGGAGGTCAGAGTGGGCTTTTTGATCTGTATTTGTGCAGCTCCTTGCACTACAGGCTCCTGGTCTTTAATTAGGTCTCCTAGATACTGGAGTAATGCAAATAATAAAAAATAATAATGTACTAGGTTTCCTCACCCAACAAAAACCTCTATAAGATGGCTTCTCGTTCATTTGGAAAGGGAAAATGTGTGTTCATTGAAAAGCAGCCCTTTCTGGTCAGCTGTGGCCAGAATGCTTGGCACTGTTTCTTAATTGAAAAATCCAGTCTGTTTTTCAACTAATTTGCTGGTTTTGCTGTGGTGGTACATTAATTGTATCCACATCTTTGTTTTGTGTTATCTGCTGTCAAATGTAGCTCAAAAATGTTCTCTCTGTCTCTTATTCTTCAACTAATCCCTCTCCATTTGTTAATTTTCAAAAACCTACCCCTCACCCAAACCCACGAAAACCTCAGAACTGAGGAAAATGAAGATAAAAAGCTAAACACAATAAGCCTAGATGTTTGCTACCCATCTACATACAGTGTGTTTTGCTCTTAGACTCCTTACCTGGCTTTAATGGAGATCTTAGTGTTTGCATGTAAGGAGGTACTTGCAACAACACCTTGGAAATGTTAAAATTGCAGGGCCTTTCAAAGATAGCAGCTTGGTCTAATAGAAGGTATTCCTCCCCAGGGCAGGGAGCTTGGAACTAGATGGTCTTTGAGGTCCCTTCCAACCCAAATTCTATGATTCTGTATCTAATTTGGGATGCTGTATTATGCTTGTAGATGTGTTTGATAAAGTTTTTAGGTTGCTTTGCTGTTTTGGGATGGCATTAAGGGATGAGGCCTCTCTCTGACAGAAGTTTCCCACAGCCAGTAAGTGTCAGCAATGCAAAGATGCTCCCTTCAGGCCTGTGGATCTGTGAAGAAAATGCTCTCTCGGTGTCTTATATCCATGGTAAAAGCATGTCATCTCTATTTTCACTTGTGATGTTCAGGAACAGGAATTTGTATTTTGTTTCCTCCTTCTCCATATATCAGTGCTTGACTTCATCGCCATGAAAGGAGTAATTTTTTGATTTCTCATCTAGTTACCCTGTTTCTTACAAGGCTTCTAAACTCTGCTTACATCCTCTGAGTCTCATTTCAATAAATTCTTAGGAGTGAAAGTCATGCTATCACTTTTAAAAAAAATTTTATGTATTTGGTAATGTCCCTTGCAGCTTCAGCTTTACCTACTCAGCTTTGAAGTGTTACCTAGAGAAGAGAAACAGTGACACATCTCAGCTCCTTCTGCCATCCCTTTTGATACAGTAGAGCTCCCTTCAGGAGCTCTGTGAAAGTGTCACCATGAACAGGATAGGTTATGATGGGACAGAAGAAACTGAATCTCAGCAAAAGTGTGTGGGGCTGGCTGCTCCACTGGATGCTCGGGCTCTGGTGGCTGTGGTGGTGGTTGAAAGGCAGCAGCCACATGAAGCCTTGCCAGCACTGGCCCTCCCACCTTTCCTGTGCCAGCATTAGCCTTCAGAGATGAGTCTGGAAGGAGTGTGCCTTTGTGCTCACAGTTGCTGTAAAGCATGACAGATTCCAGCCTTTAGTGGAGCTCTGTTAAATGAAATGGCAACAGGGGCACTCCTCATTTGATCCTTCCTGTTGCTGTGGGCCAGAGGTGCTTTAGCCTCTGCTGTAGTTTCCAGCAGGGACATTGAACTGGGCTGTGCCTGTGCCCAGCCAGGGCAGCCATGTGCAAACTGAGGGGAGCTGGAATGGTGTTGGGTTATGGCCACCTGCTTGACCCTAGAAATGCCCATGGCATGTATCTTTTGCCAGGTTTGAGGGTGGGATATTCAAAGATAACAGTGCTAATCATTCTTCTGCATGGTTTTCCTAGCTCTTATGCAACTGGAATAGTGTGGTGGGACTGTGGGTGTGACAAGGGACATTACTTGTGAGTAGGTCCCTTGTACTGGCTGCCTCAAGCATGTGCCCAGCTGTGTGGTCTAACAGGATAGTATTTGAGTGAAGTCATTCTCAGCCTTGCAAAGGTTTCATAAGCTTGAGCACTAAAGGTTTATGTACTTCATGGTAAATGCTTCTGTAGTTCAGTGGCTGTCCTTCAGCATGAATGCACAAACTAAAGCTATTATTTGTTGGTGATGTTTATATGATAACGCCTATGTCTACCAGCAATTATGCTTATAAATCTATTTTAATGTCTTCCCTGCTTTGTGTGAGTGTTTGGTATACTGAAGATGCCTTTTCTTGTGATGGGAAATATCACAGCTTGATTTTTATGTTTAGAATAGCATTTTCATATTTTCTTTAGAACACCAGTTTTTGGATAGAACAAGAAAGCTAGCAATAATTCATTTTTCCCAGCTTAGAAATAAGGCATAGGAAGAGTAAAAAGAGCAGATTCTATTTGCATTAAAACTAGTAGTACCCTTCCAATTTATTAAAGGGGAATAGAGTGGTAGACTGTAATGTCCTAGGCTAAATCCTTATTGGCACATACAAGTGGAATAGTCATGCATGTTAAATAAACCATTAATGTAAACTGATTGGCCAGGTAGCCAATGTGCTGCTAACCACAAAAGCTTTCGACACCTCTGTAAAGTCTGCTTTCTCTGTTCAGCTACAGTTTGGGTTTTCTCCCAGCTGTCTTTAATTACTGTGTGGGAGGGCTAATTTGGTTGGTTATGATGGTCAAAATTCCCTTTAAATGCCTTTTTCCTGGATCTTCGGGTTTTTCTTCTGTGAAAACAAAAGCATTGATTCCTTCTTATTTTCTTGCAGGACCATTCATCAGCGTAGTGTTGTCGAAGCTGGAGAACATGCTGGAGAATTCCTTGCACGTAAATTTGCTGCTTATTGGGATTATTACTCAGCTGGCAAGTTATCCACAGCCGCTTCTCCGCTCCTTTCTGCTCAACACCAACATGGTGTTTCAGCCTAGCGTGCGCTCGCTCTATCAGGTATTTACACAGGTGATAGCCATGCCTACTGGAGCAGTGTCTTTAGTGGCTCCTTAAACCTTACGTTAGCTCCTTTCACTTTCACATGTAGCTTTCCTACCTGTCTGAGAGCTTCTTATTTCATTTCCATGTTTTAATTGCATTTGTGCAAAGAACTGGAAACTCCATATGACCACAGCTTTTGTCAGAACTCTAGTCTAATGCAGGTAGAGAAAGCCTGAATATTCAGTCTGTGGCTGCACTGGGAGCAAAGGAGAAAGAAGTAATTGCTACTGTTGTTTTGGCAGGTGCTGGCATCTGTGAAAAATAAGATTGAACATTTTGCTTCCATTGAAAAAGACTTCCCAGGTCTTCTCCTGGAGGCCCAACAGTACCTGCTTTTTCGTGTGGACATGTCTGATGCTGAGGAAGAATTGCTCACCAAAGGTAAATGATAAGCACGCTCAGAGGAGGGCTGGTGGAATGACTTACCAATTCCCCCTGTCCTTTTTTGCAGATGATTAAAAGGTGTGGTGTGTTGTGAATGTCATTAGCCAGCTGTATTCTCCTGACTTTAAAGTGATGATGCTCAGTAGACCACAGTGTATGGGTCTATTTGGATATTCTTTCCTGTTTATGAGGTTTTATTTGGTATATAAAATGTCTGTTTAAAGAAGTAACAAATTCAGTTCTTGGCTTGCTGTCAGTAAACAAACTCACTTTCAAAGCATGAGGTGAGGTGGCATATGTGCATGATTTCATTTTATTTTTAGCCTGACCTTCAGCTAGGTCATTGGTTCTTTTTTGATAAATCTTAGCTAGGACAGAAGTCCAGGATGAACTGGTTTCTGCAACAATTGAATAAGGCTTGGTGTCATGGTTTCGGCTACCACTGAAGGAGATAAGACACTGAAAGTTTTCTGGCTAGTATCTTTCTTGTATGACAAACAAACCAAAACAAGCAGAAAAAACCAAAATGTGTGTGTCTATGAGCAGTGGGGAGTTATACGGGTATCACCCCACCAAGCCAGCTTTGCAGGGGACTCTGTCACATCTGCTGCTTCTCAAGCACAGCTCATACTGCACCTGTCTTTACAGTTACCTCTACTTATTTTTACCACTGTGGGGCAAGCTAGTAAAAATAAACAAAATGAAGTCTTAGCTGCCAAATAAGAACCTTCCAGACACAGGCAGGCAATGGATAGAGCTGAAGCCCTGCCCTGAGGACATGCTTGTTCTCAGCTTGCTTCTGAGCAGGCAGTGTTGGATGCAGGCTTCTCTTAAAAGCCAGCTTGCCACACGATGGGAATATGTCAAATTTGGTGAGTCATGAAGAGCTGACTCTGTAAGGGTTCAGAAGAGGCTGCATTTACAGGTGTGTGCTTACTTGTCTTTGGGAGTCATTAATAATCACCCACTCTGCCCACACTTTTGTGAAGATGTTGATGCTTTTCTTGGTCTTCCAGAGGTGTGGAAATCA
The DNA here is from genome assembly GCF_023055355.1 of Agelaius tricolor. Classification (NCBI taxonomy): domain Eukaryota; kingdom Metazoa; phylum Chordata; class Aves; order Passeriformes; family Icteridae; genus Agelaius; species Agelaius tricolor. The sequence continues at coordinate 20,425,966 of NW_027269268.1, forward strand.
GGAGTCTTTATGTGCCATTTTAATTGTGTTTTCATTTTTCAAGACTCTGAAGAATAATCTACCTAGTTTGTAGTCAGCATAGTCTGTGTTTCTAAGGTTTGCAGTATATCTAGTCCGTAAAATTATGATCTTGCTAAGGCTGCATCCTAAAGAGTTGGTCTGTTGGTCTGCTGTAAAAAAGCTGTGTCCTGCACATGTCAGTAGCATTTTAGGCTCTGCATTTTGGTGTCATAGAATAGAAAGCTGAACCATTAGATGTCATTGTAGCTAGCATGTGGGAGATGAGATTAGGAGGCAATATTCAGAGTCCTTTTTTTCTCAGGTGCTGGCAGTAAGAACTTTCACATAATGCATTCCCAATGACATTTATTTATACTTCCTGTTTTACGTCAGTTTTCTTCTGTGGGCTTCAGAATTTGCCAGGTTGACTCATGTTGGTCATTATTTAGGAATTTGAAACAAGGCTGCTTAGTCACTCTGTTAGTGCACTTTGTTCTGTATAGTGGCAACTCCTGCAGAGAAGGCTTGTCTTGACAAATAAATGGAGAGTAAGTAAATTTCTGGATAACTGCAGATTTGGTTCCCTACAGGACTAGTGATGCAAGCCATCAGAATGTAATCCTGGGGGAGAGCTGGCTCAGTAGCCTATAAACCAGTAGTTCATTATGTTGATTAAAAAGTGCAAGGTAGGAACTGCTGCAATAATGGTAAATGAAAAAAAGAATAAAAACAAACCAAAACCAAAAAAACAAATTGGGAACTCCCCATGGACTTCTTTGCATTAGCTTGAACACCATCTCTGACTGTCAGACATATTGGTTGCTCTCTGAGGGATTTTTCCCCTGAAAAGAAGTGGTGAATAAACCCCAGTGTTCTCTGCAGGTCTGAGCATAGCCAGCCTCCTACAGAATTCACATATGAAAACCTGAAGGTAGAGTTAGTGAGGAATACAAATGTAAAACCAAAATATTATAGAGAATTTTCTCTCACTTTACAGGGTTGGTCTCAGAAGGTTTTTGAACAGAAATGGTACAATTTGTTCTTTTTTGCTTGCAGTAGTGTGTGATTTCTTCCACAGCAGCTTGGGCTCTGGTTACACATCTAGAGCTGTCACGATGTAGCTCCATGTGCAAGCTGCCCCTTTTTCAGTGTGTTGGTAGCAATCTTCAGAGTACTCATTTGCTCAATTTTCAATTGTATGACTCAGATTGCATCCTGACCCTAGAGAGAAGTGAACAATCCTGATCAAAGGAAAAAAAAAAACCAAATCTCTAGTTCCTAGATCAGCTTTCTGTGCTTTTCTGGTTTTTTTTGTGGTTTTTTCCAAACAAGCAGTTGAATCTAAACAAAAAATATTTTTAGAGATGTATCAGTTTTGATTCTTTTTAAAAGGAAGAGTATAAAGAAGAGGAAAGCTTTCACAGTGTACTAGCATTCTGGTTATATTGCCTAAACTATTTAAAAAAACTTAAAATATTAATTATGAAATGTTTTAACATTAGAAAATCTGAGAAAAAAATCTTCAGGGGAAGCTTAAAACTTTATCTTTTCATTGTAATCTATAATTTAAGTTGTTTTTCCTCCCACAGTCAGATTTTCCCACAGAATAGAAATTCCTGTACTCTGTCTCTAGTAGGTAGAAATTTGTAGAATAACAGCATGAATGATTGATAAGTCTGGAGTTGGAAAGGTGTTTTAAACTCAAGAAAAGTACGAGTCTGTTAAATGATTGAGATGGAATTTTTTTTTTTTCAAGTGTTTGGAAGGAGTAGAGTAATTCCACAGTGCCTTGGGTGAAGTACAGGCAAGAAACAAAAGTGCAGAGCTGTTGAACAGAGGATTGCTGTGCAGCATTGAGTGAGGCCTTCATCTACAGCTCCCCCTGTTCACTGCTTTGGAGGGGTTTCAGAGCAAGGCTGGCATCACTTGAGACTCTTACTTTAACATAAACTGTGTGCAAAGTAAGGGAAACCCCTTCTGAAGGCAGCAATGCAGTTTTGGGCTTGTCTGCAGTGTGTGAATTAACATAACAGCCCTTTTATTTCTTTTTAATGATTTACTTATACATCTCAGGAGAGCATCCCACTTGTGAGTTAGATGGGACTTCATCTGTCTCCGCTGAGTTGGCCTCAATGATACCTTGTAGCAGTGAGTTCTATCTTGTAGCAGTGAGTTCTACAGGTTAATTTTTCTTTGTAGAGTATTTATTTCCATCAGCATTAGATTTTGTCACCTTTTTAGTTTCACTGAATTAATTATCATCTAATTAAAGGGCAGTTCTGCTTCAGGTTGAAACAAGGAGCAATTGATTGAAATTTAAGTGCTGCTGTCACTGTAATTCCATGCATTCTGATACTTGAGCTCTGATCCTCTGAACTCTGGCAGCAGAGATCATATAGCAGAACACACAGTGGCTTTCACTTGCTCTCTTTTTAATGGTTAGTTGCTTTACAGGGAAGTAAGAGTAGTTAGTAGGGCCTATAGCTGCAGAAAATTCAATTTTAAATTTTTTTCCCTTAGTTTCTAACTTGCTTCCAACTCATGTGGTGATGTGATAGCTCGGCCTCGAATCCATTGACATGGTGATTCACAGGGAGAGGATAGAGAAAGAGAAGTAAAATCAAAACAACAGTTTGATGTGGGGGAGGGATAGAGCATAGTATCGTTTAAATGGAGACAACCATGCTGGCTCTAGACGGTAGATATTATCTGCTGTTTCAGAAGGTAAATCCATATTACTCTTTCCCTTGACTCCTCTTCTGCCCACATATTTCTCTCATCAGAGCTGTAACTGAATGATATATAACCTGGGGAAAGATAGGTAATAAAAAATGCAATAGAACCAGGCTATGTAGAACTTTAAAATGCTGGATTAGTGCAGTATCTCCCTGCACAGTGTGGGTACTGTAAATTACAGCTCTGAACACAATCCTTATAAACTGGGTTTAGACACTATACAAGTACTCTGTGTGCTTAATATAGTCTTTTTTCTTTCCTCTCCCTCTCCTCCTGTCTTTAGGTAGTGTCCATCACAGCAGCAACCCAGGGAAAGGAAGGAATCTTCCTGAAGCTTACCCAGCTGTACTGCAGCCTTTCCTGGGACAGAAAGGAAAGAAAGGCCTGGCTCATCCCAGCCTTCCTGCACACGTGAGGAACGCCGTACTTGCAGCTGCCCTTTTCCCAGAGTTCCTGAAGGAGCTGGCAGCCCTAGCCCAGGAACATTCAATTTTATGTTAAAAAATACTGGGGGATTTTGAAGATTATTATTAGTGGGTTTTTAAAATGTGTTTTGAGAAAGCTTTTGGAATTTAAACAGATTATTAATGCAAAGCTGCTTTCAAAAGAAGGTTGTACTTCAATATTTCCTGAAAATACTTGATTTGGAGGGGGAAGAAGGAGGCAAAATATTATTCCAGTTAGGCCTTATAATTTCCCTCTGTGCTACATAACTTATTTGAGATTTCTGATACTGCTCTTACTGCAGCTTCCTTCTTCATCCCTTCCTCGTTACACAGCCACCCATCTTCAGTGTCACTAATTCCTGTTGGATTTCTGCAATAGGCACTTGTTGGCTGGCTAAGATACACAAACTTGTTAGCTTTTTCTGTTCCACAAATACTCTTCTGGATAACTTGTTAGGAGACAAGTTTGCTTGAAAAAACATTGCTCCATGGGAAAAGTTCACAGTACAAAAAAGCATGCAAAATCTGCACAAAACCTGAAGGGGGTATGTGAAGGGCTGTGTTTCTTGATGTCATTGTCCTCTTTGCCTCTTCCCTTGCTTCACCCTGAAGCCGGGTTCTTACTGATCCCCACCCAAAACCCCCTTTTTAACTACTGGCTCAGGTTTTCTGAATTCAAGTGATCTTATGTGTAGCAAACCCCTGAGTAGCTGAAAGCAGGTGCTGGGCCCTACACATACCATATTGCCTTATGCTGCAGACAGATCTGCAGCTATCAGCTGTTGGGCTTTGAAGTCCAGTGAAGTGTGTAAGTGGATGTGGATTGCAGACTGCCTGGAATTTTCCTTGCAGTTCCTCAGCATTCTTTGATAACTCTTGCATTGCTACCTAAGCCTGCCAGCATGCCTTATTTAGTAAGATTTGCACAAAGTACAAAACAAAATGTTTCTATGCAAGCTGTTATTAGTGTCTAGTTTATTTGTATGCTTGTTTTAATAAGCTAAAGAAAGATACTCTGTATTTTTCTGTAGTGTTAAATGGACAGCAGGCTGTTTTTTGTCTTTGTCTTTTTTTTTTTTAATTAAATGAAAAAGGTTTGCTTGCTCATGAAAGGTGTACTCTTTTATTGTTAATTTCTCTTAAGGTTAAGGGAAAGTTAAATACTGTTTGTTTACTTGTAATTTAGGTGTTGACTTTTCCTAATATTGCATTTTTGGGATGGTGAGGGGAGGACCAGGCTATTCACCAGCTGCAGAAAAGGAAGGAGTAATGGGGAAAGCTGTCTGCTGGTGACTAACTGCTTGAGAAAATTCTCTTCTGTGAGTAATGGGCTTCATTAGAAGACCCCAAACATGATGAATTGGTGCATCACCAGTGTATTTTGTCTTATCTTAGCTGCATAATTGTGCTTCCAGTGTGTTGTAGTTGGCTGCATAAAGAGGTGCTTAGTTCAAGAAAGCCATAAACCCTTTTGCCCAGGATACAAACTAACAATGACTCCAAAAAATGTGAAGAAACAGAAATCAGAAATAACATTTGCATACATTAGTTCTCCTGCTCATTGTAATTCCATAATGTGGAATTCCAGTTAATCACATTCTGAATTTGAAACACACTTTCTCAGAGATTTCAGGAAAAAAAACCAGTTTAAAAACAAAAACCAAAGACATTCCAGAACAGCCTAATTAATTGCACATCAGATTCCTCTGGAATATGCAGTTCGGTTTAAGCTCCTAAATCCTTTAGGTAGTTCTGAAAAGTTCTTCCTTTAATCTACAAGGTATAGATTAAAGTGTCTGCATTCATTGTGTCAGCCCGCTGTAGACTATTCCAAGAAAAAAAAAATCCCAAAATCTGCCTCCAACAAAATCCCCTCCAGAACTTCTCTGGGTCCATCTTTTCTTGTTTGCTGCACAGTCTTCATTTCCATGATGGCTGGGGGTCCTGTTGCTTCCGAGCTGACTCTCTCTGGTTTGGTTTCATTTATGACTTGTTTAGTTTTTCAGCTGCCACTGCATCACCATTCTGCTAATCACCTACTGACCTCCACATGGCCCTCTTTCACCTCACCAGCTTTCTTGGAAGCTGAAGCCAAAGCTGTGGGGTTTTTCCTTAGGTATTAGTTACCCAGGTTGAAGAGAGCTCTTTCTTTATCAGTTCTCCCCCAGCCTCACATTGTTGTTGTAAATGAGTAATGAGATTGATTGATTTTTATTTTTTTTTTTTTTTTTATAAAACTTGTTCTAGAGCACTGTGGGTTCTTTTCCCACTCCCTCATTTCTGCTGCCTTCCATGCTGTACTCACAGGCCTGGCCTGAGGGGGTTCAGTGTGTGTGTTGGAAGTGTTTTACCATTATGGTTGTAGGGTCAGTGCTTGCTTTGCTTCTCACCTCTTCTGCAAAAACTGCACGAGAGCAAAAGGAAAGTTTGATCAGCTCCCTTTTAGTGGTTCAGAAACAATTGCTAAAATGCAGAAGCAATCTAATCCCTTTTTTTTGAGGACTTTTTAAACAGGAATAAGAAAGATTATTTCACTTTTTTAAAAATAAAGAACTCTGCAGACCAGTGCTCAAGGCAGTAAATTACTACCTGCACACTTCCTTCCTTTGTTTGTATTCTAAACTAAGAATCCTTATTTGCGTGGTAGAAGGGATTTCTTTGGAGATTGTTAATTTTAACTGGTGTTTTCAGCAAATGGACAAAATTACTGCAGTTTCATCCTGGCAGGTCTGTTAAGCTACATGAGTATTTTAAAATGTGGACTGCTCATAAAAGCATCTGTAAATTAGAGGAAGGAGAGGATTTTCCTCATAAGTTTTAGTAGAGTTTATGTTCTATGTCCAGTAGGATAAAGTCAGCCTTTGAAATCTGGAGTTGTGTGGAAGGCTTCTTGCTGAAAGGTCAGAGCTGTGTTTGTGCACAGCGTCCCCTCACCAATGGGAAATGTCTGTCAGCTCCCTGAAAGGAAGAGGTGGAAGAGTGCAGTGACACTGGCTTAGAATGTAAAAATGCAGATCATACGTGTACCTTTGCATTGCTTTTTTTCTGAGTGGGATCAGATTGCAGCTGTGTCTCAGATGTAATAGCAGTATAATGTCTGGCAGCCAGCACAAAAAACTGTTGGTGGGAATTGCCTCTTCCTGCCTTCAAAATGCAGAACCTGTGATTTAGCTTGAAAATGTTGATCTTTTGAGATGAATCACATCTGTGTGCATAAGCTCTTCAGCCAAATGCTTCTCTAATCAGCTTCTTCTCTCCAGTTAGATAATGTGTTATCCTGTCTCTCACCAATGATAGAACCTTTCCCAAAAAAAACCTGTACTTGTGGTCCAAGCTGTGGTCCGGCCTGGAGGTCTCTGGAGGACAACAGCATTATGCTGCTATGTCCAAGAACAAGGAAGTGCTTTATGATCTGGTTTTTCCCACATTCAGGTGGGTGTGTGACTGGAGCAGTCCTTCTTTGGTACATTGGCTCAGCATCAGTTCCAAATGAAGTGCCTTGGCAGATCTATTGCAAAGACTGCAGGTGGTGGCTCAGTGATACCAAAGTGAATTTCCAGGTTCCTACTAGATGCTTCAAACTGTGAATGCCACATTTCCAATTATGTAGCCTTGGAGTGTGTTTTTAAGCTGTTCTGCTATTGCAAGGAATCTTTCCAGCATTTTCAACCTGCTTTTGTGTGTGTGTGTGTGTGTATGGTTTCGGTTTGGTTTAGTTTTTGTTTATTTTGTTTTTTCAACCTACTATAAAGTGAGCACTTTGTCTTCAAAAATTTGTAGTCATTCTCTTTTACCTTTGGCCATTTTTGGATGCTTTCTGGGTTAGTCTCGGTAAACATACACATGGTTTGCATTAATTGGACTAAAGCTTCATGCATGCTTGTGCTGGTCTTTGTACATGTATAGTCAGGTGCAGTTCACATGTTGCTGGCTGTGCTTACTACCTATATTATTGTATTCTAGGCATTTTTCTTAAATTTGATCTTTTTCATGGGTGCCCTAAAGAATATTATGATATTTTGAATGGGATCAAGTTATTGATGTTGCAGTTCTAGGTGTGAAAGATGCATTGTCTTTTTTTGTCCTGGTAACTTCTGACTTTGGTTTTCAAGAACAGAAATCAGAACTTCTGTTTTCAGCTGTATTCTGTGGAGATGAGAAAACTCCAGTATCAGGCATGGACCGTCCCTCCCACCAGCAGGCCCAGGTACATGCTTCCAAGCATATAGTTCATAAATTACTTGCTGCTTCTTTCTTTGGGGTTTGTCACTTTCCAAAAGACTGAATTCAGTGGTGTCATGCTGTGGTACAGAGCACTTGCCTTTCAGGTGTGATTTGGTATTTTTAGTAAGATTGGTAAATTTCCTAGGATGGGAGAAAACAAAGTGTGATTGAGGTGGACCTTGGACATCAGCCGGGAGCCATGCCTTGGAATGGGAGCGGGACTGGATAGACAGGAAGCCTGAGCAGCATTCCTGCCACCAATGCCGCTCTTTGGCCTGTGCACAAAACCCAAGTGATCTGTTCAGTCCTTCAGAGAAAAACATTTGCAAACAAACTTGCAGCATCCTGTAGACTCCGAGGGTTTAAGTTCAAGAGGTTAAGTTCTATTTACCAAGAGAAGTTCACCATCCAGCACAGTGTGTACACACTCACTACCCTTTTGTGCACTCTGCTTAAGCCTCTCAGAAGGTTTCATGCTTCGGGAAGGATTTTTAGCTCCTCTGAGATGCTCTAAAATCTCAGGGTTGGAAAGAAAAGGATGGGAGCACTGTGGTTTGTTGCAGTTAAATTATGTCATTGTATCATTTGAATTTGTAGCCACAGCTCCTGTTTGAGGATGGCTTGATTTAATAAGCAATTTACTCTGCTGTATTAACTGAAATTGCTATGTCATGCCTGCAGTTCTTATGACAGCTCCCATTACGTTTGTAACATTTAAATTGCATCTGTGTTTATGAGTAGAATACTGGGATTTTCCTCTTTCTTTTCTTTTAACTCAGATAGCTCTGGCACTGTACAGTAACAATACTGCTGTGTCCTGATCTGATTTAGATAATTAGAGTATGTTCCTTCTTGCACTCTTTGAGCATTATCAGCAGAAATGAAGGATACATGGCACTTGGGCTGCTTACATTAATGAGCAAACCAAAGGTAAAATGCCACAGAGTAGCAGGGGCCACTTCCCTCTGTGTGAAATGCAGAATTTACGTTTTTGTTGCTCTGGGTTATCAGAAAGAAAAAGCTCAAACTTGAAAAATTAATATGACCATGTCCTACAGTATCTGTCCAAGTGGACAGCAGTGCTGTGTGATGTTTTGGGACAGAAATGTGCAAAGAAGGGTAAAAATTGTTCCTTGTGAAGGTGGTGTCAGATTTACATAAATAGGTGCTTGGGTAAGATGATGGTGGTGCCAGCTGTCTGACCGCAGACAGCCACAGAATGCAGCACTATTTCTGTGGCTTTGTTGGTGGTTAAAGCCCTGCTCTGACTAAATGCACTTTATGTTTTAGTGGCCCCCAGCTTATCTAAACCTGTTGTGGCCCAGCATCAATGTACTTCATTTGTTACATGCTCAGTTGGAAGCCTCATTTATGAAAAGGAGCATTACTTGGATTCTTAAATATGTAGGTGCTTAAAGTGGCGTTTTGTTGCTGACTGTGCAAATCTTCTTTTTGTTCATTGATTATAATGGTTCTTGTGGCAGCTGGATTAAATTAAGACTGAAGTCTCTGGGCTAAAAGCCCTGATGGAACTTTTGTGCAAAGGCTGCATTTCTCAACTTTGGCACTTCAGCAGACTGCCCGCATACAATTACGTACTGTGGACTAAATACCTGCAAACCTTCGTCTCTGATGAAGCCATTTCCACAGCAGCTGTGTTTTATTGCAGTCTGCTTTAAAAATAACTAGCTTGGATTTAGACCAAAAAATAACATGGACGAGTCAAATCTGAGACAACTAAACTGTGTCCAGCTCAGTGCTGCTGTGTCAGTTTGGCCAGAGCTCAGACGAAATGCCAGCTCGAACTCAAAGGAGAGGGAGTGGCTCTGGGTCTCAGTATCCCTTGCTGCAGCTTGAGCCAACAACTCGTGTCTCTTGGTGTCCAAGCACAACTTGGGGGTTTAGAAACACAGATCAGTGTCTTTTGTAAATCTCTGGGGTCATAACATTGGTTTCTGAGCTTCTGTGTGGAAAAAATCTAGCAGCCTCCAGGGCCAGCCTGAAAGTGTGGCCTCTTGAGCAGCTAAAATACAACTTACTGATGGTTATGCCTGCTTAGTGGGTTAGACAATTACAGCTGTGGCTGATGCAACCAGCTGGGAGAACTGCTTTGTGCTTACACAAAAGGCTGTGCATGGAGGGAGCATTCCCTACAGTGAAGCTGTTGGCTCTTGTGAGGATCATGGCAGTGCAGCTCTGCAGCTCCAGGTACTGGACTTGGAGGCCTTTCTCTGATGGCTGCAATGACAAGGCAGGGAATGTTGCATGGGTTAGTTTGCTGCCTGTGTATGAAATGGGATAACATGGGATCTGGCACAGCTGTCACCAGTCTTTTTCTTGGGCAAAGCCAGCAGGCAAAGATGGGAATCGTTCACAGGGTCATGAATTGGGCTCCCCCACACAGATAAAGGGGAGAAACCAAAGGTCAGGATCCCTCACCACTTAGTTTTGCAGCTGGTCAGCAAATGCTGTAGACAGTTGTGACATGCCTGTATGCCCTACAGGAGAACTTAAGGATCTGTGACTAGGGTGGTCCTGGACAGAAGGTTCAGTTCCCCTGGGAGCATGCACAGCTGTATTGCTCACTAAACTATCTTCTTTCTGCAGCTTTGTTCCCTCATGGTGGCACCTGAGCATTTCTGCAGTTTGCTTTATTGCAGTTAAAATTCAGGCTGTCTAGCCTAATGTGGGATGTGGGCTGGAGTACAGTCAGGAGAGAAGAGATTCCCAGTGGTTTTGTGTTTCCACTGCAGTCATCCCTAGTTACTGATTGTGCTTGGCCCAGGGGCTCTTGAAGATGGAATCTAAATTTGCCATCACAATGGGCAGAAAAATGCACAGCAAATTACAGGTCATGACAACTTGGGATTTTGTATTTTACAGCATTCCTCACACTGTTTATCAATAGAGTCCTCTCTGTCTGTGTATTACCTGTGTGTTTGTGGCTTCTGAGGGGGCAGGGGATAACTTCCACTTGAAGCCAACCCAATGCAGGGAAGCTGCTGAGCATTTGGGTTGATAAATGGAGACCTCCTGTCTGCTGTAACTTGGTTTTAAGTGGCTATTGCCTGATCCAGAATCCAGTGTGTGTGAGTATGTGTAAACAGCATTTTAAGAAGATGCTGGCAACAAGGGCAAACTAACCAGGAGTGTGCTATTATTTCTTCTCCTTCATGCAGTTTGAGAACAGACAGCTGACTGAAAACCCAATTTGTTTTACTTTATGTGTAAGAAAACAAACACTCTCCAGGCTGAGCATGCACACAAGGCCATAAATCCCTGGGAAGGTGCTGCTGAGGTCAGTGGTTGTGTAAGTGTAGGTAGAGAGTGCTAAGAAGAGACACAAAAGCATCCCAGAACCCTGACACCACACTGCAAAGCAGGGTGGAAAGGGGCCACACTGAAACCACAGCTGAATGCTCTGCTATAATTTTTTAGTTAAGGTTCCTATCATGTACTTCTATTTTTAACACAGTTAAAATTAAACTCTGCAGCCAAGGCTGAGTGCTAGAAATTCTTTCTTCACTACTTAGAGCACTGCCAGCATCTTTTTAGACAACTTTCTTCTCCTGTTCTGCAGCCTCAGATACAGGATACTTCAGCTATATGAGATAGTAAGTATCAGCTCTCCACCCTCAGGTCTGACCTCCTAAAAGACTTCCAGCAATGAGTAGATGAGATGGTCGTCAGTGTCTGGTGTCAGCTTTTAATTTGTGAGCATTCTCCTTGGTCCTCTGTTCGTGGATAGTAACTGCTGAAAATCTGCATGAAACTGTCCTTAATTCACCCTGCCTGATGCTGTTGCACAGATGGCATCTGCAATCATTAGATCAGAGAGCACTGGAGTAGCTAAATGAGACTTCCAAGTTGGGGTCAAAGCCTCTATCTTCATTCCAGAGCTCCAGCCTTGATACAACCACACTTGGGACAGCCTCCTGGCCTGCAGGATGTCCTACATCAAACACTTCAGAGTCAGGCTCTGCCTTCTATTCTGCAGACCCACCTGTCCTGTAGGGTTGTTTTATTTGTCTTTAAATAGCAGAAACTAAATTCCTTGAGGCTCTTGCTTCTGCTTTTTTAATGTGCTCATCAACTACTCTAAGCAGATATAAACCAAAGCTGTTTGTTTTGCTCAGTACAGTGCTCCACTTTTTTTTTTTGTTTTTTTTTTTAAATTTGCTGTGAGCTCCATTTAGGGGAATGGGAAGGTGGTGGTTGTATTTAGGCTGCTGTATAAGGGCCTTGGAAAGCAAAAAGGATCTCATGTTTTGGTTCAGTCAAAGGGGTGTGAGGTGACTGATGAGCCCCTTAATGCAGGCTTGGATAGTGGGAGCAGTGTGAGCTGGCCCAAATGAGCCTTCCCATTGCTAGGTCTGAGCACTGCCAGCAACTGCTGCTTTGAAGTTGGTAGCTGGTATCTCCACAAATGTTAAAAAGGTTCATTATCTTGATCTCAATTGGCTGAAACCACTTTTTTCTCGTATCAAAAAGAAATTTACGTTTTGTGTCTGCAAAAGATTTTAAAATTTTCAGAACTGACTGTTCCATAATGTAGTGTAAAATTTATAGACTATGGCTGCTCTTTACCTTCCCTGGAAGAAAAGAATATTACAATTATCCCTTTTTAATCTTTCTTGTTATCCATTGTCTCTGGCAGCTGGAGGTGAAAATAGATTGAGACTTAAGAGTAAATCACAGAATGGTTGGAAGGGACCTTAATATAATTCTAGCCCCCCCACTGTTGCAATACAACATGGAATGAACAACATGTTGAGATGTTTAAGGCAAAAAAGAGCATGTTTATTTTTTGACTTCAATATTTATAGAATTCTAAAGGTGACCATGGATTGGAGGATGAAATTGTTACTTCTTTAACTACACAGGTTAAACCAGAAGTTTATAATTTTTTTCTTTTTCTAGAAAGGACTGCAAAACAATCATTATTTACATGAAAAGTGCATGAGAAACTGTATTACAAAAATGTAAATATCAGAAGGCTTAGAAGAACTTTAGAAGCACAGGGCGATACCCCACCATGGGCGGGGACACCTTCCACTAGAACAGGTTGCCCAAAGCCCCCTCCAACCTGGCTTTGAACATTTCTAGTGATGAGGCATCTACAGCTTTTATGAGCAACCTGTTCCAGTGGTTCACAGTACAGATGTTTTTCTTAATATCCAATCTAAACCTGCCCTCTCTCGTCTTAAAGCCATTCCCCCTCATCCTACCACTAAATGCCCTTGTCCTTCTCCACCTCTCTTGTTGGCCCCCTTGAGGAACTGGAAGGTGCTATAAGGTCTCTCCAGAGCCCTCTCTCCTCCAGGCTGAACAGCCCCAACTGTCTGAGCCTGTCCTCACAGGTGAGATGTTCCAGCCCTCTGATCATCTTCATGGTCTCCTCTGGACTTGCTCCAACAGATGCCTGTTCTTCCTGTGCTGGGACCCCAGAGCTGGATGCAGCACTGCAGGTGTGGTCTCACCAGGGCAGAGCACAGGGGTAGAATCCCCTCTCCTGCCCTGCTGCTCACAGGGCTTTGGATGCAGCCCAGGTCATATTTGGCCTTCTGGGCTGTGAGTGCACATTGCCAGGTCATGTCAAGTTTGTCATCCCCCAGCACCCTGAAGTCCCACTTGTTTGCACAGCCCCCCTTCTCAAGCCTGTTCAGATCCCTCTGGATGGTATCCCTGTCCTGCAGCGACCATGCCACACAGCTTGTTGTCATCAGAGAACTTGCTGATGGATGAGTGAGCACTCAATCCCACTGTCTTTATCACCAGCAAAAATGTGAAACAGGGCAAGGCCCAGTGACAACCCCTGGACAGTCTCACTCATTACTGGCCTCCATGTGGACATCAGAATACTGACTGCAGCTCTTTGAGTGCAACCAGCCAGCCAATTCCTTATCCCCTGAGCAGTCCACCCATCAAATCCATGTCTCTCCAGTTTAGAGATAAGGATGCCATGCAGGAGGACAGTGTCCAGTGCTTTGCACAGGCCCAGGTGCATGATGTACTGACACAGACTCTACTCAGAGAGAACCTGGTTGATGATTTCTAACAGGTTTTGCACACATTAGTAAAGTATAATTCCATAGTGAAAGAGTGGCTAAGAAGAATTAGCCCATAGAGAGAATTATCAGCAGTAGGCTTGCTACATTAATTGAGATGCTTCCTTCATCACCTTATTTATTACTCTTCCAAATACATTGTTGGTTTGATTTCTCTTTTTAAAAGGCACCCACTGCAGCAGTGGGGAACTCAGCAGAGCAGCATCCAGCTGTGCCACAACAGTGACCTTTGGAGGACTACCTCTGGGAAAACTGTGTTTTCCTAAACTGAGGGAGGATCTCTAAGATTCAAGATTTCATGGAGAAACCCTTGTGCCTTCTTGTTTCTTGCTGCCCTGGCAAGAGTTGAACAGAATTCCAGTAGTTTTGTTGTATAATCTAAACCTTTATTGACTGAACACTTACAGAAAACTCACACCACTCTAAGTAAAAATGGTAGCTTTTGCTCATGATGTGAAAAGTGATAGTAGGAGTCTTAGTGTGAAGGTCAAATTACATGAAAATCCTGGGCATGGTGTGATTTGAGGAGTTTTTGGAGGTTTAGGCTTTTTGTTTGGCTTTTGAAGGGTCACAGTTTTTGACTGCAGTTGTGTTACTGCTTTTTATAAGCTGTAGGATGATGTTTGAATTGTAAAGGTACTTTTTTATGAATAATGGGTATACATTTTATTCATTAAATGTATTGAAAACCAAATGAGTTTTTCCCTTCCAATGAAGGAGTTTGCCCTTGAACCTCAGGCAATTTGTACAGCAATGTACTCCTCAAGACATAACATCAGCCACTCAGGAGGAAGAACTGCCATCAGCCTACTTTGAACTAGTGCTGCAAGCACCACATTTGCCAAAGGTGACTGAAGTCCCAGGGCCACACCTGCTGCACTCCTGTGACAATGTCTGCCCTGCAGGCACATCCTAAAGAACAGTTCTGAATAAGTAGCTATGAGGCCCAAGGTAGGTGTGATCTTTAAAAAGTATGGCTTAGCAGTCTCCAGGAGGGATTTAAGGACTTCAAGCATCTGGTACTAAATGGGATTTATTTCCCCACTACATGAAAATTTGACAGGCTCTTTCTTGTTGCATTTCCTGTTAATGGCTCAATCAGCAAAAGCTGGTTGGGATGGGGAAGTTTATTCCGGATCCCTGCATTTCAGTGATTACTGAAAGCCAGGAACTGAAAAACAAACTATGTAAAAAACCCAAAATAAAAACTACCAGCACAAAACACCCCTTAGGATTAAGTAGTGGAGAAGGACTGAACCCCAGCTGAATCCAGCTCAGCCAACTGCATGTTCCATTCCTAAGCAGAACAGTTCCAAACTGCATGATCCAAAGCAGTACAGTTCCAGATGACAGGAGAAAACCACGTGCCAGAGAAGCAGCAGCCCTGGGCATTGGGTATTTGTAACATGGGGCCAAGTTCTTGCCTGCAGAGAAAAAAACCAAACTGGAGCTGGGGCTGTCCTGTTCAGGGCCAGGAGCTGGACTCCAATAATCAGCTCCAGCTAGTGTATGATTCTGCTTGTTCTGTTGTAGGCTGTACAGGGCTGGCTGTACATCTGCTGTTCTGAGACTCTGATGCCAGAATGGGATGTGACCCTCAGAAGGGCTCAGGCAGACACTCCTCAGGCACTCCTCAGAACTGAGAGCAGGCATAGCAGGTATGTGGGTGCAGAACTGGGAGAAGGTGAGCAAACACTCTGACAGGGTGAGATGCCAGCACTTCTGTCTGTGGCACTACCCTTAGGCTCACAGTGAAGCAGCTCATGGCTTCATCCTTTCCCCTTCCCCCAGAAACCAGGAAGAATGATAGCAGTGAACTTTTTGTTCCCTTCTGTTAAGGCATCGAGGTACATGTGGGCTCCTCAATGACTTCTGGGTGTTTTAATAATTGTTCCTGTTGTGCTCACAATGACAGTGAGTTATGGTGTGCACGCCCAGACTGAGTTTGAGACTGTGAATCCCCCTTCTCACAAACAGGCAGACAGAAAAGCTGAGTTTGTACCCGCTTTATTGGAAAACTAACCCATGCAGTTTCAGCTCTCTGTGTACTCACAGACCCCTCTGGGAGCTTGTTTCCCAGGGCTGTGTGGAAATCACATTTCCAAGTGCCACATCAAAGCATGGGAGATGCAAATGTCTATATCCTGCTTTTCTTTGGCTCATCTGCCTTTGGCTGATGCATCCAGGGAAGGCTGGGACTTCAAGCTGCTTGAAGTATATCCAACAAGCACACCACTGCACAAGGAGACACCAAAGTTCATTTGCAGACAGAACGAGGCACATGCTTCTTTAGTTGCTTGTGTGCTTTTTCTCTTGTGGCTACCCTGACAGCTTCTTCTCTAGTAATTGCTTCACCAGAACAGGATTGGACCGTCCTTGTGTTTTCTTCTGTACCAGACCAATTAACTTATTTAGAACTTTTGGATTTCCTGCCTTTACCGCCATAACCTTTAAAGAAAAAAAAATGCAACAGACACCATTGTTACAGGAAAACTGAACATCTTCACTAATTTCCAACCAAGGTATGAATATTTTTGTTGTTTTGCCTATTGTGATAAAAGACTACATTTTGGGATAAAGTGTTATTTATAAAAACTGCCTTCAGCCTTGCAATAAGCTCCTGCTCTGCTCCCATGAGAGAACAGCAAGTCCCTACAGCATCAGGGCCTTACAACTAATAGAGAAAGCTCCTCTTATTGAAAGAGTCAGAAAATACTTTTGGATTTTACAGTGTCTGCAGCTTGAACAGCAACTTCTTGGAAAAAAGCCAGAGAAGTGAGATGGACTTTCCTTGCTAATAGGATCTACCATTTTACTGAATATAATGTCCTGTTATAACAGGTAATTTGAAGAGAATCAAAATCTATTTGATAATATTGGTGAGGTCCTTCAAGCACCGACATAGGAGTTTTTTCTTTCCTTCAAGCAAGTACTCTTTTGCAACATGATGATTAATTAATTGGTCAAATACGACCTCCTATCAGACAGCCTTTGATGCACAATCACCTGCTACATTGAAAGGGCCATGTTTAAAAACTGAAAGGATCAGAAATTTCACCTTTGGGCCTTCCTAAAGGAGATGCTACTGCTGAAAGACCAGCATCTGGCTACTGTTTGTGTGGCAGGGAAGGCATTCTCTACCTTGTCAGAGTTACTGGGCAGAACACAATAGATGCAAAGAAACAGGATGACATATTTGCAGATGTTCAGGGAAGGGCTGCAAATAGAGGAGCTATGCACTGTGCCAATACCAAATTCAGATGCAAATACTGTTTCTCATTACAGTATCTAAATTATTGTCAGTCTAAAATCTCTGTTATGTTGCACAGTGGAAAGGACTCATTACTCTGTATCTGCTAGAAATTACCTATGTGGGGCAGAGTGCAGTACAGTTCTGGTCCTGCACTATCATAAAGTGCTCAGTGTTGGTTTGAGCAGCTGTTTAGAAGTTATTTTGTTCTGAAAAAAATTACTCTCAAAACACAATGAAATGGGAGTGTGCTTATGGACCTTCCAGCTCCTGCACTTCCCAGTTAGTTCTCTCCATTCTCTTCCTCCCTGCCTATGCTTTCATACCAGCCTGGCAATACAGCAGCACTTTTATCAGGCTCTGCAAATGAGTCAAGTCAGATGGAGGTCACGCCGACCTACTGCAAGCTCATTTTATCAAAAGCTCTTGCAGAGCTCTTAGCATCCCCCAATGAGATCTGGAGTGGGCGGTATTGTTCTCAAAAGATGTTAATGTTTTTTTCCAAATGGCAAATGGAGCTAGACATTGTTTATATTAGAAGTAGGCTATTCACTTCTGCTTTTACATTTTTGCTCCAGAGAACATATAAGCACTTGTTTTCATTTTGCTTTTTATAAAGCAGATTATATAGACTCTGTCAAGATCCCTTCCCACTCCTCCCCTTCACGATCAACAAGGGTTTTTTCCCTTTTTTTCCAGCTCAGACCTTGTTAGACTGAGCCACACTGGCTGCTGTGTGTCTTTCAAGGAGATGGGGAAGAGCCAATCATCCCCCACAGGGGAGCGTTTGTGTTGCTGCCACAGCCCAGCAGAACAGCAGAGTGGGCAGCAGCTCTGGAGCTGCTGCTGCTGCCACAGGGCTCTGGCTCCTTCCCACCCCACAGCCACTGTCAGGCTGGAGAGCCAGCGAGGCTCCTCTCTTTGGCAGTGGACAGACACAGGGATATGGCAAAAAGTCAGATGCAAGCACAATTTCTGCCTTGCCAGCTCTGATACTGTCTCTAATTCCATAACTAATATATGCCTTGCTGGCAGGTAACTTCAGCTCCAGAACAGTTTAACAGTGTTGCCCCAATATCACAACAGATGACATAAAAATCAGAGTTATGTGGCTGGGTGGCAGGGTCGGGTTAATGGCAGTACAGCTGGAGAGGGACAGGGCCCTGCAGTTTTGCTTTCCTGCATTAAAGTTTTATGGTCTCTCAGAATGACTTAGCACATTAGCCAGACTGGTAATTTGTTTTGCAGATCATTTTGTGTAAGCTTCAGTTTCAAAAAACCCACTTAGTAAAATAAGAAAGAAGAAAAGCTTGATAATATCTTGGCAGCAGCTTTACTGTTATGGCTCTAGAGCTCAAATGCCATCTAAAGGGAAAAAGAGAGAGGCTATTTTAACCCCCTTTCAGTGCCACAGACTGCCACAGTGCAGAAAGTTCCCAGCACCATCATAATCACCTCATTTTTGTGTCCATCAATCACTGCCTGGCAGATCTGTTCAAGCTCTTTTTGATCCTGTAACAGTTCAAGTTTCTGTTCTTTAACAATTTCAAGGGGAGTCTTCCCTTCTCCCTTCCACAATTCTGCAAGCACCTGAAAATCACAATAAAAGCAGCAAAGGTCAGTGGCTTGACTTACCAACATTGTTTACATGCAGTATTTCAGTTACGGATCCAAGAAGCCCTGGTTTTGCTAAGAGCGGATTGTCTAAACGAGAACAAGCCCAAGATTTAATCATGTGCCTCTCTGAAAGAGCCCTTGTACCTCCCTCCTTTTCTGCCACCTGTCCTGAGACAAAGCATTGCCACTTCCTGCACGAGCCCAGGTTAATGGCTGGCAGCAGGTGCTGCGCAGCCTCCACAGCCCCGGCCCTGCCCGCTCCCCCACTGCCGGGGGCTCTGCAGAGGGGATTGCTGAGCACAACCCCCTGCTCCTCTGGGCTGGCAAGGCTGCTCCTCTGCCAGTACTCCTGCTCTTCTCACATCATTCATAGACCTGCCTGGGAGCAGCAAGGAAATGCATCTCCATGAGCAATGGCTCTGCCCGGGAACTGACGATTAGCTGACTATTGTACCAAGTCCAATCCCAGGTAACTCATCCCATTACCAGGCCTTGCCAGCAGGCTGTAATGAGAATATGTATGACAAAGCAGAAGAAAAATGGTGCCAAGCAGAATGAATGCAGCAGCTCCAGCCCACCTATGCATCATCCCCAAGTACTGGACTGCTGGGCAAACCCAGGCCTGTGGAATAATCACTTGTTAATGCTAGTGTTTTCCTACATGCAGCAGGACTATTGCCCTGGAATACATTTGAGAGGAGAGAACATTTATAAAAAACCAATTTCCTTGGGCAGTCATTTTCTGTATTCCCTTTGCTTTTATTTCAGGGCCGTGGGAGGAGAGTAAGAAAACCCTTATTAAAACAGCTCGTTGTACTCCATCCTGAGCTGAAGATATAATTGTATATTTGGGCCATTGCTGTGTCCCAATATGGAAATGCATGTCATGTCAAAATTTCAGCATTAAATATCCCCTGTAGGACGAAGAAGAGGCTCCAATGGGAAGACAAGGAGGGGCATCCAAACTGCATGTTAAATAATTTGCAGGGCAGCAAGAGAACTCAGGTAGAATGATGCACATGGGATGGGATCTTAACTAACCCAGCAATTTGCTTCAGCATGACAAATTTGTGGGTACAAAAGACCTTTGGTTAAAGAGTTCTCTATTCACACCAAGTATTCATACAATTGCTGCAAGAGGGTATTTGTTTGCCAGTGGCACTCTGAAGCTTTTTATGGGATCTTATCAACTCTTCTGGAGACCTTGTGAGAGGGTAATGACACACAGCTGTATTGTGGCAACTACATCTTAAATTCTTCCTTGAGAGAGGACCAAAGGCAGATCACAATATTGAAGTTACTGATAAGCAGCCAGAGATACAATAGCTATAAGTAACACTTTCAGATCTTTACACTGAATAAATCAGTGCTGTATATGATGTCTTCTACAAGATCTTCCTTCTAGTGTGATATTTAAAAATCATCATGGCAGTGCTAGCTGGAATAACCCTAGAAATAAATATATCATATCCAACAGAGATTCAGCCTGTCTGCAGCTGCTTGCCTTTTTGTGATGATGTTTTTTTGATTTTTTTTTTTGGTTTTTGTTTTTTTTTTTTTTGTTGTTGTTGTTGCACTCCATTGCTACTCCTGGCAGCCCTTCTACTTCTTCTCTGAGGGATGAAGCAGGAAGGTTTCTGTCCCGAGGCCTCCCAAGGCAACCATACTGTATGTCACCTGTCAGAATGAGCCCTGTCCTTGCCAGACACAGCACAACCTCTAGCAAAACACCCTGGACAGTCTAAAGTACTGCACAAATCAGAGTGGACAATGAGTAAGCCTTTTCACTCTCCTGGAAAAAGGCAGATGGGATTTTTAGGACTGGTATGTATTCAAGCAGGATGCCATGGGCTGCAGGAATGGGAAATCTGCAACGAACAAAACCTATGCAGCCAACCATGGCAGACCAGGAGCAACATGTACATCAGGCTGACTTAGATCAGGGGCAGGACAGCTTGACAGTCAGAGATCCAGCTCTGATTCCCTGTTATGCCTATGCCAAATATTTCCTGTCAGTGAAGAAAGCTTGCCCATTAGAAACCTTGAAGGCACCAGATTTTCTCTGTGACAGCTGCATCATGTGTCCCTTCCCATTTGGTAACAAGCATCTCTACTTAGTAGAGCAACAATGTTATCAAGGCCCTTGCTTGTTTACAGGTATGTAGGAAAGCAGAAAGAGATGTGGCCAAGACCTGTCAGAGATGCACTTTTAAAAAATGTGTTTCTCCACTTGGCAAGAAGTGCAAATCTAAAGAAAGCAGTTTAGAAAACGATTTCAACTCATTTACACAAACTGCCTGCACCAGCACAGGAAGATCAAATTATGAAGTCTTCAGAGCCAAAACGTGAATCTCAGGCCTCATTTCCATTACTGAAATCTCAGTAGCTTCTACTATTGATTCTTGCCTGTGTGTGATTAGATTTTAATGATGTTCTCTGGTCTCCACCTATACAAGCTTAGCAGCATTGGTCAAGATGAATTAATCAGGACTTACACGTCTGGCTGTCATGGGCATCATATCAAACATTTTGCAGCTGGTGACCGTGCCAGCTGAGTGCTGTGCCTAAGAATGCTCCAACTGGAAACCCTAGCTGCAGTGATTTGCTGCCAAGGACAGGAGGAAAGCAGCAGGTAGCACCATTCCAGCAAGTCCTGTGGGCACCTCTCCTTTCCAGTGATGGAAGCTGTCATGTCTGGCGGGTGTCCCTCAGCCTCTCAGAGAAGTGGGGGGCAGGTTGGGTCCAGTCCTCCAGATGGTGTAGTCATAATTGTCAAAGCAGATGGTTCTCTTTAGATATGGGTACTGTACTCATTTCCCTACTATCTCCTTTAAAGTAGGGGTGCCAAGCAGATCTATTGAAGTTATTCCTATGTGGGTGACCTATGCAACTGCAGAAGCCAGCAAAACCCAAGGTCTGCTCTGCTCCATGGCCTGCTGGGCTTGGGTCCCCCATGAACCAGCGACAAGGGTGTCCATACGGAGTTGCTCCAGGATGGCTGTTGGCAGCAGGGACAGGTTTCCACTTCCCTGGCCCAGGAACCAGCCTCCTCCCATAATGCCGTAACTCACAGGCAGGTCTGTTACACCAGGCATGGACCTGCTGCCAGCCTGGCAACTTGAGGAGCAAGGCCCCATCACAGGCACGCTCCCCATCAGACTGGTTTCAGCCCTGGGTGAGCAGCACCGACTCCTCACACTGTGAGCTTCAAAATGGTGCCTCTGGGCTGGGCCATAGGCAACATGTATCCATCTGATCCAGGACATGCTCACCCGCAGCCCCACGTGGGGGAGCTGGAAGCTGCTCACCCCTTTGCACAGGCACGCCAGCCTGGAACTGCTTTGGAGACCTCTGGAGTGGGATGCTATGTTTGATGGCAAGTTGGACATGAGCTCTGTAATTATGTACATGGTAATTATGTGAGCACACAGTGCCCTTAGCTTAGCACTGCATCCCACCACACAGTGCTCAGTGTGTACAGCCAGTGCTCACAGCTTTTATCTGCCTCTTTTACTGCCTTTGACAGCAGAGCCGAAACACAAAACCTTTTCAATAATTTAGGTGGTTAACAGCTTCCTACAGCGAGCACATATGTGTACACATGTCTGTGTGCTTACCCCATCAGACCCTTCCATTCTTTCCCACTGGATCGGTGCCTGCCACTGCAGATCATGCTCCCCTCCCCAGGAGCTGCAATTCATCTGCTGGTGTGTATATATAGCCCTTTCTGCCCTCGGGCCATCCAGCGTCTCTGCCTACTGCTGAGAATTGTTATAAACATTTGTTACTCTTCTGACATCCAGGCAACCAAAATACTTTTCTAAATGTGGCAAGGTTTCTGCAGTTTGATAGCAGCATCACTGGGTGAGGGCAAACTACTGCGACTTCTGGGTCCAGTTTCAGATCACTGAGGACAACATGTACATTACAAGGAGTTGGTAATTAAACAACAAATGCATTTCTGAAATTCTTGACACTTCACAATGTGTCAGAAGTGCCTGGCACACAAATGTATCACAAAGCAAAAAATCCCATAGAAGAGCATTAGTACCCTGTCCCTACCTCCACAAGGAAGAGATTCAGACTGGAGTTCTGAAGCTTCCTTTTCAAACACAGACACCAAACTGATGGGTGTGCCACAACCCCGCAGGCAAAGAGCTGCTCTGCATTCCAGTGCTTTTCCTATTAATACTTTATCTCCTTTTTGAAGCTTTTACTTTTCCAATACAAAATTTCCAAACACACATGCCTGAAGCCAGGCACTTAAATCCCTATTTATGACGTCTGTCTTATGCAGCTGGCTATCCACAGACACAGACCAACTTAATTAAGAACCAAAAGCATCTCCAAAAAAAGAAAACAAACCAGAAAGTTCATTCACAGTTCATTAACAGTTTCACTGATAAACACTGAAACAGTCACCTAATGCACTTAACTAGAGCATAATAATTAATCTGAAAAGACAAATCATTCCATATAAATGAGCTTGTAACAATTTAAGGTGAATGACTGATTATGGCCCATCACAAAAAACCTCCAAATTTTGTCTACAAACACAGCAGTACTGTTCCCATCATAACCAGTTCACAATTTTAAATATAAATCATCAAGAGCTGCTTTTTCAGACTGTCCTAGGCAAGATGAAAATAAAACAACCCAGCTTTACTTGCTTGAGAGCTTCATGATAGCACTTGCTCAAAGAAGCAAGGATAAAAGAAAGGCCAGACCTCTGTCACTTTTGACTCAGGTACACCAATGCAGAACTCTTTGTGACTGCACTTGGATGAATTCTATCCTTTCCCATTGCTAATGCTTGGGAACATAGACTTTACTGTCTCTAGGAACCTAGTAACTGATACTCTCATCTTAACTGCAAGCCATGGATTAGCTCCCACTGACCTTTCACGCAGGCCTGACTGGAATAGTGAAATTGAGATCTACTGTCTGCTCTGTTCAGAAGCAGGATTTATTTGAGTTCAGTTCACATTGTTTAAGTCTACTATTTTGCTTCTGCCCTCTTCTAAAAGTGAATATGCAGATATGTCTCTAAGATTTTATATAAACATGAGGCATTTGCATTTATTATATAGCATAGATACAGAAGTTGTCCTTTATCAACAGTGTACATAATTTCCCTTTAAAGCAATCATAGCACTGCTACACAATGATTATAAAATTGCTACACAACTGAAGTAAGCAGCCAAAGATGCAGAGTACAGCAAAATCAAAAAGGTACTTACCTGCTTTGCTGCTGTAGAAGAAATTTCTTTTTTTTCTAGAAGGTTCAAGAGGTCAGCCAGGAGAAAAGAACTGACTGGGCTAGGGAAAAAGTGGGCAGAAGTTACCTCAGAGAATAAGGTGCTGGAATGTATCTGTGCTACTGCTGCTTGCCTAAAGATCACACAGTTCAGCATGACAAGCTATTTTTCCTCATGTTCAGTACTAATTGGTAAGGCCTGACTATGCCTTACCATCATCACACTCCAAAGACTAAACACTGACTGCTGCTCTTAACTACATGATCCTCTTGTCTGCCATGTAATTGTCTAACTCCATTGAGCAGGACAGAGCCAAGGCCTGTGCAGGACTGCCTGGAGTAACAAACTTCACAGGGAGCAACTAAAGCAGCCGTGAGCAATGGAGTGACATGGTACCAGTCATGAGAAAAGGATCACTCTGTCTCACCACTGCAGCAATGAAGAAGACTGACCTTTCCTTTACTGTAAGGGAATGTTGTTTCAAGTAACTGAGCAGGTCCTTTAGAATCCAGCCGATCACCTTCTTTGGCTTCATTTGGGTCTGTTTTACCACACTTTCAAAGAATTCTGCTAGTCCATCTTCATTCTGTTTATAAAAAGTTAAATGTATCAGAGGGATACTGGAGTGTAAACATGATTACAGAATCACAGAATTGTTAGGGTTGGAAGGGACCTATAGGAATCATCCAGTCCAACCCCCCCTGCCAAGGCAGGGTCACCTGGAGCAGGTGACACAGGTTACAATTAATTACACAATTACACTCAGCATATAAATGCTCAGTCCTAAAGTAAACTTCAGCTGTGAATTCATGGCAAAGTCATACGACTTTGGAGTAATCTTGTTAACATAACAGCCAACAATCTTATGCCTAGAACAGGAATATATAGTTTATCTCTCAGCCTGTCTGTTTCAGTGGAACTTCCAACAAATGAGCTATCATTTTTCTCTTAATGCCTCCCTAAAATTTGCATTTGGACAGAAGTTTTCTCATCTTTGCAAGTGTTTTATGTATAATACTAGAAAATACAATGCTCTCACAGGCTGTCATGCTACCTTTTACCAAGAGCTTTTTCCTGAAATTGTCTGCAACTACTTCACTCTTGATCTTGAAATCACTTCTGTTTATTTTGGCTTGAACTAGTAAGTTTAGCTTGCATTTACCCTTCAGAGATATGGAAAGGTCATATGTAAGAAGCAGGGTTTTATTTTCCAATTTTTTTCTGAGAAGCTATGGTAAGCTTTTACACAGCACACTAACAGCTCAGAAGATATGACAGTGGGAGATTCAATTTATAGCTTAAGTGAAATCTGAGATTGTTTTTAGAAGAACCCATACTGCACAGTCTGTTGAATGCTGTGCTGTTTGTCATCAAGGCACTGATGGACCTTTAAATGCAGCACGGAACTCATTAGGTTTACTGAAGGCTGGAGAGGTATGAAGTGGCAGCTCCTACCTTTTAAAGGAGGAATCCAAATCCAGCATGCCGCTGGACTTCTGCAGTATGTGCCATAAACACACAGGAGGACAAGCCAGCTCTCAGAAGTCAAGAGGTAACAGCTTAGAGATAGCCAAGGAGCTATTCTAAGTATACAGTCATCACAGCAAAAACATTTCTCAAACACATACTGACTGCAGCCAGATCTCTGAACAGTTATGAGGAAAAAGAGAGCAGGGTAACCACAAAAAGCCTGAGTTCTCCACTCACATCCCATCAAAACAGTCTCATTTGTCCTTGTTTTTAAAGGCCACTTACTGCCATAGCAATACAGAATTTTAGACTTTCCTTCTCCAAACTTTCACAACACAAACTTCCAAAAGCTCCGGACACCACATATTTCATTGATAATGATGTACGGCTTTTGAGAAGACTGCAAACTACTGATCTCTGTTCTGTGAAACAAAACAAAATGTACCTAGATTAACATCAGTGCTGTAAAACTGCTGTGACAAAAATCAGATCCATCCCCTTCACCTTAAGACCATGACCAAAGAAACCAAGTTCTCAGCCTGGGAAACCACTGAGGTATCTTCTGAACCAAGGTAAACTTTCTAACTCCCACTAGTTATCTATCTAACACACATTGACATAATTCTGTTCTTCTCCCCTATTCTAATTTAACTAGCAGTTACTCTCTAATCAAATTATGCAAAACTAAGGCTAAATAGACTAGAGGAACAAATTTGACTTAAAATAAAACAGTAAAGGAATGACATGATTACAAAAGCACAGTAAACTTGATTAAAAACTGTGTGTGTTAAGCAGAATTCCTAGAATGATGTATTGCCAAGTACTGTACTCTTTCTAATTCACCTCAGGGTTCAATAGCACAAACAAACACTCATTATTTAAATAGTGGGTTCCTTTACACCGCAACGATTGTCCAATCTAGGTAGGAAAAAGTGAGCATGTCTGAATGCTGGGTTCTTTACACATGCTGCAGAAGCTTTTACAAACATTCCAGGCAAAGTAGGTCTAGCTACAACATTATGCACAGGCAAATAATGTCTGCAGATGCCACATGTCTGAATGCAGCTACACAGCTCAGACACAGCACGTCCAGCACTTCCATCATGCACAGGCTACAGAGTGTATCCCTAGCAGTGGGCACATCCCAATTTCTGGATTCTTACAGCCTGGCTGGAGTTACAGTTCTGATCCTGCTGCCAGACCTTTGAAAAATCAAGGACAAACATATGCAGCCTTTGCATTTTAATCAGATGATTTCCAGGCAGCAAATGCAGAGAAGCCCAGGAGAACTCAGGGAGACAGACTTACATATGCTACCAAGTCTCTGAACCCCATACTCACTACTTGTGCACACATAACCAGAAACATTCCCCAAAATTCCCTTGCATTTCATTTTGGGTTTTTTAAAGAGAATGTCATTTTCTGTAGCCAAAGAGAAGGAAAACCCAGTAATGCTAGACTGAAATGAGTACAGCAGAATGTCAAAACATCAGAATGACTGACAGAAATGAAACATTTTCCTTGTTTTCTTGTCATATTAAAAAAAATACAGAGATAAATTAATTAGCTTCAGTTTCTAGATACTGCACTACTTGACTTCAATTTGGTTTACATTTTGGGAAACTTTCTTCCAAAATTCACTCCAACTACCAACACACTCACAGACCTGTCCCTTGCGGCAAATCTGAGCTGAAAATTGCACACTCCAACAGGATTTACAGGAATGCTGACTGCCTGTTCTCTCTTCATTCTGAATACTCTACTCTGAACTTCATTGAAAGGAAACCAGAAATCTGGAATAGCAGCATCATGTTTCTAATCCAGGTCACTCCGTGCTTCCATTACATACCAAATATGCTGTAATTTATTCATGTGAGTCTCACTGGCATGAAACCTGACATACCAATATTTCAATCAGATGCAAATTTCTTTCTTAAACATGGTATAAAATTATGATTTCATAGCAGTGAGATGTAAAAAACTCTAGTGGTGTAGTGATTTCAGGAACCTTTTAAACAAATTTAAAATAATACTTTATTTTACAGAATACCAGGGACATTGAGACTGTAATGCAAACTTATTCTTTTAAAGACCAGTAATATTTCTCAAAGAACTAAAGAAGAAAACTGCTTCAATGTTCAAAAATAAAATGTAATTTGCTTCTTTGTTATTCCCATTTTCACCATCACAGTTCCTACAATAACCAACCGTGAGGTAACAACTGCTGCAAAAATGTACAAGACTGTCAGGGGAAAAAAAACCCAGAACATCCAGGAGAAAAGCAGACCAGTCAAAGAAACTTCAAACTTTTTCCTAAAGCTTCTTGTAAAATGATTTGCATTCTAAAAGAAACTTAAGTTGACCTGCATACTAGCATGTCTGAGAACGGCAGGGCATGAAACAAAATGGTCAAAACCAATTTCTCCAGCAACCCACTTCTGACTGTTTGAAGGAGTCACCAATGTGATTGTTCCACCAGGGCAATCAGCCCAAGTGGAGCAGCCACTTTTATCTGAGTAAGCAGAGGACTAGTACATCCACAGGACAACTTGGAATTCACATGGCAAAGGAAGCGATCAGACTGTTTTTTCTCACGCTGTGCTGTGACAGTCGATGTATTTTCTGGTTGGACCTCCCTGGACCTCAGCACGCATTTTGAAAATGAAGCATTGCATTAACACATTAATACATTAATGTCTGCATTAATACATTAATGTCTATGCCAATATAGCTTATTTTTTTACTCAACAGATAGCAAGATGAAAATATTGTAATACCATAACTGGCAAAGCTGTCAGATATCCTTCTTGACTGTTGTATTTGCCAACTTACCAGTTTACAGAGCAAAGTAGAAATTGCATGAAGAAATTGAGTACCCAAATACCATGGAGTGTACATGGCTCAAAGAATTATGAGTAAGAATAATTCAGCATGAAGAAAAATCAGAAACATCATTTATTTCTGCAATTTATATAAAACTACCAAAAATGAAGGCATTTACACATAAGGCATTTCGGATATTAAGATATTAATAGGGTACTTCCCTTTCAGTACATCCTGTAATTAGGCAAAGGAGGAATCTCAGTTTCTCAACACCACAGTATGTACAGGCAGCTCCTGTGTATGAGGACAAAGCTCTGGAAGCAAGCTCAGGAGCTAGCCTGCATGCTGGAATATATGTGTGTTTGATTGCAACTTTGGCACAAAATGCTTTCTCCATCAAACTGGTGCAGAACAGACTTTGCATTTTAGAGCCATTCCTCTACAACTGCCATTTATTTAATGAGCACTCCTGGGCACTCTAACCTGAAAGAATGCTCATTAGATGCGTGCATCTGGCCCTATGAGCAATCCTGTGTAGCCTCTGATGCAAGCTGAAGGCAGCGACGGACACGGCGCTTCCCGATGAATTAAGGTTAACAGGTGTCCCAGTGCACAGGCAAGCAGCTCTGCTGGGGAGTGTGCAGGCTGACATTCTAATGCACAATAAAAGGAGACCTGTAACAAAGAATGTGCTCGCTTCATGCATTCAAATGGATGCATTAGCTTATTACAAGCTGAATCCCAAATTTCAGCTTGGAGCTCATTAATTGTCTTTCACGTCGCAAAAAGGAGATGGGGAAAAGCAAAGGCAATAAAGGATTTCAGAAAACAGCTGAAAGGAAGGGCAGTCGATGAGGCAAATATACAGGGCTAACTGGCAGAGATGACAGAAACCACCCATACCAGCAACTTGATACCCACAAAAGGTGGGCTGGTGCCAAGTGAAAGGAGTGGGTACCCTGAGCATGGCTGCCATAACTCCATGTTATTTTATATTCTAAAGAGGGTGCACTTTCTAAAGAAAGTGGTTTGGATTTGTGACCACAGCAACACTGACAACACACAGGTGTTTTGGCTACTGCTGAGCAACTTTCTTTCCCCACAGCAAACAGACCAAAGCCAGGTGGGACAGTCTAACAGCCAACCCAAACTGGTTATATTCCCTGCCCTGCTCAACAAGGAAAACTGAGGGAAGTGCATTTTGGAGGTTGTAGTCAGTGTCATTGGCTGCAGACTGGCAGCACATCAGTCTACTTGTGGAGTGGTGAGTGATTGTATTTGCATCATTTTTAGGTTTTCCCCTACTCCGTTCCTTCACTTAAGTGTTTTTCTCAAACCACAAGCCTTACTTTTGCTTTTCCTAATCTCCTCCCTGTACTACTGGCTTGGAAAATGAGCAAGCAGCTGTAGTACTTAGCAGCTGGCAGGACCAACGCACTACAGAGAGGAAGAAGTAGAAAAATTCAGAAAAAAAGGATGCGGGACTTATCTACCCTTTCTACTCTTACTCTTAATTTAATAGGTTAGAAATATGGGAAAAAATGCATGCATGAACAGGAATGCTGGCAAAAAAATCATATTTTGCAGCTTATACAATGAAATAGAAAGGTAAGAACTGCTGACACCTCTCAATACTGTGACTGCAGTCTTGTGACATTGATGAGAATTATGACTCACCTGCCCACCACACAGTCTGCAACTCACTAAAATGGCACAGCAGCACAAAAGCAGTTTTCCTAACTGCTTTCCTCAGAACACAGAATCATTTTCTTCCTGTAGATTCAGCCTCTGTACAAGTGTATTAAATTACAGACATACAAAGAAGGGATATGAGGTAGTTATGTGCACAGCTCTCCCTTCATTTATAGTCAAAGGAAAGGATCTCCTCCAGAGGACAATTTAAAGTACTTACAGTTCTGCTCTGAATCTCACTCTGAAAAAGTCCTTTTCCTTCTGTCTCCACTAATGACAGTGGTAACCAAAGTGGGACATTCTCCTAGCTTAGCTGGGTATGTGAAATGTCTAATCTAGGATGAGTATACTAACTCCCTCCCCAGAGTTACCACTGGCAAAGAGAGATAACAGTTTGCATTTAAGAAGCTCATAGTCCTCTAGAATATTTTTGGGAGTTATGAGATTTTGCTGTCAGCTCCTTATTTATAACAGTATTTGCCACACTGTTTCCCTTCTCATCCCCTCTTCTGAACCTATCCCTGGTCAATTGCACTATGAGGTCAAAGTTGATACTGTGCAACCATTTGGGATATTTCCCTAAGAATAAATGTGGGGGGAAGGAGGGGAAGTGTTTCCAATAATGTGGAAGGTAGGTCAAGGAGCACATGAAGCTGAAAGATTTAGACTTTGGATTTTGATTCACGTTCATTAAGTACGGTCAATGTGCCCAGCCTTGCAGCAGGCCCAGAGCTGAAGAGCAGACACTTGCAGACAAGGGACAGTATCCAGAAGTTGTACATTTGTTGCAGTCAGTCAGGGGTGCAGCAATGTCTAGACAGACAAGATCAATATTAAGTACCAGTTATCTGACTGCACTTTGCATGAGAAACACTTCTTGGCACACTGTGTCTGGCTCATTTTTTCCACCATTCCATGTGTATGGCTCATGGTACAAAGTATGCATTGGACGCACTTCCAAGTTAGAATGTTCATAAGGACTGACAGCTGCTTAATATGACATTTGTAAATCTTTTCAAGAACCATGCACCTTTGAAGTTTCTAGGCTTATTTTAGCATTTGATCAATAGACCTACCAATAAGGTGAAGCTGTGTTCAGGAAGAATCCCATACTGTTCAACAAGCTTTTTCCTCTTCACACTGGGGAGGTCGGGAAGTCTCTCATGAATCCAATCAATATTTATCACTTGCTGATGGTTCATATTAGCTGGCAAAGATTTTGCATCGTACAGAATCAATGGGGGAAGGTTTGGCTCTGGCATGAACCTAGTAAGAATGAAGAAAAACTCCTTTATAATTACTTTCACTCAGAAGCTAAGCAACAAGGAATAACATTTATATCTCAAGTTTATAATTCCCTGAAAGCTGTATCACCCTTTCAACTAAACAAAATACTGAAAATTATATCACTGATAAGTAGAAAGAGATCAGGCCCCAAACTGTTGCAAAGCCTCTCTTTCTTTTTCCTTCAGCAATTTTCCACCAATTGCTAAAGGGTTCATAATACAAAAAGGGGTAATTCAAACATTTCTGCACCAAAAATAATAATAAAAAGTCCCAATAGCACCAGTAAAAGATATGGAAACAGCCCACTCTTTTTGGCATCAAGCATGAATTACAGACCTGGATAAAAATGGGAGTGGGCTGGCAGGGAAGAACTTGGATTGACAGCCAACTGCCAGGAGTGATCTGGGCAGGTTGTAACCTTTTCCAGCCAAACTTCAAAAATCTTGATGAAATCTCATGCTGTGCTAAAAGCAAAGTTACTGTGCTCAGCAGGGTGCTATCACAGAACAAAAGGCTCCCTTAAAGAGAAGGCCAATTCAAATGACTCAAATAACTGCGATTGAAGCAGAAACTTCACTCTTACATGATCAAATGAGGGGTTCAAAACCACTAGAATAAAGGGCATTGAGCTATAATGACTTCTATTTAAAATCTGCCTAAACACAGATTTTAAGATTAATGTATAATGTGCAGCACTAAGTTACAAAAAACCCTAAAAAACATAGTTTACAGCTCAATACTGTTAATAATCTTAGTACTAGTAATAATCTTTATGGTCTTTTTTTGAAATATCTTAGACTCATCAGTTTTGTCTAGGTTTTAATGAATCTTCTTCTGCATTTTTTCAAATTAGTCTTTTTAAATAAGCCTCATGCCTGCCCCTACCATAACAGGGAATTCACGAAATTATCACTGCTGCATTTCTACAAAAACACCATCTAAAAAGCAGATTTAAATTCAAAGTTTGTGGGATGTTTTCATAATTGTTGCTCTGCTGTTACAAGATCAGTGGTAGAATATAAGATCTGACAGGAACATAGAGCTGACAAAGCTAAGAGGCTCTGGAAGTTCTCCTGCTGGAAGGTGAACTCTGGGATTAACAGGAAGCTCTCCCAGGGATGCAAAGCTAGGGAAGGACTGGCACTATGATGGCCCCAAGCAGCTGTGCTGCTGCCTTACAGCATTGCCTCAGAACTCATTCCCAGCAGCATTGCTTTGCAAACAGGACTCATGCCTTGTCCCCTCAGCCTCACAGTTAAATACTTCCTGGGTGACTTTATGGTTCAGTGTTTGTCATCTCACACTTGTGAAAGGCTAAGTACTTAGCAAGGTAGCACCTTCATTAGGTCTACAAAGAACTTCAAGGTAGAAACCTCCCCATGAAATGCTGACACCTTTCAATAGCAGCTAGGATTTTCAAACAGCGTTTGTGATCTGTGATCACAGAATCTAAGCATGGAGAGGCAGGGCTGAAGCTGAAAACTGCTTCCCTCTGTATTTACTTAAAGCAGGTGCAACGCTGAACTCAGAAATTCTGATGTTTTATGTCAGGCATTCTTAAGAATACACTTATACTGGCCATACAGTAAACCTTCAACTTTCCCACTTGGAGCTGAAGTACTCCCAGCCTAGTCTTTGGGAAAGGTCCTGGGGCTTTACTAGAATTGAGACACAAATCCAGATCTGAACTGCTCAGACTAGCACTGATTTTGATAGGTCTCTGCCCCTTCCACTGGAAGGTAAACTTCCAACACATACTCACTGTAATGACTAACTTGATATCCTTATTACATTGGCTACACTTCAGAAATGTAATAAATTTACAGTTTGTCAAATGTTAGGTCTATTAAAAAAATACCGATAATCCTGTTTTCCTTCTTTGTCTCTCATTGGTACTGTGCACCTAAAATAAAAACAAAACAAGATGTGGTAAGAGATACACCACAGAGTTAGTTTTATGGCAAAACCACAACCCAAAACCTTTGCCTTGTGAAGATTAGGAGAGCCAATTAAAACCACTTCAAAGAATAAGTGCATGTAAGAGAGCAGTCATTTTCACAAACACTGCTTGATGCAGGACACAATCTGTTGTGAAAAAGCCTCAGCCTTAAATTACTCCCTAAGAGGAGACTATACTTGTGAACATTAACTTCAGAAGACACAAGTTGAGCAACTATATTACAGCTCCTGATCATGTCACTAGGTATATGTGGGCACTCAAAAGCAGCTATTCCTATGTTCCTCCCAAAATAAAAACTCACCCAAGCTTGGAATCAAAGGCTCTCGTTTCATTCAAAATTGTCCCTCCATTTTCAAGTTCTTCAATTTGCCTCTGTATTTCATAGTCTGACAGTAATAAAAGAAAAAAGAGTAAGCTTGTTAGACTACAGTATTAGCTTTAGTGCACTCCACTATTTCATTTTTCACTGCTACGCCATAATGGAAGACTTCATTGTTTTAAGCTTAATGAAATCAACAGCAATAGTTATGGGCAGAATTATCAGTCACTGTCTCTCTCTCCAGCACTGCTTCTTTCTTTGTGTGTTTTCCTCATCTGCTTTCATTTCCTTTAAATGGAAACCATTTTCTCCCAGGCACTGCAGTCCAATCATATATTCCTGGTGACCTTGCAGTCACCCAGTTCAGTTTTCTTTTGGAGAAGTAACAATCAGCTTTTTTTTCCTCATACCCAAGCTGCATCTGAACTTCACAGACATCACACACCATACTCAGTGGAAAACAATCGTCTCCACTGGAGGACACAAAACCACTGCTACCATATTTTAGTCCATGCTAGGCACTGAACCACCTGCTTCGTTCTTGTAGGCAGAGGTTTTACTGCAAAAAACCTGCAGACTAAAATTCCTGCTCTTCCCAGAGTATGCCATACTAAGATTTATTCTGTCAGGGAGCAGCAAGAGTGGGGCTGCTCCATAAAGAGGGATAAGCCAGGAGTGAAGGGTGGCCAGAGCCCAGGCCATGCCTTCATGATCTGATGCAGTCCCATGAGTCTGAACAGTGTGAGCAGGGCAGGTGCCACCAACAGAGTCTTCTGACAGTGCCAGTGGAGGTGAAGGGATGAGCTGAGCCCAGGGCCCATTCAGGGAGCTCAGGGAGAAGCAGAAGGAGCTAAGTTCTAGGAACAAGACTACAGAACAGGTCCAAGGTCCTTCAGGAGCCATGACTGAAAACTGGCACACCTGTCACACAGCCATTCAGGCAAAGTCTGAAGGCCCCAACCTGAGCCTAAATGGGACTCCTGTACCCACAGGCAAGGCACATGGAGGAGACACCCAGGTGAAGTCTGTCAGGGCATTTAAGGTCAATTACTGCACTCAGGAGCCTGACATATTTCATGTCAGACCACATAAAATACCTACAATGCTTTTGCAATGAAGCAACCATCATTTACCTATTGCTTTTGCCAGAAATCGTATGCTATTGATATTCTTCACTTCAGTCCTCACTCCATAAGGCTCTCCAGGGTGATGCACAGAAACATTGGCATCCACTCTCAGCTGACCCTCTGTAAAAGGAAATTTTATTAACAGAACAGTCTGCCCTGTACACTAGAGCTAAAAACCTTGGCATGCTTAATAAACTGCATGTTATGTGCAAAGCCTTAATAGCAGACTTCTCTATGTTCAGAAAGGAGTAACAACCACTTAATCATAGCTTTCTGTATGTGATTCCATCTCAAGGGACTGCCTTGAATCATTCAAAATAGTTTTAAATCATTGCTCATAATTCCTCTCAGAAAACTGCATGATGCAGTGCAGCACAGATCCTCTAAGCCATACAGTGAAAAGAGCTTCTGATTCACAGATCTGAAATAAAGGGCAGAATTAGACAAGCAAAGTGGTGGATTGTGAGCTTCCATTCCTCTCAAAGCAGCACCAAAATACCTTTTGGAATTACAATTTGATGGATATATACTACCCTAGCATGGAACACAGGAACTTAAGGTTATTTTCAACAGATTTACTAAGGTGTTCTTGGAAATTTACAGCTCAAGGACAAAATGTGAGCAGCAGTGGATTTTTTTTGTCATTTTCTTCCTCCCCTTCAAGAAATTGCAATCTTAACCCCCAAAATATCCCTGGCTGCCAAAAACTGTACAAAGTTTTATATAAAAGCATCTCTCAGTCCAAAATGGATCAATGTCCTTAAAAATTTTTAGTGACTCAACCACAAGGAAGTAATAATTGTATCTTTCTAAGTATTGCCCCTTTAAAGACATCTCTTCCGAGAAGAAAAGCCTTGCCACAGTTACCAACTTCTGGGAATACACAAACAGGAGAGGTTGTATTACATCCTGGAATCTTAAGAAACATTATTTTCCCCATATTACACACTGAACATCTGTAGCCTTTCCCTGTGTTTTTTTTTAATTCATTTTTTTATTTTACATGCAGATAAAAAGAAACAAATGCCTACTGATTGGATACATTATAATATTGTAGAATTCTAAATGAGAGTGCAAAATGGCTCAGAGATAAAACTGTGAAGATGCTACAGCTTCAGAATCCCTTCTGGTCAATAGATTTAAATTGACAGACAAGGCCTTGGTACAATTTGTAAAAGCAGGCTGGATGACAGCACACTAATTTCCTCTGTCTTCACAGAGCCTTGCCAGACATGCAAATGAGACAGAGATGCTGGAATGACCCAACATCTCTTTCAAGGGAAGTGTTTTGCATGTGCTCCCTCTTTGGGGTGAAACTTGTACTTGTTCCAAACAAGGAATAGCCTTGTCCTGGCCTTGCTTTATTTGAGACGTGACCTGTTTCTACTTGGATGTAGGTGTCAGTGTGACCAGACAATATATTTAATCAGGCATGAGGAAAAGACCCAGGCTGCAAAAGTTCCTAAAAGAAAAAAAACAAAAACAAACAACAACCAAAAAAACCAACCCCCAAAAAAGGGCTTTTTTCTTTGAGCCCAGCTTACTTTTCTTTCACTTTACAATGAAAGCATCTTTTCATCTGTTTGTTGTTAATGAAATAACATCTGATAAAAACTGGGCACATGTCTTCACTGTACATGCAAAAGCCCCTAAAACCTTCACTTAGAAAGAAAAAAAAAATCCACATACTTTTATAGCTACCTTTCCTGGAAGAAAAATATTTCCAATACTGGGATTCTCATATAAAGACAGAAATGTCCCTGCGATAAAAGACACCACAATGCAATTCCAATGGCAATCTTAGGGCCAAATTCAGTAGTGAAAAATGATTGTGTATAAGTATGCCCACAAAGGCCCTTGAAGAAGCATCCAAACTGGCTGCTTAATACTGACAACTGTGCCTTATATGACATGTGGGACACTTGTGTGAGAAGAGATTCAGAGAAATAGATAATGCCTAGCTATTATTATTTCCCGCTACATTAAATTAAAGTTGCATCAGTAGACAACATTTATTGGATCCCATTTATTGTGTGATGCATAGACCACTCTGACTCAGTTTTCCAGGAGATATCCACTTGTATAATGGACTGAATTTGTTGCCAGACAGTGAGGCCAACTGTCACAGGCAAAAATATAGCTTACACTCTGAACACTAATAAGCAGCTGTTAATTGTGGATGTGTGTGAAGAGGATGAATGCCTGAAACCACTTTTAAATTCTTAAGCAGATGTCTGCTGTATGCTACCTGTAACCATGTGCTAGTTGTAAAATTTTGGCAACATTAAGACTGAGGAAAAGTGGCATGATCTGAATCTCACAATTAATGAGACAAGATCACCAGTGAGGAGGGCTGAATGCAGGCTATGCTTCTGCACATCACCTGTTGTGAAAACTGGGGCCTTAAACTTACAGAAAGAGCTGGTGCCAGAAGCAATGTTTCCTGCAAGAGGAAGTGGTCTCAGAAAGATAGGTAATCCTGGCTAAAATTAACCCCAGAACCCATTTCTGTACATGCTGTTGTTTACTCCATCTCATCCATGACACCAGCACTGGTTTACTGCCCACATCAATTTTATGACTAGCTGAGACCTGACACTTAGAAGATGATCCATGCTCCCACTACTTTGTCCCTTTGTCCCTTCCATACCCTACAATTAATCTGTGCTACAGATCTTCTGTGCTGCAGTGCTGTGGCAAGCAAGACAAGAGAGAGACGGAGAGAAGCACCACAAGAACCCTGGGGATGTTTCTTCCTGCCTAGCTTCATCCTGTAAAATTACTGTGTGAGGAAACATAACATCTAGTACAGCAAAGCTCGGCAGACAAAGACAGACCTATAAGCATGGCAGACATTAGGACAGACTGAGGATTGTAAAACAACAGCTAGAAAGGGCTATGCATTATAAGCAACCATAGAGCAAAGTAACTGGAAGCTGCAAAACTCCTGCAAATACAGAGAATTACTGGTGACAAGGGAACATGCTTTCCTCCCCTCAGTACCTGCCATGACTGCCTGGCTGCTCCCAAGTGTTTGCAGAATGAACTGAAGCTCTCTGACTGCTGCAGCTGCTTCTTCCCCACAGCACATATCAGGCTCCATGACAACCTCCATGAGACCAACTCCTACCAGGAAAAAAGACAGGAGATTTTCGACAATAGCTTTTGATCTTGGCATATGAGAGTGCAACTGGCTAACACATGAAAGAACTTGGACTTCTTTAAAAAAAAAAACAAAAAAACCACATAAACCCCCACGTATTATTTAGTAACTGTCACAATGGGCCTAGCTGCAGATTGCTAGAAAAACTTTTCCTGCTATTTTTTTAAAGTAACTGACAACTGCAGACAACCCCCCACCCTTTGATGACATGCAGATCAGAAGGACCCATTCCTCTAGAAGGACTCTCATTTAAAGCCAATTGGGTTTCAGATGCAAGTTTATTTATCTTAAACTAATTCTGGAGCAGGCAGAACTGTAAACAGATCTAGTCTAGTTCTTAGCTTCAGGACCTAGCTTTCAAGGAACCTGAGCAGCCACAGCCCTGAGCTCCAATGGACACCAGAGTACTTTGTCCCAGTTAGGCCAGGCCAGCAAGGCTGCTGCCCATGTTGTGCACTCCTTTGGATCACTCCATTTACAATTTCCAAGTTAAAAGAGAAAATCTACATTTCTTCAAAGCTAATAATTAAGAGAAATGTCTGACTCATGCACCAACAGATTCCAACAGCTGCTCTTTCTATACACAAACTTGATTCACTGTATCTGTAATATTTAACTTTTTTTAATAACACATACAGTGCAGAGCTTAAATAGCTGAGTGGCTCTATGTGACACAATTTTGAGCAAACTGGAGCCAAGAGATTTCTAACTTGCTACTGCCAATTGCCATCAACCAACAGCAAATGGGAAAGGTTTACTGGCCATTAAAAAAATCAAGTATTCATCTGTTTCCAGTGTAACAGTCATTTTCATGAATTATTTTTTCAAGGAGAGAGCCACAAAGCTGTTTTTATTTTTTGCCTGTTTCCTGACATCTATTTGCCTTTAAAGACGCATCCTAACCCAAAAGGAGGAGAAAAATAGGAAAATATTCCAAGCCTACCAGCCCTATTCAAGTCCACGAGGGTTTGGCTCCTTGTATCATCATGGAGACTTTTTCCACTGTCTTGCTCCAACTGAATTTGTTTAATCCTCACAGTTTTGGTCACCATCTGGCTCATCTTGTTGTCTATGCAGAGACTGTATGACAGACTTCCATTCACTGCAATAGGAACTCTTTGCTGAGTGATTTGATAGCCAGCCTGTCAACAAAATTAGTTTTATACACAACTGAAACATTCACTTTTCAGAAAGCAGACCAAGTGCAAATATAACTGACTAAGAACAAAACTGAAAATGCAACATCTTTCAAAGTGACCTATATAAGAGAGAATAAATGCACATGTAAATTCAAAAGTAACTTTGCTTAAATGGAAAGGAAGCAAGCTAGAAGATGAGTCTAGAATTCAACATAACAGTAAGAAGCTGGAAGTCTGGAAAAAATACAAGAACTCCTTAATAACAGACAAATATAGGACACCATATGAATGCTGAAATAATCAATAATCAAATGCACAATGTCTTGCCAAAGATGACAAACTTCTCTGATACTGCCCTGGGGCAGGAAATGGACTGGAGAGCTTGTTCCATGCCTGTGGTCCCACAATCATGTTACATGTTGTTTGAAGCCAGTTACTGTACTTCCATCCCCAAGCTGGGGCTATCACTCATCCTCCCAACAGGCTGCCCATGCCCTTTGTCTGTTCCAAACTGTACTCATTAGAGGGAAGGAGAGGGAAGGGGTGAAGGTGTGGAAATCAAGAAAATGAGAAAGCTCTCTTTCATTAATGTAGCAACTTAAAAGATAAGACACTGCCACCCCACACAGGACACACAGCTGATAAATGCCACCTCATGCCTGGGACTCCACTCAAAGGGGGAACTGCTGGCCAAAACAGTGGCAAGGTATTGGAACAACTGCAATGATGTAAAAATAGAGAAGTGAGTCAATGACAGCTGAGATGGGGTCCCCTTTGCTTCCTCCTTCCTCACCTGCCTATGGCATTAGAGGTGAAAATGAAAAAAAAAGTCTGCCAGACACAAATTATTTGGGAGGAGTATTTGTGTATTTTGCAGGGATGATGAGCTCACTCCAAAATGTAGAGATGGTGAATTCCAGGGCACTGGAATGGAGAACAGTGGTCTGGCCCTGTCAACACCCCAATTTATATATGCAGTGAAGTGCATGACCTACTAGAAATAATCACTGTAAGAAAAAGAAATAACTGACTCTATGCAGCCTATGCTAGTCACAGGCTCTTCTCATGTCCTAGAAGTTCTCATTAAAATAATTTTTTTACAGCCTGAAATATTGAGTGACAATAAATAATATGAATCCCATTTCCCATCCAAAGCCCTGTTTTCAGGAGTGACAATAATCCCATTGTCAAATGACCCTAAGAGCT
The DNA here is from genome assembly GCF_023055355.1 of Agelaius tricolor. Classification (NCBI taxonomy): domain Eukaryota; kingdom Metazoa; phylum Chordata; class Aves; order Passeriformes; family Icteridae; genus Agelaius; species Agelaius tricolor. Next base: position 20,465,751 of record NW_027269268.1, read on the forward strand.
GGATTTATCTGTTCTATTCAGCTCATTAGCCTAAAATCTGCATCTTATTACAGGGTTCCTGACTAGACTTCGCTATGAAATGTAGGTCAGGCAGTTTATTGTCAGTTCTTAAACTGCAGAAGTCAGTCAGTTAAAAACCAGAATTACATGTTTCTAATAAAACATGTCAGCATCTCCCTGACCAAATCTCCATGCTTATGTAACCAGAGGATGATCCTGTAATTCATGTCTGCAGAGTCCCACAGTTTCTTCCACCTCAACTGTTCTCTTGGACACATGGACGTGGATTCTTTCCCAGGACAACATTCACCCATAAATCTGCTATCAGCAGACTAATAGCAGCAGACATCACAAGAATATGAGAGTGATTTCAGTTTAACAAAGTAAGCACTAAAAGTAAATTGCAAACAATTTGTCTGTGATGTTTTTGATGTTCCTTCATGATGTGTAAAGGAATTTCAAAAGTCATATTTATTTCCTGCTATTTCACCTTTTCCCCTTTAGGTCTTGAAGTGGGCTTTAAGATAGTTCTACATGTTTAAAAAAAGTACTGGCAATTCAAACTGCTAAGTTTGCTTTTCACATTCCCAGCAGGTCACTGCACAGCTCCCAATAAAAGAGCCTCTTAATGGCTTACAAATATTTGCAAAGTTATCCCCAGAAACCAAATCAAAATTATAGCAACTTCACAGAAGAGCCACAAGTTCACAACCTAGAGAAAAATAAAACAGAAATCCTTTCTGAGATCCAGGTCTCCACTGGACAACTATAATATAATTCTTTTTCTAAGGTGGGAAGCAATTGTATTTGAAAATGTTTTGTGCAACTTCAAAATATTTTCAATACCTGAACAAGAGTGGGAAAGAAAGTAATTTGGTTAATAATACAGCACCTCTACAGAATTGTCTGGGATCTGAGAGGTCTCCCACTCTGCTTCTCTGGATGTCTGAGACTCCCCACCTAAAGAGGGGATAAGCTAACATGCCTGATCTTTCCCAAATAAAATCAACTCACATATTTTTATTTTCATGTCATCAGATCTTCACCCCAAAACCAAAGAAACTAAAAATAGCTTCCTCTCTTTGACAGATTAGTGTTAAACTGAACATTCAATACCAATAAGCTCACACAAAAATAAGTAAAAAATTAGAAAGGTTTAATGTCTTTAGAGAGAAAAAAAGGCCCAAATACTGCTGCATCCTGTTGCACGGACAGAAGTCAGGTTCTTAAACTATTTCAGTATTTCTACATCCATATCAAATACAGCAAAATACATCTGACTTCCAGTGGCACCGTGTACACATATGAAATCTACCAACAAACTACACTGTAAAGACTCTATTCCTATTGTTTTGTTTTTTTCATTTATTGGAACCACAGCTGGGAAAGTTTTGAAGGCAAATTAAATATTTTTAGGTCCCTAAGCACACACAAAAAAGACCCTACTGTGTTTATTCCACTGGAGCCTGTGTTAGTTATACATTCACCTTAAATGAAGGACTTTTATCAGATTGCTTTTACCCTAACAGACAATTAGTACAAAACACCAGGAATGGACAACTTAAGGGACAAAGCAGCTCCAGCTCCCAATCCAATTACATTAGGCTCCTGGAATTGTGCAGCTAAGCAAGGAGTCAGCAATCAGAGCAATCATATTCAATCAGTGAGCACAAGGCTACAGCTGCCTGTTCCATCAGGGCACAGTGCAGCATCCTGCTGGGGTGAGCAGAGCACTGAGTGAAAACAGAAGCAGCATTCTGCACTCCTCCCCTACTGCCATCCATACTGCAGACTTGTCCTTCCCAGAGCCCAGGAGGGACCAGCCACACTGCATACTCACAGGCAGATCTGCATAGAAGTAGTGTTTTCTGTCAAACAAGGACTTCTTGTTTATGCTGCAGTTGAGAGCCAGGCCTGTCATCACTGCTGCTTCTACACATCTCCTGTTGAGAACCTAAGGAAACATGACACATGGTTTTGCTCAGATACTCAGTATGTTACAAATGTGTCTCCCACACACTGCCGTATAAGGAGCATATATTCAATTTCACTTGCCTTCAGTCATCATTAGATCTCTTTCTTTGTGTGGGTAGCTCTTATTCATCATTAAAGTTGCGGCAGCTATAAATCTGCAAGGCTTTACCATGAAAATACAAGCTATTCAGTCACTTTGTCATAGCACATATGGAGGTGTGCACTTCTCTGGCTCGCTACTTTTGCAACATTCAGTGCTTTTGAATCTTTTGAGGACACAGGAGACAAATCACAGCCCATGATAACTGACTTGTAACCAGCTGTCAGCTCATACTGGGAATTTGAAACACAGGATTTGCATTAGGGACTGCAGTGCTGTTACAGTAGAACACTTCAGAGCACCTGTAACCACAGAACCACAGTGAATTTATGAGTATCTACACATACCATAGATTTTAATGCTTTGCTTAACCAGGATGAAATGATGCACACTTACATCTTTGCTAAAACAGAACCCAAAAGACAACAAGCGATCCCATGGCTACAAGTATACATGTTTCCAGCACCTAAGAAACCCAAGTGATAAAGGTTGTTGCAGAATGCCATGTGATCTAAAGATCCAGCAAGGTCTTCACAAAGAAAAAAAGGAGTTAAATGCAGTTTTTTCACTGGATGGACTCATCATTCTCAGCACTACACCCTTCACCTCAGCAGGGTCAGGATCCAGAGGATTCCACTCCAAAAACTACTGACAAACGATGTTTTTTTTCAGATGCACTCTCATTAATTTAACAGTTCGTTTAACTAACACCAAATGGATGGAACTGAAAAGGAAAAAAGACTGATTTTGTCTTACTACAATTCTGACATGCTCACACTTACAGCATTTTGAAACAGGAACAGAACTTTATCCATCTTGTTCTGCACTGTACAGCTGCCAAGAAGTCTATTTCCAGCAGGACCATTAAAGGAGCACATTATGTAAAAGAATGTACATGACTTCATCTGCATTGACCAGAACATAAAAGGCTTAAATAAAGTTTTCTTCCATGTTTCTGACAGTATTTACTTTTTATATTCTCCAGCCTGATTTCTGAAAACATATTAAGCAGCTGTACATTTCCCATCATCCCACATCTTCAGCCAGAAAATGAATATCTTTATTTTATTCATTTAGTTTTTTAAAAATCAAAATAGTAAGAGAGGATATAGGCAACTCTTCATGTAACAAAAACTTTAAAATTGCTTATACAGAAAAGAAATTAAATATTTAAGACATTTAACAAGGGAACTTTCAGATCTTTAGTGTAGCTATATATGGCTAACTAGAACACATCATCTGTTCAGGCATATTTTACTTATTAAAAAATTTAAGAGATACATAAAGCAAATTCCAGACAAGAAAAAAGGAAGAACAATCTCCCTTTGAAATATCAATCCACAGCAAAATGCATGCAATTAGTCCTGACTCTAATCTAAAGAAAATTGATAACTACAAAATATGAATTTATTTTAGCAGCATAACTGCAGTTCATTATATAGTAGATGCTCCTGTTTTCAATAATTAATGCTTCCAGACTGCACACTTTTTTTTTTTACTGTTTAAGGAATTGGATAACAGCAGTAGTCAAATGTTCAATGTTTAAAATATCTTCATATTTCTAAATATACAGGCAAATTTCCTCTTACTAAACCCTTATGGCACAATCCTGCTCAGCTTTACAAATTAGTGAGGACCTTTGCCAGTCAGTCCTGTAATAAAATTGGCCACCAGAAACCCATCAAGCCTCCATAAGGCCTGGTAGACTCAAAACACCACAGCTTCAAAGCAGTGAGCCAGTATCTTGCTACAGTTCCTGACGGTGCAGGGGTTGTGACTGACTGCAATCAGTGAAGGAGACAAAACCCAACTCCTGAGTCACAAACACTGAAAGCTTCATAGCACTTCATTGCTCTTCAATTTTTACTCCAACAGGAGAGTGTGTATCTTACTCATTGCCCTAAGGGATAACTGTTTTGAGGTGAAAAAAAGAATCCCCATTTATACACCACTCAAACCAGAGAGATCTTTTGCTCTACTGCTGATGAAACATTTTGGCGGCTCTGGGGAAAAAGTGGCATAAAAACATGAAGTACTGATTATTTTTTATGTAATATTACCAAGAATTTAGATGACTCTGATGTGTATGTGTCCCCAGCGTACTGCATCACAGTAGCCAAATCACTGTATATGCTCCATTACTGACTCAACTTTCCATGAACTTCCTTCACCCATCTCAGTGGTGAGAGAAGGCCTTGCAAAGCAGATCTTTCCTGCTATGGCACACTGAGATGGCTAACCATGCCAATCTGCTTCCTCTGCCCTGTGTGCCTTTAAGAAAACACAACCCAAACCCAACTAGATGACCCTCCTCTTCTTCAAAAATCATAACTTATCTAATACTGCTTCATGTCTGAAGTGACTTTTACTACCCATTGCCATGACCAAGCACAAATATGCTTGTAAAATGCTGTAAGCACAAATCACTGCTACCTTTCCTTCAAACAAGCCTTGCTTTTCAAATAATCTGCAGTGATAAACATCAATTCAGTACATGAAACTTCCCATACTAATGACCTAGAGTAAGCCCTCCAGCTTGTTTATGCAGTAAGCTGTTATTAAGTTGACAGTTTTGACTAGCACCAAAGATTTAAATTACTGGCTTGAACTGACAAGCTGCCTGTCTGCTATGTTAGCAAACTGCTGGCCTTGAAAGCAAGCTGTGTAGTTCCTGCAGTATCTATGGACAAAACACAACAGTCTATAAAGATTTCTTCAATATACTCTTCTAAATGGGAAGCATCCCTCCTAGTATTTGAAAAGAATCCTACAGAGCTATTATGAAAGGAAATGTAAATTGTTTGTATTAGAAACTCGTGAAAAACCTTAACAACGGCATCACAACACCAGCACCATTTCCCTTGTAGCTCTGGTCTCCTGCTACAGCACCATGGTAACTGAGCACTAAAGGAATGAAAGAACAGTCCAACCAAGATCTGTTTCTGCTACTTGTCTACTCTTTACATCTAGACCACAAGTGGAAAGACTCCTTTTAAGAATTTATCTTTATTTCCAAGTTCAGTTTAGTCAAGACCTTGGTTTTAAATACAATATTCAATAGCTCTTCAAAACTATATGCAATACCTTTGATGGCACAAATTCCCACCAAAAGCAATTTTCTAACAGCTTTTTCTTTAACAACGGGTTTAGTCCTTATATTAATACATTAAAGAAAGTTGGCACCCTTTTACATAAAGATATACATTTCTATATTTAGTAAATTACCATGTTTAAATTTTAAAGAGGGCAGGTAGGCAGCTTCTTGTTTTGCTAATGGGTATTGTATAGGATAATTGGGGGAAAAAGAAAAAATATCTAAATAACTCTCCTGAAAAAAGTTTATTTTTGCTAACTCTTACAAAAAAACCAATCATCTCTGCAATAACATTTGCACTCAGGAAGCCTATCTTAGAGAAGAAAATATTCCTTGTACTAAAAATGGCAAAATCAAAATAATTCCCCAGAAATTTGTGACGTTTTTTATTCTAGGTCACACATTTTAATAAAGTAGATTTAATATTCACTGGCTATCTTAAGACCTTCAGTCCTACTTACAATCATGGAAAAAATCAGCATTAATCAGATTAACTACAGGACTGTTTATCTAAGAAATATTTAATTTTAGCTCCTTTTCATTCAAAATAATATCTGAAAGAAGGAAGTAGTACAATGTACTCAGCCAGCTCTCCATAGACCAGACACCAATCTTTAGAAACCTCAACAGATATATCTAATCACATTTTCAAGTACTCCTATTTCATCTCACTCTGATTTTTATTTGCTTCTACTAATGGATATACCCAGTCTTACTATTCTAGCTGTGTTAAAAGCACCAAATTGCTGCAATATATGGTTCTTTGAAGTGCAATCATGAGTTAAACTTCAAAATAGAATACCCTTGTATGTACTTAGTCCCAGTGTAATTGAGGCTGTTCAGTCTGACTCTGTAGATGAGTACTTACTGCTCTGCAGCATTCTGCCTTGGCATCCTCCCACACACAGAGAAGGGACCAACTGGAGCTATGCATGTACAGAATGGAGATACAATAAATCAAGAGCTGACCATTTCCCAAATTTATTTCAATGGGTTACAATCAGACTCCATCCCCCGAAGGACGCAGTAAAATTTAAAAAACAAGACAACTTAAGCCCTGTAATTTCTTAGGTGTTCAAAGAACCCACATTCCAAAACCTGAGGTCTCAAATTTCAGAGAAAATTTTAAAAACTTCAGTTTAGTCTCCTCTGCACTTATTCCAGCATCTACTTCACAGCATGTTTGCTGCCCCAGTAAGAACATTATGTTCTTATGTCTAAGGAAAGGGGCAAGAAAGAAGGGGGAAGGAGCACCAGACATTTTAAATTGAGATCTTAGCATTATCAAAAGAGATTCCAGCCTAAGAGCCCAAAATGGCAACTCAGAAGCTGCAACAGCAAAAGCTATGAGGGGCATTAAACATACTTAATGCATTTTGCAAATTTACCTTTTCACAGTCTGGTACCAAACTCACAGAGTGCTATACAAAACATATTATTGCTAACCTTGTCTAGTGGCAAAGCTGGCCTGTGGTGATGCAGCACACAATGATTCCTGTCATATCTAAAAACTAGGCACTTCTGCCATTAACAAGCACCCAGCTCCCAAACACACTACTTCAGGTATACTCAACAGAGTAAGAGGGCACACTTGCTCAAAGCTGAAGAGCTTTTATCACAAGGCTTAGGATGGAGGAAGCATCTTCCAGTGTCAGTGATGAGCAGAAAAATGCAACAGCAGTAGGGAGAAATGCTGACCCCTGGGAGCAAGAAAAATGGAACATTACACCAGGTACAAAGATATTTCAATAATGACAGAATTGAAGGTTTCTCAGCCCAACAGGAGCTGCTAGAAGAAACACAGAAGGAAAAATCTATTCAGACCACTGTGCGGGCAAATTGCTCAATGGTCTCAACAGAATAAATTTGTTTTCTGGGAAGCAGCCTATCCAGATCATATCTTTGATCCCATCAGCAGCATCTAAAACCAAAAGATTCTACCCTGCAGGACCAGTTCCAAGCAGGAGAACCCACAGAGAAGACAGGACAATGCAATGGTGATACAGTTGTTCATGAAACTCATAACCAAAAGCTGTGCTTATGTGGTGCTCTCATAAAGAAGTCCAGGACCTCTCTAACATCCAAGCTCTCCTTGCTGACATTAGTCTTCTGCATCTGCCACGTGGCATTTTTTGACCTGTCATAAGGATGCTCCCTCTCTGATGCCAGCTGGAATTTAAGTCACTGCTAATGCTGTGTGATCCAGGGCACAGTTCATGCAGGAAGATCCAGTGGTAACATCTCACTGCTGCTGGAGGTAGGAGACATTGCCCAGTGCAATGGCTAAAACTTAAGTTATAAGTTACGATCAAACCCAAAGGCAACAAGATGTTTAAGGAGAACCATCTCAGACCTTTCTTCCTACACTGAGTTCCAAAAAAAAAAGGCTTTTGAATGTGAATATCATCTGCCTTCTTCAACACAACATAGACTGTTTAATTTCTTAAATGAAGACACTCAGAGCATTTAGGACAAAATAGTCTGTAAACCAACTCCTACCCCGTTTTTCCTTGTAGATGTTCCTTTGCTCATAGGCTTGGTGAGAGCCAGCTCTGTGGTTTTCTGAGTTGTAACAAATTCTGACCTTTGAACCCCATTTACTGCCATTTTCTATTATTTCAAAGTCTTGGCTATCTGCCCTCTGCTCCTTGCAATTTTTGTGTGTCTGAGAGCCCACACCAAACACACACTAAACTCTCAGCCCTTTGCCCTGAATCCCTCATTCCTTTTTTCCCCAACAGCTATCCATCAAAACATGGTTATTTGTTCTCAGCCATCTTTCCCTGCAGGCTGACCCAGATCCCTTAAGTGAGCACAATATACAAATTAGGAGTAAACCAGAAGTGGTCTTTTACACATAGATAAAAGATTCTACTAATTTGGGAAAACAATAGGTGACATAATGCAACAAGTCTTGCAAAGAACTATTAACAAATTATTTGAGAGAAATTGTAAGAGAGCAAACAGAAATTATTTGCTTTTAACAAACTTGTTCTGCAATAGCAGAACCAACAGAGACTAATTTCCTTTAAATAATATCCCTAGTTTGTTTTACTTAAGCAGTGACCCCAAAACTCTCTCTCCTGTGATTCCCACATCTTCTCCTTATTTCATCAAACATCCCAAAATGACTACAAAGTGTCACAAGTATCTGAAGAGCAGCAGCCCAAAAAAAGCTGAGATCAGTGGGGAGACTAAATCGATAACTTCTTCTTCATATGCTTGCTAATATAGTTGTAACAACCCTCTAGAAGGGTTTTTGGAGTAAAAACCCTCTAAAATTTTTTGGAGTAAAATTTGGCTGAACTTGGCAGCAAAATTTCAAAACAAGCATTTCTTGAAAAATAGAAAACAATATCCTTCTGGCAAAATCTGCATATGTAACTAACAGAAATCACTTGCAGAAGTTTACATAATCCTCTCAAAATCAAATACAGTCATATTTAAGGTGGCAAGGTGATTGATAATCAGAGAGAACACAAAGAAATTAATTTTACCCCAGGAATTGATTACAGCCTAATTGCGCCAAGATAAGTTTCCAACAAAATACAAAAACCTGACAGTTATGCAACATTACTCACCAGACAGCTAACCATAAGATAACAAAGACCCAGTCTACAATTATCTGTCATTACTGTCACACAATGCTTCCCTAAACACATTTTAATGAAAAACTCTTCAACAAGACAATTGCTAAGAAGAATGAAGTAGCAAGAGGTCAGTTTGCAAAGTTAAAATGCTAAGAAATTGGTAGAACCATGGAACTTTTGCTTAAGAGAGCACTGCTAAGATACACATATATACAACATACCACCTTGGATTTCCTCAGATGGAGACACCTGGAACCAAACTGTCTACATACTGTGAGAAAACTAAATCAAATAAAAAACTTAAGGGTGCCAGAACACCTAAAGTGACTGATAACAGAGGTAATAGAAATTTGCAACAATATTTGCAGGTCCAACTTAAAGAAATTCCCACCCACTGAGAAAAGCTACTGCAAAAAGCTTATGTGCATTTCAGCAGCAATTTCCAAATGAATTCAGAAAGGGGCACACTGATACATCATGCAGTTGTGCTGTTCAGAAGTGTCCAAGATGGCAGAATAACTGCAGTAATAGGACTGTGTGAAAGAAAGAAACAAGATACTGTCAACTCCTGCTCCCCCACTTAGAAGTAGAAAAAAACCTGTGTAAAATAAAAGGTAAAGAGATTAAAAAGAAACAACAGAAAAGGAGGTAAGAGAAAATATAGGCAACATCATTGATGCACTGAAGGATCTACTGAAATAGGTGATAACAAGATGTTGTATCAACTCAATGCTATTCTAACAGGCAAGTTTGCATCAGCCACTTGCATCCCTATTTTCAGGGACCTGTTAAGGATGAACAGTAAAGCCAACAAGAACAAACAGAGAGTTCAACACTTACTGAGGTGCTAAGGAGACAGCCCAACCTGCATTGTTAGCTTTGACAAAAAGATTAAAACACCCAGAATGAGGGTCAGAAATACTCCCAAATATATGAGACATAGCAGAAAGTGAGAGAAAATGTTACAAGAGACATCTTCAAAGCTTGAGAGAGGAGCAACAAATGTCACAAAATACTTCAATACACAAGAGCAGAGAGTCTCCAGAAAAAAATGCCCTGAGTATGATATAAAGTTGAGCTAAGCAGCTGCAGTAATGGAGGAAATACAACATTTCTCAGACCCCAGTGAAGGAGTTTGGTACCAGAGGTAACCCTGGGGCTGTGAATGATCCTATGGAGCACAAAGAAACAGAACCTGCACCATAACTCAGTCCTGAGTCACCTGAGGTCAGCATCTAATCATCTTTCAAAGGCTTCTTCTGACCAGTACAACAGCTTTGAAATGATTAATAGTTTGAAATTTGGTAGGCAGACTTTAATTCAGCATGAACTTGGACATTTAAGGGTCTATGAGCCAAAAAAGCATCCTCAGAGAGCAGTGGTTTAAAAGCCTAATTCACTCCTCTATTCTTTTTCTAAATTATTTGGTATTTTCTTTGTAGAAGCTTTCTGGACTGCAAGCCCAGCAAGCTTGCAGTCCAGAAAGCAAGAAAAAGAGTGTGAGCAAGAAAAGACTCCCAAGCACTGACCAAGCATGTTACAAACCCAAATATTATCAGGAAAGAAAGGATTGCAACAGAAATGTACCATCAAATTCTATTAAAGTCCTCTTTTTTCTCCTAAGTACAATTACTACAGTTTTAGAGAAATAAGTGATGAGGAGTTTAAATGAACCTAGACATAGGTAAATGGCTTAAAACAAGCATGAACTCACTTTTTCCATCAGGCATTGCCACTAATTTATTTTTAGAGGAGAGCTCATGGATACAAAAACCTAGCCATCATGTAGTTTCAAAGAAAAGAAGAAGATGTATGTAATGGAAACTAAAAAAACATCCATACAAAGATCAGAAGATTGTTAATTCCCCATGAAAAGTGCACGCAATTAAAACTGTAGTTACCAAAAGTCAAGCTAAGAAGCAGGCTTTTTTTCAAAACAAAGTAGTAGAAGAAGGGAGTAAATTCACATTGCATGCCAGCATGAATGTCAAAACAAAACTGAAATCACAAGTTGGTAAAGCAGCTGTTGCAATCATCAGATTTAACAGGCACAGGATACAAAAAAAAAATCTAGTTTCAAGCTGTAAAGTATAAACTCTGGTCTCAAATGCTGTTTCTGTTCCAGTATGAATAGCTGACAGATCCACCAAAATCTCACACAAACCTCTCAGAGCCTTTGAAAGCAAATGCATCAGATAAATCCTGTATATTCTGATGAATTCTAGATGTTATTTAAGTCTGGTAATCCATCTCCCAAAACATCTGGGAAAACACTGGGTACCTGCCACTGCCAAGAACAGATGGAAACACCCTCTGTAATCCCAAACTGATTATTAGCCCTGTCACATGCCTGGGCAGCCCCTCACCAGCCCAGCACTGCAAGGCAACAGCCAGATCCAGGTGCTCCCAGACACTCTGCAGTGCTGCACTGGCAACTGCCAGCTTCGGATGAGCTTGGGCTTGGAGCTGAGGGTGCCAGAGCTCAGTGCCAGAAGGAACAAGGGCTGAGAGCTGCTCTAGCACTGCTCTCCTCCATGCAAAAGAGTGATCTGCTTGCCCCAAGTGCTTCTGAAAAGTCTGTTGTAAAAATAAAAAGATAAAACAGATGCTGTTCACACTAAGAGGAGAATGAAATTCAAACACATGAGAAGATATTAAAAAAATTCAAAATTTTTAGGACTGTAGGCCTAATATTAATTCAAATCTTATTAATTTAAACTTTGGATATGTAAATCCTAGATTATTTCTTTATATACTTACCTACAAAGGATTGCCTACAATAGGATCACGGTTTCACTTCAGTCATGCCAGAGACAAACCCAAAATGTGTGACAAAGACTAATCACTGACAAAAAGGTTTCAGCCTTTAGCTGCTAGATCTACTATCTTATTTCTGTGGCTGAGCTATAATTAACTTTTAGTCAGCCACCTCCATCACAAAAATAGATAATCATGGATTCTTCTTCTGTGAGCCCAGTTTTAGCTTTAAAAACCTTTCTAAAGCCTCTCAGAATTTTCAGAGCCTAAACCAGATTGGGAGGGCAACCACTTTTATGGATCCTCAGAAGAATTTTAGTCCAGTTTGCAGGTGTAATGCACTACCTGCTACCATGTATAAAATAGGTCTTCTGAAGATACAAGCCAAGATCATTGACAAGTCCATTCCCAAGGTAAAAAACCCAGGCTTTTGTAAATTTCATGAAATGAAATGAAATTAAACGTATGGAGTCAAATGTGGTCCCAAACTGTCAGTGGACAAGGAATTGGCTGTGTGGTGGCACTAGAAGAGCTGTGGTCATCTGCTCAATGTCCAAGTGGAGGCCAGTGACAAGTGGTGTTAGGTGGTCTTCTCAGCTGGGACCAGAGCTGTTCAATGTCTTTGTCAGTGACAGGGACAGGGGGATCGGGTGCATTCTCAGCAAGTTCACAGATGACAACAAGCTGTGTGGTGTGGCCAACATGCTGCAGGGCAGGGATGCCATCCAGAGAGACCTGGGCAGGCTTGAGAAGTGGGCCTGTGCAAACCTCATGAAGTTCAACACAGTCAGGTGCAAAATCCTGCACCTGGATCAGGGCAATCCCAAGCACCAATATAGGCTGGGCAGAGAATGGATTGACAGCAGCCCCAGGGAAAAGGACTTGGGGGTGCTGGTTGAGGCAATGCTCAGCATGAGCCAGCAAAGCACACCTGTAGTGCAGAAAGCAAACCATGGCCTGGGCTACATCCAAAGCAGTGTGGGCAGCAGGGCAAGGGAGAGGATTCTGCGCCTCTACTCCACCCTTGTGAGTTCCCACCTGGAGTGCTGCATCCTGCTCTGGGACCCCCAACATAATAGGGACATGCACCTACTGGAGAGGGTCTGAGGAGGGCCATGAAGATGAGCACTGGGCTGCAACACCCCTCCTATGAAGACAGGCAGAGACAGTTGGGGTTGTTCAGCATTGAGAAAACTCCAGAGAGACCTTACAGCACTTTCAAGTACCTAAAAAGGGCCTGAGAGAGCCAGAAGGGCATTTTACAAGGGCTTGTAACAACAGGACATGGTTTTAAATTGACACAGGGCAGGTTTAGATTAGACGTTACAAAGACATTCCTTACTCTCTGAGGGTGTTGAGGCACAGGCTGCCCAGAGAAGCTGTGGCTGCCCCATCCCTGGAAGTGCTCAAGGCCAGGCTGGATGGAGCTCTGAGGAGCCTGCTCTAGTGGAAGGAGTCTCTGCCCATGGGCTGGAACCAGATGAGCTGTAGGGTCCCTGGCACTCAAACCATCCCATGATTCTATAATAATTTTTTCTGTCTCATGCCAAATAGGAGGGCACCTGCAAAGCTCCTCTTGCCTGTCTCAGAGGCACTTTATGAGAACAACACACTACCACTGTGATGACCCTCCCAAGGCCTAGTTGCAGCAGAAGGATAAAATAAGCTGTATTAACCTTACAGGAAGCAAATATAAAAAGGAAAGCAGGAGGAGGGCTAAACACATTCTTCTAGTTTCACCTCTCCTGTGTAGAGCACAGCAAAAGCTCATATCAACACTTACTGTGACCCAGAAATGCACAGCAACCTGAAAAGCTCCCTTCAGCACCATCATTTCTGGTCCCACTGTGAAGGAGCAAATGCTAGGACAGCTCTCTATCACAGCCATCTTGTTGTCACACAGCAAATTTAAATCCTTGTGACACTGAAAACTGTCCCTATAGTTCTCAGGTTAAAACAACAGTCATTCTATTCTAGACTCAGCACAACTATTGTATAAAAACTTTGCTGTTTTTTTTTTTATTTTATTTTTCAACAAAATAGAGTCCAAATGAAAGGCCAAATATCTATCTTCCAAGCACTCTTATTAGTCAATAACCTAACATTTATTAAAATGGCTTTTGTTGGTTTGTTTTTAGTCTAGAAATACTCTAAATTTTCAAAAATACCCTTCCATCTTTCAAAATTTACCAAAAGTCAATTCTGCTTCAGATACTATTGCCATGTACAAATTTACACAGAGAAAACAAGGCCATCTGATTCCAGAGCAAATGCTGGCCTCAGCAGTAGCAGGTACAATAGGAAAATAGAGCTATGACTCCTGATTGGATTTTGCATCACATTCTAACATGCAGGAACATGTATTCTGTAACATCCACTTTCAACTCTGTTTTCATCAGTAGTATAGTAAGAAAAAATCTTTCCTCTCTCTGTATAGATAACAGCAGCTAATAGAACCTAACATAGCATCACTACTTTAAAATTAACCTAACCATTCTGGATTTTTTCTTCCCAGGTGCAGTTACTTTCTTTACCAAAGCCCACATGTACTGGGGTCTTCTTACAAAGGTCATACCAAGCCTCATTAATAAAGAAAAAAGACACACCCACATACATTGAACCCTTAATAAACAGTAACATGGAGAAAAATTAACCTCCTCATAAATATTCATTTTTGTTCACTCAAGAACAGCTTTTCTACTTGACTGAAGATAAGCATTAGACAATCTAAGAGAATTTCTGTGCATTAACAGAAGGTTAAATAGAAGGTTCAAAACCAGAATCTTGAACTCTTTTGGATTTTCTGACTAACCTAGTTCTGCCCCCAAATGAAAGGAACTAATTTTCTGTCTTTAAGTCTAGCTAGACTCTTCTAAAACCAAATTATTACATAAGATTCCCATTATCTCCATATAGTCAGATCTGAAACTGCAACCAGAGCAAAGACCCAATTTTATCAGCATCTAAACTTCGCTTCCTTAATTTTCAGTACCTTTGCAAATACAGAAATAAAAATAAAATAATAATAACATAATTTCTCCTTTTAAGGATCATGACATATATCAAGACCCTAGAAATCCAGCCACAAATTAGTTCTCAATTTTAGATTATCTAAGGCTGTTTTATGGTGATGAAAAACTTCAACTAGATTTAAAAATACATTTCTATAACTGGAATTCAAATCTGCACATTTAATGAATATAGTCAGTGAAATGTTTCTGCGTTAAATAATTAGACCCCATCTTAGTCTCTGCAGAGTTGCTGCATGTGGCAATGCTAAGTCTATTAAATTTTTTTTCACTGTATTGTAAGAGCTTATGTTATAATTTTTTAACTTTTATTTTTAAATTAAACTTGTTAGATACTCAGAGAATTCCACAGCAGTACTGTCATAGCCATCACAGTTATAATTAAGCTGTGAATTCAAACACTTACTAAGTTTTCACTAATAAACCTTATTGCTATGTGCTAGCTAGTTATTCTGACCTATTAATCCCCAATGTCTCACACACATTACTTTTTTTTTTTAATAATTACTTTGCTCTGGAAATAGGAATGGTTGACACTTTCCTAAATTGGAGACTTTCTACTCAGGAAGCAAAGAAACTCCTCAGTGAGACATTCCAAATGGCAAATGACAGCTACATAAACAAACATATGGCAAAACAACATCAAATGGCCACTCAGAAATCTAAGATGTTCTTCTCTCACTGGGCTTTAGGCATCTCTCATATTTAAGGAATTTCCTGTGTGGCATACTAAGCAAACACACCCACTCTGGCCTCAAAGAAATACCACAACCCATTCACTATGCTGAAGAGACACTCCTGATTTTTCTCCTTTGAGGGGATATAAAGTATCTGAGGCAATAACTAGGGAGTGAGGAAATGGAAAAGAAACAATTCTAGGCATCTCATGTTATGAAACAAACAGAAACCAGAAAAGTAAGGAAAAGTAGCCATATATAGGACTTTAGTCAAATCCTGGAAAGAATAAAATATTAGAAGCAAACACAAAGTTGTCTGACATTAATCCTGACATAAATGAAATTGCAGCTTAACTTACTGGTAAAGTTCCTGGTAAAGAGGCATCAAAGAAAGACACCAAGGAGTTGGGAGGTGCTGCAAACTGGACTTGGGAACCAGAGAAGAGTTTTGAGTTGGAGCTGATCTGTGCATGAATTTCCAGACCCACAACTGGTACCCACGGAGCAAGGCTGAAAAGGAAAGAGGAGAAGGGAGAAAAATTTTACATCCAGATGATGTTAAAAACCATGGAAACTTAGAAACAGAAGAATCAAGAACGCTTACTTTATGGAAAAAAATTAAACTGTAATTGTAAAAAAATTTTAAACAATGTTTCAAATACATCTACACTGTAATAGAAAAAGCTGTGTTGTGATACTAGAGAACGGAGGCTACGGGAAATATATGGCAGTGTTCGTTATATGCAAAAAAGAATATAATGAAAAATGTAATGGTTTAAAACTTTTAACTTTTCCTTACGTGAGAAATCTCAGAGAAATTAATGAGGCACACTTGCATGCTGGATGAACTCTAATTTGGTGCCTTGTGAAAATCCCCAAATCATCATAAATATGAATTACTTCTCAGGTAGTTTGATAAATCTCCAACAGACAGGTGGCATAATAAATTATGTATTCTCTGTCAGATAGACACTTGCATGCTGGGAAAGGTGGCTCTCCAGAGCAGCGTTAGTAGAATATTAGCATAAACATTAGTAATCTGGTAATAGAGAAATCATCATTTCAACTAGAGAGCTACTGTTCTCTGAATGTATTCTGCAGAATAAAGCTTCTCCATATCATCTAAAAAGTAATTGCAATTCTCACATCCATAACCTTTATATGGACAAGAGAAAAAGGTCACCTTTACAGTATGAATTGCTTGACAGTTTCTGTAAGTAATTATCTGGCCTTGTACAAATGAAGTGGCACAAATAATATTTCACTGATGAAATCACATTTCTGTGGCAGAACACTTCAGCAGTATGAGTACCCAGACAGCTATAGGAGACAAGCAAGCTATGGGAAAACATCAGACAAATATATCAAGTACAGTGTTCCTTCCAGAGGTGAACATTCTACACTGCCAAGATTTTAGTTCTCCATCTGCCCTCCACCAGCTGAGAACATCCCTACAAACACCAAACTAGTGATGCAGATGCCACTTCTATTGATGCTTTAGGAAGAAGAATATTATCATGAAAGATTAAGGTTCAGATGTTTAAAGGAGCTAATAAATTTTCTTTCATTGAAATAGTATTATTCTTCAGTATTTTCAGCTGATCATACAAATGCTTGGAGGTTTGAGAAATAATGTGGGCTTTCCTTTACATTTTGGACACAAATTCATTCCATTGCTTCCTGTATTCTTCAGAAACGCCTTTCTGTCATATCATGGCATTAAAAATTACACCAGGTTTTGCCTAATCGGCATCCTGGCTTACACTCAGAGATAAAGGTCCGTGCACCAGTCAGTCCTTCAATGCTACTAACAGCACTGGTGAGGCACCTACAGCTTCTTGCCGTGTTTGCTCAAGGATTATGTTTATCTGTGTCTCTAAAGAATCAGCAGCACACTCCTGCCGCTGTCTGCACAACTTTTTGGAAGCGATCAGCTGTGCACACCCTCGTGGGACACCAGAGAACAGGAGAACTTGTTCAGCCCGTGACTTTCAGCTGCAGCAGAAACCAAGTGCTCTGCTTCAGGCACACCGCCCGTATCTCACAATACTCCTCTGGAAGGGAAAGCCTCTTTTGGGCAGGAGTAACCCTGGAAATCGCGCTCAGGAAAGCCGGAGCAGCGCTCGCTGTGGTTTCCCGGCACACGGAGCGCTCGGGCTGGCCGAGCTGCGGCTCTCCTGGCAGCCCGGCGTGCCGGAGGGTCACGGCCCCGCCCGCGGCAATCACCGACCGACCGCGCTTCGGGGAATGCGGGACAAACGTGCGCTGCCTGCACCAATGCCTCACACCGCTCACACGCCCCAATTTACACCGGGCCCCGCCGCTGTCACCGCCGCTGCCGTGCCCAAGCCCGGAGCCCCGGACCGGGCTGCAGAGCACCACCAGCTCCACCGGCCCCTCTCCCCGCGCCGTCCCGGCAGCGTACCCGCTCTTCCCCGCCGGCACCGCCCCGCCTCTCGCGTTACAGGCGACAGCCCTCTGCCCGCGGAGAAAAGGGCCGGGCCCGGGCCCCGGCTGCCCCGCGCCGCGCTGCCGCGCCCGGCGCCAGACCCCGCCGCACCCCCGCGCCGCCACGGCCACCAGGGCCGCCATTGCCCCGCCAGCGGCGGCTCGGCGCCCGCAGCGCCCCCTGGGAATCGCAGTCCGAGATGGCTGCGTGGAGCGCGGGTTGTGCGGACGCACTACAACTCCCGTCAGGCCGCTGGCCTGGCACCGGCCCGCCCAGCCGGCAAGCGATGGGCCCGCGGGTCCGCTGCTTATCCCGGGAATGCTGGAGTGAGCTGTGGCATCGCTGCTTGGCCGCTATTTAGAGCGCGTTAGGGGGCTCAGATCCTCAAAGTGCATTGAATGTGGTTTTCTTCTGGTCTCACGCTTTTAGAAAACCCGCTGCCGTTTTGTCGGCGGCCGTGTGCAGGCCGTGGGCATCAAATGCTGCAGTGCCACGCGGTGAGCTCGGCAGCTGAACTGTCAGTAGGCTGCAAGGTTCAGTCCCGGCTGGGCCTGGGGGTATCTGTGGGAATAAAGGGCCTTGTCCAGGGCATCTGCAAACATCTCTCATGTTTATGTAGCACAGATAACAGAAGTAATGGCATTGCATCCCAAACTGCAGGCATGTGGAGCTTAAACGGGAATGAATGTGAGCTGTAGTTGCTTATGTCATTTGTGCACTGTGTCAGTGACTGCCACCAGAGGCTGGGCAGTCACACACTGAGTGTCAGTCACACACTGAGTGTCAGTCACAGTCAGTGAGTGTCATCACACATTGTGAGTGCCAGTCACACACTCTAAGTGGCAGTCACACTCAGTGAGGGTCAGTCACACACTCTGAGTTTCAGTCACACACTGTGAGGGTCAGTCCCACTCAGTGAGTGCCAGACACACACTGTGATGGTCAGTCACACACTGTGAGGGTCAGTCCCACTCAGTGAGTGCCAGACACACACTGTGATGGTCAGTCACACACTGTGAGGGTCAGTCCCACTCAGTGAGTGCCAGACACACACTGTGATGGTCAGTCACACACTGTGAGGGTCAGTCCCACTCAGTGAGTGCCAGTCCCACACTGTGATGGTCAGTCACACACTGTGAGGGTCAGTCCCACTCAGTGAGTGCCAGTCACACACTGTGATGGTCAGTCACACACACACTCAGGCTGATCGCTTCCAGCAGAGGACAGTGGTGCACACAGGCACTTGGAAGTATCCTGGAACCTTTGCAACCTCTTGTCTTTCCAAGATCCAGCATGAGGTGCTGGATGGTTCTGAATCATGCAGAAGATAATTCACCCAATCATATAATTTAAGTGAAGAAAATGTTAAGAAAATGTCTTATAAACAATGTTTCGTAGCAGTGATTTTCTGATATGTTTGTGTTTTTAATAAATTACCTGGAAGTGCTGTATAAGAAGAATCAGTTGAGAGATCCTTTCATCAGACACTGATGTATAGTTACTTGTACCATATACCTTTTTAAAATTAATTTGTCACATTCCTTTTCTTGGGAAATATCTTCCCCTTGTACAATAAAGAGTGACCAAGGTAAAATTCCTTTCCAATTGACAAGAACTGACCAGAGGTCATCTTGTACATGTTGTGGAGATGGAAAGAACATTGGAGTTGCCTTTTTCCTTCTCTCTTGTAGGAAACTTCTTCACACATTAATATAATATATAATATAATTCCCTGTGTAGTAGTCTTTGAGCCAATGAAGAACTTTTGATAATTCTGATTTGAGGAAAATCCCATTTTTATTCAGACGTAGCAGAGGCCTATGAAATGTCTTGTGATGAAAAACGCTTTTCAGACTGAAGCTTTAGTATGTGGTTTTTACTTCTGCAACAAATTTATTCTCTGTACAATTGTCCTTCATGAGCTCTGGATGCAGTTATTTTCTGATACTGTGTAGGGATTGGCAGGTCACTTCAACCCAGCTGTCAGGCTAAGTTCTAAATATAGCTCCAAAGTGCTTCTACTGGGGTAAAAATTGTAAATTTCAGTTTATTTGACTTTCTTTTAAGTCTGTTCTCCTGATGTAATAGAAGATTTCATAAATAGACGCTAAGAAGTTAAAACCTAATGAATATCAAAGTCACGTTACTTAAAACCTTACTCTGCCTTGATTGCATGGATTTCTGCCCTTTGCACATATTATTTAGAAAGGAGTAGACAGCAAAAAAAGGTTGAAATCCATCACAAACAATTTTTCTGGAACTTTTAGCTGTATTAGATGTTGTCTTACAGAGAGAGGAAGACTGGGAAGTGCCATTGTTTGTGATTTAAATTATCTCTGTGTTATTTTAATTCCGTTCACAGAAAAAAATCCCATTAGAACAACCTTTGCAGCCTTTTGCCAGTAACCAAGTAGGTAATAAATGAAAACCCACACATCCATATGCAGGAAGCTGGTCAATCACAGGGAATAATTGCCTTTCCCAGCAGCTTACTTTGAGGTGGGAAAGGCTACATATTTGTTCCTTACTGCAGTGTGTTTATAGATCATGCTGTGGTTTGGAATAGGAAAATAGCACTGCATAAAGATTGGTGCTATGATAGTTCAGCCCTATGTAGACTCATATCTTAGAGAGGGTAGACCCAGGGGACAGTTTGCTCTGAGTCTCTTGTTACTGTAGGAATTTAACCAATGTCTGAGAGGAAATTGGAATTTTGCAGAGAGCAAAAACCCAACAGCATATCATTTAAGCCATAAACAAGCAGTCTATCCCATTTATTTGAAAGAAGATCCTTCTGAATTTTAGTTTCTAGGGTCTGAGCTCTAAAATCTGTTTTTGTGCAAGTCATCCTTAGCACCCATACTTACTCCTTTTGGGGACTGTGAGGTCTCCTTTTCGTATGGCAGGGAATGGGATATTCAGACTGGGGTGTTTGTTAGATACTTCACAGGCTGCCTGCAGTGTCTTATTTCAGCATGTGAAATAAGGAACAGACAGGAATCTCTGCTAGATTTTGAAGCAGAGGTTGTGACTTTTGGAAGAGTAGATCCATAGTCTATCAAAAATTCAGACACTGGCCTGCAGGGAAGAGTAACAAAGCAGATTGCTAAGTCTGTAAGCAAGCTATGGTAAGAGATGTTTTCAAACTTTTAGGCCCCAAGGATCACCTCTATATCTTGAAAGCTTTTTTTTTTTTTTTTCTCTGTGGGTATAAAGAGAGAAATTTTCTTTTTTCTTGCAACTTTGAACTAATAGTGACAATAAATGGTTTCCATCTGGAATATGGATTCAACTTGTCTATCTACCAGTAATGGGACATGGCAAATACAAAAATGTGTACTTGATCTTGAGGATTGGGAAAAGATATTTCTTTTGACCACAGGAAAGTATTTAGGGACCTAAGAGGGCTGCCTTGTATGATCTGCTGACCATGTGGGTATGCATACATGAAGTGATAGATTGGGTAGTATGAATCTCAGCCTCATGATTTGAGGGTTCTTGTATCAAAGTGCCATCAATTTCCTAATTGGGACATAGTGCCATTTTATTTAGCAAAATTCTTTTAACTCACAAGTTGAAAAATAAGGGCCAGACACGGATAGGAAATAAAACACCAGGAGAAATATTAATGCACAAGCAATTTCTATGAACAGTAATGAAAACATGTAAATTGCATATAGGTCCTGGTGTAGAAGGTGAATTCACTATTCCTCAAGGCTGTGTAATTGAAGAGAACCTTGGATCAGCAATGTAACATCTGTGTATTACCACCTTTCTGTACTGGTTTCACCTGGTGTGCCTTGCCTGGGAGAGCTGCACTGAGCATTGGCTACACTTGTGGTTTGAATCAGGTGCTGGCAATCCTGAAAGCTCTCACTTAGGGGCACACTACAGCCCTTTGTCTTGGAACCCTGAGCTGGAAGTGAAGTAGCTGCTGGGATTGTTTTAGCTGAAGTCTGTGTAAACCTCAGAGGTAGTATTTGAGGAAGCCCAGTGCCACTAACCTTGTCTGAGGGTGAGTACTGCCCTAATCTTATTCTTTAATAAATTAAATCCTTGTTTTTCTAGTGTGAAGTTCCATTATTATAGGCATGAGAGGATTTCCTAGCATATCACTGCTGTCTTGGTATTGCATCTTGATTAAGTTGTTGGAATATCTACATTATGAGCCTGTGTTACCTTTAGTATGATTCCTAGTTGCCTAGGGATTTATTTCTTTTAGTTGAAAATCCATATGATTTACCTATAGGGTGATCACTCCATTAGATTTGGCCCTGCTGTAATGCCCAATATTTTCTAAATGTTTGAGTTGTAATTCTGGAACTATGTCAGGTTTATACTTAGATACAGCTTAGTCTATCAGGAATATGTTATAGTGGTTTGTTTTTGTAGTATATTTTTCCAAATGGAAATGACATTTGGAAACAGCAGAGGCTAGGCTAAATCATCTGTATTAAAGTCAAATAAACTTATTGTGAGGACTGTCTGTGATTATTATGCAGAAGGAAGTGATTGATAATATTTCAGCTGATCTAAATTTTACTAGTATGTTCTCTCTAATTGTGTTGGTATCTGCAAGAAAACCTTTAAAACGTCTTTCTAGCTTTTGGTTTTTTACTTTAGTCCATTTAGAACAAGGAAGAATGGAAGGAAAAGCATATAGAAGTGAGACTAATTTATTCTTGTATTTAATTTGCATTGCATTTTTATGTAATCTTCTTCTGCTTATAATTTTCAACTGAAATTTTCAAAGAGCTGTTATGTCTGAGGCCTGTTGCTTCCTAAATTAAGAGCCATAACTCTTGTTTTGCAGGCTGTCTATGTCTTTATATATATATAAAAGACATGGATCTAAGATTGCAGCAGTGTGCAGTTTCACATAACTGATGCTCAAACAAGAACTTTCATATTCTCAGTTATAAGATTCCAGCTGACAGCCCAACCTAGGAAAAAATAGACACAAAGATCTATGCTAAATTTGTTAAAGAAGAAAAATTTTAGCTGAACAGTCAAATTGAGAATATGCATCAAAGTGTTTTCCCTGACTAGGAGATAGTATTAGGAATCAGCAAAGCCTTCAATTATTATTGACTTCTCTGTCATGAATAAAGTTAAGGAATAGTGTGAAGGAGTTGTCAAGCAGTGTAATGCTGGGAGTAAGCTGGTTATAATAATATCATTAGTTTAGTCTAAAATTAATTTTTTAATCAAAACCAGTCTAAAGATAGTCTGAAATGTTAAATTCTGTCAAGCTGCTGCTTATAAGAGAGCAATTTCTTTAAAAACATGAGATTACTAGTAGGTTGAAGCCAATCTGAAAAGGTGATATTTAAAAAAATTGTATTCCACAACTTAGTATGATGCTTCCAAGGGCTGCCTTTATTGTTCTTAATGCTAAGGATTGATTTTAATTGTCCAAAGCAATAAGGATGTGAACTAAAACTGTTGTCCAGATGGAACTTTGTGATTTATTACTTCACTAAAAGCACAGCAGAAATGTAAATGAAGGAAAATACTGCAGGTAAGTGTTCCAAAACATTGAATAAAGTTGCAGGTCCTGAAGTGAGACAGCCCTATCTTTTCCCTTTGCAGAAACACAGACTTCCATTTTACTTAATTTTTACTTATTGAGGATTCTTTTTACTTATTTAGGATTGATTTAGGAGTTAGCTCACTAGTTTCAAAACTTTTTATATATTCCTTGCCTTCAAATGTATACACATACATTGTGTTATGTTTAACCCAGGCAGGCTTGAAGAACGCCTGATGTTGAAACCCTTGTCCTGCTGGATATAAAGTTTTTAGTCTGGAACATAAATTTTTCTTTCTTTAATTGCATAGTTGCACCGCTGTCTTCATCTTCACACAGTGCCTGTGGCATTCAAAGCAAAATCTGGTTTATGTTCTGCTTTTTAGTATTAAGTGACAAGAATGTTTATGAAGTGTCTTTGGCTTTTTTTCCCCCCTCTGTACTGTATTTATGCCATACCTATATGCTTGGTAACTTTTCTTACAGTGAAATAAAAAATGTAACCATCACTTCTTCCTGAGAATGATAAGAGGATGGCAGTGCCCTTGAAATTAAACATCCATCTCACAATTTGATGCAGTTTTGGGGGGTTTTATGCTTTGTTTTTTTTTTTCTTCAGACTCATTGCTTTTGCATCCAGATTATGATTTCTCCATGGACCTGGTAAAGATAGTCTGTTAGTCACAGACATTAACTGGGAGCTTGCAGGTGGAGACAGATTGTGACAAGCTGGAGAAATGAGAGCCTTTGGGTATAAAACAGGCCAGAACACACAGAAGCAGTACAAACATATTTTCTGTTTTGTTACTTGTGTATCTAGTACTGCCAAAAAATTTCAGTGAAGGGTTTCCTTATGAGTCATTTATTCTGTCCTTGGTCTTTCTGTGGTGCCATCAGTTCATGCTGACTGGTGTGAACTGTTACCCCCCCAGTAACTATGGCTGGTAACTAACCAGAGACTTTTTATTTCATTATGAACTTCACCTGGGAGTTTTCCCTTCTGTTGAACTTGACCTGAGTTATCCCTTGCTCATGGAATAACTTGGCCCATTGAAGACTCGTGGTGATTTGTGCATGTTATATCACAGAGTTTGTTTTCCAACTTATTATTTGAAAAAAGTATGAATGCTTGTGCAGTCTTGTGGAGAGCAGGCATTTTAAAGTCTTGTTGCAGTGTATAAAATACATTGATAGTAGAATACCTATTTTAGTATTACTTTAAAGGTAAGGAAAATAATTAAGTGCTGGTATTTGGTTTGGTTCTGTTGTTCAAGTGGTTTGGGGTGGGGGGAAGGAAGTTGGGGCTTGGGATCTTTTGATTTTATGTGAAGTTTGTCCTGTATGTTGGGTTGGTTTTTTTTCTTTTTTTTCTTTTTTTTTTCTTTTTTTTTTTATCACCTCAGATTAGATGAGATTAGATTCTTCCTTGTGCAAGTGAAATTTTCTCTATCGAAACTTTTATTAACTGGTCAATCAGTAACTACTTTGGGACTGAAGTGCTTCAGCAAGTGATTTCATCATCTCAGATTAGATGAAATCCTTCCATTATAGAAGTGAAATTCTCTCTGTAGGAACTTCTATTAACCAATCAGTCAGTAACTGCTTTGGGACTGAAGTGCTTCAGTAGCTGATTAGTAACTGCAGTCTGAAGCCAAAATGTAAGAGGTGTTGTGTGCTTTGCACATATTGGGGCAATGGCTCATTAAGTTTTAATACACTGGATAATCTTTGAAGTTTGTATTTCTTCTTTGCTTTGTCCAGGATAGCAGCACGTGCAGGGAATGCACAGCAGCACAGGGTACTCAGACTGTGTCAAAGGGCTGCTTCTACAGGACTTGTTCAAAGAGAGCTCTGGGGGATTTAAGTAAGAGTTTGGGTGTGAGTCCCCAAGCCATTGCTAAAACAAACCCAAAGGAGGTAGCATGTGTTGGATAGTTGCAATAACAACTTTGCCAAAGGGACTTTAGAGACTATTCTTTCCAGCTTTGCCATATGTCTTTCTTTCCTTTCCAGATGTTAGCATTTATAGGCTGGTAGCATAGCTTTCTCTTTAGAAGTATTTTCTTTCTGCTGATGCTCACAGTAGTGGCCAAAAGTAATGGTAATGGCATAAGAATCCATTGCTGGCTTTTGTTCTAACAATGCTTTTGATCTCTCTTCGGTTGTTTCCTGCTACCGTGTAGATTAAGGCAATGCATGAGTGATGGCACTGGAAGCCTTTTCCATCAGGGTAGTATCTGTAGAAGAAGGGATTCTCTGCCAAGGCAGGAGGCAATTCTTGTGTTATTACTGCATGTGAAGAAGAATCTTTCTGGTGGGCCAGGCCTGCAGTAGCAGCTATATCTGAAGGTTACATGGCCTCAAAGGCATGCTTTGGATTGTGTCTTCCTGTGTTACTGAGGTGGAAATTCTATGGCACCTTATTTTGAATAGGTGTGCAGCTGCCTTATGCATGGCTGAAAGACATATATCTGTGTATCAACACATTCTATTTTTCCAATTATGATCTCCTGTCTCTTGGTACTAGATGGGAACTAGTTCAGGAAGCATTTTATTTACTTCTGTATGGGTTATGCAAAGCTTGCTGTTTCTTTTAGGTCCTGTGAGGGAGAGATTTTTACCTCCTCTTGGACTCTTCTTTCTCAATGCATGTCTAGTTTTGTGGGTTTTTTTTTCTCCTTGCAGTCTTTTGAAATATGGACACTTGCTTGTGTGATTATGTTTACTTGGTCTTTCCCACTCTCCATCTGTTTAATTTTAAATCCATTTTTATTGTTACACACAGAAAACAAACATATACCTCTAGCCAGGATGTTTTTACTCTAATGTAAGAAGAAGAAAGTATGAGAATTTTCATAAAAAATATAGTCAGCCTATCTGCCAACCTCTTCAGAAATGAACTTATTGTCTCTTTTTACCAGAATGCTTGAAAGGTTTGCAAATGCATGATAGCAGCTTAGTAAATAATCAGCATATTGTAAATGTATCTTTTAAAGGCCAAGGAATAGCATAAATACTCTTTCAACTTGTGGATGATATAAAACATTTCTAGTTGGATCATGTATAGAGTAATTACTTTTGACAAGTTAATTTTGCAAGTGTCCAATTAAGCTATTCATTCATAGCTTATCTCTTCACAGTGTGGCTATATTCACTTAGCTGTTCAGGCTTGAATTTCTATTGTGTATTTAAATATGGATCCAAATTCATGGGATGTGAATTCATTGAAAGGGCAGTTCTTAGTGTTGAGACTTGAAACCTCCCCAAATCACATCACAAGACTGACTTTAAATCAAGAAGGATGTAAGGCTATATTTTTTCTTTTCCTTTTTTTTTAAAGTAATAGTAAGTGTTAATTACTTGGCTTCTATTTTTCCAAAACTGCTAAGATTTTGAGTCTCAGTTTTTATTTAAACTAACTTTAATTCATAATATAAAGTCAAATTTAGGGGTGTGATTTCTCATGAAGCTACCAAACTCCCAGCTAAAGTCTCAAAGCTGGGACTTTAAAATGAAATATATCAAAAGGTAGCTGAGAATTACAAGATACTGAACTAACTCTTATGAATGTTGCAAAGTAAGTATAATGAGGGCATAGAGAATTGAATCTTTGAGATCCCAGGTTAGCACTAGGTATTTTCAGTTGATAACGGAAGCTGTTGATTTAATGCTCTTGACAGAAGTGGAAATAAACCAAGTCAGGAGCATACTGTGATTATTCAAAGGGCTCAAGGGCATCTGTAACCTGCTTCAATCGGTCAGATGGTTGGATTTTAGGAATGAACTCATAAAGTGCATTAAAGATGGACGTGGGCCTCTAGAAGCTTGTAAAAAGAGCACCTTAAAAATTAATATTTAGTGCTTATCCTTTGAGTGAACAGGGCAGGATTAAGGATCTCCTACATGATTAATCAAGCTGGAGTTTATACCAAACTGTAAACTCGAGGGACCAAATTTACTAGGCAGGTGATTTACACAATCTGCCCTGGTATTAGTGAGGCAAATTTAACAAGTTGTGTGATAGTGGTGGCAGACAGTGTTTCTTCTCTGCCATCCATCCTGTTTTTCACTTGCACAGAAATGTCTCTAGTTGTAATGGAACTAGGACAGAATATAGCTGCACCTTTATAGTTCTTTGTGCTGCACAGAAATCTGGAGGTTGCTATTCTAAATCCATCTGAGGGGGGATAGAGAGAAGCAGGACCATCACAGTAATGATGAAAACCTGAAATAATTGCACTGGACTTCCCCTGCAATTGCTGGAAGTCACTAACATGAGATGGAGGGCAGGCCAAGCTAGGCCAGAAAAGCACATATTGGGATAGAAAATTGAAAGCTCTTAATGTTACTTGGATTTTTAGGATGGATGGATGAGCCCAGCAGATTTCCATCACCAATCTTCATTAGTGCCACTGCCACCCAACAGTGCAGTCTGTAAACAGCAGCAGTTTTTTCCCAGACTCTGTGTAGCTTTCTCAAAAACTCTGCACCCTGGAGAAGACCCTCCACTTGTAACTTAGCAAGTGGTTCAGGATGCTGAGAAATGCTGTCTGCTCTAAGATGTCTGAGAGTATCTATCCAGCACTCTGCTTTTTAAGTACTGTTGACTTAGGTTTCCTAAACAAGGCTTGTCTAATGCTATTAATGTACTTGCTTATGTAACAAAAAAAAAAAAGAAAAACTGACCTTCAGTATTTGTCCATTGGGCTATTTATTTAATTAATCTGAGATTAATTCCATCAGAGATAGCCAATATATAAAATGATTTTTCAGCTGTTATATCCCACTGTGGAATTATCTAGAGAATAATAGTAATATAAATCTTCCACCCAGATGTTATGGAGTTGTATCTCCTTTTTTTTTTTTTTTTTTTTTTTAGTACAGTTACATTAGGTCTGGGTTCAGGCTCACATTGTTTCCAGTGACCTTGATTTCAGAGGCAGTAGCATTGGCATTGCAAAAGAAATATATTGGGGCCCTGGAGTGGGGCCTTCAGAAAAGCACTAAATCTATGAGGATTTTCCAGTTAGGGAAGGCCATTCAGGTATTGCAGTTGTAAGCAGATTGTCACAAAGTTGTGTGAGAAAGCTGAAGAAGTGGGATGAAGAAATGACTGAAGAAATAAAGCATTATTGCTCTTCCTTTGAGTGTTGACAATCCTGGACTTCAGAGAAACTGGTCAAGTCCTATTGCAGAAATGGAATTGATGCTGCTTCTCTACAGTTCTTTGTGCTTGTGATGTGTGGATGTGGCTGAATGTTTTCTTCCCATAATCAGTGGCAGTAAACAGAGCTGTGATGCAGTTGAAGCTAGGTGAATGTAGGCAGGGTTGGGATTCAGTCCAGAAAGTTTGTTTATTTTATGAGGATTTTATGAATGGACTGCACCTGCTCTGCTGTCTGGAAGTAAACCGGTGAATGTAGTGCCTGATGTCCTATGGCTTGGGCTGATCCTGCTTGGGCTACTGACTTCCCTCAGCAATTACTACTGGTACAGTACAGTAATTGAGCATTGCATGTTTGGTTTTGATTTGATTTTTGCATATTTGTATTTTGATCAAGATTCAAAGATGTTTTAACCTTCAGTTTCACAGTTTGCCCACACATTTCATAAGTACATCATTAGTAAACCTTAGAACTCTCGTTGTACTTCTTATCTCATGTCACTGTGCTAGCAGAAGAAATCTTCATTTCATTGTTATATATTTATTAGCATAGGCAAACACCCAGGTCTGGATTCATTGTCCAAGTAATAAGTAGTAAAATTATTTAAATACAGAAAAAACACCACTCTAGGGAATTAAAGTAGGGGGGGAGAGGAGTCTAATTTACATATTGGGACAAGTCAGAGTTAGCCAAACAGTGACTGACAACCCATTCAACTAGGTTGGAATGGAAATAGAGAGAAAATATAGTCAGCAGAGGAAATGTGGTTTATTGAAATGTGTATATATGTATATATAAAATATACATATATCTATTTATATATAATGGGCCTTTAGGGAAATAACTTAAGAGAGAGGAACTGAATGCCCTGCCTCTTCTTCCCTTTTCATGCAAGAGAAAAATAAATAGTCAGACCCACAGTGTGACACAATCTGGATACGGTCACTAGATGAGTCTCTGGTGTAGGTAACAGAAACATTGTCACCTGTGCCACAGCCCCTGGGGAGGTGGCTTTTGCTGTATCAGCCCTGTTCTCACCTGTGTGCCAGGTGTAGACACCACTTCCCTGCAGCAGGGCACGGGGCACATGTCTGTGCTTTGCTGTATTGGCACAAGCCATGGCAGCGGGCAGGTTTGTGCTGATGTGCTGGGGCTGGCTGAGTTAGTTGTGGTTTTGCCATCCTGTCTAGGATTCCAGTTGTGCTGCTTCTACATTTGCTCCAGCAGTAGAATTAAGCTATTCACTTATTCTGTGCCTCACTCTGATCCTTTAAATCAGTGAGACTGAGGTGTAAATTACTACTCTTTATGAATATGTTATTTGACCCTGTCCTTCACAAGAGTAGATGAAGTTTCATATGCTGACAATAGTTATTGGACTAGAATTGTTACCTCATTCCACAATTTATCTCAAAAATGGGTGAAAAAATATTTTTGGAGCAAACCTTCAGTCTTTTTTGCCCTGTCTTGCCCAGTCTTTTTTGCACAGAGTCTGGTAAGATTTCACACTCAGAGACTGTTTAATCAAGTGTACACATGTATCTTGAAACATTCAACAAAACTATGCTTAAAATGTAGAAAGATTTAACATAAAATTTGCTAGGTTTGTTGTGTGGAGTTGCCTGAAACTTTGTAGCATTCATCCTGCTGGAGCCTGTAGGAATCCTGTTGTTTTTAAGTTCTTACTGAAAGGTAGGTAACATAATTGAAGTAAGTGGTTTATCAGTGCAATGATGCAAGAGCTTTTTTTATAGAGACCCCCAGAGACTTCTTGCCTGTATGCAAGGCTTCAAACAATTATTATTTATTACCAAAATATTTGCACCATCTGCCCCCATACTTATTAGTGTGGCCGTGCTGTCCGTTGACAAACCTTTTACTTCACTCCTGCTTCTCTGCCACCTCCTCCTTCCATGAATAAATGCTAGAGCTGCTAAATCATGTGTAAGGCATGATTTAGCAGCTTTGAGAAGGGAGTCAGATTATCTGCTAAATGTAGTGATTTATTTGAAAAATGAAGCCAGGAAAGGATAGGGCATACAAATAATGCTGTGTTCTTCTTTGTCAGTTTTGAAATTTCTTTCCTAACTCCCTTTATTTCAGTCCCGAATTACAATTAGTAAGTGCATGTAAGTGTCAGGTGCCAGATGCTGTATGTGCCTTTCTAGAATTTACCTAGCTTTTCAAAATTTTTGAAAGAGAAATAAAATACAGTATCCTGCATAAATTGACAAGTCTGATGTATGGCTTCTCAGCCACATTATGCATATGCTTGGTTTAGCAAGAATATTCTCAGGCCTGTACTACCCCTCAAGAAACCTCATGGTGCATTGTACTCCCTAAGTTATTACTTCATTTTTTTGTATTACTTTTTTTCCCCTCCCAAATTCAGGTACTTCCTATATTTTTTAATCCAATGGACTTTATTTCACCTAAAACTAGGCATGTTTTTTTACGTCCTCAAACCTAGTGGTTCTTCTTGCTGCAGCTTTCAGTGAGCGAATAAGCGCTTGTACTATGGCAGGCCAAAAAGTAGAGATAGACTAAAATGCATAACAGATACATTCTGCAAAACACTTTAAATAGGAAAAAGAGTATGCAGAAAATCAAGACATACTGTTGAATTACATGAAGTCATCTGTGTCTGGACCTCTAGTCTGATGGTGCTCCTGACAGGTGTTTGTCTACCTTGTTCTCAAGGGCCACTGGTAGTAGGTATTTCCTACTTTTTTAGTCTTTCACTATCTTCACTAATGCAAAATTTTGCTTACCACAAACTCTTTTTTTTTTTTTTTCTTTTTCCCCTCCTGTGATTAAGATAACTTCTTGTTGTCCTGTCTGTAGTGGGTATGCAGAACAAATGAATCCCTTCCTCTTTGCAGCAGTCCTGTATAATCCAGTAAGACTCTCACTAATACATTTCCATTGATCTCTTCAAGCTAAATAGTCCTGTGTCTGTCTTCCTTCATATCTGGTATTTTCAGGTTCCTGATCTCTGTTCTTCTCTGGACTCTCTCCATGTGGCCTAGGTTTTTCTTGAAATGTCACACCTTGATGGGAATTCTGGCTTAACTGGTGCTGAATAGAGATACTTCACTTTTCTTTCAGCTAATATTTATGGCTATAAATGGCACAAACATCTATGTTTATTTTATGGTACTAAAACAAAGAAACAATTATTAAATTAATATTTGTGATCCAATGTAACTACCAGATTCTCCCAACACAAGTGATATCTAGCAAGATGTCCTCCACTGTTTGCTATGAGCAGTTAATTATCCCTACCTAAGTGTATAAATCTGCCTTATAAATACTTTCAAATTGCTATTAGAAATTATGTAGGCTTTCTGAATGGACTAATTGTTCTGCTTGAGAGAAGGCAGATTCTATTAATTTCCATGTAAGAGAAATACTTGCAATACAGATATAATTTTAATGATGGCAATTAAAAAATAGATGGTGAGTCAGCCTTCTCTAAGGAATTTTCCTAGTATTTAAGTCGAATGGACTTTTCAGTGGCACATTAGGATTTCTCTTTTGAGTAGAATGTTTTTTCTTCCCCCCCGCCGCCCCCCCCCAATATTCTGAAATAGTTGAAAAAGTAGACAAGTAGACTTGTTTTGAAAATCTGTGCAAGCTTACAATAGGTTCACAGGCAGCAGTGGTGACTGCAAAACTTCCTGGAGCAACCCCAATATGGTTTGTCCTTTCAGGTCCAAAACTGTCTTTTAGAATTTCAGAAGCAAATAGAATTTTAGGGATGTGATGAACTTTTCAACTCTTTTTTTTTTTCTGTCATTTCATTTTCAGAATGTTCCCTTATAGGATTAAAGCGCATGTAGATTTGAGTGCTAGAAAATGTATGTATTTAAAGAGCTGGTTTTAGAGAGAATAAATTCTTTTATGGAAAACAAGAGAGGGATGAAAATGATTAGCAAAATGATTACAAAGTTTTTGTAGCCCACCTGGCTGGGGCACTTGAACTGCATATGATAAATAGATTGTAAGGCCTCCTGTGCCCAAAGTGCTTGGGAAACCATTACAGTGCAACCTTGCTTGATTTAATGGAAAGAACATGACCTCCTCTCAGATCATAGCATACATAGATTTTGTTCAGAGGCTTGACTTAAAAAAGAGCAGCAGCAAGTTTTTAAATCTTCTAAGCAGGGAATTAAAAAAACAGCAACACTGAAGAGAAAAGCCTGAAGTGGTCCCAGTTGTCCCAAGAGTGTAGGAACTGTCCAAAACCTGAAGCACTTTTTCCTCTCTCAGTAACTTGGGTGTTTCCATCAGCATATTTCATCAGTAAACAATGTTAAGACCTCCATAGGGACCAAGATGTCTGACATATTGACTTGCACTGTCCAGCTGATCTCTGATCTGAGGAGGTGTTGCAGGCTCAAGAGACAATGATGTGGATTATTAATCTTTTACTACTATGATTGTGATGCCATGGATTTTGTGAAAAAGAATGATAGCTGTTGTACAATTCAGTGACAGATTTGCATATATTATTGCATAATTGCAAAAATAAAGATTGAGGTGAGATGCAACAAATTGCCCTAGAAATGAGTTTTAAAGCACCATCTGTGGCCTGATACTTCTGGCTCTCTAAAAGTGGTATTGTTCAGAAATCTGTTGTGTGGCATACAGGTGGCTCATTCTATGCTTCCCTGCCATCAGCAGTAGCCTGTGTTAGTGGGGGATACCTCCACAATGAAAGACAATGGTATTTATCATATTTTTGGAGCAGAAGGGAGCAGAAGCCCCACAGACTATAACGTGGTGTTTTGTTTTGGTTGTCAATTTCCCACAAGACCAAGTTTCCTGAAAAGGATGTACAATAAGCCAAATGCTCATTATTTGGCTTTATGTATTTGAGCACAACAGAGCATCTGATATAATTGATTCAATTCCACTAAGTAGCATATGATGATGTTGTTATTTTAGGTGCACTGTACAGGGAAAACAGCAGGAAGAAAAACACTTTAGTGTCATGTCCTTATCTAGTGACCTTCAAAGCTGACTGCTCTCTGTTACTGAATCTTAACTCAAAAAAACCAACAATAGAGTAATCAGGCATAAATAACACCGCTCTCCACTAAACTCCCCAAAACAAACAAAACCCCCTCCAAGCCTCAATCTCTTAGGACTAAGTCTTGAGTTCCCTGAATACATTAGTGAAAGTTGATGTCAAGTAATCCATATTTAATTTGTATACCTTTCTACCTTTCTCCTCTTAGCTCCTTCTGCTAGCTGTCTCTCCTTTATTGGGCCCATATCAGCATAAATTAAATTGCCTCCTCTGTGCCATTTTTACAAACAGAACCTTAAAGGGTGGTAGCAGAGTAGGGGGGAAATAAATTCTATTCCAGGGAATTCAGAGGAGCTGATAGCATTTGGCCAGTTATCTTTAAAGGGCATGGTTTAGAGTGAGTTTTGCAGTCAGTAGCTGTCTAGTAGCTGTGGTAGTGGGAAGTACATGTTTTGCTGTCAGCTAAACCTTCCAGCACCTTAAATTATCTCATGCCCCCACAGGAAGCCTGTCACTGGGAAGACAGAGATTACCACATGGGGAAAGCAAACTAAAAATGTTAATTTTACTGCGTTGCTGTGCAGTGGCAGGACTTGGAAGTCAAGATGGCATCCTGTTGTACTTCAATGTGTTATTTTACATGCACTGAAGAGCCAGGCTGGCAAGTGTGATTAGAAGATAGGGGCATGGTGTGGTCAGAGCAGAACTTGAAATTAGTGTGTGTTACAGTGTGGCACATGACTAGATCCTAGATCTCAGTAGTTTTCAGTTTTGACATTTGCTGTGGCTTTCACTTAGAAAAGCAATCCTTGCTTCTATTGATATCTCAATACTGCTGGGCAGTAACTAATCTGAAGTATTAGTTACAACAGTATTTATGTCATATGTTAATGTGGTGGAATTTTATAGCAATTAACAGAAGATGGGTATTGATATGAGCTTTGAAAAAATTTCTTCCCGTTTGGATAGATTTTTCTAATTCACAAGGAATGCATTAAAAAAAAAAATTAAAAAGCTCATGTAGTATTTGCCCAGAGCCTATCACCAACCAATTCAAAACTACTTTTTAAGATACTTCATTGACACTAGTTAGAATTCATGTTGGGTAGTGCTGGTCAGTTAGAACTTGTTTACGGAATAACTAGATTCTCTCTCCCCTTCCCCCAGTAAATTCTGACAGTAAACTCTGAGGCTCATAAAAAGAAGGATTTTAGTAGAAGGTATATAATTTGAGCCCCATTGTATTACTTGCAACAGCTTTCCTTCAGCCACAAAAGCTAACCCTGTTTCACTTTCATTTTGAAAATATTTTGGAATTCACTGCTTTCTGCTCTCAAGTTGCACTTTGATTTGTTTATGCTAAAGCTTGTTTCAATAGTTTCTGAAATTAGTATGCTTTTAAAAAGGATAGATGATATTGAAGTCTATATCAAAATCTGGTGGAAAAGGTTAAGGATTTACAAAAGCAGGGTGAAATGTCTTACAGAAATCTTTATTGCTGATAACCTGAGTTCATTGCAGAATAGAAACTATAGAAAATAGCATTAAATCCTTCAAGGATAAGCAGTAAGTGCTGGAGATTCTGTATCATATAATAATTTGTCTTTAATCTTAAGATGTGGTTTATCATATTTCAAGTGTTTTTGTGTTGCTTCACTTCATGTCTTTTGCTATAGGCTTGAGTCAAAACCCTGTAAAGTCAATGAGAAGATAATATTTCACCTTGACATCAGTTGGTTTTGTATCCAATACTGTGACTCATGAAGCTCTGTGGAGTTCTTATTATACTTGACTGATAATACTGTGACCATTGAAGTAGCCAGGAATTAAAACAGATTTTAGAAAATAAGACTCTTCTCAGCTTGCACAGAATAAAAAAAATCCATATTGTTTTTTAAGTGTTTTGCATTGCTGTATAAAGATGTTCTTTGGGCATGATTTGTGCTATTTGGGATAATAGAAATGTAGCATCGGGCAGCATTTCAGTACCTGCCTGTATTATTTTATGTGAATATCAAATCTTTAGCTCACTTGCCCAGGCTTGTTTTTAATTTTGGCTTTTTATAGTAAGTCAAACGAAATAAAAACATGGTTGAAGGAGAAAGAGAAGACTTGGAAATACTCAAATGTATTTGAGACCCATTCTGTCATGTTCAGGAATGGGTAGATATTCTGAATAGGTTCTTTCACAGACATTTCCATAGTGCATTGCTCCTGTGCCTGAGAGTGTTCTGACATCCAACATATTCCTGAGGAAAGCAAGAAATTATTTTATTGGAGGAATGTCACTCACCATCAGATCAAGCTTCAGGACACTAACAACCTGGCTTTATAAGCAGAGGGCAAATGAATGAAAACCAGGCTGTGGCAACATTCCCACTAATTTCAAGAATTTGTTATTCTTGGTTTCCACAACAGAAGCAGGTGTTACTTTCCTGATTGCTGTTTTGTTTGTTCATGTTTTCTCTTGTAATAGCAGTGGTGAAGAATGCTGGTGAGATTTGTGCCACCAGTCTACTATTTGATGTCTTGTGGGTTTTGGTGTGGTTTTTTTTTGATAAGTTTGTTTTGTTTTGGTCTTTTTGTTTGTTTGGTGGGGTTTTTTTTCTTTGGTTGGTTCTTTTAGGTTTTGTTTTTGTTTTATTGTTTGTTGGGGGCGTTTGTTTTGATTGGTGGTACTTCAAGCTTCGAGGTCCCATCAGCTGTGATTAAAGCACTTGTAGAATCTCATTCTTCAGTAGCCAATTAGAAGTACGTTAGTGATTGCAGTGATGGATTCCATGGGTCACTGACCATTGCTGCAGCTGGCATGTGAGGTACACCTGAAGAAAGTGAAAGCTCCTCTACTTTCTTACCTCTTTTGGAGAGATGTTGTGGGCTACCTTCATGTAGTGTTTTATATAAACACTCTAAATCTATGCATCAAATCAGCTTTCAATCTGTGGCCCTCAAGTTCAGTGCAAACTACACTGGAAATACTTATGTACTTTAACAATATTTTTTTAGAAAGCAAACGGTTTATGCTCTGTAAGATTTTTAATGTTGGGATCTTCTTCTGATCTTGTATCTATTTCAGTAGAAACCCACAAAGCTTGAGGAATACAGAAATCCTCTGAGCACCTGCTCAGACATACTGCACCCCCCTGCATGCGGATACAGTCCTGGCTGCTCCCCTTCTAAGCCACTGGATAATGCTTGCACCAAGATCTTCCTTGGTTCTTTGAAGGAAAAATTTCACCTTGCTTGCTTGAATGAGAAGGTGGTGTTTCAGTTGTACAAAGGAATTTTTCCCATGTGGGATAATGGTTTAACTTGACCAGCTCTTCAGAAATAAGCAAAGAGTTGTTTTGGACAGGTAGATATTAAGATGAGTTTACAATTCTGATCACAAAGCCATCTCTAGACTGCATCACACCAGCTGCCTGGAGGAAAAAGGTTTCTTTTTAGGAATACTGTAGTAATTTGAGGGAAACCATGGGATTTTCTTTGTTCCTTTGGAATGAAAAGGAACCTATTGTTTTAACAGTTGCTTTGTTTAATAGGAGGAGAGTTGGACTGGAGAGATGCTGAAGTTTCTGCCTGCGTTAGAATTTCATGACACTATTATGTAAGCAGTTATATCTCTCCTGAGCTGTCAGTAGCTCAGAGTCTTCTACTTTGATTAGAACTGTGACTAAAAAAATTACCATAATCCACTGACAGACATGAAGAAAGCCATAATAAGACTGATAACAATGTGTCAGTTAAGAGGCTATTATATTTTACTGCCTTACTACAGCAGACTAAAAAACCATTCAAACTTACTACTGATATAACCAAAGCCTTTTGAAAATCTGCTGTCTTCCCTAGACTTAATAATACTTATTATGCCTGTGGGAGAAAGAATTAAAATATGTACCTGTTTACATGAGTGCTTAGATGTTGACAGTTTGACTGCAGGCATAGTGTGTAGCTACAAATAGAGGGCCTTGGGTTTTCCTTCTCTGAGTGGGAAACTTACAGATCTGGGCTGGAAGGGAATCACAGAAAGAGGACTGTGGCTTTGAAATGTTATGCAATGACAGCTCAGACCTGCAAATCCCTTTTTGTGGTAACTTCACAGGATATTATAAATGTAGGAAGGGTAACATGCTCCCTATTTCAATCTCTACTCCTTTTTCCTGTCATCCCCTGCACAAAAAAACCATTCAGAGTAAGTCAGTACAGGGTTTGGAGGCCTTATGCTGATTGAATGTTTGCTATAATGTCTTTTTAAGAAAGGTATTTCAGTTTGTTCAGGAGATGTTTGGCCTATCAAATCTAATAGTCAGATAGAAGCTCTGTGTTGACAAAAAGGTTGGTGGCATTAGTGTCTGCACTTTGGGTACAAGGTGGTTGACTGGGAAATGTGTTGATCTTCTAGCATAAATTTGGCGGCTTTAGGGCACAAATTTGAAATGTTTTTCCTCATGTCCACTTGGAATCTCCAAAGCTGCAGACTGTGGTCAAGACAGTTTGTTACTTCACTTTCTACTGTCAAGGATAATTTGACTCCATTGGCATTGTATTTCTTCTAGCAATCCTTAGCCTCTTCATTGAAGTACAGAAGCCCAGCTGCCTCAACTGGTTCTTAAGAATCATGTTCTCTTAAGGCCATGACCATCTTCGTGCTCCTCCTCTGCATGGTCTCAAATTCTCCATATCTACCTGGAAATGGCACAGATTCCTGAAGCTTTTGCCGACACCATGTGGAGGAGGATAATAATTCCCATTGTTTCGCCAGTACAGTCGAGTGTTCAGTTTGCCTTGGTCTTTATGAGTGAGCATTTGTAGTCTCTGTTCAGGGTAGTATCTGCTGTATCTCACAGATCCTTTTCTTCTGAGCTGAAACTTATCCATCTGCTTCCCAGCATGGGTTTACTCTGCCCCAGGTGCAAAACTTTGCACTATTCTGGAAGCTCATTGTTATTGCCCAGGCATTATTAAATGATACAGATCTTGGTATCAATCACTGGCAAACATTTCTCACTTTTGACTGCCAGCCATTGAGCAGTTGGTGCCCAGCAGTATTCTTTGAGCCCAGCAGTCCAGTCTATTTTCAGCCTACATAGGAGTCTATTCTTCCAGCCCATATTTGTTCAGCTTCCAAAAACTTTACTAAACTCTACAGAGATTACTTTCTCTGCTCTCTACAGATAGTTAGTCTGTAGGTTGGCTAAGTGTGGCTTAAGCTTAATAATTCAATGCTGATTTTCCTGTTTACCTTCCTTGGGGATGTGTGTGTTTGGAAATGTATTCAAAGAAGAGGTGTTCCATGATTTCCAGGACTTCAGATGAGATTGTTCTTTGGATTCTGCTCCTTACTTTTTTAAAGGATTGGCATAGCACGCTTTTAAAACAGATGTTTTATCAGTGGCCTGATCACAATAAATTTTCATAAATTATGATAACAGTGTTGGTATCAGATTGGCTGGCTCAGCTGCCTCAGGGCTTCAGGCTCTGTATGACTCTGTGAGCTTGAAAAAATCCTGCTTCTCTAAGTAGTCATAGGCTGTTATGGAGATAGCAGATCTTCAGAAGCTCTTGCATTGTCCATTGCTACATTCTTAAGGATTTATGATGCAAAACCCAAAAAAACTGCCTGTGATTCTGAAATATGGTCAATTTAGATTAGATATAATGAAGCAATTTTTTATAATGATGGTGGTAAAACATGGAAATACATTGCCCAGAGGTGATGGATTCCCCACGCCCTCTCATGCAAAGCCATACTGTGATTCTCTGAAGCCCATATAGGATGTAGGAAACTGTCAAGTGACACTTGAGATTTTTTTTCCTTGATTTTTTTTTTCCTTTTACTAATGTATTTAGAAAATAGTTTCAAATTTGACAAGCATGTTCCATTCTCTGTGGGCTGGTTTGTGAAGTTCTTTTGCTTTCCCTGTGTTGTTTAATAGGTTCCTTTTTTCAGTCAAGAGTTATCAGTCTGTTAGTTGAGATTCTACTTTCTCCCTGGTTTTTAATGCATGCACACACAAGCATGCAGAATAATAGTGAGGCTCATACAGACCGAGAATTAATAAGGATCAACAACTGATATTTCCTTTAAATGTGTTGTCATGGCTCTTATGTAGAATACACTGAATTCTTATCTTGTACTTCCTGAATCCTCATTTTGTTCCCCTCTCAAAACCACCATAATTCATAGCCATAATCTCTAAAAGCTTCCCTCTTATTAGTCCTCTGTCTTTTAGAATTCTCAGAATAGAAATGCATACACTTTACTTTTGTGTCTTTTCATCACCCAGGTTCTACATCTTCCATGAGGAAACTAAAGTCTTGTCCTGTCTGATCTTTGCTTGGACCTGTATGTTCACCTCTTGAAGCTCAGTGTAGCTGAAACAGAGCCCTCAGCCTTCCAGGCCATTCTTATAGCGTTGTCTTGTATACCTTGATTACGCCAACAATCCTTCTAGCTTTGGCAATGCAGGTTTGAGCCACTTCTGTCAGTGATAATTACCACTCTAAAGAGAATTTCCTTAGCTCTCAGTTTGACCTCTGTCACTTCTTTCCTTGACTTCATCAGCTAGTTCCACCTAACCTGTCACATTAAATGTAGGATGTTTGTCTTTTGTTTTCAAGGCTCTTTATTCTCTCCTGCATATCTCATCTCCTGCATTATTAAAACATTTATTTCTGCCTTCGGTTGCTAATCTCCATAAACCATTTAAGTCTTTAAAACTTTTTAAATGCTATTGTTCTGTGATTTCATGAACAGATGCAGGACTGCCTCCAAACTCTCCCCCAAAGCCTTTCTGAAATGTTTATTTCTGGTGTCTGCAAAAGTCACCTACCACGTAAGCAGATGGGTTATGCCAAGACCACTGCTATTCCACTGTTTCCTTGTGGTTTACCCTTTTGCCATCTGCTGTCTCTCATTCAAGTTGTGATAGTGGACTTATGTTTCCTTCTTCATCTTTGTTCATACAGTGTTTAAGAGAATGGCCTGGGCTGTGGATGCACCATGATAACTGTAGCTGTAAGGGATGGCATTTATGACTACAGCTTTCCTTTCCATCCATAAGCTGCCACTTTGTGTGTTTGCAAACCTCCTAGAGGACTGTCATGGATTAACACTGGCACAATGCCAGTGCCCCCATGAAGATACTTTCTCCCTGGTTTCTGCTGTGAGATGTGACCAGGAATAAGCAAAGCAGGCTCCTACTTAGGGAAAAAGAACCAGAACTTTATTAACTACTCTACAACTACAGATAAAAAGGAACACACACACACAGGGAAAATGAAAACCTCACAAATGCATTTCCTCCTCCCCCCACCAAATTTCCAACACAATACATTTGTTTCTCAAATCACCAACTCTCGGTCCAGCACCACCCTTCAAACAATCAATCTTCAGTTCATCAAGAGGAGAGGAGTCCTTCTTGTGCCATGGGCTTCCCCTGGAAACACAATCGAAGCCTCATGTGTTTCCTGTGTCACTTGTGGCACTGCCCGGAGTACATCTGCCGTCGTGACTTCTTCCTTTTCATGTCCAGTGCTCTCACCACTGAACACGGACCCGAACTGCTTCTAGGGTTGTCTTTTAAGGATGCTCTGTCCTGATCCAAAAAAGGCACAGTCTCTCCTTTGGGACACCTGTCCCCACAATCTCTCCTTTGGGACACCTGTCCCCCCCATATTTTTTCACCCCCTGGGGCCGAGGGGCACCAACACTGAACCCTCTTGGTTCTGTGGCCATTGCCTCCCCCTAGAATGCAGTCTCTGTGTCACAAGGAACATGGTTCTGTCCATGGCTATACAAAAAGAGTCCAGCAAAAGCTACTCCATCATCTCTTCCCACTAGGATTCTTCTCTACTCTTCTACTATCTCTCGCTCGCGCAGACCTCTCTCACACTTGCACATTCCTTCCTCATCTTCCACTCTATCTTCTAGGAGAGGTCAATGATCTGTAAAGTTCTCATTTTCCAAAAAGGGGTTAAAAGCTCCTACAAGCGGCCGGCTGAACCCCCCCCTCTTCTCCGTCCCAGCCGTGCTGCCGGCACAGGCCCATGTTTATCAAGCTTCAAGGTTACAGTCTCAGGCAGCGGCTCTTTCTCTCTCTCTCTCTCTGTCTCTCAGGGGGGCTGCCCGATGGCTCCCGGTGTCTCTCTCTCTCTTTCTCTCTTCCACCCTTCCACCCCGGGGCTCAGGCCTACCTCTCTCGGCCACATGGCTTTTCCCCTCCCCCTGCCCAGCCAGCAGCTGGGCCGGGGCACAGACCCGAACTCTTTCCCGCCGGAAACCCAAGAGGACCCTCCCAGGGGAGAGCTCTGCTTTTAACCCCGTGTTCTCAGAGGCATGTCCATGTCCCAATGGCCAGGTTAAATGCCAATATTAAAGTCTGAATATCCATTGGCCAAAAACACAGCATCCCAAAAAACACATTTCCTGTCAAACCACCACAAGGACACAGGCTGCAGAAGAGAACTTCACCTGACTTCTTTCTCTCTTTGTATTCCAGCAGTAAATTCATGGCTGTAGCTGAGAAGCATCATGTGCACGACTTGGGCTCCCTGGTCCCATTAGGAGCTTTGCTACAGCACTGGCTTCAAACAGGTCAGACTGCTGGAAAAACTTAGAGATGACTTTTCCAATGACTCCCACTGAAAGAAACACAATTCACTTATACCTATTGCATTTTGGGCTTTTCTTTTATTTGCAAGGCAGCACTTTAACATCTCTGTTTCTGTAAATAAGGCCAAATGAGAAAGAGCTAATGGTTTTGGTTGAGGTGTCTGTCAGCATTATCCTATTTTGCAGTCCACATGAGAAAGTGCAAGTGTGTGGCAGATGTGCCACTCAGTGAAGCACTACGAGATGGAGCACTTCCAGAAAGCATATTCCTTAATTGTTGTCTTCTCGTGCTCTGCTGAAAGCTCAGAATGTTAGATATGTCAGATGTCTTGATTTCATGGCTATGCATAATGGGAGCTCAGAGCCACTCAGCAGAGCCTTATTGGAAGCACAGAAAATTTGAGGCAGTTCTCATTTCTTCCATATGCAGTTCTTTAAAGGGGGGGACTCTTATGAACACATGATGGATTTTCACCAAGCCTGTGATAATGTGAGTTTTGTACCAGATAGGTGTTACTTTTTTCTCTAGATAGATAGCTGGTAGAAGAAGCTGACCCTTACTTGATATGCTTTCATATTTTCCCATTTCTCTTGTGTATGCTGCTTGCTATTTTAGATTCTGAATCCTCTGAAGCACTGATAGAATCTCTGGAAATTATCCCCTGGACAATGGGTGCAATTGTAATTCAAATGAAATAATGGAAATAATAAGAAGACTTGATATATTCTGACTCTATGTAATGCAGCAGACAATACCTTGATATGTTTGTTACATGCGGATCTTTGTGCAAATTAAAGATTTAATTTTTCCCGTGGTGGGCTGCATTTTGCTTTAGCTGTATTTGGAATTTCACATGTATCAAAGCTTAATGTGAACAAATTACAATGTTTTCAATGCAGTACAATTTGCAATTCTCTTTATTTTTTTCTCCATGGTCTTTTCCTTTGTTCCTCTGAATGAGGGTGGTTTTTTCTTTCTCTCTCACTGATTACTTTTGGATTCAAGCATGAAAATTCTTTCTTTCTTTCTTTTCCTTTTTAAATGAAAGTACCTGAACTTACCTGGGTCTTTTGTACACAGTCTGTATTCTTCAGTGGGCATTATTCATCTATTGAAATGAAAATAAAATTCAAAACAGAATTCTGTTTTGGCTGGAATGCAAAATGTCATTATTACATTCTAGTTTTCATACTTAATAACTTGTGATTTTTAGGGGCTGTGACAAGCTGCATATTAGCTGCAAGAAATTTCTACTGCTATTATCATAACTTCTCTCTGCTTTGAGCTACTACTTTATTTTTCAGATTTTTTCTTGCACCATATGTGCTTCTGGAACAGGTTTTCTTTGTCCTTCTTTCTATCACAGTGACAAGAAGCTCCCAACATCTTAACATTCTTGACTTTACCATTAGCTAGTTCTTGGAAAAGAGGTGGAAATACCTTACTGTCCTTAACCCCACCAAAATCACAACTGATTCAAGTCTTGTGTTTTAACTGAACTATGTAATTTGAGACAGATGGAGGGAAAGAAGAGATCCTACAAGCAAAAAACAACCATGAGGAAAAATATTACTACTGTCTGCATACAGATTAGGCTTTGTTTTCTTGAGGTAAATCACAGCCCAGGAGGAGCATATATATTAGCTGTAGAGCATGGGTGTATTTTTCAGAACAAGATGGGAAATATGAACCTTTTCTGTGCCATCATATGACCTCTGGGGTTCCAGCTGGGCTCAGCAATCCCTGTGTGTTCTGCCACTGCCCATCCTTGCTTGTGAAGTCGCATGAGTTTTCCGCCTGTTCATTTCTTTGATAGATTCCTTGAGCCAGCTCTTTGGATTCCTCCAGCTGCCCAGTAGCATGCTTGCCATGGCAGATGCTCCAGCCTCATTCTTTAACACATACTCCACATGCTTCCATCTTCTCCTTTGGAGATAAAAGTTGTCAAACACTCTACTAAGCTCCAACCTATATTGACAGTTAATTCAGTTTGATTGAATACCAAGGATGAATGTTTGCAGTCTAGTCTGTAGATAATGCCCAAATTAGGAACAGCTGTGAGTTTAGCTGTCTGTTTTTTACTTCATGACATTATTTCCTCTGGTCATTTTCAGTGGCTTCCACTATACATTCACGGGGATAACTGATCATTTGTATTCCTTTGTCTCCTACTTTCTGAGAGGCAGTAGGACACCTCAGTTTCCTGTGTTGATTCCATGGTGTTACATGAGGAGAGTAACACGAACAATGTGAGGGAAGCAGTGGTGGTAGATTTGACTCTTTTTACTTAAGATTTTTTTTTAATTTGCTGATTTAT
Source organism: Agelaius tricolor (assembly GCF_023055355.1). Classification (NCBI taxonomy): domain Eukaryota; kingdom Metazoa; phylum Chordata; class Aves; order Passeriformes; family Icteridae; genus Agelaius; species Agelaius tricolor. The sequence goes on from NW_027269268.1 coordinate 20,510,083, forward strand.
TTTTGAGATGTTAAGAGGCAGGTGTGGTACTAACCTGGGGCACTGAGTGTGATAAATAAGCTTCTGGAATGTGTTTCTGCTGCATTAAGTTGGCTGCCTTCATGGTGGTCTGCCTGTCAGTGTGCTGTCACTTTGCCATTGCATGTGGCTTCCTTGGGTGTTTCAAGCAGACAAATCAGAACTTACTGGCATGTTTTAGTCTTGGAGCTGTGTCTGCAGTGCCCTTCTAGAATGGCCTTCAGTGTCTGGAGAATGGTGCATGTGACTCCAAATGGGAATGACATTCCATACGTTTGTGCTAGCAGCTGGAGCATGCCACAGCTTCACAGAGGTAAGGCAGCCTGGCATGCACCCAGAGGGAAAGGAGTTTCAAATCCAAGTGCATCTTGAGGTCATTAACTTGTCCCTGGCAGCACTGCAGTTAGGGGGCTGTTTAATTAACACTAATTGTCTGTTGCTCATTGTGTGGCTCGTAAAGGATTTGCTGAAAAGCACCTCCTAAGATACACACAGCTTTGAGGGGAGCTCACAACCTCTCATGTATTCAAGCTCAATTTATGTGCATTTTCCCATGCATGAGGAGGTGGCATGGATGTTATTTTTATTTGCATAATATTTATGGAATGTTTGAGGTATTTTGAGTACATGGTGTGGCAGAATAAAGAAGAGTCATGGGCAAAAGCCACATCTAGCAGGCATTGTGTGTTAGTGTTATGGGTTTATTTATTTATTACTTTCTAATGGCAGGAGAGTAGAATGTCCTTTGCAGAGAGGGTGAGCAGATTTATCAATCTCTTATCTCTCTCTTCCTTCACCCTCTCTTCTCCTTTGTTCAGGTGCTCCTTTCAGCTCATTTTTGTATGTGTGGTTTTATTCCCTGACAGAGACTGCATTTTTTCCCTTCTTACAGCTTGTTGGCTACAAAGAGGAGGAACTGACAGGTTTGAAATAAAAGTAATGATAGGTAATGGTTCGTATAACTCTGCCAGTGCAATCAGAGAAAAGCACTCAAAGCGCTTTCATATGATAGTGCCAGCATGAAATAAAGTTAGCAGGTTCAGATGAGAGGGAAATTAATGGTGTAAGGGAAGAATTTTGCCATTTTATTACAAGAAATAATGATATTTTGGAATTAGAAATGTGGGGTTTAATATTTATTGAGATTTTAATCCCGCCTGTCTGCTTTTTACAGCCTTTCTGCTGTTCTTTTATTTACTTTCCTGTTCTGTAAATTCTAACTTTGGACTTGAACCCTGCTGCAGTTCTGTGGACCTGTGAATATGCCTGATGGCACAAACAAGATTGAATTTTCAAAAATTAGATATTTTTACCTTTTTAGTGTGTGGAAAAATAACAAACAAATAACTATAGTTGTAACAAAATAGGTATTTTTTTTGTAAATCCATGCCATCTTTTTCAGTGAAAATGGGCAACGACTGCCTGTACTTGTGTGCATAAGTTTCATTGTCCTGAAATGTCAGTGATTACATGGAGTAACATCCTTTAAGTGTAGCAGTGCCTATTTATCAGTGTTCCACAAATGTTTCTTTTTAACTTAGCCTTTTGTCTTCCCATTTGTACTGTCTCCATTTTTAAGAGGACCACTTTGTACCAGAACTGGCAACCCTGCAATACTTCTACATTGCTGCAACCCAGAACTGACAACTTGCTGGTGCTATCATGGTCTGTCTTTTTAGGACAAGACAGTGCTTGTAACCAAGGTTTTATTCCTATGTGAATTATTTTTATGCTGTTGTGATCCATGATGTTTATAACTAGAGAATCTGGGCATAAATTTTCTGGGTTTTATGAAAAAATTAAATTTACAACCTTTTAAATGAAATTTATATTAAGAAAAGGGACCTTTGTTTTAGAACAGCATTGGGAAACTCACTCTGGAACAACAGATAATATGGTCATCAGGACTGTTTTTAGAGTCCTTGGTCTGCCTAGTTTAGATGAGGACCCTGCAACATATACAAACACACTCCTAAGTTATTTCTTCATTGGGATATTGAATATTAATCAGGTATGTTAGTGTTTCTCATTTCATCCTGGCTTGTTTTTCTTCGTGGTTTCAAACTTCAAAAGGTCGTAGTTATATCCTAGTGCACTTGATCTTCAAAGAACCTTACTGACTTTAGATTTAATACTACATGATGCCAAATATGTCCTGTTAGGTGTTGAATGCTTCTGCTTATACTTGCACTTTCACACTAGTTGGTTCTGTTACCTAATTAAATAATTTCCTGACTGAATCTCTTGATTGTAAAAAATGGCTCACATGCATTATACCTTGTAGTTTCTAATAAATTCCTTTTACCAAATCCTTTTAACATTTTTTAATTAGCTAATATATTGATGTCTTGGTTTTAGCTGGGATAAAGTTAATTTCTTCTTGGTAGCTGAAGCAGTGCTGTGTTTTGGATTCGGTATGAGAATAATGCTCATGCCAAGCTGATGTTTTGGTTGCTGCTGAGTAGTGCTTATCCTAAGTCATGGACTTTTCAGTTTTCTGTGCTGTGCTGATGAGGAAGTGTCAGGGTATCATGGCCAGGACATCTGACCCAAACTGGCCAAAGGGTTATTCCATGTTAAATGTCATGCTCATAATCCAGGAGGAGCTGAATGACAGGGTCCAATTGCTGCTGGGGATGAGCTGGGCATTGGTCGGCAGATGGTGAGCAGTTGTATTGTGCATCACTTGTGGGGCTTTTTCCCCCTCAGTTTTTTGGGGGTATGGGATATTTTGGTTTGGGTTGGTTTTTTTGCTTGTTTGATTTGGCATTCCTTGTTTTGGTTTTGTTTTGTTTGGGTTTTTAAAAATTATATTATTATTATTCATAGAATAGTTTGGGGTTGAAGTGACTGTAAAGATCATGCAGTCCAATGCCCCTGCAATGCCCAGGGACCTTTTCAATAATGTCAGGTTGCTCAGAGCTCTGTCCAACCTAACTTTGGACGTTTTGAGTGATGGGGCATCCATTACAGCAACCTCTTCCAGTGTTTCACCACCTTCATTGTAAAAAAAAATCCTCATATCTGATCTAAATTGAGCCACTTTAGAATCACAAAGTTGTTAAGATTGGAAAAGACGTCTAAGATCACCAAGTTCAGTTCTCAACCTAACAAATCCTGGCATCTTGACCACTAAACAGGGTCCCAGTACCACATCTATGCATTTTCTGAGCATTTCCAGGGATGGTGTTTCTACCACTTCCTTGGGCAGCATATTTCAGTGCCTGACCAGCCTTCACAGAAGAAATTTTTGCAATCTAGACCTCCCCTGGTGCAACTTGAGGCCATGTCCTCTTGCCCTGTCTCTTGTCAGATGGGAGAAGAACCCCATTTGCTACAGCCTCCTTTCATGTAGTTGTAGAGAGCTCTAAGGTCTCTCCTTAGGCCTTCTTTTCTCCAGACCAAACACCCCCAGATCTTTCAGCTGCTCCTCATGTGATTTAGCCTCCTGACCAGCTTCCTTGCCTTTCTTTGGACATGCTCCAGTACCATTACCCCTTCTCCCAGGGCAGGTGAGGTGTGGAGTGAGCAAGTGACTGCGTGGTACTTCGTCCTTGGGTGTGGCTAAACCACACCATTCTCACAGCCTCCTTCCCTCTTTCTCTAGTTTATTTCCCCCCCCACCAAAATAATGCTTTTTCTTATGATTGTTCCTCTTAGCACATATTCCCAGACCAATTATTTTACATTTTTCTACACTCAAATGCATTTGCCATCTGCAGGCCTTATTACCAAAATGGTCCAAATCCTTTGAAATCTGATTGTATTACTTTTATTATTCAATCTAATTTTATTATAATTTACAAATCTGGAGATCTTACTGTGATTACTATTATGTAAAACAGAAACATGATGCTTTGACTAACAGTGAGAAGTATATAACACTTCTCTTCTAAGTTTTGAAGGTAAACTTTGCCTTCAAATAGATTAAAATTTGTTGCTATGTATTTGATCTTCAAGGAGCTGCACGCATGTGATCCTGCAAGGCACTAGCGTTATTAAGAATGCTGAATGTCTTCCACTTATTTTGATACTTTCTAGATTACATGAGGCTTATAAATTGATTTTGTTTCACAGCACTTTGTGAGTTGAGTAGATGTTTCCCTTCTGGGGACACTGAGGCAGAGAGATGTGACATATTACAGTATGTGGTAGAAAGTCATAGAAAATCAAAGATCTCATGTCTACAACTTGATTTATCAGTCAAAATCATCTGTCATAGCATTAACCATAAACTCTTGTAACAGTGTTTTACCTCTGACTTGTCAATATTCATAGAAAAGACACATGCCAACTATCTGTTTAAGGAATATAAACGTCAAGTAGGTTAACTTTCATATTGATGAATGTGTAATTTTATCTATGGTCCATTATTGATTTGAGAATTAATTTTGTGATGGACCTAACTGCAGCTGGCAGATTTTCAAGTTAAATTAACTGAAGATACTTTACAAGTCGGAATCATAAAGTCATTAGAATATCCTTAGTTGGAAGGGACCCACAAGGATCAATGCTGGGTACATTGCAGTTTTTCATGTAATGACACTATCAAGTCAAGCCCCAAATTCAAGAATCTCACACTCCATAGTTCCACTGGATACTGAGAAACAATGGAATACTTGTGCATGGGAGAACTAGGGATCATGGTTCATGATCTGAATGTGCAACTCCTCTTAAAAGCAGTGTGGTATTTGATACCCCTCCACGTTTGTTTTCCTCTATAGAAGAGCAATTTGTAGTTTCTGGAGTGACCTGTTGGCACATAATTGCAGATTTATGGAACCAAGTAAGAAAACACAGCCTAGATTGGGCTTTACAGGTGACTTTCTGTTAACTTTAAGAGCTAAAATGGCTTAATTAAAGAAATACTTCAACTTTATTTGAAACCTGAGCATATTCAACTATGCCAATTTAAAAAAAAACTAATGAAAGTTTGCAGGGTGAAGACTTACCAATTCTTCTCCTTATCATTTTCTAAAATTCAATAATGTGATATACATCAGCAAATAAGAAATGAAAAAGGGATTGTGATGAAGAGAATTTACATTGTGTTTTCCTCACTCCTGGATATAAGTCATCAAGAAGACAAATGGCCCTTATTAGATTGAAATTTAATTTAAGATTCTTCTGAATGAACATTTTTGTCATGTTTTATCTATTGATATATAGTTGATTGAAGAACTCTTGAACTGGTTTTTGGTTTTTAAAGCAATTTTGCATATAGTTAGTCATTACTGGGCATTAAGTCATTTTTCATTGTTTTGGATTGTGTTCTTTTTCTAAATCTTTCCTGCTGCATAGAATAAAAATAAAGGAAAGAAGACATTAAACATGCGTAGGAGTTTATTTTCAGAACCATTTCCCCATAAATAATAATGTTCCTGTTAAACAGTGTTTGTTAAGAATGCCAGCTCTGATGCATTGTAGGTTTTGTTGCAATCTTAAATTTCATTTAACTGCTTGAGTACAAACCCCTACTCAACCCAATGAGCCTTATTACAGTCATTAGGAAAAAAAAAAGAGTTAAAGGAAATGAAATGTGCTGTAGCAGTAATGTGGTGGGCAGTTTCAGGTGCTGTAGTGGCTGTACAAAATGAGGTGAGCTGAGGACACTAATGTTTTACTATCTGGTGGGATGAAGAAGTAAGGCTCTGTTTGCAAGGTGCTCGGCACATGCCTCTGCATGATGCAGAGGTGATGTTTTTATTGTTTCCCAGGGTGAGCTGAAAGCAGTGACTGTTTCCCAGGAATAATTGCCTCCCCTTTTGAAATGCACACATTCCCTTGTCTCTCAACCATAACCCTTTAAAATGTAATTATGTGCTGTATGTATATGAACCCCTGGCTCTAGGCAAGTTGAAGCTGGCATTTTAGGAAGTGAAGGAAGCATTATAAACTCCTGACCTTTGCTGCCCATAGCTATTGAAGCTGAGGTCATCAAGCCAGTCAAGCAGCAAGTGCACATCCCAATTGAGGCCAACAGTCAAACTCAGCAAACAGATGACGCTGCTGATAAGAGACACCACTGAAGAAAATCACTCTCCTGAAGGCAATGCCACAATTTCATTAAGGAAGTAAACACTATTCTTCATTCTTTTTTACTTTCTTCAAGCATTGCTTTTATGAAGAATTCATCACCTTCATTATCTCTCTAACAACACTGCTGAGATTATTTGGGTACATTCAATTGATATTGTACCCATAGTTTTATTTTACCAAAGGTCAAAGAATGGCATGGACATAGCATGATTCTCTCTGATCTTAAAGAAAAGGGCTTGGTCATACAGGAACTTGTTTAATAAAGAAATATGTATGTCTGGATAACATGCTCCTTCCTCTCATAAAAGGAATCAAGTAGGATTTGCCTGTATAGGTATAGGACTATGAGGAAAAAGACCCACATCTTTCTCTCTCTTTTCCAAGTCAGCAGATTTCTTCCTAGTTTGCAGTAAATGCTAGCCCACTTGCTTCTTTCCTACCCTCATTCTATGGGTCTTTTTCCTCCCCACAGGCATTACAGTGCTCAGTTCCATTGCATGCAATGCAGATCTGTGTCTTCATGGTATGACTTTCAGAAATTTTTTTCCTGTTGGAACCCAGTTTTTTGTCAGGACTCCTTGAACTGTGTGTGGTTACCACATGTGCCCTCACAAGGTGGGGTTGATATCCAAATATGGTATTGCCTGATCTTAGAAGTATTTTTGGTGAGGACTGATGCAAGTCAATCATTAGTGGTGTTCCTCAGGGGTCTGTGCTGGGGACAGTTCTGGTCAATATTTTTATTGACAACATGATTGAGTCTTTCATTAATAAATTTGCAGATGACGCTAAGCTGGGAGCATGTGTCAATCTGTTGGGACGTAGGAGGGCTCTGCAGAGAGACCTGGAATGGTTGGCTGGATGGGCAGAGTCCAATAGGATGGAGTTTAATAAATCCAAGTGCCGAGTCCTGCATTTTGGCCACAATAACCCCCTGTGGCGCTCTAGGCTGGGCATGGTGTGGCTGGACAGTGTCCAGTCAGAAAGGGACCTGGGGATGCTGGTCAGCAGCTGACTGAACATGAGCCAGCAGAGTGCCCTTGTGGCCAGGAGGGCCAACAGCATCCTGGCCTGGTGAGGCCACACCATGAGTGCTGTGTCCAGTTCTGGGCTCCTCAGTTTGGGAAGGACGTTGAGACACTCAGGCGTGTCCAGAGAAGGGAAACAAGTCTGGAGAGGGGCTTGGAACACAAGTTCTGTGAGGAACGACTGAGGGAGCTGGGGGTGTTTAGCCTAGAGAAAAGGACACTCAAGGTGACCCTATTACTGTACAGCTCCCTGAAAGGAGGGTGTAGCCAGGTGAGGGTTGGTCTCTTTGTCCAGGCAGCAACTCCAGAACGAGAATTAAAGAATGACAATGAGAGAACACGGTCTTAAGCTGCGTCAAGGGAAATATAGGTTGGATATTAGGAAAAAGTTTTTTATGGGAAGCATGATAAAGTACTGGAATTGTCTGCCTGAGGAGGTGGTAGAGTCACCATCCCTGGATGTGTTTAAAAAAAAAGACTGAATGTGGCACTCGGTGCCATGGTTTAGTTGAGGTGTTAGGGCATGGGTTGGACTCGATCATGTTGAAGGTCTCTTCCAACCTTGTGATTCTGTGAATGTTTCATAATAGGAGAAGAGATTTCAGTTAAGGTGGGATTACATGTTTCAATTTGTCTACCAATCTCATTTGCATGGCCTGAAATGGAGCAAATGATCAAAGTCACTGTTGGGGAAACATGGGGAAAGATGTCTCTTATAACAATGTTTTCTCGGGTGCAGGGAGGGGCAGAATTCTGAGTAGTCAGTTTGCTGTCTTTGTTAATCTCACTGTTTTAATCTCACTTCAGAAGTAACAGGTTGGTTGTTTTGCTGCTCTGTGCTTCACTTGCTCAAGGAAACTTGAGCATCATGATTGAGAAGAGGAGAAAAAAATTCTGTAGTGTCTTCCTGCTCTGCTCTTCTAGAAAGAACAGCAAGGACTTAGGTGAAGGTTTCTCAGCAATCAAAGAAGCTCAGTTGCTATGGCATCTGAGTGTAATAGTAGTCATCCCTTCATGGGTTGAAAAGGAGGCAAGAGAGGAATCTTCAGGAATCACAGTCAGTGAATTAGAGGAGATAAACATTGAAGTCTCCAAGAGTGTAGTCACTAAGTTTGTTTCAGAGGTCAGATGTGGTATGCTAAGGATGAGGAATTCCAGCAGGACCTCAGGAAGTGCAGGGGTGGAGAGGCAGTGGAGGAGGAAGGCAGCAGATTAAGCTTCAGAACAGATTAAAATGATCTAATGGATCTAAGTAAAGTCACCCAAATCATTCCCACACAAAGCCAGCTCAGAACAAGCAATTGCAACACAAGGGGAATATCTCAGAGTCAGTTGAGAGATTGCTGAAATTGCTGGCTGATTGTGCAGCAGCCAAAAGAACCAGCAAAATGGGGTTATTATAATAAGACAAGGGCAGGATCTTGGCACTATATGAAGCCCTGGTATTTTACACAGCAGGCAGTGAACTTGTACAACCTCCTTTCAGCATGTTCCAGAAGCAGACAATTTCAGCAGATTTGCAAGAGATTAGATTAAATAACATACAGGAGGTCTATAAATGGATACCAAAGGGTTAGGCATGGATGTATCCTTTAGCCACTCTTATACAACCCTTTCTGAGGTTGAAAGAGGAATTCTGTTGTTATTAGAGGAATGAGTTGCAGGCAGTGTTACTCTTTCTTGTGTTTTCTAAATAGCATTCCCTACGGTCACTCTCAGGGACAAGGTCATGTGTTGAATGGACAACTGAAAGATGCTCCACTGAGAGATGAAAAGGATGAGTAACAGGATGCTGGAAAGCACAAATGTCATGATGGGCACAGTGGTAGGGACTGAAGTTCTATTCTGCGAGTTTGGAGGATGGAAGCAGTGAAAGAAGAGGTAGGCCAAAGACTTGAATGTGTGCAGTGGAAAACGTGCTGTTAGCAAATTTACCATCCTTGATAAGCTGTGCACACTGAACAGTGCTGATTGTCCCTCTGAACACAAAGAAGGGGTCCAATAAGGTCCCAAATGAGAGTGAGAATAAAGATACAATGTAATAAACCTCTGAGCTAATATACTGTTTTAATTGGCCATGATAATACTTGAGTTTCTCTAGAAATGAAAAAAAGTAATTTTTAAAGTAGCATTGCTACTACTAAGATATTAGGACTCGTAAATTATCCAGTCAGTTACTATAGCTTAAAATGTACTTTTTATAAGCATTAGTAAGTGACAGTTGCTGTGCCCTCTGACTGATGCAAAGGTGAGGAAATAGATTAGAGGCTTAAGCTCCTAGTATATAAGTATAAATGATATAAAAGCTACCATGACTGAAGATTTTTGAGAAGCCTAAATGCTACTAAGTGAAGAAAAACCAAAAAGGTACTTTAATGAGCTTGATAGAGCTGACTTTTCTCTATCTGCTCAGCTTGAGGTGTGAGGGAAATATTGTAGCATTCAGAAAACAGGTCCATGAAGCAGAAGATCAGATTGTTCAGAAAGGAGATGTGAATAAATAGTCTCTTATCTGGGCCCCAAGCAGGCCTAGTGAACCTCCAAATAGGATTTGCCTGTGCTAAAGCACACCTGGAGTGTTACAACTCCCAAGGTCAGTGATGTTTAGTACCACAGCATTTGGAGAGACTCACAAGTACCTGTCAATAATGGGATTGTCAGTCCCTGCATTCACAGGCACAACATTGACTGGCTTGGTGCTTAAGCTGATACATGTGCTAACAATATAAAATGAAACTTTCTCCATTTTTGAGTTCCTGGCTTCTCCTAGGTTAGCTAATGCTGTTGGCTGTCAGATTGATGCTGTGATGTGCTTTTGGTGCTTATAGCAGCCCCCTCTGGACTGTGTAGCTAAGTGATAGGACACACATTCATGTGCCCTTGTGATATGCAGCTTGCAGCTTCACTTAGGTTCTGAAGTTGTAATTTTCTTTTCCTGCCTCTGGTTACTAACTTTATTTTCACAGTCCCCCCCCTCAGTTTAACTGGTTTTCTTTGATTTTGTATGTTGCACTATTGTAACCTGTCTAGGCATCTGTGGGCCATTGCTTCTCTTGGAGGCCAGAGAGAGAGAGGAAGCAAAAACACCAGAGCATTCCATATTTTCTGTGAGACAAAGCTATTCTCAGTTCTTGTGGAAATGGTGTGAGCAGCTCCCCAGTCAACACCACCTTATCTGGACTGGCAGAAAGGAGAACATCCTTAATAATTTTATCAGTTCTACCTTGCCCTATTAACAGCTGTGACTGATTTCTCTGCTTCCAGAGGAAATGGAACTGTCAGAAGTAGAGGCTGTACAAACATCAAAACATGTACAAAACACACTGTTTTCCTCTAGGGCTTTAAATTCAAAAGAGCCTGCAGTAGATTTGTCCTTCTCTTCTGAGTCATACCAGAGCTCTACATAGTCAGCATAATATTTTCTAGATGTTGCAGTCTAAATTCTCTGCTCAACATCAGCATTGGGGGCAAAATTTGTTCTGAGATTTTAGATCAGATCCCCAATATATGTTGGAGAATTTTGATGTTTGCCCTCAGTTTTGAGGTCACCTGGAGCAGGGTCTGTAAGATCTAGAACATGACTGAGCTTTGGCTGTGTCTCCAGTATCAAATGTAGTATATCAAGTGTTGCCAGGATGTGCCAGAGCCATGTCATGCCATACCTTGATAGCAGAAGTATTTTATTTTATTCTTCTCCAATGGATTTAGAACTCCTGTGTGTTGTAGCAGCTAGTGACAGCCAATTAAAGTAATTGCTATTATTCTAACCACTAGTATTGTTGAGTCAAAATTTGGTTGAATTTAAGTGATGCAGTGGCTAAAGTCCAAAAAAACTCTGTCCTTCACTTCTGCCAGTATTTCTGTACAAGGAGCTTTTCTGGGGTTATACTCAGTAGGAGATTATAAAATGAACTGCTGAGACATTCTGTAAATAAAGCTACAAACTAAGGCTATATATGAAGAAGAGACTATTTCACTACCTGTGTCTTGTATACGGATTTTAATCACTGCAGAAGTATAGTAGATAGAAGTGGGTTAGTACATGCTAGTAAATAGAAATGGGTTCTATTAAAAAATATATTAGCTAAAAATGTTGTTGTCATGCTGTAAGAGAGTATTTTTCAGTTGTATTTTGAGGAAGCCTTAAGGAATTAAATGTTCTTATCTCCCCTTTACCTAAATTCCTAAACATGGTGTGGAGAAGATGGCATGCATTTCTCCTGTAGAGCATGGGGTACGTGCTCTCCTAGAGCAGTGGAGGGAATAGAGAAAAGCTCCTGCAAGGACAAACAATTAAACCTGCTAAAATTAGAAAGTTGTGTGCAAAGGGTTTTTTTTTTATTTCTTGGCCTTTTTAAACTGCTAATGGTAGATTCTGTGGGTGTTAAAACTACTGACAGCCACATATAAACACTGCTGCAGAATTTCACTATCCCTGCTGCAAATTTTAGGCCTGTGCTATAATTTCAGGGCTTCTGTTTTTGTATATCCAATTATAGATCATATTTTGGTGTTGAAGTTTCAGCAGGTGGCTAAAGTAAGCACAGATCTAGCTAATTTTTATATATGGAATCATAAAACCAAGTGACAGAGACAAAGCTTAGTTGTAAACACTGTGATTTAGCCTATTTTCCCATTAAAAAGAAAAGGCATACAAACCCTTATAGATTTGGAACCTTCTGAACAAAGGTTAAAATTATATGCAAACAAGCTGTGCTCCACACATAGACAAACATTGCAGGTATGTAAGAAATGATAAACAAGTTAATTGTGTTGCAACTGTACATAATCTCATGAACTGTTCTCCACTGAAGTTGTAATTAACTGACTGCATGCACAGAGCTGCCCAGGAGTGTTTCCTAGCAGCACTTATCATTAAGGGCTTGGCATTAGGTGAGAATGGTTTACACAGAGCCAGTTAGAAATTGTAATTTTCATCAAACAGTACAGTACTTTTGTCTGCTCTGATTAAGAACCACACTCATTTTCTAGCCTAAGATACAGTGACAAGTGTCAAAGCAATTTTTTCATTTAACAACATATTGAACTATCAGTGTTACCCAGTACAAACAGAAAAATCATAATCCTAATGCAGCAAATGACAATTACATCTATTCTTTATGTCCCTAACCTGGGATTTTTGGACAGTAAATTTGAAAGCTATGTAAATTGAATAGCTGAATGATCTTTTTTCTGCCTCTAATACCACTCCTGTTTGAAGAGAAAATTATCTCCAGTTTTGTATTGCATATTATTTCAGCTAACTAGTCAAGGGAAGTAAATGGTAAGAAATAATATTGAATTTTCCAATGCCACATGCTAATTCAGAGACAGAACAAAAGCATTTAAACATTTTTGTAAGTAGTTCAAAGGTAATCTCTCTAGTGATCATGTAAAATTTAGACTTCAGCATGAGTATGCTTATGAAATGCCTTCAGATATCAGCCCACATTACAATCTGCTATTTTGTTTTGAATGAATGTGTCGTGACTAGAAGTTTAAGTGGTAACTACAGATAAGATTGAATTCAGTGCTTTAATGATATCCTTTTTCAAGTTAGCTGCTGGAAATATTTTCATTTAATTTGCTGAAGTCCATTGAGAATATAATTTTATTTTGCTTTACATAAAATTAACAAACTTGTGATGTTCAAAAGCCAGTGCCAAAATCTTAATTAAAACAGGCTTTTTTTTTTTAGTCTTAAGCATGTTGTCTGGAAACGAAGCATCCTGTCTGAAATAATTTTATCTTTGATCTTTAAATACTGAGACAAATTCAGCTGGAATATTTTGCATGTGTTTCAATTGTGTAGAGTATTTGGGTTTCTTGCTACTCTTCTAATATATTGTAGCATAACACCATCAATTTAGAAGAGTGCCCTTGCTGGGTTTTGTCCCAGAACATCCATTCCTATTTTCCCTGGTGGGATGGAACTGGGTTTCATTTGTTCTCAAAAATTTTAGTAAATCTGGTAGGGAATACTGTATTTGTCTTGCTACCACTCAGATCAGTTCAGCATCAGTATTTTAACCTTTATGAAATGCACGTCTAACTTCTGGTCGTAGGAGTGCAGGAGTCTTCTGAGTGGTATTGGCATGGTTTCACTGTGCAGAAATGGTGTGTGTGGGAGGACAGGAACTGAAAGTTAGAATCCAAAGAGATCAAAAGAAGGATATACATATCTTTTTGTCAAATCTGAAATAGCATCTTTTTGATCCTGTGAAGGACAGGAGGAAAGCAGTGAACTGAGACTGGGGGGAGCTGGCACAACATTTCTTCTGATCCTTTCTCTGCCATCCTTTGGGACAGATGCAAGGTACAAACGGACTCAGGTTTGCCCTGCTCATTGTCAGAGCTGGCCACACATGAGCTTGATTTGGTTCTAAATAAAAGTGTCCTCTCTCTTAAACAGTTTTTGTGGAAGAGTTTACATAGCTCTATATGTTTTTTTGTAAACAGGTCAGAAAAATGGAACCTGCGCATTTGTTTTTTAACCATGAACAGAGAACATCTCTATGTATGCTGGAGCTGTGAAGGGGAGCTGAAGCTAAGACACAAACCTTGTAGTTTTTGTTCTTAATGTAGATTTTTAATTGGATCTTTGTGTATGGTTTTCAGATAAAATAATTTCAATAAATCTAATAACTCTAGAGCTGCATCGCTCCAGGCCCATATAGTAGTGGTATTTCCTAAATTTTATTTCATTTGATGCTTCATACAGTACTCCTAAGTATTTTTGAAGTGGGGAATAAGGATCCAGTAATTTGCAGTCCTCACTAAGACAGCTTCTTTGGACTATTGCCTCCAAATAATCTGAGTAGCAGTTGACATATGAACCTAGTTGGCAAGGATGCCAGTGTAGCTATTTCTTGACTGTGATGCTAAGTAAGACAGTGAAAGCATTTCCATACTGCCAGCTTTTCATTGTTATTTGCCCTAGAGTCACATTCAAGTAGCTTTCAAAAAACATGGAAAATAAATCGATGAAATTTGAAGATAACTGATTATTTAATATGTAGATAGTATTTTATGATATATAATTGATGTATTTATTTGCTTTGAGTATTCAATATTAAATATAGGAGTTTTCTATTAGGGGAAAAAAAAGAAAAAAAACCCAAAAGCAAACCCACTTCTAAAAATCCTCACCTCAAGTCCCTAGATATTTTTAAAATTAAATTTCATCTCAAGACCACTTGCAGATTTGAGTGAAATTTTTATCTATTGCAGCCAGAACAGTTCTAAAGACTGGACACAATTTTCTGAGTTATTCAAGAACATATTCCAGATATGTCTTTATAACATGAAGATGTTTTGTGACTGAAGATGACCCTCCTTTCTTTCTTTCTTTCCTTTTTCTACCTTGTTATGCATTTCTTGAAGTTTTCAAGGCATTAGACACTGAATATTGCCTGGTGATAAACTGCAGAGCCTTTGTTTGTGACCCTGCATGAGGAGGAGTCTGAATTTAGAAGAGCAAATCCCAGATCTCCAGTGCAGAGCAGCACTTGTACTGTTTGCATGCCTGTGTGCATCTCTCTTTTTGATTGAAGTGCTCAGTGTTAGATCTTTAAGGAAGGATGTGGCCTCAGGAATAGAAAATCTTCTGGGAAAAAGCTGACTTGGGTTAATCTGATAGTGATTTTGTGATGAAATTGACCCTTCTTGGGATATACCCTTGTGTTATATCATAAAAAGCTTAGATGTTCTTGAACTCATACCTATTAGAGCTTTACTGAGCAAGTGGGTTGATCAGTCTTTATAATTTTGGATTTTAATTTGATGAGTTGGCTACCTATCTTCTTGCTTTCAAAGAAAGCTTGGTGAGTGGTCCCAGTTTAATAAAGTGATTACAGCCTTCAATGTACTATTTTTGCAGGGACCTGAGGTTGCAGGAGACCCCCATTCTCTACCTGTCTGCCCCTGGCAGAGAGAAGTCCTTCATCCAAGAAACTTAAGAAAACCATCACCATTCTTTGACTCTTCTTCTCTGAAATTTTCAGAACTTCCATTGTACTATAACAGGGGCACTTAAGCAAGTCTAAAAGCTTGAGTTTTTCTCTCCCCATACTTAATGGATTAAAAACAGGTCTGCCCCTTAGTCCTCTTTTTCCCCCAGACTTTTCTTCTAGATATGTAACAGTAAACTCTAAAAAAGGAAGTATGTTGGTGAAGTTTCGCCCATGAAAATCCCAAGAGCGTAAGACCCCTTGAAACTGCATTTTGCCAGACTTAGAAAAGTAAGATGAGTGTGTGAAAATTGCATTAAGTAAGCCCACGTGTGGCAGAATGCAAGGGGGCAAGCACGAGGTCACACCATGAGCAATGAAAGGCAGGGAAGTGGCGCTGTTGATGTTGCCTGACTGCCTGGAGATAATGGCTGCGGATACAAAACTTTACTGATGAGTGCAGAATTTACATGGGTTTGGCATATGGCATGTTACTGTTGAACTGGGACAAGAATGCGTATTATATTAGGCCAGAGAGGCTGTAGTTAAGATTTTTGGGAAAAACCTGTGAGGGAATGTATACACATAGAAATAACTACATGTGTTGTCATCTCCATTGAGGTTCATGTCAAGAGGGTTGCAACAAGGGTCAAAAATTGCATTACTCAGGCTATAACTGTGAGGGTTCCAGTACTGTATTTGTTACACATAACTTTAGACAAACCACAAATAAAAGATATTTCTGAAGGCCTTTTATTTTGTAAGAGTCTAGTAATTTTTGAGAGACTATAATGTATAATAAAACCAGTCTCTCCCCTTTGCAGTGTCCTCTGTAGAGGTAGAAAACCCTCTTGAACATGCTGTGAAGTCAGTATTGAGATGAGTGTTTTCCTCTTTGCTGCAGCCTGAGATGCTCTTAGTCAGCACAGCACAGCAAGAAGCAGCTGCCAATGCTGGGGCTGTGGAAACAGTGAGAAAGCCTTGCATCACAGACTGGATGTGCCGTGTGGGTGTGTTCTGTGGGCTCCCTGCTACATTGCCCACTGAATCTCAAGAGCAGAACATCACATTGATAATATAGACGAAAGAGAAAAAGTATCTTTTCTAAAGATATATTAAAATCAGTAGCTTTGCACCACTGTGATTCTCTTCCATCTGACAAACTCTTTTGTGCAGTCTTTGATCAATGTAGGCTTTATATATAATGTATATACTTCTATTTCTGGCTGTACTATCTTCCAGGAATATTTCTTCAACAACTACTATGTACAATACTGACTTTGGCTTTAAAATTGTGAATGTTCCTGTATGAAATTGTTGTACTGTGATTCATTTTGTATAAGCTACAGTATCTTTGCTAGCTGATACTCAAGTGCATATTCAAGTTTCCCAAGAATATCTTGTTTGCTACAGGGAAATTAAACTCTGTTTTTCTATCAAGTACATGCAATCAAGTATCTGACTGAGTTGACATTTTATCCTGCTTGTACAGCATGTTCTCTGCTGTGACTGTAGGTGAGACATTCTCTGCTCGGGTAGGATATCTTTGTGTTAAGCTCCATGCATGGGGTCAGGAGTAAAGGCAGCACTTGTCTTGCAAAATACGCTATTGAGCTGTATTGATTTCTCATTTAGCAGTATTGGATGTTCACCCTGGAAATCCAGCTAGGTTTCTAGTTGCTCATGAGAAGGCTGATTGGTGTTATGTTATCTAATGAGTGCATATAGACACTAAGGGCTTATGCATGTTTTATGTGCTCTGAACAAACCAGAAAAGACATCTATATGAAATAATAAACTGTCCAGCAAATCATGGAGCTTTCTAGACCATTCAAGTGAGTTATTTTTCAGTTTTTGGATGGCAGAAATAAACAGTAGATTAGTAGTTTGATTCTTTGACTGTGTTTAAGCCAGCTGTGTACTTGAAGATTCTGCAGTGTAAGATAAAACAGCACAAGGATACGATTTGGAAACCTGATAAATCAGGTTAAGCATACGTGGCTAGAACCTTCAGGTCCACTTGATTTGGTCTCTGATTCAGGTTTTGTGATTATATATCCACGTAGGAATTCCAGATGTCTGCTGAGGCTTTTCTGCCTTTTCACTTCCCAAATATGTCTCAAAGGCAATGTTGGCACAGCTTCTTAAGGACACTGCTATTCCCAGCTGCCCTGGCTGTGGGACTGGCTCTGTAGGCCAGTACCCTTGCTTGTCTCCATTTCCCATGATGTAGATGTCTATGATAGGTGTGTCATTAAGTGAGGTCACACAGCTAGTGCTGAGCTCAAGCTGGACAAAGTGTTTTTTAAAAACCAAACCAACAATTAGTGTTCTGGATTATAGAAGGTCAAAGAGGCTTTTTCTGAGTGCCCCAAGTAAAGTGCTTTCAGAAGTATAGGGATGGAACACTCATATTTCTTGCTCAAATCCATGGAGAATTTTTTTCATTCTATCTCCTGCTTTTTAGTTCACATGGTTCCTTTGATCCTTGCTGCAAAGAGTGTTCCTGGCTTTGAAAGTCGATGTCCAGTTGTGCATGTGTGGGAAGAGGGGAGTGTTTTATTCACTACCAAGGTATGCTTTTATGAGTGGGAGAGTTTCGCTCTAAGGATGGATTGCATATCACATCAAACAGGACATGCACATTTTCAAGTGTTTATCCTAATTTTAATATAGGAATTTTGACTCAGTCATTTGTATTAAAAGTTATACCAAAACAAGTAGGAAACTGGAGATGTGCTAAAATTGTAGCAGCATTGCCAAATGTTTTCACATTCTTTCTTCATGAGCATGCCCAGGAAGATGTTGGCAAGGAATATCAGCAGTCTAGCCTGGCTGTGCTGTATTAGTCATGTAATAGCTATAAAAGTAAATCCTTAGTGGTATTCTTGTCCAGATTGGACATATTATCCATATCTTTTAGGTACAGATTTGTGTTAATGTCGAGAATTTATAATTTCTTGGCCATACTTTACATTTTGGGAATGTGCTTGTACTTGAGTCTGTCTATGTTACAAAGAAAAAGATTTTCCTTTTATTTAATGAGCGCTTTGTTGCTGTTTATTAAAGGAGAGCTGTGCTTAAGAATACTTCATGTAAGTGCTGTATTTTAAAAGCTTCATCTTCAAGCAATCCAGAGAGAAGGTAAACTACTGAAGCATAGAAAGTGATTAAGGGGGAGCAGAGGAAGTTGTATGCAGGGACAGGGAAGAGGGGGAGACAACAGGCATTCAGAATGAGAGGTGCTGTGAAGAGAGACATCCTTGGGGTGAACTTGCATGTAAATAACATTGCTATTTCAGAAGGTTTATGTTTCGTTTTATATAGATTTGGAATACTATACTTACAACTTCTGCACCCTGTGTATTGATGGAAATTCACATAATCTCGCTGACAACTGTGCATCCTCTTTAATATAGAGAAAATGGGTTAGACTGCAAACAAGACAAGTTTGAATTTTAATTTAAAATGACAGCTGCTGTTGATGAAATAGTGATTTTTACGTGGAAATAAGTACAGCCAAGTCAAACGCAATATGCAACAAACTGCACACCTCTACAGATTGTTTGATCATGCTATACTGTCTAACAGGAAAACTCTTCCATTGTTTTCATGGTACTATGAATCCCTTAAAAGAATTTTGTACATTATAGCTTCCCTAGGCATCATGACAGCACAGGAAGCAGATTTTTATTCTAGAAACAATTTATTATATAAACAATAATTTCTTTATAATTGTACAATGAAGCTTAATATAAGCATGGTGCCAATGTAGAAAAATGTTGGTTTTGTAAAATGGGGCCTTTATAAGTTGCTGCAGTGGATATAAAATAACAAGAGTGAACATCCAAGCCTATCACTTATAAAGCAAATAAACTGCAGAAAGAAAACCAATATCTTGAAGAAAAGAAGGATTTAGAGGGATACTATGGAGAATTTTAGACAGTCAGAATTGCTATCATATAATCAGTAAGTCCAGCAGTCAAACTATTCCCAAGCATTAGTTGTTTTGATTTCATTTCACACAATCAAACTGAATTTTGCTAGCCACTAATGGTGGGGCTTCAATAGCTGGACAGATGACTCTTTGTCCTGCCAAATGTGTTTTCAGCTATGCTATCACCATCTGCTACTCTAAATCGGAGAAGCATTGTTAGTGTCTTTTGCCAGATGTGGTTTAAATCTCTCACTTACTCTGTGGTAATAAATGTGCTTTTATAGGCAACTGAGGGGGTGTCAGACTTGGTTTGTGTAGGTGAGATAAGGTTTGCAATTCTGCTACTGCTGAAATGGAGCTGAAAAAGGTGACACCTGGACATGGTACATACCATATACTCATAGTGGAGTTATGCCTGCCTGTCAATATCATGAAATGTTTGCAAAACATTAAGCTTTAGTGGAGAAACTTTTTCAAATAATTGGATGGAGCTTATTGCACTTCAAAATTGAATTCTCAACTTTTTTTTATTGATTAATGCATGGAACTTAAGCTACTACATATATTTCAAAGAAAAAAAGTAAATATCACTTTGTTCATAATAACTTGTAAAAATTAAATGAATTCTGCATTTTTTATGTTATTAGATAGTAATTTTCAGATTGAAGAGCTCTTAGATTTGATTGGCAGTGCATTCAATCTCTAGAACAAATTGCTTTCTTCCTGGGTTGTTCTTCTTTTTCTTTCCTTATTTTCTTTTCCCCTTTCATTCCACCTCTGGATTTAATATTGACATAGAGTAGTATTGGTTTTGCTCATTTTCACCACAGTGACTTGGGGTATTTGCTGAAAGCCCTAAAATGAAGAAGTTTTTCAAAGCTTAGGCAATTTGGGAATGTTATTTTATCTGGTTTTATATTTATGAGCTCATTACGGTGCATATCTGACCTGCAGTCTCTTCCTTCAGGACTCCACTGTGCTCTAGGTGGAACCAGCAGGCTGCCAAAGGTTGTGGTCACAGTGGCAGAGCCCTTCCCTCTTCACCTTCTCTTAAGCACAGCCATCAGGTGACACGGTGGCGTCTCATCTCTAGGGGGAACAACACAATCCCTCTCTGGCTGAATTTAGGCATAGAGAGTAGCCCTCCAGTTTGGCCTTTTGTACTCAGAAAAATGGCCCACAGTTCTACTTCCTTCTTTGGCAGCCAGAGACTGGTAGCTAATTAGAGTGACTGAAATTTTTTCAAAAGAAAGTGTGATTTTTTTTTTTTTTTTTTGGTACTTGAGGGTACACAGACTGTTACTATTTAACCCCTATTTCTGATATTTATTAACATATTTTGACTTTGTCTTAATCTTTCTTTTAATCCTTAGCAATCTGGGGGCAGGAGGAACCCAAAGGGACTCTTGGGACAGCAGCCCTTCCTTTTTTTTAGGATGTATTTTCTATGTCTAAATTTTTTCTATATTTTCTATGTCTAAATTTTTTCAAGACAGTAGTGAGAGAAAAACACGTAGCTTAGCTCTTGTCATCTTCCTCCTGCACAGATTTCTGCTTCAAATAAATTCCTCATTTATGTTTTTTTTTTTTTAAATTATGATTTTCCCCACATCATTCTAGACGAGCAATTTAATAAGGAAGTAAAACTGAAATGCATAGCGCTCTGTAAACTTCAAATACAGATAATACCTCTGTCTTCACTTTAGTGGGTAGGGCTTTCTCTCATTGCAGGAGTCTTTTAAAATAGTAAAGTTTGGCAAAAGAGAAGAAAATGTGACTGTACAGCCTAAACTCAGGATGGACACAAGTTTTGTGTTATCTATAGGAGAGCACATCACTGAGCATCAGACAGTAAATGGACAATAAATGTGATTGTTGGCTTATTTACGTATTTATTTTGTTACCTCCTTGCTCCTTTTCTTAGAGGGATAAAAGTCTGGTCCTATAAATTCTAAACAAATAATGCCCAGGCAAACAAAACCTATTCCATGGCTGTTGTTTATAAATCATACTCCGTATAGTCAGTCTCTTCTTGGCATCTCTGAAATCATGGTTGTTTTTCAAACATGCTGATGGTGAAGGTAATTATTCAACATACCATTTTCTATTTCATCTCTGTTCCATTGATCATGTGTATCAATTATAAAATTGCCTGCCTTGGTGTAGGCTGTCTGAATCCCAGCCACTCCTATATATGTTCATTTGAGGTAGTCTTTTCTGGATTGTCTTCATTCTAGCTAGACTAAATTGTTTATTCCAGGTATAACTGGACATCGCTTACTTAGCAGTTTGTTTGTGGTAGGTACACTTAACTAGGATTTCTCACCAGGAGACATTTAGTTTCAGTTTACAGATAAATGCCTCATCCTTCAGGATAAATATAGAATGTCTTATGCAAGGTGCTGAGTGTCTTAAATTTTTAATTAAATGTATAGGTATAAGCGTAGATAATTCAGATCAAACTTTCTGTAGATTTAATTTCTTTTGTACTAATAGAATTATTGAGGTCTAAGAGGAGTCAGGCCCATAGAGAACTGCTATCCATGTTACAATTCCTAGGGTCTTTTTTTTTCCTCCTGTAATTCTGAGAATAGGAATTTCTAAAATGGAAGGAATAGAATTGTGGCAAACTTGAAGTGTGGCTTCAAATGTGTTTGTTCAACTAATATGTCTTCCCATGCAATAATTACAATAGACAACATAAATAAGCACACAAACCCAGAAAGAACAGATTGTAGGGTAGGGTTTGTTTTTAACACAAGCAATTATTAAAAAGCATTGTTTTGCGTTGGTCAGTGCAGTGTTAATGACAGAGCATCCTTTTTCTACAACTCATACTTGATTATCATTGGAATTTAGCAGTCAGAGCATTTCACAGTAGAGTTCTACTGTTATAAGAGATAATAGAGAGACCTGTCCCAGTATATAGCATACTAAACTTTTCTGAGATGATTCGTGGTATAAAAAGAAGACGTTTACAATCTTGAAATGTACAGCAATTATTTTGCTTTGAATAGAGCTGTGAGAAACATATCCATTAAGTGGCTCAGAAAGAACAAGGTTTATGGTCTGGGAGGGCATAATGATCTCTAGAAAATTAGTTTTCTGTGGTATTTGAAAAGTTAATAGCATATTGGGATATGCAGTCAAGTTTCATGTACAGAAACTCAGCATTTTTCAGCAGGTAAAGCATCAAATTTGAGGATATGGCTGTATGCAGGAAAAGTCTAACAGGGTTCAGTCACTTATGTCAGTTACAATAGGTATTACTTTCTATAGCAAAAACAAAAATGGTAGGTTTAAGAGTTCAGGAACTTGGAAATGGAGTATGGCTATCTTTCAGCTTCTCAATTAAATTCTGTCTTAGTGGCTTTTAAACTCCAGGTATTTGCTGTTCACAAAATCTTGCTCAAATGTAAGAAAAAAAAAATTAGGGATAGTCTGGTTGTAGCAGTGTACGGCTTTGGAATAGAATGGCAGGGCAAAACTGTCTTCAGTCAAACCCTGTTAGCACACCCACAAGTGTTCTGTGTTTTATAATTTTTTTTTCTTTTTAGTTTTCAGCAGCAATGGCATTTGGAATGTTTGTGTTCTGGCTGGTAAAGGAATTATTATGTCTGATGTCAAAACACTGGAAAAAAGGTGTTGTGCAAAGTCTATTGCTTAGGCAGTTGATGGGACCTAGCATAACCAAGAGCTGTAGTAATGGAGTTGGAAAGTATTTTGGAGACTGCCCAATCCTTTAACCATGGCTTTCACTGCTGGGTATTGAAGGTAAAAGTAGTTTTGAATTTTAGCCAGCTCATTTCTCCTCATGTGAGAGACTTACTCTGCTGTCTTTGCAAGGTATGTGTTCATTCTTTTCACTATCCATAAGACACATGGAAGGGCTTAATGTGATTTAAAAAGAAATAGGATTAGCTAAACTGTGAAATCTTAAAGGATTTGAACAGCACTGGAAAAGGGCACTATCAGCAATGGAAAATATTCTTTAGTTTAACTGTCTGTAGCCACAAGTATCCTCTAAGAGCTCAGAGTGAGTACAAAGCAGTCTGACTTTGCCCAATACTATTTTGCCTTTTAGCCCCTTTCACTCCTGATCAGTGAGAGAATCCATTCCAGATTGTGACTTGGAGTTACTTCATTCCCATGTCATGCTGAGATTCAGGAGAGATTTTTCAGCACCCGACTGACAGAATTCTTGTGTGAATTTTGTCTGCTATGGCTTTTCTTGATGTAAAGGCTGAAAGAGGGGAGAGATCCTCATTTTGCTGACACTCCTTGGGAATATATGCTGAATATTAATAGTAATGTTTTTAAGAATTCTACATTCAGCAGAAAAAGGGGTCCTGTATGCATCTTCTGAAACACTGACTCCGTTTGTGGTCCTGAAAGTCATCCTGCTTTGCTTGTGATGTAGCATTCACTTTTTGTCTCTAATGAACATATGAAAACTGTACAGCATTGACATGGTGACTACTAAATGCTATTGGATAAGAAGCTATGGACTACTTCTGCTTTGTTAGTATATCCCCTGTGCTCAGCAATCTTTCTGGTGATGGGGAGGCTTCAGACTGAATGCTCAGATTCAGTTATTTTGAAGATGTCCTCCCTAACTCCATCCATTTGTTCCTTTATTATATTTTTGAATTTTTTTAAATGGTTTGGACTGGAAGGGACCTTAAAAACCTTCTGGTTCAAACTACCCCCACCACTGGCAGGGAGCTTTCCACTGTACTTTGGGTAGCCCAAAACTCAATCCAGTCTGGCCTTGAGCACTTTCAAGGATGGGGCATCTACAATTTCTCTGGAGAACCTGTTCCAGGTCACCATCCTCACCATGAAGAACTTATTCCCAATGTTTAAGCTAAACTGACCCTCTCTCAGTGTAAATCCAGTCCCCTTATTATTGTCCTATAAGCCCTTATAAAAAGACTCTCTCTGGCTTTCTTGTAGGCCTCTTTAGGAACTGAAAGGCTGCTGTAAGATCTTCCTGGAGCCTGCTCTTCTCCAGGCTGAACAATTTCAGTGTGCTTCCATAGGAGAGGTGCTTCAGCCCTCTGATCATCTTTGTGGCTCTCCTATGGACTTTCTCCAACAGAATCATGGAGACAGCCAACAGGTCCATGGAGCCAGCCACCTCCAAGGAGAGTTTTTCCTCACAGACACTGGAGTAAGTTTAGCAGTAAATTTTGGTTTTTATAGCATGGGAATATATGTGCCTCAGATATTGCAGGCAAGAGGATTCTTTTAGCTTCAAGATTAAAAGGCTCAAGCTCAGAAACAGATGACAAACATGGTCATAAACTCCATTGGTTAAGGCAGTGTATTGTGGAGGGAGCATGGAGTTCTTATGTGGAAGACGAGATCCCAGGAATTAACCTTGTCTTCTTTGCCCATTGGGGAATGACGAATATCAACCTCAGCATCCTCTGAGCAGTAATGTCATTTGTGCTGACAAATTATTGGTCTGTAGGGAAAACTGCTGAGGACCATTGTCTTTATTTCAGCTAACCTTGTGTTATATTGTGATGAAGTGCTTGGATACTCAGAGCGCACCCTGCATGTAGTTTATTTTTCCAAATATTCTAGTTCACTATTTTTAGAGCATTCATTTCTGCCTTGTCTGTATTTATATACACATACACACTATTGTAAAAAAAGTTTTGCAGTGAGAACCTTTGTCACTCTGCAGTTTTAAATCAAGTCAGTGAGACACTAGCCTTATAGGTTTTATTTTGTGAGCTGCTTATGCCTTTCCTTTTGCTAAAAAGCTTAGCTGTACAATATGAGGAATTGTTCAGCATTGCCTATTAATGTCTGCCTTGTCAGAGAAAGGGGTGAAAAGCTTTTATCTATTGCACATACAGAGGAAAAGGTCCTGAAAAGGAACAGGCATCATGCAATTCAGACGGTTCTGTAGTTTTGAGGATTGGTATTAGTTTCTGAGAAAAACAAAAAATTATCCCCTGAGGATGGGAGGCACAAGCAACTCTGCAAAAGCAGAATAAGCTACATTTTTAACTAAACAGTAGTAGGGAAATAGTAGTAGGGAGCCATAAATTTCTCCTTTCCTTCTGTCTGTCCTATTGCTGTGACCTCTCAATATGTGTAGTGGTCAGAGTGAAATATTTTGAGCTACTGCAGCAAAATGGGCTACTGATTTGAACAAGAGGTTCCAAATATTCCAGACTAGAAAAGCTACACAGGTTAGGTAGTTTCTAATAAATAAGTAGATAAAATCTTATCCAAGTTTTAGCATTAATACATAAGAAACAATTTTAAAGGATGTTTATAAGCAAGGATCTTTCATAAAATATTATTAAACAATATTCAACATTTCAATTCCTGTTGATATTAGTGGCAATTGCCTTTGCTGCAATAGGATGTGGATCTGGCCTATTACCAATTTTTGTAATGAAATTTAAGACAAAAAAAAATTGCCTAAGATGCTGTGCGATGATAAAAGTCATGTTCACTCCCCCTTATTTGCTTTTGCCTTCATAAAACTCTTGCAGAAATATCATGTATTACTATATAGTCCTCAAGATGTACAGAATAATTCTCTACACACTGTAAGGAAAATGTGTTAATATATTGTTGGGGTGCAAAGAATGCTAATGATGTTGATCTCTCTTTTTGCATTTGTGAGTGCTAGAAGGCAAGTCAACTGAAAAGAACAAAAGTTTATCTGGGTTCAAAACAAGCAAAACAAAATGTTGGAAATTTAATTAATCCCTTGCCAATTTGTCTGAAAAATACCTAAACTTGGTTACCTCTGACTCCAGAATTTGGAGAGATCGTTCAGCTGCTGATGCAATTGAATTTAAGTAATTGTATTTTAAAACTACAATATTTTTTAAGTACGTGTAATTGGTAGAATTAGAAAATATAAACAGCAATGGGTAAGAAACAGAAATAAGTATGCAGTTTTTAAATGCAGTGATTCAGAAATTTGTCAAACAGCCTCTTTTGAATGCTTTGACATTAATTTCAGATGTTCCTTAATAAAGATCCTAGCAAAGAATTTTGCTCCTAATGCAGTCTATGCAGAGGTAGCAGCTGAGTGTTTGTCTGAAGCTCAGTGTAGTAAAAGATGTACAACTGCAGGGATTTAAAAGGAGTATTGAAATAATTATGCTCTGAGGGCACAGTACTCTTGCATTGGAAGAAATTCTAACAAAGATTAGAGGAAGAAGCAAGTGCCTCATATATGTCAGAGATCATTCTTATGTTTTTGTCACAGCCAAAGTTCTGGTCCCAGGAGTGAGAACCCCTGCAACTACTATTGGGTTTATAACTTTTTTTTATATTGGTCATTCAAGAATTAGGTATGCAAGACTTTCTTTCCTCTTTATCCTTAATTCTGTGCAAAATAGAAAGAATTGTAGCTGAATGGTCATCATCTTGGGATGCATTCTCTGAAAAAGTTAGGGTACATATAAACCTCAGATAAAAGGAAGGAAACATATAAGGAAGAAATTCTGTACTGTCAGAATAGTTGGACATTGGCACAAGTTGCCCAGACAAGTTGTGGATATCCTATCCCTGAAAATGTTCAAGGCCAGGTTGGTTTATAATTTTAAAATCAAAAGGCCAGAACTATCCTCTTATTACAAAGATAAATTTATTATATTGTGTAAAATTTGAAATTCATTGTATGACTGCTGTTTGGTTTTGGTTTTTGTTCTGGGTTTGCTCTTTTAAAATTTATTTTATTTTTATTTTACTTTAATTTTGGTCTTAATTATACCAGTGAAAATTTAGAGAAATGCTACTGGAGTTAGTATTGTTCTGAAACTATACACCTGGCACTGAGGTCAGGAGATGTGGCTACAATTATTCTTGTTATTTTGCTTGCATTATGCATATACAGTATGCTGTCTAAAAGCAAAAAAAAAAACAAACAAAAAAAACCAAAAAAAACAAATATACAAACCCCTTCTCCTCCAACTAAAACAAAACTCCCCAAAAAAGCCAGCCAAAAACCCAAACATCAGCTTTCCATAAAGAACCCAAACCCATCCAAACCTGTATATACCCAAAAAAATCCTACTGAAAATTGAACAAGTCTGGCATTTGGGTCAAAGAGAACAAGGTGCAATAAGTAAGAGGATGTAGAGGTGCAGTCTGCTTTAGTCTAAGATACAGCATGATCACATTCAGTTTCCAGTGCCTGTAGTCAAGTTGAGGAGCATGTTCTCACACTAGAGTTTTTGCCTCCATGAGGCAGGTTGAGGAACTACTCCTGTTGAACTGTCATTGAGAGAGATTTTAGCAGTAATATGTAATTTTAGAAATTAAGAAAAGATAAAATTAATATTTACAAATCTCAAGGGTGGACACAATCCAATAATGAGTTTTAAGAGATCTCTCAGTCATGAAATTAATGAGTGAAGAGGTGAAATCTGTTACTTAAAGTGGCCTCAGAACATGGAATTGAAAGTTTATGCAAATTTTTAAGGGCTTGTAGCAAAATACTCCCCAGAAGATCTGACTTCTCCTCTGGTCATATTGGTAGAAAAGAAATCAAATTTTGTTTTATAAGCATGGCTTAAAGATGCTTATAAAAGAAATTTCTTATTTGTTTTATCCCATGCACACCTTGAAGAAAAATTATACCTCACTAATCAACTAGATTTTTTTTCCCTAGAGTTTTAGACTTGTCAATGAGCATGAATGTGTGTGCTCTGCTTAGTGCAGTATGCTGAGATTCTTCGAAGGTCTCCTGAAAAGAGCCCTCATAAACAACTCTTGAAGAAATTAAGCTTGATGAAGTAAGTGGAAATGTCTTCCTGTGGATGAATAGTTACTTGACAGAAAATGAAGCTGAAGTAAAAATAGTCAGCTTTCACAATGGAGAGAGGTAACTGAAAATCTTCCTTCTAGCATTTTGAGTCTGAGGGTTTGCCATTTAACATATTTATGAATGAGCTGCAAATGGGATGAAGTAAAAGTGTACTTAACTGTGCTTAACTGAAAAACATGCAGTAGGAGAGGAATAAATGAAGAGGGATATGGAATAGTTTTTACATGAGCAGAGACCAAAGCTGCACCTGTTAGAAAAGAGTCAATGAGAATGTGACAAAGACCTGTAAAACAAGAAGATAAAAACCTGCCAGGGAAAGATCACTCACTATTTTCCATGGCATACAAATTAGAAAATTGTTGATTTGAAAACTTAAACAAAAGGAAGTGAGGTTTTTTTGCTTTTTTTACACTATGATTGGTTGCATTTTTAGATTCCATCAATTGTTAAAGGATTTTTTAACATTCAGAAAAGCTATAGAATGGTTAAAAAAAAAGTTGAGAGAATTTAGGAAGGACTGTCCATTGAGTGCTATTAAACTTGATGATCTGGAGAAAATAAACTACACAGAGAGGTCCCATAGCTAACTCCTATTTATAATAAATATTCCAGGGGGGCTGTTTTTATACCCTGCTGCTGTACTTTTTGCACTCTCCTTCTCACTCACGTCTTCCTCCCTTCAGGAGAAGTTCAGAGTCTCAGCACTGCTGCAATGTATGGAAGTTGTCAAGTTACCTCAGCTTTCCACTGTTTGGAGCTACTACACAGTGTAAACGGGGTTTAAAAAATTGTTTAAGCCTCTGTAAGCAGTTGTTACTGTCATTATTGCTGTATAATATGGTTGATACTTACTGTTGTGCAGTACTTAAGATAGTCTCTGATTATTATATAGATGCCAGATTCCACAAAAGGAACATATATGGAGCTAACAAATTCATGGACATGAATGTTTTTGGGTTGAGTCTGCCCTTAATGGGGGGAAAAAAGCAGGAGCTATTGCATTGACCAAATGTGCATTTGGGGTAGAGCAATTAAGAAAAGCAATGTCCTTTCCTTTTGCCTTAGAGTAATCTCAATGCAAGAAAACAATATGAAGGATTACTCTCCTTGACCACAAAGTGGTATAAGAATATATTCCACGGTGTCAGTCTTCACACAGTGCAAGTTATTCTCTCCTGTTCTGTGCTTTGCACATTGACCCATACAGGAGATGATGCTGGGATTGCATCTCAGAGGTGTTTGTTAAAATAAATATTAAAAAAACCCCAAACCATTGGGTTGTATTGAAATTTAATCTATATCTGACATGGCTCAGGGGCTGTAAGAGAAATGCTGTGGCAACCAAGCTCTTCTTTTTGCACTTGTAGGGGTGTTGTGAGCTCTTGTCGAGTCTGAACAGTTGCAAGAAGGGGAGCTTTACAAAATTTGATTTTTGTGGTACAATCTTGTGACTAGAAATCTTATAGAATGCTTGTATGTCCAAGGCTTGAGGTGATTGAATACTATCTGGATGGATAAATATTAATCTGGAATTTAATTTTTTTAGATTCAGATTATGTTCTGAGGCATGGTAACAGACCAGTGCTGGGCATCTATTCATGAGGTCCAATAACTGAAACTTGATTGTTATATTTTATTTTCCGTGCCCCGGACAAAAGGTGAGGGCAGTCTTTCCCATTGGAAAAATGCCATTTAGTTGGCCACAAAAACATTTAGTCTTAAAAAAATAAAATCAACAAAATAAACATATCTCAATCCTCAAAAAAATCCCCCTCCAAATCAAAATCCTGAGAGAATGTGCTACACACAAGAAGCACTAGCCATAAAGTGCTCCTCCCTGTACTTTACAGAAGTGTAATGCTGCCTCGGCTACTCATGCCATTTTTGCAGTCATGCCTGTAGTTTCTGGACATGAGCTTAGCTGCTGCATTGAAAGAAAAATATTCAACTATGGCTTTCTTACAATAAATCCTGGATGCTGTAATACTTCCTTAGAAAGCTATTGGAATTTGTGGCATGAGCTGGGCTTGTGGTAGCTCAGACACCAAGCTGTGACAGTCAGGTCAGAGGCATCTTAAAAACATACCCACCAGGCTGTCCCAACAGCTCTCATGCTTCCAGAATAGTCTGCAGTTTGGAATAACTCACATTTGCAAAACTTCCCTAATGTAGAAGAGTAAGACAGGATAGGTGAATACTATGGAAAACCTTCATTTTCTTGGTATTAAGGATACAAAATGAAAGGAAAATATATGGTGTAGTTTGCTTGTTTTTTTCTCCACTCAAATGTTCCAGGTTTTATTTCTGAAATAGAAATATAAGGTCAATTTTGTGGGGCATTAGAATTAAGGATTATAAAGTTGGGGACTATTGTAGGTGGCTGGTCAAAAAAATATTTGAAATTACATCCTATGTTTTTCTTTCCTGTTGTCTCTCATTTTTCTAGGGAAAATTAAAGTAAAGGCAGTAAAACCTTTGTTCAGTCATGGCTGAATAGAGATAGGGAATAGGTCACAGTGCACAGAAGTAAAATCTTTATATCACTCGATTTTGAGAATGGAATCACTGTTTAAATAAGGAATACTGTGTTCCTAGTTTAACAGGCTTCATCAGTTTGAAAGCGATTATTGTAGTCTGAAACATCTCCAATGAATTGAAACTTAAACCTGTCATATCTTTTTTTTTTTAATATATTACTAAGTTGGCATTATATTTGTGTTAAAACATCTGTCATCTTGTGTATGAATGCTTTTCCCTAATGGTCAGCTTGTCACAGTTAATTAGTCTTTAGACATATGAACAGTCATAAAGCAATGTGACTTTGAAAATTATGTTTCTAAACACCCATAACTTTGAACCCTAAACAGACAATGTACTCACTAGTTATTTGTGCTCCACAGCAGACTGTAAACTACCTTCAAATCACAAGGGCAAAGGGAGTATGCAGTTTTCTGTGTGAAACACTTGTTGCACGTGCTTTTAAATTGCTGCATGCATGGGTTTAGTTTTGGTTGCTTCACAGGTTTTTAATAATGGTGTAGAATTGCACAACTGATTTTCTGTTTTTTCAAATTTGTCCCTGAGTTTTACATGTCCTATTTGCGATCAGAAAGTCCTGACTGTGCTCTGAAAACAAGTGCAGTACATGAACGTGAGGTTGTCCCCTCAATCACTGACCATCTGGAATTGCAAATTGTAACAATTTGGAATTGCCATGAATTTACTGTAGGATTTATTTTAATTAGTCAAAAAGGTACGATGATTTTAAAAATTTGAACATATATTCAGACTTAAAAGAAATCTGGCATTGGACTTTTCATTCAGGCTTCTCTCATGTTTTTAACTTCCTGGTGTTCCACACAATGATTGGCACAATGCTGAAAATATACATGGGATTTTCCTTGGAAGAATGCAAATGAACACTAAGATGTGCTGGAACATTAATTATTGTTTGTTTTAAGCTGAAGAAAAGCTGAAGCAATTTCAGAAACCTGCAGCATATATGTCATTTTCCGATTGGATTGGGCTCCATGCTATAAAAGAAACGGGGGAGAAAAAAATGAAACCAAGAGAATTAAGTCCATTCATAAAAAATTATAGCAGTTGCTATATCAGGCACCTTAGTTGCCTGATGTTTTTGCAAGAGACTTTTTCTACCAAAGGTAATTCATGCTCTCCTACTCTTTATTCATCTTCTTTTGGATAAGGTGATTTCCATTTCACAAGTATTAATGCTTTAGCATATAGGAACCAGTTTTTATTAAAACCCTTATTACGGTTTTCTGAAGAAGAGGTAATTGCAGGAAGATCAGAAAGTAGTGGTTAATGCATGTCTCTAAATGAATTCTATTTAGTTTCCAAAAACAGAGCAACTTATATGTCTTAAATTATAAGATGATTCTTCTTTTTTCATTATAATAGTCTTAGTAGGCCTTAAAAAATGCTAATAGGGGTGGAAGAATTATGCAAGGGGAGACAGCACAAATAGCTGATGTAGGAAGCTGCCAAAATGGGCCATGGGTACATAGGTAGTGTTTTCCCTTTCTTAAGAGTATTCTAAGTTCCAGTAGACAGTGATTGATCGTCCCTTATGTTTGGGAAGAATGAGCAGCCTAGTGCCTTTCAGGCCCCCTTCCCTCACTTTACAACCTGGTAGTCAGCTGTCTTCTGAGTTTGGGATTCTGTATGAGCCTGACAAAATGTAGGGGTTGCAGGTACTGTTCATTACATGCTGGTAAATGCTTGAAAAAGCAATATATTCTTTAAAATCTTCCCCTGGAGGTGAAGGGGAGACTGTACTTCCAAAGGTAGTCACAAACTATGGAAGCTACTAGGAGAGTAAGTGAAGTGTGTATGTGTGCAATGGGGAGATGGACATCTGAAGTGATGTGGAATCAAAATGCCTCCATGCTGATGGACCATTGTCTAGCAGATTTTCCAATTAGAGGACTTGGGAAAGTTGTGGCATAAAGGGCTGGCCTTTGAAAGGACCTCTTGTGAGAGACCCAACCTAAAAAAATCTAGAGCAAAATCGATTAGGACAGATCTTAGAGGAAAAATAGATAACCAGGGACAATGTCATTAAATCCATCAGCGATGTTTTCCCAAGGCCATAACACTGTGTGGAGCTGCAGTTTCTGAGCACCTGTCCAGAATTCTACAGTGTTTTAATGTTACACAGTTATTCCTTTCTTTGAATCAAGCTTACAAGCTGCAGCCTGGCTGCTGTATGAGACATCCATGATAAAATTACAGAGCATGCCTAACTAGTTTTGGCAAACTCTGAGCTCCCTTAGAGCTCCATATACATACACCCTAGCAAGCAATAACACTAAATATTTTGTACATGAAAATAGTTTGCTAAACACTGTGGTAACAGAATAAACAAACATTAGCAAAATGGAGTCCTGCTCTGATAAATAGATGGTACATTACATTCTGAAAGTGAGACTCTTGGGACCGGATTTTCCTTATCTGATTTAGACCAGCTCATCATCATTAACTGACATAAATTTACACAAGTTCTGTAAAAATATTAATCAAAAGTTATTGATTTCTCCCCTCCTTAGGGATGATTTTCAAACTATGTTTCTTTTATGCCATATAGTGTTTTGAGATTAGGGTGCAGAATTCAGGCTTGGCCTTGAGAAAAGCAAAGAATCTGCATTTGCCCAGACCAGATATTTTCCACAGTCAGGGAAGCTCTGGTGCAACAACATGATGAATCAAGAAAAGGCAGTTAGCTAGTAAATAGCTAGGAGAGTCTCAGGTGTCTTCTGAATGCTAATTTTGCATGGGTACATAAATGCAGATTTTCCTGTAGGCAGTGAAGGTCCTCTGAAATCAGGGTTGACAATAAGCATTCTAAGTTGTTCTGACTCTGCAGAGGTAAGATATTAGTAATATTCATATAATCACTATTAGATGTAGCTATAGGTTGTCCTGTAGCTTCTCTAAAATCACAAAAATATTCTTTGTACGTTGTGGTCTGTTGTGAGTTGTCAGCTATGGAGTACCTGGCAAGGCTCTTAATGCACAAAATCTTGACAGGGAGTGGAACTGGTGAGTATGTGAATGCATCTTGAGTCATCCAGCACCATTCAGGTTTGCCCTTATATTTTCTCAATGCATGAACATCCATTAAATACATTTTAAAAATATTCAGATTGGGAGGCGCCTCTGGAGGTCAAATGGACAAACCCCCTGGTCAGTCCAGTGCCAATGCAAAGGCTAGATCAGATTGCTAAGGGCTTTGTTCAGTAGTGCTGAGCATCTCCAAGAAGGGAGGCTCCTTGTGTGCCTGTGCAAACACAGTCTAGGTCTTAACTACTCTCTGAGAGTGTGCCTTCTTCAGCTGGGGGAAGCTGTCAGCTTCAGCTTCAACCTCAATATTGTTGGGTATCTTGCTGCTTGTCTCTGTGCTGGCATTAACTGATCTGTGGCTTCAGAGGTTTTTAGGTCTTCCCTTACAACAGGGTGTTGTGGGATTCAGTAAGGAATTGCAAGATTGCAGGTGGTTTTTTTGGTGGTTTTAGCTGGCACGCAGAGGTTGAGGAAAAAGCCAAATATTTGGAAGAAATTTCAAAATAGATAAATCAGAGATGTCTTCAGGACAAAAGTTCTTATTCTGACTTTTCTTGAACTTTAGTAAACCAAGGAACAAGACTGAGAGACTTTGCTCAAACATACCTCTGCAAGAACTAAGGGGGGGGTGAAGTAAACCTTGTATGGTATTTGCTTTTTCAGCTTGTCAGTGGTTAAATGCTTTCATGCTGCAAGTACGTTGTGCAATATATAGTGTACTGCAATATATTGTGTGATTTTAAAGGAAGGTGACAGAGCTAAGAGAAAAAAACCCCTGCCGTTCTCATGTTTTTGTCTTTGCATCTGATTTAGGGGAAACAGAGCTGTGAGTTAATCAGCTGCTGGTCTGAACAGTGGGAAAGGATACATCCATTCAAATCTAACAGTCTAGGCTGCTAAAATGATATTTAGCTCTTATAATGCAGGCTACAGATATGACTCAATATCTTGAATATTTCTCACCAAGAAAAGTGGAGAAGCATTTGTGTTGCACCATTTTTATTTTTTCCTCGGGGGTTTTGAGGCTGTCACTGGCTTGCAGTGTAATTCAGAAGCTTTTCTTGCTTTCATTAAGTGACTGCAGCCTCCTGAGTGCACTCTGCAGTTTATTCTTGCTTTTGATTATGGAAATTCCTTTGAGATGTTTAAATGCTAACATGCTCTGTTCTGTATTGGAAGTGTGCTACAACTGGCACCACACTTTCTCGTAGTAGCTATGAGTTGCCTTTTGTAGAAGTAAATCTTCCTTATATTGGCTGCAGTTCAGCACAAATCCATATTCTGACAGAATTTTTCATGCTTGCTATTGAAAAACATCACTACCTCCTATGAAGAAGTCAAAGAGCTTCACCAGTTTTTAGCATAAAAATGCTTACACACAGAGGCCTTACCACCCCCTCCTTCAGAAAGATAAAGGAATGTGTGCCCTCAAAGTGATCTGCTGAGGTCTCTGTGAATCTGAGGACATTCCATGAAACAGGATGATGAAGAACTACTACATTGGCTATAGTTCTTCCTCTGCCCTTCTCTGTAGCTGTCCATCTGTACACAGTACATCTGGACATGGACAACATGCGCTGTGCTAGGTTCAAATATTCCAGTACTTCAGAAATTTCACTAGAGGATATTCCCCAAAATGCACCATTTGAATATACCACAAGCTGCTGATTTTGCTTCTAGATTCCTGTTATGAATTATTCTCTGGCAGTTTTGAATACTTTATAGATTATGTTTTAGAATCACATATATAGAACTTGGAGTTGAACTCTAGCTTTATTAAAACAAACAAGCAAAACCAAGTAAACCTCCCTCTCCCCCACCTCCCCCCCAGCACCAAAAAAAAAAAAAAAAAAAAAAGAAGCCAAAAAAAACCCAACACCTAATTCCCAACCCCAAAAACCAACAGCTTAGGTTTTTAACATAACATAGATCTTCTCAGAACTGGGTTAAAAATTTTTGACAGCCCAGACTAGGATTCAAGGTTACTGTAAAATCTGAAATTGTTAAGTTTTGGCAAGGTTTGATATTTTGAAAAGAACATTCTAAGCACTTCTGAAGATACACACACTTCATATGTATTTTACATAAAGGACTGTATAAGCTGTATTTTCCAAGTTTCAACTGTGTTGAGAGGTTAATGAGAATTTTCACCTTTTTTGCTGTCATATTTGTTTGCTAGAAGCAAATTTATTTTCGTTATTAGCTGGACATTACTGATACTCTTACTAAAACAAAACAAACAAAAAAGTCACCAGGTGAAAATACAGGAGAGTAACTAGAGTAACTATTAGGAGCAGTAGGGGATTTTCCCTGTTATTTCTCCTGGAAGAGCTCCCTTCCTCTGCATTTTTCTCCTGGTATGTGTGGGGAAAAAAAGTTTTGTTACTACAGTGGAAGCCACAGAACATGTACACATTCTCTGTAGTGAGGGTGATTTCCGGATGCCTCATGTGACCAAAAACCAAGCAGCCCCTTCAGTTCCCCCTGTGTCCAGATTCTGCTTTCCATGCAGGAGAGATTATGAACGACTTCTGTTCTGAGATTCAAACCTCAGAGAACATTTTAAGTTGTGCCTTGCCAGTTCATCCAAGAGTGTTGTAGTTACTGACCCAGCAAACCAGCTTGGACTATTTGGCAGCTGTGGCTGTAATCTTAGCTATCCAGAGCTTCAGCTTGGAGGGCTGTTTAAGCCTCATGAAGTAGCCTTAGTGTGACTTACCTACGTATAAAACTTCTAAAATATGTCTTTAGAATCTTGTAATTAGTCCTGATCTCTATAATATCATTAAATCTCTCAAGAAAACTCTACTTGGGGTTTGATGGAGAGGTCATTTTTGAAATAAGATGGAAAATTCTTGTTTTAACAAACCTTGGTAAAAGAAATTCTTCCTCCCAACTTCTTATTTTAAAAGCTCACGTGAGAATCACCT
Source organism: Agelaius tricolor (assembly GCF_023055355.1). Classification (NCBI taxonomy): domain Eukaryota; kingdom Metazoa; phylum Chordata; class Aves; order Passeriformes; family Icteridae; genus Agelaius; species Agelaius tricolor. Next base: position 20,546,376 of record NW_027269268.1, read on the forward strand.
ACAGTTTGAAGAGAAGTCTCCAGTATGACCAAAGTCTGTTATAACATCCAAAATCATTATATCAATGGAAGATAGTCTATGGAAAATATATTTAGTTTTCCAGCTTGGTTCTTCTGCATAAGTTAGTTTGACTACTTTGGGTAATTATTTTATTAGTCCATTCCTGGTTTACTGTAGGCTCTTTCTGACTTGCAATAGCATTACAAGAAGGAAATTATTTTGAGGAAGAGTTAAGGTGGGTAGTACCCACTGAATTTGGAAAGGAAAATATTCTGACTACAGAAGTCATACACTCACATGATGGGTCTCTGGGACCCATCGTAATACTTCCAAGGCATGTTTTGTCTAGGTAGAAAATTTATTTGTTATCCTTCCTAACCCTGAAGGCTTTAGAAATTCCCTGCAGTAAGCCCTAAGGGAAGTTTGCCTTGGAGTGTGTTTCTTCCCTGTAACACTTCCATGATGCAAATTATTAATGCATGATTGCAATGTCCAATTGTGACAGCATTTCTGTGTTTTAGCTTTAATGAATCTACATGATAGTTATTTGGCAACATTAAGGCTCATTTAAAGCACTGTATTGATGGTTAAGTGGCAAATACCATTATATCATTAGGAAATCTGTCAGCAATAGTTACTTGTTTCCATGCCTTCAGCACATTCATCAAAGGGATAACAAACAGATACTTTTTTGAATTTTAATGAAAAAATTACAGTGCGGAGATGAGGCTTTAAAATTCAAAGGTCTATAAATAATAAATTTTTTCAGCAATGGTTACTGTTTCCTTATCTTTGGGAAAAATAACAGCTATATGTTGTACTTTGTTGCTAACAGCATACTTTAATATTTATGAACTGCCAGTTTTCTATAGACAGAGAAATTTGGTAGTTGTCACTGTAATGGTTTGTTATTTATATGTGTCTAAATTTTACAGAAGCAGAATACTATTAGTTTATTAGATTTGCACTAACCAGAAACATCCTCTTTTAGTGTTACATTCACCATAGGGCAACTTGAAAGCTTCAGAAGTGGTGTCTTATGGCCTGTCACCAGAGAGCAGCCCAAAAGCCTTGGCTCAAGAGAGGTCACTGGTACTCTGTGTGTGCAGGACCTCAGCCTGCAGGCAGGAAGCAAATTAAAGAAACAAGGCTTTCTGTTTGATGTAATTTCATATCTTGGGATGAATGGAGTCATTGTGGCAATAACTAGATTATCTGATTAGGAGATGGATCTTACTGCAGTTGTATAGCCCCATTTTCTAAAAGGAGTTAATGTCTTTGAGTTTTATGGATACTGCTGGTGTTTTGAGAGGCTTCTGAACAAAAAGACTGTGATTCACTTCCTCTCAAGCTCAGTTTGGACACTGCAGCAGTATTGCATACAAGCACTTGTGATTTTCTAAATTACTTTAAAACCTTTTAAATCTAAGAATGTCCCAGGCATCTGCACTTATTCCCAAGTTTCAATTTGCCTCTGAGATTTAGGATTTATTTGATTCCACAAAATGGCATCTCAGAGGTGTAATGTGAACCTTCAGTATTTATTGGGAGAGTATTTTAGGTGTCTTAAGGTGTTTTTGTTTCATTTTGGTGAATTACCAAAGGAATTGTAGAAATTTATCATTGCTTGACAGTGGTAGTTGTGTACATGTACATGCCTTTTGTGAAACTTGACTGAGTCATTATAAATATATATGATCTCTGTGTGAAATGTTACTTCACTTAAGCAGTGTCCAGATTTTTTTAAATCATTTTTGCCTCTGGATAAAGAGCTAAATCATTGACTCTGTTCTTTTTGTAGGTAAAGAAAGATGTATTGTCACTTCTAATGTACAAAACGTTGATATATACTGTCTGCTTTATTACTAAATAGCTTTCTCCTTTTCCTCTCCATCTTCCTAAATGTAGCTCCTCTGCTGTCACTTAAAAGGGTGTTTTTACAAAATATGGATTGTTTGAATAAGAGCTTCTGAATCATGTTCTGTGGGGCCTAATTTTTAGACATCTGGTACAGGAAACAGAATTTAGAATGAGCTGCTTAAGTCACCAAAAAAGGGTGCAGAAAACAGGGAGGAAGAGAACATCTCTGAAAAGCAATGCAAAGAAACTTGCATGTAGTAGAAGGAGCAATCTAGAGCAAATAGAAACCACTGTGGTGTCTTCTGTCTTTATTTCTACTTTCTCTTAATCTCTGCCCTCCTCTAGAGTATAGCTGCCTCACCAGCTCCAAAAGAGATGGTTTGCTGTCTGTTATCTCAAAATACATTTTTTTTTAAATGAAATGGTTCCTGCCAGTTTGATTTGTTTCATTTCAGAAAGTAGAAAAAGTAACATTTTGGGAGTTTAGGATAGGAATTGGAAATCCACAGATTCAATTTTTATTTTCTTTTTTTTTTTTTAATTTCAATTGGATGATTATATTTTTAGGTGCCTTAAAAGCTTTGTAGCTCTGGCACAAAATGCCACATTAAAAAATCCAAACAAAAACCCAAACAAAAAACGTGAAAAGAACCTGGCATACCCCCAGGCATTTCTGAACATTATGCTATTGGTTTAACTAAGGTAAATAAGGGTACACAAAGCCTGAAAGGTTAGTATTAACAATAATTAATTTAAAGTTTTTCATTTTTACTGTATTTACATGTTTGATATAAATGTATTTACCTTATAAATCTCTGAAGAACAGTCCACATCATGAAAACAGTTTTGTTCTCTTTGAGAATGAACAAAATGCCCATTTACTTCTATTTCTTTCCACAGTTTCAAGACCTTTACTTGCTCTGTAATTTAGTTTTCATACTAGTGCACAATATGTTACAATATGAATAATCTGAATTATGATTCACATGGTCTACTCCAATGTACTTTGGTATTCTGCAATTCATGCCAAAATTTAATTTCCACACCTGAGTCCATAAAGACACTGTCATTGCAGATTTTGCTGAGCAATGTTTTTAAAGGCAGGTTCCCATGTGTGATTCCTCCTGTGAGTACTACTTGAGATTAGAGGTAAAAAGAAAACAAGGACTGGGACAGATGGAAAAAAAAAATCAAGCCTGAAACAATCAAAAGCAGAGGAAAAAGGAATTCAAACAAATACAGAGCCACTCCATAGTAAATATATTTGAGGTGCTAGTTCAGGTCATGACTAGCTGAACCAGTGAAGATTGCATCTGTGTAAAGCAGAACCTTACTACTCAATTTCTGCACCTTTACTACTTTAATTTTACAGGATGTGAGTACCTCATCTGCAGTTCTCACTATATTCAGTCTGAAACTGTCATTTAGTGGCATTTTGGGAATATTGAACAAGGTTCATTGGGTCAAATACAAAGACAATTGTTGCTCAGATGCCCATGTTTCTTGCAATGTATGGTCATGCCTATGATAGATTTCCAAAAAAGAAGCCTCTGTGAAAGACAACATTCAAGAGCATATAGTTCCTATGAAAGGTGCTAAACAAGAAGAAATGTCTGAAGTGAGAGGCAATGGCAGATGTTTTGGTAATAATAGCAGTAAACACTACAATCAGTTTTAATGGAATTAATTAAAAGGAATTAAATGTTCTCCTCCTCTAGCATGGAGTAACCAGCACTTTGCTGTGCTGAGGAGCACTGCTGCTCGTGACTTTGATACAGACTTGTTAACTGGGTGGTCCTTTATCTTTTTTTTTAGCAGCAGTGACTATATTGCCTTCAAATGAAAAAGACTTTGTTCTACAGGCATGAAGAATTGTCTGAATGTAGTTATATGGAGATGTCCTAGGTTTTGTGCTTGTCTTTGTATAAAGAAATTTGATTTGGCTGAAATCGCACTCCATATCATCCAGTAGAAGCAAGTGGTGAAGTAAGAAATCTCAGAGAAAAGGTCTGGATACTGAAGGATTTTTTTTTTTTTTTAATTGAAGATGTGCCTTGAAGTATTGGAATCTTAAATCTGAGGTGCACTTCTTGGTGTCTTGTCATGATTGGAAGTTCTTGTGCTTCCACCCTCCTGCAGACCACAGCTACAGCTCTACAGCACCAGTGAATCCTAGAATTCTCACAAGCATCCCCTAAGAGATTTATCTTTTAAAACATTGGAAACAAAACCCTGTTCCCTGTTTGTTTTGATATTTTTCTCTTAGAAAAAAGTGTCAGTTACAACCCATTTCACTTTTTACTGATGACATTTTCTGACAGCCAAAGTGTTCAAGTGGGTAACTTCTAATCTACTAATTGTCATCTGTTAAAGCATCCCAGGCCATAATGAAGAGTCCCCAAACTGCAGTCTCCAGAGACATTCCTGTAGTGTTTATTTTCTAGCGTAATCCAAGTGTTCAGTAAAAAAGAAAGTTGATGGGCTTTATGTTTGTTTCCATTTGACTGACTCTTTCTGATCAGCTTTTACTTACCTATCTACAGAGCTGGATTCATGATTTCTTAAACACCTTCCAAGTATGAATTTGAGTTAGGATCAGGTTGTAAATGTAAGGAAGCAGGCAGAAGTGTAAATTCTTTTATTCAGGTTTGTTTGGTTTTTTTTGTGGCATTTTGTTTATTTTGTTTTAATAACAAGAATACAATATTTCAGAGTAGCAATATGGTTATTAATGTCAGCCTACCAGTCATCAGCCATTACAGACACTTTAATTCGTATATTACAGAAGATCAGAGAAAAGGAAAAGCAAAAGTTCCATAGCACGAAGAACAGGTATTGAACTTCATGAATCTTGAAGGGAATGACTTCAAACTTCCAAACAATTCCAGTTTGTAATAGCAGCAAGGGCTTCTGTATCAATGCTTTTTAAACCTGGATGGGGACACACTGCACCATCAGCTTTGTCAGAGGCCCTTAACGATCCTTGATCTTTATTTGCCAGAGGCTCTTAATCATCCTTGATCTTTATTTGACAGATAAATGGCTCACACCTTGGTTCTTAATGCTTTGTTTCAAACTCTGAGAGGGGAGAGGGAAGTACAGCGTGCTCTCTGCTTTGCCTACCATACATATAGTATACTTTGATCTGGTAAAAATATATTGTATCAAACAAATCTCTGCGAGGACCTTAATAAAGAGAGCTGACACGACTCTAAGCGTTGTCCTAAATTTCTCCAATATAAAAGGTCTCTGCAGCAGCACTGAGCAACACTGTCAGCTGAGCTGAGCTCAGCCTCCCTGCAGTGGTAGCACTCTGAGCCTGTGGAAAATGGCTTTTCTCTATTTCTGCAGCTGCAGGATGTCCGAATTTTGGTTAGGTCTAATTAGCTGACTTTTATGCATTTTATGTCAAGCAAGTAGTTAAAATTGCTGATTGTCTTATCTCAGCCTGGGCAATGGGATTGAAGATGGGCTCTTGTTCTTTTCCAGACAGTTTTTTAATGTGTCTTTCCATGTTTAAGGTTCTGACCAGAGAGGTGTAGCTGGCACACATCCTGACACTTGCTCGTTTCTGTGCACCTGTAACCTATTCTTCTTTGTGCAGGTGTGTATTTGCTGTTTAAAGGGCATGTAATCACTATATTTTGATTGTCATAATTAGGTCTTTTAGAATATGAAAATTCCTTTCAACTCAGCATGGGGAATCTGGCAATTTCTTGCTGAGAAGGCTGGAGCTGGCTGTGAGGCTCCCACCATGAACAATGACTTCTCTGAGTTTACTGGTACTGTAATTCTTGCAGGTTGTTACTGTCCTTTGTATACCCTAACAATGTTAAAATATTAGTCACAGAAACAATGCTTGTAGTTTGTCTTCTACCAGTTCTTGCTTTTTTTCTTGTTTTTTTTTTTATTATTATGTCTTAGATGATCTCATTTTTTAAGGCCCAGCTCAATCTGAAAGCTGCTGATGATGAGAGATTGTTTTTCCAATTCCGAGCACAGGGCAGGGGGAAAAAAAGGAGTGTGTGTATGTAAAAAATACCTAGTTTAATGACTGCAGGGCTTCAAAAATGCCCAAACTTGTGATCTCCTATTTAAAAGAAGTGAGTCTGAGTCATGGCTGACATTCTTCAGTGAAGCATCTATTAGCATTAGTCAAGAGGCTGCAGTATTTGCCTTGTGTGGGAGAGTGTTTTATTCCTGTAGGTTAGCGCTTAGGAATCAATTCTAAAGGCCAGTTAAAAATTGTATGTGTTTGAAAATAGAGATTTAATAACTATTTTCAACCAAAAGTTAGATATTGCACCAATGCACAGTGCTATTGCTGATTTAGAAGAGGTGATGCCTTACTAGAGGGCACTATTAAGAAACATTTTCACTGTGTATGAAATAGCATCTGTTTCTGAGAAGCTGGTTTATTGCAAAAATTCAGTTGAATGAGTTTTGTTTCACAATTGTACACCCCTGGTACAGAAGGGGTATTGTATTTTAGAGATTTGTGTATTTTTAATGTTACCTTAAGGAGTCATAAAATGTGAACTTCTGTTGATGTAGTGGTATAGGTTGGGCATGAAAATGGCTGGATTTGTGTGTTTTGCACAGTGGTGAGAGAGGCTACTCTTCTGAATGTGCAGGGGTCAGCCAAGAACTGAGTATGGAAATGCTTAAGATTTACTGTCCCAACTCCTCCCTCAGGATTTGATTGGGGCTTTTCATTTTCCTCCTTTGACACTGTTGAGTAATTGTCCTTTTCATGTCAAGTTTTGCTCTGTTGCCTTCTTCTTTCTCTGAGCAATGTTACCATTATTTCTGTCCAGAAGAGACAGACCTCTTTTTCTCTGAGAAAGAAGTGACAGAATTGCTGGATCTGAAGACCACAGATTTCCTTTTTCCATCGCTGTTCCTGTAGATGATTAGTAACTGAAAAAGGGAAAAAAGCCAGGGATCCATGTAATGTGTTCAAGCTACACGTAGCAGCTGTACACAGGTGAGAATGGTCACAGTTCTGCTGTCATTTATGGCAAGAGCTGAACTGCACAAAGCTGCTTTGGTCTGGGAACTTTTAGCCACACGTTTGGAAAGATATTTCTGGGTATGATAGTGCAAATTGAATTAAACTTTTTTTTTTTTTGCCTACTATCATGACACATTGATCAAATAAGAAACCACTTTTTCCAGAGAGATGTGTTACAAGAGGTTCTTGTACATGCTCTCAGTATTTCCTGATACAAAGTCAAAGGCCTTCAGTTCCTCTGTACTAAGTCAGAATAAAAAAGTCATCCGTGGCTTTTGGGACAAATTTATAAACTGAAATCTGCTATTTATGGCCTTTCCATCTGATATTCTCCACAATATGGCAGAAAATATAAAGTATTTAAGAATTTTCAGGGTTTTATTTGCTGTGCCAAATATTTTTTCTGTGAGCATTCAGTTTTACATACTATGAGGTTAAGTGACAAGAAATATAGGACTAGATTATATACAGAAAATTCCTTGTCTTTGCTGAGAAGATGCTTAGCCTCTGATTTGATTATGTAAACAAATCTGGATTGTTTTTAATTTTTTTTTTTTAATTTTAGATGTAGAGGTATTAAAAAGTATTCAGAAATGAGTCTTTTATGCTTAAGGTGAAACTTAATTCTCCAGGGATAAAAGTCAGGGGTCCAAGAATTGGGTTTTCTCTTCTGAAGTCTCTTCACCTTTTCCCTGTGAAACTCTTAGTGTCAAACCTTTGAAAAACAGGTCTCAAAGATTCTTAGATGTGCTATAAGCAGGAATACCTGAAAAGCCTTTGATTAAAAGAGAAAACAGATTGCAGTTGAAGTTCAGGTGTATATCCTGAACATGAGGTTATTTGGGTTCCTTATTCGGTGTAGCTGTACTGATTTGGAGCCATTGGTAAGAGCTATTGTGCTGCAAACCTTTAAGGTAGGCAAGAAGATCATCTGTCCTAGTTATGGTTATTTCAGCCTTAAAGTGGCATAAATTCAACTAATTTTAATACAATGTGGCAAACTTTGTATTAAAAATTGTGCTGAGCTCTTGCTAATTCACACCCAAAAAGGCTTAAAGAACGCAGACTAAGCAGTTCAAGCTAGTGCAAAACTCTTTAATCTGCACAAGTAGGTCTCAAATCTCTTGAGAATAACTAATTTTAAAGAGATTTGGTTGTTTGTGGGGTTTTGTGTGTTTGGGGGTTTTTTCTGGTTTTGTTTTTGGGGTTTTTGGGGTTTTTTTGGTGTTGTTTATTGAGGGAGGTGGGGTTTTGGGAGGGAGGAGTTGTAGGGTTTTTTTAGAGAGGAGTTTTTATTTGGGATTTTAGAGCAACTCTTGATTCTTGGCTTCTCAGACGTTAAAATTTGACATAACCTGTCGCTGGACTGGAAGAACATGAGCCACTTCTCCATGCATAAACAAATATTTGTGGAGCTATGGAGCAGATGACATCTAGGAGTTGATGGGGATTTAAAAACTTGACAAATATCCTAAGTTGTTTACGTTATTTTAGGACAGCTCCCATATCCTGCTCCCTGAGTGTGAGTGCCAGAAGAGAGGCAGCTGCACAGGAAGGTGACACAAGAGGCTGTGCATGGTCCTTCTGCTGAAAGTGTTGACTTAGGCCCATGTAAGATTTAAAGTGCCTAATGTGTGCATTGGGCTGGAAATTACCTCCCTGGAAGAAAATGGAAGAATTACAGTTATCTAAAATCAGAAGGGTCTAGAATCCCTGAAGATCAAATCATTCCATCTAAAGGTTTTCTCCAGCCAAGAAAGCTGAAAAGGTCACAGGGAAGAGCAAGTTGAGATTTAAAAACCTGCTTTTTGTGCATCTGAGATGTTTAGAATGTTACAGTCACATTTAGCTTGGGTCCTGAGTTTTTATGAGTTCTTATCCTACAGAAAATGCTTCCTTTCGAGATGGATTCAGTGTCAGTATTTTGAGACCGGTGTTGTTGTCTGTGACAGGTCTGCTGCTAAGCATATAATTTGTAATCCATTTCCTCTCCCTCATCAGGAGCAGCTCTCTTTTTATGAAATATAATGAACATTATCCTTATCATGGGTAATTTTTTTTATAAAAAAAGCTTCCCAAAACTTCCTTTATAACAAAACTTACACATTTTTTGTAGGTTTCATGCACTGAGAAGTGTAGAGGACTACTGTATGTAGAGTGGTCAATTTTTTTTTATTTTTGCTAGGCACTAGATTTGCAAAAATATGGTTTAAAATTGTTGTAACGTAGTGAATTTGGCCTTGATTTGTCAAGTTGTTTACAATATGTTAACTTGTTTACAAATATTCCCTGAAAGAGAGGAAAAGGTGAGGTGTTTCTATGCTGATGTTAGGTAGAGTGCTTCAAGAACTGATGCCAAGGAAAATAGGTGTGTTTTCTTGAGCCTGCAAGTAAATCAGAGGCAGGCACGATGGAAGCAGTGATTTTAATGGCCCATGCCAACTGTGGTGATCAAGCACATGACTGCTTGTCAGGTACTGTGGTCAATTATGACCAGGTGATTTTGCTCTTGTAGTCATCTTACCCCTCTTCCACTTGCCAATTCTCTCCCTACCACTTTTGTCTCCTCCAAAGTAAATATTCACTCTTTTCCCATTGGTCCTGATTTTTATGGGTTTGACATCTTTGGTATTTCAGATATCATTGCCCAGGCAATTTCTGCCAGGGTTAACAATTCCCATAAGCTGGTAATGATTCCTATAAGTTTGGTTGTTACATCGTGTTTGTTTCTGCTGTTTCTCATGATGTTGTCATGTTAGTGTATCCTCAGGATTTCCTTTGCCTGCATATTACTCTCTTTGATGTGAGGATGCTGTGGCAGTGTCATGTTCTTAACTTGTTGGTACAGCTGTACATTCAGGGTGAACTATTTATTTGCATCTCTCAACAGTTTCAGAGGCCTGGCTTTGGAGAAAGTGCCCAACAGCAGTGCTGCCTTTTGTGAAGGCAGTGCATGGAACATGCAGCAGGAAGACAAGATTGGGTTTTTATCTATCTTGAGGGAGTTCGTATCTCTTAATGCTGTGGGAAATGTGCTATCTCAATGCAGTAAGGTATTTGGAGTCACCCACATAGTTTTGCTTCCCAGGAACAAGTGCTCAGTGTGATGCAGATGGAGTCAAAATGAGCGTAATATGTAGATAGGTACTTGGGGTGTTTTTCCACACTGGTTCTGAAAAGCAAAATACATCACAAGCACAATCCTAGGTGTGTCTTGCCACCAGTAATCTTCTGCTAAAAAAAGGAAACTCCAGGGCCAGATACCAGGAGTTACAATTTACAAAAAAATACAAAGAATCTGGAATGTGTCTAATAATCTGGACTCAAAGTATTTGGTGGTTTTGTAGTAATTTAGTAATCCATATATACCTATCTGTCAAGACTTGAAAATGGAGACATTGAAGATATTTGAATCTCACAGGGTGCATTTCAGAACAGTGCAGAAGTGGCAAAATACTTGTGCAAAGAAACAGCCAAAGATGAAGATGCATTTATCTTCATCTCGAGTGATAGAAGAAAAGGTGTCAACAAAGCACAAGTCAATCTCTCCGTGTTTAGTTCTGGCTTATTATGTGTGTTTGAAGATAATCAGTTCCAGCAAAGATAGAAGGTGAATTTAGATTCTCTCATTAAATTAACATTATATTATTCACAGAAGCATATCTTCAATATAGAACTAGGGAAATGTGAATGTCAGCCTAAAAATGCCTATGGCTTAGGAATTACCTATGTAAGAATAGGTGCAGTGGATATTATTCACCTATCCCACTCTATAGGCATCTGCAATCTGTGTTAAGGGAAGGAGGCTGTTCCAGATAGTGGTTTAGTGCTTTTTCAGGTGTTTGGGTTTATTCTCTAAACATTTAGTGAGCTTTTTAACTAGCTATGGACCCTGGAAGGTAAATAATTCCCTTAATAGTCTTAAAAATATTACTTATTTCTCTGTTTTGGTCTTTTCATTTCTGAGTGTCCTTGTTAAATTTAGAAAATTGGTACTGATCAGGACAGCAAAACTTAATACACATTTATATGTGGGTCAATAACTGCACATTTATTTAAGCCTATTTTTTTTTTTTTTAGGTTTCAAGCTATTTTGGTGGGGTGCTTTTGTTTAGTTAATTTTTGAGGGTTCTTTTAGTCCTTCTCCTTTTGGGATGTTTGGAATAAAATGCAAATAATACACACACACATACACACATCTCTAGCTATTAAGTGACTCAGGAGTTTGGAACTGCAGTACAGAGAAATGACCTTTATAATACATTTTAAAATTAAATTGCTCCTTTCCTATTTAGCAATAATAATGATCGATCAGTCATGTCTTCTCCTGCCCATCTGTGCCAAGGAAATTGTGGCAAATTTTTAGGAACAGTAAGCTTCCAGATCTGTTCTCAGCTTTGAAGCAAAGCAATTAAGACTCCAGCATAGGTGCTTTCACATTGGTCACATTAAGGAACAGTATAAAACAGGAAACCATTAGTACATAAGAAGGGTACTGCTGTGGGGGCTTTCTCGAGAGCTGATAAGCAAGGGAAAATATTGTGACCATTGGTTTTCACCAGGCTGGCAGTACTGAAACTTGCGATACCTCTTAATTCAGCCTGTATACTTGAGGAATAATTAATTCCTTGGAAATATATTTTGTCCTGAAATCTTTTGGCATTAATATAAAGAATGTTCTACTGATAAACAGAAAAGTGTGTGAATTACTGTTATTCCCATCTGGAGGCATTGCTGCTAGCCTACTTTCTAAGGGTAGTAAAACAAGTTTTTTTAAGAAAAATAAGACCCAAACAGAATAGATGATTTTTGCTAATCCTTTGGAAGTTCTTTAATACTTGGTGTAATTACTGGGAGCAAACCTCAGAGGTAATCTCAGCAATGCATCTCTTTGCAGGTGTCGGGGTGCAGAGCAGTAGTGGCAGGGTTTTTAGCTTTCAAATGTTGTTCCTCAGACATTATTTCATGAGAAGTGGGCACACACTGCCATCCCCCATGGTGTGTTTGCAGATATATTTCATGCCTGCTTCCTGTTCATTTGGATAAGGATTGTGTCTGCTGTTAGTACCTTGAGTCTTCCATCAGTTCTTCTGTTCTTGAAGAAAACAAAATATAAAACTAGCAATGGCGGTGAAAATAAAATAGTAATTTCAATAAATTTAAAATTATGGAAAACACCCAACAACAAAAACCAACCATACATACAAAACCCAAGCAAAAAACAGCAAACAAAATACCCCAAAAATCTCTAAAACCATAAAACCCCCAAACTTTCCCCAAGACTTATTAAAGCTAGTTTGATTAATGAAGTGCCATTACTTGGTACAGTGGAAGATTTGTTGTGCTAGATACTGTCCCACTGTAGGCTTAGACTACCCTAGCTGGAATATGGGTAAGATATTAATAAATAAAATCTTATTGGAAATGTTTTGTAAGGAGATCTTTGCATCCTTACAACTCAACACAGTTGAACTCTGCCATAACGTCTTGTCCTTGTTGCAACACATGTGCTGCAGGAGTGAAGGTGATGATTGTTGTTGTTGTCTATGCTTTCAGCCACAAAAGAAATTCAGAGAATGGTCTTGCTAAGCTTTCTCACTTCTTTTTTTCTAAAAGAACCAACCCCATATCTTGTCAAGCCAGGTGATTGTGAAAGTGCATTTTGGAGGCCACAGCAACCTGAGCTGTTCCAAAGTGCTAACTGCTGTCATTAGAGGCAGGAGAGAATTCTTTACTTTTTGCTTTCTTCCATTTATCTCTCCTTTAAATCATAAACATTTGAGTCCAATAAAGAGAGTGACTCGTGGCTATCTCTCTTTTCTAAGCCTCTTAAAGAAGAGAGATGTGTGGAAAGAAAAAGCTATGTGATACTCATGGAATTGTGTACAGCTGAAGTAGTAATTTCCTAAAAAATAACACTTTACTTTCTTGGTAGAACCAAGTTAGAGAATAATTTTCCAGATTGTTCCCAAAAGTTGTTGCTTTCAAGACCTTCAGGGCTATCCACTTCCCTATCTACTGTATTTAATTTGGTTTTTGAGGCACCTGTTGTCTGGTGCTGCTGGTCTGCCTTGTCACTCATTCATTTCTACACAAGCACCTTTCTGCTTTCTCTGAGTGTCTCTCATGATTAGAAGGTACTTCATGTAATTATCTATAAAGCTACCTTATAATCATATTTCAAACCCTGTCTTAAGTTCTCTGTCAGGATGCCTGTAAAAGAAAGAGGTAACATTTTTTTCACAGAACCAAGAGCACTGTTTATTAAACAGGGGTTTTACCAGTCTTATAATTCCCTGATCATTGCTTCTTGTCTTCTAGACTGCAATTCCTAAACATGAAAGCTTTGTGCAATATGTAGCATTTCTTTGTTTATTAACAGAGTTTTATAGCAGTATGACAGTATAACTGTCTAAAAGTAATCCAAATTTCTACAGTGTTCCTTGCTTTGTCTCCTATGCTAAATGCCTAAGTCCTTTGGAAGCTACAATGCATCATGATTTCAAACTCCTCCCACACAAAGTGACAAGCCACATTGCTAGTTAGTTAAGAAAGGGATTTTGTCCATCACAGATCTTTTAGCCTGATGGTTTTGTCAAGAACAAAGAAATTTATTATATCATTTGGTACAACTGAGGCTTGAATCAAATACTTTTTGCATTCATGGTTACTTTGTGGGCAACAGTATGGCTGCTGTGTCTTTACATGTCTGACTATTCTGATTTTCTTGCCGTTTCTGCTTTGAATGTGGAAGTATTACAAATTCCTGATATTGATGAATTCTAGCAAATACAGATGTATTCAGCCCTGCCTGAATGATTCAAAATACATGTTATACTCACAGCTAAGCCTTGATTTCTTCTGTGTAGGACTTTATTTTAAAATTAAGTAACTGTGTGTGCAATTATAGAACGTAGACAATTTAAATCTCATGAAACTGCTGTTTTGCTAACATGGCATGTGCTAGATTGGCTTGACACACAGGGTGAAGTATGCACCCAGTTTGCATTTCTCTGTTGTTGGCCTCAATATTAATACCCACACAGCATGTGTGAAATACTTCTGAAAGATCATAGACCACAGCTGATCCATGATAAAAGAACATGAAACAGAAAAATATTATAGAAATTCTCTCTTCTTCCACTGCTAAGGCTAATTCTTTATTTCACTGTGTTTATGAAGGGGAATTGAAACTAACCTGTCTGAAATGTCTCAGAACATGCCTTTTCCTCTTGCAATAATGTGTAACTTTCTGCAGAGCACTCAATGTATTTGTGTATAAGTGTGTGAGGACTTGTAGAATAACATATCTGGCAATTGATAGAAAAACAAGAATCCTTCATCTCAACTAGATTAATTTGCTCAGGCTTGCTGAGTAATTACCCAAGTATGAGGATTCTGTTGTTATATCAGGCTTCTGGTAAATTAAAGTGATTACACACAGAATTTGGCCAAAATTTGGCCATGGAAATACTCTAAGTTCTTGTGCCAGAGTTGTAGATGTGGCATAGTTAAGCCCAGAGTAATGTATGGCAAACTTGCTAAAGACTGTCTTTTAAACCTCTCTGTATTAGAAACAGCCATGGGAAAATTCCTGAGCACAGGAATACCAGATAACTGAAATACCAGAACCTGTAATTTTGTCTTTGGCTGTAGTAAACAGGACATATGATACAATTTTGTGCTACAGTATCCTTAGCTATTTAGCCAAAACATCCACCAAAGCAGCATTCAATGTTTGGATAATATTTCATCAGGTTACAAATGGATTCGACTGCTAAATATATGATAAGGTGAAAGATCAGTTGTAACAGATTAATTCAATGTCCATGTTACCAAATATCTTAGTAAATTAATCTTGTATGTGTTTATCTGTCACCATAAAAATGTTACTAATCCCTAGGAAATGCTACTATCTCATAAGGTGCTATTTAAAAAAAAAAGGTAAACAGTTTTCTTTCTTGGATTTAAACTAAGAAAAGGAATTATCTATACTTCACCTTTTAGACCATGTCACATGAAATAGATAGTCTCTACTTTTTGCTATATAATATTAACAGCTTTAGAAACTGTTGGTTGGTATGGTCAAATGAAATAATTATTTTAATACCAATGAAATAATTATTACAATACTGGAATGTTGTGGTCTGGCATATGTTAGGGTGCTGATTGACATGATCATGTGTTTGTGTAGATACCATTCCCTATAGCACAGTAAATTCTTCAGGTGCAGAGTTCATTTAGTGATAGCGTAACTGAGTCTCAGCAATATTCAGAGAGTGTGTAGAAATAAATGTAGAATTTTCCTGGCTGTTCACTAGGGCTTTTATGGGGTATGTTCAGTGTCCTGTATCCTGATGATCAACTGAATATTTATGTGGCTCACCAGGGTCACAACTGAATGCAGACAGGTTTCCAGGTGACAGCTTGCCCCTACTTAAAGCACCTTATTCTTACAATTAACATGCTTTTAGCAAGACTTTCAAACCCTAAGCTAAGTGTGTATGTCTGTCAGTAAGACAAGACATTCAGTATATTTTGAGATATAATGCACCTAGAAACCCCTGAAAATACATTCAGAATGGGGTGTTATTTTCTGTACCAGCAAAGGTAATTTTATGATGTGAGCCATTTGCTAGGACTGCCACTGCAGGGGCAGCAGGCTCCATGCGTCCTGTTTGATGCTGGAGGTGCTTTCTGAGTAGGGGAACAAAAGAACTATCAGTGATATGTGTGCAGTGGAGTCTGTGCTCAGCAACTGCAGCCCTCTGGCTGCAGCTCTTCATTTTCATTAGGAATCTTCAATATATCCTGTTCTTCCCTATTGTAAGGCTTGTTTTCCTATTCACAGCCTTCAGTGAACAGAGGGAAGGAATTATTTTGTGTATGTATTTATGTATAGATTATTTTGTGTATGTGGGATAAAGAAAGGGAGACACCTTTCATTTTCCTGCATTTTAACACCTGTAAAACATAAACATTCCAGGGTGGAAGAATACCATGAAAACCACATTTTTTGCTCGGGAGAAGAGATCACTTATAAGATCTAATATATTAGTTTACATCCTTCCAATATTCTAGGTCTCAGATGTAAAACAGAATGCTGTGCCACAGAATACTGGGTCAACCTCAAAGATTTTTCTAAGCATAAGACTGAGGTCTTTCCTCTGAAAGTCTCTTTTTTGTTAGAGTGCTTGACAGAGATGGCTACATGTAGCATTCAAAATGTGAAAAGAAATCCTGACGTCATCTCTCTTGAGATCAGCTTGATGCAACTCAAAACATTAATTTTAATGGAAGCAACAGTAAAACCGTCAAAGATGCTTCATTCTCTTGAAAAGGACATGGGTGGTGGGGGTAGAATCCCTTGGACCTGGGGTTTTATGACAACATTTTAGATTGGGATTTGAGTTTTGGGTTTGTGTTAGGGTTATTTTCATTTGGTGTGTTTTGTGTGTGCCTTGTTTTCCTCTTGACATTAAAATGGAAAAAAGAATTGGTAAACTTGGGACAGGCAAACTTGGAATGTCTCATTCTGGAATATTCTTGAAAGAGTTTCTTTCATATAATACAGCTGGCAAGGCTACTTCCAAAAATATAAAGGGCCTAGTGCCAGGTGACATTAAAATTCTATTTCTTAATCTTATTCCGTGCAGGGAGGACAGAGTTGGCATTAAGTCCTATGACATTGTTTGGCCATCTCTCTGCATTTCTTTGTGCTCTTCCCCTCCATCCCTCTTGTACCAGTACATGCCAGGGAAACATTGCTAGTCCATTGGATTAGTTTGGTTTTAAAGGAACATAACTGAGAGCAGAATAAATGTTTATTATGTAACAGGCAAGCTTCACATGTTTTGTTTTCTTCGCGCTTGCCATTGCAGCAGAAACTTTTAAATATATTTTTTTTTCAATATGAATTCTTTGCTGTAAAGTATTTTATGCCTCAGGGTAGGTCTTAGTCATGTTGCTCAATTTTGGTTTTTGGCTTCTTTGATCAGAACAGAAGTGAGCCTTAAGATTTTTATGGAAATAAATTCATATCAAATGTGAATTTTTAAAAGTGCTTCCCAATGAGTTGGGGTTCATGATGCTATCCAAACAAATGTGCTCACCAAAGAGCAAGCTCTGAATTCTGCCATGTGAAACAACAGATCTGCAGTACAGCTGTGATAAAGAATATTGTTTATATTCCATAATACTTTGGAATGCATATAAGCAAGGTTAAGCTGTATGGCTGGTGGTTTTTTGGTATGAATTACAAATTCAGGTATCATCTTCATCATCATCATTGTTTTTTCCATGCCATTCTGGCTCAGTGCCAGGTTGACCTTAGCCAGCTGCCCACCCAAATGTTCTGTCCCCATTCTCAGCAGCAGGATGAAAGTACTCAAGGTTTTGAGATAAAGACAGAGTACCTTGCTATGTGAATACATCCAGTATGCCACCACTTGCTCCATCTTAGGTTTACAGGTGAAATCACCTTACTTCTAAAACAGATCTGTTATGGTGAGTACCCATAGTAAACCTAGATATGCAAATCAGATGCTGAAGTTAGGCTCATTATACGGAGGATGAGCTTTTAAGGGGAATGCAAGAGTTAAATGTCCATTATCCATCATACAAAAATACTGTTAGAAAAGTTATTTTTTTATTTTGTCTAGAAGATGGCAAGGTTGAAGTAATCTAGAATGTTACTGCTGCTGGTGAGATTGCAGTTAGGCATAATGCTCTTTCTGAATGTGGGACAGGTTGATAGGTTCAGTCCTGTCTGATCAGTTTCCATGATTTAACAGGTAAATGTGGTTTTCAGTCAAAATTATTCAAAATAGAAAAAAATAATTTAGAGTGTATCCAAATGAACTCAAATAATTCTGGAACAGCCTTGTTAGAAAGCAACTCAAGGTACAGCTGTGCCAACAGATCTTGAAATGTTGTACCTTCAGCCAAGGGAGATGGTGGCAAGGAGGTAGGGACAATGATGATGAAGATGATCAGTGTTCAATTAACATATCTTGGTAGGTAAAGTTAAGCATTCAATTATTAGTGTTTTTGCTAATAGATTAGAGGCAGATGGACTTTTGAGATGGGAGTCAGTACCCCAGACCACTGGCTCAGTTGGTAGTTAAACAGTTAAACTCTGGGCTATTTTAGCCCTGATTGCAGTACTGACACAAAGAAACAAATTAGTCACAATGGTTGTTACTGTGCTGTAGCTGATGAAAAACTTTCAGTTGAAGATTGTGGGTTCTCTGCAGTCAGGAATGGGATCCCACTTTGCCAATGGCATTCATGCTGTGAAACTCTGAGTGCATCTCTCTCTAATCATCAAAACAGAAGAGAAAAATGAGAAGGAATGAGGAGTATTTTGAGGGCTTTTTGGTGTAGATATTGTCTTAGCAGTACTCTGTAGCTGTCATCACTGAGCTATAAAAGAATGAAATAGCTGTAACAATCAGATTTTGGAAAGTTATTGAGCTGTAAGACCTTAGCAGATCACAGAAGACAGCCACAGAAGAGAGTCTGTGCTGATGGCAAGTTGTCCTTGTTCCTTTCTCATGCTGGTGACATGCTCACTTTTCCATCTTCCATCACAGTTTTTGCTCATTTTGTTTCCTGCTCTCATTCCCTTCATAATGTTTTTCCTCATTACTTCTACTTCTTTTTTATAAATAGATTTGTTGCCCACCAATAAGTCAATCTAGTATAATCTCATAATTGTTTCTTTTACTGTGTTTCCTTCCCTTCTGTCTGTACTGACAAGCATAAAGCTTTGCAAGGATTCAGGTAAATATTATGGAAAAAGCAGACTCTTTTCCATAGAATAAATTCTGAGGCTTGTGAGAGGAAATAAAGTTAACCTGTGTGTCTATGTATTCTCCATAGATGGTTTCTCAATTACTTTTATGATATAGTATGGAGGTCCATGCCATTTAACATCTCTTTTAGAACCTGGATGATAGGACAATTTTGCACCCTTTCCAAATTAGAAGGTTATACAAAATTGGGAGGAGTGGTTGATACACCAGATGATGGTGCTGTCATTCAGATGAGCCTCAGTGGGCTGGTGAAATGGGCTGTGATCAGCAGAGGGAAGTGCCAAGTCCTACATCTGAGAAGGAACAGCCTTAAGCACCAGAACATGCAGGGTCTGACTGGCTGAAAAGCAGCTCTGCAGTGGAGTGGACCTTGGGGTCCTGACAGATTGTGGGGTGACAGCCAGCAGTGCACCCCTGGGGCAAAGAAAGCCAACAGAATCCTGGGCTGTGCTGGGAAGGTTCTTGCCAGAGAGCCAAGGGTGGTGAGGCTTCCCCTCTGCAGAGCTGGAGTGCTGTGTCCAGTTCTGGGCTTGCCCACACAAGAAAGACGCAGACTTCCAGGAGTGAGCAGAGCAAGAACCGTGAAGGTGCTTGAGGGACTGGAGCCCATCCACTGTGTGGAGAGCCTGAGAAAGTCAGGACTGTTTAGCCTGTGGAACAGAAGGCTTGAGTGGGCTCATTTGTATAAAAACCTATATAAATGCCTTTATGGAAGGGAATGCAGATGAGGGAGTCAAACTTCTCAGTGGTACAAGTGAAAATGGCACAAAAAAGCACCTTTCATTGTACATGTGGTCCAGCATTGGAGTAGGTTGTCTAGAGGGATTGTGGAGTCTCTTGTTGATACTCAAAACCTTGCTGGCCTCATCCCTGAGCAACTTGCTCTAGGTAATCCTGCTTGAGCAGTGGGTTGGACTAGATGCTCTCGAGCCCCTTTCCAACCTAAATGATTCTGGGAACAAAAACAGAAACAATAATTAGGTTGATCTTTGGGAGAGAACCTTTGGATTAATGATAGAATAGGTCAGAATTTATCTATGAACAATGAGCTTTGGGTCTCTTTCACTCTGTATACAGTTAATTTAGTGTAAGTCTTATTTCTTTTATCCTTCATCCCTTATGTCTTTGCTGCATTCTGATTTTTGTGCCAGGAGGGAAAACACTAGTATGAAAAAACAGTGTTAGAACTGAACTCCTGCTGTTAAAGAAGGGAAAAAATAGTGAATGGGTGAAGGGAAAGAATGTCTGGCACAGCTGTTCCCAAGAGCTTTTGCTCACCTTGAGCAGAGCTAATAAATATGACAGGAGCATTAAAGGATTATTCATCTTTTAGTTTTAATGTAAGGTTAAATGTATCTAAATGCAAATGTTTTTATCCAAAGACACTTATGTTTCATGATAATTCACTGAACTGTGAATTAAAGAAGGTTTTAAGACTCCAGATCTTAGGCAAAATGCAGAAAATCTTCTAATATCTGTTACAGAGTTTTTCATCTATATATCTTGAATTGTTTTGTAAGGGGATGCTATTTTTTTTTAATAGGGGAAAATCAAAGCAGACAGAAATTCGAAGAACTTGCTGGTATTCCCAGAGTGCATGAAGGTAGAGCCAAAACCAGAAAACTGATTTCTGAACTCTAGTGTGGCTCATTCTATTTGATGAAAAGGTTTTCCTTTCCTCTTTACATGCTTTGTTCTGAAGTAAACATGAATTGTTTCTCCCCTCACATGCTATGCTCTAAGAGCCAATATTTCTCCTAGGATTCAGCCTCTCAAGTGTAAAGGACAACTTGTTTCTGTGCTTTTGGGTTTGGGGACCAAGCACCTTCTTGCTCAGACAACTCAGGGATTAATGATCCTAGATTTTCTGTGGTAAAAAGAAAGAAATTGTGAGTCTGTCAGTGCTGGAACTGGAATGATGACAAATGTTTGATCTCTTTGCAATTTTGAAATATATCTCACTTATTTAGGGGGTTAAATGAGACTTTAGTAAATTGTTTTATTTATTATTTGATTGGTATTTAATATTTGAAGGTCTTCTTTAATATAAATTGAAGAAAAATTCAAAATAGTCAATCAGAATAATAATTAAAAACACATTTAGGAAATGTTGTTTTAACAGATGAGCTTTGATTTTTTTTTTTTAGGTGCTTTTTTGCCCTCAAGCTATTTGATGAATTTAGATTGAAAAATGCTTCAGTGTTGCTAAATATCACCTGGAGTGTACAATTTCACACAGTTCTGCTTAAGTTACTGGCACGATGCTTGGAGGACTGGGTACTTCAGAGAACATAAATTCTGCTGCTTTGCCTGTTCCCTAATAAATTTTTTATTATTGTGGAATGATTGTGACAACAACCACTTATAGTTTACCTGTGAAGGTGGAATCAGTGGCTCATTTTTAAATTTTTAATTATTTTTTTTAAACTCCCTTTTAGAGCAGGGCATGCTTGGCTTCACCCTTGCTCCTTCAGTGATCTATTTCTTTCTTCAACCTGTCTTTTTCTCTGAAGAGCAGGAATGTTGATGCCAGTCTGTGAAAGTTACATGCTACAAACACAATTGATTTCTGTGGAGAGGGAAAGTGTCAGTAGAAGTAGCATTTTAAACTTTTTTTTGTTTCTGCCAAGTGAAGAACTTGCAGGGACTGTGAATCTGATGCCTGGGAGTCCTGTTTAGGCAGGCAGGCAGGTTTCCCCTTCTGCTCTGCAGGTTGTGTAAGCCTCCTCTTCCCCTTGCACAGGGTAGGAACAGTATTGGTTTACTGCTTCAAGTATCCATGTGAGATGTATGACAAGAAATGGTGTTCAGGATGATTTTGATATCCTAAGCCAGACAAAAGAAGTGGAATCCATGCAGGGGTAGAACATTGCATTGAAAACCCTAGGTATTCATCCAAAATCTGATCCTAGCACTCATTCAGAATTGGAAGACTGGAAACGGATGTGAGAATCCAGCTTAATATCAGGCTGCTGCCTCTATTAAAAACCCCAAAACATAGAAAAAGGAAATGTTATGCCATTTTCTGCTCCATTCTTTTGCTAATTCTGTCTTCGGTGCAGTTTTGTGCATATTCCTATGACACGTTGTGGTCCCTGCTTTTCCTTTCACGTTGGCTGTGTGTTCCCAGCTTTTTTTCCTTTAATTGCTGCATCTCTGACTAGGAGGTGCTGAACATCCATGTTTGTCCTTAGAACTAGCCCCCCTCCAAAGACACACACACATGCTCCACCGCTCTGTGGCATATTCCAGCTCAGATCCTGAAAGACTGGCCAAAAGGAAGGGGCAGAGGGGAGGCTACAACAAGAAGGTGAGTCTGGAGGAGATGGAAGGAAATACGTTTTTCCTTTGCTTTCTGACAAAAATCCCATGTTATGCTGCATGGTTATGTAGAACTACAGTCCAAGATTCCAGTCCTTTACCAGGGAAAGCTACACTGTGGAAGAGTGGTAACATATTACTATTGTGGTATAAGATTGAGGTATACAATCAATATATTCTGGCACTCACATGTCATTACCCAACACAGAGTAGAGGAATTTGGAACTTCTTGTGTTTGATACATATGAACCCTTTCTCTCCAGTTAACCCAAAGATGAAATGATGGTCAAGGAGTGTTGGGTCCGGCTGTCTGTCTCTGCCCCGACACGGGTAGAGTAGTTCTTGGGTGGCACGCGATGCAAAGGACGAGTCTGGACTCTTCAGCTTTTCGGTCTTCAGGTTGTTTATTATTTCTTATCTACAAAATTTTCTGTCTGCCCAACAGAGGTCTGATCTGCAAGCAGTCACAGGCACTCTCTGACCACCCACGGGGCGGTCATGTCTTTTTATACTAAAACCTACGTATACAATATTTACCTTTATTTCCCAATGCTTTTCACCCATGTTAGCAAGTGCACCTTCACCAGAAACCAATCCCCAAGTGCCAACATCATCACAGGAGATGGAGGACAAGAAGAAGAAAGAAGAAGGACAAGACACGCCCTGATCCCTCCATCTTGTCTCCATAACCCCCCTGTACCAAAAACTTTGAAGTTTATATCTCACCCTCTAAATGTGTCTCTTTTACACCTTTTACTCTAAAGTGATTCTCTTGTCCTCAGACTCTTGTTACTTCTGTGGATGGATCAAAATCAAGCCACCAAACACTCTTGGCAACATTCCAGGATTTTCGAGACCCCCCCCAAGGGTTCTCCTGGTATCTCTGGACATTGGGAACGATGTGCTGAGATCCCACAAAGGAGTTGTCTTGCGCATTAGCGAGAACAACTCAAGTTTTACCACAGGAAGAAGGAGAAAAAAATGTTTCAAGCTGGCTTTAGCTGAATTTTACCTAGGAGGGTAAATTGTACTAAAACTGCTACCTGAACTTTCATATTTCTTTTTTTCTGTCCCATATTTCCACACTCATGGTATTGAATTATTATTCAAAACCTTATTAGTCTTCATGTGCAAAGACAGTAAATCAGAATTTGTGGGATAATATTTTGTCTCATCATTTTTATTTTTAAGGCTGATGCTGACAGGATGTAGGTATGGGATTAGAAAAGTAAGAAGGGAATAGAGCATGCATATGTTCAAGACAAAACATATGTTATGCATTATATCACATGGTCTTGGAATGGGTCCAGAGTCTCCCATTATATCAAGTAGAGCATGAATGAAATTACCAATTAGCCCTTCCAAAATTGTGGAGGAAGAAATTTGCATAAACCTCTCCAAAATACTTGTGTATCTTGTTTTTGGTTTTTTTTTTTTTTTCATTTTAGCTAGCTGAAGTGATAGAACCTGTGTTTTCTAACAATTTGTGAGAGGTAGCTGAAAAGCAAAAAAATGGTGGACTCTTTTAGTGGATTTTTCAACTGGTGTTACTATTTACTCAGCGATTGTTTTCCTACTGACAGCCTACTGGCAACATTTTCTTTCTCCAACTGCCTTTCCAAGTCAGGGCTCTTTTCTTGATGCAACTTTTGGTCTACCTGATGCCTGAAACCAGCTCCTAAAGGTACTATCAATGTTTCTAATGTACATGCAACTTGACCTAGAATAATAACACTGAAATTGCATTTTATGCATGGCAGGAATCATAAAGTGATTATGGTATTATGGTCTAATGAGAAAACTCATGGAAGTCTCTTTTGACAACTTTAGTATCAAATCTGTGGTCTTCCATCCTTATGGTAAATGTTAGATCTGGTTTTGTTACCAATTCAAGATGATTAGTCCTAGGACATAGGATAAACGAGATTCCTAAAGAAATACCGTGTCATGGCAGCACAATAGAAACCAAAATTGAAGAGTTTAATGTATATGAGTATTGGGATAACAGGATGTACCCCATCAGCTCATGCGTTAAAAAAAATCCCAAGACTATAACCTTCCAGATGGCATGAGAAGAGTTTTCATAGCATGGCTATATGTTTAAGAAAACATGTAGTTCATTTAACTGCAGTATTGAATTACTGACATTTCCAAGCAGTACTGGAAATCATGCCATGGAGGAAGAAAACAAAAAAATGAAAGAATGTCACATGGACCAAAGAGGACTATTTATTATTGATCATCAAAGGGATATAGACAGGTTCTTCATGTGGAAGCTAAGAAAAGACAGCCAAACAGAGGGAGTAGTTATGTAAGAGTATTTAACAGCACTTTCATTTTCCAGAGATAAAATTAGAAGTGCCAGACTGTTCAAAATTTGCCTCTGCTTGTCAACTTTCTATGAGAACCACATTTCAGAGGGTCATTTTAATCAAAATGAAAGACACATCCTATTAGGACAGCTTTGCTGACAGATTATTAAGATGAATTACTAGCATACACTTGTCCCAGATGCCTTGTTGATGTCAGTTAGTAGGAGGCATTGGGAGGACTTACAGTATATGCTTTGCTCTTTAAAAGCAATTTACAATCAAAGTTAGCAATTCTAACTGAGTGAGAAGAGCATAATCCTACAGCTGTCACTAGGCATTATTTTCAGATTCCTGACACATCTACATTAAAACAGTTTATATGTAGAAATTAATAGGGTCTAGGATATTTCATTATGTAAGACAATCAACTGTTTTTCCTAGAACAACCACATATTCTCTGTGTGGAAGAGGCAGTGACATAATAGAATAGAACATCTAAGTTGGGCCCATTTACAAGTTTTTATGATCTCTATAAAAATAGTTCTGAGTGACTATTTTTATCTTAGACAGCAGCTGGTGGACCTTTGGTCTGCCTACATAGCATGTAGGCTTGATGGTTAGTGCCTGGGCCTGCTGTCTTGCTCCCTCTCACACCCCAATTCAAATTTATGTTGACATTTTTTTGTCTCAAGGCAGTGAATGTTATATTGTAATTAACTGTGGAAGCTGGAATATTTGACAGTTATTTAATGACAAGTTGCCACTTTCAAATATGATCAGTACTTGAGAAAATATCTCATTGCTGCATCTCCAGTTAGAAACAAGAAGAAAAAGGCTGTTGAATCTGCCTCAAGAGAGTTTCAGGTATTTTACCTGTTTCATTTTCCCCAAACACAGACCTTCAGGCTTATTCACTAGAATAGCTATGAGTCAATATTAGAAAATCCTGCGTTAGGGGATCAGTTCTCTAGGTATGTATGTCTCTCCAAATAATACAAAACAAGAGCAGATATTTAATTCAGAACACATAAATTCTCTTCCATTTTAGAATTGGTCATTTGAAACTTTTTTCTCTTAGAGAACTAAGGAAAATGAAAGGTCTGTACAATCAAAACAGAGTTGCTAAAAGTACATATGATGATGGAAGTGCTTTTAAAAAAAAAGCCAAAAATGAAATGAATTAACTTCTAGGAGTATGTGAAGGAAAGAGATTCTGGGTAGGAGGCATGCTAATACAGTACCATCATCTTTATCCTGCGTTTTCCATAAGATGCCTTTTTGCAGTGGTATCCCTGTAAGCTTGTTGGAGATGCTGCTGCATCCCATAGTATTAATACTCACCTTTTGCCTTCAAAGGCGGGCATGAAGGCAAGATTTAATAGCCCAGCTCCCAGGGAAGTTGTGGTGCTGTTTGATCTGGAATGCAGATCTTAGGTTCTCACTGTGGTTCTTACTGGTTCTGTCTGCACACCAGGAGCCAAGGGAAGAATTTGACAGGTAGGACCCTCCCTTGGAGCATTCTGCTTCCATCTTCCATCCTTTTGCAATGAAGATGCAGTACGTGTCTTTCTGATTTCTCTTCTAAGTAAGAGAAGTGGTCTGTCAGGAACTGCTCAGTTGATTCTGATAACTCCAGCCCTATGCTAATCATAACTCTAGCATGGTGTTTCTCCATCTGTGTGGAAGAAAAGAGAATGGGAGGAGGGGGTGGGGGTGGTGGTGAGGATACACTGATGCTGCAGAGTTCACTGTAAGCAAGATCTCCTTGGCACACCGTCACACATTGTTATTGGGATTAATTATTCCCCTCAGTCTGCTCGGTGTATCTTGATGCAAGAAATAAAAGGAATGACATGGGGTGTTTACCTTGCTTTTACCTGAGAATTCTCTGGCCCTGTTGTGGCTGTGCTGTCTGTATGTTTGCTAGATTTGTAGCATATTTCTTTTATACGGGGGCAAACCTAGAGATGTCTTCTCTAGAGATGTACTGGGGATCATGCTTCTTCATACAGAAGTTTTTAGCTTCTGTTTTGTTGTCTGTTTCCTTCACTGTGGCGGCTCTAATTTTTGTTGCTGCATCTTTGGAGAAACCTAAGTCTATTAGGGCATAGACAAAAAGGGTAATAATTTTTGTTATATTGTCCTATTTCATGGCAAACAGAACTTGATTCTGATGCCTTCCTCACTGAGGCTCAACACAGGACCTTTCTAAAGTCAGAGTGAAAAGAAAGTGTACTTGGCACAGAGGAAATAGTGGAGAAAGCAATCAGTGTGGTAGGAGAGTGATGCTTTTATGGCATTTGTGATGGAATGGAATACAGAGACCAAACATTCGATGATGTGAAAGGCTATGCATGAAGTGCTATTACTGTCACCATGATGACTGAATGCATGTTGAAATTACCTTTACAGGAATAGCAACAAATGATCTCTGTATCTTCCCCTCCTACTCATCCAAAGCTCTCAAGGCTGCATTCCTAATCAACGAAAAGCAGGCATCCCACACCCATGCCAAGAGGAATAACCTGAGCATGCAAGCTCTGCTTTGGATTAAATGTTAAAGCCATGCGCCCTATATTGTCAGGTTATAGGAGTTGAAAACATAATGATAAATTGAGTTATAATTCTCTACGTCTACCCTCATGTCCTGTTACTCAAATTCCAGTGTTGCAAACAAAATTCTCATTAAGTGCTAATGATTATAATCATACAACTCTTTATGGCATATCATTGTCAATAATTACATACACATGTTCTTAAGTTGGAATCTTTCTTTATTAAAAATACATTTCCTTTTAGGGGCTTCAGTCACTTGAATGTGGAGTGAAAATAAATTAGGCTGTAGCAGGCGTTGCAGCTATAGTTACTACTTCTTCCACTATTGCAAGTTATTATAAGCTTGTATGATTGAAACTGCTATAGATAAGCATGCAATAATATTTTCACTGTCACCATGATCACTGGCTGAGATAAGAACTTGATGTTCTATTTTTATTCTGGATAGAGAAAAACAAGGAGGGGTAAATGGGGGGAAAGGGCTTCAAGTCTTGCAATGATATGCAAGGAAAAAAAATTTCCAAGCCTAAAGGAGGCCCACACATACGTCAATGATGACACGCAGCTCTCAGGGGATTTAGTGTTAAAGGGACGTCTGCTAATTTTATTTGCAAGAGAGAAGAGAAAGCATGCACATTCAAGATACTTGTTGTATCATTTTTAAATCAAGGCCATCTTTTTCTCGGTGGTAAACGTGAAATGTTTTTAAAGGCCAGACTTAGCATAAAATCTATTGGTTGCTATGGAGACCACTTACCACACAGGACTGCACTCTGTGTTCGACTCTGTGATTTTCTCTATTCAAAGGTTTGCCATTGTCAAAAAACAAATTAGTTTTTCAGTTGTTTATTACGAAGTTCATTATGAGAAAGGTAATAAATAATATGGTATTTTATTCGTGTGTGGATAGGTGCCATGTGTGAATTAACCAGGAGACTATTCCTTGAATTTGCCATTTAAAAATAATTATAGCAAAATTTGCTATTGTTAGGAAATAAAACAGATTTTGATCATTCTGTGTAAATGAACACGAAGCAAAGCAGGTAGTTGGAAGTCTGATCCCAACAAAATTACATGGTAATACAGCTTTTCACACCTACACAGCACTTAGTAACAAAGCACTGAAAGAGAAAGAAAGATTAAGCCCTGTTAGAGTAAAACTTTATACCTGAGGTGCATTACTTCTCTCTTTATGAAAGGAAGGGTAGGTTCAGGACCTCATGCTCACTGAATTATTCATGCTGTCTTTTGCATCTCAGATCTTTAGGGTTGAAACTGGTAGAGGTTGTTATTAGCAGAAGCACAAATCTAACTAGGTACAGCAGTTCAGTGAAAATCTGTTCAACTGTTTCTCCTGAAGTGTTTGTCTAATTACAGCAAATGCTTTCTGCCAAACTGTCCAGCACACCCACCCCCGAAAAGAACACATTCGGGGAGGATGTGCAAAGTGTTTCATTTGGAATATATTTGCAACTGAGGCTAGTTGACACCTGGGATCTGGGTGGGAGAGACAATTCATAGAAGTATCATGGGAAGCCTTTTATATTACTGAAAGATATTTCAAAGACAAATTGATGTCAGCAAGTTCTTTCTCACTTCTTTTTTTAAATAACATTTTAGTCTAACTTCTGATTACCTGAGGAATGCATGAATATGTTATGTTCAGCACTTGAGATTTGCTCCTGTTCCCTCCTTGGTGCGTTCTCTACCTAAGTGAGCCAAATTCAGAGCTGCTCTAAGATGTACAGCCTCACTGACTTCAGAGAAATGCTGGTGCTGCTTTTGGTGTGGGGTCTCTCTCCCATTGACAGGCCAATGGCAGGACTCACACAACACAGTAACAGGTCTCAGCTCAGCTCGGAGGTTTCTCTGTGGATTTTTTGTGTTTACTATTTGTTTGGCTTTTATGTAATGGGTAGAATTTTGTGCAGTGTAGGTTCTCTCTAGTGACTTTGTAGGACCACTGGACAAATGAAAGGATATCTGAAACATGCTGGTTTATGATGGTCATTTTTAGAAATGCTGAGTTTGTAGGTAATACAGGAAAGATTGCTTAATTGCCAGTCTAATTTTTTGCCAAACATTTGTGTGCATATAAGTTATTTAGATTTTACTTCCCTAGTCAAATCATTCTTCTACTAAATACCAACTGTACAGTGTCAAGTCCTTATAATTAACGTGTTGCAAACATGCTATTAAGACAAATCAGGTTGAAACCCATAAGAAAAATGAAAGCATAATTTAATTCAAGCTATTGTCAGTCTCTTCAAGAATTATTATGCAGTTGGCCTCCTCCTGTGCAGCTCTGTTTTAGCAGAGCGTGCACTGTTTCGCACTGCATGCAAAGTAACTAAAAAAGAAATGAGTCTTTAAAAAGGAATGCTCCAGTTTAAACAAGCCAGTGGGGGCTACTTAGGCAAAACTAACTGGTGACACTATGTTTAAAGTAATAGACAAGAGAATCTGACTCACAAATGGTGCAGAAGAAAATATGTTTAATAAGACTCTACTGAAAGTGTCCTAATATTATTTATAACAGAAAACTTTTACCCTTTTGAATAAGCTTTTCATTTTTCTTTGTGGTCAGGTTTGTGTCTGAGCTCTCCTGCTTAACATCTTGCCTGTGTTTTTCCTCTCTTTGACTCAGGCTCCTTCAGAGAACTCAGTAGGGACCCAGTTTTCCTCCTGTGTTCTGCCAGATTTCATTAGGGTGCTATAGACTCTTAATAGAGCAGAATTTTTTGCCTACTGCATAAAACAGAATAATATTGTCTTTAATCAAAAGTAAATGCACTAGGAAGCTATCCTTATCTGAATCAGCTCTCCTCCTCTACTTCTAATGCAACATGACAAGGGGCAGAGCAGCAAACAAAACATTGTTTCTAGAACTATATTCTCAAGTGAATGAGGCATTCCTCAAAGGCACCAAATGTACCCCATGAAAGAAGCAATCCCGACATGCACAGAGACCATTCAAGATTCCCATACAAAATTGCTAACTTAATAACATGATTTGTATCAGACATAAAGCACAAGTTCTTTTAAAAATGTTTTTTGAATGCTATCAAAACTTTTACAGGAATATTCACAAATATGAATCTGCTTCTTGCCACATTTTGCAGTTCTCTCCGCTTAAATCAGGAGCCCACAAAAAAAAAAAAAATCATGGGCTTGGTGTAATACCATTGACTGTACAATTGGTTCTGCAGAGCATCTATGTTGTTGACAAAATAGCAACTGACATCTTAGTGAGAGGCAAGGTTGATATTTTCAGTCCTCATCAAAATGAAAATCAGTGCGTAGTTCAATTTGGAAGTTTCATTTAGGTTTTTCTGTGTCTGTGCTTGTTCATAAATCTTACTGAAGCTCAACATTTTTCCTTAAGAGAAATTTAGCAAGGATTTAATGTCTTGCCATCTTGTTTAGTGCCTTCTATTTGTAATACTCCTTCTGATAAAGCATCAGTGAATATCATTTTTAGGCTGGAACTTCTCTGTTTCTAGTCGTTAGTTCAGTGCAGAGCTCAGTCATGGACTTGGTACTGGGTTCTGTTTCCAACAGATATCAAGAGCAATCTAACTCTTTATGTTATGCAATGTCTTTATTCAAGAAGAAGTGATGATTTTTCTGCTGCAGCTAGACTGTCCCAGATCAGAGTCCTGATTTTAAAGTTCAGTGATTTGAGTGAGTTGAAATCAGGGGAGATGCTGTGTGCATGAGTTGAGGGTATTTATAGAAAACAGCCATCAAGTGATGACCTAAAATGAAATGATAGAGAATGAGTCGGCCAAAATTTGTTCTGTTATTATGGCTTTGATACTTTGCTGTATAAAAAGTAGTAATGAGAGAGAAAAAAATGTTGAGAAATCGGAGCTGAAAATTTAAAGATGGGGGAAATTCCTTAAGGATTTATTTGAGGGACAAGTAATATCTGAACCCAAATAGTTGAAGTGTCTAGCCCAGGCTCAAAATGGCAAATTACAAAAACTATTCTTCAGTCCTTTACCAACTACTGAGTAATCAACTTATTTGATCCAATTGTTGTCTTCTATTTTTTCTGGGTTTTTTTTATAGTTAAAAAGTAAGCTGGTCTATTAGGATAAACTAGGTAATTTCCTGAGTCTCTTGCTAAACTATTTGTTTTTATAATTTTGAAATGTAGCTTTGGACAGTTACTTTATTAAAAGAGAGTAACATATTTTTATATTACAATCCTTCCCTAATCTACTTGTTGTGGTTGGTTTGTAAGGCAGAATAAACTGTAGTGTGTCTCTATGTTCAGCCTTGTATCTTTGTGCTGCCATGCAAACATTTTAGTTACGTTAGATTTTCAATAAAAATTCCATGCAGGCACATTTGTTTGACCTAATATTGGGCAAACAAAACATTGGCATTGCTTGTATGGTGCACCATCCTCTTAGAACAGATGAATCAAAGAAAGTGTGCACAAACACAAAACAAAAATGCCCAAAGCTACTGCAGGAAAACTCCTCCTTACATTTTTTTCCTGCCTGGGGTGGGTCTTTCTTAGAAATGATTGTGTTTCCCTTTCTCAGCCCTTTATACTAGCCTTTGTGTATCAGATTTGGAAGAACTGTGTTTGTAGTCTGATTGTTAAGGAATGTGAAGAGACAAGGTTCTGGAATACAACTCCAGGTTGTAACTTTATAATTAGTAGTGAGAAATCTTGGCCTGCTTTTCTCCTGTGTATAATGTTCATGAGTATCCTTCCCTTTAAGACCTTTCTGTCTCTAAGACCTCAGAGTAATGTTCATTTTACTTACTACCCACACGTTGTATGGAAAATAGTAACTGATGCTTTTCTGTGAGGAATCTAGGTTGTGTGAGACTTCAACAAAAGATGATGGTAATAGTGGAGTAGTGGTAAACATAAATGAATCTACAAAAACAATTTACAAGAGTGGCATTAGAAAGGAAAGGCATTGAAATAACCAGAGTTATTTCTGTGAGACTTCTGAAAGATTTTTATTATTTTGCGTTGGACTTTGGATCTGAATTTATATCCAGACTGCCCTTGGTAACTGCAATTCAGCTATCAAATATCACTGGCATTCAGCCTCAGTTTGGGGAGTAGATAGGAAAAGAGCCAAAGCTGCAGTGAGAGAGGATGAAAAAGGAACTGAGCAAAGCAGACAAAGTGGCCAGCCCTAATTTATTAAAAACATAAACCCAGCTGTATGTATTTGTGATGCTTCTTGCAGTGTTCAGTGTTTTCTATTTGGTTACAATTTTGCTGCCTTTTTCACTCTGTCCTTTGGGATTTTCTGGAGGAGTTCTTTCCCCAGACTACAGCCCAGTAGTGAGCTCTGGGATACAGAAGTCCCTGAGAGAGCAATGTAAGTAAAAATCGGATAACTTCACTTTCTGGAGACCAAGTGGGATTTTTTCTTATCCAGATTAAAAGTGGGAAACTATTTTTCCTGCTTTTACTGTTGCATACACTTCTCATCCATGATACTTTAAGGTTAAATGTACATATTTATAAGAAGTAACTTTTTATTCCCAACCCCTGGGCAAGGAGATCTTTTGAAATGCTTTAGATATCCAAAAAATTGCATAAGCAAAAAAAGTTTCCCTCTGCCCAGTGGCCTCTATTCCTGTGGAACAAAGTGCTAATTTAACATACTGAACATCTAAATCAAAACAAGTAATTTTTAATAGTTCTGAAAAGCAATTGGATACTGAGATAGGGATCCATTGGTTTGTGTTTTTACAGATTCAAGATGCAATGACTTCTATATACCTGCAATTCACTTGATAAAGGAAAAAACCCCAAATGTATATAATCAAAACAATTTATTTTGAAATGAAAACAGAAGCAAAAGTGTATCAACTGCACTGAAAAGGGTCAGGAAAAATTTACTGAATTCTATGAGCTATAATTATTGAAATAGATTTGTTTCACTTCAAGAATAATTGTTAATAATTGATTTGAGTTCATATAGTCTCTGACCTCACAATGCCACAAAAAGGAAGATGGGTTTATTTAGATTTACTTGTACCACAAGGGGCATGGAAAGTACAGAAGAAGGAAGTATTGAATGTATATTAAAAGATTTACATTAAAAATTTATGTACATCTGTTTAAACCATGACTACTTGAGTGAGACTGTGTTGAACTGACTGGTGTGCTGATGCACCAGTACTGAACTTTGTGCACTGGACCCTCTAAGATAGTATGTGTGTGCATACTGTGCAGATCCCAGAACACTGTACAGTTCAAGCATCCCTTCTGTCTATTTAAGGCAGAAGATTTTTTCATTTGTATGTCTTGGATTCCTTTTTCTGTCAAATGACAGTACTTATTTTAGTTGTTATCAGATTTCTAAGTAGCTTTCAGATAAGAATAACTTCTCCCTAACTGAGAAACGTGTAGGTTTATAGGCTCTGTTTTGTGTCATGGCACATTTAAAAATCATTTGAATTTTCTAATGAATATGAAAATTAAAAGATGGATTATTTCAGGAAGAGATGTCAGTATTGTTGACAACATCTATTACCTTCTTTGTGCCAATGCCTTTGCAAGTTTAATACTGCCTGACCTTGAAACTTGCAGGCTAAAGAGAACTGCTGTTGGCAGAAGAGGAGACCTGACTTGAGCAAGCACTGTCTGGCACCAAAGTAAATGAGATATAATTGCTTGAAATAGTTCTAAAGGAATAAAAATAACATTAATTTTCCTCTGTGACCGACAAGACAGACATAACTAGTCTACAGAGGTTCTGCCTTCTCTTCCTCTTATGTCCTTTTGTTTTGGGGCAGTTCTCTGTCCACTGAAGTAAGCACTGATTTCCAGAAATCACGACACACTGATTAATTCCTCAGTTGAGGCACAGCCTGCTGATTTGTAATGCTGTCTATTCATACTCATTTCAAATGACTGTTAAATCAGAGCACTGAACACCCACATCTCTGCCGTGTTCCTTCAGCAGTGTTTAACAAATTGGTTCCCCAGAATTCACCGTTCCCTTCCCAGAAAAACTTCTGCTCCAGTGAGCACAAAGTCAGTCCTGTGCCACAGCAATAGTGGCATTCACCTCAGCAAAGTCTGCTTATAACTGAGTGTTGTAGTACACCCAGCTCAAATCACAATTAGCCACCTCTGCTTGCAAAAGTTGTCATCACTTTTTTTCTACAACTGAGCAAAACTCTCCATGTGAACATGCACTTGTCCATGGTATTGCACTTATCTTCATTTAAAAACAAATTTGATGGTGGAGGAATATTTCTTCCCAATGGTATTGTGCCTCTCTTAGAAACTGTATCTAAACCTCCATGCCAGAAATCCTCAATAATTATACAAATGATTCCTAGTTGTACTTACTGTACCTTCCTGTAACGTGTATGCCTGAAAGAACTGGGTGGTGATGATGTTATTGTGTCAGAAGATGTAGCCATACAACTAGACCTTAAAATAGCAGGAAATCTAGCTCTAGAAGGAGATAGTACCTGTAGTCAGTGTACTGCCACATAAAATTGCATATTTGAGTGCTGAGAAGTTTGAAATAATTCCCGTGTGTGTAACTATAGGTACAACTTGTCGCCCATAGTAATTTTGTTGTCTGCCCAGAGCACGTTTCTGGATGGAGGTTCCACATTCTATCACAGAATAGCCACTTTCTCTTTAAGCTGATGGGGCTGGGGAAGGGGAAAGCAGGCTCAATGTGCATGAAGAAAAATTTAGCCTCTGCAATAAATGCCGGATTCTACTAGACAGTGTAATTAATGAAAGGATTTAGAAGAAAGAGCCTATGGAACTCTTTAAAGCACAAAAAGGGGACATTTATCTGTATTATGTCTCTTGCTGCAGTTCACATTTTCAGCTGGCTCAGTGTCAATAGTAGCTTATGATTCCGTTAGCTTTACACAGAGAGAAATCATACCTAGATGATAGATGTCACTTGTGGATTTTTCTTTGCTGCTTTTCTCCCATGCAGTCAGTCTGCAGTGTATTAGCAGGTTTTTCTTCTGTAACATTGCTAGATACCTGGCAAATGTAACAAAGGTTGTTGGTAAATAGGTGCATATTCAATCTACAAACAGTTCTGAGTAGTTCAGTATTCTTATGGCTTCTGCTTATGGCAAAAAATTGAGGTGAACAAGTGGATGGCATGAACTCAGGAAAAAACCCAAACACCTGCCTGATTTTAATGACTGAGGCACAGTGAGATATCTA
This sequence comes from Agelaius tricolor, assembly GCF_023055355.1. Taxonomy (NCBI): domain Eukaryota; kingdom Metazoa; phylum Chordata; class Aves; order Passeriformes; family Icteridae; genus Agelaius; species Agelaius tricolor. The sequence continues at coordinate 20,581,452 of NW_027269268.1, forward strand.
AGACTGGTAACTCCAAGAGTAATAGATCATTCTCTTGGGGCATGGAACAGTTTTAATTCAAGAAATGGGTTTTAAAGGGGAGGTATTTGGTATTTTATGCTTCAATTAATTGGTGTTTCATAGAGATTATGTATCAAGTGTTTACAAAGTTTATCTCCTTCCTTCAGATTACTTCTCCTGAAGTAAGGAGACAAACTCCGTAAACACTTGATACAAATGTACTTTTCTCTGTCCACCTTTCCATATGATGCCCCTCTGCCAGAATTTTTGCTGAACAGAGAAACCTGAAATTATATTATACTAAAGTACACACTTGCTGAGTCATTCGTGTTTCAGTAATGTAAGTTCAGACAGATAATTTGTGAAAGATCAGATGGAGAAGAGTTTGTGTACGGTAGGTGTTGCACCAAGCTGCATGGTGGTGTTCACCTCATCTGGGCCTGCTTGGCCTCTTGGGTTGATAGAGTTATGTAGTCTTCAGTTGCTGATTACCACAGCACAGAGACTGTTTGTAGACTAGAGGCATGAATGGAGACTGTGTTGGTTGGCAAAGTGCTTGGAAAATGCCTCCAAACTTAAGTCTCCGATTGCATGTTCTTGCTCAGTGGGATTTTTTTAAAGAGTCTCTGTTTTCATATGTTTCAGCACAACTGTGAGAATATCCTAGTTTCAGGGACTTCTGCAAAGTATCAAACAAAAATAAAAACTTCACTGTGTCTTAGGGGCTTGTTTCAAAGTACAAATCCCTTTTTGTCCTTTTGTGGGCATTACTTTGTTCCTTGTCTGAATTCTGGGTACCTGAACTTACTCCTGTAAGTAGTAGTTTGTGCTGTTTTCTACTGATTTTTCTGCTCATGCAGTGAGCTATTCAACTTAAGGAAGATCTTTGAATATAATTTTTGCATTGTCTTTATGTACACAACCTCTACAGAACACAGCTGGGCAACTATTTTGTACTTTGACAGCATGCACTGAGAATGTTGGAGTCTCTCTCTTCAGTTTTGATGCTGTTTCTCAGATTTTAGCTTCTTGCAGCAATGATTGGTTTTATTGCTGATTCATATGGAGATGTAGTGGTCTGTTTTGCAATGGTGACTCGTAACTGTAATACAGACCACACACAGTTTCCTGTAAGAAAAATTAATAAAATATCTGTCTTCATTTCCAGGCACTATTTAAAAATAATAAATCAGTATAACTCTCTGTGAAGTTACAAGATTTATTAAAGACGGCAGCTTTGTTCAAATAGCAAAACTGCATCTCCATTAGCTCTGCTACATGTTGTTCTCAGGTTTGTTTTCCACCTGAGAGAGTCTTAAACTTAAGCATGTTTATTATGGTTTGTTAGTATTGGAGGTGTTTATGTTCATATCACAGAACTCAAAACTGAATGTGAATTAACTATAAATTATGACGTCTTAATTATAGAGCAACATACAGACTCTGAGGATAAAAGTGTATTAATCCTCTTAAAAGTGGTTGAAGCTCAGATGACTTCCTATTTAACTTCCTTAGGCCTTGAGAATGATAAAATCTTAAAAATTTCTGGAGTCCTGGAATCACTTCAACCAGTTTGTCAATACACGATAGAAACTGGTTTACTTAAACTTTCCCTCAGCCCTTTTCAACACGTGTCATAGGAAAGGAGCTGAACTGTCACCTGGTGTGCACATCCCAAATTACAGAATATCCTGAGTTGGAAAGGACCTTCAGGATCATTGAATCCAACTCCTGGGTCTGCACAGGACACCCCAAGAGTCACACCCTGTGCCTGAGAGCATTGTCCAAAAGGTTCTTGAACTCTGCCAGGTTTGGTGCTGTGACCACTCCTCTGGGGAGCTGTTCCAGTGCCCAAACACCCTCTGGGTGAAGAGCCTTTTCCTGATATCGACCCCAAACTGCCCCTGACACAGCTTCAGGCCATTCCCTCAGGTCCTGTCACTGTCACCACAGAGCAGAGATCAGTGTCTGCCCCTCCTGTGCTCCTCACCAGGAAGTTGTAACTGCGGTGAGGCCTCCTCAGTCTCCTCCAGGCTGAACAGCCCCAGTGACCTCAGCCACTCCTCACACAGCTTCCCCTCAAGCCCTTTGCCATCCTTGTTGCCCTCTGGACACTCTCTAAAGGCTCAGTGTCTTTCTGATCTTGTGGCACCCAGAGCTGCCCCCAGCCCTGGAGCTGAGGCTGCCCCAGCTCAGAGCAGAGCAGGACAATCCCTCCCTCGCCTGGCTGTGCCTGCTGCCCCCCAGGACAGGGCTGGCCCTCCTGGCTGCCAGGGCTCAGTGACTCCCATTCAATGCCATGGACCAGGACCCCCAGCTCCCTTTCTGCAGTGCTGCTCCAGCCTCTTGTTCCCCAGTCTGTATGTACATTCAGGGTTGCTCCATTCCAGTTCAGTATGAGGGAGCATTAACATTTTCCAGTTGTATCTTCTTACTAATATTGGTTTTCCCCTCTTTTTCAACGATAATCCTTAGTTTCTAGTGTACCCACTGCAGAGAGTTGCAGGTAAGTTTATGGATTTATTTTAGTTTCCATGCTGAATCTGATTGAATCTTCTGGATTGTAGCCAAAAGACACCTGCAAACATTTTTACTATCTGATCTTCTTAGTCCCTCTGTTGTTGTGACAGTTTGCCTCCTATGGTATCCAGACTTTTTCACTTGTGATGATAAAGAGCTTCAGCTCCAGCTCAGTTTCCAGCTGGTTCCTCTTGTCAGGTTCATAACATAGGCAATGCACTTAACCCAGTTATTCAACTATTATATTTGAAAACAGTTTTGCTGAATGAAATAACAGCAGTGCTTCAAGCCTCTGTCAATTAGGCTGCTGTGTCATATTGTTTCTGCTAATCAGGCTGGTTCCTAGCAGGCTCTCTTGGGCCTGACTCACCATGTCTTTTATCTTTTATATTAAATCTAGGACATGGTGTGGTGTCAAGGACAACTTGTCATAGCTGGACTTTACTGGGTTTAAGATGCCTGCATCTTGGTGGTTGCAGAGAAATGTGACCAGGGAGAAGCATGTGGATTTTGGTAGCAATCCCCATTGTTAAATAAGGCAGACAGCAGCTGCTGGTCTAAGATTTTGTGACATAGCTGATGGGTTTTTTCAGGATCTGTTATCAAGTCTGGCTTAATCACTGGACCAAGTCATTTGTTTGAAATGGTAAACTATAGCATTCAGCAACTTGATCCATGTAAACAATAAAGTTCATGCCTGGGTTTTGTTGTGAAACTTGGTCCTTCATTGTCTGGCTTTCTTCTTGGGTATTGCAAACTGGAAAAATTGTTTCTGCCAGCTATTACCTTGGCCTTTATGAGATGTAAGGATAGGGCCTCGGTGAAATGGGAGAAGCTATTTATTATTGTACTCAGTCTGATATTCTGCTAAATTCTTCTTGAACAGGCTAATTGTATCCATGTTCATTTTCTCAAAGGGATGAGAATTATATGTGGGATTAGAAGGATTCAGGGAAATTTTCCAAAGTCAGTCCTTGTCAATTGAGGCTATACAGGGAGAAACTCTGGATGTTCTTGCAAAATGTTATACTGTTGAAGTAACTGAGGCTTGTTTAATCTCCTTGCCTTTCCAATCTAAATGTTTTAGTATTTCATGTGTTCTTGTGATTTCTGGGACTGGAAAAGAACTGTCTATTGGATCCTATTTTGTCTATCAGCAAGAAGCAAAAGCTAAGGACTTGCCCATTCATCTTTACTGCTCTAAAATTTCTACTGGAAGGTCCTAGAAGATTGATACTCTGATAAGGCTTCCTTTTCTTCATTCTGTCTGGACCTCATCTCTGCTATCAACAGGTTTGGAATCTTGTCCCTGGCAATTATGTCACTGGCTTCTGCCCTGTTATGATTGAAGAGGTTTTTTCTCTTGTATTTATAAGCATCCATAGGATGAATGTCAGAAGGAATTGGGGAAAATTTTGCATTGGGAGGGAACCTCTGAAAGTGTCTAATCATGGGACAACTCTGCAAATAATTATACTAAACACAGAAGCCTGAAAAGGATGTGTGAAAACACCTTATGGTAACTGTAAATGTTAAAAAGCAAAATAAAATAACCCCTGTGTGTATGCACACACATCTTCATGTATAATCATCTAAATCCCTCCTCTCCAAAGTGAGCAATTTTGATGATCAGACAGGTTTTCTCTTACCCACATCTTTGCTGCTTGCAGCAAACTGATTATAATTAGTCCCTTATGCAAATGGCATCTGAAGCCTTGGGAGGAGAAGCGTCTTGGAAACGGGAAGGAAGTTTCTTGAGAAAATGTCAGGAGATGAAGAGAGGGGTCCAGATTCTTGGACATAACAGATATTTGCACTGCTGGCAGAGCTTCCAGACCTCCTCTGTCATGTGGATCCACTTGTTTATGCCAGTGCCTGCATCTGTCACAGACACACACAGCTCTCATTCAAAAAGGGTCACAGGTTCCCCTGTCAACCCCACCCCATATTTGCTCACCCCCTTCAAGGCAAACAAACCAACCCAACGCAGCCTCAAGGAGGAATGCAGATTGGTAGGGACCATGAAAGTCTCTGCTCAGCCCCCTGCTCAAAGCAGGGCTGCCTCAAAATGGCACAGGGCCTTTTCCCATGAAGTCTTGAGGGTCTCCAGAGAAGGATTTTCTGCAGCCTCAGTTGCAACAGCCTGACTCAGGGCTTATCTATTCTCTTTGGAAAAACCTTTTTTCCCCAATTCCCAGACAACTCTGCCCTTGCTCCACCTTGTTGGCTCCTTTCCTTTTCCTCTATGTACCTCTGAGAAGAGTCTGTCTTCTCTGTGGCTCCTGGCAGGTATTTGAAGGGAAAAATTCCATTGCCCCTGCCTGCTCTTTCCCATGCTGCACCACCCTTGGGCCCTGCTCTGGATTTTCTCCAAGCTGTCAAGAGTGGTCTTGTTCCAGGAGGTCCCAAATCTGAACACATGGAGATGTTCCAGATGAAGCCTGACGAGCTACTGGGCCGAGGGCCACCATCCTTTCCCTGTGCTTGGCAGCCACGCTCGTGCTCAGGACGAGGTTGGATCCAGCAGGGCAAGGATCCCCTCCTGACCCTGCTCTCCCTCTCCTGCAGGGCTGCCCCTGGCCTGCAGCCCCAGCCTGTGCCCTGAGTGTCCTGGCACCAGCTCCCTCCAAGTCATGTCACCTGAGAAACTCCTCAGGGCAGGTCCTTTTGTGCTGTTGATCAGGTTCTTGCTGCAGATGTGAAGCAATGGCAGGCCCAGAAGTGACTCATGAGCAATGGCACTTCTTTCGGCCAGTCAGTAGGACTTTGAACTGTTGGCCAAGAGCCTTTGAGCCCAATGGTCAGACAGCTTTTCAGACACCTTAGGCACTTCCTTGCACTCATCAGCAAAGATGATGGTTGTCATCACCAGAATTCCTGGAAATGTTTCCTCTGAGGGTCTTTAGTGGGTACCACCTTTATCTGTGCAGTGTTTAGATTTAGTACTATGTTCACAGCATGAAGAAAATGGATTCACTGGATTCTACTGAGACCAGAATCCTGATTATGGGTTCACCTTGCCAATAAGATGATTATGAACAATTGTTGTCCTTTACTTTGCATTTCCGATGGTAGATGAAAGAAACTAATAATGTTTATTTAGGAAACTCAAGGCAATTGTAAAGCTTGGAGAGATGACTAAACAGACAAGAAATGAAAATTATGTCTCTCTTTGACTCACATTAGCACCCCAATTTCTTTTTATAGCACAGAGTTGTTTATGAGAGCCACTTGGACTTACTGTTTCTTAGTCATAATCAAGGAGCAGTTTTTACTGTTCTGCTAGGTTATGTTCCCTAGTTTTGGAAAACCCGATGTCCTTCTGGCATGGCCAGATGCAGCTATTACTTGTCTAAAAGTAAACAGGATCAGTTTACTGTTATACTAGCTTGAGGCTAACCCCTGATGCAGGAGTGAGGTGTAATGGATGAAGTATAATACCTGGCACTGATATAATACCTTGCACTGTGTCCCTGACCTCAGGTCCCATCATGAATTGGTGCAGGTCTCTGAGTTCCTTGTTTGATAACCTCCTTGAGCAGGATCCTGCTCTTCCTAAGGAGCAGCTCCCACTTTTTACTTTGGATAATGCCTCACTGCATTTTGACCCTGCTGTCTCCTGTGTGGGAGAAACTGGCTAGGCCAGTGCCTGTGAATCTTTCATGGAACCCTTACTTTTCCCGTACAGATTATGGCATGTGCCCTGCCTCAGTAGTCCTGTGGGTGTTTTCCAGTTTGAGAGGCTTTGAATGATAAGTTTGCTCAGTGACAGTTCCCAGTATACTCTGTTGGGTGTATACATAGTTTTGTATAAAGCATTTCAGCTGAGGAAAATTGTTTAATCTCTGGAACTGTTGCAGACTTCTACTTGTTGCTTTTTGTTTGTTTGTTTGTGGGTTTTGTTTGGGGTTTGGTTTTTTGTTTAGTTTTTTGGGGTTTTTTTGTTACTGTTTTGGTTGTTTGACCTATTTTAGCAAGACAATCTGCAGGGAGAATCTTGCTTGATGGCTAATTATTTGTTTGATAATGATATTTGAATTTTGTTTCATCTGTCAATTCCCTCCTGGTTAAAATTTCAAAGCCTCATCTACTAGGATCTTCTTGAACCCCTACTATCTCCTAATTACAGTTTATCTTCAAATCTCTATAAAACAGCTATAATCAAACTTCTCTTGAATGCCTTGGTGTTTTGGAGGCTTTTTTTGAGTTAAGGTAGATGTATTGATAGTTATTCCTGGATCAACTTATGATTTGAAAAGTTGGCTTCAAAACTCATGTGAAACTTACCCTCACAGTTAACTGCAGAGGCAAAGTAACTTACTATACGTTCACTAGGTTATAATTTAAGGTCTTTTGAGGTCAGTGTAACAATTTCACTTGCACTCTTTTTAGTGTCACCAATAATTTATTTCTGTTAGATTTGATGTTTTGTTGGGAGTGCAACCTTTCATACTAGAGTGCCTTGGCTAACATTATGGTATTCTCTCTTTTTTCCCCTCATTTACATCTTTATTAAATGGCATATGAATTTATTTAACTGCATTCCATGAACACCAGTAGTTGCATATCATGCATGGTCATCACTTGTAGGCAGAGCCTTTCTCTAGGGAAGTCAAAAGATGCTTTTAAAGAAACCCAACCAAAGCTGGAGCTTTGTTTATGTGCTAGGTTAGTTTAGGTTGATGTTGCTGTCTCAAGCTGTCATACCAGACACATATTCATGTTGTGGAAGGCTTTCTTGGTTCCAAACAGTGTCTTGCTGTAAATGGACTTTATTTTCTGCAAGCAATCACTGTCTCATCATTCTTATACAGATCTGTAGAGTTGAGAGTAAAGCATCTCTTAAGGAGCTTAAGGATTAATACAGGCAATTCTGTCAGAAATTGCTCTTTATTAAAGAGCAACGTGGCTAACTCCAGGAGAATAAGAAAAAAATGTCTTTCCTTCATAGAAAATGCCATTTTCATTTAAATCTGATTTAATTTTATCATTTTTTGTTTCTGTTCTGGAATAAACCTTTCTGGAAATAAACCACAAGAAAGCTCCCTTCAAGCAAGATTTTGCCACTACTATCTTTGTGATTTTAAAAAAGTTTATATAGGCTTTTATACCTTACTCATCAACATAGTTTCTCTGAATGCTTTCCAGAGGATGCCAAGTGATGTGCATAATATCTGACATACATGGTTTGTTATCTTTCTGGTTGTCTTCTCAGAAGGAAAATTGTAAATGCAGTAGTGTGTTTACTTTTGAAGGTCTTTGGGGACAGGAGATAGTTTGTCTAGCCTTTGATCAAAATTCCTGCTACCTTTCTGACCCTTCAGCAAATCTTACTGAAGTACTGGGCAGTTGGTGGCTGCTACCTTCTGTGGTTAATTCTAGGACCAGGCAGAAGGCAATAACATTTCAGTATTTATTCATGTTCCTTTAAGGAGCCTTAAATGACAACTGACTTCTCTGTTAACAGAGGAACAGTAAAGGAAAGAGTGAGGTGACAAAAATCCAACTTTTTGATGTTAAATAGTTCACCTTAAGGTACTTATTGCTTATATGAACTCCTAGTTTCTACTAGCAGTCATATTGTACAACTGATGCAAGACCTGCTTTGTTTCCATTGCATGTGGAGGGTATTTAGTTGCAGTGGAGCAGAGATGTGCCACTGGCAGGACCAATTCCACATGCAGACATGTTTCACTTGCATTGCTCACACTTTCTGGTAGCAATGCAAGTGAAACAGTTCAACTTTCCAGTATCAAGCCCATGCATTCTAAATGTTTCCTTGCCATTTTAAGATTAAGTCATTGTTTTCAGTAATGATCTGTCTAGATGCAGGGAGCTGTCTCTTTCAGCATGATTAATACTCAGCTATACTTGTTCTAGCATGGCAATGGCATTTCTTGTTGATAACAATCTTTCTCTTCCTTCCCACAAAAAACTGTCACCGATAGCATGGACTCCACCTTTCAGAAAAGTAGGAGCAAAAGTGAGACCCAGACAGAGTAAAGGTTAGCAAGTAATTTCTTATTCTCTTTTTAGATTTTTCTCTGGTGTTGATGTGCATGCTAACTTTAAAACCTGTTAATATTTTTACACAGATCTTGAATCCTTTTATCTTATCCAGTTTTACTTTCTTTGCTTTAAGCCTCTAGTATTCATTTCACTATGGTTTGGTGCCAGGCTTTGGAGTCCAAGAAGGCCATTTTACTAACTATTGCACTAAGAATTAATCTGGTTTTTGTAAAACCACAAGCATTTCCCTGCTTTTCATTTTGTTTCCAAAATTAGCCTTGCAAATGGAGCATTGGGACTGTAATTGCTGAGATTTCTTCCTCCACACCTCCTCCAAAGGTTGAAGATGAATCATTGGAATCCTGGAGGAGCTTGGGGCCTGGCAAGCCTAGTGATTCCAAGTGAAGCCTTCATAGACATTCCAGTATTTTTTAAGCCCTGCTGTCTGACACAGCTCTGGGTTGTTTTCCAGAAGGTTAAGCTGCTTAACTGCTCTCTGAATTGTGACAGCTGACCAGGAGTTATGGCCTAACTAGAAGTGCTGATCATGGGGTGGAAGTCTGGTTGTGAAAAGGGGAGGAAGAGAGAAGATGAACCCAATGAACAAGAAGAGGTTGCACTTTCCGTAGGTGGAGATGCTGCATGGGAATCAGGGATTAGAGAGCAGAAAGGAGACATGGAGTTCTAAAGTCAGGTGAAAGAAGACATTTATGAAACGTAAGGGGGTCGTGATAGGATGGCAGTGTTGATCAGAAAAGGGAAGAAGAAATATTTTGCACAATAAGGAGGAGGAAAATAAAGGTGATGATCTCAGGTATAGGTAGCATGTCATGCTGAAATGTGGAAATAAATTAAATGCCAAATCTGCCTTCCAATTATTAATTTATTAGAGACAGACAATTGTGATTAATTCCATGCTATAAGCATGAAAGTGTTTTTATAATTGTAGCCATGTATATATGGATCTGGATTTATTTTATTGGTGTGTTTTTTGTTTAATCCCATTAATATTCTAGGAAGATCATTCTGGTGATGTATACTGCTTCTGTATGAAATTCCTTTCAGTGTTTTCAGTGTCTTCTATAATGAGATTCTCTGGAAGGACCTCAGGGACTGAGTGGATAATCTATTAATTCAGATAAATGTTTATTATGTTTTTCTTTTCAAGAATGAGAGAGTGGTTTTGGCCCAAACACAACCTCACTGGATTTATTTCACATACACAGTATTGTGAAATGTCCTAATTTATATATCTTATGATTGAATTTGATGTCCTTTCTATTAAAGTAATTCTGCAAGTGATGCAGTCCACTGGATTAAGGGATTGAGAATGCTGAATAGGTTCTGTTACAACATACTGTCAGAAAGGAACAATTTCTTCATTTAAAGCCGATAATCAGATAAGCTACAAAAAAATATAGTCCTGGGTTCCTCTTTTTAGTACTGTATGCTTTTTACTATGTGCATGTAGAGCTCTTCTCAAAACAGGAACTTTTTTCTTTAAGGGTTTCATCTGACACTCATTTGTACCACGTAGTACCTTAGTGACAATTGATATCATAGGGAAGGTTGACAGACCAGGTTTTAAATTACAGAACAAGAAGGGATCGCAGAAAAGAAAGAAGAACTGTTAAAAAAAAAAAGGCAAGAACCAGAAGTTAAGATCAGACAGTCATTTGGGATTTCAGTCACCTTGAGTTACAAAATGTTCTTTTATTCATACTGTTTTAATTGGAGCGTTAAACAGTTTAACAAGAACAGTTCATGCATAAGTCTTTTGAAAGAAATTAATTTTGAAAGGACATATATTGAAAGAGCTTGTAGTGAGAATGCAAAAGGCACTTTATGAATATGGGACTATGGGAAGCATTGTGAGACATGTAATTTACCACCATTCTGTCTAGGCAGTGCATTTTCCTCCCTTTTTTTTTTTCCCACATTTAACCTTCTTGTATTATGCATTCCCCTTAGACATCACCTTTCAGCTTTCTATGTGCAATTTCAGGCTTTGGTTCCTGGATCCAACTGTGCTTGTTTGCCACCACCAAAAATTGTTTTCAGATCACTTGATTAATTTCTGGTATTTGTATCCTAATGGATACGAGTATGCAACTAATGTATATTACTGTCACTAAGCATTGAAAGGACTTAACACATCAGCCCTGAGGCTTGGAATTCTTCTATGTGCCAGCACTTGTGGGAATCACTGCTCAGTTCTTCACTGTGCTATATGCCAGCAATACTAACATAATTCACCTGGGTGGGGTTTTTGATAGAAATGCTGTTTCTTGCATGTCAATACGATTTACAAGTTAAAATCTGTGTTTCAAACAAACACAAATAAATCTTGTGCATGTTATATCCACTTTTTATTACTTTATCCTTCCTTTTTGGATTCTGGTTCCATGTTTATGAATTTCAGGTCTTCCTAATTTTTCTATAGACAGATAATATATATTTTATAATAATAAATTTTATTTTATAATTTTTAATAATATACTTTCTATAGACCTGGAAAGCTCTGATCTCCATCTTTCTCTTGTATTTTTACAGCTGGCATACTTGAATCATTGTTTGCTTCTTGTTTGCTTAGTTATTAGAAGTTCTGAAATATTTGTGATTGTTTACCTCAGGGGAGTTGTTTTCAACCCATAATATAATGTCATTGCAGAAGAGCTTTTGCAGAGGGAAGGTCTTGTGTTTCCCGTGGTGAATGAGCTCTGATTTCTGTAGCCAAGGGAGTTCTGCATTTGAAAACTATGAGTGTCCTACCCCTAAACCCTTTAGATCTACCTTACATTTGGATGGTTCCAGCTGTCTGTGGACCTTGACACCTAAATACATGTGCTGTTTCACCTAAAAAATCCCAAACACAAAACAAGTCTGCAAAAGTTTATCTGAGCAGACTGGAGATCTCTGTTCAGAGCACGGTTAGACACAGGCAAATCAATCCCTGCTGTAATTTGACTGACTCAGCTGCAGTTGCAACAGGGGTTAATTTAAGTATATTTTGCTTCCTTTAAAAAGCAATATAAGGAGAGAAAAGAGTCCACAAAGAGCTTCACAAATAGTTAAGTTCAAAAATTGGCCAAGATCTACACAACTGAAGTAGCAGGGAGATGAGGGAATGAGGCATTAGGTAAGAATATTAACCGCATTTTCTTTGCACTGGGATAATTTTACAAGTATGACCTTAAAAATCTCTTATTAACATTTGTATCATTTTCCTTCCTTCTGGCCAAAACACAGGATCTTTGACCATTTGTAATTTTATGCTACCATGTACAGTTAACATTTAACAGTACCTAGTTGTTGAATGCTGACTAGTGTGTATTCTCTACTGTGCTTTTAGCAAGAATGAGAGATGCAAGTGCAAAACATAGAACATTTTACAAGAGAATGGATTAATGAGCATGTTTTCATACAGGATCTTTTTTGTTTTCTTAAATGCTTTACTGTAATATGAAAATAAGACTAAGTGCAGCTTCTACTACCCTGACTGATGAATGTAGCATTTTTTCTTATAATGCTGACCCTGATACAAGTGAAGAAAGGAACTTAAATGCAAGACCCTACTGTTAGTATAGCTTTTTCTGTTTCCTTGTATAAGTTTCACTGAACATGTTACATATTCTTGGCTAGATAAAATGGTGGGGGTTCTTTAACAGTCTTATAAATTGTCCAGCTTACACCAATAAACATTTTCATTCCACACACAAGTGAGTGTGACTTCTATGATCTGTTTAAGGTACTCTATGTTCACACAGGTACTGAGAGATGGTGATCTTTTACTCCCCTACATGTCCTGGTAATAGCACCTAGGGTCAGGGAGCTCATTTAGTCAAAACCTAATAGATTTGTTATTGATTTGTGTTGGATTTACTTTATTTTTCTCCCCTTCAGAACTGTTCCTTTTTTTTTTTGTCAGTTCAGTTTTTGAATCTAGATGATGCCATGCCCAAATAAACAAACTGTTGCCAGCGATAAGCAGGCAGTGGGATCAAGCAGGCAGGGAAAGTAAAGGCTCATCTTTTCAGCAGCAGCATTAAAATGTGGTTAATTTTTCACATTTTAATTCTGTACATTAAATTATACCAAAACAGATAATCTACCTATCTGCCTAATGCAATGTATAAAGGCAGGAGTACCATTATTTTAATATTTGTCACAAACTTCACTGCACACAGATCAGATCTTAGCTGACATTTCATTGATTTGTACAGCTGTTACATATCTTGCATGTCTGTGATGTATAGTTAGAAAAAATCCATTTACTTTGCATATTTCAAGACATTAAAATCAGTACACCATATTCTGTGTTAAAATGACTATATGAAGTGACATTTATACTTTTTGTTCTATCTACAAGTACGTAACTAATTTTTAGAAACTTGGGGGTTTTTTACAGGGAATATTTTATATGTGTAGGGAGCTGTAATGACAGTTTCATCAGAAGACTTGCTAATCTCAGGGTTATTTTACCACCAAAGCCCTAGGAAGGAATTAATTTTGTCTAACTTTCAGTAGTCCATTTTGTTGTTTCCCTGAACCTTTGTAAATGGATTTGAGCATATTTCAAGTTCCAAGAAATTTGGTAAAATATTTGCTAGTACATGATAAAAATTATTATAATGATTCTGGCCAAAATCCTGCAAACTATTGAAAAAGCAAAACTTGGAGACTCTTGAGACCTGGCCATCTGAATAAGAGAATTCTTAAGTTAGGAAAAGAACTCTAAAATCATCAAGTCCAACCATTAACCTGACACCAACAAACTGTGTCCCCAAGTGTCACATCCACACACCTTTTACACCACTTGCATGCATAGCAATTCCACCACTTCTCTGGGCAGCCTGTTTCAAAGCCTGAGCACCCTTTCAGTGAAGGAATTCTTCCTAATGTCCAGCATTCTTCCTGGTGCAGCTTGAGGCCATTTCCTCTCATCCTGTCACTGGTTACCTGGGAGAAGAGGCCAACCCTGACCTGGCTACAGCCTCCTTTCAGGTGGTTGAAGCGAGCAATAACTACTGAACTTTCTTTTCTCCAGGCTAAACACCCCCAGCTGCTCCTTACAAGACTTGTGCTCCAGACCCTTCACCAGCTCCATTGCCCTTCTCTGGGCTCGCTGTGGCACCTCAATGTCCTTTTCAAAGTGAGGGGCCCAGAACTGGACACAGCATTTGAGGTGCAGCCTCACCAGTGCTGAGTACAGAGGGACAATCATTGCCCTGGTCCTGTTGGCCACACTATTCCTGATTAAAGCCAGGGTTCTTGGGGTTGTTGTGACCCAAGGGCAGGACCTGGCACTTTACTTTGTTGAACCTCATGCATTTGGCCTTGGGGCATGGATCCAGTCTTTCCAGATCCATTTCCAGAGCCTTCCTACCCTCCAGCAAATCAACATTTTCACACAGTACTCTGAAGGCAAATATTTTAAATTAGTCTTCATCATCTTATGGAAATATAATTGTATAACCAGAAGAGAACATTTCTGACACAACAAATTTGTTGTGGGTCCCTGTTAATCTGATTTTGTTTGTTTGTTTTCCCTTGAAAAAGAGAGCTTATCATCCTGTATTGAAGGGTTATCTTCCCTGAAAGGAATCTGAATAACTGGAATAATTTTGAGGATTTATGTTTTATTATCCCTGTGCATCAGGGAACCAGGGGCTCTTGATGTTTTTCTGTGGGTCAGGAGGGATTTCTCCTGCCCCTTTCTCGGTGAGGCACAGGGCTGTTGCAGTGGGTGCCTGTCTTGAGGCTTGTTTTTGTTGTACCCTGAGTCAACTAAAATGGTTTCAGCTAGAGAGGAGCTGAAAACAGGATACATGGCTGCTCCCTCTGACACCAAATTATTACCTGATTGGTGTGCTTTTGCTTAGTTTGTCATTGTCTTATTTGGGCTCAGCAGGAAATTTGCTCTGAAAATGGTACACCTGTTTGTTGTTTGATTTTTGTGGATTTTTTTGTTTGGGTTTTTTAGCTGTTTGGTTTGGTTTTTGCAGTGCTCTGTAATATAAGTCATGAGCTTTCACAGATTTACTCAAAGTGTTATCTAAATACTCCAGTTCCATTTCATGGACCTTAGTCTCTTCTACTCTGTTCCTTTTGCATATTAAATTTCTGTGGGGGTGTTTTTATGTGTGTGAAATACATGATTTATGGTGTTGCCTGGAACAGATGTTGTGAATAAGATATCTATAGTACTCTTGCCCATGGTTGTGGGAGTCTAGTCTTAGTGGGCTAAGGGATTTTTCCACCCTTATGGGAGATTTGTTCAGCTAAAATTTACCTGACATGGAATGCTACCACCTCTCCTTTGACTCGTACAAGGAAAAATGATGATCCCCTTCTGCATGGAGTATAGAGATAAAAAGGTATTTCATTCCAGCACCTGCCCTTCTCCCCATCCTTTATTAGTCCCCCCAGCTGGAGTACTGTGTTTCTAGAATCTATTGGGGAGCAAAGGGTAGTAATTCAAAGGCAAAAATATAGGATCACACTTAACCTGCTTCACATCTTTGATTTGCACTTGCAGAGAATCCTTGCAGAAACAAATTCAGATTTATGGTGTATGAATTGTTGCAGAATAACTCCATCACAGCTATAAGAATTGGAGCTTGTGGGGCAGCCTTGTCCTGAGCTCCCTTCTGGGTTGGGAGTTATCTTGGCATCCTTCACAGCATTTTGAAGAAGGCACAGGGAATGAAAGCTACATGAGGATTTTTCCAAGCAGCTTCCAGCAGTTCTATCTGTGATAGGCGATAATCAGTGGCTGTTAAAGTCTGAATGCAAAAAAACCTCTGGCTGAGATTTGACATCATCTTTCTGAATGGGGGATAAACAGAGAAATATTAGCTTTGATCTTACAAAAATATGGAGGCTGGAGGCTTGCTTTTAACTGAAGGCATTCAAACTGTATAATTCCCCAAATTTTGTGTAGCAGACACTTGTCACTTTATAAAAGTGGTAAATAATCCTATTATGTGCTATAGTTAAATTTATAAAGGCTGAGTTATGGACCTAATTCAAACCTGTTTATTCAGAAAAGCACAAACTGTATTTTGAAATGAAGTCTGCACAGACTGGAATCTGATTCCATAGAAACAGATACTGTGTCTTGCAGTGAGAAAAGCTTCTGTTGAATCATACTGCATCACGTACTGAACATAATGCATCAGATAAGGAGGTGTATATTCAGTGGTCACCACTCAGTTTATGGCCCCACCAGGGCCTTCCTAGAGTAAGTGAACTTTATTTGAGATGCTTATCTTTTTTAGATACAAAGTACAGCAAGAATCATATAAACTGTGGCATAAAATACATTAAATGTTGGAAAATATTCTAGTCACTTTTAAAATGTCTAAGCCATCCTTGCTCTGTAAACTGTTTTCTGGTGATTGATGGCAGGTGGCGTGGGGCTGTTAGCTGATGGAGTCCTTAAATAGAGCACCAGACAACTTCAGATATACCTGACTCTGGAAGGTAGGGCTTATCAGCAGCTCTCTGTCTTGTTTTCTGAGGAAAGGGCATAAGTTGTATAATAAAGGAAGTATAGATATTAGGAAGTTTCATTTTTTTCCCCTGTGTAACAGTCAGATCTGAACAAACTTTGAACACGGATGGGAATCCAGTCCTAATTGCTTAAACAGAGGCAAATGATAGTCTAAAATTTTGTGTGTGGTTAAAAATGTCCTGATAATCAAAGGCATGGAGTGCATACAGTATTAATGAACTCACTTCATCAGTACTCAAAATTACTTCTGATTTAAGAATTCAAATGTGAAATTAAACCACTTTTGTTTTGCTAGAATTCATTTTGGGCCATTCTTAGTGTCTTTTTGATTTGTCACACTTTTTTCTCTTTTTCACTAAGTTTTCATGCTTTGGGGGAATTTTTTCTTTCTTTTTTTTTATTTGGGTGGACCTTCATGTCTTGTGGCATTTAATGTCTTGGTAGGGTAACATAGCTCTGTTCTTTTCTCTCAGTTGTCACCTGCTGTCAGCCTTCACAGCCACCATCATCTGTCTCTTCTCTCCTGGTTCTTTCTACGCCACGAGCAGCAGTTTTGATGCAATGTGGACTAAAATGGCTATGATGGACAAAATATAACTTTTTTTTTTACATCCAGAACAAGCAGTAGGCGCTGCAAATTACCCACAGTACTTGAGATCAGCACTTGGCTGAAGATATACTAAGTGCAAAATGCTGTGCACTTTTTCTGTGATGCGAACTTTTAAAAAATCCAATCTGGATTAGTTTCTTTCTTAAAGCCCATCTATTTAGTTATAGGTTGAATTTAAGTTTTTGCCCCTGCACTTAATTTAAAATTAAATGGATTCATAAGAAATGTCTTGAACAGAGTCGTGATGTCAATGGTATTCTACCTGAACAATGGAACTGGGAAGCGTTGAAGTGGAAATGGTGTTTGTGGGAGATGGATGAAGTCCTCTGGGCTGTGATCAGAGTACTTACAAACCTTTGTGTTTAAACCCGCATGGCTGCCTGCCTTTCCTGTGATATGGACATTAGCAACTGTGACAATGCTTCACTTACTCCTTAGCCTTGTCCATGCCAGTCCAGTGTCTGACCATGATCAGTTCTTTTTACACACTATAGCTATCCATGGAGGGTCATTCTATTAATAAGCACGTTTCCAGTTGGGTTAGATTTTGAGTAAAAACTACTGTGAAGTCTTCTGCTGTGCTTTATAAAGGTGAGCAGGTTTCAGTGGTGGAACAACCCCTAAGGTAGAGCCAATTTCTGCATTGTTGTAGCAGAACAGAGCAGTTAGTCCTGGGGAGGATATTTTTTGTCTGCTTTCTGCAGTCAGTTGAACAGAGGTCAGATTTGTTGGAAGCTGCTTAATTGTACGGGTAGCACTGCTCAGCCCATGGAGCACAGCTTCATGCTGCTCTCTCAGCTGTCTGCTCCTTCTGCAATGATTGCCTCTGCTTCTTTTCCACTGCGAGCATCTCGCTGCAGGCCTGCCTTGATCGTGCTGCCTTATGGCTCAAGACCAACGCGTGGGCAATAATCACCATCTGGAGGGACAGGGAGACTCAGGGCCAGCTGAACTTGGCTGTAAGTAGCATTTCAAATGAGGCATGGGAAGCTCTACACCAGGGCACCATTCTTCTGTCCTGAAAAGCTTCATTCTACCCCTGTCCCCTGGCAGGCAGTGGCTCTGCAAGGGGAGCTGTGGGAGCTGCTGCGGCTGCTGGGGCAGGAGCAGCTTGTACTGATCAGGCACTCCAAGCAGGGCAGCCCTTCCTGCTTCAGCCAGCTCCTGAGGGTGCTGGAAGCAAGCTCATAGGGAGTAGGAACAGCCCCTGCACAGAGCAGCCAGATAACTTTAAGTAAGCAGGAAGCTTTTGCCTTAGTAGGGGGCCTGGTGGGCTGCATTTTGTCTCTGCAAGAGACAGTGCCCCTGCTGGGTTTGGGATTGTGTCTCCATCTTAAATACACAAATCTGCAGACTACAGGTTTCAGGGAACATAGTAATGCATGGCAGAGTATCTCAGTGCCTTTGAGTGGAATGGGTAATTTCCCCATTGCTGTTCATTGGGATGAGGGCTACTATCACATTCTTGTGATTTTTTTTGTAATCCTACTTTGGATACTTCCATAACTTAGAAAGGAAAATAAAGTTGTATCGAGTATCATACCACTAGTTTCCATTTGTTAAAGGCATACTTCTACATCAGAAATAACTTAACTGCCCCATGGCTTATCTTACAATCTGCCTGTTTTCCCCTGCTTATCTGGGTCCAAGAGTATTTGCAGGGAGAGGCAGGAAAGGAATGCGACTGCTAAGCTCCTTATGGCCCACATCACTGCCTGGCAGCATTCTCCAACTGCTAAGATGGATGTTTTATGTACGTGGAAGTAGAGGTGGATTGTTTTCTGTGTGAGATGTATGGTTTTATTTGAAAACTCATGCGTCTCATTACGTGAAGTTCTACGCTTTTCTGAACAGAAGCATTTGAATTATGTTCTAACAATCCATCAAATATCCTGTTTGTTCTGATTTCAGTTAAGTTGTGATAATCTAATATGTTTTTTGGAGTACCAGAGCTAAAATATGGCACCATCCATATTCTTCATTCAGCATAGATACGTACCTGAAAAGTCATTTTTTTGCAAGAGCTAAGAATGCCTATACTCTTGATAAATCTATCCTGAACAGCAATGAATAAACTGCAGAAATTTTGAATTAATTCTGGTATGTTTTATGAGAGGTATGGACAAGCCTTGCTCCCTTTTACTTTCTTTCTCCTGCTCTCTCTCTCTCTCAAAGGAATTCTTCTGCAAGGTGTTTTGTTATTGCTATCTAGGTTTTCTTCCAGGATCTAAGATGTAGTGCTACTTTGGAAACAGAAGTAAATCACATGGATGAAAAGCAAAGGTACCTCATGTCATCTCTGATGAAATCCCAAAATAACTACGTCTGGGTACACTAAAACGTGCCTCTCTGTTTTCCTACATTGGATTTCTTAATTTTTGTAGAATAAGTAGAATGTTTGATTCTTTACAGGTAGTACTGCTGGCAAAATCTGTTATTCTGTTTTCTGTAGGAAGATCTAAAATTTTTAATTTTGTGAAAGATGCACTACTCAAGCTGCATTAATTCAGTCTGCCCCAATGTCCTTGAATATGTGCAGTCCCAGGATTACACTGATTGATCAGAACTTCTCTTGAAACTTGCCCTTACACATATAATGCATCATGCCAAGTGTGAAAGAAAGATTAAAAAGTACAGAAGGAAGCAATAAATTAGAGTATATTCCTCCTGAAACCTGAGACACATGAAAGATACTGGAGAGTTCTCAATTTTAGCATCCTCTAGTACTAGTAAATGGTTATGAAATCTACTTTAAAGGTCTTCTAAACACACTTACAACTTGGTCTCCTGAGAAATAATGGCCTGCTACCTCTGTGGCATCATTAAAATTCAAGCAGCAGAAGCTTGTACTAAACTATATCTAGAGCTCTCACTATTAAGTATTGTTCTGTATAAAGAAATGTATATTAATAGCCTAGGCACTTTTACTGTGATTTCATACATTAAACCAATGGTAATGTTGTAAAACTTAGGAAGCCAAAAGTTAAGAAATACTGCAGTTGGTATTCTCTGCAATCTTAAATTGATATTCATGTGCATAAACACCATAATGCACTATTTTATTACATGTTTTTTTCCTCCAAAAGGCTCTAGCCTCATTAAATACATAGAATAAAAATGTTATCATTCACTGTTGCAAAATGAGGTGTGTGGTGAAAGAATGAAGGGTTTATTAGGAGAATGATGTCATGGAAAAAGCAAATAAATGGCATTCTTCTCTCTTGTAGTTTTTTCCTGCATCTGCCACAAAATAATTTGAGGAAGTTTCTTAAATTTTTATAAGTTGTCACTTATTATAGATCTTACTTTCTACAAACCTAACTCAGTGCTCTAAAAGTGCTGAGCTCTCACAACCACAGCTGATGTCTACTGGAGTTTTGCTTTGAAATACAAAGTTTTTTTAAAGGCTATATAAGCAGACAAATAAAAGTTTATGTTATCAATTTAGGATATAAATTCTTGCGGTTTTCGCTTCTGCTGCTGTACCTTGGTTGCTTTGTCTGAAAAATGGAGACAGTAACAAAATTGACTGGACTAGCTGAGGTGTTTAGGGGAGAATACTGTAGGAAAAACTAAGAGAAAATTAGCTACTCTATAGCCAGCATTGGAAAGACTGTTGGGTAAGTAATAAGGCCAAGGGCCAAAATTAGGGTAAAAGTGACCAAAGGGTTATAACAACTCACTCCCTGAACTCTATCTATCCTGAGTGCAAATGAGACAGGAGTCCAATTGAAAAATTCTATACAAATAATTGATAACAATATCATAACTTCTATGTACAGGGGAATTGAATTAAGACTTCTGTTATTGCCTGTTCTGAACCCTTGACTCTTCAACTTGATGGCCTTTTTTCACCTTTCATACTTTTTTTCCCTGTAATGAAAACTTCATACATATAAAATTTGAGAATATATGAGTAGGTGTGCATGTGGATATAAATTCTCCTAAATTTTTATGGATACCTCTTACATGCAAAGAATATGCAGAGTGGACATATAGTCTTTCTTCCAAAGGAAATCCACATTTGTTAGTGTTAATAGCCAGCTTGCATCCATGCTGAATGAGCAGCTGCAGAGAATCAGGATATTGGAGATGATGCTTCCCTCTGGGTTGCTACAATAAACTCTTGTTTTGGTGCTTTGATTTAAAGCACTGAAAATCTCCAAAGGAATGTGTCAGGACACCGAAGGATTCTTTTCCATTTACAGTACAATGGAGAAAATATTCTTAGGCTCTCCAGAGAGATAAATATGATATTGCAATGCATTAATTGTATTTAAAATGAAAGTGTGTTGAAAGCGCTCTATTGAATATTAAGTAGATCCTATTATAATATACCTCAGATCAGAGTACAGGATTTTCCCTTAATACTTTGCAAGCTACTGCTTATCTTAACTACAGAAGACATTCTATACTAAGGCTTATTTTGGCTATAGATTCAAGGGTCCTGAGTCTAATATGGCCTGTAGGATGATTGAGCTGCAGAAGTACTTGTTGAATGATTCATTAAACAGTGTTCACATCATCCTCAAAGAAAAATACTTTTCCTTTCTGCTCAGTGAACAGAAGCAGCTGCTGTGAATCTGGGTATTGACAAGAGGCTAAAGGAATCAAATGAGTAATATGCAAAGGGAACAGAAAGCACTTCTATCATGTTCACGCAGGAGGTAATAAGTAATATTGCTGCAATAGTTACTTTTCCAAATGAAAATGGTTTACATTAATATATACCTCATATCCAGATTGAGCCCAAGGTATTTTTTTTAAATTCATAGACAGTGTAGGATCTGTATGTGTAAGCAGGAAAAACATATACAGCCAAGTCAGGAAACCCAAATGCCAGAAATGGACTCTGCAAATTTGTGTATCATGTAGCAATCAAATGAAGTACATTTCAGATAATTAAGTACATACTATTTCAATAAACCATTTTGATGCATGGCCTGCTATGTAGGGTTTGAATCCAAAGCTTCAGGGCTAGATTTACAGCCTTTGTTATTTTGTGTTGATGCAGTTACTATCAGATTGCAACTAGTATTGCTTTTGCTGACAGTAGCAGCAGTAAATCATTACTCTGTGTGAAGAGTCATCATGGAGAGCTGCACAGCACCCCAGCAGGGATATCTATTCTGCAGGTAATGTAGAGATGCTTCTGGATTTGGGAACTGGAAAATTAAGCAACTGAGATTTGAACCTCCCATGTTATCTCAGTGGAGAGAGAGATGTACAATGTAAATGGAATGTAGAAAAACTTAAATTCTGCGATGGAACTTCAGCATCTCTGAAAGAGGATGTTTCATGTGTTTGAATTGGGTCAAATTTGGGCATATTTTAATGGGAGCGGAAAATGCACATATTCTTTTCAGGTCTGGTAGGTGTTAAGGTCCTCTTCTGCCTACATTCCCAGAAAGACCAAGTCACTGACATATGACTGAAGCTGCAAGCTTGAATGTCCCCAGGTCATTAGGCCAGGTGCTCCTCCCTGCCATACAGAAGTGAGCTGGTATCATTACATAAATTAGAAATTATCTTAACCAATATCAATTTTCCAGTAATGTTTGTGTTGAATTTTGATTCATCTCCGTAGTAGTTCTTTTTCTTCTGCTGAGTGGAGATGGGAAAGCTGCAATTTGTGAGACCCCCAGCACTACCACCAGCACTCAGCTGTAAATGTGCCAGGCCTTTTTTCCAGGAAATGGGACAGTTCAATGTTTCAAGGCTCTGTAACTTTTTTTTCCTCTATATTAGACTTTCACAGCATTGCTGGCTGTTATTCATTAGCCTTCTCTCAGACACACTAATTTTCACCCTTTATATCAAGCCTTAGTGACCCACCCTGTAGAAGCTCATCTCCTTTATACAGTCTTCCAGTTATTATGCCTGAAGCTAGCAAAGTCAAATGATGTATGTTTCAGACAGGCATCTAATCAGAGTGATTTGTAGGCACTCTGAGAGGAACCAAAGTCCAACCAGTGCCCCAGTGATAAAAGCCCACTGATTAATCCCAAGGCTACACTTTGCTGTGATTTGCCATTTGTGCAGAATAAATAAAACATGATCCATTTCACGGTCAACGGCTGGAAAACAGTTGCTTGTTAAATTCTCTCACAGAAATGAGAGAAAGACAACTTGTCTGGGATTCTACCCCAGCCTTTTTTCCCCCAACTAAGATTGTTAATGGGTGGGTTTGGTGTTCCAGAAATGTTTCCTAATGACTACATGATTTAATATAGTAGATGCTGGTGGATTGATTTAATTTTTTCTAATCGGTTTAGACAGGATTATATATCCATCCATAAATAGCTTTAAATGCATGATAAGCATATCAAAGGCCTGGCTGGCAAAGAGGAAGCAATCTTTCAGAGAGGCCTGAAAACTAAGAAACTCAGAATGTAACCCACTGCACAAGCTACTGCTTTGTATCTATGAATGTTCTTTTTTTCCTTGAGAGACCTTTTGCCAAAGGAGAAGCCAAATATTTATTCAAATATAATTAAAATTCCTGTTTTTTTCTTGCTAGTTTATTTATAACCTCATTGTTTTATAAATAGGGCTAAAAAAATTGTCTCTTGGGAACAGAGGCCCTTTCTTACCTAGTCTTCCTTGCACTGTGCAATTGGTTGTATTCTCTGGGTTCAGAATCAGAAGTAGTTTTCTCTACCATAACCAGTAAAGAAAGAAGATAATTTGATTTGGTAATTGGGAAAAAAATACTAGTTTGCCTTACTTTCTCTATCTATTGTGCCTGAACTGTAGATAAAACTTTTTCTACAGATAGAAAGGAACAGGACAGTACTTATTGCATCCTAAGAGAGAAATATCTTGTTGAGGAATAGCAGACCATTGATTTTTTTTTTTTTGGGAGGGGGGCTTATATGCAAACAGTATTTTGAAGAATCTAGTTTGCTGTTAAGCTGCCTTCATGGTTCAGTGAGAGCTGACATCCTGAATCCAGGATGCTGGTGAGAGATTACAGAGCTCTCTCAGGATGCAGCCAAATGTGAGATCTTTCATTGCAAAGATATTTGGCTTTTTGTGAACAGTAGGGGAAGACAAAAGAGTGAAAAGGACTTCTGTGCTTGACAACCACATGACTGGATGATATGAAAGGCAATGTTATGTTTGGAGGAAAGAGTTCAGAAATGCATGTTATTTTATGGCTTGAAGCTAGAATGAGACTCTTTTGCAGAAGACAGGTACTTATTTCCTCTATCAAGTAAAGCTGCTGTTCAGTACCACTGGCCAGTGGAATTTTTTACTTATGACAGCAAGCCATGACTGGGTGTGCCATAAAGAAAGAAAGGAGATATAGAAAATTGTATTTTTCCACTAAGTGATTTAGTAGAAAGTTAGGTGGAAAAATAAATCAAAACACCATGATTCTAAGAACTGTAAGAAAATGGGTTGGCTTTACTTTTATGTGTACTCTGAATTTTCCATTTCTTTTATCCTAAGTAGTGCTGTGTTTGAGAATAAAAGGCCTGTAGCAATCAGTTTAGTTTGACACTCCAACTTGGTGTTGTAGCATGAGAGAATCATTTATTTAAGTGCCCAGAAGAGATGAGTTTTTTCCTCTTGGATTTTAGGTATGTATTTAGTTTTATTTTTAAACTTTATTAAGGGCCCCTAGGTTTTGAATCAGCCCTTTGCTGCTGCCAACAGCACTCTCTGGCAAGACACACAGCTTGATCTGGAAGGAGTCATTCTTAATATTGAAGAGACACTTACTAATGGAACCATCTCCAGCAGACATGAGCACCTCAGCCTCTAAATCAGCCCAAGGGACTTCCAGACAAAGTGGAAGTCATCTGATGGTTGAAACTAAAGACTGAAAGGCCTGATCAATTTTCATGTCTGAAAAGGGTTGCCTTCTGTGTGCCAGGGCAGACTATAGGATCAATTCAGAACTGTAGGGAACCTTTTCTCTCCCATTTTTCTCTCTGCTCAGTAGCTAGAACAGTAGGTAACACATCATTCAAAGCCAGCAGCATGGATGCTAATGATGGCATGTCATTTTAGACAAAAAAATGCTTTGTTGACAATAAACCTTTTTGTTTTATGATTTGGTTATGTTACATGCAGCAAGATGTATTTAGCAATGTCAGCTATGAAGGCAATATGAGGGCTTTACCTAGGCTTGTGACAGCTGCCAAAATTTGTTGTCAGACTCATATCCACATTTTTTCTTCTGTTCAGAGAGGTTCAGTCCAGTCTTTTAGAGATCATGACATGCTTTTGTAACACCATGTTAATACTTCTCAGCTAGGAATTTTGGAAAATTAAAATCCTTTCCCTTCTTCACACATCTGCCCATTCAGCAGTTCTTTGTTCCATACAAATGAAAAATATTATGAGAAAAGTAAGTTTTTCATAGTTTTTAATTTTGATCATTAAAAAGATTAATCTGATTTCTCAGTTGATTGTTGAGGTTGCTAGGGTACTTGTACACCAAATTAACTTTGTTGAAACAAATTTTATTGAAGATAAATTCTTTGCTGTGTTCTGCAACACCTGCTAGTATAGCCTGACTGGAAAAAAACCTGCCAGTGTGAGTTTGGTAAGCATTAGTACCTTCTTTCTGCTTTTCCAGTTGACTACCAATACGTATTTCTTGTGATGGAAGCTGTTCCTCTTCTAATGAGCAAAATTGTTGCAGTCATTCCAGGATTTCTTTCCAGTGAGTTTAATGCCGCTGTCCAAGAGTAACAGGGCACTGCGGCACCCATCTCCCATTGCAGAAGTAGCAAACATCTTTAATTAAGAAAGAAAAAAACATTTTTCCTAAACATTTTTCCTAAAAACTTTTTCCTAAGGTTCTTCCTATTGACGTGCACAAATGAAATTCCCCACAGAGGACAGAGAGTATGTGCGTCTTAGCAATGGTATTGAACTTGACATTAATGTTAGTGGAAAGAATCTTTGAATCTGTAGAAAACATTTTCCCTTTTTAGATTGGCCCTGTGGGTTTTTAGTTTCCCTGTGTAGATGTTTGTTGACTCACATGTTAGAATATGTTAGGGTTTTTTAAGGTTTAGTGAATTGTTAGCAGCAGTTAACAAATGACTGGAAAGACTAAGCAATAGGGCTAAGCAATTGATCTTTACAGAATGGTACTTTCAATCCATGGTAATTCTGAATCACTACTTAAATTTGCAAAAATTATGTGTCTGTAGAAGTTTAGTAACTACTTGGCAGCTACTTTTGTCCAGCATCCCCAAATACATTAAAAGGAATTTATTTCTACCTACTAGTGGCGGAATTTTGAATGCTTAACTTTCCATGTCCCCTCATCTCATATGCTTCTGAACTAGCAGTGAACATGGCATTAATGTTGTTATTGGGAAGAACCCTTGGATCTGTAGAAACATTTTCCTTTTCTGTTGGCCTGTAAAAACCTCTTTCTAGATAGGCATTTGCAGGGAAAATGAACTTAATTGAGAGAATTCTCTTAATTTAAGAGAATATACGATTGAGCTAATCATACATTCTCTTAAATCTCTTGTAAGGACAAAATCAGACCCAGAAATAATTCTGGTTTCTTACTAAATGTAATTTCTCCTAAGCAAAACTACTGATTTGGCTGTGTTTTCAGTTATTTTCTGAGCTGCACATCTCCATCCATGACTGCTTTGCATGCTCAAAGCATGAGATTTACATTGTCTATATTGGTTCATACTAGCAGTGCGAGATGCTTTAGGAAGACTTGTATTTTTGAGTTTGTTTCCAACTGATTAAGGAACCATCTGCTCCAATATGGAGGGTTTCTCCCTGGATGACCAATTGTGTGAAAAGACATTGTGAGGTAGCTGGGAAGGAGCATCCTCCTTACTCATCTGGAACTGAAACATCACTGATGGCATCCTTGCAGAGTGCGCCCATAGCTGCCATGCGAGCTCTACTCACACTTGCATTGCGTGCAGTGCTCTTGCTGAAACATGAAGTGATGCTGCTTCTGGGAGGTCAGATTATCAGATCTTCAGTCTTATTTCTTCCCAGGAACTCTGCCATCTGGTAGGTAAATGCTGGGGTGTTGCTTGAAATCAGACACAGTATAAATCTACATGTTAGAAAAACACTTAGATATTAGTTAACATGTTAGAAAGAAAAAAAGGAAAAGGATGTGTACTGAAGGGTTTTGTCATGGTGATGTGTCTAATTATATGCTCGCTTTTTAACTGCTACTCCCTTTCATAGGATCACAAACTCCATGCTTAATGAACCATGACTTCAGATAAGCTATCAATACTGGTAGGTTAACAAAGTCCCTGGCTTCCAGGATTTGCATCGTGTTGCAGCCATAATGTGGATACACATGTTGACAGTACGCATCAAAGGAGAAAAAGAGCAGGCAAACACCACATATTTTTAATTACTAGATTCATTCTGAAAGTGCAGAAACTGGATTTTTTATTTTGTAAGAAGTATCATGTCTTTAAAGTCTGTCCTGTCTCAAAGCAAAAATAAGAATTGTGACTTCGGGGAGAAAGTCTGTGAAATGCCTTCCTAAAACAGTGTTATTATAGAGAAACCAGGCATTTTTTAACTCAAATGTAAATTAAATTTTAAATTTTATTTTATTTTGAGCAACTGTTTTGAAAACAGAATGGTTTGCATTATAATCTGCATATTTTTTCCAATTGGACTACTACTGTAAAAAGATGAAATATCCATGAGCAAGTATTACCTAGTGGGGGAAAAAACAACAAACCCATAAAAATCCTCATTTGGGAGTTTTTGAAAAGCCCTAGTTTTATCCAAGAGATATTCCCTCTTGTAAGTTGTTCTTGGGCTCCAAAAAAAGGCTGACTGCAAAATGTCAGCATAGTACATGAGAAGGTCTGGAATCCCCAGAGCAGCCCGTGGTATGAACACACAAAATCACATGGCTCCCAGGCTGGAGGGGAGGAGAACTGATATTCTGGGAATTACAAATGAGAAATATTAGCTAGGTTAAGTAAATGGCATCCTAGTTTCTTCCTGTCAGTAGAATGCAGCAATTGGGGACAAAAAGAAAGGTTAGTTACAGGAACTGATCAGCAAGGTATAATTTTCTGAAGATTTGTACTAATTCATTGCTACATTTAAGACTTTCAGCTTGGACTTTTTTTAAGAGACACCTTTTATCTTTTCAAGACCCTTCAGTCCATGCAATAATTTATTTTTCATGAGTTGTTGGCCTTTAACCCTTGAGAGAAATCAGATGGATTTGGTGAGCTGATTTAGAACTTCTGCTTCATTTGCTCCCCAGAACTGTAGGCAGAAGCTTTTTTTAAATTTTCCCAAGAAGCTCTACCTGTGTGTGTTCTAATGTCTCCTCTTACCCGCTTGAGTGATTCTCTCCAGTGCTGCTTTATGCAAGCCACAGCACAGCCAAACTCTTCTTAGAGATTGAATGAGTGACAGCATGTATTTTCAAGGTACACTAAATGAGAAATGTGCAATTTAAACAAAGCATTCACACATTTGAATGAAAGACTGAAACTGTTGAAACTGCAGCTGCTGGCAGGAAATTGATGTACCAGTTGCTATTTACCTAGCAGAAATTAGTTCTCTGTGATCAGTTTTATTAAATGGGATGGAAAAAGTAGGCATTCCCTCAAGAGGGTTAAAAAAATGTTGTCTTCAAAGTCGAGAGAGTTCAACGTGCTTTTTCCCTATGTCATTGCTGCTTTCTCTTCATGTCCCTTATTGTTTTGGTTTTTTTCCTGAAAAAATAGCACCATAAAATAGGCTGCTAAGCTTTCCTACTTGGCATTTGACCCCATCCAGAGTTTCCCATTGCACTTTGGAATCAGTGAGTCAGTGACAGAAGCTCCAGAAGAGGAGATTCTTCAGTCAGAATATTCTCCTGTGGAGCACAGGCAAATGCACCAGGGCTCCTTTCATTTCCTGAGCACACAAGCCAGACACCCCGCAGTACAGAGTAAAGTTATATCTGAATAAAAAGGTGGGATTCTATTTCTAACAGGTAACTTTTTGATAAATCAGACAGGTCCCTAGATAATCTTGCTGTCATGGAGAGGTTCAGTTGGTTTCACACTCAAATGCTTCAGGGTTGCTTGATCTGTCAGAGTTTTCCCTATTGAAGGGCTGTAAATTTTTATTGGTTATTAATATAGCACAGCAGTATGCAAGATGCACCACACTTGTTAACATTGCCAAGTTAATCTGCATCTAAAAGCACTTGAAGCCTGTTTCTAGAAGGGAGAAGGTCTGCATGTCTCAGATCCTTACAACTAGAGAGCATAAAAGAACCTTTTAAATCTAAGGCTGAAAAAAGGTTTTTAGGGGAGAGTTTTCCAGTAGCACAGGTCTGGTGCATAGTTCAAAGCAAGGTGAACTATGTTATGAACATAGTTCAAAGCAAGGTTCAAAGACAGGGGGCTGGAGCCACAGTTTTGTTTAATGGGAATCCAGTGGTCACAGCTCTTTCTAATTCTGTCCAGGCTCTCATACACAGGTGAGAGTAGATATGTGATACTAAAATGATAAAAAATGCCTCATATTACTATGAAAGACCAGAGTAGTACTATGTTATTTAAGCCAAGATATCTGTTACCTGGAAGGTGTTCCAGGGTCTGGTGGTTTTGCAGGGTGAAGACTCTCCAGTAGTTCACTAAACCAGCTTTTTCTTAACTGTCTACTTTTCTAGTAAAATGTGAAGCAGATGGATTGTGGATTTTTGTCTAGCTATAGTAAATCTATCTGGGAACTAACCCTGGAACTAATCACTTGTATTTTTCAAGTCTGTGTGCCTAAATTTAGACACCTGCATCCACATCAGTCACTTCAGGCACTGGAAAGAAGAAATAGGTCTTGTTTTTCAGAGCACTTAATTCAATGACAGGACTTGCAAGTACCAAGGTAACAGTTACTGGCAGATGAAAAGTACTCAGTACTTAAAAATTTCAGGATTCCAGGCAAATTTTCAACAGGCATGTTTAAATGTTTGGGCCGCTGTGTTTCTTTATAATAATGATTTTCTTCCTTTTCCTCTTTTTAATTCCTCCACACAATTATTTTAGGGATTTTTCCTTCCATTTGGTCTCTTTTTCAGTTTTTATTAATCTAACTTATTGTTAGTAAATCACAGAAGAAGAGAATAATGGAAATATGGCTGAATGGGATATTAAGAGATAGCCCATCAGTTTTTCCTGCTGAGGAACACCAACTAAAGCCAAGATATGCAACAGGGCAAAGTAAAAGGTTATTCCTCCCACTTTAGCTTGGGGTAATATCCATGACTCTACTGTCAGAGCAAGGCAGTGCTACCAGGAGGTCACAAAGGGACACAGTCTGAAAGAAAACCAAGTTGAAGTGGCAGCGTATCTCCTCCATACCTCAAAGGTAGGAGACCTCAGCATCAATGCTAACTTTTTTTGCCCCTCCCATAGTCCTATCCCAGTTTTAAGGCACTGCTGGGAGCAGGTACCTTCAGAAGGACACAGAGAGACACGGCCTGCAGTTTGGGCATGAGACTGGGCATGCATGAATACCAAAAGAAGGTACACATAGTGGAGACTGGTGGAGCAGGGAACAAGGAGTCATAAGGCAGGCAGAGTTAACTGGCAAGGAGCTGCTGTTGCTTACACTGGAACTTTTCCCAGAAAAGGCTGGAGATGGTTGGATTTTTTTATCTCTTCTCCATAGCAGGTTCAGCTTTATCTGAGTATTCTTGAAAAGAATTTGCCTATGGAAGTAGCATGATAGTTGTAGGCATTTGGGAACAGTTTAAGCAACTTATTCCTTACTTTACTATCCCTATTATTCCTAAAGTTTTCTCAGATATGCCTGTCCACAGCCTCTTTACTGTTAGTGCCATTGCCTTCTGAAAGAAGTGTTTTATTTCTGTAATGGTAGTCAGAGCACAGCATACTCTCACTTTGTTTGCAATGTTTCAGCATCTCACTCAAGTCATTCTAGTCTTTGACAGTGTCTTTGATGTGTATGGGCATGATGTTAATGGGCCACGTTGTTTCTGGCATTGTGACAAATGAACTTATGAACCCAATATTTCAAACTATTACATTTTCTAAAGCTAGATTACAGGTTTCCAAGAATACATAGAATCTTAGAAAAAATGTGCATTTTATTAACTGAAAGCATTAAATAATCAAAGAGTATTTATATACACACATATATATATATTCTTGCCATAAACCATCACTAAATAGATACATACACAACTCGAGGTTATGAGGCTTTCAGCATTGCTTGAAATCCTAATAAATTAATAGAAATTTAAGGCACCACCTGCACCACAGTTAAGATAGAAATCGAGAGTGCTGGTTACTTCCTAGTGGCCAACAGAAGTGGCAGGCACTGTCATGAATGTTTTCATGGTGAGTAACATGCTGGTCAGGTAGCTGAATTACTTATGCTCAACTGCACTGCTAAGCAATGGGTCAAGGTTGGTGGTGTGAATGAGCAAGTGAAAGCTTGTTTCTGAACAGATGTGTAAACAAGCAGTGCCTTGTCTGTTTCTTAAATAGTATTTTTTATTTCCCACCCAGACCAATTGCTTCAAAACCACTTCATTCCATCACTTCAGATAATGGTGAGCAAATTATTTTTCAAACAGCAAAACATGGTCAAAGCAAATGTGGCAAACCCTGTTTTGGAAAACACCTGTGAGGTCCTCTGGGTACTCATATTACTGTTTGGGAAGTTCTGCTCTCTTAGTTCTTTTACTGAAGAGGGAAACAGCTTTGAAAAAAAAAAAACACCAGTGAAATATGCCAGGAAAATGTTGAGGTGCGCATTTTAGGAACATCTTAGTGTGTGATAGTCAGCTACCTGCAAGTGAAAGAGAGGATAAGGCCAATTAGATTAGGGGTGATATAAAGCACTGCTGGCTTGCTTTCATTCACTCCAGGACACAAAGAACGGGAAACCAAGAACATCTTTTAATGCACAGCAGCAGAACAATGGCACCTAGAGAGTACATGAAGCAGACACCCTCCCTAGCAGTTTGCTCTGCTTTTTAAAGGATCAGAGATTCAGCCTGAAGAAATTCTGCTTAAAGGTAGCATTCTCACCTGTTTAATCTCTCCTGGCTACTATTGTGGACAACTGTCTTGACCGAGTCCCTTGGCAAGGTGGGACTGTATGAGAACACAAAGAAAATGCAGCAGCTTTTGAACAGCAGCTACAACCTAACAGACTCCAGGCAAATATGGTCTAGGTGAAAAGCAGCAAACATTGGAGAACAGAGTTGTGCCATCAGCAAGCTTTTAGTTCTTTATATTTGGGAGGATTTGTCAATTCATATCTTTGATGGACTGTGGAAAAGAACACTGAGTGTAGTCTGGTACCTCAGGATGCTGTGGTTGATAAACAGACCTGAGGCTTAGGGCAGGATTAAAGGAGGAAGTGGATGATACAGATATATTTTCCTATCATACAAGGTTTGAAAGCAAATCAGATGACTGTTGTAATTCAAAGAGTGATAAGGAAGGTCCCAGGGCAGACAGCTGTTGAGAAGCTCCCAAGAACCAGGCAAGAGTGTGGAGCAGGAAACAGTCACCTATGAGATTCTCTAAAAAGTGAAAAGGGACTTGTCTCTCAGGAGTAACGCACTGCATAAACTATTTCATGTGCTTACTAACACCATGAATCAGGAGCATGGAGACCCTTTAGCAGAGAGTGTTTTTAGGCTCCAGATACGTAGCTGTTACTTTTATTAGTTCTGTTCTTTGTTTTGCTGTGAGAACATTGGGAAGCTTAATTATTTTTGTGTTGGTTTCCCTATCCATAATCCAAAGACTAATAGTACTCTATGCTTTAGAGAAATTTGCAAATACTCGTGAATTAAATTGCTTAGCTGTCTGTAGGTTTCATGTGATTTAGAAGTAGAACATTTTGTTCTACAAAGCTTGAGAAATTCTTTTCTTGGGAGCAAGCTTCTCATCCTGCTGTAATATGTGAAGAGTATGAAAAAGGATGTTGTTTGCTTAATAATACTTCTCTAAAAGTTGTCAGTTGGGTTGTCAGTTGAAAATCCTGTGGAGGAATTAGATTTGAGCAATTTTTAAAAAAGTGTTTGAGTGATATGAATGAGATTTGGGAAATTATTAATTCTCATCTAAATTAAATAGATTTCCTCGTTTTTTCAGGAGCCAGGTTATATGCGATACTCCTCCATCCAATCAAAAGTAGAAAAAAAATCCTTAAGTACTATTTTCATAAATAACAATGGAAGATTAAATTTTCTCCAGTTTTATTATTTTGGGCTGTAGAGGACATATGTATATCTGTGTTGACTGTGTGTCTGAATTGGCCCACAACACATTAGAGCCTGGTTTCCTTGCCAACCTGTGCTTAAATGTAATGTTTCCTACAACAAAACAACAGTAAGACTGCATGTTTAAAAAAACCCAAAACCACAAAAACCTCAAAAACCTTATTTGTATTGAAGGAATGGAGCCTTCCCTTTTATTCTCAATTCTCTGAAAACAAAGCTGAAATTAAGGGCACAGCTCTTCCCTGCAGCAAGTGTTCTTGGATCATTTCCCCAGTATTTTGCTTTGATAACTTTGCAAGACTGCAGTGGCAATAGGTAGACTTGTAGATCACACACAAACTCAAGTTCAGGCTGTTGAGGTTTTCAATTAAAGAGCAAGGGTGAGCATAAGAATGAATGCATTCATGTTGTAAAACACTTCTCAGAAGCATTCAGGTGACAGATGCTGTAGCAACACATTGGAATAAGGATCTTTTTTCTGTTGTTTACAGCTTTAATAAGTACTTGGTTTTCTGTCTGCATCAGTCCGGTCACAGAAGAGAGCCAAACAAAATGTGTGCACTAACTCAGAGTGGTTGGTTCATGCTGCTGTTTGAGGTCAGGGTTCTTTTCTTGTTGCCATATTTCTGCTCTCTGGTAGGGCTCCCTGTTCCCACACTGACATAGCAGTCCCTCCGCTTCCTCGGCATTTAGCATTTCCACTAAGCTGAAGCACAAAGGACATTTTTACTCCTGTGAGTAAATAAATGCTAAGGCAGTGTCTTGTGATTCCTCTGAAACCTCAAGATGTCTCAGAGCATAAGTGATAGATTTGATTAAATGGCACCTGTAAGACTGTTGTTGCAGAAGAATGATTAAGCCTAAATTATCTGAAAGTCTCTGACTCAGGATATAAACAATGCAAGAGCAATTGAGAGACCCTGAATCATGAACTGTGACATGATATATCCTGGAGTTCAATAAGCTAATGGTGCTATTAATGACTAAGCTGAAGCAAGCAGAGGTTTTGTTTGCTTCTGATTTCATGTCTTCCACCCTCAATCTCTGCAGGTGGCAAAACATACAAAAGTACTTATGAAGTGGGGGGTAGGGAAATAGAGAAGAGAATAAAGTAGGAAAAGACAAGCAAAGGGATTTATGTTTTTGTTTACATCTGAAAAATTTCCTGATGTCCCTAGGGTAATGGTATTCACACTGAGGGAGGGAGGAAGGCCCCCAAGCTCTTGTGGGGAGGGGGACAAAGAATCAGGGGCAGATAGGAAAACAAAAAGCAGAATGTAAAATACAGCCAAGGAAAAGAGGACCTTTTTTTAAATAGGAAAAGGCAAAAAGAGATGTGGGGTGAGGGGAGGAAAGAAGAGATGTCCAAATGGTTGTCAGGATTCTTTATTGTCTCTCCTCGAAATTCTCTGATCAGCAATGGCAGTAGTGCACAGAGGTTCTTATAGGGAAAAAATAAGCCAGTCAGTAGGTTGTTTACAAATTGTTGTCCTGAAATTTTCACATTTATTGTCACAAAAGAAATTATTGATCAAAATCAGGTAATCCTCCCTCCCTCTTAGTATATAATGATGACAGGAAAAGCTGAATAGCATGCTCCCTTGAAAAACAGTGTTATTCCATAATAAATAAACTGAAATTTCAGTGACAGACCTGACAGGTTTTTTATCTTATTTTCATCATATCTGAAAGAGAAGGAAAGAAGCGGAGTTAAGTCTCTCTTATTGTTTTCCTTAAATTAAATAAAAGGAGTAGGAAGGGGATGGGAGAAAAGAACCCACTACTGAACAACGGCGTTATCTTTCCAGTCATTTCTATGGCAAATGAAAGTGCTTCTCAAGGATAAGTATCATAATGAAACTTTATGCAGTGGTCATAGGGAATTGCTGCCAGAACCAGAGAGAAGTGAATACAAAGGACTCAATATTAATGAAAAGTGCCATTAGGTATTTAAATGTAAGGAGCAGGTTTTTCTCCTGTAGTGACACAGTAGTGACAAATGGTTCATCTTAACTCAGTGTCCTTTAAATCATGACAAAACTTAATACTAAGGGGAGAAGGATGCTCATTCATCTCTTAATAAAAAATGTTAGTAGCCAGGTCCTTATGTTTGCCTTCAAGTTGGCTATGAATATGTAAAAATGTTGGCTGTGCGTGAAGAATGAGGAGATATTCATAATGTGTAACTGTCTCTTTTTATTAGCATTTAAGTAAAGATAAGACTACCCTGCATGACCACATGCAGACAAAATGAACAGTGAGAGCAGTGAGAGAGAACATCTTTTTAAATTTTTCCCCACATTAGATTTACCTGATTAGAAGCTGATCAGG
This sequence comes from Agelaius tricolor, assembly GCF_023055355.1. Classification (NCBI taxonomy): domain Eukaryota; kingdom Metazoa; phylum Chordata; class Aves; order Passeriformes; family Icteridae; genus Agelaius; species Agelaius tricolor. The sequence goes on from NW_027269268.1 coordinate 20,616,681, forward strand.
TATCAAAATCATAAAGCATTCTCTAAAATGAAAATCCCTAATGGCTTCATTAATACTGTGAACTGACATGAAGCTTCAGGCACTGGACTTTAGTGTACCTTGGCATCTAAAGAGGGGCTCTCTGGAGAGCAGACAAACAGTGAGAAGGGGCTTCAGAAGGGCTGTTGCCAGTGCTATACTTGGTGTTGAGATAGAGCAGGATATTATTATCTTTACACATCAGAAGTCTGGGAGTTTGTGCCCCTTGGAGGGGAAAGCAGGGCTTTACTTTGCACACCCATGTCAGAGCTGCTGCCTGTAAGGGATAGCAGCAGCCTAAGCTCATCAACTGCTTTTAGCAGGAGATATTTGACTGCCCCAGAGTTTGTTTGCAGAATTGGTGCTGGAAACCACATCTTCAATAGAGCCGTCACTCCTGCAGGGAGTGGGGGTTGTTTGCTTTTTTGGCTAAGATGTACAAAAACTGGGAATCTTTTAATCTTTCTGTATATGCAGCGGGCTGTGCCTTAATCCAAACTAGCTTGTGAGGAACTAGAACAAAAGCCAGATAATGTCTGAGTGCAGACAGTGTTTTCAGTTGCTGGTCAGAATCACCAACATGCAGTAATGCTACTCTGGCCACCTCTGCAGGGGACGATCACAAAGAAGCTGAGTGTTGGAGGTAGATTGGACTGAACACTGTAGGAACCAAAAAAAAAAAAGAAAACAGGGCTGCTTTCAAAGTACAGAGTGCTTCTTAGGAAAGGATGTTTTTAATTATTGTGTTGATGTTGTGATAGCTACTGGAAAATCAAATTAGTACACAGGATATTAGCAAATATCCATGGTTTTTAGAGAAGAGATACAAAATAAAGGAACTCTGCTGGGAAGAAGCTATGCTGGGCCAGCCAAAATCCAGCAGGCTTGAGAGCCAACCCTGTGGTTTTCCTCACAAGTGCTTTCAAGTTGGACATCCAGGAATTGATGGAATTGATCTGGGGTGCCAGCTGCATCAAGTCAGAGTGTCAACATGCTTCAAACACAGCACACATGCAGGGTAACAGAGTTTGGAAAACAAGAAAAAGGCACAGAATCCAAGCTGAAATTTGTACTGGCAGGTGCCCAAATCTGGTTTGATTTCCTCAGTGTGAGATGCACTGACTGGACAATAAGTTCATTGCAAGCATTCACTATTAGCAGTGCCCCCTATGAAATACCATGTCACATTTATTAGTAGCTTAGTGTGAAATCACTTGGTGTCAGATGGGTTGTAGGCATATCTTTCTGTTCTCAGGTGAACAGTGCTCCTTTAGGCCAGTATCCCTGTACTGGCAAAGTCCCCTCATGTCCTGTAAACAATTTCAATTAAGTCTCTTGCTATATTTAATTGTCTAGTATACTACCACTGACAGGTAGGCAGGTTTATATATATTTAGTTGTCATTTGATTGAGTACTCTGCATGCAGAGTCTGTGTGTGTGTGTATTTACAGCAGCTCACTGTGTACAGGCCTCCCAGATCTCAAGATTGCACCTAGCAATGGAGATTTTTGGGAAGAGAGCTTCTATCCAAGGTAGGAAAGACCAAGTTAAGGACGATGTTAAGTACATTGGATGTATAAAATCCATCAGATAAGACAGATTGCATCTAAGGATGCTGATGAAGCTGGCACATGACATTGTAAAGCTAAGTTCTTATCTTGAGAGGTGGCAATCTGGGGAGGTTTCTGTTGACTGGAAAGATTGAAATGGTGCATTCTATTTCAAAAGAAGACATCAGGCAAATTACAGATCAGACACTCTTACATCCCCTAACCTCTGAAAATTTTGACCTAGACACTATTTCCAGGCATGTGGAGGATAACATGGGGGCTGGAAAAAATGCAGATTTTGAAGGACAAACTGAAGGTGATCAACATGAATGCCTTCTCTGTTGAAAAAAACTGTCTTTTAATGAGGGAAGAACAGTGGATTTATTTTAGCAAGGCTTTCAGCACTGCCTCTTGTAGTATCCCTGCAGTCAAATTTAGGAAATATAAATTACAGAATTACAAAATGGGCAAAAAAAAAAAAAAGAGAAAGGCTCAAGTATCAGGCTTAAAATTCCAGCAGTACTATCATACTTTAGCTGCAGGCTCACTATGCCTAGCATTCTTGGCATGAGTCACTTCTGGGCCTGCCATTGCTTCACATCTGCAGCAAGAACCTGATCAACAGCACAAAAGGACCTGCCCTGAGGAGTTTCTCAGGTGACATGACTTGGAGGGAGCTGGTGCCAGGACACTCAGGGCACAGGCTGGGGCTGCAGGCCAGGGGCAGCCCTGCAGGAGAGGGAGAGCAGGGTCAGGAGGGGATCCTTGCCCTGCTGGATCCAACCTCGTCCTGAGCACGAGCGTGGCTGCCGAGCACAGGGAAAGGATGGTGGCCCTTGGCCCAGTAGCTCATCAGGCTTCATCTGGAACATCTCCATGTGTTCAGATTTGGGACCTCCTGGAACAAGACCACTCTTGACAGCTTGGAGAAAATCCAGAGCAGGGCCCAAGGGTGGTGCAGCATGGGAAAGAGCAGGCAGGGGCAATGGAATTTTTCCCTTCAAATACCTGCCAGGAGCCACAGAGAAGACAGACTCTTCTCAGAGGTGCATAGAGGAAAAGGAAAGGAGCCAACAAGGTGGAGCAAGGGCAGAGTTGTCTGGGAATTGGGGAAAAAAGGTTTTCCAAAGAAAAGCCCTGAGTCAGGCTGAGCCTCTGTCAACTGAGGCTGCAGAAAATCCTTCTCTGGAGACCCTCAAGACTTCATGGGAAAAGGCCCTGTGCCATTTTGAGGCAGCCCTGCTTTGAGCAGGGGGCTGAGCAGAGACTTTCATGGTCCCTACCAATCTGCATTCCTCCTTGAGGCTGCGTTGGGTTGGTTTGTTTGCCTTGAAGGGGGTGAGCAAATATGGGGTGGGGTTGACAGGGGAACCTGTGACCCTTTTTTCTCTGAATGAGAGCTGTGTGTGTCTGTGACAGATGCAGGCACTGGCATAAACAAATGGATCCACATGACAGAAGAGGTCTGGAAGCTCTGCCAGCAGTGCAAATATCTGTTATGTCCAAGAATCTGGACCCCTCTCTTCATCTCCTGACATTTTCTCAAGAAACTTCCTTCCCGTTTCCAAGACGCTTCTCCTCCCAAGGCTTTACATGCCATTTGCATAAGGGACTAATTATAATCAGTTTGCTGCAAGCAGCAAAGATGTGGGTAAGAGAAAACCTGTCTGATCATCAAAATTGCTCACTTTGGAGAGGAGGGATTTAGATGATTATACATGAAGATGTGTGTGCATACACACAGGGGTTATTTTATTTTGCTTTTTAACATTTACAGTTACCATAAGGTGTTTTCACACATCCTTTTCAGGCTTCTGTGTTTAGTATAATTATTTGCAGAGTTGTCCCATGAATAGACACTTTCAGAGGTTCCCTCCCAATGCAAAACTTTCCCCAATTCCTTCTGACATTCATCCTATGTATGCTTATAAACACAAGAGAAAAAACCTCTTCAATCATAACAGGGCAGAAGCCAGTGACATAATTGCCAGGGACAAGATTCCAAACCTGTTGATAGCAGAGATGAGGTCCAGACAGAATGAAGAAAAGGAAGCCTTATCAGAGTATCAATCTTCTAGGACCTTCCAGTAGAAATTTTAGAGCAGTAAAGATGAATGGGCAAGTCCTTAGCTTTTGCTTCTTGCTGATAGACAAAATAGGATCCAATAGACAGTTCTTTTCCAGTCCCAGAAATCTGAGGGGTTATTTTACTTTGCCTTTTAACATTTACTGTTATCATAAAGTGTATCCACATGTCCTTCTCAAGCTTGTATATTAGATAAAGTAGTTTTAGAGTGGTCCTGTTTTCAAGCATTTATTAATTTTAAAGCCTGCTTAGGGTCTTAGATGCACTGATGTTGCAGTATTTTCTATCCTTTTAATTCCTCGGGCATGAGTCTTTTCAACCCTGTGATCATGCTCACTCCCATTCTTCTGATTTGTTGTTGAAAAGTTTGCTAAAAGCACTGTTTATTTCTCTAACTCATAGGGGAGTCTGCCACTTTGCTTGTGGTTTAGTGAGAATAAAAAAAATAAAGATGTTGTATAAATGTAACTCCATTTAAAAAAGAAAAGCTAATGCACCAACATGATGTAATGAGAGCTATTAAAATAATTAGTCCCTATCCTAGGACGATTGCAAAAGGAAATAAGTAAAGAGAATGAAACATATAACAACTGGATTATAAAATGAACAACCAGCATAAAAATTAAGTGAGTCAAAAGTTTAAACCAGAATGTGACTGAGTTGCAGGGTAATGTAGGAGAAGAAAATGTAATTGTGCTTATTCCATGGCAGTTTACTTGAACTAAATGTCCCTGAAAAATGTCTGAGATGTGTGGATAGAGGTTGTACTTTTCAAAAATGTACCACTGTATTTGATTTCAGGACAGTCAGTGGGTCAAACTTTGCCTAAGGCAATCACAGCAGCTTTAACAATCAAGTGCTTAGTGAAATGGGATAAAATGTCTGCTTTCTTTCTTTGATTTGATCTCACTCCTTATTTTATTATTGCCTGCCGGATGGGTCTGTGTTCGTTCATTCATGTCCAGTGCTGCCTCACACTGAGAGAAGAAAGGTGGGTACTGCAGGCTCACCCCCAGTGCCAGCAGTTCCTTCAGCCTCATGGGTCTGGCCAAACACTGTCTCACTCTGGTGTTTGCACTGAGCCTTCTTTTTATTGTGTGCTTCTCCTTGTATAATTGTCATACTCTTGCCATAAACCAGTATCAAACAAGAAGATATTGTTCTGTTGATGCTGATGGCTCCATATTAACAGTGTCAGAGCTGTCAGGTCCTGGCAGTGTGTTGTGTGATAACTGTCATAGGCTTCAATATGAATATTGCAATGTGAAGCTCTAATCATGGCTTACATGTGCTCAGAGAGCATCCCTTGTATTGCTGTGGAGTTACAAAGTATATACTGATCAGATGGATATCTTGTCATTTGGAACCTTAGATCTTTAAATATAAATATTATTACTATTTATAATATCCTATATAAAACAATTACTTTAAATAAGACTTGAGATTATTTCTAATCTGATGCTGCAGAATCCTCTGTTCAAAGGCCATCTTTGCACTGTCAGCCTGTGAAAGGGACTGAGGTGTGCCTGGTCTGTCACCAGTGGGTCAAAGCAAGCTAGACCAGTCCATGGCCCAGAATGCCCATCTGTAACACACCTCCCCAAAAAACCTGTATTTTGGACAGTATTGTGTTCAGTATATAACAATAGAATTAAAACAGTCTATTTGGAAAACTCTTTATGTGTATATTTCCCAGAAAAGATACTAGGAAAAAGGATCAGGCTGAAAGATATTTCAAGAATCACAAATAAAAATTCCTAAAGAGCTGAGACCCAAATCTAAAAGATTTGTATGGGCTCTTACTTAGCCCAGATTTTTGAAGGAAAAGAGTACTTATGCTAATTTCAGGGAAAACAGGCTATTAAGTACAAGGTTTTCTGTGATTTAAAAACATCTAGCACCACCACATACTATAAATAATGGTTCTAGTGTATTTTATTCCTGGAGATGGAAAGATTATATTAATGCAATTATACTTACAGCTGTGTAAACTTGTCCTGCTTGTTCAAGGTTGTCTTTGAAGTCTTAGAAAACACCAATGAGGTGCTTCAATAAATTTTTTGTCTTGTTTAGGAAAGCAAACCAGCTGTGACAGGTTTAATCAGAACTAAACCTTGTTTAAGTCAAATGGAGGCTACAAAACCAAACATGCTGGACAAGTTACAGCAGAGTTAAGGCCTGTTCCTTCAGCTGTTGCAGGGTGTGGTGTCTGGGGAGGGGGAGAGTGTCTGTGTACATGCTTACAGAGACTGGATTAAGTATCCCTAGTGCGTAGGAGGCTGGCAGTCATCCTGTATCTACTTGCCTGTGCTCCCAGGGAGATCTGCTCCTGGGGATGCTCTGTTTAGCAAGGTAACCCAGACACCAAAGGGACAGGCCACAAGAGCTCAGCAGCGGACTGTTGTTGAGCTGGGCTGCAAATCATGGGCTGTGAATTAGTCCAAAGATTTTCAAGTATCACAGAAGGCAAATACTCATTGCTCTTCAGGGCTTGTTTCCCAGAAATCCAGATAATCTTATTTGAATCATGATTTGTGAGATAAAATAAGTGGCCTCATTTCATTTAAATTGATATGCTTCATTCAAAGTGCTATACTTTCCCTCTTATTTACATTTAGCCTAATCCTGTGGCAAAATCAGCTCTAGGGGAGGTAGCTACAACCACACTGACATTTACATTTCATTTGTTTATACTGGATCTGCGTTTCTGTCTATGCATTTTACCAGTGGCTGCAGAAGATGAGAATAGCTTTAGGAAAGAGTCTGCATGTTGATGAAAGAGTGAGTTATGTGCTTTTCATAACTGTACTCCTGACTCATTATTCTCAGCACAAAGAATTCTCTTGTGGCATTCCACTTCTTATGTGGTTAGTGTACCACTCCCACCTTCCAAAAGTCTCAGCCACTCAAAGGCATAATTTTCTAAAGCATAGGCTGTAAAATTAAAGGTTTCAGTTTCACAAGTGAACTAAGTTACCTGTCAGTTTTAGAAGAATGTACATGTGCATAATAGTTCAGAAATTAGACACAGAAAAACCCACCTTAAAACCACCTAACAATAAAGTTCACTTTTAAACCCACTTAACAATAGAGAATTCAGAAGCTGATACTCTAATCTGAAATTCCACTTACTGTCCTGTAGAGTATGTTTTAATGTATGTAGGATCAACCAGCATCCTAAATGGGCTGCCCAGCTAGGGGAGTAAAAGCCTGAAGTAAATACAATTAAGCCTGTTAAAACTTTGGGGTTCTTGGCCTTGCATTTTACACTTTTTCAGTGAATGTTTGTGAGTAGCCAGGGAGTGCTAAACCAAAGTATTTTATTTGTCAAAATTATTTTTTCACACATCCCTGTATAGAATGTTTATTATCCCTGTCACCTTGTAAGTTGGATGCCTTGCAGTTTTGATTTTCACATTCCCATGAATTAGGGAAATAGCTTTATTCTCATTTTATGGCTGGAGGTTCTGAAGGTTCAAGATGCTAAGCACAGTCACCTTCTAGGGTAGACAGCTTTCAGCCTTCAGTAAATTATACTGGAAAAAGATCTGTGAGCTCAAGGATTCTCAATTCCCCTGAGAATTCTTATTGCTGGTACAAGAAGAACTCTGTATTACTCATTTTTCAGTAATGTATATACAGGGAATGTGTGAAAGGATCACACACCAGGATGGGGCCCTTAATTTGGGTCAGGTCAAATGTTCTGGTGACCCAGCTGTGGTGACCACAGCACCTCTGCAGAGTGCTTCCCAAAGCAGCCTGCTATGGTGAAGCTCTTGTTGCAAGCAGCAGGGTGGAGAGGGCAGCCTTGTCCACAGGGAAAGCTGCACATCTTGGAAGCTACAAAATGGAGAGAGCTGATCTGTAGGAAAGAGTCCGTTTGGTCTGATCCCATGTGTGGTTTGAGGGATTTGTGGAATGTCTGGATGCTGTTAAGATTTTTTGAACGGTAGCCTAAGTGCAAAACTGATGGTGCACTACTGATAAAATGTTGGAGGTTTTTCATAGACATTAAGATTGAATCTGACGTGTCATTTTAATGGAACTTCAGTATGTTTTCTCTGGTCTTTTAATAGTTCATCTAAACACATAAATGAAATAATCCAATAAATGCAGCCCAAATACTTTGAAGAAAAGCTTACTAAATGGAGGAACTTTGAGATCTGAGTCCAACCAATAAATCAGCAAGGCTACTTTAAAGGTCTCTTCAAAGTGGTGTTTCACAGATTTTGACATTGGTCCTGTTTTGCTGCAGAGATGAGGGGACCTTTCCACGAGGAGTTTGATTGTTTGGAAAAGGGCAAGTACTGGTACTTGAAGGCCTTTTGCACATCAAGATTCTTCAAGTGGCTTATTAACTGCACCATATTGGATATAGAGTAGAAGTACATAGGATCAAAACAAATAATCTTTAACCTGGTCTGCCATGACCACCATTCTGTTTCCACTTTTATTACAGACTGATAATGCCCTCGCTGTTGTTCTCTCCCAGCCCAATGCTGGGGGCCATGCCCTTGGGAACGTGCATTGTGGTGGCTGGGAGAACATGGACTCTTCTCCCCAGGGGAGGGTACCAGAGCAAGGTGTTTGTGAGCAGACCACAAGTCAGGTCTGGGTTCTAATGGCAGCATAACAAGCCAGTGGTGCCAGAGCTGCTGTGCTGGCCTCCCTCTGGAGTGCAGAGAGGAGAGCAGACCCTGCCCAAGGACAGGCACCAGTCCCATGGCAGAGTGCAATGCTGTTAAGGGGGGCCAGGCACATGTGCACTGCAGACCAGGCTGTGAGCTGAAGATCAGGAGTCCCCCTGGCCGTTTGTGTGTTAATGTTTGCTGGAAGTCTGAAGATGCCTGGACAACATAGGCTGCAGGGAAACTGTGCTAACAAGCACATTATTTAAATCAAATGGAGACAGAGCCAACAGATGTTACTGGCAGCTCCTATGATTTCAGAGAGTCTGCTTCAAACTTAGTTGAGTTTGCTGAAGACCATGTGGCCACAATTTAGCCCATAGTCTTTCCACTGTTTACCACTGATTCTCTGACTGTCACTGCACTACAGCTGACAAGACTGAATTTCAGTGGTTTCCTTCGCTTTTGCTCATTTTTTTGGTGAGGAAAAGTTGTTAAGTATATTTTTGAAGGATAAAAATGCTGTATCAATGAAGAAATAGTAAATGTATATGCAGGTGGAAGATATGGATACAAAAATCTTGATATATCTGTGTATTTATTTTTGCCTATGAGGCTTTCTAAAATCCATTTATTTCAATATTAGGCTGAAGTAGGAAAATAAGTTATTGTAGCAAAATGTGAATCCACGCATTTTTTAAAGAGATTGATTTCTGGGTAGTGCATAAACATTTCCAATTTAAGGTGGATTAAATTAAATTATGAATTATAATTGTCTTCAAAATTATATTTAATATAGAAGCATCCATTGATCTTTTATGCACAGACCATGGTATCATGCATCTTATATATATACAATGTAATAAGTGTATTTAATTTATCAAGTTGCAGGATGTTTAATCTCTGCAAACAGTTATATTGAACATTAATGGGTACTAGGAGGGTTGCCCAGACTTATTTATAATATAGAAGGCAGATAAACTGTTATATATACACATAATCCGCTATTTTAAATTAACTTTATATTCTTGAATGTATGTATTGATTCTTACAATTTCATTGCCAATAAGAAAAACAGATTTAGAATGTTTATTTAACACACACATGCACACAAAAAAGGACAACACAAAATCCCTGAGCTCTTGTGGTTCTGGGTCCTTGCATTTGGAAGAGCTTTAAAAAGACAAAAAGGGAGTTACTGTAATGTGTATTTATGGTCTTCTCTAGGATGTCATATATGTTGCCTTGTTTTCTGATGATGATAATGAACTGGTGCATTTCTGTGGATAGCCTTCAGTCTTAATCTGAGAAAGTACATATATTATGTTCAAGTTGCACAAAAAGAGATGGTTCTGTGAAAGCCTCTAAATGAAGCTCACTGATTCAATCATTCATTCATTCACTTGCTTCCTCCTTTTGATTTCCCCCTGATTATTTAAGGAAAAAACCCTGTAGTTTTAGATAGTCTAGCCTAGTGTTACTCAGCTGTTTTGGCTTCTACTTTGGAAGTCAGTTAACAGAAGTTTTAGCTAGATTTCTAATTTGGCCATTTTAATTTGGTTTGGATGAAGCTGTAAGTATGGGAATGCAAAGGGTGTGTACGGCAACCGTTGACTGATGTGAATAATCGTAGCTGAAGTCTACAGAACTACACCACCTTGCGCTAGCTGAAGAACTGGCCCCTGAAGTCTGAGATATTAAAAAGCACTTTACCTGGTCTTGTACTAATATTGTATAAAAATCTATCAAAATGTGGAAAATGTTGCAGGTTTCTACTCCCATTCCTTTCTATGTGTTTGTCTCTCATAGCCTCTGAGTATTAAATTGCAGAATGAATGTCACAGTAGCCCAATTTAACTTCAGAACAAGGAAATATTTTGAATTCTGGAACTACTCTTGGTCATGTGAGACAGTTGCAACAAGCAGTATCTCTTTAACATTTCAGTCAGTATCCTCTTCACAGCTGTTGCAAGGTACAAAATACATTGCATCTAGGATCTGCCACCTGTTGTAGACAATTTGGAATAGAGTAAGTCAATGGAGGTTCAAGAACACATTTTGCCTTCTTTTGGTGATACTATCTGCATTTCATTTAGCAGCCACTTAAACTTAAGCCCCTGAAGTCTTTACTTCATGCCCCTGTTTTGTGAGGTAGACGTGTTTTTGTAGCAGTGGGTGTAGGTTAGTACATTGAAAAATTCTGAAAATAGGTATTTTTTCTGCAGTCCTTTGTCCCTTTTTCTTTCTCAGTTGCATTAGGCCCAGCCCTGGATGATCCTCTTTGTTTCTAAAGTAAAACTGAGCTTTGGCAGCATTCAAGCACCATCCCTAGCTTCACCTCTGCAAGCACTCTCCTCTGGGAAATGGAGGGAAAAGGACACTGATGGTGACTGCTTTCTATTCAGGTCTGTTCAGGTAGGTGCAAGATAAGTAGATCTGTGTCACACAGAGAGAGCATGAGAATTGCTGACATATGAGGAGTAGTAGTAGGAGAAAAAGAATTCTCTCCTTGATATTCTTTCATTTCTTGAAAGTCTTCTAAGTTCTGGACAGTGTTTTCAGAGAGTCCAGAATGTCACAGAATCATAGAATATTCTGAGTTGGAAGGGATCCATCAAGTCCAGCTCTTAAGTGAACGGCCCATAGAGGGATTGAATCCACAGTCTTGGCATTTTTAGCACCAGGCTCTAACCAGCCGAGCTTCTGCCTTCACTTCTCCTTGCAGAGCCTGCTGCACCTGCATGTGTCAAACCCTTCGTAGTACACACTTTTGTTTAAACCACTTTACATATTTTTCTTAATGCTGTGAGCTCTGACTCTTCAGAGTGCTGCCAGGTGGTCACTAAGGTCAGTGACTAAAGCTGTGGCCTGTTAGAGTAAGGCCATGTCAGCTGAGGGCCCAGCTTTGCCCTCTCCACCATGGTCAAATTTTCCTCCACAAAGTACTTCTAATCCATACTGGATTGCTGAGTATCAAAGTACAAAAGATATTCAGAGCATTAAATAGAAGCTGTACATTGATGGGCAGATTAGTAGACTGTCCCAGTACCCCTAACCTTTTGTCACTGCAGCTTTTGTAGCCTGCAAATTGCCTCAAGCTTTTCCTTTTTCCTGTCCTTGCCATCTAGATTGGTTCTGAATTTTAATGTGTCTCCAGACCACTACCATGAGAATCAGGCTTTTTTCATGTTGTTCAGAGAATCGCAACTTTTGTTCACAGAACTGAAACTTGAACACCTCTTTACTCACCTTGATTAATGAAATACTGTCTTCTCTGACTTCCTTGACTTCTTGGTCATAGTTATTGGTGCTACAGAAAACACAAGTACTAAAATCCTCCTTCCCTCACAGTTGGATGTGATGGTGACAGCAGCTAAAAAAAATGTTGCTGCTCTCTTAGAAATATGTTAGAAATCTGTCTTGTACATATTGTTCATCACCTCATCCCTTAAGTATTGCAGGAGATGGGGCAGGAAGGCCAAGGACACTGAAGTGTTTCCCTTCCTCATCCTCTCCAGCTCCCTTTTCATTCTCATTGTATGTTACTCAGCTCTGAGTCTGAGCTGTGACACTGTTCCAGCCTGTGAAAGTCAGTCTGGACTTATAAATTGCTTGTAACTTGTGTCAATGGGTTATCTTTGTGGATTACAGGTGCTTGATCAAGAGCCTGGATTAACTTTGTGGTGGAGGTATGCTTACCAACTCCCAAAAAGGAGCAGTTCTTCCTTCTTACTTACAGAAGGTTAGTAAGTAGTGTGGACTTTCAGGAGCCATGTAGGTTTTTTGTTGCCTGTACTTCCTGTCATTGACTGCAAAGGATTGCAGTGAGTTTGAGACAAGATTTACTGAACTGATTTAGGGAGACACCAGGTATCCATGAGATGACAACAATTTTACTATCTACCCAGGTAGTCTGGATTTGATCTTGAAACTAACAAAAGAAAAGCTCATTTAGTTGTATTTTCTCTTTTAAGAGCTAATACTATACTTTCAGGAATGAGAGCCTTTTTTTAATTTGAAAGATAATCTTACTAATTTAAGGTTTGACCTTTCTGCAGTTTTTACTATCAAAATCTTTTACATTTTGATTTGATTGATTACATTTGAGCTTAGACAAATTCTAGTTTTTTGGTCTGGTGACTTTTTTCCTCAAAGTTAACATCAGTGTTCTAGCTGATTCTTAAGGGAACAACCTGAATGAAGCAAAATGCTACATCTCTACATGCTAAAAAGACTAAAAATCAATCATTAGTGCCAAATCTCAGCCAAAGAATAAATAGCTCTACTTTATAAGAATGCTTTCATAATCATTCATCATTTTCACACTGCTTTGCGCTCCAGCTGACGTTGAGCTGCATTCAAATTTTTAATCAGAAAAAAATTGGTACAGAAAAAGTGATAAGGACTGAAAAAACATCTCTCTACATTGGGTTGTGCAGCCTTTGTCCCCTACAAAGGGAAGAATTTGTCTGTGCTCATGCTTTTATGTCTACTATACAATAGTGTTACTGTTGACATGTACGTAGCCTTATAATTTATGGCGTGTATGTGTGGGAAGTTTTCCTGTAGGATCTGATTTATAAAGGTGGCTTGATATCACTTCCTGTACCTTGGACATCCATGGCATGACAGGGAGTTTATTTGAGCACACTGCACTTGATGTACGTATGCGTAGGTGAGTAGGAATGCAGGATCAGCAGGCAGCATCTGGGCAACTGAACCCTTCCTGGCTTGTTCTGGCAGACAAACATACCGTAGATACTAGCTCAGAAACATCCATAAATCATCCTGTAACACCAGACATCATAATTCTCAACTCCTGAGAGAAATATAGAACTGTAGTAAAAATCTAAAAGCTGCACCTGTACCATGTCATGTGTAGAAAGGAGGAGTGGAGGGTGGAGGATATTTCTAGTCTTCCAGGTCTCTGCGCTAGCAAAATATTTATAAAATTAACTTCTGTGTGATCCCAAGAAGCTGATCATGTTCTAAATTACTGTTAGGACAAATAAAACCCCTCTGATCCCTGCTAATCTGGCTTGGAGAACAGATGTCCTCCTGATCCTAAATCGGATGAATAGCTTAATCCTTTGTGTGTGAGCAGGACACCATTCATCTGAGAATTTTGCATCACTAGAAACACAGCTGTAGTCTGTTTACATCCTGGTCTTTGTGTCACCCAAGTTCCAGAAGCAAATGATAGATGAAGGAAGGAAAAGAAAATTCCCTTCTGGTCCACACAAGGACCAGAAACCATCCCTAAGTGTGGTGTACATACCCAGAAATCCTGTTTGCTGCTCCTAAAACTCTTTACCTATGCTTGAGGACTGGATTCCATAGAGACCTCACTGCAGAATTAATTTTCTGGGTTCAGGAGTTCTCTTAGTTTAATTTATAGTCCTTTCTGTAACTTGGTCTTGCTTCCCACATTTCTTACTCCCATGATCACATTCACAAGGCTTTTCCAGAATTTATTCTTGAAGAAATAAAACTTCCACTTTCTAGTCCAGATTTGTTTATGACCAATTTATTGCAACAGATGAATCTGCCAGAACAAATGCTGAGGGCTTTTGAGCTGAGATGCTAGGAGACCAAAATGGATCTTTTTCCATAAGTACTTCCATTCAAATTGAATGATTAGTTGAAATATGTAAAATTTTACAAATACTAAGGTCACAATGATATCAAAAACCCTGGAATTTTGAGTGGGAAGATTTGGACTGAAAAGCAAAAGAGAGAGCTTGTGGATCCAGCATATCTGTTCTTCCAGCTCTCACCAAGTGTGAGTTTCAGCTGTCCCTTTCACCTCACTGAATTTTCCTCATTGTCATGTCATGACCACTTTATATAATGTCCTTAGACAATATCTGCTGGCAAATGCACTTACATTCTCTTCAACTGTTTTAAACAATTTTAATGTATTTATTAGTATTTCTTACTGTTCTAATAGCTCCTTTTGACCCTGAAATTGTCCACTCATTTTGGTTAAACCCGTGAGTCTAGAGAATTTGACAATTTAATTATTTTAAATGCAGCCTTATTGCCAAACAGGGCTTCCCTGCAGCCCTCACAGATGTTGTTTTTAGAGGAAACAGTTTTGGGTCTCTGTATTCAGGTACTTTCCTTTAATGGGCAAGGCATTTAACAGTAATTGAAATGAACTAATTTAAATGATCCACTAGTGAAAAACAAACATGAACTAAACCAGGTCTGAATAAAAACACATTCTTTGTTGTAATTGCTCTTTCAAAAAAACCTAATCATTGACCAAAGCCTGATGTATGAAAGCACATATACTATACAGACCCTATAGAATCTGTAATTGCCACTCTTGAAAAGAGAATCTTGTATAATTTGGAATTTTTATTTTCTTTTATCACCCAGGATAAATATTATAACTCATGATCCAAATCCTTTATGTTTTCTGTAGAATACTTGAAGTGAAACAATGCATCTTTTACCACTAAAAACACAATAAATGGGTCCCTGAAGGATTTATTTTAAGTCAGATGCATTTGTCATTCTATATTGATAATCTTTGCACTTCATTATCATATTCAACTCACCATTTATATGCAGATGACACAATCATTTATGGTAATAGATTATACTAGAAGAAAGCTTAATATTATCTTCAAGCTGATTTAAATGAGCTTTAAGATCATCTGGCACAATCTAAATTACTATTAAATATTAATGAAACAAAGATCATATTATTTGGCTCAAAACAGAAGTTGGGTAAACTGAACAACTGACAATCAATGCGACCTTGGAGACAGTTAGCAAATGTCAATGGTGAAGAGTATGGATACATCATTTTTCATCGTATGACTAAACTATTGATTAGAAGCTGTGAAGGTTTGAAAGAAAGCCAAGAACTTTATTTGGGCTCAGAAAATTTGTTGACTTCGGGGAAAAGGAAAGATTTGTTTTCTTGCATTTTCAGTTTGTATTATGTACTTTGGGTTTTACTGATTGCTGCATAATGTTGTTAGGAAAGATAAAGCATTTTTAACTTGGTTATCTAGGCAATTTTGCTGTGAATTATACATTTCATAAAAATCACTGTCTGTCATTTAGCAACAATTGGCAAAAAATAGAAAACTGTCAACATTTCATTGGTATGTTATCCTTCTACTTTCTCCTCCCTCCTCCCCTCTATCTTGAGATAAGTTACAGTCTTCAGTCTTCCACGTTTTCTGAAATAGAAAAATTAATAAGAAAACTAGTATCTCTACTTCTTCATCTGGAACCCTACAGCTGTGAATTTGATAAAGCTAGTCAGGAGACTCAGGTAGATGCTTTATTTGAATTTGTTTATTTTTACGTAGGTAAACTCCTGATCCTGTGATTACTTGAGCACGCTCTAGCAGGCGCAGATGAATTCATTGGCAGTTTATGTCAATTCTCAAGATGACAGATAAGGTCTTCTTTCCAGGAGATGTTCTCAAGATGATAATCTCAGAGTAAAAAGTGAAAAAACATGAACCCTGTATTGTTCAGTGTATTAAAAATGCAGACTATCTCCTGCATTTTGGTGCTGGCAATCCACCTCCTTTTTGTGTAGCAAGATGTGTCACACTAATACATCCAGTGTCCCAGAAATGCCAGCTCTTTTGACATTATAATGAATCCCATGGTAAGAGATATTGTTAGTTATTAACTTCTTTCTGTGTTAGACATAATCAAGATCAATGTGGATATGTTTTCTGTTCAGGGCATCAGCTATTTCCCCTTAGCATTTAACTGGGCTGTGCTGAATCAAGCTGGGCACACTTTCCTTTGAGCATTTGCATTTGGGATAGGGGTCACACGTTTTTTTGACCCTCATCTGGATCTTCACTACTCTCTTGGTAAAGAGCTTTCACATAATGTCAGGAGATGGAGACCTACTCTGACATCAATAAAATACCGAGGGAAAGAGAATGCAGACATGTGGTTTATATACTTGGGAATGAGGCAGCTTTAGAGGGGCAGAGCAGCTGGTGAACTGTAGGCCAGGTCATAAAGCTGAGTTAAAAAGGGCTGTGAGGCCTGGGATGTTTTGATGGGTCTGGGAAAGACATTGTAGGAAAATTCATGTAAGTAGGAGGCAGAAGAGTGAGTGGAAGGGAGTGCTTCTACCCTCTGGAAGCACACGAGTAACAGTAAAGAGGAAAAACAGAGGAAGAGAAAGCAGTGACGTAGAAGATTGGTGTTGGAGAAAATGTGGCATGCATAAGACAAGGTTTCTTGACAAGATTGTCAGAAATTCAGGTCTAAAGAAATTATTTACTCAGTGATGAGTTGGAACAGTGAATGCCAAATAGGACAGTCTAATGTCCAGTTCAGTATCTTACCTGGTCTGGGCAGGAGCTGCTGAAATTACAGAGAAAAGAAAGAGAAGGGGAGAAGGAAGAGTTTGTCTTCCCTGCTGCAGACATTTGAGAAAAGTTGCTGGAATCTCTGTCAGAGCAATTGCAGGGAGGAGATTTGTGATTTATTTATATATTTAGAAATATTTTCTAATTCAAAGTTAGTATATCACATGATTCAAGTAAAAATATCTTCCCTAGAAGGCAATCAGGCAGACTTCTCTCAAAATAACCAGTAAATTGTTTTTAGAATTAGCCTTACAATGAATTTTCAAAACTAATTAATCAGGTTCATTATTTGAATTTCTTGATTAGGTAACACCATTTTCCTGGTCCATCTAGGTGTCTCCTGGCAAGACACTTGAATCAATTTTCTTGTCCCTTTGCACTGCCAACTCTCTTTGAAAGAATGGGAGAATTTCAAGAAGGAGCTATGCTCTGAACATCACTAGAAATCATGTTCCACACTGCAATCACATCAGGAGAAGGTTCTTTTAAGCTCCTGCATTTTGCCTAGTGATAATATAAGGTTCCCAGTGAATAGGTTCCTAGATATTCTTCAGTGTGAATAATGTTTCCATTATCCCCCAGCTCTGTAGGTATGAACCAGGCCCATGCTGCAGTCACAGGTGCTTGGGAGTGCTGCTGTGTGTTTGGTAACAAATGAGCTCTGACATTTATTGCTTGGGTTTGTCTTCACCATTGCTGCCAGATGGGTATGGTTCTTCCATTGGAGAGTGATGGCACTGCATTGCAACCCTGGGCTTGTTCTGCATTCCCAGTGGTGCCTTTTCCTTCGGCATGTGAAGCAAAGCCTTCTTCTGTGGGCAGCTTTTCTGTCTTGCCCCTGTCTGAGGACAGAAGAACATCTATTTTTTTCACTGAGTGGACTCTTCTCCTCCTGAGTCTCTGTTTTTAAAGAGATGTTCCCTCCACTTCCCATGGAAGTTGAGGCCACTTTCAACCTACTTTTTTTTTTTTTTCTTTTTGACTGAGAAACCTTCCTCTATTATACTCCAGTTAGAAGTCCATTGGTCTATTAGCCAGTCAGCTGTGCTGTCTTATGCCACCTTTACTCCAGTTTCACCTGTACTGGCCTTTCCATTATCTGAACTTCCCTACATCCACGTATCACTATCTGTATTCCAAACTTTCCTACTTTAAATTATATGTGTGTGTATATATATATATATTTAGCTTCCCACTTTCATAATCTTCATCAAATGTTGCACTTGATTTCCTCACAGGAAGTACTATGTCCAAGGCTTATCCACTTGCTATTTGCCTTCAAGGCTGTTGCCTTAACCAGTCCTTGGGAAAGGGAAAAGAGCAGCCCTCCCTGCACAGCCCAGCTCCTCACAGGGCAGTTGTGTGTCCTCCCTGCTTGTGTAGGTGGGCAGCCTCAGCTTCATCAGAAGGGGTAGCCCATGTCTGAGCAGAGATAACAAAACCAGCAGTCTGCACCTCAGCCTGGCTCACCTCTGTGTATGAGAAGGAGATGGTCCCTCCACTGCCAGCCTCTTCTCCTTTCTGTTCTGGGCTCTTAGAGTAAATACTGAATGCTTCACATGAATCTGGAAATCAAAGGAACTTTTGAGGAAGCAGGGAAAGATAGAAAGAGAGTGAGTGGGCATCTGGATAGAGTTTTACTGGGGCTTACTAATCTACTCAAGCTATACATTTTGACAGTGCCCTAATGCTGCTTTCAGTCCTTTCTTATGGAGAAAATGGAAACCTTTTCAGACTGAGATGCTTAAAATAGGCTCCTAAATCGATGCTTAGGCATATAAATAGAAGCAGTTCAATATTCAGCAATACTGAGTGCTCTGGTGATGCCAGTAAGGAAGAAAATGCTTTGTGTACAGAAGTGCATTATTAGAAAATGTGGAGGTTCAAGAATTGCTATTTAGAGACAATTGGAGTAATTTTCTTTGGGTCAGTTGGGCTTGACTCATCTCTGGCCTCCATCTTCCATGGTTTTTATTCATTATATGATTTAAACGTAGTGTCTGTTGCTATTGGATATTTATGTCCACTAATTGAATCTAATTTTATCATGGGATTGGAATGAGAAAGTGAAGGTCTTTGCAAATTTCTTAGTATTGCACTCTCTGTTATGTGCTTTGTAGAGATGAAATATCTGTTGCCATTCCATATGGATGCTGTGGTTGTCTCCAACTCTCACAGAAGCTGGGATGCACAGAATTTTTACTTTTTACAATATTTTTACAATAGAAGAGCTGCCATCCTTCTTAAGGGAATGCAAGAGTGCAACAGAAATGTAGGTGAAATTATTGCAGCCTTAGCCTGTGCATACCAATATCTGCATACAGAAGGACCTTTTGTTTGTTTTTGCTTTTCTCACATGGATTCTATGCAAAATTCACAGTAGAGCAGTTGTCTTCCCTGATTTTCTTCTATCTCCTCCCTGTCATCTCTATGAAGATTTCTGTAGAAATTTTATGCAGTGTGCAAGCTGCTGTGAGGAACCTGTATTTTTACAGGTACACTCCATGCAATAACATGGATGGTGAATGGACCAGGTGGAGCAGATCTAAGCACTGATGAATACAATGAATGCAGTCTCAGGTGTACCTGGTGTTATTGACATATATACCTGAGTACAAGTTTTGGCCCCAAAGCTTAGTCACTGAAGTAGATTTTTGAGGTGTCTGGGAATGCTATAATTTTTTTTTTTTAAGTCAATGCCACTGAAATTGTATCTATGAAATGCAGTAGCAAAATCAAACCACTCAATAGAGGACTCTTTGTCCTGTCTCTGTGAAAGACAACATTGTAAAATGTTGTATATTTCATAACAGCAATTGAAAATATGGTGGGTTTCTTTAATTTCCTTTGGAAAATGAAAGCAACCTGAAGCTGGTATTGGCAAGGATAAATCCTAAATTTTTTCCCTTTGAAATTCGTGTTTGGCTCTTATTAATTTGTCCTTTAGGATCATGAAGACTATTTCCACTTGGTTTTCATTTCTTCTTGGAAGAGATAATTTCATACTAAAGCCTTGACACTTATATGCAGTTGAATCCATGAGGTTATTTGTGTTACTATGGCCTGCAGATTAGCAGCTTAAACCAGAATAGAATCAAATTGATCATAGTTTAAAAAATATTATTTTCATATGCTTAGCATATTCTTTAACAGAAAGATATTTCATGCTTTTCCTATTAGACAAAACTTCAGTTAGATATCAATCAGCTGGCTCATACTCAGGACCCGAGGTTATTCTCTAGGTAAAGATTCACATCAAATACGATGTCACAAGAATCTCATTTCTTGATCACATATTGTAAGCTGTAAATATACTCAAGTCCATGTAACATTAGAAATAACAGATGAGAGTTCTCTCATATTTCCTTCCTGGGTTTAAAAATGTTCTTACGTGGTAGAATTCTGACAGCATTTTGTGTTTGGAAGGGTGTGGGTTGTTTGTTTCTTAAATGTTTAATGGTAGGTTAAAGATAACTTTTCAGCATTATAAAATTTGAAAAAGTGACAAGGAAATAACCTTGTAAGTTCACAGGAGGCTATAAAAAAGATATAAAGAATGTAAAATATTTTAATAAGATTTATAGTCATTTGCTGAAAGCATTTAAATCTATTGATCCATGTGTTAGTGTAGGCCTTTTATTATTAAGTGAATACATTCTTAATTTTAATTGCTTCTTTCCTGTAAGAGGGATTTTATAAACTTGAGTTAATAATTATTAACTTTCAAATCTAACATATCATGGGCAATTGTGATTAACTTAAATTTAGGGGAAAGAAAGGTAAAGCATCTGTGGTTCAAACAGGGACATAAACCAGATGATACTGATTATATCAGTGCATACAGGACTAAGCTGTTTTTTGTGAGTGATGCCACACAGATTGCAGGGCAGGATCATGGGGAACCCAAACCAAATATTTACATCACTGAGCTCAGCAGGAATTGGCCAGCAGACCAATGGCCTCTATAAATAGATTATTTGAAAAACAGAAAGAAGACCATTGCAGGAGTGGTCAGACAGAGAAGTCCAGACCCCTGAACTCTGCTCTTGGCTCCTTACATATTATTGAATGTCTCAGTGCTTCTCATTTCCATTTATGAAATGAGATTAATATTTATTTACTTTTCCAAACACTTTGAGATCCAAAAATTGCTCAGTATTAATAAATTGTTTGCAAGCCAAGCTCTGGCAAATCCCCTTTGTGCTTCTGGCATAGGAGTCCCTCTGGCAAGGACATGAGGTTGGTGACCTGATGTACTGTGGTAGTGCTGAGGGAGCTCAGGGCTGCTGTACAGCTGAAATGTGTCCACCAGCACAGAGCCTTCAGTGCAGAGCAGCCCTGAGACAGCTCTGGGCAACTGAACACCCCAGGGACAGAGGCATCTGTGTGTCCCCACCACGGCTGGGGACACCCTGCCCACCTGCTCTGCTCGGGAAAAGGCACCTCCCCAGGCTAAGGGCTTGGCAAGATGAAAGGTGAGAAATGTGCCCATTAAATGAAGGTGAAATGCCAGTGACTGCCCAGGCAGACTCTCTTGGAAAAGGCCATGCTGCACGCAGAGTTTGTTCAGAGCAGACTGGGCTGCAGCCACAATGTGGAAGTAAATGCCTGTCCCCCCAGTTGAGCTGCCTGCTACTTTTGAGAGGCTTTGCATAATGCCATGACCAGTGATGCTGAATGGCTCCCCAAAGTTGGGATTTGCATTTTAAATCTCATGGCTCCTAGGTTAATCTCTTTCTTGTCTGACAGTTTCTTAACCTTTTTTGGACCCTTGTCTAGGCTTCTTCATGCATATTGCACCTTAAAACCCAGACTCTCAGGGGCCTTACATTCCCTGGTACCTTGAGAAAAAGTGTGTAGGGATCATGGCAGCAGGTAGTATTTCTCTTCATGTGGTCCTCTCCCCATCCCCTACTATTCCATGCTTCTGTGCTGTTTGGACTATGGCAGCTGTTCGAGCTCTCCTTTCCATTTCAGAGTTCCTCAGTGGAGGCAGAGCAGCTCAAGGTGCCACGATTGTAGAACCTCTGGTAAAAGGCACTATAGAAATGCAAAATCTGGTACTGTAAATGTACTTAATATTAGCACTGTTCAAAGTGTCACATTGATAAATTAGTTGATTTTAATTTTTCTTTCTCTTTTCCATAAAAAATAAGACCACTCTGTATGGTAAAAATAGGTTAAATTGGAAGTTAGATTACTTCTTTTGCTTGGCCCCATTTTCTAATTCAAAATCTTAATAGTGGCATTAGGATCATTCTAAAGTAACAGGCCAATATGATGTCAAAGGGAACATTACTTTTCCTGGCTGGTGTTTAGTAGAGAAGAAAAACAGCAAGAACTTGTTTACATGCAAATGTCATCTGTATAAAAAGCAGGGAAATGCTCTAAAGAGAAGATATTATTACAAAGGCATAATTTTCCGGAGGCAGAAAAAACAGAGGAAGCATTTCATAGTCATCAGGAGTCTCTCCATAAATCTGTTCCATCAGGCATGCTGTGTGGTTGGCATGTGTACTGGTCTAAAAAAAGCCTGAGACCCTCAGCCTGGAGACTAAGAAGAAAGAGAAATGCAAGGAATGTGTCAAAGAATTTGCCGTCTGCTAAGCAGAAACCAGATGTTTTTGTTAGTAATTATTATTATGATAATTCATTTAAGTAGGAATAAAATAGGGCATGATTGTTTACTGCAGCATGTTTTCCCCAGACAGTCTGGGAAATGAGAAAAAAGATCTCAGAGGTTTTACTCCTGGTTAAATGAATAATTTTTTTCATTTAACCAGGAATAAATATGACAACAAAAATAGTTTTCATACATATTGCCCAGTAGCTGTGAATAGACATCAGACACTTTTTTATTTGACAAAGTCACTGGAGGCTGTTGAGGGGTGTTAGGGAAGGTCACTTTGAAATTTTCTTTTTTTTTTGGTACATTTTACTCCTTCTGAAATGGCTGCTGAACAGTGGAATAACTGAAATACTGGCAAAAGAGTAGGTAAATCTAGGTGGTTATTTCAGATGAAAATAATCTACTGGGAAGGGATAGTGTGCAGTGTGAGCCAAGCTTCTGTAGGTTTCTGCAGGATATCCATTAGCATCCTATCATCTTTTACAAAAGTTGATTTCATATGTGTACAAAAGTTTAAAATTATTAAATCCTTCTCAGTTCCTGGTGTTTGATTAGGAGCTCTTAGTAAGCAGATAGTAATTTTTTTTCCTACTGCTTGCTCCCAAAGCATATGAGTAGCTATCAGTGGTTTTTTTAATATAGATTAGAGAATAGTGTCAAGCAGGTACTCAGCAAGTATAAATCGGGTTGATCTATTTAGTCTGGGAAGAGAGAGAATGGTTTTCAGCTGCTATCCTTTCTGCAAGCATTAAGTTGGAAGCTTTGAGTGAGTTAAATAAGTCCTATAGAAAAATTAAAATCTAAACAGAGTCTGGAGGAGTTTAATTGAGCAAGTGCATTATTGGGAGTCTCTCTGATGGTGAGGGTTAATTTATCACAGCAAATCCAATCACTTTATAAAAAAACAGCATGGCTTTCATTTACTTTGATGAGGTTTATTGCAAGATTCCAGAAAATCAATTTTACTGTGAGCAATATTAAACCCAGGGGAACAGAAACACTATATGTACTACACATAACTTCTTGTTATTGCTTACTGGATCACTGGGGAAATTATGTGTTTACCATGAAGAAGGGCTATGGCTACGTTCATTGTCTTGGGTGACTCCCAGCCTGCCCATCACAGTGAAATAAAACAAAATGGTAGAGTTTGAAATCAGCAAGACTTAACTTGTCTTCCTATAGCCTGAGGTATGGAAACACTCAGCAATGTTGATGTGATTTTCCAAAGGACCTTAAATAACTGTTATATTATGTGCTGTCCTTCTCTGCTTGCACAAACGGATGCAAAAGGCAGGTGGTGCAGAGGCTGCTGCTGCTGGAGCAACCCCAACTAATTCTTGCTCCTAGAGCTTCTCCAGGTGCAAAGGCAGCACTGACAAGAAGTTACTCGGAAAAGGTGGAGTTGGATCTGCTGCTGAGGGTTTATGAAAAAAATGTTAAGGAATTTCTGTTGTGTGTTTACTCTTTTGGTCTTCCCTTCCTATCTGATTTACATACTTGTTGAATGGTACATTAATTAAAAATAGCAAAATAATATTGCATGAAAAGATTATGTTCCCTCTGGCAAATAGGAGGGCAGAAGCTCATTTGGGGTTGCACTCAATAGATGGTTTCCTGTTTCACATTTTTTTTACACACCAGTAAAGTCAAAACATGTTTCAATTATTGATTTTTTTTTTCCTCCTCATCTGGCCTCACAGATTATGACATACTAGTTATGTTGAAACTGGTATCATGGACAGAAATAGTGTTCTTTATGTAGGGAAAATTAGATTGCAAATAAACATATAGAAGTTATTTCCCATACCAAAAGTCTTCAGAATTCAACAGAGCGTCATTCAAAATCAGATGCACGTAGCCTTTCTCATGTGATTTTAATCCTTTCTTTTCCCCAGTGTTGGGCTCTGTTGTGCTGTTAAAGGCAAGAGCAGCTCTCTGTGGCCTCCATGGCTAATCAGTGGCTAAAGTGAAAGAGCAGAGCAATACATCTGTCAATCTGTGTTTCATCTATATTTTTCCATGCAAGTTTCGTAAGACCTAAGGTGGGATAGCTGAGAAGGTCTACATGCAGTTAAATGTTCTGTTTGATCTATTTTTTTTAGAGAAATGGAGAGCCTAGCTTCCTTAAGATGTAATTCATGTTACTGTTTGTACCTTTATTTGCTCATCATATTTGGTGGTGTCCTGATCCAAAATCTCTTGATTAGGCCAAACTCCCAGAGAAATGTGTTTGGAGTAAGAGAGGAAAGAAGAGAAATGTAACTGTTATTTAAAAGTATAAAGTCTGTAATGATTTATAGATGGTTGTAAAAGTATTGTAACAATGGAAAACCACTCTCCCAAAGTATTTATCTTAAATAAATATTCTGATAACTTGATATCCAGATGTGTTTACTTAGGTGTTTCCAAGGGAGTGCATAAGTGTATGTTGAAATAGCAATTAACGGGCTGATTCACTACAATGTTGTCAGTAATCTTTTTGACTCTGTATATGGAAAAAATTTACAGTGTTTAACTATTTCAAGTCATTAATTTTTGGAAAATGGAAGACACAAATTCAGTAACAGAAAGTTTAACGTGGACTCTCATTACCTGGTTGCCACTCTTTCCCTTCCCTGTGTGTTCTTGGTTGTATTTTTCAGTGTGAGCTCTGGAAGCGTAGGCCAATTGGGTTTATTATGCAACTGAGTGAAAATGTGAAAACAAACAAGAGTGGTTAAAGAGGAAGGGGCACCTGCTCTTTTACTGTGGTGTCCTCTTGAATTCAGTCACTGGGACTTTGGTGCAGAGTCACTGTCAGAAAGAGGGTTTGGATTTTTCATGGGCACCCCTGCATTTGCACTTGATTCTCAAACCTAGGGTAAAGCATGTGGCTTGTGCTCTGAAGTGCAGAATTCATTTTGCATTAGATTTAGCTCAAAGGGAAATCAGGCTGAAATACCTATACCTTTGAATCCCCTACCCACAACAAGGCTTGGGTTCTTCATAGCTGTGTTTGTTCTTTGTATACAGAGCATTTGAGCAAGTAGGAAGTAGCCTAGGGCTGGTGAATATGAAGATCCTTTCTGAATCTGAGTTTGTCTGTGCTCAGCTCAGATATATTTCTGAGAGTACAGCATGTGGCTGGGGGGAAGTCAGTGTCTTCAGTAAATGAACAAAAGCTTGAGAATCTAACACCAAACACATTAAAGATGGTTTGGTATTTATATATTTATCTTTGTAGTATCTCAAGACTAGTTTGTGTGCATGTGGATGTTTTCAAACACAGCACAAGAGAATGCTAACAAATCTTTAGTTTTGGTCAAATATTTTGTTTTTTCCTTCATTCTTTTCTTTGTATCTGTGCACCAAGGAGCTAAATCATTTTTTAGCTTCAGTAGCTAAACAAATTATGCAAAATTATACACCATGAATATTTTATACTCCAGAACCCTGAAGCAAGGACTTTCAATGGCTTTATGTCTGCAGCAACCTGTGTCATACCCAGATGAATACCACAACTCATAAGTCCCCTTCTTCCTAAAACTTTACTCAGGTCTTTATTTTATTATTTTTCTCTGCAATTTGTCTGTGATTATTAATAGGAACGTCTCAAGGGTTTTATAGTATGTAAGAAAAAAGAAGTTACTGCCATCAGCCTTCTTTCTATTACTGCATGAGGCTGGGAAGTTATTCCCCTCATAATTCTGCATTTATTTAAAATTTCACAAAGAGTAGGTAATGTGACAAAAACAAAACTAAGTATAAAAATCTAGCTTAACCATACTTCACCTGATGCTGAACCACACCTACTCTGATATATCTTTTTGATTTTTTTTTTTTTTGGCACACGAAATATATTCCTTAGAAATATATTTCCTCTTTTTCAGTAAAACTTTAATTGCAAAACCATGTAGATGTATTTTTAGGGAAGACAGCAGGTATTGTGCACTGGAAAATGAGAGCAGTTCATGAAAAATATTTAAATTTTTTCATTATTTAACCAGTTTTAATTAGCGATCCCATCCTGTTTCCATCTAATACTGAAGAGCTGGCATGTTGAGATCACATGTGTCTGCCCCTGAAGTGGATGGCAAAACAGAAATCTTGTAATTATAACTGAACAGGGATTCTTTGGCACTGCTTGCTGGTTCCTGGGATGCAGAGCCCGTGAGTTAATGCCGTAATTTTGACTACAAGTGGCACTGAAACAGGTGGGGTAGGTACATTTCAGTGTGCTCATTAATCTTCAGTGTGTTTCAATAACTAAATATCATGGGCAGATGCTGAGTGGGTTTGTTATTTTGGGGGGTAAACTGTGCTATTTACTATTCATTTAATACGACTAAATTTTTAGGAACTGTGACTCATATAAAGTCTCAACTAACTCATCCAAAGAAACTCCTCTCACTCTTGGAAATCGGTTTGGGGATAGTCTGCCTGTTTTCTGTCCATTTCATCCATTCCATGCATTTTGTTTATGCCAACATCATTCAAGATAAAGTGAAATTTTTCAGTTAAAATAAAAATATTCACTGCCACAGGTAATGCTACCATCATATTAAAACCTATGTGGGTTTATGTCAGGCCTACCGCTGAAATATTTTAGTATTGATCTATTTGTCCTCTTTTACAGTTAAAATTGAATGTGCCAATACAGACAAGACAGTTGATGAAAAAGGTACCTGTCTTGAAAGATATTTGAGAGTGTGTTTGATTTAGTTATGTACCAGAGCACTTTGTGAGCTGGAGCTGTAGAGAACAGCTGTGTGCTGCAATTCTATGGCTTATCCCTGTTTGTAGGGATGCTCGCTGTAGGGATGGTGCCAGTCAGTTAGAGAGCACTTCATGGCTGCACTGCTCCTCCATTTGCTCTCCTTATTTTGGCAGAATTTGCAAGGATTTTTGCTCAAGTGAAATACCTATTATTGTCACTGTCTGCTGCCCATGATGGATAGCACTGTTCCAAAATTACTTAGCCAGTGTTACTAGGTAAACAATAAACAATGTATATAAGTGTATCTTACTGCCTGACAGATTGTATACCAGTATCAGTACAGATTGTAGAAAGGAGGAAGATCAAACTTCATTTTCATCTTAAAAAACTAATCTAAGTTTATAACAAAGTGTGTAGCTCAGCAGTAGTCTCTAAAAATGGTCTTATTGTACATCTTCTTTTGCTCATTGTAGAGATGTTTTGGCTTAAGTTTGACTATTCAGTGCTTCAATGAAACGTAAAAATTAGAATTTATATTGTTCATTATTTTTGCAGTTCAGTGGAAAGTGCAAATAACATTCATAAAATGTTGATGGCCAGATACAATTATAAAATATTATTGATAAATTAACCTGAGATACAGATCAGATGAATGCAATGTTTTCACTTTACTACAGAATGTGAGTATAGGCTGAGAAAGCACGATGCTAATATTACAATTTCCTGATGATTTTAGAGTATTTTACCTTTCAAAATAGTTTTTATACTGAAATATGGAGTGGTCACTAATGTCATAACTGATCCCATATATAGGATACAAGATTTGAGAAATATTACTCTAGATTCATATAGAATAAAAATCCTGATAAAGAAAATTACTATTTAAACAATTCCATAGATGGGACCTTTTTGGAGACAGGAATGAAACACAATTTTTTAAGAGAGAATCTCTGACTTAGCCTGGATTTAAAAATGTGTAAGTATAGTGAGTGTTTTTTATTGAAGTGAAAAATAGCGAGTATTTATTTGCTTCCTCAGAAAGGAAAATTGCAATGCTCTGTTCACACATACTTCCAAATGCATTACTTCTTTTTTGTATGAAATAAATATTTCAGAGGTGGAGAAAATGTACGCAACTTTATCCAGAAGAATTTTACAACAGAAAAGTGGGATTTTAACAGCTTTTAATAATATAGTACACATATTGTTTGCTTTTTTGATGGGCTTTTTAAGTAACATTTAAGTGTGAGCCAGTTAGAATAACACACACAGCTGCAGGAAAATAATGCAAATTTTGACATTTGAAGTTCAATAAATTGAATCTTTGTTAACTTTAAACCAGAACTCTAGTATTTTGTTGTGAGTAAGCAGTGGAATTAAGACTACGCACTGAGTCCTAAAGTGAGTCAAGTGAATCAGGAGATGTTTGGTTTTGCTGAGGCCTGAGCATTGAAGTTAGCTGACAGTTATTTTAAATCTTCTTCTGCGGAGAACCAGTGCTCCTGCATTTTTCAAACCTTTTGCTTTCATCTTTCTTTCCCACACTGTTTGGTGTGTTAGACCTGAGATATTCAGAGGCACATAAAACATATGGAAGTCCAACTCCCATTGGAATCCAGTGGAAGTTCAGTATCTTCCTCCTTTCAAAATTCCAGCCTTACATGACCACAGCATCTTTTTTTTTTTTTTTTTTTTTTTTTTTTTAATTCTTTGGCAGTGTTATTGATTGTTACATAAAAACTTTAAGAAATACAACAATCAGGGAATGTAACTGAGATGAGGAGGAGCTTGGATATTTGAAGGAGAATGATGAAATTATCTGAATTAGACTGTGAAATCATTCAGGCTGTGGGGGGACAAAATTTGGCAATAACATTTTGGCAGAATAGAGTAGTCTTAAGCTTGATTCTGACTTCTGTGATTGAACTTCATATCAGTGGGGGGAAAAACTTGAAAAATGCCTGTGAGGATGAGGGAAGAGCAAATACCTGCTCAAGGAAGAGGATTTGAGTTTGTCAGTGTCACTCACCTTTTTGCCCTCACGTGAGAACAGATGGGAAGATAGAAAGAGAGATTATAATCCAGATGGATTTAATCACAGCTGTAATACAGAAATTCTTAAGAGAGAAACTTGCCAAGATATGCTTGTGCTACGATTCTTCTATGTATCTTAAGGGAATTGAACATCTAATAAAGTCCTTTTGGATGTAGACCACTGGGACATGGGTTCATTGATAAGTTAGTAAGTTCAAACCACAATCAATGTATTCACTGATATTTATGCATTAATTATGTGTTCCAGAATACTCAAGTGCTAAAGTAGTCATTCCAAGCCTCTTTTTTACTGTTCTTGAGATAGCAGGATGTGTTTATTTTTAGGCTATATTCTTCATGTCAATTGAAATTTAAATGGCTTCAGACCACCCTTTCATCAAAATAAAAATTCCTGTATATGCATGTAAGAATTGTTAGGTATTTTCTTGTCTTTTGAGGTGCTAATGTTTGGTTCTTAGAAATACATTTTCTAGCCCTTGGGATAGCACTTGTGTAAGTAATTTGTTTGAAATTTACAACTGGTACCACATAACACTAATTCAGCATTTAAAACTGGCCACTTTCAATATCTCAAGTTTAATATTCTTTTTATATGAGGTTTTCGTTTGTAGTGAGAAATGAAAAAAAATTAGTTTCAGATGTGGACTGCTGAGAAAGGTTTCCTCTTTTACCTTTTTCTTCAGAAGCTCTAATATGAGATTGTTGAAGAGAGTGTGAGTAAGCATAGCAGAGCTGGAGGTTCCCCTTGGTCAGGCAGATCTATTAGGAAGTTGCTAACCCATATGGTACACTTGGGATAGCTGTTCCAGCACCTAAATGTGTGGAATTGCAGGAAGGATCCGATTTCCACTCTTTAAAGATGAGGCAACTCATAGAAATCTCTAGAACTGCGACTCCTCTTAGGTCATCTATTCCCTGTATCAACTTGCTGTAGGTGGAAAGGTCTGAGCTAAAATTCCTAGCAAAGAGACCACTGGATAAGGTCCCTTCAGGTCGTTTTAGAAGGCTTTCTGACTCTCCAACATCCACAGAAATGCAGCTCTGCCACCAAGTTGAATGCGTGCTGGTTTTCAGTTCAGGAGAGTTGGCCGGATTGGGGCTGGCTGATAAAGGACGTTTCAGTGGCATGAAGCATTTTTACTCTGGGAATTCTTTTAAATTTGGAGTCCAGTAATAGGCTTTCTATAGTGAGACTTTGCTGTCCCTTTCATGACACGTTGAAGGACAAGGTGTGTCCTGAAAGGTAGAAGCAATTAATTTCATTTCTTAATGTGCACATCTATTTGTAAATGGCAAAAGAATTTTGCCTTTGAGGCACAAAGCTTGTACAGAATGTAAATTAACTTCAAATTGAAATAATTCATGGTTCTGAGCAAAAATAACATAATGGTTGTTATAACCATGTTTATGAAATGCTAAACTTTAACACACAGCAATCAGCCAAAGCGATAAGGCAGTGTAAAAGACTGCACACTTAATAATTGTAAATGTTACATGAGTGCGAGTTGCTTGATTAAATTTATTAGAAATGTGTTACAAGCATTTTAAGAAATAAAGCATTTATCACAAAATGATGATTTCTTCACTTAAGCTTATTAGAAAATCACACATCAATTCATGCATAATTACAGGGGAATTTCTGCCACTCACTACAAATCATTACCACATTAAATAAAGTTGACTTAATTTATCTGTGATTTGGAAAAGGTGGTATCTAAATAGGAAAATTAGCTTATGCAGGGGATGAAACCATCAACATCACCATAAAGGACTTAGCCTTCTCTTACTTGTTAGACAAACACGCACCTTTTAAGTCTTTTATATGTAAACCTCCTACTTTTGAATGAGCTCTAAAGCTTTTCTTTCCATGTCAGAATCCCATATTATGGATCCAGTGCCAGGTACTTAATGGATCGTTGGTAGTCAAGGCACGTTTGCTTGCGCCAGACGTACTCATTGTTTTTAATGATCATTGCAGTTTGAGATTGAATTGAAAGGGTTGGGGGGAGGCTGGGAGATGGGAATGGAACAAGTTTTGCAGTGCTGGCAAGCTGGCCCCCAACAGCAGAGCTGCATTGTGCCAACACCCACAGCATTTAGGCTGCGCTGTGTTTACACTCCCGCGGTGTTTGCAGTGGGCACAGCTCTCCTGTGGCCTCTTGGACCTTCTTTCTTTCCCAGACTTTGCGGAACTTTGAGGATGGTTGTAGCTGACAGTGCCCTTTTACACCTAGTTTGCATGCTCTCTGTTTGTTGGTTCACAAGAAGCCCTGCGAAGGAGTAACCTAGGCTCAGGATAATTGCACTGTGTGCTCCTCTGGCCAGGAGGCATTCAGAAACGTGGCCTTTGAAACTCAGGAGTGTACACTTAGAGAGGAAATTACTCTCTAACTTTACAGCCTTTTATTATGGGATGCATGACTTAGTATGGGATGCATTTCCCTATTCTGCATTCAAGTGCTGTATCATTCTTACTATTGGAAAGTATTTATGTCACAGTTATTGAATCTAATTAGCAGGGGGGTTTGTCTATTTTAATCTGGGATATTTCATTGGCACCTTGCAGGGAACAATGGGCTGTATATGGAGACGTGAAGGAAAGCAGATGAATAGATCAGGAAGTCAGATACTTTTGCTATTGAGTTTGCTGTCAGAAATAATGTACCTGGAAATACACGCTCAGTTTCCTCAGTTTCAGTTTGTACTTTGTTTTCAGCAGACCTCCTGAGGCGTTCTTGTGTGTCCTTTGTTTGGGGTCTTTTGTGTAAGCTCGGGATCTGTATGTTGAAAGTTATGCTCCTCCTTCCACATTAGTACCTCGCATTTATAGACTGAAGCATTGTTTCCTGTTTCACTCTGAATTTATCACCCTGGCAACATTTAAGCCACTTGGTATCCTTTAGCTACTAAGTTCTTACTTCTTTTGTGGGGGTCAAATAGAGTTCTAATGGTGTTATTTTCTGAGTTAGATGTAATGTTGAATCAATGCATTTTAAATTCATTATGTTTAGTGGCTTTAGTGTATTTTCATGTTGTTTTTCAGAGCCTTTAGTAAGGTAGGATGTGAAGGTTGCATGAGTTGGCTGTGCCAATGAAATGCTTTGCAATTGCTGAAAAGGGTAGTCCTGCTCCCTCCTCCTTTCTGGTTCTTGTCTGACCCTATGTTGAGCTGACTTGGCATACTAAACTGACAGAGACAGGTTCACTTGTTTCAAAAAAGAAAAGGATTTCTTACCAATGTTGCAAGTCAAAAAGTACCTTAAGTCCACCTACAGTGCCTTTGAATTAATAGATTGGTTCTGGTGTCTTAAAAAACCTCCTGTATGTAGTCACAATGTCTCTTGAGTCTGGTTGGTTGGGTTTTTTACTATTGTTCCTTTTTCTATCATCATAAATAATATTTTCATGTAAGAATGATGATTTCCATTGAAATGGATGATTGTTAGAAAAAAATTTTACAATCTGAGATAGCTAATGCCATTTTCAGTTTTCTCAACTGTAAGGTATCCATTTATATCCTAAATTTATAGGGAAATAATTGTATCTCAGTTTTTAATACACACACTGTCTATCCATTTAAAAACAAAAGCCAGAGAAGGTCTTAATTTTTGCAACTCTTACACTTTTAGAGAATTTTCATTCTTTAATTTTGGAATAGTCATTTTTAACCAAATTAGTCATTTGATATACTGAATTAATCGGGTTCTTAATGTTATTGTGCACAGAATTCATGCTATATACAGAATTTATGTTTTAAGCTTTCATTGCTTCTGAATTTCAAGTTGGTTTTCATAATCTTGAAGTGCACATTGCATCCTAGGTAGGAGGCAATATATTCAGTAAAGAATGCCAACTTTGCCAGTGGTTGAAGACATTGTAATGACAAAAAAGAAAAGGGGAGGGAGAGATCCAAAACAACAATCTGAGCAGCCATTCTGCTGCGGTGACAGCAGCAGTTTAGTACATTGTATCAAAATGAATGGGCTTTGCATAATTGATTCCAACATACTAGTAGCCTGAGGTCTAAGCTGCTCTAACCCAGAACTTATTAGCCATGCTACAAAGAAGGGAGAAAACTGCAATCTGCTACAGGGGAGGTAGAGAATAGCATTGCTTTTAGAGTAAAAGCATTAAAAGTAGGACAGAGCTACTAAGAGCTACCCCTTTTGTATATTTATTGGGGTTATTCTGTTCATCTCATTCAAGTATCTTAAAAAGCTATTTTAGAGTCTTTGTGCAATACCAAATAACGAGACTTAGAATCTTACTACTTAGTAGGTTTTATTACCTAATTTGAATGGCATGCCTGCACAAAGTCTAATAGCTGTGATGTGAGACCTCTTGTAACTGGGCAGCATTCTGAATAAACTCAGCAAAATTAGAGATGCAAAAATAAGCCAGATGCTCTTTTGGGATCCACTTTACTTGCTTCTTGTTGCACATTCACACACAAATACTAGTTTTATTTAATAATGTTCTGCTCTGGTGTGAATCAACAAGTGTGTTTCCTGGAGCTTCCTAAAGGGAAGAGGATTATGTGCATTACAGAAGCACACATAACTATACTACAGGATGTGGAAACACTAATAGTTGGATATAAAATTACTGTCTTGGACAAATGAGAAGGTGTAATTTTAATGTCCTGTTTCCTTGCTGCATTGTGCAAATATGGTACTGCATCTTGTCTGTTTTGCTTTGCCTCCTCCAGATAGGTACTTCTGAGTATATGAAGAGTCTGGATTCATGCAACAGACTCCTGAGAGTAGAATGATTATGTATTTGATAGAGGAAAAAAATAGATTAACTTTTCTGACTAGAATCAAAGGTGGGTAGGTGAGGTGAAGGGCTGGAAAATAAGATTTGAATGAACGAATGTGTTCAGAGTCAGGATTCCCAGGCTGTTAGACTTCTTTAGAAAGCCATGACAAAGTTCTTCATTAGTGTTCGTTATGCTTCATCCAGCAATGTGAAAAACTGACAGTGACTTCTTTAAACATGAGTATTCTGCATAGATCAGCATCAAGCACCTTAGTTATGCCCTTGCTCATATAAGGAGCTAAATGATATTAAGAATAATATTGTACATTTATCAGTAGTGTAGTGTTTATTCTGAGAGGATCCAGAGCTGTGATTGACTGAATGAGGTTCAGTACTCTATAATTAGGAGACTTTATAACCTATTTTTAAAAAGTTTGACTAAGAAAAGTTTGAGTAGAGAGAATTCCGTGTTACTGGAAATGTTTTATTCATTTATTTTTTTATTTGCAGTACTTTCACAGAATCTTCATAACCTTCACAGAACTGTAGAGGTTACTGAAATATCCTGTATTATTT
This sequence comes from Agelaius tricolor, assembly GCF_023055355.1. NCBI lineage: Eukaryota > Metazoa > Chordata > Aves > Passeriformes > Icteridae > Agelaius > Agelaius tricolor. Next base: position 20,651,044 of record NW_027269268.1, read on the forward strand.
GAACAGAAACTGCCTTAGAAAGATAATAAGGTAAATCTTTGGTAATTTCTGTTTGGTCTTAGACTGTTTAATCTTGTGACATCCTTTACCACAGAAAGTTATGAACAGGTTCTTGTGACCCATTCTAATGGATGCATTGATCTATATGACCCATTTTAAAGTATCTTTTCTGTTCTGGTAAAAACATCAATTTGTTTCAGACGTTGAATCATGATTTTTGAGATTTATGCTGACATTATTGAAGGAGAACAATACTGGCCAGGTTGTAACATCTTTAAAATATTCCAGTGCTATTCTTCGGAATGCATAGCAGAGCCCATATGCAAAAAGTTGTGTGACAGTTCAGCTTTGCCTTGCACCACAGGTTTTACTGATAGTCAGGGGAAATCATCCTTAGGAATAATAACAATCATAATATGAAGGTCCTGGAGGACTGGTTGGAAGCAGCAGCATGCCTGCTAATCTTTTTTTGCTTGTTTGCAAAGAAACCTAAGGTAGGCCTTTTCACATTAAAATAAACAACCAATGGAAATTTTGTGTTACTGTAACATGTCTTTTCCACCAAAGAATCCTTGTTGGTGGATAACCTCACAATTCTAGTAACTCTTGATGTGAGTTCTTGCTCTGTGGATGCCTGGATGACAAAGATATGCAGGAAATATATACAGATGAATTCTTAAAGTGTTTTTACATCTTTTCTCTGAAGTTCATACCTCAGAAGGGGAGATGGGCAAAATAATCAGGTTCAGCTTTGAAATGGAGAAGCCATTTGTGCATTGTTTTAAGGACCATCAAATCATACTAACATCAGTGGTGAGCCAAGAATCCTCAGAATGAATTGTCACAAGAACCTTGAACAAGAAGGAAGCATACCCTCTTTTAGTTCCTTATTCTTTCAAGTTGTTTGTTAAATTTGACCACATACAGATATCTTTACATGCTTTATCTTCTAAATAACCTTTTTCAGTATTTTGAAGAAAGCTGGGAGAAGAAATACAGAGAATCTTTGATAGGAATCACAGTCTCTGGCTTCCTGAAAAGCTAGTCACTGAATCTGTTTAAATACCTGGTGGGCTGGCCTGTTCCCCCAGCAGGACACAAGAGTGTTGACAAAAACCAATGGCTGGATTTTTAAGGGTGAGGTTTACAGTAGATGTAATAGCAAGGAAGTGGAAACGCAATTAAAAAGATGAGTATGTGTGTTCTAATTAGGAGTGAAGATAGTGTAATCTGGTGCTTTCTGTTATAGGGACCTGTCATGGATTAACCCCAGCCATCAGCTAAGCCCCACACAGCTGCTTGGAGGACATCAGGAGGGTAAAAGCTAGAAAACTCATGGATTGAGATAAAGTGAAAGCAAATGCCACTGTGCTGCTTTTCAGCTGGGGTAGAGTGGCTAGTACAGAGCTGTGTTTTGGATTTGTGCTGAAAAAAGGTTGATAATGTAGAGATGTTTTTGTTATTGCTGAGCGGAGCTTGCACAGAGTCAAGACCTTTTCTGCTTTCTGTACAGACATGTTGGTGAGGATGTTGGGAGTGCATTGGAAGGATACACACCCAGGAAAGTGATCCAAACTGACCAAAGGGGTATTCTAGCCCATGTGACATATAGCCTCAGTATATAAAGTGGGGGAATGAAGGAGGAAGCAGGGGACACGTTTGGAGTAATGGTATTTGTCTGCCCAAGTCACTGCTATGTGTGATGGGGCCCTGCTCTCCTGGATGGGGCTGAACACCTGCATGCCCATGGGAGGGAGTGAATTAATTCCTTCTTTTGATTTGCTTGTGTGCATGACCTCATTTAAATTGTATACAAATTTTCAAATTATAAGCATTTGAGATTAATTTCTTCAAGCCAAGCATCTGCCTCAGTTAGGTGGTTTTGTGGGAGAGTTTCAAGTAAGTTTGCCCGTTTCTGAGAATAAGGTTAAAGAGTAAAGATGTTTTGCCTATCTTGAAATTAATGCATACCTGTTATGCTTTTGAAGCTCTAGCCAGTTTTCAAGCAGAAACTTGAAATTTGTCAGGGCATCCATCCAAATCTACATACAGCTATGTTAAGCTCTCCATTTTTGGTCACTTTGTGAGCCTTTGAAAATCTAAGCTAGCCTGCACAGCAAGGCAGACTTGTCAGAACCTAATGGCTGAGCACAGGATTCACAGAAGTGCTCAGTTTTCTGGCCAGGTTTAGGTTTGAGGGACAGGGAAGAACATGTTTAAGTAGGAGCTGTAAGCCTCAGTGTGTTTGTGCACATTGCTCTGGGGCTGTAAAGGTTCTGTGTCCACACAGCAAGCTCTGTCCCTTCAGGTGGTTTTGGTGCTGCTCATATGGGTACATGTAGAACTTTGGGATCTGAGTTGTTTGCTCTTTGTTTGAATCTCTTCCCATTCCAGCACTGAGCAGTGCCAGGACTGATTTTCCCTTTGTTTTCTCCAAGCTTGTGCCATTGCAGCCTGAAGGGAAGATGGCATGACTGCATGCAGAGTTGGGGGGCAGGGTGCAGGAACCCCAGGAGAGGCCTGGGGAACTGGGGAGAGCAAGGAGGGAGGGGTAGGAGCTGGAAAGTGGAGAGAAAGTAGGGAAGGGTCTTTGCAGGAGGAAGGGGGACCAATGAGTGGTGCATGGGAGAAGAGGTAGCAGGCAGGATGGGGGCAAGCAGAGCTGAGATTGAGCCAAGGGTAGTAGAGAGCTGGAATAAGCAAGATGGATGGAATAAAGAAAGGGGCAGGAACTGACGTGGGTAAGCATGAATGGAAATACAGGGGAACAACAAGAATTGTGCCCTGGGATACATTTTTTTCTCAGCAAGTAACAATTTCAGAGAGAAAGAAAACCAAAGCTTACTTCAGTCACATCTCTCAAGTGCAGGTTAAATGTTTGGTTTAATGATGTATTTGTAAATACATGGTTCTATTAGAATGTAGGATCTTCAGGGCTCTGATTCTGCTTGACTGTGATTGTCATAGTATTGTGTATGCTTTTTGCACACTAATGTTTTATTCCATGAGAATAAATACACTATCATTACCATTTCCTAGTTGCACCACAGTATTACTGAATTTATCTCCTGTTCATTTTTTGGTATTTAGGTGTGAGGCTCTTTGTGTAGAACTGTAGATTTTGATAGATGTTTTTATTTCTACTAATAAAGATGTACATATACATCCAGATGAAGCCTTGTTGTATTTCATGGTCAGCAACCAACTGTTCCATTAGTAATAGAGCATGCCTCTGCCATGGGGCAGAGCTGAGCTCAGAGGCAGGCTCATCCTCCACACCAGTGCCAGAATTCCTAATTTGATACCTGCTATGGAGGGTTGTTTGGGGAGGAGAGTTTGTGTGAGTAGGAGGAAAAATCTTCCTGCTTGCTGAATACAAAAGTAGATTGGGTACCCCTACCAGCTGAATCTCCAGAATTTTATATGTTTTGTTCTGTTATCAAAATTTTCCACTTATCCATAGCTAACTCCCAGTAAATTCAACTTACCTCCAGCTATAAAGCAAGAGAGAACAAGTCTCAACAATCTCTGAGAGTGATCTGATAAGGATTTGTTTAAAAGCTAGGCAACTGGCATTCCTGTCTCCCCTTCTTAGTTTTCCTGTGGTCACTCAGGATTTAACATTTCCTTAGGCAGCAAGTGGCCTGGGACCTGGAATACTGTATTTACATCCAAAGAGGCAGAAGGTGATGCTGCAAATACAGTTTATAATCTGTATCCCCACTTGGGCAACTCTCCTTGGCTTTCTAATTAGTTTCTTATTGACTCATCTCATTTCAGAAGAGAAAGAACCAGTCTACTTGAGGAGTACCTGTGGCCTTCCATTATCTTTGGCATTATACAAATGGAATTATTTTCCCAGGAAATAAAATTACTTGCAACTGACATAAATTAATTTTGCTAAGATGATTTGGGCTGATGTTTCCCTGGATGTTGGATGACTTTGTTCTTCAGGATTGTTATGAATTAAAGAGAAAGATTCCTCATCATGGCTGCTCCCAGCATAACAATGAGTTTGTTAGGTGCCATAGGTGATTTTTAACTAGAAATTGTTGGTCTGTTTGTGTACCTGTATATATTAATAAAAAAATACCAAAATTAATGCCTGCAGTATGCTTCCTTTGAGCTGTCTTGCTGTGAGCCACATCTCAGCTTAAGGCATCTCAGATGTGGAGGCAAAGTTGTGATTCTCTGCTCTGGGGGTGAAGGCCAGGACAGGAATGCCATTGCTGCTGTAGGGAGAGGAGAAGCCCCAGTGCAAGCAACCCTTCCTTTCCCCTCCAGGTAACTGCTGCCTACAGACTTTGCTCTTTTCCTGCTCAGTGGGGCAGGAGTATTTGCCAGCACAACTGTCCTTGCCAGAGGTGAGGTGAAGTAGGAGCTGGCCCCATATTGCTGTTCCCAACAATATGGTAACCTGTACAGAACAGCTTGCTTTCCCATGGTTTAAAACAGCCATCCATAGGCAAAACTGCAGTTATTAAAAAAAAAAAATTGTTCTAAAGCAACAGCAAGTCAGAATAAGTAACCTGTTATTTTTAGTGCAGTGTTTTGGCTAAGTTTTGCCTAACATCTCTAAGAAATCAATCTAATGGAGTCTTTTAAAGCCCTTGTAGTAATAGTTCAGAACAGCTAGTAATTGGTGAGTGGCAAATTGCTTTTTTCCACCCAAATCTCCCTACTAAATGTTTGTTTCTGCCTGTTGTCTGTATGCTGTTCAAACAAGTAGTAATTGTGGGCTGACTAAACAAGCATAGTCTGCTAGGGAGGGTGGTTTCTATTGGAGCTGAGAAAAACTCCACATGTCTGAGCTGATACTTAAGCTTTGCTTCCAAATCTGTGTGCAAGATCCTGATTTTTCCAGGGTTCTGAGCAGATGTTGGTCCCAAGCAGTTTTGATAGCCAGACCAGGTGTATGCATTCCTAAGTAGGACCTTACTGAACTTCCTTAGCTAATGGTATTACTGCAGTTTTCAGAGCACACCTTACCTGTGTATGTTCTTAGGTGTGCCTGTGTTGAGTTTGGGAACTGAAAAAGAAAGTGATTTTAGAGATGCCTCTGAATTATTCTCTCTAGGCATGGAGGTAGAAGAAGAGCATGCACCCCTGCTTACTTTGCATTTGTTTTTGCCAAATTAAAAGAAGAAAATCTCTGAAAAAGCTGAAGTGAGATAAGATGAGCAATTTTCTGAACTTTGCATATTCAGTTACTGGTAGTAAATTCCTCTGAGAATTTCTTGAATATATACCTACTTGTGAATCTTCAACTCCAGATGCTGGTTGAGATGAGTACTAATTAAGCAATGACTAGCCTTCCAAACTCTCTCTCTAGAGAGATTTCAAATCCAAAGCTCCACAAAGAAAGCACCAAGGTGTTAATTTCCTTAACAGAAATGTTGCATAAAACTACCCTAAATCTCCAGTTCCAGCTTCCTTATAAAATGTGATTTATTTAAAAACAAATTTTAGATAGGAGATGATAGTGAGGATTACATAGTAGTTTGTTACTGATGCTACAGAATAATCTGTGTAACTTCATAGAGGCTTGCCTTTCCCAGACAATGATTAACATTTGAAATCAAGTTTATATGATCTAGCTTCCCCATATAATGGATGTTGTTTTGGAAAGAACACTGATAAAAGCTATGCATTAATTGAAATGGAAATTCTAAACCACCTTCCACAGAAGTTTAGGTATAGGATGTAAAACCACCTGGTCCCTGTGGAACTCAGTAGAATGCAAGCCAACCATTAAATATTCTTTTTCACCCTGTTTCCTCCACAGATTTTGAGACTATTAAAAAGACCATCTTTAGGGCTAAGAGCTAAAGAGACTCTTACTCTAAATGCTGCTCAATCCTGCATTTTGATTGAGGAGATCATAGCAGGAATGGACACCATTTATTAAGCACTCTTCCCCTCACCCTAAGAAATTCTATACAAATCCTTCTCTAAGTAGGAAAATCATAAAAGAAGTGACGTGCAAAAGTACTAAATTTACAGGTAGTGATAGCTACCACATTTAAAGAAATTATTTTATAGGAGTAGATAGTACTAAAGGCTTATACATGATTAGCTGCACTTAGCTAGTAATTGACTAAACAAAAATATCTTCTGCTATGGTAGTTAACTACTCTGAATTCTCTAGTCTGTTGCTAAATACTAGTATTTCAGAAGGACTTTCTCCTGACCTGGGCAGCCATGTTTCTGTAGTTGATTTCTGCATTCAGCAGGACCTGCTGCTGTCCAGGAGCAAGGATTCCAGACTGCTAAGTATTTCTTGGGGCAGTCATGGGTAAAACTGAGAGGTTTCTGCTGTTGAAAACTGCAGCAGTGGTTTAAGAGTATTGTAATACCTGATTGGAGTCTACAGAAATAATTCCCCTTTGATTTTCCTGAGGACATATGGAAAAAGGTGAACCAGGTATAAACATGGGTGAATTAATTTCCCTTGCTCAGTAGGGATCCACGTCTCTGATAACCAGTTTTCTTTCCCACACCTGGATGAAAGGAGACGTTGGGGGGACCCAGCTGTATCATCTCATTCCCTAACAAGATGAGCAGGCCAGCACAGAGAGAGAGCCCATGGTTTTGCCTCATTTACTCCTTTATTTTCCCTGCAGGAGAAAAGGAGCTGCCTCGTCAAGAAATGCAGCTGAGGGAGGGAGTGGCATGCTCCCTCCTTTTCTTGTTCCAGCAAGGGGTGGTGGGTGGGAAGGCATGAGCTGAGCTATGAGGAAGGGACTGGAAAGGGAAGTTTCAGTGCAGCACCACCTATTCCCCCATCCACAGCAGCATCTGAATCTCTAGGGTGGCAACAGCAGTCCTGCCATTTCTTAGTGTGCTGAGCCAAGAGAAAACATTCTCACAGGCAGCACTGAACATGTCTGATCAGTCAGAAGTATTTCAGACATGTTCACAGTGAGTGTACCTGTGTTGTATCCAGTTGGATGGTCCTTGTGAGCTTTGGGCATTACTGAGTTCTGTATTTGGCACCCACCCTTGAGAGGCAGCAGAAGTTTTGACTTAGTACAGGCAACCTACAAATGCCATCATACAACAGGAATGTCAGAGAGCTCTTAAGGGAACCCTGAAGACTGTAAGTACCTGTCTGACAGTGTATACAGAATAAGTGGGGCAGTGCAGAGTGACAGTGCCATTTGTAGCACATGTGGGTGCACCTATGAAGTAGTCAAAGGACAGAATGCACCTGACACTGTTGGGGATACCAAAAGTGCTGCCCCAGATTTACCCCCACCCCCCAGATGCTCCCACTGGCAAGTAGTCTATGGCTAGGAAACTGTTCTGGCTGCAAGGAAGCCCTCCAGGCTTTTCTATAAACCCTGCCTCTTTATCTGACTCAGCTGAATAAAAAATTATTTTTTAACCTGTGTGCTAACATTGGCTGCTGCTAAAATGGTGATAAAGGTGCTGAGCAGACAATCTTGACATCAACAGTACGTTGGGAAAGGACTGGATATGCCTTTCAGTCAAATGTGGGGTTTTGACATTTTAGCAAAGAATTTTATTAATAAGGATCTGAAAAAAAATCCAGATTGGTGAAGGTATGTCCTATGTTAATAACATACAGACAACTTTTTTTTCTGTCCAGAATGGATGGTGAGGTGTCTCCAAGGGTTTTTTTCTCTATCAGTTTGCTTCTGGACTGACATGAATGTAAGAGATGAACTTTCATGCTAAGGGAAAATTTGCCTGTAATTGCAAGTTTGATTTTCCTCATCAATTAACAGGTTTTGTGTATCGTGAGCATTTTTGGATTAATTCCTATGGGAGATTTCTGTTGATAAATGTTGGTAATGACTTACCAACTATGCATTGTAGCTATTTCAGGATTGGTTTTGATAACACACAGGCTTACTTATTGCCAGCTTTGTGTCTTATTTGGAAAGCTCTATCTAGCAAGGAAGCCCTTGGGTAGTCTGGTAGATATTGTGTTAAAAGTAATGTTGCTAATGCAAAAATTGAAGATGTTTTTATGTAGTTGCTATGGACCCACTGAGTCACTATGTACAGAAATTGAACTTTTGCTGTCTTGAATTTTTTTTTATATCCTGTAAAGATGGCATTCTAACTGCTACCAAGTCAGAGTGGAAACATTTCGCACTTGGGTTTGTTCAGGTGTGAAGCAATGCTGGAGGGAGGAGACTCTGGAGGATATAGCCATCAAATTCAATCATTATCTCTGAGAAGAGCAGAGGCTCTAGTCTAGAGGCAGGCAGGAGCGTGAACTGATGTGGTGCACGTTCATCACAGTGTGATGCTGATACTACTGAAAATCCTGACTTACAGACACACTACTCCTCAATGCTCCTAAACAGTGCAGTGCTGCCCAAACTGTGTGCTGGGGAAATGGCTTCAGGTGTATGCAAGCATACTCATACACTCAGGTCTCACACCTGCAGGGTTTTGAGTGTAGTCTCCTACAGAGAAAAAATTAGCCTGTTCACTAATTTCAGCACAAAGTACCAAACATTTCATAGCTATTAAAATCTTTGGAAAGCGTAGCTTTCTGGCTGTGTTCCAGCCTTTACTGGCAAACATTTCCTTCAAATTAACTGTCTTTTTCAAGAACCTGGTGATGCAAAATTTCAGTTTAAAGGAATATATGTTGTTGGGTTTTACCCTCCTTTAGTATGTATGTCAAAGACATGCATAACAACCTGGTTTAACTGGAAAGAGTTGGGAAAGTAATCAAGCAAAATAAAATGTTTATTCTGATTGCTAAGCACTTTATGTGAAAAGGAACTGAATACTCTTACCTATTTTGTACAAAGTTAGATGCTGGTGCTGTGTTACTGTGTAGGCAACCATTGGGTTGTGGTACCCCCCACAGCAGCTTCCACAAACAGCCTTGGGGATTGCTGCTGTCTTTATTTAGAAGAGGAGAGTTGTGATGAGTTTCATGGTTTTGTCTATAAACCTTGCAGATATAGTCTGGAAGGGTCTGAATGTGCTGTGAGCAGGGTGGCACTTGTGATAGCAATCAGAGCTTATCTATAGTGCTGCTTATTTGGAGAAATTAAGCTGAAGATGTGAGGCAGGCTGCCTGTGATACAACTGAGTGCATCTTGATGCTGTCTTTCTCACAGAGACCATTGAGTCATATGGCAAATTCACCTGGGTTATTAGAGCTGTACAAAATCATGGAACCATAGAATGTCCTGAGTTGGAATGAACACACAAGCATCATTGAAGTCCAACTCCTGGGCCTGCACAGGACAGCTCCAATAATCACACCATTTTCCTGAGAGTGTTGTCCAAATGTTTCTTGAACATGTGCTGTGACCGCTTCCCTGGGGAGCCCATTCCAGTTTCCAAACCTCTAGGTAGGTTTGGGTGAAAAACCTTTTCATAAAAACCTTTTCTTCCTCTGGGTGAAAAATCATTTCCTAATATCCAACCTAAACTTTCCTTGACACAACTTCACATCTTTCCCCTGGGTTCTGTTACTGGTCACCACAGAGGAGAGATCAGTGCCTGCCCCTCTGCTTACCCTCACAAGGAAATTGCAGACTTCCATGAGATCTCCCCTCAAGCTTCCTCTTCTCCAGGAATTGATACAGAACATGAACAAAATAATCATCCTAGCAGAATGGGAACATGAGTTCACCTTCCTGTTTTGCTGTGTTTTTCAGGAGCTTACACTTTCAGATGATACGTGTCATCCTTTCTGAAAAATCAAGGCCTTGTAAATTTACCTCAGGTTAGACACCCCAAATGAACACTTCCAGATACCAGTGTTCTTCCTATTTTTCAAGGCTGGGAGAGACTGGATATGGTCTTTCTTTACTTACAACACTATCACATCAGTCTCCTTGGGCCTTTGCATTGATCAGAGATTTCTCATACATCAGCCTGACCTGGATAGGTCACTTGCTTTCCCCTAAACTTTCCCCTAGTCTAGTTCCCCTCCTTTTTTTCTTCCTCTCACAAGACCCCTGCCTGCCCAGAGACTTCTTTGCAGAGTATAATTCCCCATCCTTTTGATTCTTGGTAAGGATATTGGGGAAAAAATGTCCTAAAGTAATACTGAATAATACACGTTAGCCAGAAGGTTTTGTGATGCTTTTCTATTTTCCTGTTTGGCAGAAACATGAAGTGTCTCTCACAACATGGAGTGGTTTGGAGATTGTTATTTGTACTTGGTATAACTAGGCACATGCAAAAACACTGCAATGCTAGACCTGTTCTCTAGTTAGCCGAGACTAATGTCATTAAAAGAAATGGTGGATAAAATAGGAAACAAACACCCTGTTGCCAGGTCAACCACATTCCTTATTTGTAAGTATTAGTGTGTGTATGAGACAGTTAATATGCAGTGAGGACAGACAAGAGCTGAAAGCTCTCCGTAGCACCATGGGAGGGAAGGGTTGTAGAAAATATTGCCTCTAGCAACAATGACCTAAACCCTTCATTCTCTTATCGCTCTGTGTACATGTCAGTGAGAAAGAGGGAGAATTATTAGAAGGATCAAAAGGCAAAAAGCTGTTTCTTAATTAACTGTATTTCAGTTTCCTGAGGGGACACACGATGTGTTTCTGTGTGTTTTCTCAGATTTCAATGGTGATGAGAGACAGTGGATCAAAGATGTTGCCTCACTTAAATGGCCCTCAATTTCTTTGTGTTTACAGGAGATTATTTGTTACCTTTCCAGGTTTTGACTTTATTCCTGGAGATGTTATTTTTAGGGTTTCATTACTAACCTTCTTGTGAAATCTACTTGCTATGCAAGAATAAAAAAGAGAGAGATAAAATAAAAGAAGGTTCGGGATTGTTTTTTTTTTTTCTATTTGTATCATCAAGCAAAAATGTTTGTGGTTATGATGAAAAAAATGTAGTGGTCATAATTTTTCCACTTGCTAGGCTGATTGTATGGCTAAAGAAGAGTGGTTCACTTGTGTGAGAAACAGTGATGTTTTAAATGGAAGGTTAAATGTAAGTCTGATTTCCAGAGAATTAGGGATGATTCTAACTCTGGTCCCTTGTTCTCTATGTCCACAAGGACTGTGGTGGGTAAAATGTGCTCACACTTGAAACAGACAGTACCTGTTCAGCAGGTGTTTTTGCAACCTCTTGAGAGTTGTGCAGATGGACTTCAAACAGTGCAATGATACAAACAAAAAGATAAGTGCTTTTTCTTTTTTTTCTTTTTTTTTATTAATTGTCTCTCTGGTTACCCAGCAGTTTTTGTTCTAATCTATATAGGATAGAACATATCCTATATATCTTATCCTAGGTGCTCAGCATTTAAGAAAATCAGAGCAAGTACCTACATGCAGATGTAAGTCTGACAGACACCCAGTTTTGAAAGTCTTGCCTAATGGGTGCAGTGTGGGTGGTCAAGAAATTTTTATTGAGCTCCTTGGAACTGAGAGAGGGAACTGTTGATATAAAGCACTTTTTTCCTAGCTGGAAATAATTTTATAAGAAGTGGCTAATAATTTCCTACTTTAGTGTGTTTCATTTTCCTTCCCTTGTTTCATAATACATTCTTCATTTGACTGTGGGGAAATCAAACCTAAAGTATTGTTGCATCATGTGTTAGAGCTGCTTCCATATCATTTTCTCTTCTATTTGCATAAGTCAGAACAGAACTGAAGTACTCTTCTTTACAGAGAAGATTTCTGTTTTGTTGAGGAGAAAAAGAAAACCAGCAACTTGTGTCACAGCCTGAGAAACCTGTAGTTTCATCCTTACAAAAACATCTTACAAAACAAAGGAAAACAGTGGATTTTGCTGATATCGTGCAAGAGAGAGAACCTGGGGCAACCCAGGATATTTTATGATTTCTGAAATGCAAATTGCAGGGAAGAAGGAACATTTTTCTGGATGTGAAACCTCTGTCTTTTCTCCATTCAGCCAGCTCTGAACGTAGCACTGCAGTATTTGTCTTCTATTTAGGATAACCATGTGATTGGCATTAAGTGTTTGAGCATGTGTCTTTCTTTTATCTCCTATAAGTACTGTTTTCCCTCTTTCTGTTCAGCTAAGTCATGTTGTGTATTTTATGCAGCCTAGAAGAGTCTCTGTGTTCTTAATCTTGTTATCTGCTCTCTCAGCATTTATTCATTTTTCAGTTGCCTATAGAAGTGGAAAGGTTAAGGAGAAGTAACTGGGCTCTTGGATGGCAAAATCTTTCCTTGTAAAACTCCTGCTTGCATTTTGTCATCTACTTTTTTGTTTTGTACACTTCAGCTTTAGGATAATCACACATTATGATACATACAAGTCTTCTGTTCTTCTTTAGGTGCACACAGCATGTTCATGGAAACAAAGTACTGATGTATATAGGCAAAGTACAGCAGATATGTAACCCATAAAATATATGACATAATGTTATTAGTTGGAAAATATTAGCTGGTGTAAGTTATTCAACACAGAAGGTGTCCTGAAATTATCCATATCATCTTTACTAAGTTTGTTATAGCTGTGTGTGTATACAACAGCATGTTACTGATGCATTGATTTCTTTGTTTTGACACCCAGAAGTGTTGTTTGGGCTTTGATTTGCTTCCCTGTGTTCTGTCACACCCTATTATAAAGCTTTGGTAAAAGAATTTTCCTGGTAAAGCAAATTAGCAGAAGCAAAAATGTGCTTCTGCTAATTATTTTCTATATTCTCTGTTAGATGGTTACTTTTCGGGTTGGTCTTACTCTTATGCAAAATTGTCTTGATAGATGAGTAGCTCAGAGCAACATCTGTAATTTATGGATATAGAAAATGCATGCAGTCTCTCACTGTCTTTACAGATGTGCTTTAGGGCAAGTGAAATGTTCAGATAATGGAAAGGGGGAGTGTTAATAAATCTCAGTCAGGAAGACAATACTTACTTCTTTCCTTTAAAGTAAATTCAAAGCTGAATTCCAAATTACTTTTTTAAACATCATTGGTGTTTTTTTCTTCATACTACTGCTATTGTTAAATTCAATGCAAGATAATGTGCTTGATGTATAATTCAAAAATACAAATAATTAGATTGGGATATTTGTTTTCCAGAACAGAACTGGTAAATCACTCAGACTCCATAAAAATGTAGACTAGTGCTTTTGACTAGCTGTTGGAGGCATTTAAGTTTCTATTGGTGTTTGTTTCAGCGAGTCCATTACCATCTCTTGGCAAATGACTGCTGTGGCATTAATGGCATTATTGCAGTCCGGAAGGGCTGCGAGGAGAACGAACGACACAGCAATTGCTGCTTTGGAGCAGCCCAGTGATCCGTGCAGCCTTGTATCTTGTCTCTGACAGTAACCAATCTGTGATGATTCAGAGGAAGAAATACACGCAGCCAATTGTGTTATAGTGTACCACAGAGGGAAATTTCTTGCTGGCCCCAGATGGTGCTCAGTTTATGCCTTAAAGCATGAGGATTGATAGCCATTGTAAATTCTACCTTAGCTACTGTAACCAAATTGGATTGCTCCTTGTTGTCCATAACCTGCCCTTCACCTGGCCTTCAGAGAATTACAGCGCTCTTCCTTACTGCTGGATTCAAGCTTTTACCTTTGCTGTTTTAAGTAGATGCAGTAATGCAACTCAAAAACTTGTGCCACCATTTTATGTGTCGCACACATTGTATTTTAACTAGTAACAGGCTGGTTCAATGCTTTTAGTTAAACTGAAAGTATTACTTTTCAGTGGGGCAGAGCAGATACTAGACTCATCCTGTGTCAAATCTCTGCTATTCTGAGTATAGGAGCCTTAGTCATGGAAATAGTTGAAGATTATGCCTGGAACTGACGCTGTAGCAGTTTTGTGTTATTGCAGTGGCCTTGAAAGGATCAAAATTGGGTTTGGAACATTACTATACCTTGAAAATCTTGACCTCAGCAGCCTTGAGAGACTCTTCAAAGTGTTCTTTCACTTCCTACATTCCTACACTGGAGTGCAAGGTGCTGTTAGAGAAGTGAATATTGTTCTGTTACTGTGAATATGTGACATTTAGACCAAAACTTATGAAAATACCCTGGGTTCAGCTGTAACAGAAGCAGAGACAAGTTCTTTATAGTAAGCTTTGGTAGATTTAATTTGCTGTGCACCCATCTAATAAAACCCTGTAGTCTGAGAGGAGCTATCTCAGAGTCTGGTAAAATAGTTGTTGCAGACAAAAGCTGACCTCGTTTTAGGCTGTCATTCATAATGCAAAACAGCAGAGGCCTTTGAAACTGCCTGCACTGATCCTGCTGCCCTTCAAGACCTTGGGTACAAGTTAGTTTGGTGGAGAACAGCACTGCATGTCTTACTGGTTTGTGCATTGCCTTTTAGCAAGTCCCTCCCTGCATCCAGAGTAAGAAGAATCTGCAACAGTACTTATGCAATTGCTGTCCTTGTCTTTGCCTCTGCGGGTGCAGATCAGTCTCTGACATCACGGATAATATTAAAAAAGCAGCAAGCAGTTATCACAGGAAGCAGATTTTGCTCAGCAACTTGCAAACTTGTCATTAGGTCCTGCTTTTCTGCTTTCCAAATGTGTGTTCCACTGTAATTTTGTTCCTTCTTGAGAAATAATTAAACCACTCAGGTCTCCTTGCCAGATGACCAGTCAAAGCCAGGGAATCAGGGTATCCTGGATGATAGTGGAGCATCATAACAATTTTGGGAGGAAAAAATTCACTTTCTCACTGAAGGAAGGAGGTTCTGATTTGTTTTAAACTCCTTCAGTATTACTGATTATGAATCTTCTGGAGGGATCATCTAGGTTTTGAATCAGCATGAAAAAATAACCATTTTGTTGGTTGGTAAGTGGCAGTTGTCATGTGGCCAATCTCTGAACCTCAGCTGATCGAATCCAGCAGGAATTGTCCTTGAGTTGTCAGGCTTTATGAGCTGGCACAGTGCCTCCTCCTTCACAGCAGATTCTAATTCTACCAGCACTGCAGCAGTTGAATACTCACTCAAAGTGATGACATTTTGTATCTTAAGTGAGGAAATCCTTCTTTGTCCTGTGAAGGAAGGGGCTTGTGGTGGTGATACACTGCAGCCTAAAGTTTGGAAAAAGCTTCTGTCATCCTGGACTTCCACTGGCAGGGCTGCTCCTCATGGGCTTGCATGGTCATATCCTCTCACCCCAACTTCCCATTCTGAGTCGGGAAACAGGACTGCAGCCACTCAAGTGAAACTCCTTCTGAAGAAACCTTTAGGTTTTCTTCTCCAATACTCTTCCTTTCTTCTAGCCCATATTGGTTGCACAATGGGGCATCTCACTTGGAGCCATCTGGCTGTGCAGCTGCAAATCTGGATACAGCAGTCTCTGCACTCAACAACTGCAGAGGCACAGTGTTCATTTGCAGCCATGCTATCTGACAATGGGAAAGTAGCGAGTTTTTTCAGAAGATAAATGAAGTTTTTTATGCTAACAGATGAAAGGGAAAAGTCTGCTGGCTTAATCTCAAATCCCAGATTTCCTTACTCTTGATCTTCCATATAGGTCCACAAAACATTTTAAATAGTTCTTAGGTGTGATTCCAAGGCACTGCAGTCAGTGAACTGCGTACTTTGGGGTAAAAAAATCAGTTTGGTGTGGTTTAAAGATGAGATGCAGAGACAAGAATTAAAGACAAGAAATAGGAGGGAACCAGTTCTGTGGTTATTGATGTAGTAGACAAACGTTTCATGCAAACAAGAAAAACACTTTTAAGCCTTCAGTATGCAAATTATTCACTGAGTAAATCCAACAGTTCTGCAAAGCTCTTGTCTTCCACTTGCTCTGTGATACACTTTACCTTACTCTTAACTGCCTCATATTCCTTCTCGTTTTAATTAGATTTTCTATGTTTGTTTACAAGTTGCAAAATTCAGAGATCCCCAGGCCATAGTTTTAAGAAGAAAGCATGGGGTTTTTTTAATTGAATAAGGGTGAGGAGGTTAATATGAATCCAGGACCTTCTTCAAATCTCTTAGTTCAGGTTTGTAGTAAGCCTTGGCACACTCGGGCTGGGCTTTTGTAAAATGGCTGGATGACAAAAAGAAAAGGTGTGTGGGATGGTTGAACTCTCAGAGGAGGCATGTCTTGCAGTGGCACTTGCACAGCTGGATTAAGACATGCCTGCCCCTGCACCCAGTCGTGCCACATTTCTTTCACTTTGACAGAGCACTCCCCTGGGCTGTGGGAGCTTCCAGCAGTGTGTTCAAGAGGCTGAGGAAAGTCTTCCAAGCTGAGCTCCCCTCAGTAAATCCTGGCCAACTTGAGGCAAATGAAGATGAACAAAAATCTTGCTTGCTTGTTCCCATGCAGTATTTTAGACTCTGTTGGCCTCAGCATGGCTACTTTGACTCAACAGCCCCTCCTTATCACGGAAGCAAATTCTTGTCTTTGGTGTTGGGAGGTCTCCCAGCTCCCACTGACCTCAGGGTTCAGCTCTGCAGTGGAAGTGAGATGCTGGAAGTCAACTGTGTGATTGCATCTTTCAGCTGCCCAAAACAGTGGCCTCTTGGCCCACCTGTTCAGCAGAGCTGCAGCAATCCCAGGGCAACAGCAGCTCCCACTGCATTTCAGAAAGCTGTGACCGATACCTCACATGGTTCTGCTAGCTTCAGAATAAATGGTACCATGGCATAATCACACTATTCAGGCAGGGCTTTGAAAGGAGGCCTAGAGCAGGGGTGCTGAATGAGTTAACAAATGCTCATGGAATGGTTTTTCAGAATGAGGCCAGGAAATTCTCTAGGTAGGGTAAGAAAGCTGTTGTTTTGCATCATGTCCCAGCCAAAGCTGTGAGAAAAAAAAAGAATATTCTTTCTCTCAGTGATGTGTATTAACCTCCCTTTGCAGGGATGGGACTCATGCAGTGGCAATGTCTGGCTGCTGCAGATTACTCAGGGGAGTGTGTATTGTGCAAGCATCGAGTTTCAGCAGTGCTGGACTTTTTTTGGGATTTTTTTTAATGCGGCATAACAGCCATGTTAAATTGATTTGTGTGAGCCATGGAAGCTGTTCAATGAGAAGAAAGCTGATTGTTCATCAGTCTGTTCTTCTCCTGTCCCTGTGTGCATCCAGGGAATCTCAAACCTCCTGAGAATCCCAGAAACACATTCACACAGTGTGGTATGATTCGTGTTTTATGCCCAAAATGGTGTGCATTGTAATCTTCCCTCTATAGGTACTCAAGGGGCCAAGCCTCATTTTTGTTTGGCTTGTCCCTGAGTGCTGTTGAATGGACTTATTGTGCAAAATAAGCATGAGGGTCAACCTCTGGTTTTTCACCTCAGAAATTAATAGTACTTCCTTGATGCCAACTCCCTCAACTCTCAAGGCTGTAATACTGCTGAGTGGTTAGGTTTGGACTGGGTTTGGGGACCAAGCTGCTCTGCATAGGTGAAATTGTGATGCCAGGCTCAGACAAGCTGAACTAAACACACCACAGAATTTGCTGTCAATGTTACACGTCCTTCCTGGTAAACAGCTGGCTTATTTTCTTTTCCTTCAAATTTTCTTCACCTTTTTTCAGTCCTGTTTGGCAAATCTACATCTGTGTGAGATGCCAGACTAGCATCTGTACTAGCTGCCAGAAATTCTCCTCCAGGAGAAACAAAGCAAACCCACCCATGCCCAGCACAGTCACTACATACTGTTAGAGTTAGCCCAAATTTGATGCCAGTTGATAATAAGATGTGCTGTATGACTCCTAAGTGTTTCTTGATAACAAGTAGAGGAGAGACAGACATGTTACTGCTTATATCTAGTATGGAAATATGGACAGTGTGAAGCTACTTTCCTTAACAAAGTTAACTCATAAAAATATTCAATGTTAATGGACAAATATATGTTAAAAATGTGATAATTTAGGAATTTTTTTGCTGTAAAGTTTATAAGCCAGACATCCTAGATAGACAGCATTGTGTGTGCTGTGCTTAGTTAACTGCAGTTGTAGGGGAAGTTGTTCTCATTAGTGCGTTGGATTTTTTTAGGAATAAGCACACTATAAAAAAAAAGAAGACATTATACACAACAGTAATTTACTTCATTACTCTGGAATTCTTCTAGAGAAGATCTGCATGTCTTTTGATTCACGACTCCGTCTTTATCTATCAGTGTCGTTCCCTAAGACACGCTGTCAGTATTCCTGTGAAAATGTCCTCTAATGCAGTGGAAAGCATTAGCACCCACTAATTTCTTCTCAATTGCTCTTTTCTGCTTGTGATTGCTGAAATGTGATAAAGTAAATAAAATTGTAGGCTTTCCTTGCTTCTCTCGTAATTCATGGATATTGTTATTATGTACTTTATTTGTAAATAAATGGAGGCCAGCACATTCACACACATACAATTGAAAGTGTCAGCTTGAGTCCCTTGCTGTTGCAAGCCATAACATATCAAGCACCACCATTAAGGTGGTGACTCTGTTTTCTAATGGATAAGACACTTTGAGCAGTTTCTTCTTTTGCTCTCTGTCACTGCAGCAGTGACTGGTTCTTCTGCAACCAAATTGTCCTAATATCTGAGAAACCACTGCTAATGTTCAGCCCCATGGCCAGTTCATACCATTTTTTACTCTTTTGCCAGCTTTTTTTTCCCCTTCAGATAACATCCCTGTTGTCTATCAGTCTAAATATCTCATCTTCTCTGTCCTTCTCTTTTAAGATGTGCACTTCTGAATGGATGTGGCAGCACTTCTCTGCCCTGTTCTGGTTTGTGAATCTGTGTCAAATGTTGAAGACATTTTCACGTGCAGTTTTTGAAAGAAAGCCCTCGTACAATGGCATAAATACTTTTCTATCTACAGAAAATACCTTGATTGATGCTTCCTAGCATTACATTTGTCTCTTTCATAGCTGAATCTTACAGACCATTCATTCTCCACCTTAGTAATTTCTTATTGATGAGCTCTCAGCTTCTCGTGGCAGTTTTTGCAGTTAGCTCCCAAGTGCAGAATCACAATATTTTTTGTTCATGTAGGACTCATGTCAAATTTCTATTGTTCTTGTCACCAAAGAAATCCATTTCTTTTGGGGGAGGTGTTGCAATCCTCTTATATTGGCAACAACACCCTACATCACTGACTCTCATTAGCCCAGTTGTTCATGCCAAGGTTATTAAAGAAAATACTAAACTAGATTTATCCTTGAAAAATTCCAGTAGCCAAGCTCACTGCTGTCTGAAATTCTTCCCCTTAGTACTTCTTGTTGCTGTTTTTCCTTTGCATACCATGGCTGCCTACCCACTAGCTTTCTAAATTGACATATGGTTTCCACTCCACATAATGCTTTACTCAAATCTACCTATATAAGACTGACTGAATTTCTTTTGTCTGTCTAAAATATAGATTATCTTTCCATGTCAATAGGGAGAACTCTTTAAATATTAGCCCATTTTGCATTTAGGTCCATGTCACTCATTACCCATCCTTTCAAAATTTGTTCTAAATTCTTCCATACTCCTGAGGTCAAGCTTACAGGACTGTATTAATTAATATTATTTTCTCATTCTTAATGCCAGCATTACTGTTCTCCAGTCAAATGACATGACTTGTTACTGGATAGACTATTACAAAAATACTTGCTACAAGACTACAGCAGACAATTATTTCTATGATATATCATTATAATGGAGCTGTGAAAATGAAAGGTGTAGTTCTGTCTAGCTTTATTTTCTGAAAGAAACTTTGAATCATGGTAAGGTGAGAGAGCTCAGTTGTGTGAAATATGGGTGAGGAATTCTCGTCTGTTTATTTTTACTTAGCCTTTAGTCTTTTTTTAATGTATGCATGGGTTTTCATTTCAGCGTCTGCTTACAAAAACAGATCATCTTGGAATAAGAATGGAAACAAAATGAATAATACAGTGGTTTCTGTTAAAAAATAAAAAAGTCAACCATTGTCATTTTATATGAGAAAGGAAAATGACTTTGGTATCTCACTTCTCACCAGCTGAGTTGGTAATAGCAGTTGAGAAGCACTGAAATAATGTTCTTAAAGGGCTGTTCTCATTTTGATGGTGCTGTCTTTTCCTTGCATTTTAACAGTTTTTGAGCATTCATCAACTATCTTGAATGTGACCTGACATGCCAGTACATGTATAACAATTTTAGAGTACTTTATTAACATAGGGAGTATGATGATAAATTATGCCAGCTGTGTATTTCTTCACAAATTGTGGTCAGCAGAATGTAGTCCCCATATCAGTTTAATTTAATGACTTTGATAGGAATTTCTTTTTTTTTATTCTCTTCTTCTTTGCTTGATGATGAACTTAACCTTAGAAAAGCAGAATGCCATCTTCTGAATTGAGATTAGGGACAGCATTTAGACAAGACCTGTTCTCTTTTTAAGAAAAAGCTGTGAATTCTCTAATAAGCCAAGGTAGTGTGGGGGAGCACTGCATTACAACTGCATTACATTAATTTTTTCATACTGCTGCTACACTAGTTTCCCATGGTATTAGGTAGGGAATTGCTGTTCAGGAACAAACAAGGAGCAGAGGAAATGTAGTTCTGAGTCACGGGGAGTCCATCCGTGAAGGTGTTTGGTAACATGCTGACATCAGGGAAGTCACTGCCAGATGGTCCCACTATGGACCAAAGAACATTCTTTGATTTCACTCCATCTTCCATTTCTGTTTTCAGTTTGCTGCTTATGGATTTCTCAGATGAAGGGGTCTGTAAGAGGCAGTCAGACTTATTTCAGCTGAACTGTGCACGTGGGTTTAGTAAGCAAAATTTGGCCCATTTTGTTTCAACTTATTGTGTCTTGTAGAAATGTCCTTGAGCCAGAAAATTTCCACATTTAAAAAATGTCCAGATCAGCATTTGTATGTTTTTCCTTTTTCAGAGCTTTGAAAAAGGGTAGAAAAAGAAAATATAAATATGGTTATCATCTAAAGTGCATTGTGTGTTTGACTCTGTAATCATAAACATTTCTAACAGAAACACATAAACTTTGTGTAGAAGTTCAGTGAAAAAAGAATTATTTGCAATAACTTCTCAGACCCCAATTCTGCATTGATGGCAAATAAAAAATATTAGAAAAATGTTTCTTGGCTTTGTTGCTAGGTAATAATGCAGAATTCATACACATATTTAATATATTTTTAAATAGAAGGGAGAGTTTGATAAATGTATGGCCCAGTACTGCAATCACACAGAGAATGGACATCTGTACTATCATTTCCCTGTCAGAAATGCAGGGTTTACATTCATATCAGACACTAATGTAAATGTCTTTACATTTTCCCTTAGCTTAGATACAAAATTATTTAGGTAATGGATTCTTTATTGCACGATGCCTTGTGGCTGTGCAGCTTGTTTAATTCAGTACCTTACCTACCATTTTCTATAGTAGATAAGAAGATCATATAGTGTAGAAAGCTGTAGTTTAATAAAATTTTTGAAGCCTTGACAAGGTGTTTTGTCTTTCAGGGATCTCCATCTCAGTTTAAATATTTGCATGGCTTTGCAGCTAAGTGTTGCCATGGACATGGAGCTTCTCATCTGTTGGGGTCTTGTACCTAAGGAAGAAGAGAATTAAAAAACTATGTAAAACATTTTTAAAATTATTTTTGAAAGATTTCTAATTCTCTTAAGGCAGCCCCCCAAAATTCATTATTTTATTGCCTCTCAGAGGTGACCAGCCATTAACTGTTTCTTGGCCAGATCTCATGCTCCATTTATGGATAGTCAAATTATAATTATCTAATAATAAGCAAAATGGAGATGAATTGTCTGTAGACCTTGCAGCCTTTGTGTAAACCTCTGAAAAGGTTTTAATGTACAAGGAAGGGTTAGCACTGAGCACCCCAAAAATGTACTGCACTGTTGCAGTCTGCCAAGTACCTAGAGGTCCAGATAAGCTTCATAATATGATGCTGAATTGTCCATGCTTGTCTTGGAACAAAAAAGCTGACAATGGATTGCATTTCCTTTTGGTACTATAAAATACTGTTAAAGAATTATTCTAAGTATAATTGAGCCTCCTATATTAATCTCTCTCTGCAGGTGTTTTTTCATATTACTTACAGGACAGTCAGGTTTTCTAAATGACCTAAGTGACATAAGATCATAGATTTCATTCAGAATAAAATTTCAAGGCTCATTTTTTCTTAAAAGCAAATAAACAAACAAACAAAAAACCCCAAACAAACAAAAAACCAACCCAAACCAACCCAGAAAACCTCCAAACAAACTCCAGGTGTACTTTCAAAAAACTCATGAGAGTTGGTTTCATGTCTGCTTAGCCTTTTAAAGGCAGTGTGGCAAGTTGTCATTTTCCCAAATCCCAGCTTCTTTGTTCTGCACCTGTTTGTTGGCAGCTGAAACTTATGTTTTTCTGACTTGTGACACCTCATGAGCCTGAATTCCCAGCTTCTCAGTGCTGCAGTTCCCACACTTCTCAGCTATGGAGTAGTCTAGCAGCATTGGTTTACTTGAAAGGAAATCCTGAAAATCCTGTTTGGTAGGAAACACAGATAATTTAAATTTTTATTCCTTTAGGGAACAAATGTTCCCTAGGTATGTTCTGAAGGTTGGCATTGTTTGTGTAGTAGAAACAGGAGAATTGCTGCCCAGCTATGCTCCGAAGTCCTTTAGATGTCTCCTGGAAATCCCATGCTAAAATCTCAGTTTTGTTTAGGTGGATTTCTCTGGCTGCATTCAAAAAGGATCAAAAGCAGGAAGCAGCAATTGCCAAGTTTTCTGTGGCAAGGAGAAAATCATGTATTGATGAGCTAAATTTGAACTTTTGCTTCATTTTACCATTTGTGATCATTATTGTTGCCTACACTAGAATAATTCTCAGCTTGGCCAATGCTGCAGATATTTCTTTCCATCTGTTGGAGAGATGCAAGTATAAACAGGCAGAAAAACACCATCCCAACTTAATCCGTGTATTATGTATATGACATCAAGGCAAAAATAGCCACTTTTCAATATAAGAAATATATACTTGGAAAAAATGTTCTCTCTCTCTCTCTCTGCTTATCTGGGGTGATTTCACATCTACTCATAGCACATCCATTGAGTGCTTCAGAAGAAGCAAGAGGGGTGGGTGGTGCAGTGCAGAGAAGGCCCTCGTGCCTTCTGATGCATGAGGTGTCTCAAACAAGCCTTCACTGATTTTGCTAATGCAGTGGTGCAAAGAGTAGAAACTGCCTAAGGCTGCTTCTGTTCCTTTGGAGTAATGGTAACCTTTGGTGGAGTACTGGCAGCAGCGCTACTATTGATGCAATAACAAAAAAATAGGGGGAAATGACAGCCAGATAAGGCAGTGGCTGCTGCTTACTAAGTAAAATAGAGAAAGACAGCAAGTGCCTTGTGTTCTGTTTTTCCAGTTTGGTGACTGCAGTACTCCAAGTGTTGTGGCCATGTGAATAAAATAGTAGCATTAATTTGAATTGTTTTAGATCGTACACCTTCAATGTTCAACATAAACGCTGACGGGACAAGTTCCACATCACTTCCCTTCTATGTGTGCCGCCTTCTCTCACTGTCCTTGCTAACAATTTCTCTGATTCCCCTGCTCTCTCTCTTTGAGCAAGGTATTACACTTGGTATTACACTTTCATTGTTCTACGCCTTTCTGCGGAGGACATCGTATTCTCTTCCTACGGCTGTTAGTGATGCACCTTAAATCTTCTTTACAATGTTGTTCTGTCTGTTGGAAAGCAAAGCAAAGCATTGACTGTGGATACAATGCAGCCTTGTTTGAAGTGGTAATTAAATAAGAAGCAGTATGTTGGAAGGCAGAGTTGGCAAGTGTTAAAGAAGGGAGTGGAAATTTTAATACTTTCATGGTGTTCTCCCACCTTTCTCTTAGGAAAATAGGAGGTATGGGAAATCTACCATTTGGGAAGAAGTTCTAAACAAGATGTTGGTTTACAGTGAAGCTCCTGTTTGAAGGCTCTTGCAAAAAGTAAAACCCTCAAAGCTGCTCTCACATCAGTTTCCAGTAAAGCTCATATTGGATTATTTCTGGTTTCCAGTTTCTTTGACAGCTCATCATCAGTCCCACCTCCAGCTCACACAATTTTAAGATCCTGTTCAATAAGTAGAACAAGTATAAACATGGTTCTGTGCTCCAGTTATCCCAGCCCAGCGTTGGGGAGGAGGGGAGGAGAGGAGGGCAGTGGATAAAACAACATAGAAAGGCAAAGCATCATGTTCAGTGGGGCGTTTTAACAGGATAGATCACTTTTTCCTTTAAATTTGGAGAGTTGCCCTAACTTTGAAATTCTTTACTCTCTGGTCTCTTCTGGCTAGCCCTAGGTCCTTTTCATTTTTCTCTTCCCAGCCTACGCTCCCCTCCCTCCACAAGCACTGCTGACTCCGCTCCTTCCTGTTTCTGCCTTGCCTACGCTCCCAGAGTATCACTGGCTCCATGCCTCACTCAGCCAGGGTAGTGTCATGAATACTGCATACTGTTCAAATGTGCATGTCTGATGTGCAAAGTCCTAAATTAAATGCTTCTGTAGATAGAAACTGTGGGGGGAATATCACAAATCAGAGTCAAGAAAATTGCTGTGTTTTCTAGAGAGAGAAAACACATTGAAAATAGTCATTTGTAAATGACACATATGCCTAGTGAGTGAATCATATGCAGTGTTCTAAAAACCAGGATTTATCATAAAAATAATTTTAAAGGATGGGACGTCAAGTTTGTGTTAAATCCCTATCTCCAGGGCAGTTCAGCTGTACCTCAAACATTGCTACTAATGTTTATCTAACCTTTTCAGAGGGATTTCTGTTATGAAAATTAAGCAAGCATAATAAATTTGCTCATGGTTTGTTTTATCTCTGAACAAGGAGGATCTTTTACTTCTTCCTCTTTGCAGCAGCACTTCATATACATGTTATATATATATTAGCTGATTTCTCAGTGTCTCTCTTCCCCAGATGGAGTTTCTCTCATTCTTTCAGCATCTGCTCAAAGAGTCTTCTGTCCAGACATTGCTCATCCTTGTTTTCTCACCTCTAAATTCTAAGTGGTGTACAGTCAGTATATTTTTTGAAATGTGGAATACCAAAATGAACAAACTACTTTGAGGGAGGTTTGTTAGCTCTTAATGCTGTAATGTTTAGGAGGGTTTTGGTTTTTTTTTGTCCTAACAGTGTGACAGTGTTTATTGATATTTGATTTCTGAGCCATTCTAAGCCCCCAGGTTGTCTTCTGTCTCCTGGCTGGTCATTCAGTATTTGTGCAGTTGATTGTTGTGACCTTCAGCTCACTGACAAGTGAAGTATAGCACTTAGTATTTGTCTTTACTGAGGCACTCCTATTTATTTCAGACCACTTTTCCATTTTCTTAGATTTGTTTGGGATTCTATACCTGATCTCCATCAGTTTTTGCCCTTTTCAACTTTCCCTGTCTGTACACACAGCTGTATTACATCACCCAAGGCATTAGTGAAATGACTGCTTGCCGTGAGTTTCAGTAAGACAATGAGCTAGTGATTATCTTTCACATGCAGTTTTGGAGCTAGGAATGTGCATGCTTTATGTCGCTCACATTCCCTTTGGGTCACCGTGGAAAAGCTGCATGACTGACATAGGTCAGGGCACCATTGATAGGTTCTAATAATGCCACAGGAGTTTGGGTTGTTGTCATTTGTGTTGACTGCTACTGATCACCTTGCTATCTTTTCCATGCCAGTAGAATAACAAATCTTCATTGCTTTCTATCCTTGCCAGCAATTACAGTTAGGTGCACTGGAATCTGAATCTCTGTGTTCTCCTTTTCCTACTCCATGTTGCCTTTCCCCAGTCTTTAGGTACCTATTTGTCTGCTAAAAGTTCTTGAAGACTTTTCTTGGAAACTTTTCTCATCTATGAGGTGGTTGTCATTGCTTATATCACGCTGGCACTTTTTACTCATGCCTTCTTGTAATTATTTGCTCGTAGGTGTCAGATATTGTACAAGAAAATGTCAGGTTTTCAATTAATAGATTGTTTTAATTAGTTACTGCCCCCTCACATTTAGCAAAGCCGCTCTTTAATAGTTTTTTGAGAAGAGACTGTTGTTCTTTTCAGATGTTTGTGGTGCCTTTTCTATTTTATACTGGAGACTTGGGGCTGGTTCAGACCTAACCTCAATGTCTCAGTGTCTTTGGCTGTCAGGAGACATGATCTTCAGTCAGAATAAGGCAAGGGCATTTAAACTGTCTTAAGGTAAATCATCCTAACTGTGCCCCAGGCCACATTTAGGAGGTGAAGCCATCTTTGCCTTTGGCCCTTCAAGGCAAGCTCAGCAGATATCTGGCTCATCTGGGAAATGAGCTCACTGAGTTTACATTAAATACTTCATTCACTTAACTTTTCTCCCCTTTGAATGTAGTACTTCTTTAAAGTGCCTTTACAAAGTTATCTTTCTTCCCTTTTACCACACATTACGGGTGAAAATCTTGCCTGAATGAAATCAGGATAAGCTTCAGTTAGGTCAGAAATTTCACCCTATAATTTAAAGTACAATTACATTGTGCAATCCTTAAGTAATGTTCTCATTTTACTAAGCTCACTTGTTCTCTCTAATGACTCTTCAGTCAAAACTTAGTGGAGAATAAGGAAAGCAGCATATATAATCTTGATTTTGTATAACCAAAACCAATGTTACAAGCTAATTTTTATGTTTTCAGAACAAGGCCAAGTTCTCTGCAACTATTTCATTACATGTTAAATAAATCTGGATAAAGAATGGATCTGTGT
Source organism: Agelaius tricolor (assembly GCF_023055355.1). Lineage (NCBI taxonomy): Eukaryota > Metazoa > Chordata > Aves > Passeriformes > Icteridae > Agelaius > Agelaius tricolor. Next base: position 20,677,689 of record NW_027269268.1, read on the forward strand.
CTCAGCAAACAATCTCAGGAAATCTGAGTTGAATTGATGACCTTGACATTGGCAATACCTTCTCATTTATTCTCTTTTCCATCTGTAAAATGATGATAATGATACTGGTATTTTTTTAAAGCCTTTGGGTATCTTTGGCTGAGAACTTTTGGCTTCATTCTGTAAGTGGCCCTTCTTTACTTTCCAGAAATCCTTTCAAGCTTCCATTAAAAAAATTTAAAAAAATCATCTTTTTGTGCTGGCACTTGCAGATTTCAATGTTGCTAGACCTGGGCGATTTTTCCAAAAATGAGTCATGAGAACTGGGCTCTTTCTTTTGCAGCCCTTGGTCTTGCAGCTGAGCTAGAGAAGGTTGGTATTTTTGCTTTGCAGCAGAAACAGCCACCAGTTTTGATGCTTGCAGGGAACAAGCACGACAGTTCTCTTGCAGTTGGGAAGGGAAGCCTGTATAGGAGTCTCCTCCTAGAGCGTTTTTTTGGAGTCCCAGTAGAGAACTAAGTGTCTTTTAGAATATATTTAAATTAATGAAGGGATTAAAGGATGTTGGTACTTAAAAATAGCACAGAGCTGTTCTTAATGACATAGAATAATGGTTCAGAAGGGAACAGCTCTGACTACACCATTACGTAAGAAACAAGGAGAAAAGAAATCAAGTTCACTCGAAGACCAAAAGTCCTGCTTTTGTAGGAGAGGAAGATGAAGAAACTGAGAGATCTTCTTCCATTGTGACAGTTTCTGGTAGACTGTGAAAGGGAAGTTTTTCTAATTATCAGGAGGCTGGCGTGGAAGTTGTGTGTTTTTTTGTTTTGTTGAACAACTGAGGATTTCAAATGAGGGAAGTAGCTGTTACATAATATTTAGCACAGAAACATCCCAAGGTATCTGTGTGATTCCCTTGGCATGGAGTCAAGCAGGGATAAAGCACTTATGTTTCTATGTTTCTTAAAATGACTTTTTCAACACGCTGAATGGTTCTGGTATCTCAGGGGAGCATTCTAGGCCAGACTTGGCAGTGGAGTTGCATCGTGGGCTGCTGTCCCGATGGAGATGGGAATAGGCAGACAACCTCCATTAGAGACCACCGCTGCGATTCCAGCAGCTTGTCGGAAGTGGTGTTTGCATTCCAAAGAGTAATTGCACATCACTAGAACACGTCCCTTGCTGTCACATGGTAGCAAAGAGTCGATATTGGCTTGGCAGGGAAAGGAAAGGGGATTGCTTACTGCAACTGGGAAAAGCGTCAGGCCCCTATTTCTGTCCTATGGCATATTCTCTCTCCTTCCTTGCAGAAGCCTTTAAGAGCTTGTTCACTTCAATTCTCAATGATTTACAGCCTTATATGTTTTCCAAGTTTTGAATCTAAATTGCTGTTCTGGTTTGTTTGGTTTTTTTTTTAATGTCCTTTCAAAGCCAAGATTCTCCAAACTTCAGCTGCTTGCTTGAGGGAAATGGTTCCACTGCCTATTAAATTTTACTGTGAAGCAACTTTTTCCCAGCATTCTGATTTTTCTTGATTTCCTCCTGTAGATGCTTAGATTCTTCTCTTTATTTTAACCAGAGATTTCCTAGTTTCACATCTTCAAGTATTTGTAGCTTTTTTTGTAATCTGTTCTTATGTCCTCTTCATTTTAGGTCTGTTGGACTCTTTGGATGTCTGCCCTGTGAATCCTTTTATTTATTTTCCCACATTAAGATGACTGGCACTGAAAGCATAGTCCTAAAATGATCCTTTCCTCTGTACATCTTCTGCTTATGCCTCTGCTTGTGCAGCCTAATCTTTCATTTGGTAATTTGTTGCCAAAGCACTTGGCAAATTTGTCTTTTACAAATACATTTTGCAGGTCATTGCTGAAAGTTTTCTGCCTTACTCTGGTGTCAAAATGCAAGTTAGCTAATTTAAACTCTTGAAACACATTAGCATAGAGAAATTATTGAAAATTTTCTGGGGTGGTGGAAAGCTTTCAGGTTAACTGTTTTGCATTTAAAGGTGATTGCAAAGAAAGGGAAGTGGGAAGAGAAGAATATCTGGGTAATCTCCGTACCTAAGGAAAACCCTGTGGTAGCCTGTGACTGCTGTAATGAGCCCTGGGCCACTGGCAGTTGGCATCTTTCAGCTCCTCTGCCTTGCCCTGGAAGGCTGGACCACCACGAAGCAGCTACAAGATGAGAGTAGGAGAGTGCAAAAGCTAATTTAAAACTGCAGCTGCCTTTTCCTCCTTGTCTTTGCCAAGTATTTTGTGGTGAGAGCTAATGATCAGCATTGCTGCCTCCCTGAGTGCTCCCCCCCAGGAGGGCACAGGCCCCAGCTCACACACCCTTTGTGACTGCAGAGCACTGCCTGCCTTTCCTGCAGCTGCTGTTCACTTGGCTGCTTCTGCACAAGGGTGACCGATCCTGCACAATACAATATGTCCCTTTTCTTAATAGCTATCTCCTACATTTGCTTATGCTTTTCAAGTCGTGTCTTCTTTATATCTTTAGCTGAGGCTGCTGCCTTCCCTAAGTCCTGGTGTGGGATTTGCTTTACTCTAAGGCATTTGGGTTATTTTACCAGTCTGTGTTTCCTTAGCCTATTCCTCAAGGCATTTTCCAGGAAGAACAGTAGTGAGATAAAATATTAAGGGGACTTACAAGAAAGATTGAGAGGCTTTTTACCAAGGCTTGTAGTGACAAGACAAGGAGCAATGGTTTTAAACTAAAAAAGAGTAGATTAGATTTGACATAAAGAAGAAATTTTTTTTTTTTTTTTTTACGAGAGTGGTCAGACGCTGAAACAGATTGCCCCGTGAAGTTGTGGATGTAGCTTTGTTGGGAATGTTCAAAGTCAGATTGGATGGGGCTTTGAGCCACCTGATCTAGGGAAGAATGTCCCTGCCTATCACAGGGAGGTTGGACAAGATGAAATTCAAAGATCCTTTCCAACCCAAACCATTTTATGATTCAGTCCAGAAAATAATTTGGCCTATTTGACAGATATCTGGATGTTGAAAGTCATGTTTGTTCTCTGTTCAGTGGTGTAATGTTTAATGTACTGCTCAAGTTATCTGAATTCAGTTAATTTTTTTCTCAGCCCTGGGATAAAACTTTTCTTTCTGGGTGCTAATGCTTGATTCAGCTGTACAGGTTCTCACTGCCTCTCTTCTCAGCCTAGGAGGATGCATACGGGAAGTTCTTGTTGCACCTTGGATTTTTGTCATATGCTTCTGTTCAAATGAATGCTTTGTGCTGTGTTTGCTTAGCTGGAAGAAAGCATTTCAATTTCAAGCCATTGGACAGAGTGTGCTTTGCAATCCAAACTTCCTTTTACTGTGTTGCATTTCTCTCCTTGATGGCATATTGATTTACCTTGCTCAATGGAGTTGGGCCAGGCCCAGCTTTCTGCCCAATTAAGTGTCTCAATGTCTTTCAATTTCACATCTTAAGCAGAGCTCAGACCTGTTCCTCCATGCTGGGACCAAGTTCTGTAACTGCAGGCTCTTGCTGTGCATTTCCTTTGGGTTCATAATGACTACACACGGTGCAGCTACACCTGGAGGTGAAACAAGTGGGGTTCACCACAGATTTGAACACCTTCTCAGCAGATTGTGGGGTTTCTTCTCCTCCAGCAGCCTTCTGCTTTTCCAGCAGCATCATGGGAGTGAGCAGGGCTGAGCACAGAGATGGACTTGGAATTTTTGTCTCCTCTGCAGAAGGTGGTGTTGAGGGTGCACAGCTGATGGTGTCTTGAGCATAAGTCTCTCTATTTCCTCCAGAAATGTTCTTTTCTTTCTTTTCTTTCTTTTCTTTCTTTCCCTACCAGCAGCACATAGCTCACTGTTCAGGGTGTGCTAACTGCCTAGACATGGATAACTAAGTTGGGGCAAAACACCTGGTCACTTCTCTAAGGAATACAGTCCAGTTTGGTGCAGTGTTACATCCCAGATGTTTGCTGGGATGGTTGAACTGGTCAGAGGATGTGGCATGTAAGCTGACCTGGCTGATGGAGGTTATCACAGGGGTTTAACCATCTGGATGGGGTCTGGGTGTTGGGTGAGCATGGGAATAAGTGAGACAGGAGGTGTGGGAAGGGCAGGAGTTGAGATGAGTGCAGCATCTCTGCTTTCTCTGACACCTTTTGACATATCAGCCTAACTCAGTGTCTCCTGAGGCTTCAGCATCTCATCAGGATGCTGGGAGAGGCAGACCTGCCTTGCTTCTGGCCACTTGCTTCCCCTGTGCTGGCAGCTAACTGACCCCCTTGAGCCAGCTCAGGTCCCCTCCCTAAACCTCCAGAAAATTAACTGTTTCTAAAAATGTGAGTTCTCCAGCTATCTCAGCAGATCAACTCACCACTAGAGCCAGTTCCACAGGGCAGCAGGGAGTCTCTCATAGGAGCAAGGCTCAGACTGACCACTGCCCTGTGAAACAACCACCTTCCCTAGCTCCTTCCCCCAGGCTGAGGTTTGGTGCTTGATCAATGCCTTTAGACTGCTTCTAAACCTAGGAAAACAAGAATTCACTGATTTAGCTGCACCTGGTGTATTGAAAGCTCCAGTGGAGTATTACAAAAGCTGCTTTGACATTCCTGCTATGTTTTTGACAGAATAGTTACTGTATTTTTAAGAAGCATCTTAGCATGCACATGGCTGTATAATTTACAAATTGCATATATCTAGCCCAGAATGCTACATTTTTTATCCAGACACTGTGATGCATTTTTGTCCTAGCTTGTTAGAGTATGAATTTACAGTCTGAAAAAATGATGTTGTTATCCCAATTTCTGTTGCAGGAGTTTGGTCATACAGGGCTGTCCTCAGCAGAAGACAACACTGCAGTTCTTACCAACAGTTCAGCTTTTGTGCAGTAATAATTAAAAGAGAAAGTTTGTATTTATTTACTGGCCAATTATCCAATTTTTTAAGATTGGTCTTCACTGAAAGATAAAATGAAGAGAAATGCAAAGGGAAAATTAGGTCATTAATGTACTCTTTGCTTCTAGCTTTCACTTCATTTGATTGTAAATTGTTTGCAGTAAAATTGCAAATTAGTAGCTTGGATAAAGCACTATGAATTCCTTCAACATCAGATTTAAATGAGGAAGAACTGGGCCTCTAACCTTCATGGAGTATAACTGTAGCTGGATGCATTCCTAGGGGCTTATTATCCATTCCTCCATATTATTTGCTTGAACTCTCAATTTCTCACTGCTCAATGCACAGTGGGATGCTGGAGAATGCCTAAGAGGATGTGAGATGGAAACCCAGGCAGTGGGATGCTCTTGCTACCAAACACAGACGTCAGAGGATGCGCCACATCCCACAGGAGGCTTCCAAATAGGAATGGCTCTCAGAAAACCATGTTGCTTTCCAAGAGTAGTGCAAAATTTACATCCTTAGCTGGCAGAGAGACAAGGGTTAGACTGAAAATAGGTTTTCCACGTTTTGTAAGAAGAGCAGGTTGAAATAGCCATCCTTCCTGGAAAGGAAAAAATACTGCATGAACCCACCCTCTTACCAAGTACAGGAGAAGTGTCCTAAAATGTAGGCAAGGTAAATTTTGGTTTAGCATGAGATATTACTACTGTCACTTCATTTGTTTTATGACTAGAGTAATTTCTTCCTGTTTATCACATAGCTACTCATTGCCTGTGAAGCAGTGTGTTTTGTTTCACCTTTACTGCTTCTACCAAAAGCCAAAGTGGTGGGAAGAAGAATCTTTATGGGAAAATCCTGAATTTTTAGAGAATAGCTATGGGGAGAGAGAGATTGAGATCCTTTTACAGAGGCTCTGTTGGGTGTGTGGTGGCTGTGGCCAGCCTGGAGGGAAAGGTTGGTGGCTGAAGGGACATTTATGGGTGCTCCTGCTGGCCAGGTGTTTGGAAACAGGGTGCTTCTGTGACGCAGAAGATTTAAGCTCTGGTTTGTGTGCATAAATAACTGGACTCAGGTACTAATTAGAGGTAATTTGTCTGGAAAGTCAAAGATTAAAGGAACTCTTGTCTTGCTGTCAAAACAATTTTGTCTGCATTGTGCTGTCTGATAAATCAGATTGCACAACGGGGGTGTCATGTGGATTTTTGGATTTTCCAAGAGCAAATCAGAATATGCTGCTATTAGACTCAAGGTTTTTTTCTTCTCTGGTGCACTCATTATATCTATGGGAGAGCTTCTGCACCCTTTCCTGTCGGGTTTAGCTGCCTTTGTCTGCTATGTGGTGGCTCCTGTTAGCTGTGCAAGGTATTTGTCTGGTTGTCACTGGGAAAGGCTTCTGCACCTCAGGCATTCGAGATACAATGCTTGTCACGTGTCCTGCTTTTTGAACTTTGAACCTCTGTCTAATTCTAACTTATTTTTTCTGATCCAGTGATCCTTCAGCCTGGAAAGGATTAGCAGGAACACTCATCCATTGTCAGCCTGGTTCAAGCCATGGGGGAAGTACAGTGGTTGCGGTTCTGCTGTGTTTGTAAAACAACACACAAGAGCAAAATGCTTGGATAGAACAAGCAATAATAAAAAAACAAACATCTTGTGTAGCAAATAGTATTTATCTTTCTCACTGAGTAAATGCAGCCATACAATCTGTGAGTATGGTATACATAGTTTGGGCTGTGCATTGAGTGGGAATACATTTACAGGGAGAGCAGGTTACCTACAATTGTTAACTGTATCATTAAGACAAAATGAAACAAGGGGATAAAAGATTCAGGGATTTGGGTTTGAGTTTTGTTGGTTTGGCTTGTTGTTGTTGTTGCATGGGTTTTGTTTGGTTGGTTTTGCTGTTTTTTGTTCTGCAAAGATGAGGATGTCTTATTTGTGACTTTGTTGCTCTGGGCACTGTGTCCTTCTTAACAGCTGCTTATCCTTTTGAGTTTTGTTGGGTTAAGACAATGCAGAAGCCAAATCTCAGATGAGTGCTGGATGTCTGGGGCTTTTTCCAGTGGGATATATTGTATCACTAGGACAGTAAAATCTCAGCAGCACCAGGATAGTGTACCTGGTCCACAGTCACATCCTATGCTGGCTCCAGAGCTTTTATTGCTTATGCTGTCAGTGCATATTAAGAATTAGTGAGAAATGTGCACTAGATTGTTTTAGACATGGCTTCTATATTATTCCTAACATCCCCTGACAGACCGTGCTATCCCAGCTGTGCTGTGTTGGTAGTACTGGAAGGAATATCAGCCATTACTGTGGAGTTTGGACTATAGGTTCATTTGCAGCCTCAAATTCTTGTTTACTACACAGAGCTTTATAAAAGGGCTTTTTAAAATGGGTATCTGTCAGGATGATCAATTTCTGTCCAAAGGTGAATCTTCTAAAAGTTTGTTAACAAAAGTAACTTCCAAACACTGCACAGATTTAGAAAATCATGTATTACCTATGCTTCATAATGAGGAGTGTTTTCAAAATTACCTTTACATACTAGATTTCCTTAGGAACAAGAAAACATAGTTTTTAAATAAAATGTTATATTTTGTCAGAAAGCAGAAGAAGGAATGCTTGATGAGTATTGAATTAGACAATGCTTGTTGCTCAGCCATTTGTGAAATTGGTGGTAGACCAGTCTGTGCGTAAGAGGGCATGATCCTATTGCTGTTGAACCATTTGAGTTATTTGTGGACTGTGGATAGACAAACATTAGATGCAGGAAAAAAAAGAATTTTTCTGAGTGCTCTATATTTGCTTCTTATCTGGCTTATGTATCTCCTGTATATCTTGTATGTACAGAGGGTGTGAAAAAGACTCCAGCTCGCCAACTCAGATCTTGGAATAAGGGAAGAGAGGAAAGCTGGCTCTGACAGTTCAAAGCAGAGATATTCACAAATGGAGAAAGAGGAGGAAGATAAAAAATCTGGAAAATAGGGACATGAATGGTAAAACATGAAAAGAAAAACATAGGGAACAGGACAAAGGAGGAAAGGAAACATAAGGAAATTGAAGTGTGAGTGTCAAAGAAAAGAGAAAATAAGAAGCGTAAATAGAGGAAAACAGAAAAATTATGTCGTTGTCAAGTCTTCTTTTAAATATGTAAAGCTCTAAGTATTCCAAGATGAGAATGTGTATATATAGAAATGAATATGTAGTTTGAGCCTTTTTAAATTTAGGCTGAAGTGTTGAATTTTTCAAATCAAATTGGAGACTTATGTGCTTAGTGGAGCCATATCCCATTTACAAGATGAACATATTAGTGGTATCTCACACAAAGCATTCCTCCTCCTCTGCCCCAGGTTGTCCCTATTGTGCCATATGGCCAACAGTGATAAACAGTGAGGCCTCAAGAGCTGATTCTGCTCAGAAATGACTGCCCATAAGCAGGTAAATCTACACATACCAGTTTCTGGGCTTGAAATCTAAAACTGCTTGTGAGACTGAAGGATGGACACAAGGAACATCATGTTATTGTGTTGTTTTGCGTGAAATTTGAGCACTTGAATTGTTGCAGTAGTCAGCAGAATGGTAAAGACCATCCAGTGCATACCTAAAGTGTGTGCTAAGTGGGCAATAGAAACACCAACAGAAAAATATAAAACTTGTTTATTTGGGAAAATGTGGATGTTAGTTAATTGAAACGTTCATTTCTGTCTACTGAGAACTGACAGGAGGAACACCAAAGCAGACAAAAAGCAGCAAACTGTCTGAAGGAACATTTTTTGAGCCCTATCTAGTCCATAGCTTTTGAGCTCTTTCTTGTTCCAAACGATAATGTGAACATTTAAAATCAGCTCTGAAACATATCAGGAAACTGAAAAGAAAATGGAGTTTGAAAAGAGAGGGGAATGCAGTACTCAGATTTTCTGTATATCAGGGTAAAGGAAACAAGCTTTATAATCTTTGTATATCTGTAAAGCTGTGGTACTGTTAGAAATTCATTTTGAACTGAGGAACTCAAAATAAAACTCCAGTTTAGGAAGAGTGGTACTGCTCAGTTTACCACACTGATCTTTACAGCATAGTCTGAATCCTTCTGTGCCTTAGAAGTCATCAATCCTCTTGAAGGTGTGAGCATCTTCTCACACTGTCAGGTTTGAATATTTAATCTAGAGAATGAACTTGAGTTTAAATGTGACTCCTTTGGCAATGGAAACTGCCTTTGAAGTTTTTGGATCTCCTACATTCCACGTTTCCTGTTTTAAATTAAAAGAACAAAGCACTCTCAAATAATGCACTGCAAGCAGCCTGCGAAACCTGCGTCTCAGACATGAGGAACCAGACACAAGGAGGAGGTCTGGGGGCATTTCATTCATCTTCCCATCAAACAATCTGCCCCAGGTAAGAGCAGTTCAGGTGAGCCAGAGCTAACAGGGTTGGTTGTATCCTCAATTACAGGGCAGCCCAGCTAACGGCTTCATTAAAAATCTGACTCCTCTGCTTTGTTGATGACAGTGATGAAATACCCCACAGTAGCCACTGTAGGATGTAAAACTATGATCTCTTGGAAGGCCTCCCCACCCCACCCTGCCCCCCCAAAAGCCCCAATTTGTTGTCATCTGCCCTTCTCTGAATTCCATAGGTCACTTCTGATCCAGCTTACATTGGCCTTACATGTTTTTTCACTGTCCTTAGACCATGACCTCTCCCAGCTTCCAGGAGACAACACTTAGGATCCTGCTTTAACCATAAAGCTTCTTAGGACGTGCCTATTTTTTCAGGCATGACTGGAAAACTAAGGAGTTGAGATCAACTTGAAATTTACCTAATTGAACCAGGTTTAGAACACTTTTTTTAGTCTAGACTCAGGCTGGGGATCATTTTAGTGATATTGATGATGAATCTTTCAGTCTGGGATGAATGATGTCCTCTCATCTCCATGCACTACACCTTGGAGCATTCAGTGTTAGACTCGAGGCTGTGCTGTCCCTGTGCATTAAGTGGCAAAATGTACAAGGTAGATTCCAGCAGCACAGAGGACAAAAAGCTCAGCTTATCTTTCACCAAAGGTATTGCTACTACAGAAGTTTGGACAAGATCAGCTTGTCATTGGGGATCAGGGAGTTGAGGCTGTATCTAAGTGAGGCAGAGGTGAGGACAAAGGAGAACTGAAGGATGCCTTTGGCCAAGTCTCAGTCTGTAATTTAGAACCACTGCTGAATTGGCAGCTGCTCTGATTAATGATTTCTGCCATCTCTAGTTCTTGGGGAGATTCTAGCCTAGCTCAGTTATGATTTTATAGGACTCTCCTGTCCCAGCTGGGCTAGAGCAATGCAGCGTACATGGGCATAAAGCCATTGGTTCTTAGGCAACCGCAGTCTCACAGAGTGCTGCAGTATTTCCCCTCAGCAGCTCATGCTCCTGGTAGCACAATGCACCATTTCCTTGGCCTGAAGCACCAGTGCAGCTCCTGGGCCAGAGGGCAGCTTGAACAGGGAGCAAGAGCGTGGACTGGCAGCTGACTTTTTGGTGACAACCTGTTTGTCAGACTCTCTATCTCGGAAAAAAATCTGGAAGAGCTTTTATGTAAAAACATCTGTTGTATTTGTAAACCTGCACTAATGCTTGAAGAGAGGTGCTTTAAAAATTGTATATGCCATTTTTAGATGAAGTTTGAAAATCCTGGTGTATATCAAATAGATCATATACTTCGTGTATAATCATAAACATCATGTATCATCATAAAATGCTAAACATCATTCTACAGCATGTGTATCTTTTCACAGTGACAGGGATCAAGGATAGAATGGCAGGACATGGAAAGAATGTATTATTCCCACTTTCATTAAGGATTCAGTGGTTGGTATAGCTTGAATATTACCCTTTAAGTAATAAACCACTTGTCAGAGTGACCGAAGGTTACTACTGGCAAGTTTTTCTTTAGTATTATTACTATGATAATTATTTGCCTCTTCTGTACAATTGTACAACTTCACTGTTTCTTTCTATGAGTGATCAGGTGTTGATTCACTGGTAGATTTTGACCAGACTGATTGTAAGAGATTTACATTTCTTTTTACTGTGTTCCATAAGCTGATCAGAAGAACCTCTCCATTGGAATGCTGAAAGAGTTTAAGGCATCTGAGCTTTTTGAGCAAACTCTTGTAAGTGGTATCAGGTGGATCCTGTTGGGATGGGAGCTGGTTCTGATTATGAGTGAGGAGCTGGGTGCTGTGGGAGAGGACCTGTTGATGGTTATGTACACACCAGCAATTAGTGCTGTGCAGTAGCAGCAGAATTGTAATGCCAATTACAAAATGCTGGTGCTGAAGACCTCATATCCACATGAATGTATTCCTGAGGTGTTGGACTAGTTCTGGTTTGGTCCCACATGTTCCTCCAGTAGCTTGAGTGCCTGGAGTGTGCTCTTGGAGAGCTACTCCAGATTTAGTTACACCCAGAAGGAATCCTGTTAGTGGTCTCCAAGGCAGCACTGTGCTCTATTGGGAAAGCTACTGATCTGAACTAAAAATTGGTGTAGACACAGCTGTTAAATGTCTGGTCCTATCTCTTGAATAAGTAAACTGAGACCACAGGAACAGGCTCTTGGAGGAAGTGGCAATACTAGTTCTGACTTACTGTTGGATCAAGGCCCATTAAAAATTATAACATAAATAAACCACCTTAATGTTGTTGATGTGGTTTTGCATACAGGAGAAAATAAGGAAGCTCTTTCTAGGACTAAAACTAAAAGAAAATGGAGAATCAGCATGAAAAGAAGAGAGCAGAAATGCCAGTAACACCACTGCAGTTATCTCCCTTGGATAGCTGCAGTATTTTGACATAGCCCATGATGACTAAGCCACTGGATTCAAGAAGTGCCTGTGTATTGAGAGCATAAAGATGTTATAGTCTTATACAAGTATTCTTAAATGTTTTTATTTTAAAAAAGCCCCAAACACTCCACCCACCTTAAAATCAAAATCTAATTACATGGAAGGAAGATGTCTCCTCAGCAGTCTACTTGGAGCATGTGCTGCCAAAGAAGAAGAGTTCATATTGTGAGCTATATTATGGTAAGTACATCAACAAAAGGGGGGGTGTAAAGAGAAACTGCTCAGTTTCCTACATGTGATGTGTTTACTACAGGCCCATCTTTGAAGTTCTGTCACTTAAATCAAAAAATTTCTGCTTGTTGAGCTGTGTTGTTCAGATAGCTCATAAGCAACTCCTACAAACCTAAACAGACTTCACAAAATTAGAAGTCCTTAAAGCACTAACACAATTAACTTTGTTAAGTTGTTTTATTGAATGGGAAAAGCTTTTCTAAAAATATGTTTAGGTATTGTGTTGTTTTTTGTATTTAAGGTGACAGTCTTGACATATCTTGGCCTTGCAGCCAATAGTTTATTTGAACCTAAATCTGTGATGAAGGAATCTGAAAACATGATTTGCTTAACAAGTT